>NC_071992.2:49192500-50442500 GCF_028885655.2 Pongo abelii
CGTATGCTGGAAAAGGAAATGTCTTCAAATAACAACTACACAGAAGCATTCTCAGAAACTTCTTTGTGATGAGTGCATTCAACTCACAGACTTGAACCTTCCTTTTGAAAGAGCAGTTTTGAAACACTGTTTTGGTAGAATCTGCAAGTGGATATATGGGGCTCTTTGGGGCCTATGCTGGGAAATGAAATATCTGCACCTAAAAACTAGACAGAAGCATTCTCAGGAACTTCTGTGTGATGAGTGCATTCAACTCACAGACTTCAACGTTCCTTTTGATAGAACAGTTTTGAAACTCTCCTTTTGTAGACTCTGCAAGTGTTTATTTCGAGCGCTTTGAGGCCTACGCTGGAAAACGAAATGTCTTCAAATAACAACTACACAGAAACATTCTCAGAACATTCTTTGTGATGAGTGCATTCAACTCACAGACTTGAACCTTCCTTTTGAAAGAGCAGTTTTGAAACACTCTTTTTGTAGAATCTGCAAGTGGATATTTGGAGCGCTTCGGGGCCTATGCTGGGAAATGAAATATCTTCACCTAAAAACTAGACAGAAGCATTCTCAGAAACTTCTGTGTGATGAGTGCATTCAACTCACAGAGTTGAACATTCCTTTTGATAGAGCAGTTTGGAAACACTAATTTTGTAAAATCTGCAAGTGTTTATTTGGAACGCTTTGAGGCCTATGCTGGAAAAGGAAATATCTTCACATAAAAACTAGACAGAAGCATTCTCAGAAACTTCTCTGTGATGAGTGCATTCTACTCACAGAGTTGAACCTTCTTTTTGATAGAAGAGTTTTCAAACTCTCTTTTTGTAGAATCTGCAAATGCATATTTGGAGCTGTATGATTCCAACGCTGGGAAAGGAAACATCCTCACATAGAAACTAGACAGAAGCATTCTCAGAAACTTGTTTGTGACGAGTGCATTCAACTCACAGACTTGAACCTTTCTTTTGAAAGAGCAGTTTTGGAACACTCTCTTTGTAGATTCTGCTAGTGTATATTTGGAGCGCTGTGAGGCCTATGTTGGGAAATGAAATATCTTCACCTAAAAACTAGACAGAAGCATTCTCAGAAACTTCTGTGTGATGAGTGCATTCAACTCACAGACTTGAACGTTCCTTTTGATAGAACAGTTTTGAAACACTCCTTTTATAGAATCTTTAAGGGTTTATTTCGAGCGCTTTGAGGCGTATGCTGGAAAAAGATATGTCTTCAAATAACAACTACACAGAAGCTTTCTCAGAAACTTCTTTGTGATGAGTGCATTCAACTCACAGACTTGAACCTTCCCTTTGAAAGAGCAGTTTTGAAACACTCTTTTTGTAGAATCTGCAAGTGGATATTTGGAGCGCTTTGGGGCCTAGGCTGGGAAATGAAATATCTTCACCTAAAAACTAGACAGAAGCATTCTCAGAAACTTCTGTGTGATGAGTGCATTCAACTCACAGACTTCAACGTTCCTTTTGATAGAACAGTTTTGAAACTCACCTTTTGTAGAATCTGCAAGTGTTTATTTCGAGCGCTTTGAGGCCTATGCTGGAAAAGGAAATGTCTTCAAATAACAACTACACAGAAGCATTCTCAGAACCTTCTTTGTGATGAGTGCATTCAACTCACAGACTTGAACCTTCCTTTTGAAACAGCAGTTTTGAAACACTCTTTTTGTAGCATCTACAAATGGATATTTGGAGCGCTTTGGGGCCTATGCTGGGAAATGAAATATCTTCACCTAAAAACTAGACAGAAGCATTCTCAGAAACTTCTGTGTGATGAGTGCATTCAACTCACAGACTTGAACATTCCTTTTGATAGAGCAGTTTGGAAACACTAATTTTGTAAAATCTGCAAGTGTTTATTTGGAGCGCTTTGAGGCCTATGCTGGAAAAGGAAATATCTTCACATAAAAACTAGACAGAAGCATTCTCAGAAACTTCTCTGTGATGAGTGCATTCTACTCACAGAGTTGAACCTTCTTTTTGATACAAGAGTTTTCAAACACTCTTTTTGTAGAATCTGCAAGTGCATATTTGGAGCTGTTTGAGGCCAACGCTGGAAAAGGAAACATCCTCACATAGAAACTAGACAGAAGCATTCTCAGAAACTTGTTTGTGACGAGTGCATTCAACTCACAGACTTGAGCCTTTCTTTTGAAATAGCAGTTTTGGAACACTCTTTTTGTAGAATCTGCTAGTGTATATTTGGAGCGCTGTGAGGCCTATGCTGGGAAATGAAATATCTTCACCTAAAAACAAGACAGAAGCATTCTCAGAAACTTCTGTGTGATGAGTGCATTCAACTCACAGACTTGAACGTTCCTTTTGATAGAACAGTTTTGAAACACTCCTTTTGTAGAATCTGCAAGTGTTTATTTGGAGCGCTTTGAGGCGTATGCTGGAAAAGGAAATGTCTTCAAATAACAACTACACAGAAGCATTCTCAGAAACTTCTTTGTGATGAGTGCATTCAACTCACAGACTTGAACCTTCCTTTTGAAAGAGCAGTTTTGAAACACTGTTTTGGTAGAATCTGCAAGTGGATATATGGGGCTCTTTGGGGCCTATGCTGGGAAATGAAATATCTGCACCTAAAAACTAGACAGAAGCATTCTCAGGAACTTCTGTGTGATGAGTGCATTCAACTCACAGACTTCAACGTTCCTTTTGATAGAACAGTTTTGAAACTCTCCTTTTGTAGACTCTGCAAGTGTTTATTTCGAGCGCTTTGAGGCCTACGCTGGAAAACGAAATGTCTTCAAATAACAACTACACAGAAACATTCTCAGAACATTCTTTGTGATGAGTGCATTCAACTCACAGACTTGAACCTTCCTTTTGAAAGAGCAGTTTTGAAACACTCTTTTTGTAGAATCTGCAAGTGGATATTTGGAGCGCTTCGGGGCCTATGCTGGGAAATGAAATATCTTCACCTAAAAACTAGACAGAAGCATTCTCAGAAACTTCTGTGTGATGAGTGCATTCAACTCACAGAGTTGAACATTCCTTTTGATAGAGCAGTTTGGAAACACTAATTTTGTAAAATCTGCAAGTGTTTATTTGGAACGCTTTGAGGCCTATGCTGGAAAAGGAAATATCTTCACATAAAAACTAGACAGAAGCATTCTCAGAAACTTCTCTGTGATGAGTGCATTCTACTCACAGAGTTGAACCTTCTTTTTGATAGAAGAGTTTTCAAACTCTCTTTTTGTAGAATCTGCAAATGCATATTTGGAGCTGTATGATTCCAACGCTGGGAAAGGAAACATCCTCACATAGAAACTAGACAGAAGCATTCTCAGAAACTTGTTTGTGACGAGTGCATTCAACTCACAGACTTGAACCTTTCTTTTGAAAGAGCAGTTTTGGAACACTCTCTTTGTAGATTCTGCTAGTGTATATTTGGAGCGCTGTGAGGCCTATGTTGGGAAATGAAATATCTTCACCTAAAAACTAGACAGAAGCATTCTCAGAAACTTCTGTGTGATGAGTGCATTCAACTCACAGACTTGAACGTTCCTTTTGATAGAACAGTTTTGAAACACTCCTTTTATAGAATCTTTAAGGGTTTATTTCGAGCGCTTTGAGGCGTATGCTGGAAAAAGATATGTCTTCAAATAACAACTACACAGAAGCTTTCTCAGAAACTTCTTTGTGATGAGTGCATTCAACTCACAGACTTGAACCTTCCCTTTGAAAGAGCAGTTTTGAAACACTCTTTTTGTAGAATCTGCAAGTGGATATTTGGAGCGCTTTGGGGCCTAGGCTGGGAAATGAAATATCTTCACCTAAAAACTAGACAGAAGCATTCTCAGAAACTTCTGTGTGATGAGTGCATTCAACTCACAGACTTCAACGTTCCTTTTGATAGAACAGTTTTGAAACTCACCTTTTGTAGAATCTGCAAGTGTTTATTTCGAGCGCTTTGAGGCCTATGCTGGAAAAGGAAATGTCTTCAAATAACAACTACACAGAAGCATTCTCAGAACCTTCTTTGTGATGAGTGCATTCAACTCACAGACTTGAACCTTCCTTTTGAAACAGCAGTTTTGAAACACTCTTTTTGTAGCATCTACAAATGGATATTTGGAGCGCTTTGGGGCCTATGCTGGGAAATGAAATATCTTCACCTAAAAACTAGACAGAAGCATTCTCAGAAACTTCTGTGTGATGAGTGCATTCAACTCACAGACTTGAACATTCCTTTTGATAGAGCAGTTTGGAAACACTAATTTTGTAAAATCTGCAAGTGTTTATTTGGAGCGCTTTGAGGCCTATGCTGGAAAAGGAAATATCTTCACATAAAAACTAGACAGAAGCATTCTCAGAAACTTCTCTGTGATGAGTGCATTCTACTCACAGAGTTGAACCTTCTTTTTGATACAAGAGTTTTCAAACACTCTTTTTGTAGAATCTGCAAGTGCATATTTGGAGCTGTTTGAGGCCAACGCTGGAAAAGGAAACATCCTCACATAGAAACTAGACAGAAGCATTCTCAGAAACTTGTTTGTGACGAGTGCATTCAACTCACAGACTTGAGCCTTTCTTTTGAAATAGCAGTTTTGGAACACTCTTTTTGTAGAATCTGCTAGTGTATATTTGGAGCGCTGTGAGGCCTATGCTGGGAAATGAAATATCTTCACCTAAAAACAAGACAGAAGCATTCTCAGAAACTTCTGTGTGATGAGTGCATTCAACTCACAGACTTGAACGTTCCTTTTGATAGAACAGTTTTGAAACACTCCTTTTGTAGAATCTGCAAGTGTTTATTTGGAGCGCTTTGAGGCGTATGCTGGAAAAGGAAATGTCTTCAAATAACAACTACACAGAAGCATTCTCAGAAACTTCTTTGTGATGAGTGCATTCAACTCACAGACTTGAACCTTCCTTTTGAAAGAGCAGTTTTGAAACACTGTTTTGGTAGAATCTGCAAGTGGATATATGGAGCTCTTTGGGGCCTATGCTGGGAAATGAAATATCTGCACCTAAAAACTAGACAGAAGCATTCTCAGGAACTTCTGTGTGATGAGTGCATTCAACTCACAGACTTCAACGTTCCTTTTGATAGAACAGTTTTGAAACTCTCCTTTTGTAGACTCTGCAAGTGTTTATTTCGAGCGCTTTGAGGCCTACGCTGGAAAACGAAATGTCTTCAAATAACAACTACACAGAAACATTCTCAGAACATTCTTTGTGATGAGTGCATTCAACTCACAGACTTGAACCTTCCTTTTGAAAGAGCAGTTTTGAAACACTCTTTTTGTAGAATCTGCAAGTGGATATTTGGAGCGCTTCGGGGCCTATGCTGGGAAATGAAATATCTTCACCTAAAAACTAGACAGAAGCATTCTCAGAAACTTCTGTGTGATGAGTGCATTCAACTCACAGAGTTGAACATTCCTTTTGATAGAGCAGTTTGGAAACACTAATTTTGTAAAATCTGCAAGTGTTTATTTGGAACGCTTTGAGGCCTATGCTGGAAAAGGAAATATCTTCACATAAAAACTAGACAGAAGCATTCTCAGAAACTTCTCTGTGATGAGTGCATTCTACTCACAGAGTTGAACCTTCTTTTTGATAGAAGAGTTTTCAAACTCTCTTTTTGTAGAATCTGCAAATGCATATTTGGAGCTGTATGATTCCAACGCTGGGAAAGGAAACATCCTCACATAGAAACTAGACAGAAGCATTCTCAGAAACTTGTTTGTGACGAGTGCATTCAACTCACAGACTTGAACCTTTCTTTTGAAAGAGCAGTTTTGGAACACTCTTTTTGTAGATTCTGCTAGTGTATATTTGGAGCGCTGTGAGGCCTATGTTGGGAAATGAAATATCTTCACCTAAAAACTAGACAGAAGCATTCTCAGAAACTTCTGTGTGATGAGGGCATTCAACTCACAGACTTGAACGTTCCTTTTGATAGAACAGTTTTGAAACACTCCTTTTATAGAATCTTTAAGGGTTCATTTCGAGCGCTTTGAGGCGTATGCTGGAAAAAGATATGTCTTCAAATAACAACTACACAGAAGCATTCTCAGAAACTTCTTTGTGATGAGTGCACTCAACTCACAGACTTGAACCTTCCCTTTGAAAGAGCAGTTTTGAAACACTCTTTTTGTAGAATCTGCAAGTGGATATTTGGAGCGCTTTGGGGCCTAGGCTGGGAAATGAAATATCTTCACCTAAAAACTAGACAGAAGCATTCTCAGAAACTTCTGTGTGATGAGTGCATTCAACTCACAGACTTCAACGTTCCTTTTGATAGAACAGTTTTGAAACTCACCTTTTGTAGAATCTGCAAGTGTTTATTTCGAGCGCTTTGAGGCCTATGGTGGAAAAGGAAATGTCTTCAAATAACAACTACACAGAAGCATTCTCAGAACCTTCTTTGTGATGAGTGCATTCAACTCACAGACTTGAACCTTCCTTTTGAAACAGCAGTTTTGAAACACTCTTTTTGTAGCATCTACAAATGGATATTTGGAGCGCTTTGGGGCCTATGCTGGGAAATGAAATATCTTCACCTAAAAACTAGACAGAAGCATTCTCAGAAACTTCTGTGTGATGAGTGCATTCAACTCACAGACTTGAACATTCCTTTTGATAGAGCAGTTTGGAAACACTAATTTTGTAAAATCTGCAAGTGTTTATTTGGAGCGCTTTGAGGCCTATGCTGGAAAAGGAAATATCTTCACATAAAAACTAGACAGAAGCATTCTCAGAAACTTCTCTGTGATGAGTGCATTCTACTCACAGAGTTGAACCTTCTTTTTGATACAAGAGTTTTCAAACACTCTTTTTGTAGAATCTGCAAGTGCATATTTGGAGCTGTTTGAGGCCAACGCTGGAAAAGGAAACATCCTCACATAGAAACTAGACAGAAGCATTCTCAGAAACTTGTTTGTGACGAGTGCACTCAACTCACAGACTTGAGCCTTTCTTTTGAAAGAGCAGTTTTGGAACACTCTTTTTGTAGAATCTGCTAGTGTATATTTGGAGCGCTGTGTGGCCTATGTTGGGAAATGAAATATCTTCACCTAAAAACAAGACAGAAGCATTCTCAGAAACTTCTGTGTGATGAGTGCATTCAACTCACAGACTTGAACGTTCCTTTTGATAGAACAGTTTTGAAACACTCCTTTTGTAGAATCTGCAAGTGTTTATTTGGAGCGCTTTGAGGCGTATGCTGGAAAAGGAAATGTCTTCAAATAACAACTACACAGAAGCATTCTCAGAAACTTCTTTGTGATGAGTGCGTTCAACTCACAGACTTGAACCTTCCTTTTGAAAGAGCAGTTTTGAAACACTGTTTTGGTAGAATCTGCAAGTGGATATATGGAGCTCTTTGGGGCCTATGCTGGGAAATGAAATATCTGCACCTAAAAACTAGACAGAAGCATTCTCAGGAACTTCTGTGTGATGAGTGCATTCAACTCACAGACTTCAACGTTCCTTTTGATAGAACTGTTTTGAAACTCTCCTTTTGTAGACTCTGCAAGTGTTTATTTCGAGCGCTTTGAGGCCTACGCTGGAAAACGAAATGTCTTCAAATAACAACTACACAGAAACATTCTCAGAACATTCTTTGTGATGAGTGCATTCAACTCACAGACTTGAACCTTCCTTTTGAAAGAGCAGTTTTGAAACACTCTTTTTGTAGAATCTGCAAGTGGATATTTGGAGCGCTTCGGGGCCTATGCTGGGAAATGAAATATCTTCACCTAAAAACTAGACAGAAGCATTCTCAGAAACTTCTGTGTGATGAGTGCATTCAACTCACAGAGTTGAACATTCCTTTTGATAGAGCAGTTTGGAAACACTAATTTTGTAAAATCTGCAAGTGTTTATTTGGAACGCTTTGAGGCCTATGCTGGAAAAGGAAATATCTTCACATAAAAACTAGACAGAAGCATTCTCAGAAACTTCTCTGTGATGAGTGCATTCTACTCACAGAGTTGAACCTTCTTTTTGATAGAAGAGTTTTCAAACTCTCTTTTTGTAGAATCTGCAAATGCATATTTGGAGCTGTATGATTCCAACGCTGGGAAAGGAAACATCCTCACATAGAAACTAGACAGAAGCATTCTCAGAAACTTGTTTGTGACGAGTGCATTCAACTCACAGACTTGAACCTTTCTTTTGAAAGAGCAGTTTTGGAACACTCTTTTTGTAGATTCTGCTAGTGTATATTTGGAGCGCTGTGAGGCCTATGTTGGGAAATGAAATATCTTCACCTAAAAACTAGACAGAAGCATTCTCAGAAACTTCTGTGTGATGAGGGCATTCAACTCACAGACTTGAACGTTCCTTTTGATAGAACAGTTTTGAAACACTCCTTTTATAGAATCTTTAAGGGTTCATTTCGAGCGCTTTGAGGCGTATGCTGGAAAAAGATATGTCTTCAAATAACAACTACACAGAAGCATTCTCAGAAACTTCTTTGTGATGAGTGCATTCAACTCACAGACTTGAACCTTCCCTTTGAAAGAGCAGTTTTGAAACACTCTTTTTGTAGAATCTGCAAGTGGATATTTGGAGCGCTTTGGGGCCTAGGCTGGGAAATGAAATATCTTCACCTAAAAACTAGACAGAAGCATTCTCAGAAACTTCTGTGTGATGAGTGCATTCAACTCACAGACTTCAACGTTCCTTTTGATAGAACAGTTTTGAAACTCACCTTTTGTAGAATCTGCAAGTGTTTATTTCGAGCGCTTTGAGGCCTATGCTGGAAAAGGAAATGTCTTCAAATAACAACTACACAGAAGCATTCTCAGAACCTTCTTTGTGATGAGTGCATTCAACTCACAGACTTGAACCTTCCTTTTGAAACAGCAGTTTTGAAACACTCTTTTTGTAGCATCTACAAATGGATATTTGGAGCGCTTTGGGGCCTATGCTGGGAAATGAAATATCTTCACCTAAAAACTAGACAGAAGCATTCTCAGAAACTTCTGTGTGATGAATGCATTCAACTCACAGACTTGAACATTCCTTTTGATAGAGCAGTTTGGAAACACTAATTTTGTAAAATCTGCAAGTGTTTATTTGGAGCGCTTTGAGGCCTATGCTGGAAAAGGAAATATCTTCACATAAAAACTAGACAGAAGCATTCTCAGAAACTTCTCTGTGATGAGTGCATTCTACTCACAGAGTTGAACCTTCTTTTTGATACAAGAGTTTTCAAACACTCTTTTTGTAGAATCTACAAGTGCATATTTGGAGCTGTTTGAGGCCAACGCTGGAAAAGGAAACATCCTCACATAGAAACTAGACAGAAGCATTCTCAGAAACTTGTTTGTGACGAGTGCATTCAACTCACAGACTTGAGCCTTTCTTTTGAAATAGCAGTTTTGGAACACTCTTTTTGTAGAATCTGCTAGTGTATATTTGGAGCGCTGTGAGGCCTATGCTGGGAAATGAAATATCTTCACCTAAAAACAAGACAGAAGCATTCTCAGAAACTTCTGTGTGATGAGTGCATTCAACTCACAGACTTGAACGTTCCTTTTGATAGAACAGTTTTGAAACACTCCTTTTGTAGAATCTGCAAGTGTTTATTTGGAGCGCTTTGAGGCGTATGCTGGAAAAGGAAATGTCTTCAAATAACAACTACACAGAAGCATTCTCAGAAACTTCTTTGTGATGAGTGCATTCAACTCACAGACTTGAACCTTCCTTTTGAAAGAGCAGTTTTGAAACACTGTTTTGGTAGAATCTGCAAGTGGATATATGGAGCTCTTTGGGGCCTATGCTGGGAAATGAAATATCTGCACCTAAAAACTAGACAGAAGCATTCTCAGGAACTTCTGTGTGATGAGTGCATTCAACTCACAGACTTCAACGTTCCTTTTGATAGAACAGTTTTGAAACTCTCCTTTTGTAGACTCTGCAAGTGTTTATTTCGAGCGCTTTGAGGCCTACGCTGGAAAACGAAATGTCTTCAAATAACAACTACACAGAAACATTCTCAGAACATTCTTTGTGATGAGTGCATTCAACTCACAGACTTGAACCTTCCTTTTGAAAGAGCAGTTTTGAAACACTCTTTTTGTAGAATCTGCAAGTGGATATTTGGAGCGCTTCGGGGCCTATGCTGGGAAATGAAATATCTTCACCTAAAAACTAGACAGAAGCATTCTCAGAAACTTCTGTGTGATGAGTGCATTCAACTCACAGAGTTGAACATTCCTTTTGATAGAGCAGTTTGGAAACACTAATTTTGTAAAATCTGCAAGTGTTTATTTGGAACGCTTTGAGGCCTATGCTGGAAAAGGAAATATCTTCACATAAAAACTAGACAGAAGCATTCTCAGAAACTTCTCTGTGATGAGTGCATTCTACTCACAGAGTTGAACCTTCTTTTTGATAGAAGAGTTTTCAAACTCTCTTTTTGTAGAATCTGCAAATGCATATTTGGAGCTGTATGATTCCAACGCTGGGAAAGGAAACATCCTCACATAGAAACTAGACAGAAGCATTCTCAGAAACTTGTTTGTGACGAGTGCATTCAACTCACAGACTTGAACCTTTCTTTTGAAAGAGCAGTTTTGGAACACTCTTTTTGTAGATTCTGCTAGTGTATATTTGGAGCGCTGTGAGGCCTATGTTGGGAAATGAAATATCTTCACCTAAAAACTAGACAGAAGCATTCTCAGAAACTTCTGTGTGATGAGTGCATTCAACTCACAGACTTGAACGTTCCTTTTGATAGAACAGTTTTGAAACACTCCTTTTATAGAATCTTTAAGGGTTTATTTCGAGCGCTTTGAGGCGTATGCTGGAAAAAGATATGTCTTCAAATAACAACTACACAGAAGCTTTCTCAGAAACTTCTTTGTGATGAGTGCATTCAACTCACAGACTTGAACCTTCCCTTTGAAAGAGCAGTTTTGAAACACTCTTTTTGTAGAATCTGCAAGTGGATATTTGGAGCGCTTTGGGGCCTAGGCTGGGAAATGAAATATCTTCACCTAAAAACTAGACAGAAGCATTCTCAGAAACTTCTGTGTGATGAGTGCATTCAACTCACAGACTTCAACGTTCCTTTTGATAGAACAGTTTTGAAACTCACCTTTTGTAGAATCTGCAAGTGTTTATTTCGAGCGCTTTGAGGCCTATGCTGGAAAAGGAAATGTCTTCAAATAACAACTACACAGAAGCATTCTCAGAACCTTCTTTGTGATGAGTGCATTCAACTCACAGACTTGAACATTCCTTTTGAAACAGCAGTTTTGAAACACTCTTTTTGTAGAATCTGCAAGTGGATATTTGGAGCGCTTTGGGGCCTATGCTGGGAAATGAAATATCTTCACCTAAAAACTAGACAGAAGCATTCTCAGAAACTTCTGTGTGATGAGTGCATTCAACTCACAGAGTTGAACATTCCTTTTGATAGAGCAGTTTGGAAACACTAATTTTGTAAAATCTGCAAGTGTTTATTTGGAGCGCTTTGAGGCCTATGCTGGAAAAGGAAATATCTTCACATAAAAACTAGACAGAAGCATTCTCAGAAACTTCTCTGTGATGAGTGCATTCTACTCACAGAGTTGAACCTTCTTTTTGATACAAGAGTTTTCAAACACTCTTTTTGTAGAATCTGCAAGTGCATATTTGGAGCTGTTTGAGGCCAACGCTGGAAAAGGAAACATCCTCACATAGAAACTAGACAGAAGCATTCTCAGAAACTTGTTTGTGACGAGTGCATTCAACCCACAGACTTGAGCCTTTCTTTTGAAAGAGCAGTTTTGGAACACTCTTTTTGTAGAATCTGCTAGTGTATATTTGGAGCGCTGTGAGGCCTATGCTGGGAAATGAAATATCTTCACCTAAAAACAAGACAGAAGCATTCTCAGAAACTTCTGTGTGATGAGTGCATTCAACTCACAGACTTGAACATTCCTTTTGATAGAACAGTTTTGAAACACTCCTTTTGTAGAATCTGCAAGTGTTTATTTGGAGCGCTTTGAGGCGTATGCTGGAAAAGGAAATGTCTTCAAATAACAACTACACAGAAGCATTCTCAGAAACTTCTTTGTGATGAGTGCATTCAACTCACAGACTTGAACATTCCTTTTGAAAGAGCAGTTTTGAAACACTGTTTTGGTAGAATCTGCATGTGGATATATGGGGCTCTTTGGGGCCTATGCTGGGAAATGAAATATCTGCACC
Source organism: Pongo abelii (assembly GCF_028885655.2). Lineage (NCBI taxonomy): Eukaryota > Metazoa > Chordata > Mammalia > Primates > Hominidae > Pongo > Pongo abelii. Next base: position 49,204,671 of record NC_071992.2, read on the forward strand.
TAAAAACTAGACAGAAGCATTCTCAGGAACTTCTGTGTGATGAGTGCATTCAACTCACAGACTTCAACGTTCCTTTTGATAGAACAGTTTTGAAACTCTCCTTTTGTAGACTCTGCAAGTGTTTATTTCGAGCGCTTTGAGGCCTACGCTGGAAAACGAAATGTCTTCAAATAACAACTACACAGAAACATTCTCAGAACATTCTTTGTGATGAGTGCATTCAACTCACAGACTTGAACCTTCCTTTTGAAAGAGCAGTTTTGAAACACTGTTTTGGTAGAATCTGCAAGTGGATATATGGAGCTCTTTGGGGCCTATGCTGGGAAATGAAATATCTGCACCTAAAAACTAGACAGAAGCATTCTCAGGAACTTCTGTGTGATGAGTGCATTCAACTCACAGACTTCAACGTTCCTTTTGATAGAACAGTTTTGAAACTCTCCTTTTGTAGACTCTGCAAGTGTTTATTTCGAGCGCTTTGAGGCCTACGCTGGAAAACGAAATGTCTTCAAATAACAACTACACAGAAACATTCTCAGAACATTCTTTGTGATGAGTGCATTCAACTCACAGACTTGAACCTTCCTTTTGAAAGAGCAGTTTTGAAACACTCTTTTTGTAGAATCTGCAAGTGGATATTTGGAGCGCTTCGGGGCCTATGCTGGGAAATGAAATATCTTCACCTAAAAACTAGACAGAAGCATTCTCAGAAACTTCTGTGTGATGAGTGCATTCAACTCACAGAGTTGAACATTCCTTTTGATAGAGCAGTTTGGAAACACTAATTTTGTAAAATCTGCAAGTGTTTATTTGGAACGCTTTGAGGCCTATGCTGGAAAAGGAAATATCTTCACATAAAAACTAGACAGAAGCATTCTCAGAAACTTCTCTGTGATGAGTGCATTCTACTCACAGAGTTGAACCTTCTTTTTGATAGAAGAGTTTTCAAACTCTCTTTTTGTAGAATCTGCAAATGCATATTTGGAGCTGTATGATTCCAACGCTGGGAAAGGAAACATCCTCACATAGAAACTAGACAGAAGCATTCTCAGAAACTTGTTTGTGACGAGTGCATTCAACTCACAGACTTGAACCTTTCTTTTGAAAGAGCAGTTTTGGAACACTCTTTTTGTAGATTCTGCTAGTGTATATTTGGAGCGCTGTGAGGCCTATGTTGGGAAATGAAATATCTTCACCTAAAAACTAGACAGAAGCATTCTCAGAAACTTCTGTGTGATGAGTGCATTCAACTCACAGACTTGAACGTTCCTTTTGATAGAACAGTTTTGAAACACTCCTTTTATAGAATCTTTAAGGGTTTATTTCGAGCGCTTTGAGGCGTATGCTGGAAAAAGATATGTCTTCAAATAACAACTACACAGAAGCTTTCTCAGAAACTTCTTTGTGATGAGTGCATTCAACTCACAGACTTGAACCTTCCCTTTGAAAGAGCAGTTTTGAAACACTCTTTTTGTAGAATCTGCAAGTGGATATTTGGAGCGCTTTGGGGCCTAGGCTGGGAAATGAAATATCTTCACCTAAAAACTAGACAGAAGCATTCTCAGAAACTTCTGTGTGATGAGTGCATTCAACTCACAGACTTCAACGTTCCTTTTGATAGAACAGTTTTGAAACTCACCTTTTGTAGAATCTGCAAGTGTTTATTTCGAGCGCTTTGAGGCCTATGCTGGAAAAGGAAATGTCTTCAAATAACAACTACACAGAAGCATTCTCAGAACCTTCTTTGTGATGAGTGCATTCAACTCACAGACTTGAACCTTCCTTTTGAAACAGCAGTTTTGAAACACTCTTTTTGTAGAATCTGCAAGTGGATATTTGGAGCGCTTTGGGGCCTATGCTGGGAAATGAAATATCTTCACCTAAAAACTAGACAGAAGCATTCTCAGAAACTTCTGTGTGATGAGTGCATTCAACTCACAGACTTGAACATTCCTTTTGATAGAGCAGTTTGGAAACACTAATTTTGTAAAATCTGCAAGTGTTTATTTGGAGCGCTTTGAGGCCTATGCTGGAAAAGGAAATATCTTCACATAAAAACTAGACAGAAGCATTCTCAGAAACTTCTCTGTGATGAGTGCATTCTACTCACAGAGTTGAACCTTCTTTTTGATACAAGAGTTTTCAAACACTCTTTTTGTAGAATCTGCAAGTGCATATTTGGAGCTGTTTGAGGCCAACGCTGGAAAAGGAAACATCCTCACATAGAAACTAGACAGAAGCATTCTCAGAAACTTGTTTGTGACGAGTGCATTCAACTCACAGACTTGAGCCTTTCTTTTGAAATAGCAGTTTTGGAACACTCTTTTTGTAGAATCTGCTAGTGTATATTTGGAGCGCTGTGAGGCCTATGCTGGGAAATGAAATATCTTCACCTAAAAACAAGACAGAAGCATTCTCAGAAACTTCTGTGTGATGAGTGCATTCAACTCACAGACTTGAACGTTCTTTTTGATAGAACAGTTTTGAAACACTCTTTTTGTAGAATCTGCAAGTGTTTATTTGGAGCGCTTTGAGGCGTATGCTGGAAAAGGAAATGTCTTCAAATAACAACTACACAGAAGCATTCTCAGAACCTTCTTTGTGATGAGTGCATTCAACTCACAGACTTGAACCTTCCTTATGAAACAGCAGTTTTGAAACACTCTTTTTGTAGCATCTACAAATGGATATTTGGAGCGCTTTGGGGCCTATGCTGGGAAATGAAATATCTTCACCTAAAAACTAGACAGAAGCATTCTCAGAAACTTCTGTGTGATGAGTGCATTCAACTCACAGACTTGAACATTCCTTTTGATAGAGCAGTTTGGAAACACTAATTTTGTAAAATCTGCAAGTGTTTATTTGGAGCGCTTTGAGGCCTATGCTGGAAAAGGAAATATCTTCACATAAAAACTAGACAGAAGCATTCTCAGAAACTTCTCTGTGATGAGTGCATTCTACTCACAGAGTTGAACCTTCTTTTTGATACAAGAGTTTTCAAACACTCTTTTTGTAGAATCTGCAAGTGCATATTTGGAGCTGTTTGAGGCCAACGCTGGAAAAGGAAACATCCTCACATAGAAACTAGACAGAAGCATTCTCAGAAACTTGTTTGTGACGAGTGCATTCAACTCACAGACTTGAGCCTTTCTTTTGAAAGAGCAGTTTTGGAACACTCTTTTTGTAGAATCTGCTAGTGTATATTTGGAGCGCTGTGAGGCCTATGCTGGGAAATGAAATATCTTCACCTAAAAACAAGACAGAAGCATTCTCAGAAACTTCTGTGTGATGAGTGCATTCAACTCACAGACTTGAACGTTCTTTTTGATAGAACAGTTTTGAAACACTCTTTTTGTAGAATCTGCAAGTGTTTATTTGGAGCGCTTTGAGGCGTATGCTGGAAAAGGAAATGTCTTCAAATAACAACTACACAGAAGCATTCTCAGAAACTTCTTTGTGATGAGTGCATTCAACTCACAGACTTGAACCTTCCTTTTGAAAGAGCAGTTTTGAAACACTGTTTTGGTAGAATCTGCAAGTGGATATATGGAGCTCTTTGGGGCCTATGCTGGGAAATGAAATATCTGCACCTAAAAACTAGACAGAAGCATTCTCAGGAACTTCTGTGTGATGAGTGCATTCAACTCACAGACTTCAACGTTCCTTTTGATAGAACAGTTTTGAAACTCTCCTTTTGTAGACTCTGCAAGTGTTTATTTCGAGCGCTTTGAGGCCTACGCTGGAAAACGAAATGTCTTCAAATAACAACTACACAGAAACATTCTCAGAACATTCTTTGTGATGAGTGCATTCAACTCACAGACTTGAACCTTCCTTTTGAAAGAGCAGTTTTGAAACACTCTTTTTGTAGAATCTGCAAGTGGATATTTGGAGCGCTTCGGGGCCTATGCTGGGAAATGAAATATCTTCACCTAAAAACTAGACAGAAGCATTCTCAGAAACTTCTGTGTGATGAGTGCATTCAACTCACAGAGTTGAACATTCCTTTTGATAGAGCAGTTTGGAAACACTAATTTTGTAAAATCTGCAAGTGTTTATTTGGAACGCTTTGAGGCCTATGCTGGAAAAGGAAATATCTTCACATAAAAACTAGACAGAAGCATTCTCAGAAACTTCTCTGTGATGAGTGCATTCTACTCACAGAGTTGAACCTTCTTTTTGATAGAAGAGTTTTCAAACTCTCTTTTTGTAGAATCTGCAAATGCATATTTGGAGCTGTATGATTCCAACGCTGGGAAAGGAAACATCCTCACATAGAAACTAGACAGAAGCATTCTCAGAAACTTGTTTGTGACGAGTGCATTCAACTCACAGACTTGAACCTTTCTTTTGAAAGAGCAGTTTTGGAACACTCTTTTTGTAGATTCTGCTAGTGTATATTTGGAGCGCTGTGAGGCCTATGTTGGGAAATGAAATATCTTCACCTAAAAACTAGACAGAAGCATTCTCAGAAACTTCTGTGTGATGAGGGCATTCAACTCACAGACTTGAACGTTCCTTTTGATAGAACAGTTTTGAAACACTCCTTTTATAGAATCTTTAAGGGTTCATTTCGAGCGCTTTGAGGCGTATGCTGGAAAAAGATATGTCTTCAAATAACAACTACACAGAAGCATTCTCAGAAACTTCTTTGTGATGAGTGCACTCAACTCACAGACTTGAACCTTCCCTTTGAAAGAGCAGTTTTGAAACACTCTTTTTGTAGAATCTGCAAGTGGATATTTGGAGCGCTTTGGGGCCTAGGCTGGGAAATGAAATATCTTCACCTAAAAACTAGACAGAAGCATTCTCAGAAACTTCTGTGTGATGAGTGCATTCAACTCACAGACTTCAACGTTCCTTTTGATAGAACAGTTTTGAAACTCACCTTTTGTAGAATCTGCAAGTGTTTATTTCGAGCGCTTTGAGGCCTATGGTGGAAAAGGAAATGTCTTCAAATAACAACTACACAGAAGCATTCTCAGAACCTTCTTTGTGATGAGTGCATTCAACTCACAGACTTGAACCTTCCTTTTGAAACAGCAGTTTTGAAACACTCTTTTTGTAGCATCTACAAATGGATATTTGGAGCGCTTTGGGGCCTATGCTGGGAAATGAAATATCTTCACCTAAAAACTAGACAGAAGCATTCTCAGAAACTTCTGTGTGATGAGTGCATTCAACTCACAGACTTGAACATTCCTTTTGATAGAGCAGTTTGGAAACACTAATTTTGTAAAATCTGCAAGTGTTTATTTGGAGCGCTTTGAGGCCTATGCTGGAAAAGGAAATATCTTCACATAAAAACTAGACAGAAGCATTCTCAGAAACTTCTCTGTGATGAGTGCATTCTACTCACAGAGTTGAACCTTCTTTTTGATACAAGAGTTTTCAAACACTCTTTTTGTAGAATCTGCAAGTGCATATTTGGAGCTGTTTGAGGCCAACGCTGGAAAAGGAAACATCCTCACATAGAAACTAGACAGAAGCATTCTCAGAAACTTGTTTGTGACGAGTGCACTCAACTCACAGACTTGAGCCTTTCTTTTGAAAGAGCAGTTTTGGAACACTCTTTTTGTAGAATCTGCTAGTGTATATTTGGAGCGCTGTGTGGCCTATGTTGGGAAATGAAATATCTTCACCTAAAAACAAGACAGAAGCATTCTCAGAAACTTCTGTGTGATGAGTGCATTCAACTCACAGACTTGAACGTTCCTTTTGATAGAACAGTTTTGAAACACTCCTTTTGTAGAATCTGCAAGTGTTTATTTGGAGCGCTTTGAGGCGTATGCTGGAAAAGGAAATGTCTTCAAATAACAACTACACAGAAGCATTCTCAGAAACTTCTTTGTGATGAGTGCGTTCAACTCACAGACTTGAACCTTCCTTTTGAAAGAGCAGTTTTGAAACACTGTTTTGGTAGAATCTGCAAGTGGATATATGGAGCTCTTTGGGGCCTATGCTGGGAAATGAAATATCTGCACCTAAAAACTAGACAGAAGCATTCTCAGGAACTTCTGTGTGATGAGTGCATTCAACTCACAGACTTCAACGTTCCTTTTGATAGAACTGTTTTGAAACTCTCCTTTTGTAGACTCTGCAAGTGTTTATTTCGAGCGCTTTGAGGCCTACGCTGGAAAACGAAATGTCTTCAAATAACAACTACACAGAAACATTCTCAGAACATTCTTTGTGATGAGTGCATTCAACTCACAGACTTGAACCTTCCTTTTGAAAGAGCAGTTTTGAAACACTCTTTTTGTAGAATCTGCAAGTGGATATTTGGAGCGCTTCGGGGCCTATGCTGGGAAATGAAATATCTTCACCTAAAAACTAGACAGAAGCATTCTCAGAAACTTCTGTGTGATGAGTGCATTCAACTCACAGAGTTGAACATTCCTTTTGATAGAGCAGTTTGGAAACACTAATTTTGTAAAATCTGCAAGTGTTTATTTGGAACGCTTTGAGGCCTATGCTGGAAAAGGAAATATCTTCACATAAAAACTAGACAGAAGCATTCTCAGAAACTTCTCTGTGATGAGTGCATTCTACTCACAGAGTTGAACCTTCTTTTTGATAGAAGAGTTTTCAAACTCTCTTTTTGTAGAATCTGCAAATGCATATTTGGAGCTGTATGATTCCAACGCTGGGAAAGGAAACATCCTCACATAGAAACTAGACAGAAGCATTCTCAGAAACTTGTTTGTGACGAGTGCATTCAACTCACAGACTTGAACCTTTCTTTTGAAAGAGCAGTTTTGGAACACTCTTTTTGTAGATTCTGCTAGTGTATATTTGGAGCGCTGTGAGGCCTATGTTGGGAAATGAAATATCTTCACCTAAAAACTAGACAGAAGCATTCTCAGAAACTTCTGTGTGATGAGGGCATTCAACTCACAGACTTGAACGTTCCTTTTGATAGAACAGTTTTGAAACACTCCTTTTATAGAATCTTTAAGGGTTCATTTCGAGCGCTTTGAGGCGTATGCTGGAAAAAGATATGTCTTCAAATAACAACTACACAGAAGCATTCTCAGAAACTTCTTTGTGATGAGTGCACTCAACTCACAGACTTGAACCTTCCCTTTGAAAGAGCAGTTTTGAAACACTCTTTTTGTAGAATCTGCAAGTGGATATTTGGAGCGCTTTGGGGCCTAGGCTGGGAAATGAAATATCTTCACCTAAAAACTAGACAGAAGCATTCTCAGAAACTTCTGTGTGATGAGTGCATTCAACTCACAGACTTCAACGTTCCTTTTGATAGAACAGTTTTGAAACTCACCTTTTGTAGAATCTGCAAGTGTTTATTTCGAGCGCTTTGAGGCCTATGGTGGAAAAGGAAATGTCTTCAAATAACAACTACACAGAAGCATTCTCAGAACCTTCTTTGTGATGAGTGCATTCAACTCACAGACTTGAACCTTCCTTTTGAAACAGCAGTTTTGAAACACTCTTTTTGTAGCATCTACAAATGGATATTTGGAGCGCTTTGGGGCCTATGCTGGGAAATGAAATATCTTCACCTAAAAACTAGACAGAAGCATTCTCAGAAACTTCTGTGTGATGAGTGCATTCAACTCACAGACTTGAACATTCCTTTTGATAGAGCAGTTTGGAAACACTAATTTTGTAAAATCTGCAAGTGTTTATTTGGAGCGCTTTGAGGCCTATGCTGGAAAAGGAAATATCTTCACATAAAAACTAGACAGAAGCATTCTCAGAAACTTCTCTGTGATGAGTGCATTCTACTCACAGAGTTGAACCTTCTTTTTGATACAAGAGTTTTCAAACACTCTTTTTGTAGAATCTGCAAGTGCATATTTGGAGCTGTTTGAGGCCAACGCTGGAAAAGGAAACATCCTCACATAGAAACTAGACAGAAGCATTCTCAGAAACTTGTTTGTGACGAGTGCACTCAACTCACAGACTTGAGCCTTTCTTTTGAAAGAGCAGTTTTGGAACACTCTTTTTGTAGAATCTGCTAGTGTATATTTGGAGCGCTGTGTGGCCTATGTTGGGAAATGAAATATCTTCACCTAAAAACAAGACAGAAGCATTCTCAGAAACTTCTGTGTGATGAGTGCATTCAACTCACAGACTTGAACGTTCCTTTTGATAGAACAGTTTTGAAACTCTCCTTTTGTAGACTCTGCAAGTGTTTATTTCGAGCGCTTTGAGGCCTACGCTGGAAAACGAAATGTCTTCAAATAACAACTACACAGAAACATTCTCAGAACATTCTTTGTGATGAGTGCATTCAACTCACAGACTTGAACCTTCCTTTTGAAAGAGCAGTTTTGAAACACTGTTTTGGTAGAATCTGCAAGTGGATATATGGAGCTCTTTGGGGCCTATGCTGGGAAATGAAATATCTGCACCTAAAAACTAGACAGAAGCATTCTCAGGAACTTCTGTGTGATGAGTGCATTCAACTCACAGACTTCAACGTTCCTTTTGATAGAACAGTTTTGAAACTCTCCTTTTGTAGACTCTGCAAGTGTTTATTTCGAGCGCTTTGAGGCCTACGCTGGAAAACGAAATGTCTTCAAATAACAACTACACAGAAACATTCTCAGAACATTCTTTGTGATGAGTGCATTCAACTCACAGACTTGAACCTTCCTTTTGAAAGAGCAGTTTTGAAACACTCTTTTTGTAGAATCTGCAAGTGGATATTTGGAGCGCTTCGGGGCCTATGCTGGGAAATGAAATATCTTCACCTAAAAACTAGACAGAAGCATTCTCAGAAACTTCTGTGTGATGAGTGCATTCAACTCACAGAGTTGAACATTCCTTTTGATAGAGCAGTTTGGAAACACTAATTTTGTAAAATCTGCAAGTGTTTATTTGGAACGCTTTGAGGCCTATGCTGGAAAAGGAAATATCTTCACATAAAAACTAGACAGAAGCATTCTCAGAAACTTCTCTGTGATGAGTGCATTCTACTCACAGAGTTGAACCTTCTTTTTGATAGAAGAGTTTTCAAACTCTCTTTTTGTAGAATCTGCAAATGCATATTTGGAGCTGTATGATTCCAACGCTGGGAAAGGAAACATCCTCACATAGAAACTAGACAGAAGCATTCTCAGAAACTTGTTTGTGACGAGTGCATTCAACTCACAGACTTGAACCTTTCTTTTGAAAGAGCAGTTTTGGAACACTCTTTTTGTAGATTCTGCTAGTGTATATTTGGAGCGCTGTGAGGCCTATGTTGGGAAATGAAATATCTTCACCTAAAAACTAGACAGAAGCATTCTCAGAAACTTCTGTGTGATGAGTGCATTCAACTCACAGACTTGAACGTTCCTTTTGATAGAACAGTTTTGAAACACTCCTTTTATAGAATCTTTAAGGGTTTATTTCGAGCGCTTTGAGGCGTATGCTGGAAAAAGATATGTCTTCAAATAACAACTACACAGAAGCTTTCTCAGAAACTTCTTTGTGATGAGTGCATTCAACTCACAGACTTGAACCTTCCCTTTGAAAGAGCAGTTTTGAAACACTCTTTTTGTAGAATCTGCAAGTGGATATTTGGAGCGCTTTGGGGCCTAGGCTGGGAAATGAAATATCTTCACCTAAAAACTAGACAGAAGCATTCTCAGAAACTTCTGTGTGATGAGTGCATTCAACTCACAGACTTCAACGTTCCTTTTGATAGAACAGTTTTGAAACTCACCTTTTGTAGAATCTGCAAGTGTTTATTTCGAGCGCTTTGAGGCCTATGCTGGAAAAGGAAATGTCTTCAAATAACAACTACACAGAAGCATTCTCAGAACCTTCTTTGTGATGAGTGCATTCAACTCACAGACTTGAACCTTCCTTTTGAAACAGCAGTTTTGAAACACTCTTTTTGTAGAATCTGCAAGTGGATATTTGGAGCGCTTTGGGGCCTATGCTGGGAAATGAAATATCTTCACCTAAAAACTAGACAGAAGCATTCTCAGAAACTTCTGTGTGATGAGTGCATTCAACTCACAGAGTTGAACATTCCTTTTGATAGAGCAGTTTGGAAACACTAATTTTGTAAAATCTGCAAGTGTTTATTTGGAGCGCTTTGAGGCCTATGCTGGAAAAGGAAATATCTTCACATAAAAACTAGACAGAAGCATTCTCAGAAACTTCTCTGTGATGAGTGCATTCTACTCACAGAGTTGAACCTTCTTTTTGATACAAGAGTTTTCAAACACTCTTTTTGTAGAATCTGCAAGTGCATATTTGGAGCTGTTTGAGGCCAACGCTGGAAAAGGAAACATCCTCACATAGAAACTAGACAGAAGCATTCTCAGAAACTTGTTTGTGACGAGTGCATTCAACCCACAGACTTGAGCCTTTCTTTTGAAAGAGCAGTTTTGGAACACTCTTTTTGTAGAATCTGCTAGTGTATATTTGGAGCGCTGTGAGGCCTATGCTGGGAAATGAAATATCTTCACCTAAAAACAAGACAGAAGCATTCTCAGAAACTTCTGTGTGATGAGTGCATTCAACTCACAGACTTGAACGTTCCTTTTGATAGAACAGTTTTGAAACACTCCTTTTGTAGAATCTGCAAGTGTTTATTTGGAGCGCTTTGAGGCGTATGCTGGAAAAGGAAATGTCTTCAAATAACAACTACACAGAAGCATTCTCAGAAACTTCTTTGTGATGAGTGCATTCAACTCACAGACTTGAACATTCCTTTTGAAAGAGCAGTTTTGAAACACTGTTTTGGTAGAATCTGCAAGTGGATATATGGGGCTCTTTGGGGCCTATGCTGGGAAATGAAATATCTGCACCTAAAAACTAGACAGAAGCATTCTCAGGAACTTCTGTGTGATGAGTGCATTCAACTCACAGACTTCAACGTTCCTTTTGATAGAACAGTTTTGAAACTCTCCTTTTGTAGACTCTGCAAGTGTTTATTTCGAGCGCTTTGAGGCCTACGCTGGAAAACGAAATGTCTTCAAATAACAACTACACAGAAACATTCTCAGAACATTCTTTGTGATGAGTGCATTCAACTCACAGACTTGAACCTTCCTTTTGAAAGAGCAGTTTTGAAACACTGTTTTGGTAGAATCTGCAAGTGGATATATGGAGCTCTTTGGGGCCTATGCTGGGAAATGAAATATCTGCACCTAAAAACTAGACAGAAGCATTCTCAGGAACTTCTGTGTGATGAGTGCATTCAACTCACAGACTTCAACGTTCCTTTTGATAGAACAGTTTTGAAACTCTCCTTTTGTAGACTCTGCAAGTGTTTATTTCGAGCGCTTTGAGGCCTACGCTGGAAAACGAAATGTCTTCAAATAACAACTACACAGAAACATTCTCAGAACATTCTTTGTGATGAGTGCATTCAACTCACAGACTTGAACCTTCCTTTTGAAAGAGCAGTTTTGAAACACTCTTTTTGTAGAATCTGCAAGTGGATATTTGGAGCGCTTCGGGGCCTATGCTGGGAAATGAAATATCTTCACCTAAAAACTAGACAGAAGCATTCTCAGAAACTTCTGTGTGATGAGTGCATTCAACTCACAGAGTTGAACATTCCTTTTGATAGAGCAGTTTGGAAACACTAATTTTGTAAAATCTGCAAGTGTTTATTTGGAACGCTTTGAGGCCTATGCTGGAAAAGGAAATATCTTCACATAAAAACTAGACAGAAGCATTCTCAGAAACTTCTCTGTGATGAGTGCATTCTACTCACAGAGTTGAACCTTCTTTTTGATAGAAGAGTTTTCAAACTCTCTTTTTGTAGAATCTGCAAATGCATATTTGGAGCTGTATGATTCCAACGCTGGGAAAGGAAACATCCTCACATAGAAACTAGACAGAAGCATTCTCAGAAACTTGTTTGTGACGAGTGCATTCAACTCACAGACTTGAACCTTTCTTTTGAAAGAGCAGTTTTGGAACACTCTTTTTGTAGATTCTGCTAGTGTATATTTGGAGCGCTGTGAGGCCTATGTTGGGAAATGAAATATCTTCACCTAAAAACTAGACAGAAGCATTCTCAGAAACTTCTGTGTGATGAGTGCATTCAACTCACAGACTTGAACGTTCCTTTTGATAGAACAGTTTTGAAACACTCCTTTTATAGAATCTTTAAGGGTTTATTTCGAGCGCTTTGAGGCGTATGCTGGAAAAAGATATGTCTTCAAATAACAACTACACAGAAGCTTTCTCAGAAACTTCTTTGTGATGAGTGCATTCAACTCACAGACTTGAACCTTCCCTTTGAAAGAGCAGTTTTGAAACACTCTTTTTGTAGAATCTGCAAGTGGATATTTGGAGCGCTTTGGGGCCTAGGCTGGGAAATGAAATATCTTCACCTAAAAACTAGACAGAAGCATTCTCAGAAACTTCTGTGTGATGAGTGCATTCAACTCACAGACTTCAACGTTCCTTTTGATAGAACAGTTTTGAAACTCACCTTTTGTAGAATCTGCAAGTGTTTATTTCGAGCGCTTTGAGGCCTATGCTGGAAAAGGAAATGTCTTCAAATAACAACTACACAGAAGCATTCTCAGAACCTTCTTTGTGATGAGTGCATTCAACTCACAGACTTGAACCTTCCTTTTGAAACAGCAGTTTTGAAACACTCTTTTTGTAGAATCTGCAAGTGGATATTTGGAGCGCTTTGGGGCCTATGCTGGGAAATGAAATATCTTCACCTAAAAACTAGACAGAAGCATTCTCAGAAACTTCTGTGTGATGAGTGCATTCAACTCACAGACTTGAACATTCCTTTTGATAGAGCAGTTTGGAAACACTAATTTTGTAAAATCTGCAAGTGTTTATTTGGAGCGCTTTGAGGCCTATGCTGGAAAAGGAAATATCTTCACATAAAAACTAGACAGAAGCATTCTCAGAAACTTCTCTGTGATGAGTGCATTCTACTCACAGAGTTGAACCTTCTTTTTGATACAAGAGTTTTCAAACACTCTTTTTGTAGAATCTGCAAGTGCATATTTGGAGCTGTTTGAGGCCAACGCTGGAAAAGGAAACATCCTCACATAGAAACTAGACAGAAGCATTCTCAGAAACTTGTTTGTGACGAGTGCATTCAACTCACAGACTTGAGCCTTTCTTTTGAAATAGCAGTTTTGGAACACTCTTTTTGTAGAATCTGCTAGTGTATATTTGGAGCGCTGTGAGGCCTATGCTGGGAAATGAAATATCTTCACCTAAAAACAAGACAGAAGCATTCTCAGAAACTTCTGTGTGATGAGTGCATTCAACTCACAGACTTGAACGTTCTTTTTGATAGAACAGTTTTGAAACACTCTTTTTGTAGAATCTGCAAGTGTTTATTTGGAGCGCTTTGAGGCGTATGCTGGAAAAGGAAATGTCTTCAAATAACAACTACACAGAAGCATTCTCAGAACCTTCTTTGTGATGAGTGCATTCAACTCACAGACTTGAACCTTCCTTATGAAACAGCAGTTTTGAAACACTCTTTTTGTAGCATCTACAAATGGATATTTGGAGCGCTTTGGGGCCTATGCTGGGAAATGAAATATCTTCACCTAAAAACTAGACAGAAGCATTCTCAGAAACTTCTGTGTGATGAGTGCATTCAACTCACAGACTTGAACATTCCTTTTGATAGAGCAGTTTGGAAACACTAATTTTGTAAAATCTGCAAGTGTTTATTTGGAGCGCTTTGAGGCCTATGCTGGAAAAGGAAATATCTTCACATAAAAACTAGACAGAAGCATTCTCAGAAACTTCTCTGTGATGAGTGCATTCTACTCACAGAGTTGAACCTTCTTTTTGATACAAGAGTTTTCAAACACTCTTTTTGTAGAATCTGCAAGTGCATATTTGGAGCTGTTTGAGGCCAACGCTGGAAAAGGAAACATCCTCACATAGAAACTAGACAGAAGCATTCTCAGAAACTTGTTTGTGACGAGTGCATTCAACTCACAGACTTGAGCCTTTCTTTTGAAAGAGCAGTTTTGGAACACTCTTTTTGTAGAATCTGCTAGTGTATATTTGGAGCGCTGTGAGGCCTATGCTGGGAAATGAAATATCTTCACCTAAAAACAAGACAGAAGCATTCTCAGAAACTTCTGTGTGATGAGTGCATTCAACTCACAGACTTGAACGTTCTTTTTGATAGAACAGTTTTGAAACACTCTTTTTGTAGAATCTGCAAGTGTTTATTTGGAGCGCTTTGAGGCGTATGCTGGAAAAGGAAATGTCTTCAAATAACAACTACACAGAAGCATTCTCAGAAACTTCTTTGTGATGAGTGCATTCAACTCACAGACTTGAACCTTCCTTTTGAAAGAGCAGTTTTGAAACACTGTTTTGGTAGAATCTGCAAGTGGATATATGGAGCTCTTTGGGGCCTATGCTGGGAAATGAAATATCTGCACCTAAAAACTAGACAGAAGCATTCTCAGGAACTTCTGTGTGATGAGTGCATTCAACTCACAGACTTCAACGTTCCTTTTGATAGAACAGTTTTGAAACTCTCCTTTTGTAGACTCTGCAAGTGTTTATTTCGAGCGCTTTGAGGCCTACGCTGGAAAACGAAATGTCTTCAAATAACAACTACACAGAAACATTCTCAGAACATTCTTTGTGATGAGTGCATTCAACTCACAGACTTGAACCTTCCTTTTGAAAGAGCAGTTTTGAAACACTCTTTTTGTAGAATCTGCAAGTGGATATTTGGAGCGCTTCGGGGCCTATGCTGGGAAATGAAATATCTTCACCTAAAAACTAGACAGAAGCATTCTCAGAAACTTCTGTGTGATGAGTGCATTCAACTCACAGAGTTGAACATTCCTTTTGATAGAGCAGTTTGGAAACACTAATTTTGTAAAATCTGCAAGTGTTTATTTGGAACGCTTTGAGGCCTATGCTGGAAAAGGAAATATCTTCACATAAAAACTAGACAGAAGCATTCTCAGAAACTTCTCTGTGATGAGTGCATTCTACTCACAGAGTTGAACCTTCTTTTTGATAGAAGAGTTTTCAAACTCTCTTTTTGTAGAATCTGCAAATGCATATTTGGAGCTGTATGATTCCAACGCTGGGAAAGGAAACATCCTCACATAGAAACTAGACAGAAGCATTCTCAGAAACTTGTTTGTGACGAGTGCATTCAACTCACAGACTTGAACCTTTCTTTTGAAAGAGCAGTTTTGGAACACTCTTTTTGTAGATTCTGCTAGTGTATATTTGGAGCGCTGTGAGGCCTATGTTGGGAAATGAAATATCTTCACCTAAAAACTAGACAGAAGCATTCTCAGAAACTTCTGTGTGATGAGGGCATTCAACTCACAGACTTGAACGTTCCTTTTGATAGAACAGTTTTGAAACACTCCTTTTATAGAATCTTTAAGGGTTCATTTCGAGCGCTTTGAGGCGTATGCTGGAAAAAGATATGTCTTCAAATAACAACTACACAGAAGCATTCTCAGAAACTTCTTTGTGATGAGTGCACTCAACTCACAGACTTGAACCTTCCCTTTGAAAGAGCAGTTTTGAAACACTCTTTTTGTAGAATCTGCAAGTGGATATTTGGAGCGCTTTGGGGCCTAGGCTGGGAAATGAAATATCTTCACCTAAAAACTAGACAGAAGCATTCTCAGAAACTTCTGTGTGATGAGTGCATTCAACTCACAGACTTCAACGTTCCTTTTGATAGAACAGTTTTGAAACTCACCTTTTGTAGAATCTGCAAGTGTTTATTTCGAGCGCTTTGAGGCCTATGGTGGAAAAGGAAATGTCTTCAAATAACAACTACACAGAAGCATTCTCAGAACCTTCTTTGTGATGAGTGCATTCAACTCACAGACTTGAACCTTCCTTTTGAAACAGCAGTTTTGAAACACTCTTTTTGTAGCATCTACAAATGGATATTTGGAGCGCTTTGGGGCCTATGCTGGGAAATGAAATATCTTCACCTAAAAACTAGACAGAAGCATTCTCAGAAACTTCTGTGTGATGAGTGCATTCAACTCACAGACTTGAACATTCCTTTTGATAGAGCAGTTTGGAAACACTAATTTTGTAAAATCTGCAAGTGTTTATTTGGAGCGCTTTGAGGCCTATGCTGGAAAAGGAAATATCTTCACATAAAAACTAGACAGAAGCATTCTCAGAAACTTCTCTGTGATGAGTGCATTCTACTCACAGAGTTGAACCTTCTTTTTGATACAAGAGTTTTCAAACACTCTTTTTGTAGAATCTGCAAGTGCATATTTGGAGCTGTTTGAGGCCAACGCTGGAAAAGGAAACATCCTCACATAGAAACTAGACAGAAGCATTCTCAGAAACTTGTTTGTGACGAGTGCACTCAACTCACAGACTTGAGCCTTTCTTTTGAAAGAGCAGTTTTGGAACACTCTTTTTGTAGAATCTGCTAGTGTATATTTGGAGCGCTGTGTGGCCTATGTTGGGAAATGAAATATCTTCACCTAAAAACAAGACAGAAGCATTCTCAGAAACTTCTGTGTGATGAGTGCATTCAACTCACAGACTTGAACGTTCCTTTTGATAGAACAGTTTTGAAACACTCCTTTTGTAGAATCTGCAAGTGTTTATTTGGAGCGCTTTGAGGCGTATGCTGGAAAAGGAAATGTCTTCAAATAACAACTACACAGAAGCATTCTCAGAAACTTCTTTGTGATGAGTGCGTTCAACTCACAGACTTGAACCTTCCTTTTGAAAGAGCAGTTTTGAAACACTGTTTTGGTAGAATCTGCAAGTGGATATATGGAGCTCTTTGGGGCCTATGCTGGGAAATGAAATATCTGCACCTAAAAACTAGACAGAAGCATTCTCAGGAACTTCTGTGTGATGAGTGCATTCAACTCACAGACTTCAACGTTCCTTTTGATAGAACTGTTTTGAAACTCTCCTTTTGTAGACTCTGCAAGTGTTTATTTCGAGCGCTTTGAGGCCTACGCTGGAAAACGAAATGTCTTCAAATAACAACTACACAGAAACATTCTCAGAACATTCTTTGTGATGAGTGCATTCAACTCACAGACTTGAACCTTCCTTTTGAAAGAGCAGTTTTGAAACACTCTTTTTGTAGAATCTGCAAGTGGATATTTGGAGCGCTTCGGGGCCTATGCTGGGAAATGAAATATCTTCACCTAAAAACTAGACAGAAGCATTCTCAGAAACTTCTGTGTGATGAGTGCATTCAACTCACAGAGTTGAACATTCCTTTTGATAGAGCAGTTTGGAAACACTAATTTTGTAAAATCTGCAAGTGTTTATTTGGAACGCTTTGAGGCCTATGCTGGAAAAGGAAATATCTTCACATAAAAACTAGACAGAAGCATTCTCAGAAACTTCTCTGTGATGAGTGCATTCTACTCACAGAGTTGAACCTTCTTTTTGATAGAAGAGTTTTCAAACTCTCTTTTTGTAGAATCTGCAAATGCATATTTGGAGCTGTATGATTCCAACGCTGGGAAAGGAAACATCCTCACATAGAAACTAGACAGAAGCATTCTCAGAAACTTGTTTGTGACGAGTGCATTCAACTCACAGACTTGAACCTTTCTTTTGAAAGAGCAGTTTTGGAACACTCTTTTTGTAGATTCTGCTAGTGTATATTTGGAGCGCTGTGAGGCCTATGTTGGGAAATGAAATATCTTCACCTAAAAACTAGACAGAAGCATTCTCAGAAACTTCTGTGTGATGAGGGCATTCAACTCACAGACTTGAACGTTCCTTTTGATAGAACAGTTTTGAAACACTCCTTTTATAGAATCTTTAAGGGTTCATTTCGAGCGCTTTGAGGCGTATGCTGGAAAAAGATATGTCTTCAAATAACAACTACACAGAAGCATTCTCAGAAACTTCTTTGTGATGAGTGCACTCAACTCACAGACTTGAACCTTCCCTTTGAAAGAGCAGTTTTGAAACACTCTTTTTGTAGAATCTGCAAGTGGATATTTGGAGCGCTTTGGGGCCTAGGCTGGGAAATGAAATATCTTCACCTAAAAACTAGACAGAAGCATTCTCAGAAACTTCTGTGTGATGAGTGCATTCAACTCACAGACTTCAACGTTCCTTTTGATAGAACAGTTTTGAAACTCACCTTTTGTAGAATCTGCAAGTGTTTATTTCGAGCGCTTTGAGGCCTATGGTGGAAAAGGAAATGTCTTCAAATAACAACTACACAGAAGCATTCTCAGAACCTTCTTTGTGATGAGTGCATTCAACTCACAGACTTGAACCTTCCTTTTGAAACAGCAGTTTTGAAACACTCTTTTTGTAGCATCTACAAATGGATATTTGGAGCGCTTTGGGGCCTATGCTGGGAAATGAAATATCTTCACCTAAAAACTAGACAGAAGCATTCTCAGAAACTTCTGTGTGATGAGTGCATTCAACTCACAGACTTGAACATTCCTTTTGATAGAGCAGTTTGGAAACACTAATTTTGTAAAATCTGCAAGTGTTTATTTGGAGCGCTTTGAGGCCTATGCTGGAAAAGGAAATATCTTCACATAAAAACTAGACAGAAGCATTCTCAGAAACTTCTCTGTGATGAGTGCATTCTACTCACAGAGTTGAACCTTCTTTTTGATACAAGAGTTTTCAAACACTCTTTTTGTAGAATCTGCAAGTGCATATTTGGAGCTGTTTGAGGCCAACGCTGGAAAAGGAAACATCCTCACATAGAAACTAGACAGAAGCATTCTCAGAAACTTGTTTGTGACGAGTGCACTCAACTCACAGACTTGAGCCTTTCTTTTGAAAGAGCAGTTTTGGAACACTCTTTTTGTAGAATCTGCTAGTGTATATTTGGAGCGCTGTGTGGCCTATGTTGGGAAATGAAATATCTTCACCTAAAAACAAGACAGAAGCATTCTCAGAAACTTCTGTGTGATGAGTGCATTCAACTCACAGACTTGAACGTTCCTTTTGATAGAACAGTTTTGAAACTCTCCTTTTGTAGACTCTGCAAGTGTTTATTTCGAGCGCTTTGAGGCCTACGCTGGAAAACGAAATGTCTTCAAATAACAACTACACAGAAACATTCTCAGAACATTCTTTGTGATGAGTGCATTCAACTCACAGACTTGAACCTTCCTTTTGAAAGAGCAGTTTTGAAACACTGTTTTGGTAGAATCTGCAAGTGGATATATGGAGCTCTTTGGGGCCTATGCTGGGAAATGAAATATCTGCACCTAAAAACTAGACAGAAGCATTCTCAGGAACTTCTGTGTGATGAGTGCATTCAACTCACAGACTTCAACGTTCCTTTTGATAGAACAGTTTTGAAACTCTCCTTTTGTAGACTCTGCAAGTGTTTATTTCGAGCGCTTTGAGGCCTACGCTGGAAAACGAAATGTCTTCAAATAACAACTACACAGAAACATTCTCAGAACATTCTTTGTGATGAGTGCATTCAACTCACAGACTTGAACCTTCCTTTTGAAAGAGCAGTTTTGAAACACTCTTTTTGTAGAATCTGCAAGTGGATATTTGGAGCGCTTCGGGGCCTATGCTGGGAAATGAAATATCTTCACCTAAAAACTAGACAGAAGCATTCTCAGAAACTTCTGTGTGATGAGTGCATTCAACTCACAGAGTTGAACATTCCTTTTGATAGAGCAGTTTGGAAACACTAATTTTGTAAAATCTGCAAGTGTTTATTTGGAACGCTTTGAGGCCTATGCTGGAAAAGGAAATATCTTCACATAAAAACTAGACAGAAGCATTCTCAGAAACTTCTCTGTGATGAGTGCATTCTACTCACAGAGTTGAACCTTCTTTTTGATAGAAGAGTTTTCAAACTCTCTTTTTGTAGAATCTGCAAATGCATATTTGGAGCTGTATGATTCCAACGCTGGGAAAGGAAACATCCTCACATAGAAACTAGACAGAAGCATTCTCAGAAACTTGTTTGTGACGAGTGCATTCAACTCACAGACTTGAACCTTTCTTTTGAAAGAGCAGTTTTGGAACACTCTTTTTGTAGATTCTGCTAGTGTATATTTGGAGCGCTGTGAGGCCTATGTTGGGAAATGAAATATCTTCACCTAAAAACTAGACAGAAGCATTCTCAGAAACTTCTGTGTGATGAGTGCATTCAACTCACAGACTTGAACGTTCCTTTTGATAGAACAGTTTTGAAACACTCCTTTTATAGAATCTTTAAGGGTTTATTTCGAGCGCTTTGAGGCGTATGCTGGAAAAAGATATGTCTTCAAATAACAACTACACAGAAGCTTTCTCAGAAACTTCTTTGTGATGAGTGCATTCAACTCACAGACTTGAACCTTCCCTTTGAAAGAGCAGTTTTGAAACACTCTTTTTGTAGAATCTGCAAGTGGATATTTGGAGCGCTTTGGGGCCTAGGCTGGGAAATGAAATATCTTCACCTAAAAACTAGACAGAAGCATTCTCAGAAACTTCTGTGTGATGAGTGCATTCAACTCACAGACTTCAACGTTCCTTTTGATAGAACAGTTTTGAAACTCACCTTTTGTAGAATCTGCAAGTGTTTATTTCGAGCGCTTTGAGGCCTATGCTGGAAAAGGAAATGTCTTCAAATAACAACTACACAGAAGCATTCTCAGAACCTTCTTTGTGATGAGTGCATTCAACTCACAGACTTGAACCTTCCTTTTGAAACAGCAGTTTTGAAACACTCTTTTTGTAGAATCTGCAAGTGGATATTTGGAGCGCTTTGGGGCCTATGCTGGGAAATGAAATATCTTCACCTAAAAACTAGACAGAAGCATTCTCAGAAACTTCTGTGTGATGAGTGCATTCAACTCACAGAGTTGAACATTCCTTTTGATAGAGCAGTTTGGAAACACTAATTTTGTAAAATCTGCAAGTGTTTATTTGGAGCGCTTTGAGGCCTATGCTGGAAAAGGAAATATCTTCACATAAAAACTAGACAGAAGCATTCTCAGAAACTTCTCTGTGATGAGTGCATTCTACTCACAGAGTTGAACCTTCTTTTTGATACAAGAGTTTTCAAACACTCTTTTTGTAGAATCTGCAAGTGCATATTTGGAGCTGTTTGAGGCCAACGCTGGAAAAGGAAACATCCTCACATAGAAACTAGACAGAAGCATTCTCAGAAACTTGTTTGTGACGAGTGCATTCAACCCACAGACTTGAGCCTTTCTTTTGAAAGAGCAGTTTTGGAACACTCTTTTTGTAGAATCTGCTAGTGTATATTTGGAGCGCTGTGAGGCCTATGCTGGGAAATGAAATATCTTCACCTAAAAACAAGACAGAAGCATTCTCAGAAACTTCTGTGTGATGAGTGCATTCAACTCACAGACTTGAACGTTCCTTTTGATAGAACAGTTTTGAAACACTCCTTTTGTAGAATCTGCAAGTGTTTATTTGGAGCGCTTTGAGGCGTATGCTGGAAAAGGAAATGTCTTCAAATAACAACTACACAGAAGCATTCTCAGAAACTTCTTTGTGATGAGTGCATTCAACTCACAGACTTGAACATTCCTTTTGAAAGAGCAGTTTTGAAACACTGTTTTGGTAGAATCTGCAAGTGGATATATGGGGCTCTTTGGGGCCTATGCTGGGAAATGAAATATCTGCACCTAAAAACTAGACAGAAGCATTCTCAGGAACTTCTGTGTGATGAGTGCATTCAACTCACAGACTTCAACGTTCCTTTTGATAGAACAGTTTTGAAACTCTCCTTTTGTAGACTCTGCAAGTGTTTATTTCGAGCGCTTTGAGGCCTACGCTGGAAAACGAAATGTCTTCAAATAACAACTACACAGAAACATTCTCAGAACATTCTTTGTGATGAGTGCATTCAACTCACAGACTTGAACCTTCCTTTTGAAAGAGCAGTTTTGAAACACTGTTTTGGTAGAATCTGCAAGTGGATATATGGAGCTCTTTGGGGCCTATGCTGGGAAATGAAATATCTGCACCTAAAAACTAGACAGAAGCATTCTCAGGAACTTCTGTGTGATGAGTGCATTCAACTCACAGACTTCAACGTTCCTTTTGATAGAACAGTTTTGAAACTCTCCTTTTGTAGACTCTGCAAGTGTTTATTTCGAGCGCTTTGAGGCCTACGCTGGAAAACGAAATGTCTTCAAATAACAACTACACAGAAACATTCTCAGAACATTCTTTGTGATGAGTGCATTCAACTCACCGACTTGAACCTTCCTTTTGAAAGAGCAGTTTTGAAACACTCTTTTTGTAGAATCTGCAAGTGGATATTTGGAGCGCTTCGGGGCCTATGCTGGGAAATGAAATATCTTCACCTAAAAACTAGACAGAAGCATTCTCAGAAACTTCTGTGTGATGAGTGCATTCAACTCACAGAGTTGAACATTCCTTTTGATAGAGCAGTTTGGAAACACTAATTTTGTAAAATCTGCAAGTGTTTATTTGGAACGCTTTGAGGCCTATGCTGGAAAAGGAAATATCTTCACATAAAAACTAGACAGAAGCATTCTCAGAAACTTCTCTGTGATGAGTGCATTCTACTCACAGAGTTGAACCTTCTTTTTGATAGAAGAGTTTTCAAACTCTCTTTTTGTAGAATCTGCAAATGCATATTTGGAGCTGTATGATTCCAACGCTGGGAAAGGAAACATCCTCACATAGAAACTAGACAGAAGCATTCTCAGAAACTTGTTTGTGACGAGTGCATTCAACTCACAGACTTGAACCTTTCTTTTGAAAGAGCAGTTTTGGAACACTCTTTTTGTAGATTCTGCTAGTGTATATTTGGAGCGCTGTGAGGCCTATGTTGGGAAATGAAATATCTTCACCTAAAAACTAGACAGAAGCATTCTCAGAAACTTCTGTGTGATGAGTGCATTCAACTCACAGACTTGAACGTTCCTTTTGATAGAACAGTTTTGAAACACTCCTTTTATAGAATCTTTAAGGGTTTATTTCGAGCGCTTTGAGGCGTATGCTGGAAAAAGATATGTCTTCAAATAACAACTACACAGAAGCTTTCTCAGAAACTTCTTTGTGATGAGTGCATTCAACTCACAGACTTGAACCTTCCCTTTGAAAGAGCAGTTTTGAAACACTCTTTTTGTAGAATCTGCAAGTGGATATTTGGAGCGCTTTGGGGCCTAGGCTGGGAAATGAAATATCTTCACCTAAAAACTAGACAGAAGCATTCTCAGAAACTTCTGTGTGATGAGTGCATTCAACTCACAGACTTCAACGTTCCTTTTGATAGAACAGTTTTGAAACTCACCTTTTGTAGAATCTGCAAGTGTTTATTTCGAGCGCTTTGAGGCCTATGGTGGAAAAGGAAATGTCTTCTAATAACAACTACACAGAAGCATTCTCAGAACCTTCTTTGTGATGAGTGCATTCAACTCACAGACTTGAACCTTCCTTTTGAAACAGCAGTTTTGAAACACTCTTTTTGTAGCATCTACAAATGGATATTTGGAGCGCTTTGGGGCCTATGCTGGGAAATGAAATATCTTCACCTAAAAACTAGACAGAAGCATTCTCAGAAACTTCTGTGTGATGAGTGCATTCAACTCACAGACTTGAACATTCCTTTTGATAGAGCAGTTTGGAAACACTAATTTTGTAAAATCTGCAAGTGTTTATTTGGAGCGCTTTGAGGCCTATGCTGGAAAAGGAAATATCTTCACATAAAAACTAGACAGAAGCATTCTCAGAAACTTCTCTGTGATGAGTGCATTCTACTCACAGAGTTGAACCTTCTTTTTGATACAAGAGTTTTCAAACACTCTTTTTGTAGAATCTGCAAGTGCATATTTGGAGCTGTTTGAGGCCAACGCTGGAAAAGGAAACATCCTCACATAGAAACTAGACAGAAGCATTCTCAGAAACTTGTTTGTGACGAGTGCATTCAACTCACAGACTTGAGCCTTTCTTTTGAAATAGCAGTTTTGGAACACTCTTTTTGTAGAATCTGCTAGTGTATATTTGGAGCGCTGTGAGGCCTATGCTGGGAAATGAAATATCTTCACCTAAAAACAAGACAGAAGCATTCTCAGAAACTTCTGTGTGATGAGTGCATTCAACTCACAGACTTGAACGTTCTTTTTGATAGAACAGTTTTGAAACACTCTTTTTGTAGAATCTGCAAGTGTTTATTTGGAGCGCTTTGAGGCGTATGCTGGAAAAGGAAATGTCTTCAAATAACAACTACACAGAAGCATTCTCAGAAACTTCTTTGTGATGAGTGCATTCAACTCACAGACTTGAACCTTCCTTTTGAAAGAGCAGTTTTGAAACACTGTTTTGGTAGAATCTGCAAGTGGATATATGGAGCTCTTTGGGGCCTATGCTGGGAAATGAAATATCTGCACCTAAAAACTAGACAGAAGCATTCTCAGGAACTTCTGTGTGATGAGTGCATTCAACTCACAGACTTCAACGTTCCTTTTGATAGAACAGTTTTGAAACTCTCCTTTTGTAGACTCTGCAAGTGTTTATTTCGAGCGCTTTGAGGCCTACGCTGGAAAACGAAATGTCTTCAAATAACAACTACACAGAAACATTCTCAGAACATTCTTTGTGATGAGTGCATTCAACTCACAGACTTGAACCTTCCTTTTGAAAGAGCAGTTTTGAAACACTCTTTTTGTAGAATCTGCAAGTGGATATTTGGAGCGCTTCGGGGCCTATGCTGGGAAATGAAATATCTTCACCTAAAAACTAGACAGAAGCATTCTCAGAAACTTCTGTGTGATGAGTGCATTCAACTCACAGAGTTGAACATTCCGTTTGATAGAGCAGTTTGGAAACACTAATTTTGTAAAATCTGCAAGTGTTTATTTGGAACGCTTTGAGGCCTATGCTGGAAAAGGAAATATCTTCACATAAAAACTAGACAGAAGCATTCTCAGAAACTTCTCTGTGATGAGTGCATTCTACTCACAGAGTTGAACCTTCTTTTTGATAGAAGAGTTTTCAAACTCTCTTTTTGTAGAATCTGCAAATGCATATTTGGAGCTGTATGATTCCAACGCTGGGAAAGGAAACATCCTCACATAGAAACTAGACAGAAGCATTCTCAGAAACTTGTTTGTGACGAGTGCATTCAACTCACAGACTTGAACCTTTCTTTTGAAAGAGCAGTTTTGGAACACTCTTTTTGTAGATTCTGCTAGTGTATATTTGGAGCGCTGTGAGGCCTATGTTGGGAAATGAAATATCTTCACCTAAAAACTAGACAGAAGCATTCTCAGAAACTTCTGTGTGATGAGGGCATTCAACTCACAGACTTGAACGTTCCTTTTGATAGAACAGTTTTGAAACACTCCTTTTATAGAATCTTTAAGGGTTCATTTCGAGCGCTTTGAGGCGTATGCTGGAAAAAGATATGTCTTCAAATAACAACTACACAGAAGCATTCTCAGAAACTTCTTTGTGATGAGTGCATTCAACTCACAGACTTGAACCTTCCCTTTGAAAGAGCAGTTTTGAAACACTCTTTTTGTAGAATCTGCAAGTGGATATTTGGAGCGCTTTGGGGCCTAGGCTGGGAAATGAAATATCTTCACCTAAAAACTAGACAGAAGCATTCTCAGAAACTTCTGTGTGATGAGTGCATTCAACTCACAGACTTCAACGTTCCTTTTGATAGAACAGTTTTGAAACTCACCTTTTGTAGAATCTGCAAGTGTTTATTTCGAGCGCTTTGAGGCCTATGCTGGAAAAGGAAATGTCTTCAAATAACAACTACACAGAAGCATTCTCAGAACCTTCTTTGTGATGAGTGCATTCAACTCACAGACTTGAACCTTCCTTTTGAAACAGCAGTTTTGAAACACTCTTTTTGTAGCATCTACAAATGGATATTTGGAGCGCTTTGGGGCCTATGCTGGGAAATGAAATATCTTCACCTAAAAACTAGACAGAAGCATTCTCAGAAACTTCTGTGTGATGAGTGCATTCAACTCACAGACTTGAACATTCCTTTTGATAGAGCAGTTTGGAAACACTAATTTTGTAAAATCTGCAAGTGTTTATTTGGAGCGCTTTGAGGCCTATGCTGGAAAAGGAAATATCTTCACATAAAAACTAGACAGAAGCATTCTCAGAAACTTCTCTGTGATGAGTGCATTCTACTCACAGAGTTGAACCTTCTTTTTGATACAAGAGTTTTCAAACACTCTTTTTGTAGAATCTGCAAGTGCATATTTTGAGCTGTTTGAGGCCAACGCTGGAAAAGGAAACATCCTCACATAGAAACTAGAGAGAAGCATTCTCAGAAACTTGTTTGTGACGAGTGCATTCAACTCACAGACTTGAGCCTTTCTTTTGAAAGAGCAGTTTTGGAACACTCTTTTTGTAGAATCTGCTAGTGTATATTTGGAGCGCTGTGTGGCCTATGTTGGGAAATGAAATATCTTCACCTAAAAACAAGACAGAAGCATTCTCAGAAACTTCTGTGTGATGAGTGCATTCAACTCACAGACTTGAACGTTCCTTTTGATAGAACAGTTTTGAAACACTCCTTTTGTAGAATCTGCAAGTGTTTATTTGGAGCGCTTTGAGGCGTATGCTGGAAAAGGAAATGTCTTCAAATAACAACTACACAGAAGCATTCTCAGAAACTTCTTTGTGATGAGTGCATTCAACTCACAGACTTGAACCTTCCTTTTGAAAGAGCAGTTTTGAAACACTGTTTTGGTAGAATCTGCAAGTGGATATATGGAGCTCTTTGGGGCCTATGCTGGGAAATGAAATATCTGCACCTAAAAACTAGACAGAAGCATTCTCAGGAACTTCTGTGTGATGAGTGCATTCAACTCACAGACTTCAACGTTCCTTTTGATAGAACAGTTTTGAAACTCTCCTTTTGTAGACTCTGCAAGTGTTTATTTCGAGCGCTTTGAGGCCTACGCTGGAAAACGAAATGTCTTCAAATAACAACTACACAGAAACATTCTCAGAACATTCTTTGTGATGAGTGCATTCAACTCACAGACTTGAACCTTCCTTTTCAAAGAGCAGTTTTGAAACACTCTTTTTGTAGAATCTGCAAGTGGATATTTGGAGCGCTTCGGGGCCTATGCTGGGAAATGAAATATCTTCACCTAAAAACTAGACAGAAGCATTCTCAGAAACTTCTGTGTGATGAGTGCATTCAACTCACAGAGTTGAACATTCCTTTTGATAGAGCAGTTTGGAAACACTAATTTTGTAAAATCTGCAAGTGTTTATTTGGAACGCTTTGAGGCCTATGCTGGAAAAGGAAATATCTTCACATAAAAACTAGACAGAAGCATTCTCAGAAACTTCTCTGTGATGAGTGCATTCTACTCACAGAGTTGAACCTTCTTTTTGATAGAAGAGTTTTCAAACTCTCTTTTTGTAGAATCTGCAAATGCATATTTGGAGCTGTATGATTCCAACGCTGGGAAAGGAAACATCCTCACATAGAAACTAGACAGAAGCATTCTCAGAAACTTGTTTGTGACGAGTGCATTCAACTCACAGACTTGAACCTTTCTTTTGAAAGAGCAGTTTTGGAACACTCTTTTTGTAGATTCTGCTAGTGTATATTTGGAGCGCTGTGAGGCCTATGTTGGGAAATGAAATATCTTCACCTAAAAACTAGACAGAAGCATTCTCAGAAACTTCTGTGTGATGAGTGCATTCAACTCACAGACTTGAACGTTCCTTTTGATAGAACAGTTTTGAAACACTCCTTTTATAGAATCTTTAAGGGTTTATTTCGAGCGCTTTGAGGCGTATGCTGGAAAAAGATATGTCTTCAAATAACAACTACACAGAAGCTTTCTCAGAAACTTCTTTGTGATGAGTGCATTCAACTCACAGACTTGAACCTTCCCTTTGAAAGAGCAGTTTTGAAACACTCTTTTTGTAGAATCTGCAAGTGGATATTTGGAGCGCTTTGGGGCCTAGGCTGGGAAATGAAATATCTTCACCTAAAAACTAGACAGAAGCATTCTCAGAAACTTCTGTGTGATGAGTGCATTCAACTCACAGACTTCAACGTTCCTTTTGATAGAACAGTTTTGAAACTCACCTTTTGTAGAATCTGCAAGTGTTTATTTCGAGCGCTTTGAGGCCTATGGTGGAAAAGGAAATGTCTTCAAATAACAACTACACAGAAGCATTCTCAGAACCTTCTTTGTGATGAGTGCATTCAACTCACAGACTTGAACCTTCCTTTTGAAACAGCAGTTTTGAAACACTCTTTTTGTAGCATCTACAAATGGATATTTGGAGCGCTTTGGGGCCTATGCTGGGAAATGAAATATCTTCACCTAAAAACTAGACAGAAGCATTCTCAGAAACTTCTGTGTGATGAGT
Organism: Pongo abelii; assembly: GCF_028885655.2. Taxonomy (NCBI): domain Eukaryota; kingdom Metazoa; phylum Chordata; class Mammalia; order Primates; family Hominidae; genus Pongo; species Pongo abelii. The sequence continues at coordinate 49,232,931 of NC_071992.2, forward strand.
GCATTCAACTCACAGACTTGAACATTCCTTTTGATAGAGCAGTTTGGAAACACTAATTTTGTAAAATCTGCAAGTGTTTATTTGGAGCGCTTTGAGGCCTATGCTGGAAAAGGAAATATCTTCACATAAAAACTAGACAGAAGCATTCTCAGAAACTTCTCTGTGATGAGTGCATTCTACTCACAGAGTTGAACCTTCTTTTTGATACAAGAGTTTTCAAACACTCTTTTTGTAGAATCTGCAAGTGCATATTTGGAGCTGTTTGAGGCCAACGCTGGAAAAGGAAACATCCTCACATAGAAACTAGACAGAAGCATTCTCAGAAACTTGTTTGTGACGAGTGCATTCAACTCACAGACTTGAGCCTTTCTTTTGAAATAGCAGTTTTGGAACACTCTTTTTGTAGAATCTGCTAGTGTATATTTGGAGCGCTGTGAGGCCTATGCTGGGAAATGAAATATCTTCACCTAAAAACAAGACAGAAGCATTCTCAGAAACTTCTGTGTGATGAGTGCATTCAACTCACAGACTTGAACATTCTTTTTGATAGAACAGTTTTGAAACACTCTTTTTGTAGAATCTGCAAGTGTTTATTTGGAGCGCTTTGAGGCGTATGCTGGAAAAGGAAATGTCTTCAAATAACAACTACACAGAAGCATTCTCAGAAACTTCTTTGTGATGAGTGCATTCAACTCACAGACTTGAACCTTCCTTTTGAAAGAGCAGTTTTGAAACACTGTTTTGGTAGAATCTGCAAGTGGATATATGGAGCTCTTTGGGGCCTATGCTGGGAAATGAAATATCTGCACCTAAAAACTAGACAGAAGCATTCTCAGGAACTTCTGTGTGATGAGTGCATTCAACTCACAGACTTCAACGTTCCTTTTGATAGAACAGTTTTGAAACTCTCCTTTTGTAGACTCTGCAAGTGTTTATTTCGAGCGCTTTGAGGCCTACGCTGGAAAACGAAATGTCTTCAAATAACAACTACACAGAAACATTCTCAGAACATTCTTTGTGATGAGTGCATTCAACTCACAGACTTGAACCTTCCTTTTGAAAGAGCAGTTTTGAAACACTCTTTTTGTAGAATCTGCAAGTGGATATTTGGAGCGCTTCGGGGCCTATGCTGGGAAATGAAATATCTTCACCTAAAAACTAGACAGAAGCATTCTCAGAAACTTCTGTGTGATGAGTGCATTCAACTCACAGAGTTGAACATTCCTTTTGATAGAGCAGTTTGGAAACACTAATTTTGTAAAATCTGCAAGTGTTTATTTGGAACGCTTTGAGGCCTATGCTGGAAAAGGAAATATCTTCACATAAAAACTAGACAGAAGCATTCTCAGAAACTTCTCTGTGATGAGTGCATTCTACTCACAGAGTTGAACCTTCTTTTTGATAGAAGAGTTTTCAAACTCTCTTTTTGTAGAATCTGCAAATGCATATTTGGAGCTGTATGATTCCAACGCTGGGAAAGGAAACATCCTCACATAGAAACTAGACAGAAGCATTCTCAGAAACTTGTTTGTGACGAGTGCATTCAACTCACAGACTTGAACCTTTCTTTTGAAAGAGCAGTTTTGGAACACTCTTTTTGTAGATTCTGCTAGTGTATATTTGGAGCGCTGTGAGGCCTATGTTGGGAAATGAAATATCTTCACCTAAAAACTAGACAGAAGCATTCTCAGAAACTTCTGTGTGATGAGGGCATTCAACTCACAGACTTGAACGTTCCTTTTGATAGAACAGTTTTGAAACACTCCTTTTATAGAATCTTTAAGGGTTCATTTCGAGCGCTTTGAGGCGTATGCTGGAAAAAGATATGTCTTCAAATAACAACTACACAGAAGCATTCTCAGAAACTTCTTTGTGATGAGTGCATTCAACTCACAGACTTGAACCTTCCCTTTGAAAGAGCAGTTTTGAAACACTCTTTTTGTAGAATCTGCAAGTGGATATTTGGAGCGCTTTGGGGCCTAGGCTGGGAAATGAAATATCTTCACCTAAAAACTAGACAGAAGCATTCTCAGAAACTTCTGTGTGATGAGTGCATTCAACTCACAGACTTCAACGTTCCTTTTGATAGAACAGTTTTGAAACTCACCTTTTGTAGAATCTGCAAGTGTTTATTTCGAGCGCTTTGAGGCCTATGCTGGAAAAGGAAATGTCTTCAAATAACAACTACACAGAAGCATTCTCAGAACCTTCTTTGTGATGAGTGCATTCAACTCACAGACTTGAACCTTCCTTTTGAAACAGCAGTTTTGAAACACTCTTTTTGTAGCATCTACAAATGGATATTTGGAGCGCTTTGGGGCCTATGCTGGGAAATGAAATATCTTCACCTAAAAACTAGACAGAAGCATTCTCAGAAACTTCTGTGTGATGAGTGCATTCAACTCACAGACTTGAACATTCCTTTTGATAGAGCAGTTTGGAAACACTAATTTTGTAAAATCTGCAAGTGTTTATTTGGAGCGCTTTGAGGCCTATGCTGGAAAAGGAAATATCTTCACATAAAAACTAGACAGAAGCATTCTCAGAAACTTCTCTGTGATGAGTGCATTCTACTCACAGAGTTGAACCTTCTTTTTGATACAAGAGTTTTCAAACACTCTTTTTGTAGAATCTGCAAGTGCATATTTGGAGCTGTTTGAGGCCAACGCTGGAAAAGGAAACATCCTCACATAGAAACTAGACAGAAGCATTCTCAGAAACTTGTTTGTGACGAGTGCATTCAACTCACAGACTTGAGCCTTTCTTTTGAAAGAGCAGTTTTGGAACACTCTTTTTGTAGAATCTGCTAGTGTATATTTGGAGCGCTGTGTGGCCTATGCTGGGAAATGAAATATCTTCACCTAAAAACAAGACAGAAGCATTCTCAGAAACTTCTGTGTGATGAGTGCATTCAACTCACAGACTTGAACGTTCCTTTTGATAGAACAGTTTTGAAACACTCCTTTTGTAGAATCTGCAAGTGTTTATTTGGAGCGCTTTGAGGCGTATGCTGGAAAAGGAAATGTCTTCAAATAACAACTACACAGAAGCATTCTCAGAAACTTCTTTGTGATGAGTGCATTCAACTCACAGACTTGAACCTTCCTTTTGAAAGAGCAGTTTTGAAACACTGTTTTGGTAGAATCTGCAAGTGGATATATGGAGCTCTTTGGGGCCTATGCTGGGAAATGAAATATCTGCACCTAAAAACTAGACAGAAGCATTCTCAGGAACTTCTGTGTGATGAGTGCATTCAACTCACAGACTTCAACGTTCCTTTTGATAGAACAGTTTTGAAACTCTCCTTTTGTAGACTCTGCAAGTGTTTATTTCGAGCGCTTTGAGGCCTACGCTGGAAAACGAAATGTCTTCAAATAACAACTACACAGAAACATTCTCAGAACATTCTTTGTGATGAGTGCATTCAACTCACAGACTTGAACCTTCCTTTTGAAAGAGCAGTTTTGAAACACTCTTTTTGTAGAATCTGCAAGTGGATATTTGGAGCGCTTCGGGGCCTATGCTGGGAAATGAAATATCTTCACCTAAAAACTAGACAGAAGCATTCTCAGAAACTTCTGTGTGATGAGTGCATTCAACTCACAGAGTTGAACATTCCTTTTGATAGAGCAGTTTGGAAACACTAATTTTGTAAAATCTGCAAGTGTTTATTTGGAACGCTTTGAGGCCTATGCTGGAAAAGGAAATATCTTCACATAAAAACTAGACAGAAGCATTCTCAGAAACTTCTCTGTGATGAGTGCATTCTACTCACAGAGTTGAACCTTCTTTTTGATAGAAGAGTTTTCAAACTCTCTTTTTGTAGAATCTGCAAATGCATATTTGGAGCTGTATGATTCCAACGCTGGGAAAGGAAACATCCTCACATAGAAACTAGACAGAAGCATTCTCAGAAACTTGTTTGTGACGAGTGCATTCAACTCACAGACTTGAACCTTTCTTTTGAAAGAGCAGTTTTGGAACACTCTTTTTGTAGATTCTGCTAGTGTATATTTGGAGCGCTGTGAGGCCTATGTTGGGAAATGAAATATCTTCACCTAAAAACTAGACAGAAGCATTCTCAGAAACTTCTGTGTGATGAGTGCATTCAACTCACAGACTTGAACGTTCCTTTTGATAGAACAGTTTTGAAACACTCCTTTTATAGAATCTTTAAGGGTTTATTTCGAGCGCTTTGAGGCGTATGCTGGAAAAAGATATGTCTTCAAATAACAACTACACAGAAGCTTTCTCAGAAACTTCTTTGTGATGAGTGCATTCAACTCACAGACTTGAACCTTCCCTTTGAAAGAGCAGTTTTGAAACACTCTTTTTGTAGAATCTGCAAGTGGATATTTGGAGCGCTTTGGGGCCTAGGCTGGGAAATGAAATATCTTCACCTAAAAACTAGACAGAAGCATTCTCAGAAACTTCTGTGTGATGAGTGCATTCAACTCACAGACTTCAACGTTCCTTTTGATAGAACAGTTTTGAAACTCACCTTTTGTAGAATCTGCAAGTGTTTATTTCGAGCGCTTTGAGGCCTATGCTGGAAAAGGAAATGTCTTCAAATAACAACTACACAGAAGCATTCTCAGAACCTTCTTTGTGATGAGTGCATTCAACTCACAGACTTGAACCTTCCTTTTGAAACAGCAGTTTTGAAACACTCTTTTTGTAGCATCTACAAATGGATATTTGGAGCGCTTTGGGGCCTATGCTGGGAAATGAAATATCTTCACCTAAAAACTAGACAGAAGCATTCTCAGAAACTTCTGTGTGATGAGTGCATTCAACTCACAGACTTGAACATTCCTTTTGATAGAGCAGTTTGGAAACACTAATTTTGTAAAATCTGCAAGTGTTTATTTGGAGCGCTTTGAGGCCTATGCTGGAAAAGGAAATATCTTCACATAAAAACTAGACAGAAGCATTCTCAGAAACTTCTCTGTGATGAGTGCATTCTACTCACAGAGTTGAACCTTCTTTTTGATACAAGAGTTTTCAAACACTCTTTTTGTAGAATCTGCAAGTGCATATTTGGAGCTGTTTGAGGCCAACGCTGGAAAAGGAAACATCCTCACATAGAAACTAGACAGAAGCATTCTCAGAAACTTGTTTGTGACGAGTGCACTCAACTCACAGACTTGAGCCTTTCTTTTGAAAGAGCAGTTTTGGAACACTCTTTTTGTAGAATCTGCTAGTGTATATTTGGAGCGCTGTGTGGCCTATGTTGGGAAATGAAATATCTTCACCTAAAAACAAGACAGAAGCATTCTCAGAAACTTCTGTGTGATGAGTGCATTCAACTCACAGACTTGAACGTTCCTTTTGATAGAACAGTTTTGAAACTCTCCTTTTGTAGACTCTGCAAGTGTTTATTTCGAGCGCTTTGAGGCCTACGCTGGAAAACGAAATGTCTTCAAATAACAACTACACAGAAACATTCTCAGAACATTCTTTGTGATGAGTGCATTCAACTCACAGACTTGAACCTTCCTTTTGAAAGAGCAGTTTTGAAACACTGTTTTGGTAGAATCTGCAAGTGGATATATGGAGCTCTTTGGGGCCTATGCTGGGAAATGAAATATCTGCACCTAAAAACTAGACAGAAGCATTCTCAGGAACTTCTGTGTGATGAGTGCATTCAACTCACAGACTTCAACGTTCCTTTTGATAGAACAGTTTTGAAACTCTCCTTTTGTAGACTCTGCAAGTGTTTATTTCGAGCGCTTTGAGGCCTACGCTGGAAAACGAAATGTCTTCAAATAACAACTACACAGAAACATTCTCAGAACATTCTTTGTGATGAGTGCATTCAACTCACAGACTTGAACCTTCCTTTTGAAAGAGCAGTTTTGAAACACTCTTTTTGTAGAATCTGCAAGTGGATATTTGGAGCGCTTCGGGGCCTATGCTGGGAAATGAAATATCTTCACCTAAAAACTAGACAGAAGCATTCTCAGAAACTTCTGTGTGATGAGTGCATTCAACTCACAGAGTTGAACATTCCTTTTGATAGAGCAGTTTGGAAACACTAATTTTGTAAAATCTGCAAGTGTTTATTTGGAACGCTTTGAGGCCTATGCTGGAAAAGGAAATATCTTCACATAAAAACTAGACAGAAGCATTCTCAGAAACTTCTCTGTGATGAGTGCATTCTACTCACAGAGTTGAACCTTCTTTTTGATAGAAGAGTTTTCAAACTCTCTTTTTGTAGAATCTGCAAATGCATATTTGGAGCTGTATGATTCCAACGCTGGGAAAGGAAACATCCTCACATAGAAACTAGACAGAAGCATTCTCAGAAACTTGTTTGTGACGAGTGCATTCAACTCACAGACTTGAACCTTTCTTTTGAAAGAGCAGTTTTGGAACACTCTTTTTGTAGATTCTGCTAGTGTATATTTGGAGCGCTGTGAGGCCTATGTTGGGAAATGAAATATCTTCACCTAAAAACTAGACAGAAGCATTCTCAGAAACTTCTGTGTGATGAGTGCATTCAACTCACAGACTTGAACGTTCCTTTTGATAGAACAGTTTTGAAACACTCCTTTTATAGAATCTTTAAGGGTTTATTTCGAGCGCTTTGAGGCGTATGCTGGAAAAAGATATGTCTTCAAATAACAACTACACAGAAGCTTTCTCAGAAACTTCTTTGTGATGAGTGCATTCAACTCACAGACTTGAACCTTCCCTTTGAAAGAGCAGTTTTGAAACACTCTTTTTGTAGAATCTGCAAGTGGATATTTGGAGCGCTTTGGGGCCTAGGCTGGGAAATGAAATATCTTCACCTAAAAACTAGACAGAAGCATTCTCAGAAACTTCTGTGTGATGAGTGCATTCAACTCACAGACTTCAACGTTCCTTTTGATAGAACAGTTTTGAAACTCACCTTTTGTAGAATCTGCAAGTGTTTATTTCGAGCGCTTTGAGGCCTATGCTGGAAAAGGAAATGTCTTCAAATAACAACTACACAGAAGCATTCTCAGAACCTTCTTTGTGATGAGTGCATTCAACTCACAGACTTGAACCTTCCTTTTGAAACAGCAGTTTTGAAACACTCTTTTTGTAGAATCTGCAAGTGGATATTTGGAGCGCTTTGGGGCCTATGCTGGGAAATGAAATATCTTCACCTAAAAACTAGACAGAAGCATTCTCAGAAACTTCTGTGTGATGAGTGCATTCAACTCACAGAGTTGAACATTCCTTTTGATAGAGCAGTTTGGAAACACTAATTTTGTAAAATCTGCAAGTGTTTATTTGGAGCGCTTTGAGGCCTATGCTGGAAAAGGAAATATCTTCACATAAAAACTAGACAGAAGCATTCTCAGAAACTTCTCTGTGATGAGTGCATTCTACTCACAGAGTTGAACCTTCTTTTTGATACAAGAGTTTTCAAACACTCTTTTTGTAGAATCTGCAAGTGCATATTTGGAGCTGTTTGAGGCCAACGCTGGAAAAGGAAACATCCTCACATAGAAACTAGACAGAAGCATTCTCAGAAACTTGTTTGTGACGAGTGCATTCAACCCACAGACTTGAGCCTTTCTTTTGAAAGAGCAGTTTTGGAACACTCTTTTTGTAGAATCTGCTAGTGTATATTTGGAGCGCTGTGAGGCCTATGCTGGGAAATGAAATATCTTCACCTAAAAACAAGACAGAAGCATTCTCAGAAACTTCTGTGTGATGAGTGCATTCAACTCACAGACTTGAACGTTCCTTTTGATAGAACAGTTTTGAAACACTCCTTTTGTAGAATCTGCAAGTGTTTATTTGGAGCGCTTTGAGGCGTATGCTGGAAAAGGAAATGTCTTCAAATAACAACTACACAGAAGCATTCTCAGAAACTTCTTTGTGATGAGTGCATTCAACTCACAGACTTGAACATTCCTTTTGAAAGAGCAGTTTTGAAACACTGTTTTGGTAGAATCTGCAAGTGGATATATGGGGCTCTTTGGGGCCTATGCTGGGAAATGAAATATCTGCACCTAAAAACTAGACAGAAGCATTCTCAGGAACTTCTGTGTGATGAGTGCATTCAACTCACAGACTTCAACGTTCCTTTTGATAGAACAGTTTTGAAACTCTCCTTTTGTAGACTCTGCAAGTGTTTATTTCGAGCGCTTTGAGGCCTACGCTGGAAAACGAAATGTCTTCAAATAACAACTACACAGAAACATTCTCAGAACATTCTTTGTGATGAGTGCATTCAACTCACAGACTTGAACCTTCCTTTTGAAAGAGCAGTTTTGAAACACTGTTTTGGTAGAATCTGCAAGTGGATATATGGAGCTCTTTGGGGCCTATGCTGGGAAATGAAATATCTGCACCTAAAAACTAGACAGAAGCATTCTCAGGAACTTCTGTGTGATGAGTGCATTCAACTCACAGACTTCAACGTTCCTTTTGATAGAACAGTTTTGAAACTCTCCTTTTGTAGACTCTGCAAGTGTTTATTTCGAGCGCTTTGAGGCCTACGCTGGAAAACGAAATGTCTTCAAATAACAACTACACAGAAACATTCTCAGAACATTCTTTGTGATGAGTGCATTCAACTCACCGACTTGAACCTTCCTTTTGAAAGAGCAGTTTTGAAACACTCTTTTTGTAGAATCTGCAAGTGGATATTTGGAGCGCTTCGGGGCCTATGCTGGGAAATGAAATATCTTCACCTAAAAACTAGACAGAAGCATTCTCAGAAACTTCTGTGTGATGAGTGCATTCAACTCACAGAGTTGAACATTCCTTTTGATAGAGCAGTTTGGAAACACTAATTTTGTAAAATCTGCAAGTGTTTATTTGGAACGCTTTGAGGCCTATGCTGGAAAAGGAAATATCTTCACATAAAAACTAGACAGAAGCATTCTCAGAAACTTCTCTGTGATGAGTGCATTCTACTCACAGAGTTGAACCTTCTTTTTGATAGAAGAGTTTTCAAACTCTCTTTTTGTAGAATCTGCAAATGCATATTTGGAGCTGTATGATTCCAACGCTGGGAAAGGAAACATCCTCACATAGAAACTAGACAGAAGCATTCTCAGAAACTTGTTTGTGACGAGTGCATTCAACTCACAGACTTGAACCTTTCTTTTGAAAGAGCAGTTTTGGAACACTCTTTTTGTAGATTCTGCTAGTGTATATTTGGAGCGCTGTGAGGCCTATGTTGGGAAATGAAATATCTTCACCTAAAAACTAGACAGAAGCATTCTCAGAAACTTCTGTGTGATGAGTGCATTCAACTCACAGACTTGAACGTTCCTTTTGATAGAACAGTTTTGAAACACTCCTTTTATAGAATCTTTAAGGGTTTATTTCGAGCGCTTTGAGGCGTATGCTGGAAAAAGATATGTCTTCAAATAACAACTACACAGAAGCTTTCTCAGAAACTTCTTTGTGATGAGTGCATTCAACTCACAGACTTGAACCTTCCCTTTGAAAGAGCAGTTTTGAAACACTCTTTTTGTAGAATCTGCAAGTGGATATTTGGAGCGCTTTGGGGCCTAGGCTGGGAAATGAAATATCTTCACCTAAAAACTAGACAGAAGCATTCTCAGAAACTTCTGTGTGATGAGTGCATTCAACTCACAGACTTCAACGTTCCTTTTGATAGAACAGTTTTGAAACTCACCTTTTGTAGAATCTGCAAGTGTTTATTTCGAGCGCTTTGAGGCCTATGCTGGAAAAGGAAATGTCTTCAAATAACAACTACACAGAAGCATTCTCAGAACCTTCTTTGTGATGAGTGCATTCAACTCACAGACTTGAACCTTCCTTTTGAAACAGCAGTTTTGAAACACTCTTTTTGTAGCATCTACAAATGGATATTTGGAGCGCTTTGGGGCCTATGCTGGGAAATGAAATATCTTCACCTAAAAACTAGACAGAAGCATTCTCAGAAACTTCTGTGTGATGAGTGCATTCAACTCACAGACTTGAACATTCCTTTTGATAGAGCAGTTTGGAAACACTAATTTTGTAAAATCTGCAAGTGTTTATTTGGAGCGCTTTGAGGCCTATGCTGGAAAAGGAAATATCTTCACATAAAAACTAGACAGAAGCATTCTCAGAAACTTCTCTGTGATGAGTGCATTCTACTCACAGAGTTGAACCTTCTTTTTGATACAAGAGTTTTCAAACACTCTTTTTGTAGAATCTGCAAGTGCATATTTGGAGCTGTTTGAGGCCAACGCTGGAAAAGGAAACATCCTCACATAGAAACTAGACAGAAGCATTCTCAGAAACTTGTTTGTGACGAGTGCATTCAACTCACAGACTTGAGCCTTTCTTTTGAAATAGCAGTTTTGGAACACTCTTTTTGTAGAATCTGCTAGTGTATATTTGGAGCGCTGTGAGGCCTATGCTGGGAAATGAAATATCTTCACCTAAAAACAAGACAGAAGCATTCTCAGAAACTTCTGTGTGATGAGTGCATTCAACTCACAGACTTGAACGTTCTTTTTGATAGAACAGTTTTGAAACACTCTTTTTGTAGAATCTGCAAGTGTTTATTTGGAGCGCTTTGAGGCGTATGCTGGAAAAGGAAATGTCTTCAAATAACAACTACACAGAAGCATTCTCAGAAACTTCTTTGTGATGAGTGCATTCAACTCACAGACTTGAACCTTCCTTTTGAAAGAGCAGTTTTGAAACACTGTTTTGGTAGAATCTGCAAGTGGATATATGGAGCTCTTTGGGGCCTATGCTGGGAAATGAAATATCTGCACCTAAAAACTAGACAGAAGCATTCTCAGGAACTTCTGTGTGATGAGTGCATTCAACTCACAGACTTCAACGTTCCTTTTGATAGAACAGTTTTGAAACTCTCCTTTTGTAGACTCTGCAAGTGTTTATTTCGAGCGCTTTGAGGCCTACGCTGGAAAACGAAATGTCTTCAAATAACAACTACACAGAAACATTCTCAGAACATTCTTTGTGATGAGTGCATTCAACTCACAGACTTGAACCTTCCTTTTGAAAGAGCAGTTTTGAAACACTCTTTTTGTAGAATCTGCAAGTGGATATTTGGAGCGCTTCGGGGCCTATGCTGGGAAATGAAATATCTTCACCTAAAAACTAGACAGAAGCATTCTCAGAAACTTCTGTGTGATGAGTGCATTCAACTCACAGAGTTGAACATTCCGTTTGATAGAGCAGTTTGGAAACACTAATTTTGTAAAATCTGCAAGTGTTTATTTGGAACGCTTTGAGGCCTATGCTGGAAAAGGAAATATCTTCACATAAAAACTAGACAGAAGCATTCTCAGAAACTTCTCTGTGATGAGTGCATTCTACTCACAGAGTTGAACCTTCTTTTTGATAGAAGAGTTTTCAAACTCTCTTTTTGTAGAATCTGCAAATGCATATTTGGAGCTGTATGATTCCAACGCTGGGAAAGGAAACATCCTCACATAGAAACTAGACAGAAGCATTCTCAGAAACTTGTTTGTGACGAGTGCATTCAACTCACAGACTTGAACCTTTCTTTTGAAAGAGCAGTTTTGGAACACTCTTTTTGTAGATTCTGCTAGTGTATATTTGGAGCGCTGTGAGGCCTATGTTGGGAAATGAAATATCTTCACCTAAAAACTAGACAGAAGCATTCTCAGAAACTTCTGTGTGATGAGGGCATTCAACTCACAGACTTGAACGTTCCTTTTGATAGAACAGTTTTGAAACACTCCTTTTATAGAATCTTTAAGGGTTCATTTCGAGCGCTTTGAGGCGTATGCTGGAAAAAGATATGTCTTCAAATAACAACTACACAGAAGCATTCTCAGAAACTTCTTTGTGATGAGTGCATTCAACTCACAGACTTGAACCTTCCCTTTGAAAGAGCAGTTTTGAAACACTCTTTTTGTAGAATCTGCAAGTGGATATTTGGAGCGCTTTGGGGCCTAGGCTGGGAAATGAAATATCTTCACCTAAAAACTAGACAGAAGCATTCTCAGAAACTTCTGTGTGATGAGTGCATTCAACTCACAGACTTCAACGTTCCTTTTGATAGAACAGTTTTGAAACTCACCTTTTGTAGAATCTGCAAGTGTTTATTTCGAGCGCTTTGAGGCCTATGCTGGAAAAGGAAATGTCTTCAAATAACAACTACACAGAAGCATTCTCAGAACCTTCTTTGTGATGAGTGCATTCAACTCACAGACTTGAACCTTCCTTTTGAAACAGCAGTTTTGAAACACTCTTTTTGTAGCATCTACAAATGGATATTTGGAGCGCTTTGGGGCCTATGCTGGGAAATGAAATATCTTCACCTAAAAACTAGACAGAAGCATTCTCAGAAACTTCTGTGTGATGAGTGCATTCAACTCACAGACTTGAACATTCCTTTTGATAGAGCAGTTTGGAAACACTAATTTTGTAAAATCTGCAAGTGTTTATTTGGAGCGCTTTGAGGCCTATGCTGGAAAAGGAAATATCTTCACATAAAAACTAGACAGAAGCATTCTCAGAAACTTCTCTGTGATGAGTGCATTCTACTCACAGAGTTGAACCTTCTTTTTGATACAAGAGTTTTCAAACACTCTTTTTGTAGAATCTGCAAGTGCATATTTGGAGCTGTTTGAGGCCAACGCTGGAAAAGGAAACATCCTCACATAGAAACTAGAGAGAAGCATTCTCAGAAACTTGTTTGTGACGAGTGCATTCAACTCACAGACTTGAGCCTTTCTTTTGAAAGAGCAGTTTTGGAACACTCTTTTTGTAGAATCTGCTAGTGTATATTTGGAGCGCTGTGTGGCCTATGTTGGGAAATGAAATATCTTCACCTAAAAACAAGACAGAAGCATTCTCAGAAACTTCTGTGTGATGAGTGCATTCAACTCACAGACTTGAACGTTCCTTTTGATAGAACAGTTTTGAAACACTCCTTTTGTAGAATCTGCAAGTGTTTATTTGGAGCGCTTTGAGGCGTATGCTGGAAAAGGAAATGTCTTCAAATAACAACTACACAGAAGCATTCTCAGAAACTTCTTTGTGATGAGTGCATTCAACTCACAGACTTGAACCTTCCTTTTGAAAGAGCAGTTTTGAAACACTGTTTTGGTAGAATCTGCAAGTGGATATATGGAGCTCTTTGGGGCCTATGCTGGGAAATGAAATATCTGCACCTAAAAACTAGACAGAAGCATTCTCAGGAACTTCTGTGTGATGAGTGCATTCAACTCACAGACTTCAACGTTCCTTTTGATAGAACAGTTTTGAAACTCTCCTTTTGTAGACTCTGCAAGTGTTTATTTCGAGCGCTTTGAGGCCTACGCTGGAAAACGAAATGTCTTCAAATAACAACTACACAGAAACATTCTCAGAACATTCTTTGTGATGAGTGCATTCAACTCACAGACTTGAACCTTCCTTTTCAAAGAGCAGTTTTGAAACACTCTTTTTGTAGAATCTGCAAGTGGATATTTGGAGCGCTTCGGGGCCTATGCTGGGAAATGAAATATCTTCACCTAAAAACTAGACAGAAGCATTCTCAGAAACTTCTGTGTGATGAGTGCATTCAACTCACAGAGTTGAACATTCCTTTTGATAGAGCAGTTTGGAAACACTAATTTTGTAAAATCTGCAAGTGTTTATTTGGAACGCTTTGAGGCCTATGCTGGAAAAGGAAATATCTTCACATAAAAACTAGACAGAAGCATTCTCAGAAACTTCTCTGTGATGAGTGCATTCTACTCACAGAGTTGAACCTTCTTTTTGATAGAAGAGTTTTCAAACTCTCTTTTTGTAGAATCTGCAAATGCATATTTGGAGCTGTATGATTCCAACGCTGGGAAAGGAAACATCCTCACATAGAAACTAGACAGAAGCATTCTCAGAAACTTGTTTGTGACGAGTGCATTCAACTCACAGACTTGAACCTTTCTTTTGAAAGAGCAGTTTTGGAACACTCTTTTTGTAGATTCTGCTAGTGTATATTTGGAGCGCTGTGAGGCCTATGTTGGGAAATGAAATATCTTCACCTAAAAACTAGACAGAAGCATTCTCAGAAACTTCTGTGTGATGAGTGCATTCAACTCACAGACTTGAACGTTCCTTTTGATAGAACAGTTTTGAAACACTCCTTTTATAGAATCTTTAAGGGTTTATTTCGAGCGCTTTGAGGCGTATGCTGGAAAAAGATATGTCTTCAAATAACAACTACACAGAAGCTTTCTCAGAAACTTCTTTGTGATGAGTGCATTCAACTCACAGACTTGAACCTTCCCTTTGAAAGAGCAGTTTTGAAACACTCTTTTTGTAGAATCTGCAAGTGGATATTTGGAGCGCTTTGGGGCCTAGGCTGGGAAATGAAATATCTTCACCTAAAAACTAGACAGAAGCATTCTCAGAAACTTCTGTGTGATGAGTGCATTCAACTCACAGACTTCAACGTTCCTTTTGATAGAACAGTTTTGAAACTCACCTTTTGTAGAATCTGCAAGTGTTTATTTCGAGCGCTTTGAGGCCTATGGTGGAAAAGGAAATGTCTTCAAATAACAACTACACAGAAGCATTCTCAGAACCTTCTTTGTGATGAGTGCATTCAACTCACAGACTTGAACCTTCCTTTTGAAACAGCAGTTTTGAAACACTCTTTTTGTAGCATCTACAAATGGATATTTGGAGCGCTTTGGGGCCTATGCTGGGAAATGAAATATCTTCACCTAAAAACTAGACAGAAGCATTCTCAGAAACTTCTGTGTGATGAGTGCATTCAACTCACAGACTTGAACATTCCTTTTGATAGAGCAGTTTGGAAACACTAATTTTGTAAAATCTGCAAGTGTTTATTTGGAGCGCTTTGAGGCCTATGCTGGAAAAGGAAATATCTTCACATAAAAACTAGACAGAAGCATTCTCAGAAACTTCTCTGTGATGAGTGCATTCTACTCACAGAGTTGAACCTTCTTTTTGATACAAGAGTTTTCAAACACTCTTTTTGTAGAATCTGCAAGTGCATATTTGGAGCTGTTTGAGGCCAACGCTGGAAAAGGAAACATCCTCACATAGAAACTAGACAGAAGCATTCTCAGAAACTTGTTTGTGACGAGTGCATTCAACTCACAGACTTGAGCCTTTCTTTTGAAAGAGCAGTTTTGGAACACTCTTTTTGTAGAATCTGCTAGTGTATATTTGGAGCGCTGTGAGGCCTATGCTGGGAAATGAAATATCTTCACCTAAAAACAAGACAGAAGCATTCTCAGAAACTTCTGTGTGATGAGTGCATTCAACTCACAGACTTGAACATTCTTTTTGATAGAACAGTTTTGAAACACTCTTTTTGTAGAATCTGCAAGTGTTTATTTGGAGCGCTTTGAGGCGTATGCTGGAAAAGGAAATGTCTTCAAATAACAACTACACAGAAGCATTCTCAGAAACTTCTTTGTGATGAGTGCATTCAACTCACAGACTTGAACCTTCCTTTTGAAAGAGCAGTTTTGAAACACTGTTTTGGTAGAATCTGCAAGTGGATATATGGAGCTCTTTGGGGCCTATGCTGGGAAATGAAATATCTGCACCTAAAAACTAGACAGAAGCATTCTCAGGAACTTCTGTGTGATGAGTGCATTCAACTCACAGACTTCAACGTTCCTTTTGATAGAACAGTTTTGAAACTCTCCTTTTGTAGACTCTGCAAGTGTTTATTTCGAGCGCTTTGAGGCCTACGCTGGAAAACGAAATGTCTTCAAATAACAACTACACAGAAACATTCTCAGAACATTCTTTGTGATGAGTGCATTCAACTCACAGACTTGAACCTTCCTTTTGAAAGAGCAGTTTTGAAACACTCTTTTTGTAGAATCTGCAAGTGGATATTTGGAGCGCTTCGGGGCCTATGCTGGGAAATGAAATATCTTCACCTAAAAACTAGACAGAAGCATTCTCAGAAACTTCTGTGTGATGAGTGCATTCAACTCACAGAGTTGAACATTCCTTTTGATAGAGCAGTTTGGAAACACTAATTTTGTAAAATCTGCAAGTGTTTATTTGGAACGCTTTGAGGCCTATGCTGGAAAAGGAAATATCTTCACATAAAAACTAGACAGAAGCATTCTCAGAAACTTCTCTGTGATGAGTGCATTCTACTCACAGAGTTGAACCTTCTTTTTGATAGAAGAGTTTTCAAACTCTCTTTTTGTAGAATCTGCAAATGCATATTTGGAGCTGTATGATTCCAACGCTGGGAAAGGAAACATCCTCACATAGAAACTAGACAGAAGCATTCTCAGAAACTTGTTTGTGACGAGTGCATTCAACTCACAGACTTGAACCTTTCTTTTGAAAGAGCAGTTTTGGAACACTCTTTTTGTAGATTCTGCTAGTGTATATTTGGAGCGCTGTGAGGCCTATGTTGGGAAATGAAATATCTTCACCTAAAAACTAGACAGAAGCATTCTCAGAAACTTCTGTGTGATGAGGGCATTCAACTCACAGACTTGAACGTTCCTTTTGATAGAACAGTTTTGAAACACTCCTTTTATAGAATCTTTAAGGGTTCATTTCGAGCGCTTTGAGGCGTATGCTGGAAAAAGATATGTCTTCAAATAACAACTACACAGAAGCATTCTCAGAAACTTCTTTGTGATGAGTGCATTCAACTCACAGACTTGAACCTTCCCTTTGAAAGAGCAGTTTTGAAACACTCTTTTTGTAGAATCTGCAAGTGGATATTTGGAGCGCTTTGGGGCCTAGGCTGGGAAATGAAATATCTTCACCTAAAAACTAGACAGAAGCATTCTCAGAAACTTCTGTGTGATGAGTGCATTCAACTCACAGACTTCAACGTTCCTTTTGATAGAACAGTTTTGAAACTCACCTTTTGTAGAATCTGCAAGTGTTTATTTCGAGCGCTTTGAGGCCTATGCTGGAAAAGGAAATGTCTTCAAATAACAACTACACAGAAGCATTCTCAGAACCTTCTTTGTGATGAGTGCATTCAACTCACAGACTTGAACCTTCCTTTTGAAACAGCAGTTTTGAAACACTCTTTTTGTAGCATCTACAAATGGATATTTGGAGCGCTTTGGGGCCTATGCTGGGAAATGAAATATCTTCACCTAAAAACTAGACAGAAGCATTCTCAGAAACTTCTGTGTGATGAGTGCATTCAACTCACAGACTTGAACATTCCTTTTGATAGAGCAGTTTGGAAACACTAATTTTGTAAAATCTGCAAGTGTTTATTTGGAGCGCTTTGAGGCCTATGCTGGAAAAGGAAATATCTTCACATAAAAACTAGACAGAAGCATTCTCAGAAACTTCTCTGTGATGAGTGCATTCTACTCACAGAGTTGAACCTTCTTTTTGATACAAGAGTTTTCAAACACTCTTTTTGTAGAATCTGCAAGTGCATATTTGGAGCTGTTTGAGGCCAACGCTGGAAAAGGAAACATCCTCACATAGAAACTAGACAGAAGCATTCTCAGAAACTTGTTTGTGACGAGTGCATTCAACCCACAGACTTGAGCCTTTCTTTTGAAAGAGCAGTTTTGGAACACTCTTTTTGTAGAATCTGCTAGTGTATATTTGGAGCGCTGTGTGGCCTATGCTGGGAAATGAAATATCTTCACCTAAAAACAAGACAGAAGCATTCTCAGAAACTTCTGTGTGATGAGTGCATTCAACTCACAGACTTGAACGTTCCTTTTGATAGAACAGTTTTGAAACACTCCTTTTGTAGAATCTGCAAGTGTTTATTTGGAGCGCTTTGAGGCGTATGCTGGAAAAGGAAATGTCTTCAAATAACAACTACACAGAAGCATTCTCAGAAACTTCTTTGTCATGAGTGCATTCAACTCACAGACTTGAACCTTCCTTTTGAAAGAGCAGTTTTGAAACACTGTTTTGGTAGAATCTGCAAGTGGATATATGGAGCTCTTTGGGGCCTATGCTGGGAAATGAAATATCTGCACCTAAAAACTAGACAGAAGCATTCTCAGGAACTTCTGTGTGATGAGTGCATTCAACTCACAGACTTCAACGTTCCTTTTGATAGAACAGTTTTGAAACTCTCCTTTTGTAGACTCTGCAAGTGTTTATTTCGAGCGCTTTGAGGCCTACGCTGGAAAACGAAATGTCTTCAAATAACAACTACACAGAAACATTCTCAGAACATTCTTTGTGATGAGTGCATTCAACTCACAGACTTGAACCTTCCTTTTGAAAGAGCAGTTTTGAAACACTCTTTTTGTAGAATCTGCAAGTGGATATTTGGAGCGCTTCGGGGCCTATGCTGGGAAATGAAATATCTTCACCTAAAAACTAGACAGAAGCATTCTCAGAAACTTCTGTGTGATGAGTGCATTCAACTCACAGAGTTGAACATTCCTTTTGATAGAGCAGTTTGGAAACACTAATTTTGTAAAATCTGCAAGTGTTTATTTGGAACGCTTTGAGGCCTATGCTGGAAAAGGAAATATCTTCACATAAAAACTAGACAGAAGCATTCTCAGAAACTTCTCTGTGATGAGTGCATTCTACTCACAGAGTTGAACCTTCTTTTTGATAGAAGAGTTTTCAAACTCTCTTTTTGTAGAATCTGCAAATGCATATTTGGAGCTGTGTGATTCCAACGCTGGGAAAGGAAACATCCTCACATAGAAACTAGACAGAAGCATTCTCAGAAACTTGTTTGTGACGAGTGCATTCAACTCACAGACTTGAACCTTTCTTTTGAAAGAGCAGTTTTGGAACACTCTTTTTGTAGATTCTGCTGGTGTATATTTGGAGCGCTGTGAGGCCTATGTTGGGAAATGAAATATCTTCACCTAAAAACTAGACAGAAGCATTCTCAGAAACTTCTGTGTGATGAGTGCATTCAACTCACAGACTTGAACGTTCCTTTTGATAGAACAGTTTTGAAACACTCCTTTTATAGAATCTTTAAGGGTTTATTTCGAGCGCTTTGAGGCGTATGCTGGAAAAAGATATGTCTTCAAATAACAACTACACAGAAGCTTTCTCAGAAACTTCTTTGTGATGAGTGCATTCAACTCACAGACTTGAACCTTCCCTTTGAAAGAGCAGTTTTGAAACACTCTTTTTGTAGAATCTGCAAGTGGATATTTGGAGCGCTTTGGGGCCTAGGCTGGGAAATGAAATATCTTCACCTAAAAACTAGACAGAAGCATTCTCAGAAACTTCTGTGTGATGAGTGCATTCAACTCACAGACTTCAACGTTCCTTTTGATAGAACAGTTTTGAAACTCACCTTTTGTAGAATCTGCAAGTGTTTATTTCGAGCGCTTTGAGGCCTATGCTGGAAAAGGAAATGTCTTCAAATAACAACTACACAGAAGCATTCTCAGAACCTTCTTTGTGATGAGTGCATTCAACTCACAGACTTGAACCTTCCTTTTGAAACAGCAGTTTTGAAACACTCTTTTTGTAGCATCTACAAATGGATATTTGGAGCGCTTTGGGGCCTATGCTGGGAAATGAAATATCTTCACCTAAAAACTAGACAGAAGCATTCTCAGAAACTTCTGTGTGATGAGTGCATTCAACTCACAGACTTGAACATTCCTTTTGATAGAGCAGTTTGGAAACACTAATTTTGTAAAATCTGCAAGTGTTTATTTGGAGCGCTTTGAGGCCTATGCTGGAAAAGGAAATATCTTCACATAAAAACTAGACAGAAGCATTCTCAGAAACTTCTCTGTGATGAGTGCATTCTACTCACAGAGTTGAACCTTCTTTTTGATACAAGAGTTTTCAAACACTCTTTTTGTAGAATCTGCAAGTGCATATTTGGAGCTGTTTGAGGCCAACGCTGGAAAAGGAAACATCCTCACATAGAAACTAGACAGAAGCATTCTCAGAGACTTGTTTGTGACGAGTGCATTCAACCCACAGACTTGAGCCTTTCTTTTGAAAGAGCAGTTTTGGAACACTCTTTTTGTAGAATCTGCTAGTGTATATTTGGAGCGCTGTGAGGCCTATGCTGGGAAATGAAATATCTTCACCTAAAAACAAGACAGAAGCATTCTCAGAAACTTCTGTGTGATGAGTGCATTCAACTCACAGACTTGAACGTTCCTTTTGATAGAACAGTTTTGAAACACTCCTTTTGTAGAATCTGCAAGTGTTTATTTGGAGCGCTTTGAGGCGTATGCTGGAAAAGGAAATGTCTTCAAATAACAACTACACAGAAGCATTCTCAGAAACTTCTTTGTGATGAGTGCATTCAACTCACAGACTTGAACATTCCTTTTGAAAGAGCAGTTTTGAAAGACTGTTTTGGTAGAATCTGCAAGTGGATATATGGGGCTCTTTGGGGCCTATGCTGGGAAATGAAATATCTGCACCTAAAAACTAGACAGAAGCATTCTCAGGAACTTCTGTGTGATGAGTGCATTCAACTCACAGACTTCAACGTTCCTTTTGATAGAACAGTTTTGAAACTCTCCTTTTGTAGACTCTGCAAGTGTTTATTTCGAGCGCTTTGAGGCCTACGCTGGAAAACGAAATGTCTTCAAATAACAACTACGCAGAAACATTCTCAGAACATTCTTTGTGATGAGTGCATTCAACTCACAGACTTGAACCTTCCTTTTGAAAGAGCAGTTTTGAAACACTCTTTTTGTAGAATCTGCAAGTGGATATTTGGAGCGCTTCGGGGCCTATGCTGGGAAATGAAATATCTGCACCTAAAAACTAGACAGAAGCATTCTCAGAAACTTCTGTGTGATGAGTGCATTCAACTCACAGAGTTGAACATTCCTTTTGATAGAGCAGTTTGGAAACACTAATTTTGTAAAATCTGCAAGTGTTTATTTGGAACGCTTTGAGGCCTATGCTGGAAAAGGAAATATCTTCACATAAAAACTAGACAGAAGCATTCTCAGAAACTTCTCTGTGATGAGTGCATTCTACTCACAGAGTTGAACCTTCTTTTTGATAGAAGAGTTTTCAAACTCTCTTTTTGTAGAATCTGCAAATGCATATTTGGAGCTGTATGATTCCAACGCTGGGAAAGGAAACATCCTCACATAGAAACTAGACAGAAGCATTCTCAGAAACTTGTTTGTGACGAGTGCATTCAACTCACAGACTTGAACCTTTCTTTTGAAAGAGCAGTTTTGGAACACTCTTTTTGTAGATTCTGCTAGTGTATATTTGGAGCGCTGTGAGGCCTATGTTGGGAAATGAAATATCTTCACCTAAAAACTAGACAGAAGCATTCTCAGAAACTTCTGTGTGATGAGTGCATTCAACTCACAGACTTGAACGTTCCTTTTGATAGAACAGTTTTGAAACACTCCTTTTATAGAATCTTTAAGGGTTTATTTCGAGCGCTTTGAGGCGTATGCTGGAAAAAGATATGTCTTCAAATAACAACTACACAGAAGCTTTCTCAGAAACTTCTTTGTGATGAGTGCATTCAACTCACAGACTTGAACCTTCCCTTTGAAAGAGCAGTTTTGAAACACTCTTTTTGTAGAATCTGCAAGTGGATATTTGGAGCGCTTTGGGGCCTAGGCTGGGAAATGAAATATCTTCACCTAAAAACTAGACAGAAGCATTCTCAGAAACTTCTGTGTGATGAGTGCATTCAACTCACAGACTTCAACGTTCCTTTTGATAGAACAGTTTTGAAACTCACCTTTTGTAGAATCTGCAAGTGTTTATTTCGAGCGCTTTGAGGCCTATGCTGGAAAAGGAAATGTCTTCAAATAACAACTACACAGAAGCATTCTCAGAACCTTCTTTGTGATGAGTGCATTCAACTCACAGACTTGAACCTTCCTTTTGAAACAGCAGTTTTGAAACACTCTTTTTGTAGCATCTACAAATGGATATTTGGAGCGCTTTGGGGCCTATGCTGGGAAATGAAATATCTTCACCTAAAAACTAGACAGAAGCATTCTCAGAAACTTCTGTGTGATGAGTGCATTCAACTCACAGACTTGAACATTCCTTTTGATAGAGCAGTTTGGAAACACTAATTTTGTAAAATCTGCAAGTGTTTATTTGGAGCGCTTTGAGGCCTATGCTGGAAAAGGAAATATCTTCACATAAAAACTAGACAGAAGCATTCTCAGAAACTTCTCTGTGATGAGTGCATTCTACTCACAGAGTTGAACCTTCTTTTTGATACAAGAGTTTTCAAACACTCTTTTTGTAGAATCTGCAAGTGCATATTTGGAGCTGTTTGAGGCCAACGCTGGAAAAGGAAACATCCTCACATAGAAACTAGACAGAAGCATTCTCAGAGACTTGTTTGTGACGAGTGCATTCAACCCACAGACTTGAGCCTTTCTTTTGAAAGAGCAGTTTTGGAACACTCTTTTTGTAGAATCTGCTAGTGTATATTTGGAGCGCTGTGAGGCCTATGCTGGGAAATGAAATATCTTCACCTAAAAACAAGACAGAAGCATTCTCAGAAACTTCTGTGTGATGAGTGCATTCAACTCACAGACTTGAACGTTCCTTTTGATAGAACAGTTTTGAAACACTCCTTTTGTAGAATCTGCAAGTGTTTATTTGGAGCGCTTTGAGGCGTATGCTGGAAAAGGAAATGTCTTCAAATAACAACTACACAGAAGCATTCTCAGAAACTTCTTTGTGATGAGTGCATTCAACTCACAGACTTGAACCTTCCTTTTGAAAGAGCAGTTTTGAAAGACTGTTTTGGTAGAATCTGCAAGTGGATATATGGGGCTCTTTGGGGCCTATGCTGGGAAATGAAATATCTGCACCTAAAAACTAGACAGAAGCATTCTCAGGAACTTCTGTGTGATGAGTGCATTCAACTCACAGACTTCAACGTTCCTTTTGATAGAACAGTTTTGAAACTCTCCTTTTGTAGACTCTGCAAGTGTTTATTTCGAGCGCTTTGAGGCCTACGCTGGAAAACGAAATGTCTTCAAATAACAACTACGCAGAAACATTCTCAGAACATTCTTTGTGATGAGTGCATTCAACTCACAGACTTGAACCTTCCTTTTGAAAGAGCAGTTTTGAAACACTCTTTTTGTAGAATCTGCAAGTGGATATTTGGAGCGCTTCGGGGCCTATGCTGGGAAATGAAATATCTGCACCTAAAAACTAGACAGAAGCATTCTCAGAAACTTCTGTGTGATGAGTGCATTCAACTCACAGAGTTGAACATTCCTTTTGATAGAGCAGTTTGGAAACACTAATTTTGTAAAATCTGCAAGTGTTTATTTGGAACGCTTTGAGGCCTATGCTGGAAAAGGAAATATCTTCACATAAAAACTAGACAGAAGCATTCTCAGAAACTTCTCTGTGATGAGTGCATTCTACTCACAGAGTTGAACCTTCTTTTTGATAGAAGAGTTTTCAAACTCTCTTTTTGTAGAATCTGCAAATGCATATTTGGAGCTGTATGATTCCAACGCTGGGAAAGGAAACATCCTCACATAGAAACTAGACAGAAGCATTCTCAGAAACTTGTTTGTGACGAGTGCATTCAACTCACAGACTTGAACCTTTCTTTTGAAAGAGCAGTTTTGGAACACTCTTTTTGTAGATTCTGCTAGTGTATATTTGGAGCGCTGTGAGGCCTATGTTGGGAAATGAAATATCTTCACCTAAAAACTAGACAGAAGCATTCTCAGAAACTTCTGTGTGATGAGTGCATTCAACTCACAGACTTGAACGTTCCTTTTGATAGAACAGTTTTGAAACACTCCTTTTATAGAATCTTTAAGGGTTTATTTCGAGCGCTTTGAGGCGTATGCTGGAAAAAGATATGTCTTCAAATAACAACTACACAGAAGCATTCTCAGAAACTTCTTTGTGATGAGTGCATTCAACTCACAGACTTGAACCTTCCCTTTGAAAGAGCAGTTTTGAAACACTCTTTTTGTAGAATCTGCAAGTGGATATTTGGAGCGCTTTGGGGCCTAGGCTGGGAAATGAAATATCTTCACCTAAAAACTAGACAGAAGCATTCTCAGAAACTTCTGTGTGATGAGTGCATTCAACTCACAGACTTGAACATTCCTTTTGATAGAGCAGTTTGGAAACACTAATTTTGTAAAATCTGCAAGTGTTTACTTGGAGCGCTTTGAGGCCTATGCTGGAAAAGGAAATATCTTCACATAAAAACTAGACAGAAGCATTCTCAGAAACTTCTCTGTGATGAGTGCATTCTACTCACGGAGTTGAACCTTCTTTTTGATACAAGAGTTTTCAAACACTCTTTTTGTAGAATCTGCAAGTGCATATTTGGAGCTGTTTGAGGCCAACGCTTGAAAAGGAAACATCCTCACATAGAAACTAGACAGAAGCATTCTCAGAAACTTGTTTGTGACGAGTGCATTCAACTCACAGACTTGAGCCTTTCTTTTGAAAGAGCAGTTTTGGAACACTCTTTTTGTAGAATCTGCTAGTGTATATTTGGAGCGCTGTGAGGCCTATGCTGGGAAATGAAATATCTTCACCTAAAAACAAGACAGAAGCATTCTCAGAAACTTCTGTGTGATGAGTGCATTCAACTCACAGACTTGAACGTTCCTTTTGATAGAACAGTTTTGAAACACTCCTTTTGTAGAATCTGCAAGTGTTTATTTGGAGCGCTTTGAGGCGTATGCTGGAAAAGGAAATGTCTTCAAATAACAACTACACAGAAGCATTCTCAGAAACTTCTTTGTGATGAGTGCATTCAACTCACAGACTTGAACCTTCCTTTTGAAAGAGCAGTTTTGAAACACTGTTTTGGTAGAATCTGCAAGTGGATATATGGAGCTCTTTGGGGCCTATGCTGGGAAATGAAATATCTGCACCTAAAAACTAGACAGAAGCATTCTCAGGAACTTCTGTGTGATGAGTGCATTCAACTCACAGACTTCAACGTTCCTTTTGATAGAACAGTTTTGAAACTCTCCTTTTGTAGACTCTGCAAGTGTTTATTTCGAGCGCTTTGAGGCCTACGCTGGAAAACGAAATGTCTTCAAATAACAACTACACAGAAACATTCTCAGAACATTCTTTGTGATGAGTGCATTCAACTCACAGACTTGAACCTTCCTTTTGAAAGAGCAGTTTTGAAACACTCTTTTTGTAGAATCTGCAAGTGGATATTTGGAGCACTTCGGGGCCTATGCTGGGAAATGAAATATCTTCACCTAAAAACTAGACAGAAGCATTCTCAGAAACTTCTGTGTGATGAGTGCATTCAACTCACAGAGTTGAACATTCCTTTTGATAGAGCAGTTTGGAAACACTAATTTTGTAAAATCTGCAAGTGTTTATTTGGAACGCTTTGAGGCCTATGCTGGAAAAGAAAATATCTTCACATAAAAACTAGACAGAAGCATTCTCAGAAACTTCTCTGTGATGAGTGCATTCTACTCACAGAGTTGAACCTTCTTTTTGATAGAAGAGTTTTCAAACTCTCTTTTTGTAGAATCTGCAAATGCATATTTGGAGCTGTATGATTCCAACGCTGGGAAAGGAAACATCCTCACATAGAAACTAGACAGAAGCATTCTCAGAAACTTGTTTGTGACGAGTGCATTCAACTCACAGACTTGAACCTTTCTTTTGAAAGAGCAGTTTTGGAACACTCTTTTTGTAGATTCTGCTAGTGTATATTTGGAGCGCTGTGAGGCCTATGTTGGGAAATGAAATATCTTCACCTAAAAACTAGACAGAAGCATTCTCAGAAACTTCTGTGTGATGAGTGCATTCAACTCACAGACTTGAACGTTCCTTTTGATAGAACAGTTTTGAAACACTCCTTTTATAGAATCTTTAAGGGTTTATTTCGAGCGCTTTGAGGCGTATGCTGGAAAAAGATATGTCTTCAAATAACAACTACACAGAAGCATTCTCAGAAACTTCTTTGTGATGAGTGCATTCAACTCACAGACTTGAACCTTCCCTTTGAAAGAGCAGTTTTGAAACACTCTTTTTGTAGAATCTGCAAGTGGATATTTGGAGCGCTTTGGGGCCTAGGCTGGGAAATGAAATATCTTCACCTAAAAACTAGACAGAAGCATTCTCAGAAACTTCTGTGTGATGAGTGCATTCAACTCACAGACTTGAACATTCCTTTTGATAGAGCAGTTTGGAAACACTAATTTTGTAAAATCTGCAAGTGTTTACTTGGAGCGCTTTGAGGCCTATGCTGGAAAAGGAAATATCTTCACATAAAAACTAGACAGAAGCATTCTCAGAAACTTCTCTGTGATGAGTGCATTCTACTCACGGAGTTGAACCTTCTTTTTGATACAAGAGTTTTCAAACACTCTTTTTGTAGAATCTGCAAGTGCATATTTGGAGCTGTTTGAGGCCAACGCTTGAAAAGGAAACATCCTCACATAGAAACTAGACAGAAGCATTCTCAGAAACTTGTTTGTGACGAGTGCATTCAACTCACAGACTTGAGCCTTTCTTTTGAAAGAGCAGTTTTGGAACACTCTTTTTGTAGAATCTGCTAGTGTATATTTGGAGCGCTGTGAGGCCTATGCTGGGAAATGAAATATCTTCACCTAAAAACAAGACAGAAGCATTCTCAGAAACTTCTGTGTGATGAGTGCATTCAACTCACAGACTTGAACGTTCCTTTTGATAGAACAGTTTTGAAACACTCCTTTTGTAGAATCTGCAAGTGTTTATTTGGAGCGCTTTGAGGCGTATGCTGGAAAAGGAAATGTCTTCAAATAACAACTACACAGAAGCATTCTCAGAAACTTCTTTGTGATGAGTGCATTCAACTCACAGACTTGAACCTTCCTTTTGAAAGAGCAGTTTTGAAACACTGTTTTGGTAGAATCTGCAAGTGGATATATGGAGCTCTTTGGGGCCTATGCTGGGAAATGAAATATCTGCACCTAAAAACTAGACAGAAGCATTCTCAGGAACTTCTGTGTGATGAGTGCATTCAACTCACAGACTTCAACGTTCCTTTTGATAGAACAGTTTTGAAACTCTCCTTTTGTAGACTCTGCAAGTGTTTATTTCGAGCGCTTTGAGGCCTACGCTGGAAAACGAAATGTCTTCAAATAACAACTACACAGAAACATTCTCAGAACATTCTTTGTGATGAGTGCATTCAACTCACAGACTTGAACCTTCCTTTTGAAAGAGCAGTTTTGAAACACTCTTTTTGTAGAATCTGCAAGTGGATATTTGGAGCACTTCGGGGCCTATGCTGGGAAATGAAATATCTTCACCTAAAAACTAGACAGAAGCATTCTCAGAAACTTCTGTGTGATGAGTGCATTCAACTCACAGAGTTGAACATTCCTTTTGATTGAGCAGTTTGGAAACACTAATTTTGTAAAATCTGCACGTGTTTATTTGGAACGCTTTGAGGCCTATGCTGGAAAAGGAAATATCTTCACATAAAAACTAGACAGAAGCATTCTCAGAAACTTCTCTGTGATGAGTGCATTCTACTCACAGAGTTGAACCTTCTTTTTGATAGAAGAGTTTTCAAACTCTCTTTTTGTAGAATCTGCAAATGCATATTTGGAGCTGTATGATTCCAACGCTGGGAAAGGAAACATCCTCACATAGAAACTAGACAGAAGCATTCTGAGAAACTTGTTTGTGACGAGTGCATTCAACTCACAGACTTGAACCTTTCTTTTGAAAGAGCAGTTTTGGAACACTCTTTTTGTAGATTCTGCTAGTGTATATTTGGAGCGCTGTGAGGCCTATGTTGGGAAATGAAATATCTTCACCTAAAAACTAGACAGAAGCATTCTCAGAAACTTCTGTGTGATGAGTGCATTCAACTCACAGACTTGAACGTTCCTTTTGATAGAACAGTTTTGAAACACTCCTTTTATAGAATCTTTAAGGGTTTATTTCGAGCGCTTTGAGGCGTATGCTGGAAAAAGATATGTCTTCAAATAACAACTACACAGAAGCATTCTCAGAAACTTCTTTGTGATGAGTGCATTCAACTCACAGACTTGAACCTTCCCTTTGAAAGAGCAGTTTTGAAACACTCTTTTTGTAGAATCTGCAAGTGGATATTTGGAGCGCTTTGGGGCCTAGGCTGGGAAATGAAATATCTTCACCTAAAAACTAGACAGAAGCATTCTCAGAAACTTCTGTGTGATGAGTGCATTCAACTCACAGACTTCAACGTTCCTTTTGATAGAACAGTTTTGAAACTCACCTTTTGTAGAATCTGCAAGTGTTTATTTCGAGCGCTTTGAGGCCTATGCTGGAAAAGGAAATGTCTTCAAATAACAACTACACAGAAGCATTCTCAGAACCTTCTTTGTGATGAGTGCATTCAACTCACAGACTTGAACCTTCCTTTTGAAACAGCAGTTTTGAAACACTCTTTTTGTAGCATCTACAAATGGATATTTGGAGCGCTTTGGGGCCTATGCTGGGAAATGAAATATCTTCACCTAAAAACTAGACAGAAGCATTCTCAGAAACTTCTGTGTGATGAGTGCATTCAACTCACAGACTTGAACATTCCTTTTGATAGAGCAGTTTGGAAACACTAATTTTGTAAAATCTGCAAGTGTTTATTTGGAGCGCTTTGAGGCCTATGCTGGAAAAGGAAATATCTTCACATAAAAACTAGACAGAAGCATTCTCAGAAACTTCTCCGTGATGAGTGCATTCTACTCACAGAGTTGAACCTTCTTTTTGATACAAGAGTTTTCAAACACTCTTTTTGTAGAATCTGCAAGTGCATATTTGGAGCTGTTTGAGGCCAACGCTGGAAAAGGAAACATCCTCACATAGAAACTAGACAGAAGCATTCTCAGAAACTTGTTTGTGAAGAGTGCATTCAACTCACAGACTTGAGCCTTTCTTTTGAAAGAGCAGTTTTGGAACACTCTTTTTGTAGAATCTGCTAGTGTATATTTGGAGCGCTGTGAGGCCTATGCTGGGAAATGAAATATCTTCACCTAAAAACAAGACAGAAGCATTCTCAGAAACTTCTGTGTGATGAGTGCATTCAACTCACAGACTTGAACGTTCCTTTTGATAGAACAGTTTTGAAACACTCCTTTTGTAGAATCTGCAAGTGTTTATTTGGAGCGCTTTGAGGCGTATGCTGGAAAAGGAAATGTCTTCAAATAACAACTACACAGAAGCATTCTCAGAAACTTCTTTGTGATGAGTGCATTCAACTCACAGACTTGAACCTTCCTTTTGAAAGAGCAGTTTTGAAACACTGTTTTGGTAGAATCTGCAAGTGGATATATGGGGCTCTTTGGGGCCTATGCTGGGAAATGAAATATCTGCACCTAAAAACTAGACAGAAGCATTCTCAGGAACTTCTGTGTGATGAGTGCATTCAACTCACAGACTTCAACGTTCCTTTTGATAGAACAGTTTTGAAACTCTCCTTTTGTAGACTCTGCAAGTGTTTATTTCGAGCGCTTTGAGGCCTACGCTGGAAAACGAAATGTCTTCAAATAACAACTACACAGAAACATTCTCAGAACATTCTTTGTGATGAGTGCATTCAACTCACAGACTTGAACCTTCCTTTTGAAAGAGCAGTTTTGAAACACTCTTTTTGTAGAATCTGCAAGTGGATATTTGGAGCGCTTCGGGGATAATGCTGGGAAATGAAATATCTTCACCTAAAAACTAGACAGAAGCATTCTCAGAAACTTCTGTGTGATGAGTGCATTCAACTCACAGAGTTGAACATTCCTTTTGATAGAGCAGTTTGGAAACACTAATTTTGTAAAATCTGCAAGTGTTTATTTGGAACGCTTTGAGGCCTATGCTGGAAAAGGAAATATCTTCACATAAAAACTAGACAGAAGCATTCTCAGAAACTTCTCTGTGATGAGTGCATTCTACTCACACAGTTGAACCTTCTTTTTGATAGAAGAGTTTTCAAACTCTCTTTTTGTAGAATCTGCAAATGCATATTTGGAGCTGTATGATTCCAACGCTGGGAAAGGAAACATCCTCACATAGAAACTAGACAGAAGCATTCTCAGAAACTTGTTTGTGACGAGTGCATTCAACTCACAGACTTGAACTTTTCTTTTGAAAGAGCAGTTTTGGAACACTCTTTTTGTAGATTCTGCTAGTGTATATTTGGAGCGCTGTGAGGCCTATGTTGGGAAATGAAATATCTTCACCTAAAAACTAGACAGAAGCATTCTCAGAAACTTCTGTGTGATGAGTGCATTCAACTCACAGACTTGAACGTTCCTTTTGATAGAACAGTTTTGAAACACTCCTTTTATAGAATCTTTAAGGGTTTATTTCGAGCGCTTTGAGGCGTATGCTGGAAAAAGATATGTCTTCAAATAACAACTACACAGAAGCTTTCTCAGAAACTTCTTTGTGATGAGTGCATTCAACTCACAGACTTGAACCTTCCCTTTGAAAGAGCAGTTTCGAAACACTCTTTTTGTAGAATCTGCAAGTGGATATTTGGAGCGCTTTGGGGCCTAGGCTGGGAAATGAAATATCTTCACCTAAAAACTAGACAGAAGCATTCTCAGAAACTTCTGTGTGATGAGTGCATTCAACTCACAGACTTCAACGTTCCTTTTGATAGAACAGTTTTGAAACTCACCTTTTGTAGAATCTGCAAGTGTTTATTTCGAGCGCTTTGAGGCCTATGCTGGAAAAGGAAATGTCTTCAAATAACAACTACACAGAAGCATTCTCAGAACCTTCTTTGTGATGAGTGCATTCAACTCACAGACTTGAACCTTCCTTTTGAAACAGCAGTTTTGAAACACTCTTTTTGTAGCATCTACAAATGGATATTTGGAGCGCTTTGGGGCCTATGCTGGGAAATGAAATATCTTCACCTAAAAACTAGACAGAAGCATTCTCAGAAACTTCTGTGTGATGAGTGCATTCAACTCACAGACTTGAACATTCCTTTTGATAGAGCAGTTTGGAAACACTAATTTTGTAAAATCTGCAAGTGTTTATTTGGAGCGCTTTGAGGCCTATGCTGGAAAAGGAAATATCTTCACATAAAAACTAGACAGAAGCATTCTCAGAAACTTCTCTGTGATGAGTGCATTCTACTCACAGAGTTGAACCTTCTTTTTGATACAAGAGTTTTCAAACACTCTTTTTGTAGAATCTGCAAGTGCATATTTGGAGCTGTTTGAGGCCAACGCTGGAAAAGGAAACATCCTCACATAGAAACTAGACAGAAGCATTCTCAGAAACTTGTTTGTGACGAGTGCATTCAACCCACAGACTTGAGCCTTTCTTTTGAAAGAGCAGTTTTGGAACACTCTTTTTGTAGAATCTGCTAGTGTATATTTGGAGCGCTGTGAGGCCTATGCTGGGAAATGAAATATCTTCACCTAAAAACAAGACAGAAGCATTCTCAGAAACTTCTGTGTGATGAGTGCATTCAACTCACAGACTTGAACGTTCCTTTTGATAGAACAGTTTTGAAACACTCCTTTTGTAGAATCTGCAAGTGTTTATTTGGAGCGCTTTGAGGCGTATGCTGGAAAAGGAAATGTCTTCAAATAACAACTACACAGAAGCATTCTCAGAAACTTCTTTGTGATGAGTGCATTCAACTCACAGACTTGAACATTCCTTTTGAAAGAGCAGTTTTGAAACACTGTTTTGGTAGAATCTGCAAGTGGATATATGGGGCTCTTTGGGGCCTATGCTGGGAAATGAAATATCTGCACCTAAAAACTAGACAGAAGCATTCTCAGAAACTTCTGTGTGATGAGTGCATTCAACTCACAGACTTCAACGTTCCTTTTGATAGAACAGTTTTGAAACTCTCCTTTTGTAGACTCTGCAAGTGTTTATTTCGAGCGCTTTGAGGCCTACGCTGGAAAACGAAATGTCTTCAAATAACAACTACACAGAAACATTCTCAGAACATTCTTTGTGATGAGTGCATTCAACTCACAGACTTGAACCTTCCTTTTGAAAGAGCAGTTTTGAAACACTCTTTTTGTAGAATCTGCAAGTGGATATTTGGAGCGCTTCGGGGCCTATGCTGGGAAATGAAATATCTGCACCTAAAAACTAGACAGAAGCATTCTCAGAAACTTCTGTGTGATGAGTGCATTCAACTCACAGAGTTGAACATTCCTTTTGATAGAGCAGTTTGGAAACACTAATTTTGTAAAATCTGCAAGTGTTTATTTGGAACGCTTTGAGGCCTATGCTGGAAAAGGAAATATCTTCACATAAAAACTAGACAGAAGCATTCTCAGAAACTTCTCTGTGATGAGTGCATTCTACTCACAGAGTTGAACCTTCTTTTTGATAGAAGAGTTTTCAAACTCTCTTTTTGTAGAATCTGCAAATGCATATTTGGAGCTGTATGATTCCAACGCTGGGAAAGG
This sequence comes from Pongo abelii, assembly GCF_028885655.2. Taxonomy (NCBI): domain Eukaryota; kingdom Metazoa; phylum Chordata; class Mammalia; order Primates; family Hominidae; genus Pongo; species Pongo abelii. Next base: position 49,265,192 of record NC_071992.2, read on the forward strand.
AAACATCCTCACATAGAAACTAGACAGAAGCATTCTCAGAAACTTGTTTGTGACGAGTGCATTCAACTCACAGACTTGAACCTTTCTTTTGAAAGAGCAGTTTTGGAACACACTTTTTGTAGATTCTGCTAGTGTATATTTGGAGCGCTGTGAGGCCTATGTTGGGAAATGAAATATCGTCACCTAAAAACTAGACAGAAGCATTCTCAGAAACTTCTGTGTGATGAGGGCATTCAACTCACAGACTTGAACGTTCCTTTTGATAGAACAGTTTTGAAACACTCCTTTTATAGAATCTTTAAGGGTTCATTTCGAGCGCTTTGAGGCCTAGGCTGGAAAAAGATATGTCTTCAAATAACAACTACACAGAAGCATTCTCAGAAACTTCTTTGTGATGAGTGCATTCAACTCACAGACTTGAACCTTCCCTTTGAAAGAGCAGTTTTGAAACACTCTTTTTGTAGAATCTGCAAGTGGATATTTGGAGCGCTTTGGGGCCTAGGCTGGGAAATGAAATATCTTCACCTAAAAACTAGACAGAAGCATTCTCAGAAACTTCTGTGTGATGAGTGCATTCAACTCACAGACTTCAACGTTCCTTTTGATAGAACAGTTTTGAAACTCACCTTTTGTAGAATCTGCAAGTGTTTATTTCGAGCGCTTTGAGGCCTATGCTGGAAAAGGAAATGTCTTCAAATAACAACTACACAGAAGCATTCTCAGAACCTTCTTTGTGATGAGTGCATTCAACTCAGAGATTTGAACCTTCCTTTTGAAACAGCAGTTTTGAAACACTCTTTTTGTAGCATCTACAAATGGATATTTGGAGCGCTTTGGGGCCTATGCTGGGAAATGAAATATCTTCACCTAAAAACTAGACAGAAGCATTCTCAGAAACTTCTGTGTGATGAGTGCATTCAACTCACAGACTTGAACATTCCTTTTGATAGAGCAGTTTGGAAACACTAATTTTGTAAAATCTGCAAGTGTTTATTTGGAGCGCTTTGAGGCCTATGCTGGAAAAGGAAATATCTTCACATAAAAACTAGACAGAAGCATTCTCAGAAACTTCTCTGTGATGAGTGCATTCTACTCACAGAGTTGAACCTTCTTTTTGATACAAGAGTTTTCAAACACTCTTTTTGTAGAATCTGCAAGTGCATATTTGGAGCTGTTTGAGGCCAACGCTGGAAAAGGAAACATCCTCACATAGAAACTAGACAGAAGCATTCTCAGAAACTTGTTTGTGACGAGTGCATTCAACTCACAGACTTGAGCCTTTCTTTTGAAAGAGCAGTTTTGGAACACTCTTTTTGTAGAATCTGCTAGTGTATATTTGGAGCGCTGTGAGGCCTATGCTGGGAAATGAAATATCTTCACCTAAAAACAAGACAGAAGCATTCTCAGAAACTTCTGTGTGATGAGTGCATTCAACTCACAGACTTGAACGTTCCTTTTGATAGAACAGTTTTGAAACACTCCTTTTGTAGAATCTGCAAGTGTTTATTTGGAGCGCTTTGAGGCGTATGCTGGAAAAGGAAATGTCTTCAAATAACAACTACACAGAAGCATTCTCAGAAACTTCTTTGTGATGAGTGCATTCAACTCACAGACTTGAACCTTCCTTTTGAAAGAGCAGTTTTGAAACACTGTTTTGGTAGAATCTGCAAGTGGATATATGGGGCTCTTTGGGGCCTATGCTGGGAAATGAAATATCTGCACCTAAAAACTAGACAGAAGCATTCTCAGGAACTTCTGTGTGATGAGTGCATTCAACTCACAGACTTCAACGTTCCTTTTGATAGAACAGTTTTGAAACTCTCCTTTTGTAGACTCTGCAAGTGTTTATTTCGAGCGCTTTGAGGCCTACGCTGGAAAACGAAATGTCTTCAAATAACAACTACACAGAAACATTCTCAGAACATTCTTTGTGATGAGTGCATTCAACTCACAGACTTGAACCTTCCTTTTGAAAGAGCAGTTTTGAAACACTCTTTTTGTAGAATCTGCAAGTGGATATTTGGAGCACTTCGGGGCCTATGCTGGGAAATGAAATATCTTCACCTAAAAACTAGACAGAAGCATTCTCAGAAACTTCTGTGTGATGAGTGCATTCAACTCACAGAGTTGAACATTCCTTTTGATTGAGCAGTTTGGAAACACTAATTTTGTAAAATCTGCACGTGTTTATTTGGAACGCTTTGAGGCCTATGCTGGAAAAGGAAATATCTTCACATAAAAACTAGACAGAAGCATTCTCAGAAACTTCTCTGTGATGAGTGCATTCTACTCACAGAGTTGAACCTTCTTTTTGATAGAAGAGTTTTCAAACTCTCTTTTTGTAGAATCTGCAAATGCATATTTGGAGCTGTATGATTCCAACGCTGGGAAAGGAAACATCCTCACATAGAAACTAGACAGAAGCATTCTGAGAAACTTGTTTGTGACGAGTGCATTCAACTCACAGACTTGAACCTTTCTTTTGAAAGAGCAGTTTTGGAACACTCTTTTTGTAGATTCTGCTAGTGTATATTTGGAGCGCTGTGAGGCCTATGTTGGGAAATGAAATATCTTCACCTAAAAACTAGACAGAAGCATTCTCAGAAACTTCTGTGTGATGAGTGCATTCAACTCACAGACTTGAACGTTCCTTTTGATAGAACAGTTTTGAAACACTCCTTTTATAGAATCTTTAAGGGTTTATTTCGAGCGCTTTGAGGCGTATGCTGGAAAAAGATATGTCTTCAAATAACAACTACACAGAAGCATTCTCAGAAACTTCTTTGTGATGAGTGCATTCAACTCACAGACTTGAACCTTCCCTTTGAAAGAGCAGTTTTGAAACACTCTTTTTGTAGAATCTGCAAGTGGATATTTGGAGCGCTTTGGGGCCTAGGCTGGGAAATGAAATATCTTCACCTAAAAACTAGACAGAAGCATTCTCAGAAACTTCTGTGTGATGAGTGCATTCAACTCACAGACTTCAACGTTCCTTTTGATAGAACAGTTTTGAAACTCACCTTTTGTAGAATCTGCAAGTGTTTATTTCGAGCGCTTTGAGGCCTATGCTGGAAAAGGAAATGTCTTCAAATAACAACTACACAGAAGCATTCTCAGAACCTTCTTTGTGATGAGTGCATTCAACTCACAGACTTGAACCTTCCTTTTGAAACAGCAGTTTTGAAACACTCTTTTTGTAGCATCTACAAATGGATATTTGGAGCGCTTTGGGGCCTATGCTGGGAAATGAAATATCTTCACCTAAAAACTAGACAGAAGCATTCTCAGAAACTTCTGTGTGATGAGTGCATTCAACTCACAGACTTGAACATTCCTTTTGATAGAGCAGTTTGGAAACACTAATTTTGTAAAATCTGCAAGTGTTTATTTGGAGCGCTTTGAGGCCTATGCTGGAAAAGGAAATATCTTCACATAAAAACTAGACAGAAGCATTCTCAGAAACTTCTCCGTGATGAGTGCATTCTACTCACAGAGTTGAACCTTCTTTTTGATACAAGAGTTTTCAAACACTCTTTTTGTAGAATCTGCAAGTGCATATTTGGAGCTGTTTGAGGCCAACGCTGGAAAAGGAAACATCCTCACATAGAAACTAGACAGAAGCATTCTCAGAAACTTGTTTGTGACGAGTGCATTCAACTCACAGACTTGAGCCTTTCTTTTGAAAGAGCAGTTTTGGAACACTCTTTTTGTAGAATCTGCTAGTGTATATTTGGAGCGCTGTGAGGCCTATGCTGGGAAATGAAATATCTTCATCTAAAAACAAGACAGAAGCATTCTCAGAAACTTCTGTGTGATGAGTGCATTCAACTCACAGACTTGAACGTTCCTTTTGATAGAACAGTTTTGAAACACTCCTTTTGTAGAATCTGCAAGTGTTTATTTGGAGCGCTTTGAGGCGTATGCTGGAAAAGGAAATGTCTTCAAATAACAACTACACAGAAGCATTCTCAGAAACTTCTTTGTGATGAGTGCATTCAACTCACAGACTTGAACATTCCTTTTGAAAGAGCAGTTTTGAAACACTGTTTTGGTAGAATCTGCAAGTGGATATATGGGGCTCTTTGGGGCCTATGCTGGGAAATGAAATATCTGCACCTAAAAACTAGACAGAAGCATTCTCAGGAACTTCTGTGTGATGAGTGCATTCAACTCACAGACTTCAACGTTCCTTTTGATAGAACAGTTTTGAAACTCTCCTTTTGTAGACTCTGCAAGTGTTTATTTCGAGCGCTTTGAGGCCTGCGCTGGAAAACGAAATGTCTTCAAATAACAACTACGCAGAAACATTCTCAGAACATTCTTTGTGATGAGTGCATTCAACTCACAGACTTGAACCTTCCTTTTGAAAGAGCAGTTTTGAAACACTCTTTTTGTAGAATCTGCAAGTGGATATTTGGAGCGCTTCGGGGCCTATGCTGGGAAATGAAATATCTGCACCTAAAAACTAGACAGAAGCATTCTCAGAAACTTCTGTGTGATGAGTGCATTCAACTCACAGAGTTGAACATTCCTTTTGATAGAGCAGTTTGGAAACACTAATTTTGTAAAATCTGCAAGTGTTTATTTGGAACGCTTTGAGGCCTATGCTGGAAAAGGAAATATCTTCACATAAAAACTAGACAGAAGCATTCTCAGAAACTTCTCTGTGATGAGTGCATTCTACTCACAGAGTTGAACCTTCTTTTTGATAGAAGAGTTTTCAAACTCTCTTTTTGTAGAATCTGCAAATGCATATTTGGAGCTGTATGATTCCAACGCTGGGAAAGGAAACATCCTCACATAGAAACTAGACAGAAGCATTCTCAGAAACTTGTTTGTGACGAGTGCATTCAACTCACAGACTTGAACCTTTCTTTTGAAAGAGCAGTTTTGGAACACTCTTTTTGTAGATTCTGCTAGTGTATATTTGGAGCGCTGTGAGGCCTATGTTGGGAAATGAAATATCTTCACCTAAAAACTAGACAGAAGCATTCTCAGAAACTTCTGTGTGATGAGTGCATTCAACTCACAGACTTGAACGTTCCTTTTGATAGAACAGTTTTGAAACACTCCTTTTATAGAATCTTTAAGGGTTTATTTCGAGCGCTTTGAGGCGTATGCTGGAAAAAAATATGTCTTCAAATAACAACTACACAGAAGCATTCTCAGAAACTTCTTTGTGATGAGTGCATTCAACTCACAGACTTGAACCTTCCCTTTGAAAGAGCAGTTTTGAAACACTCTTTTTGTAGAATCTGCAAGTGGATATTTGGAGCGCTTTGGGGCCTAGGCTGGGAAATGAAATATCTTCACCTAAAAACTAGACAGAAGCATTCTCAGAAACTTCTGTGTGATGAGTGCATTCAACTCACAGACTTCAACGTTCCTTTTTATAGAACAGTTTTGAAACTCACCTTTTGTAGAATCTGCAAGTGTTTATTTCGAGCGCTTTGAGGCCTATGCTGGAAAAGGAAATGTCTTCAAATAACAACTACACAGAAGCATTCTCAGAACCTTCTTTGTGATGAGTGCATTCAACTCACAGACTTGAACCTTCCTTTTGAAACAGCAGTTTTGAAACACTCTTTTTGTAGCATCTACAAATGGATATTTGGAGCGCTTTGTGGCCTATGCTGGGAAATGAAATATCTTCACCTAAAAACTAGACAGAAGCATTCTCAGAAACTTCTGTGTGATGAGTGCATTCAACTCACAGACTTGAACATTCCTTTTGATAGAGCAGTTTGGAAACACTAATTTTGTAAAATCTGCAAGTGTTTATTTGGAGCGCTTTGAGGCCTATGCTGGAAAAGGAAATATCTTCACATAAAAACTAGACAGAAGCATTCTCAGAAACTTCTCTGTGATGAGTGCATTCTACTCACAGAGTTGAACCTTCTTTTTGATACAAGAGTTTTCAAACACTCTTTTTGTAGAATCTGCAAGTGCATATTTGGAGCTGTTTGAGGCCAACGCTGGAAAAGGAAACATCCTCACATAGAAACTAGACAGAAGCATTCTCAGAAACTTGTTTGTGACGAGTGCATTCAACTCACAGACTTGAGCCTTTCTTTTGAAAGAGCAGTTTTGGAACACTCTGTTTGTAGAATCTGCTAGTGTATATTTGGAGCGCTGTGAGGCCTATGCTGGGAAATGAAATATCTTCACCTAAAAACAAGACAGAAGCATTCTCAGAAACTTCTGTGTGATGAGTGCATTCAACTCACAGACTTGAACGTTCCTTTTGATAGAACAGTTTTGAAACACTCCTTTTGTAGAATCTGCAAGTGTTTATTTGGAGCGCTTTGAGGCGTATGCTGGAAAAGGAAATGTCTTCAAATAACAACTACACAGAAGCATTCTCAGAAACTTCTTTGTGATGAGTGCATTCAACTCACAGACTTGAACCTTCCTTTTGAAAGAGCAGTTTTGAAACACTGTTTTGGTAGAATCTGCAAGTGGATATATGGGGCTCTTTGGGGCCTATGCTGGGAAATGAAATATCTGCACCTAAAAACTAGACAGAAGCATTCTCAGGAACTTCTGTGTGATGAGTGCATTCAACTCACAGACTTCAACGTTTCTTTTGATAGAACAGTTTTGAAACTCTCCTTTTGTAGACTCTGCAAGTGTTTATTTCGAGCGCTTTGAGGCCTACGCTGGAAAACGAAATGTCTTCAAATAACAACTACACAGAAACATTCTCAGAACATCCTTTGTGATGAGTGCATTCAACTCACAGACTTGAACCTTCCTTTTGAAAGAGCAGTTTTGAAACACTCTTTTTGTAGAATCTGCAAGTGGATATTTGGAGCGCTTCGGGGCCTATGCTGGGAAATGAAATATCTGCACCTAAAAACTAGACAGAAGCATTCTCAGAAACTTCTGTGTGATGAGTGCATTCAACTCACAGAGTTGAACATTCCTTTTGATAGAGCAGTTTGGAAACACTAATTTTGTAAAATCTGCAAGTGTTTATTTGGAACGCTTTGAGGCCTATGCTGGAAAAGGAAATATCTTCACATAAAAACTAGACAGAAGCATTCTCAGAAACTTCTCTGTGATGAGTGCATTCTACTCACAGAGTTGAACCTTCTTTTTGATAGAAGAGTTTTCAAACTCTCTTTTTGTAGAATCTGCAAATGCATATTTGGAGCTGTATGATTCCAACGCTGGGAAAGGAAACATCCTCACATAGAAACTAGACAGAAGCATTCTCAGAAACTTGTTTGTGACGAGTGCATTCAACTCACAGACTTGAACCTTTCTTTTGAAAGAGCAGTTTTGGAACACACTTTTTGTAGATTCTGCTAGTGTATATTTGGAGCGCTGTGAGGCCTATGTTGGGAAATGAAATATCGTCACCTAAAAACTAGACAGAAGCATTCTCAGAAACTTCTGTGTGATGAGGGCATTCAACTCACAGACTTGAACGTTCCTTTTGATAGAACAGTTTTGAAACACTCCTTTTATAGAATCTTTAAGGGTTCATTTCGAGCGCTTTGAGGCCTAGGCTGGAAAAAGATATGTCTTCAAATAACAACTACACAGAAGCATTCTCAGAAACTTCTTTGTGATGAGTGCATTCAACTCACAGACTTGAACCTTCCCTTTGAAAGAGCAGTTTTGAAACACTCTTTTTGTAGAATCTGCAAGTGGATATTTGGAGCGCTTTGGGGCCTAGGCTGGGAAATGAAATATCTTCACCTAAAAACTAGACAGAAGCATTCTCAGAAACTTCTGTGTGATGAGTGCATTCAACTCACAGACTTCAACGTTCCTTTTGATAGAACAGTTTTGAAACTCACCTTTTGTAGAATCTGCAAGTGTTTATTTCGAGCGCTTTGAGGCCTATGCTGGAAAAGGAAATGTCTTCAAATAACAACTACACAGAAGCATTCTCAGAACCTTCTTTGTGATGAGTGCATTCAACTCACAGACTTGAACCTTCCTTTTGAAACAGCAGTTTTGAAACACTCTTTTTGTAGCATCTACAAATGGATATTTGGAGCGCTTTGTGGCCTATGCTGGGAAATGAAATATCTTCACCTAAAAACTAGACAGAAGCATTCTCAGAAACTTCTGTGTGATGAGTGCATTCAACTCACAGACTTGAACATTCCTTTTGATAGAGCAGTTTGGAAACACTAATTTTGTAAAATCTGCAAGTGTTTATTTGGAGCGCTTTGAGGCCTATGCTGGAAAAGGAAATATCTTCACATAAAAACTAGACACAAGCATTCTCAGAAACTTCTCTGTGATGAGTGCATTCTACTCACAGAGTTGAACCTTCTTTTTGATACAAGAGTTTTCAAACACTCTTTTTGTAGAATCTGCAAGTGCATATTTGGAGCTGTTTGAGGCCAACGCTGGAAAAGGAAACATCCTCACATAGAAACTAGACAGAAGCATTCTCAGAAACTTGTTTGTGACGAGTGCATTCAACTCACAGACTTGAGCCTTTCTTTTGAAAGAGCAGTTTTGGAACACTCTTTTTGTAGAATCTGCTAGTGTATATTTGGAGCGCTGTGAGGCCTATGCTGGGAAATGAAATATCTTCACCTAAAAACAAGACAGAAGCATTCTCAGAAACTTCTGTGTGATGAGTGCATTCAACTCACAGACTTGAACGTTCCTTTTGATAGAACAGTTTTGAAACACTCCTTTTGTAGAATCTGCAAGTGTTTATTTGGAGCGCTTTGAGGCGTATGCTGGAAAAGGAAATGTCTTCAAATAACAACTACACAGAAGCATTCTCAGAAACTTCTTTGTGATGAGTGCATTCAACTCACAGACTTGAACCTTCCTTTTGAAAGAGCAGTTTTGAAACACTGTTTTGGTAGAATCTGCAAGTGGATATATGGGGCTCTTTGGGGCCTATGCTGGGAAATGAAATATCTGCACCTAAAAACTAGACAGAAGCATTCTCAGGAACTTCTGTGTGATGAGTGCATTCAACTCACAGACTTCAACGTTCCTTTTGATAGAACAGTTTTGAAACTCTCCTTTTGTAGACTCTGCAAGTGTTTATTTCGAGCGCTTTGAGGCCTACGCTGGAAAACGAAATGTCTTCAAATAACAACTACACAGAAACATTCTCAGAACATTCTTTGTGATGAGTGCATTCAACTCACAGACTTGAACCTTCCTTTTGAAACAGCAGTTTTGAAACACTCTTTTTGTAGCATCTACAAATGGATATTTGGAGCGCTTTGTGGCCTATGCTGGGAAATGAAATATCTTCACCTAAAAACTAGACAGAAGCATTCTCAGAAACTTCTGTGTGATGAGTGCATTCAACTCACAGACTTGAACATTCCTTTTGATAGAGCAGTTTGGAAACACTAATTTTGTAAAATCTGCAAGTGTTTATTTGGAGCGCTTTGAGGCCTATGCTGGAAAAGGAAATATCTTCACATAAAAACTAGACAGAAGCATTCTCAGAAACTTCTCTGTGATGAGTGCATTCTACTCACAGAGTTGAACCTTCTTTTTGATACAAGAGTTTTCAAACACTCTTTTTGTAGAATCTGCAAGTGCATATTTGGAGCTGTTTGAGGCCAACGCTGGAAAAGGAAACATCCTCACATAGAAACTAGACAGAAGCATTCTCAGAAACTTGTTTGTGACGAGTGCATTCAACTCACAGACTTGAGCCTTTCTTTTGAAAGAGCAGTTTTGGAACACTCTTTTTGTAGAATCTGCTAGTGTATATTTGGAGCGCTGTGAGGCCTATGCTGGGAAATGAAATATCTTCACCTAAAAACAAGACAGAAGCATTCTCAGAAACTTCTGTGTGATGAGTGCATTCAACTCACAGACTTGAACGTTCCTTTTGATAGAACAGTTTTGAAACACTCCTTTTGTAGAATCTGCAAGTGTTTATTTGGAGCGCTTTGAGGCGTATGCTGGAAAAGGAAATGTCTTCAATAACAACTACACAGAAGCATTCTCAGAAACTTCTTTGTGATGAGTGCATTCAACTCACAGACTTGAACCTTCCTTTTGAAAGAGCAGTTTTGAAACACTGTTTTGGTAGAATCTGCAAGTGGATATATGGGGCTCTTTGGGGCCTATGCTGGGAAATGAAATATCTGCACCTAAAAACTAGACAGAAGCATTCTCAGGAACTTCTGTGTGATGAGTGCATTCAACTCACAGACTTCAACGTTCCTTTTGATAGAACAGTTTTGAAACTCTCCTTTTGTAGACTCTGCAAGTGTTTATTTCGAGCGCTTTGAGGCCTACGCTGGAAAACGAAATGTCTTCAAATAACAACTACACAGAAACATTCTCAGAACATTCTTTGTGATGAGTGCATTCAACTCACAGACTTGAACCTTCCTTTTGAAAGAGCAGTTTTGAAACACTCTTTTTGTAGAATCTGCAAGTGGATATTTGGAGCGCTTCGGGGATAATGCTGGGAAATGAAATATCTTCACCTAAAAACTAGACAGAAGCATTCTCAGAAACTTCTGTGTGATGAGTGCATTCAACTCACAGACTTGAACATTCCTTTTGATAGAGCAGTTTGGAAACACTAATTTTGTAAAATCTGCAAGTGTTTATTTGGAACGCTTTGAGGCCTATGCTGGAAAAGGAAATATCTTCACATAAAAACTAGACAGAAGCATTCTCAGAAACTTCTCTGTGATGAGTGCATTCTACTCACAGAGTTGAACCTTCTTTTTGATAGAAGAGTTTTCAAACTCTCTTTTTGTAGAATCTGCAAATGCATATTTGGAGCTGTATGATTCCAACGCTGGGAAAGGAAACATCCTCACATAGAAACTAGACAGAAGCATTCTCAGAAACTTGTTTGTGACGAGTGCATTCAACTCACAGACTTGAACCTTTCTTTTGAAAGAGCAGTTTTGGAACACTCTTTTTGTAGATTCTGCTAGTGTGTATTTGGAGCGCTGTGAGGCCTATGTTGGGAAATGAAATATCTTCACCTAAAAACTAGACAGAAGCATTCTCAGAAACTTCTGTGTGATGAGTGCATTCAACTCACAGACTTGAACGTTCCTTTTGATAGAACAGTTTTGAAACACTCCTTTTGTAGAATCTGCAAGTGTTTATTTGGAGCGCTTTGAGGCGTATGCTGGAAAAGGAAATGTCTTCAAATAACAACTACACAGAAGCATTCTCAGAAACTTCTTTGTGATGAGTGCATTCAACTCACAGACTTGAACCTTCCTTTTGAAAGAGCAGTTTTGAAACACTGTTTTGGTAGAATCTGCAAGTGGATATATGGGGCTCTTTGGGGCCTATGCTGGGAAATGAAATATCTGCACCTAAAAACTAGACAGAAGCATTCTCAGGAACTTCTGTGTGATGAGTGCATTCAACTCACAGACTTCAACGTTCCTTTTGATAGAACAGTTTTGAAACTCTCCTTTTGTAGACTCTGCAAGTGTTTATTTCGAGCGCTTTGAGGCCTACGCTGGAAAACGAAATGTCTTCAAATAACAACTACACAGAAACATTCTCAGAACATTCTTTGTGATGAGTGCATTCAACTCACAGACTTGAACCTTCCTTTTGAAAGAGCAGTTTTGAAACACTCTTTTTGTAGAATCTGCAAGTGGATATTTGGAGCGCTTCGGGGCCTATGCTGGGAAATGAAATATCTTCACCTAAAAACTAGACAGAAGCATTCTCAGAAACTTCTGTGTGATAAGTGCATTCAACTCACAGAGTTGAACATTCCTTTTGATAGAGCAGTTTGGAAACACTAATTTTGTAAAATCTGCAAGTGTTTATTTGGAACGCTTTGAGGCCTATGCTGGAAAAGGAAATATCTTCACATAAAAACTAGACAGAAGCATTCTCAGAAACTTCTCTGTGATGAGTGCATTCTACTCACACAGTTGAACCTTCTTTTTGATAGAAGAGTTTTCAAACTCTCTTTTTGTAGAATCTGCAAATGCATATTTGGAGCTGTATGATTCCAACGCTGGGAAAGGAAACATCCTCACATAGAAACTAGACAGAAGCATTCTCAGAAACTTGTTTGTGACGAGTGCATTCAACTCACAGACTTGAACTTTTCTTTTGAAAGAGCAGTTTTGGAACACTCTTTTTGTAGATTCTGCTAGTGTATATTTGGAGCGCTGTGAGGCCTATGTTGGGAAATGAAATATCTTCACCTAAAAACTAGACAGAAGCATTCTCAGAAACTTCTGTGTGATGAGTGCATTCAACTCACAGACTTGAACGTTCCTTTTGATAGAACAGTTTTGAAACACTCCTTTTATAGAATCTTTAAGGGTTTATTTCGAGCGCTTTGAGGCGTATGCTGGAAAAAGATATGTCTTCAAATAACAACTACACAGAAGCTTTCTCAGAAACTTCTTTGTGATGAGTGCATTCAACTCACAGACTTGAACCTTCCCTTTGAAAGAGCAGTTTTGAAACACTCTTTTTGTAGAATCTGCAAGTGGATATTTGGAGCGCTTTGGGGCCTAGGCTGGGAAATGAAATATCTTCACCTAAAAACTAGACAGAAGCATTCTCAGAAACTTCTGTGTGATGAGTGCATTCAACTCACAGACTTCAACGTTCCTTTTGATAGAACAGTTTTGAAACTCACCTTTTGTAGAATCTGCAAGTCTTTATTTCGAGCGCTTTGAGGCCTATGCTGGAAAAGGAAATGTCTTCAAATAACAACTACACAGAAGCATTCTCAGAACCTTCTTTGTGATGAGTGCATTCAACTCACAGACTTGAACCTTCCTTTTGAAACAGCAGTTTTGAAACACTCTTTTTGTAGCATCTACAAATGGATATTTGGAGCGCTTTGGGGCCTATGCTGGGAAATGAAATATCTTCACCTAAAAACTAGACAGAAGCATTCTCAGAAACTTCTGTGTGATGAGTGCATTCAACTCACAGACTTGAACATTCCTTTTGATAGAGCAGTTTGGAAACACTAATTTTGTAAAATCTGCAAGTGTTTATTTGGAGCGCTTTGAGGCCTATGCTGGAAAAGGAAATATCTTCACATAAAAACTAGACAGAAGCATTCTCAGAAACTTCTCTGTGATGAGTGCATTCTACTCACAGAGTTGAACCTTCTTTTTGATACAAGAGTTTTCAAACACTCTTTTTGTAGAATCTGCAAGTGCATATTTGGAGCTGTTTGAGGCCAACGCTGGAAAAGGAAACATCCTCACATAGAAACTAGACAGAAGCATTCTCAGAAACTTGTTTGTGACGAGTGCATTCAACCCACAGACTTGAGCCTTTCTTTTGAAAGAGCAGTTTTGGAACACTCTTTTTGTAGAATCTGCTAGTGTATATTTGGAGCGCTGTGAGGCCTATGCTGGGAAATGAAATATCTTCACCTAAAAACAAGACAGAAGCATTCTCAGAAACTTCTGTGTGATGAGTGCATTCAACTCACAGACTTGAACGTTCCTTTTGATAGAACAGTTTTGAAACACTCCTTTTGTAGAATCTGCAAGTGTTTATTTGGAGCGCTTTGAGGCGTATGCTGGAAAAGGAAATGTCTTCAAATAACAACTACACAGAAGCATTCTCAGAAACTTCTTTGTGATGAGTGCATTCAACTCACAGACTTGAACCTTCCTTTTGAAAGAGCAGTTTTGAAACACTGTTTTGGTAGAATCTGCAAGTGGATATATGGGGCTCTTTGGGGCCTATGCTGGGAAATGAAATATCTGCACCTAAAAACTAGACAGAAGCATTCTCAGGAACTTCTGTGTGATGAGTGCATTCAACTCACAGACTTCAACGTTCCTTTTGATAGAACAGTTTTGAAACTCTCCTTTTGTAGACTCTGCAAGTGTTTATTTCGAGCGCTTTGAGGCCTACGCTGGAAAACGAAATGTCTTCAAATAACAACTACACAGAAACATTCTCAGAACATTCTTTGTGATGAGTGCATTCAACTCACAGACTTGAACCTTCCTTTTGAAAGAGCAGTTTTGAAACACTCTTTTTGTAGAATCTGCAAGTGGATATTTGGAGCGCTTCGGGGCCTATGCTGGGAAATGAAATATCTGCACCTAAAAACTAGACAGAAGCATTCTCAGAAACTTCTGTGTGATGAGTGCATTCAACTCACAGAGTTGAACATTCCTTTTGATAGAGCAGTTTGGAAACACTAATTTTGTAAAATCTGCAAGTGTTTATTTGGAACGCTTTGAGGCCTATGCTGGAAAAGGAAATATCTTCACATAAAAACTAGACAGAAGCATTCTCAGAAACTTCTCTGTGATGAGTGCATTCTACTCACAGAGTTGAACCTTCTTTTTGATACAAGAGTTTTCAAACTCTGTTTTTGTAGAATCTGCAAATGCATATTTGGAGCTGTATGATTCCAACGCTGGGAAAGGAAACATCCTCACATAGAAACTAGACAGAAGCATTCTCAGAAACTTGTTTGTGACGAGTGCATTCAACTCACAGACTTGAACCTTTCTTTTGAAAGAGCAGTTTTGGAACACACTTTTTGTAGATTCTGCTAGTGTATATTTGGAGCGCTGTGAGGCCTATGTTGGGAAATGAAATATCGTCACCTAAAAACTAGACAGAAGCATTCTCAGAAACTTCTGTGTGATGAGGGCATTCAACTCACAGACTTGAACGTTCCTTTGATAGAACAGTTTTGAAACACTCCTTTTATAGAATCTTTAAGGGTTTATTTCGAGCGCTTTGAGGCCTAGGCTGGAAAAAGATATGTCTTCAAATAACAACTACACAGAAGCATTCTCAGAAACTTCTTTGTGATGAGTGCATTCAACTCAGAGACTTGAACCTTCCCTTTGAAAGAGCAGTTTTGAAACACTCTTTTTGTAGAATCTGCAAGTGGATATTTGGAGCGCTTTGGGGCCTAGGCTGGGAAATGAAATATCTTCACCTAAAAACTAGACAGAAGCATTCTCAGAAACTTCTGTGTGATGAGTGCATTCAACTCACAGACTTCAACGTTCCTTTTGATAGAACAGTTTTGAAACTCACCTTTTGTAGAATCTGCAAGTGTTTATTTCGAGCGCTTTGAGGCCTATGCTGGAAAAGGAAATGTCTTCAAATAACAACTACACAGAAGCATTCTCAGAACCTTCTTTGTGATGAGTGCATTCAACTCACAGACTTGAACCTTCCTTTTGAAACAGCAGTTTTGAAACACTCTTTTTGTAGCATCTACAAATGGATATTTGGAGCGCTTTGGGGCCTATGCTGGGAAATGAAATATCTTCACCTAAAAACTAGACAGAAGCATTCTCAGAAACTTCTGTGTGATGAGTGCATTCAACTCACAGACTTGAACATTCCTTTTGATAGAGCAGTTTGGAAACACTAATTTTGTAAAATCTGCAAGTGTTTATTTGGAGCGCTTTGAGGCCTATGCTGGAAAAGGAAATATCTTCACATAAAAACTAGACAGAAGCATTCTCAGAAACTTCTCTGTGATGAGTGCATTCTACTCACAGAGTTGAACCTTCTTTTTGATACAAGAGTTTTCAAACACTCTTTTTGTAGAATCTGCAAGTGCATATTTGGAGCTGTTTGAGGCCAACGCTGGAAAAGGAAACATCCTCACATAGAAACTAGACAGAAGCATTCTCAGAAACTTGTTTGTGACGAGTGCATTCAACTCACAGACTTGAACCTTTCTTTTGAAAGAGCAGTTTTGGAACACTCTTTTTGTAGATTCTGCTAGTGTATATTTGGAGCGCTGTGAGGCCTATGTTGGGAAATGAAATATCTTCACCTAAAAACTAGACAGAAGCATTCTCAGAAACTTCTGTGTGATGAGTGCATTCAACTCACAGACTTGAACGTTCCTTTTGATAGAACAGTTTTGAAACACTCCTTTTATAGAATCTTTAAGGGTTTATTTCGAGCGCTTTGAGGCGTATGCTGGAAAAAGATATGTCTTCAAATAACAACTACACAGAAGCATTCTCAGAAACTTCTTTGTGATGAGTGCATTCAACTCACAGACTTGAACCTTCCCTTTGAAAGAGCAGTTTTGAAACACTCTTTTTGTAGAATCTGCAAGTGGATATTTGGAGCGCTTTGGGGCCTAGGCTGGGAAATGAAATATCTTCACCTAAAAACTAGACAGAAGCATTCTCAGAAACTTCTGTGTGATGAGTGCATTCAACTCACAGACTTGAACATTCCTTTTGATAGAGCAGTTTGGAAACACTAATTTTGTAAAATCTGCAAGTGTTTACTTGGAGCGCTTTGAGGCCTATGCTGGAAAAGGAAATATCTTCACATAAAAACTAGACAGAAGCATTCTCAGAAACTTCTCTGTGATGAGTGCATTCTACTCACGGAGTTGAACCTTCTTTTTGATACAAGAGTTTTCAAACACTCTTTTTGTAGAATCTGCAAGTGCATATTTGGAGCTGTTTGAGGCCAACGCTTGAAAAGGAAACATCCTCACATAGAAACTAGACAGAAGCATTCTCAGAAACTTGTTTGTGACGAGTGCATTCAACTCACAGACTTGAGCCTTTCTTTTGAAAGAGCAGTTTTGGAACACTCTTTTTGTAGAATCTGCTAGTGTATATTTGGAGCGCTGTGAGGCCTATGCTGGGAAATGAAATATCTTCACCTAAAAACAAGACAGAAGCATTCTCAGAAACTTCTGTGTGATGAGTGCATTCAACTCACAGACTTGAACGTTCCTTTTGATAGAACAGTTTTGAAACACTCCTTTTATAGAATCTTTAAGGGTTTATTTCGAGCGCTTTGAGGCGTATGCTGGAAAAAGATATGTCTTCAAATAACAACTACACAGAAGCATTCTCAGAAACTTCTTTGTGATGAGTGCATTCAACTCACAGACTTGAACCTTCCCTTTGAAAGAGCAGTTTTGAAACACTCTTTTTGTAGAATCTGCAAGTGGATATTTGGAGCGCTTTGGGGCCTAGGCTGGGAAATGAAATATCTTCACCTAAAAACTAGACAGAAGCATTCTCAGAAACTTCTGTGTGATGAGTGCATTCAACTCACAGACTTCAACGTTCCTTTTGATAGAACAGTTTTGAAACTCACCTTTTGTAGAATCTGCAAGTGTTTATTTCGAGCGCTTTGAGGCCTATGCTGGAAAAGGAAATGTCTTCAAATAACAACTACACAGAAGCATTCTCAGAACCTTCTTTGTGATGAGTGCATTCAACTCACAGACTTGAACCTTCCTTTTGAAACAGCAGTTTTGAAACACTCTTTTTGTAGCATCTACAAATGGATATTTGGAGCGCTTTGGGGCCTATGCTGGGAAATGAAATATCTTCACCTAAAAACTAGACAGAAGCATTCTCAGAAACTTCTGTGTGATGAGTGCATTCAACTCACAGACTTGAACATTCCTTTTGATAGAGCAGTTTGGAAACACTAATTTTGTAAAATCTGCAAGTGTTTATTTGGAGCGCTTTGAGGCCTATGCTGGAAAAGGAAATATCTTCACATAAAAACTAGACAGAAGCATTCTCAGAAACTTCTCCGTGATGAGTGCATTCTACTCACAGAGTTGAACCTTCTTTTTGATACAAGAGTTTTCAAACACTCTTTTTGTAGAATCTGCAAGTGCATATTTGGAGCTGTTTGAGGCCAACGCTGGAAAAGGAAACATCCTCACATAGAAACTAGACAGAAGCATTCTCAGAAACTTGTTTGTGACGAGTGCATTCAACTCACAGACTTGAGCCTTTCTTTTGAAAGAGCAGTTTTGGAACACTCTGTTTGTAGAATCTGCTAGTGTATATTTGGAGCGCTGTGAGGCCTATGCTGGGAAATGAAATATCTTCACCTAAAAACAAGACAGAAGCATTCTCAGAAACTTCTGTGTGATGAGTGCATTCAACTCACAGACTTGAACGTTCCTTTTCATAGAACAGTTTTGAAACACTCCTTTTGTAGAATCTGCAAGTGTTTATTTGGAGCGCTTTTAGGCGTATGCTTTAAAAGGAAATGTCTTCAAATAACAACTACACAGAAGCATTCTCAGAAACTTCTTTGTGATGAGTGCATTCAACTCACAGACTTGAACCTTCCTTTTGAAAGAGAAGTTTTGAAACACTGTTTTGGTAGAATCTGCAAGTGGATATATGGGGCTCTTTGGGGCCTATGCTGGGAAATGAGATATCTGCACCTAAAAACTAGACAGAAGCATTCTCAGGAACTTCTGTGTGATGAGTGCATTCAACTCACAGACTTCAACGTTCCTTTTGATAGAACAGTTTTGAAACTCTCCTTTTGTAGACTCTGCAAGTGTTTATTTCGAGCGCTTTGAGGCCTACGCTGGAAAACGAAATGTCTTCAAATAACAACTACACAGAAACATTCTCAGAACATTCTTTGTGATGAGTGCATTCAACTCACAGACTTGAACCTTCCTTTTGAAAGAGCAGTTTTGAAACACTCTTTTTGTAGAATCTGCAAGTGGATATTTGGAGCGCTTCGGGGATAATGCTGGGAAATGAAATATCTTCACCTAAAAACTAGACAGAAGCATTCTCAGAAACTTCTGTGTGATGAGTGCATTCAACTCACAGAGTTGAACATTCCTTTTGATAGAGCAGTTTGGAAACACTAATTTTGTAAAATCTGCAAGTGTTTATTTGGAACGCTTTGAGGCCTATGCTGGAAAAGGAAATATCTTCACATAAAAACTAGACAGAAGCATTCTCAGAAACTTCTCTGTGATGAGTGCATTCTACTCACACAGTTGAACCTTCTTTTTGATAGAAGAGTTTTCAAACTCTCTTTTTGTAGAATCTGCAAATGCATATTTGGAGCTGTATGATTCCAACGCTGGGAAAGGAAACATCCTCACATAGAAACTAGACAGAAGCATTCTCAGAAACTTGTTTGTGACGAGTGCATTCAACTCACAGACTTGAACTTTTCTTTTGAAAGAGCAGTTTTGGACCACTCTTTTTGTAGATTCTGCTAGTGTATATTTGGAGCGCTGTGAGGCCTATGTTGGGAAATGAAATATCTTCACCTAAAAACTAGACAGAAGCATTCTCAGAAACTTCTGTGTGATGAGTGCATTCAACTCACAGACTTGAACGTTCCTTTTGATAGAACAGTTTTGAAACACTCCTTTTATAGAATCTTTAAGGGTTTATTTCGAGCGCTTTGAGGCGTATGCTGGAAAAAGATATGTCTTCAAATAACAACTACACAGAAGCATTCTCAGAAACTTCCTGGTGATGAGTGCATTCAACTAACAGACTTGAACCTTCCCTTTGTAAGAGCAGTTTTGAAACACTCTTTTTGTAGAATCTGCAAGTGGATATTTGGAGCGCTTTGGGGCCTAGGCTGGGAAATGAAATATCTTCACCTAAAAACTAGACAGAAGCATTCTCAGAAACTTCTGTGTGATGAGCGCATTCAACTCACAGACTTCAACGTTCCTTTTGATAGAACAGTTTTGAAACTCACCTTTTGTAGAATCTGCAAGTGTTTATTTCGAGCGCTTTGAGGCCTATGCTGGAAAAGGAAATGTCTTCAAATAACAACTACACAGAAGCATTCTCAGAACCTTCTTTGTGATGAGTGCATTCAACTCACAGACTTGAACCTTCCTTTTGAAACAGCAGTTTTGAAACACTCTTTTTGTAGAATCTACAAATGGATATTTGGAGCGCTTTGGGGCCTATGCTGGGAAATGAAATATCTTCACCTAAAAACTAGACAGAAGCATTCTCAGAAACTTCTGTGTGATGAGTGCATTCAACTCACAGACTTGAACATTCCTTTTGATAGAGCAGTTTGGAAACACTAATTTTGTAAAATCTGCAAGTGTTTACTTGGAGCGCTTTGAGGCCTATGCTGGAAAAGGAAATATCTTCACATAAAAACTAGACAGAAGCATTCTCAGAAACTTCTCTGTGATGAGTGCATTCTACTCACGGAGTTGAACCTTCTTTTTGATACAAGAGTTTTCAAACACTCTTTTTGTAGAATCTGCAAGTGCATATTTGGAGCTGTTTGAGGCCAACGCTGGAAAAGGAAACATCCTCACATAGAAACTAGACAGAAGCATTCTCAGAAACTTGTTTGTGACGAGTGCATTCAACTCACAGACTTGAGCCTTTCTTTTGAAAGAGCAGTTTTGGAACACTCTTTTTGTAGAATCTGCTAGTGTATATTTGGAGCGCTGTGAGGCCTATGCTGGGAAATGAAATATCTTCACCTAAAAACAAGACAGAAGCATTCTCAGAAACTTCTGTGTGATGAGTGCATTCAACTCACAGACTTGAACGTTCCTTTTGATAGAACAGTTTTGAAACACTCCTTTTGTAGAATCTGCAAGTGTTTATTTGGAGAGCTTTGAGGCGTATGCTGGAAAAGGAAATGTCTTCAAATAACAACTACACAGAAGCATTCTCAGAAACTTCTTTGTGATGAGTGCATTCAACTCACAGACTTGAACCTTCCTTTTGAAAGAGCAGTTTTGAAACACTGTTTTGGTAGAATCTGCAAGTGGATATATGGAGCTCTTTGGGGCCTATGCTGGGAAATGAAATATCTGCACCTAAAAACTAGACAGAAGCATTCTCAGGAACTTCTGTGTGATGAGTGCATTCAACCCACAGACTTCAACGTTCCTTTTGACAGAACAGTTTTGAAACTCTCCTTTTGTAGACTCTGCAAGTGTTTATTTCGAGCGCTTTGAGGCCTACGCTGGAAAACGAAATGTCTTCAAATAACAACTACACAGAAACATTCTCAGAACATTCTTTGTGATGAGTGCATTCAACTCACAGACTTGAACCTTCCTTTTGAAAGAGCAGTTTTGAAACACTCTTTTTGTAGAATCTGCAAGTGGATATTTGGAGCGCTTCGGGGCCTATGCTGGGAAATGAAATATCTTCACCTAAAAACTAGACAGAAGCATTCTCAGAAACTTCTCTGTGATGAGTGCATTCTACTCAGAGAGTTGAACCTTCTTTTTGATAGAAGAGTTTTCAAACTCTCTTTTTGTAGAATCTGCAAATGCATATTTGGAGCTGTATGATTCCAACGCTGGGAAAGGAAACATCCTCACATAGAAACCAGACAGAAGCATTCTCAGAAACTTGTTTGTGACGAGTGCATTCAACTCACAGACTTGAACCTTTCTTTTGAAAGAGCAGTTTTGGAACACTCTTTTTGTAGATTCTGCTAGTGTATATTTGGAGCGCTGTGAGGCCTATGTTGGGAAATGAAATATCTTCACCTAAAAACTAGACAGAAGCATTCTCAGAAACTTCTGTGTGATGAGTGCATTCAACTCACAGACTTGAACGTTCCTTTTGATAGAACAGTTTTGAAACACTCCTTTTATAGAATCTTTAAGGGTTCATTTCGAGCGCTTTGAGGCGTATGCTGGAAAAAGATATGTCTTCAAATAACAACTACACAGAAGCATTCTCAGAAACTTCTTTGTGATGAGTGCATTCAACTCACAGACTTGAACCTTCCCTTTGAAAGAGCAGTTTTGAAACACTCTTTTTGTAGAATCTGCAAGTGGATATTTGGAGCGCTTTGGGGCCTAGGCTGGGAAATGAAATATCTTCACCTAAAAACTAGACAGAAGCATTCTCAGAAACTTCTGTGTGATGAGTGCATTCAACTCACAGACTTCAACGTTCCTTTTGATAGAACAGTTTTGAAACTCACCTTTTGTAGAATCTGCAAGTGTTTATTTCGAGCGCTTTGAGGCCTATGCTGGAAAAGGAAATGTCTTCAAATAACAACTACACAGAAGCATTCTCAGAACCTTCTTTGTGATGAGTGCATTCAACTCACAGACTTGAACCTTCCTTTTGAAACAGCAGTTTTGAAACACTCTTTTTGTAGCATCTACAAATGGATATTTGGAGCGCTTTGGGGCCTATGCTGGGAAATGAAATATCTTCACCTAAAAACTAGACAGAAGCATTCTCAGAAACTTCTGTGTGATGAGTGCATTCAACTCACAGACTTGAACATTCCTTTTGATAGAGCAGTTTGGAAACACTAATTTTGTAAAATCTGCAAGTGTTTATTTGGAGCGCTTTGAGGCCTATGCTGGAAAAGGAAATATCTTCACATAAAAACTAGACAGAAGCATTCTCAGAAACTTCTCCGTGATGAGTGCATTCTACTCACAGAGTTGAACCTTCTTTTTGATACAAGAGTTTTCAAACACTCTTTTTGTAGAATCTGCAAGTGCATATTTGGAGCTGTTTGAGGCCAACGCTGGAAAAGGAAACATCCTCACATAGAAACTAGACAGAAGCATTCTCAGAAACTTGTTTGTGACGAGTGCATTCAACTCACAGACTTGAGCCTTTCTTTTGAAAGAGCAGTTTTGGAACACTCTGTTTGTAGAATCTGCTAGTGTATATTTGGAGCGCTGTGAGGCCTATGCTGGGAAATGAAATATCTTCACCTAAAAACAAGACAGAAGCATTCTCAGAAACTTCTGTGTGATGAGTGCATTCAACTCACAGACTTGAACGTTCCTTTTCATAGAACAGTTTTGAAACACTCCTTTTGTAGAATCTGCAAGTGTTTATTTGGAGCGCTTTTAGGCGTATGCTTTAAAAGGAAATGTCTTCAAATAACAACTACACAGAAGCATTCTCAGAAACTTCTTTGTGATGAGTGCATTCAACTCACAGACTTGAACCTTCCTTTTGAAAGAGAAGTTTTGAAACACTGTTTTGGTAGAATCTGCAAGTGGATATATGGGGCTCTTTGGGGCCTATGCTGGGAAATGAGATATCTGCACCTAAAAACTAGACAGAAGCATTCTCAGGAACTTCTGTGTGATGAGTGCATTCAACTCACAGACTTCAACGTTCCTTTTGATAGAACAGTTTTGAAACTCTCCTTTTGTAGACTCTGCAAGTGTTTATTTCGAGCGCTTTGAGGCCTACGCTGGAAAACGAAATGTCTTCAAATAACAACTACACAGAAACATTCTCAGAACATTCTTTGTGATGAGTGCATTCAACTCACAGACTTGAACCTTCCTTTTGAAAGAGCAGTTTTGAAACACTCTTTTTGTAGAATCTGCAAGTGGATATTTGGAGCGCTTCGGGGATAATGCTGGGAAATGAAATATCTTCACCTAAAAACTAGACAGAAGCATTCTCAGAAACTTCTGTGTGATGAGTGCATTCAACTCACAGAGTTGAACATTCCTTTTGATAGAGCAGTTTGGAAACACTAATTTTGTAAAATCTGCAAGTGTTTATTTGGAACGCTTTGAGGCCTATGCTGGAAAAGGAAATATCTTCACATAAAAACTAGACAGAAGCATTCTCAGAAACTTCTCTGTGATGAGTGCATTCTACTCACACAGTTGAACCTTCTTTTTGATAGAAGAGTTTTCAAACTCTCTTTTTGTAGAATCTGCAAATGCATATTTGGAGCTGTATGATTCCAACGCTGGGAAAGGAAACATCCTCACATAGAAACTAGACAGAAGCATTCTCAGAAACTTGTTTGTGACGAGTGCATTCAACTCACAGACTTGAACTTTTCTTTTGAAAGAGCAGTTTTGGACCACTCTTTTTGTAGATTCTGCTAGTGTATATTTGGAGCGCTGTGAGGCCTATGTTGGGAAATGAAATATCTTCACCTAAAAACTAGACAGAAGCATTCTCAGAAACTTCTGTGTGATGAGTGCATTCAACTCACAGACTTGAACGTTCCTTTTGATAGAACAGTTTTGAAACACTCCTTTTATAGAATCTTTAAGGGTTTATTTCGAGCGCTTTGAGGCGTATGCTGGAAAAAGATATGTCTTCAAATAACAACTACACAGAAGCATTCTCAGAAACTTCCTGGTGATGAGTGCATTCAACTAACAGACTTGAACCTTCCCTTTGTAAGAGCAGTTTTGAAACACTCTTTTTGTAGAATCTGCAAGTGGATATTTGGAGCGCTTTGGGGCCTAGGCTGGGAAATGAAATATCTTCACCTAAAAACTAGACAGAAGCATTCTCAGAAACTTCTGTGTGATGAGCGCATTCAACTCACAGACTTCAACGTTCCTTTTGATAGAACAGTTTTGAAACTCACCTTTTGTAGAATCTGCAAGTGTTTATTTCGAGCGCTTTGAGGCCTATGCTGGAAAAGGAAATGTCTTCAAATAACAACTACACAGAAGCATTCTCAGAACCTTCTTTGTGATGAGTGCATTCAACTCACAGACTTGAACCTTCCTTTTGAAACAGCAGTTTTGAAACACTCTTTTTGTAGAATCTACAAATGGATATTTGGAGCGCTTTGGGGCCTATGCTGGGAAATGAAATATCTTCACCTAAAAACTAGACAGAAGCATTCTCAGAAACTTCTGTGTGATGAGTGCATTCAACTCACAGACTTGAACATTCCTTTTGATAGAGCAGTTTGGAAACACTAATTTTGTAAAATCTGCAAGTGTTTACTTGGAGCGCTTTGAGGCCTATGCTGGAAAAGGAAATATCTTCACATAAAAACTAGACAGAAGCATTCTCAGAAACTTCTCTGTGATGAGTGCATTCTACTCACGGAGTTGAACCTTCTTTTTGATACAAGAGTTTTCAAACACTCTTTTTGTAGAATCTGCAAGTGCATATTTGGAGCTGTTTGAGGCCAACGCTGGAAAAGGAAACATCCTCACATAGAAACTAGACAGAAGCATTCTCAGAAACTTGTTTGTGACGAGTGCATTCAACTCACAGACTTGAGCCTTTCTTTTGAAAGAGCAGTTTTGGAACACTCTTTTTGTAGAATCTGCTAGTGTATATTTGGAGCGCTGTGAGGCCTATGCTGGGAAATGAAATATCTTCACCTAAAAACAAGACAGAAGCATTCTCAGAAACTTCTGTGTGATGAGTGCATTCAACTCACAGACTTGAACGTTCCTTTTGATAGAACAGTTTTGAAACACTCCTTTTGTAGAATCTGCAAGTGTTTATTTGGAGAGCTTTGAGGCGTATGCTGGAAAAGGAAATGTCTTCAAATAACAACTACACAGAAGCATTCTCAGAAACTTCTTTGTGATGAGTGCATTCAACTCACAGACTTGAACCTTCCTTTTGAAAGAGCAGTTTTGAAACACTGTTTTGGTAGAATCTGCAAGTGGATATATGGAGCTCTTTGGGGCCTATGCTGGGAAATGAAATATCTGCACCTAAAAACTAGACAGAAGCATTCTCAGGAACTTCTGTGTGATGAGTGCATTCAACCCACAGACTTCAACGTTCCTTTTGACAGAACAGTTTTGAAACTCTCCTTTTGTAGACTCTGCAAGTGTTTATTTCGAGCGCTTTGAGGCCTACGCTGGAAAACGAAATGTCTTCAAATAACAACTACACAGAAACATTCTCAGAACATTCTTTGTGATGAGTGCATTCAACTCACAGACTTGAACCTTCCTTTTGAAAGAGCAGTTTTGAAACACTCTTTTTGTAGAATCTGCAAGTGGATATTTGGAGCGCTTCGGGGCCTATGCTGGGAAATGAAATATCTTCACCTAAAAACTAGACAGAAGCATTCTCAGAAACTTCTCTGTGATGAGTGCATTCTACTCAGAGAGTTGAACCTTCTTTTTGATAGAAGAGTTTTCAAACTCTCTTTTTGTAGAATCTGCAAATGCATATTTGGAGCTGTATGATTCCAACGCTGGGAAAGGAAACATCCTCACATAGAAACCAGACAGAAGCATTCTCAGAAACTTGTTTGTGACGAGTGCATTCAACTCACAGACTTGAACCTTTCTTTTGAAAGAGCAGTTTTGGAACACTCTTTTTGTAGATTCTGCTAGTGTATATTTGGAGCGCTGTGAGGCCTATGTTGGGAAATGAAATATCTTCACCTAAAAACTAGACAGAAGCATTCTCAGAAACTTCTGTGTGATGAGTGCATTCAACTCACAGACTTGAACGTTCCTTTTGATAGAACAGTTTTGAAACACTCCTTTTATAGAATCTTTAAGGGTTCATTTCGAGCGCTTTGAGGCGTATGCTGGAAAAAGATATGTCTTCAAATAACAACTACACAGAAGCATTCTCAGAAACTTCTTTGTGATGAGTGCATTCAACTCACAGACTTGAACCTTCCCTTTGAAAGAGCAGTTTTGAAACACTCTTTTTGTAGAATCTGCAAGTGGATATTTGGAGCGCTTTGGGGCCTAGGCTGGGAAATGAAATATCTTCACCTAAAAACTAGACAGAAGCATTCTCAGAAACTTCTGTGTGATGAGGGCATTCAACTCTCAGACTTCAACGTTCCTTTTGATAGAACAGTTTTTAAACTCACCTTTTGTAGAATCTGCAAGTGTTTATTTCGAGCGCTTTGAGGCCTATGCTGGAAAAGGAAATGTCTTCAAATAACAACTACACAGAAGCATTCTCAGAACCTTCTTTGTGATGAGTGCATTCAACTCACAGACTTGAACCTTCCTTTTGAAACAGCAGTTTTGAAACACTCTTTTTGTAGCATCTACAAATGGATATTTGGAGCGCTTTGGGGCCTATGCTGGGAAATGAAATATCTTCACCTAAAAACTAGACAGAAGCATTCTCAGAAACTTCTGTGTGATGAGTGCATTCAACTCACAGACTTGAACATTCCTTTTGATAGAGCAGTTTGGAAACACTAATTTTGTAAAATCTGCAAGTGTTTATTTGGAGCGCTTTGAGGCCTATGCTGGAAAAGGAAATATCTTCACATAAAAACTAGACAGAAGCATTCTCAGAAACTTCTCTGTGATGAGTGCATTCTACTCACAGAGTTGAACCTTCTTTTTGATACAAGAGTTTTCAAACACTCTTTTTGTAGAATCTGCAAGTGCATATTTGGAGCTGTTTGAGGCCAACGCTGGAAAAGGAAACATCCTCACATAGAAACTAGACAGAAGCATTCTCAGAAACTTGTTTGTGACGAGTGCATTCAACTCACAGACTTGAGCCTTTCTTTTGAAAGAGCAGTTTTGGAACACTCTTTTTGTAGAATCTGCTAGTGTATATTTGGAGCGCTGTGAGGCCTATGCTGGGAAATGAAATATCTTCACCTAAAAACAAGACAGAAGCATTCTCAGAAACTTCTGTGTGATGAGTGCATTCAACTCACAGACTTGAACGTTCCTTTTGATAGAACAGTTTTGAAACACTCCTTTTGTAGAATCTGCAAGTGTTTATTTGGAGCGCTTTGAGGCGTATGCTGGAAAAGGAAATGTCTTCAAATAACAACTACACAGAAGCATTCTCAGAAACTTCTTTGTGATGAGTGCATTCAACTCACAGACTTGAACCTTCCTTTTGAAAGAGCAGTTTTGAAACACTGTTTTGGTAGAATCTGCAAGTGGATATATGGGGCTCTTTGGGGCATATGCTGGGAAATGAAATATCTGCACCTAAAAACTAGACAGAAGCATTCTCAGGAACTTCTGTGTGATGAGTGCATTCAACTCACAGACTTCAACGTTCCTTTTGATAGAACAGTTTTGAAACTCTCCTTTTGTAGACTCTGCAAGTGTTTATTTCGAGCGCTTTGAGGCCTACGCTGGAAAACGAAATGTCTTCAAATAACAACTACACAGAAACATTCTCAGAACATTCTTTGTGATGAGTGCATTCAACTCACAGACTTGAACCTTCCTTTTGAAAGAGCAGTTTTGAAACACTCTTTTTGTAGAATCTGCAAGTGGATATTTGGAGCGCTTCGGGGCCTATGCTGGGAAATGAAATATCTTCACCTAAAAACTAGACAGAAGCATTCTCAGAAACTTCTGTGTGATGAGTGCATTCAACTCACAGAGTTGAACATTCCTTTTGATAGAGCAGTTTGGAAACACTAATTTTGTAAAATCTGCAAGTGTTTATTTGGAACGCTTTGAGGCCTATGCTGGAAAAGGAAATATCTTCACATAAAAACTAGACAGAAGCATTCTCAGAAACTTCTCTGTGATGAGTGCATTCTACTCACAGAGTTGAACCTTCTTTTTGATAGAAGAGTTTTCAAACTCTCTTTTTGTAGAATCTGCAAATGCATATTTGGAGCTGTAGGATTCCAACGCTGGGAAAGGAAACATCCTCACATAGAAACTAGACAGAAGCATTCTCAGAAACTTGTTTGTGACGAGTGCATTCAACTCACAGACTTGAACCTTTCTTTTGAAAGAGCAGTTTTGGAACACTCTTTTTGTAGATTCTGCTAGTGTATATTTGGAGCGCTGTGAGGCCTATGTTGGGAAATGAAATATCTCCACCTAAAAACTAGACAGAAGCATTCTCAGAAACTTCTGTGTGATGAGTGCATTCAACTCACAGAATTGAACGTTCCTTTTGATAGAACAGTTTTGAAACACTCCTTTTATAGAATCTTTAAGGGTTTATTTCGAGCGCTTTGAGGCGTATGCTGGAAAAAGATATGTCTTCAAATAACAACTACACAGAAGCATTCTCAGAAACTTCTTTGTGATGAGTGCATTCAACTCACAGACTTGAACCTTCCCTTTGACAGAGCAGTTTTGAAACACTCTTTTTGTAGAATCTGCAAGTGGATATTTGGAGCGCTTTGGGGCCTAGGCTGGGAAATGAAATATCTTCACCTAAAAACTAGACAGAAGCATTCTCAGAAACTTCTGTGTGATGAGCGCATTCAACTCACAGACTTCAACGTTCCTTTTGATAGAACAGTTTTGAAACTCACCTTTTGTAGAATCTGCAAGTGTTTATTTCGAGCGCTTTGAGGCCTATGCTGGAAAAGGAAATGTCTTCAAATAACAACTACACAGAAGCATTCTCAGAACCTTCTTTGTGATGAGTGCATTCAACTCACAGACTTGAACCTTCCTTTTGAAACAGCAGTTTTGAAACACTCTTTTTGTAGAATCTACAAATGGATATTTGGAGCGCTTTGGGGCCTATGCTGGGAAATGAAATATCTTCACCTAAAAACTAGACAGAAGCATTCTCAGAAACTTCTGTGTGATGAGTGCATTCAACTCACAGACTTGAACATTCCTTTTGATAGAGCAGTTTGGAAACACTAATTTTGTAAAATCTGCAAGTGTTTACTTGGAGCGCTTTGAGGCCTATGCTGGAAAAGGAAATATCTTCACATAAAAACTAGACAGAAGCATTCTCAGAAACTTCTCTGTGATGAGTGCATTCTACTCACGGAGTTGAACCTTCTTTTTGATACAAGAGTTTTCAAACACTCTTTTTGTAGAATCTGCAAGTGCATATTTGGAGCTGTTTGAGGCCAACGCTGGAAAAGGAAACATCCTCACATAGAAACTAGACAGAAGCATTCTCAGAAACTTGTTTGTGACGAGTGCATTCAACTCACAGACTTGAGCCTTTCTTTTGAAAGAGCAGTTTTGGAACACTCTTTTTGTAGAATCTGCTAGTGTATATTTGGAGCGCTGTGAGGCCTATGCTGGGAAATGAAATATCTTCACCTAAAAACAAGACAGAAGCATTCTCAGAAACTTCTGTGTGATGAGTGCATTCAACTCACAGACTTGAACGTTCCTTTTGATAGAACAGTTTTGAAACACTCCTTTTGTAGAATCTGCAAGTGTTTATTTGGAGCGCTTTGAGGCGTATGCTGGAAAAGGAAATGTCTTCAAATAACAACTACACAGAAGCATTCTCAGAAACTTCTTTGTGATGAGTGCATTCAACTCACAGACTTGAACCTTCCTTTTGAAAGAGCAGTTTTGAAACACTGTTTTGATAGAATCTGCAAGTGGATATATGGAGCTCTTTGGGGCCTATGCTGGGAAATGAAATATCTGCACCTAAAAACTAGACAGAAGCATTCTCAGGAACTTCTGTGTGATGAGTGCATTCAACTCACAGACTTCAACGTTCCTTTTGATAGAACAGTTTTGAAACTCTCCTTTTGTAGACTCTGCAAGTGTTTATTTCGAGCGCTTTGAGGCCTACGCTGGAAAACGAAATGTCTTCAAATAACAACTACACAGAAACATTCTCAGAACATTCTTTGTGATGAGTGCATTCAACTCACAGACTTGAACCTTCCTTTTGAAAGAGCAGTTTTGAAACACTCTTTTTGTAGAATCTGCAAGTGGATATTTGGAGCGCTTCGGGGCCTATGCTGGGAAATGAAATATCTTCACCTAAAAACTAGACAGAAGCATTCTCAGAAACTTCTGTGTGATGAGTGCATTCAACTCACAGAGTTGAACATTCCTTTTGATAGAGCAGTTTGGAAACACTAATTTTGTAAAATCTGCAAGTGTTTATTTGGAACGCTTTGAGGCCTATGCTGGAAAAGGAAATATCTTCACATAAAAACTAGACAGAAGCATTCTCAGAAACTTCTCTGTGATGAGTGCATTCTACTCACAGAGTTGAACCTTCTTTTTGATAGAAGAGTTTTCAAACTGTCTTTTTGTAGAATCTGCAAATGCATATTTGGAGCTGTAGGATTCCAACGCTGGGAAAGGAAACATCCTCACATAGAAACTAGACAGAAGCATTCTCAGAAACTTGTTTGTGACGAGTGTATTCAACTCACAGACTTGAACCTTTCTTTTGAAAGAGCAGTTTTGGAACACTCTTTTTGTAGATTCTGCTAGTGTATATTTGGAGCGCTGTGAGGCCTATGTTGGGAAATGAAATATCTTCACCTAAAAACTAGACAGAAGCATTCTCAGAAACTTCTGTGTGATGAGTGCATTCAACTCACAGAATTGAACGTTCCTTTTGATAGAACAGTTTTGAAACACTCCTTTTATAGAATCTTTAAGGGTTTATTTCGAGCGCTTTGAGGCGTATGCTGGAAAAAGATATGTCTTCAAATAACAACTACACAGAAGCATTCTCAGAAACTTCTTTGTGATGAGTGCATTCAACTCACAGACTTGAACCTTCCCTTTGAAAGAGCAGTTTTGAAACACTCTTTTTGTAGAATCTGCAAGTGGATATTTGGAGCGCTTTGGGGCCTAGGCTGGGAAATGAAATATCTTCACCTAAAAACTAGACAGAAGCATTCTCAGAAACTTCTGTGTGATGAGCGCATTCAACTCACAGACTTCAACGTTCCTTTTGATAGAACAGTTTTGAAACTCACCTTTTGTACAATCTGCAAGTGTTTATTTCGAGGGCTTTGAGGCCTATGCTGGAAAAGGAAATGTCTTCAAATAACAACTACACAGAAGCATTCTCAGAACATTCTTTGTGATGAGTGCATTCAACTCACAGACTTGAACCTTCCTTTTGAAACAGCAGTTTTGAAACACTCTTTTTGTAGAATCTACAAATGGATATTTGGAGCGCTTTGGGGCCTATGCTGGGAAATGAAATATCTTCACCTAAAAACTAGACAGAAGCATTCTCAGAAACTTCTGTGTGATGAGTGCATTCAACTCACAGACTTGAACATTCCTTTTGATAGAGCAGTTTGGAAACACTAATTTTGTAAAATCTGCAAGTGTTTACTTGGAGCGCTTTGAGGCCTATGCTGGAAAAGGAAATATCTTCACATAAAAACTAGACAGAAGCATTCTCAGAAACTTCTCTGTGATGAGTGCATTCTACTCACGGAGTTGAACCTTCTTTTTGATACAAGAGTTTTCAAACACTCTTTTTGTAGAATCTGCAAGTGCATATTTGGAGCTGTTTGAGGCCAACGCTGGAAAAGGAAACATCCTCACATAGAAACTAGACAGAAGCATTCTCAGAAACTTGTTTGTGACGAGTGCATTCAACTCACAGACTTGAGCCTTTCTTTTGAAAGAGCAGTTTTGGAACACTCTTTTTGTAGAATCTGCTAGTGTATATTTGGAGCGCTGTGAGGCCTATGCTGGGAAATGAAATATCTTCACCTAAAAACAAGACAGAAGCATTCTCAGAAACTTCTGTGTGATGAGTGCATTCAACTCACAGACTTGAACGTTCCTTTTGATAGAACAGTTTTGAAACACTCCTTTTGTAGAATCTGCAAGTGTTTATTTGGAGCGCTTTGAGGCGTATGCTGGAAAAGGAAATGTCTTCAAATAACAACTACACAGAAGCATTCTCAGAAACTTCTTTGTGATGAGTGCATTCAACTCAGAGACTTGAACCTTCCTTTTGAAAGAGCAGTTTTGAAACACTGTTTTGGTAGAATCTGCAAGTGGATATATGGAGCTCTTTGGGGCCTATGCTGGGAAATGAAATATCTGCACCTAAAAACTAGACAGAAGCATTCTCAGGAACTTCTGTGTGATGAGTGCATTCAACTCACAGACTTCAACGTTCCTTTTGACAGAACAGTTTTGAAACTCTCCTTTTGTAGACTCTGCAAGTGTTTATTTCGAGCGCTTTGAGGCCTACGCTGGAAAACGAAATGTCTTCAAATAACAACTACACAGAAACATTCTCAGAACATTCTTTGTGATGAGTGCATTCAACTCACAGACTTGAACCTTCCTTTTGAAAGAGCAGTTTTGAAACACTCTTTTTGTAGAATCTGCAAGTGGATATTTGGAGCGCTTCGGGGCCTATGCTGGGAAATGAAATATCTTCACCTAAAAACTAGACAGAAGCATTCTCAGAAACTTCTGTGTGATGAGTGCATTCAACTCACAGAGTTGAACATTCCTTTTGATAGAGCAGTTTGGAAACACTAATTTTGTAAAATCTGCAAGTGTTTATTTGGAACGCTTTGAGGCCTATGCTGGAAAAGGAAATATCTTCACATAAAAACTAGACAGAAGCATTCTCAGAAACTACTCTGTGATGAGTGCATTCTACTCACAGAGTTGAACCTTCTTTTTGATAGAAGAGTTTTCAAACTCTCTTTTTGTAGAATCTGCAAATGCATATTTGGAGCTGTATGATTCCAACGCTGGGAAAGGAAACATCCTCACATAGAAACTAGACAGAAGCATTCTCAGAAACTTGTTTGTGACGAGTGCATTCAACTCACAGACTTGAACCTTTCTTTTGAAAGAGCAGTTTTGGAACACTCTTTTTGTAGATTCTGCTAGTGTATATTTGGAGCGCTGTGAGGCCTATGTTGGGAAATGAAATATCTTCACCTAAAAACTAGACAGAAGCATTCTCAGAAACTTCTGTGTGATGAGTGCATTCAACTCACAGACTTGAACGTTCCTTTTGATAGAACAGTTTTGAAACACTCCTTTTATAGAATCTTTAAGGGTTCATTTCGAGCGCTTTGAGGCGTATGCTGGAAAAAGATATGTCTTCAAATAACAACTACACAGAAGCATTCTCAGAAACTTCTTTGTGATGAGTGCATTCAACTCACAGACTTGAACCTTCCCTTTGAAAGAGCAGTTTTGAAACACTCTTTTTGTAGAATCTGCAAGTGGATATTTGGAGCGCTTTGGGGCCTAGGCTGGGAAATGAAATATCTTCACCTAAAAACTAGACAGAAGCATTCTCAGAAACTTCTGTGTGATGAGTGCATTCAACTCTCAGACTTCAACGTTCCTTTTGATAGAACAGTTTTGAAACTCACCTTTTGTAGAATCTGCAAGTGTTTATTTCGAGCGCTTTGAGGCCTATGCTGGAAAAGGAAATGTCTTCAAATAACAACTACACAGAAGCATTCTCAGAACCTTCTTTGTGATGAGTGCATTCAACTCACAGACTTGAACCTTCCTTTTGAAACAGCAGTTTTGAAACACTCTTTTTGTAGCATCTACAAATGGATATTTGGAGCGCTTTGGGGCCTATGCTGGGAAATGAAATATCTTCACCTAAAAACTAGACAGAAGCATTCTCAGAAACTTCTGTGTGATGAGTGCATTCAACTCACAGACTTGAACATTCCTTTTGATAGAGCAGTTTGGAAACACTAATTTTGTAAAATCTGCAAGTGTTTATTTGGAGCGCTTTGACGCCTATGCTGGAAAAGGAAATATCTTCACATAAAAACTAGACAGAAGCATTCTCAGAAACTTCTCTGTGATGAGTGCATTCTACTCACAGAGTTGAACCTTCTTTTTGATACAAGAGTTTTCAAACACTCTTTTTGTAGAATCTGCAAGTGCATATTTGGAGCTGTTTGAGGCCAACGCTGGAAAAGGAAACATCCTCACATAGAAACTAGACAGAAGCATTCTCAGAAACTTGTTTGTGACGAGTGC
Organism: Pongo abelii; assembly: GCF_028885655.2. Lineage (NCBI taxonomy): Eukaryota > Metazoa > Chordata > Mammalia > Primates > Hominidae > Pongo > Pongo abelii. The sequence continues at coordinate 49,299,279 of NC_071992.2, forward strand.
ATTCAACTCACAGACTTGAGCCTTTCTTTTGAAAGAGCAGTTTTGGAACACTCTTTTTGTAGAATCTGCTAGTGTATATTTGGAGCGCTGTGAGGCCTATGCTGGGAAATGAAATATCTTCACCTAAAAACAAGACAGAAGCATTCTCAGAAACTTCTGTGTGATGAGTGCATTCAACTCACAGACTTGAACGTTCCTTTTGATAGAACAGTTTTGAAACACTCCTTTTGTAGAATCTGCAAGTGTTTATTTGGAGCGCTTTGAGGCGTATGCTGGAAAAGGAAATGTCTTCAAATAACAACTACACAGAAGCATTCTCAGAAACTTCTTTGTGATGAGTGCATTCAACTCACAGACTTGAACCTTCCTTTTGAAAGAGCAGTTTTGAAACACTGTTTTGGTAGAATCTGCAAGTGGATATATGGAGCTCTTTGGGGCCTATGCTGGGAAATGAAATATCTGCACCTAAAAACTAGACAGAAGCATTCTCAGGAACTTCTGTGTGATGAGTGCATTCAACTCACAGACTTCAACGTTCCTTTTGACAGAACAGTTTTGAAACTCTCCTTTTGTAGACTCTGCAAGTGTTTATTTCGAGCGCTTTGAGGCCTACGCTGGAAAACGAAATGTCTTCAAATAACAACTACACAGAAACATTCTCAGAACATTCTTTGTGATGAGTGCATTCAACTCACAGACTTGAACCTTCCTTTTGAAAGAGCAGTTTTGAAACACTCTTTTTGTAGAATCTGCAAGTGGATATTTGGAGCGCTTCGGGGCCTATGCTGGGAAATGAAATATCTTCACCTAAAAACTAGACAGAAGCATTCTCAGAAACTTCTGTGTGATGAGTGCATTCAACTCACAGAGTTGAACATTCCTTTTGATAGAGCAGTTTGGAAACACTAATTTTGTAAAATCTGCAAGTGTTTATTTGGAACGCTTTGAGGCCTATGCTGGAAAAGGAAATATCTTCACATAAAAACTAGACAGAAGCATTCTCAGAAACTTCTCTGTGATGAGTGCATTCTACTCACAGAGTTGAACCTTCTTTTTGATAGAAGAGTTTTCAAACTCTCTTTTTGTAGAATCTGCAAATGCATATTTGGAGCTGTATGATTCCAACGCTGGGAAAGGAAACATCCTCACATAGAAACTAGACAGAAGCATTCTCAGAAACTTGTTTGTGACGAGTGCATTCAACTCACAGACTTGAACCTTTCTTTTGAAAGAGCAGTTTTGGAACACTCTTTTTGTAGATTCTGCTAGTGTATATTTGGAGCGCTGTGAGGCCTATGTTGGGAAATGAAATATCTTCACCTAAAAACTAGACAGAAGCATTCTCAGAAACTTCTGTGTGATGAGTGCATTCAACTCACAGAATTGAACGTTCCTTTTGATAGAACAGTTTTGAAACACTCCTTTTATAGAATCTTTAAGGGTTTATTTCGAGCGCTTTGAGGCGTATGCTGGAAAAAGATATGTCTTCAAATAACAACTACACAGAAGCATTCTCAGAAACTTCTTTGTGATGAGTGCATTCAACTCACAGACTTGAACCTTCCCTTTGAAAGAGCAGTTTTGAAACACTCTTTTTGTAGAATCTGCAAGCGGATATTTGGAGCGCTTTGGGGCCTAGGCTGGGAAATGAAATATCTTCACCTAAAAACTAGACAGAAGCATTCTCAGAAACTTCTGTGTGATGAGTGCATTCAACTCACAGACTTCAACGTTCCTTTTGATAGAACAGTTTTGAAACTCACCTTTTGTAGAATCTGCAAGTGTTTATTTCGAGCGCTTTGAGGCCTATGCTGGAAAAGGAAATGTCTTCAAATAACAACTACACAGAAGCATTCTCAGAACCTTCTTTGTGATGAGTGCATTCAACTCACAGACTTGAACCTTCCTTTTGAAACAGCAGTTTTGAAACACTCTTTTTGTAGAATCTACAAATGGATATTTGGAGCGCTTTGGGGCCTATGCTGGGAAATGAAATATCTTCACCTAAAAACTAGACAGAAGCATTCTCAGAAACTTCTGTGTGATGAGTGCATTCAATTCACAGACTTGAACATTCCTTTTGATAGAGCAGTTTGGAAACACTAATTTTGTAAAATCTGCAAGTGTTTACTTGGAGCGCTTTGAGGCCTATGCTGGAAAAGGAAATATCTTCACATAAAAACTAGACAGAAGCATTCTCAGAAACTTCTCTGTGATGAGTGCATTCTACTCACGGAGTTGAACCTTCTTTTTGATACAAGAGTTTTCAAACACTCTTTTTGTAGAATCTGCAAGTGCATATTTGGAGCTGTTTGAGGCCAACGCTGGAAAAGGAAACATCCTCACATAGAAACTAGACAGAAGCATTCTCAGAAACTTGTTTGTGACGAGTGCATTCAACTCACAGACTTGAGCCTTTCTTTTGAAAGAGCAGTTTTGGAACACTCTTTTTGTAGAATCTGCTAGTGTATATTTGGAGCGCTGTGAGGCCTATGCTGGGAAATGAAATATCTTCACCTAAAAACAAGACAGAAGCATTCTCAGAAACTTCTGTGTGATGAGTGCATTCAACTCACAGACTTGAACGTTCCTTTTGATAGAACAGTTTTGAAACACTCCTTTTGTAGAATCTGCAAGTGTTTATTTGGAGCGCTTTGAGGCGTATGCTGGAAAAGGAAATGTCTTCAAATAACAACTACACAGAGACATTCTCAGAACATTCTTTGTGATGAGTGCATTCAACTCACAGACTTGAACCTTCCTTTTGAAAGAGCAGTTTTGAAACACTCTTTTTGTAGAATCTGCAAGTGGATATTTGGAGCGCTTCGGGGCCTATGCTGGGAAATGAAATATCTTCACCTAAAAACTAGACAGAAGCATTCTCAGAAACTTCTGTGTGATGAGTGCATTCAACTCACAGAGTTGAACATTCCTTTTGATAGAGCAGTTTGGAAACACTAATTTTGTAAAATCTGCAAGTGTTTATTTGGAACGCTTTGAGGCCTATGCTGGAAAAGGAAATATCTTCACATAAAAACTAGACAGAAGCATTCTCAGAAACTTCTCTGTGATGAGTGCATTCTACTCACAGAGTTGAACCTTCTTTTTGATAGAAGAGTTTTCAAACTCTCTTTTTGTAGAATCTGCAAATGCATATTTGGAGCTGTATGATTCCAACGCTGGGAAAGGAAACATCCTCACATAGAAACTAGACAGAAGCATTCTCAGAAACTTGTTTGTGACGAGTGCATTCAACTCACAGACTTGAACCTTTCTTTTGAAAGAGCAGTTTTGGAACACTCTTTTTGTAGATTCTGCTAGTGTATATTTGGAGCGCTGTGAGGCCTATGTTGGGAAATGAAATATCTTCACCTAAAAACTAGACAGAAGCATTCTCAGAAACTTCTGTGTGATGAGTGCATTCAACTCACAGACTTGAACGTTCCTTTTGATAGAACAGTTTTGAAACACTCCTTTTATAGAATCTTTAAGGGTTTATTTCGAGCGCTTTGAGGCGTATGCTGGAAAAAGATATGTCTTCAAATAACAACTACACAGAAGCATTCTCAGAAACTTCTTTGTGATGAGTGCATTCAACTCACAGACTTGAACCTTCCCTTTGAAAGAGCAGTTTTGAAACACTCTTTTTGTAGAATCTGCAAGTGGATATTTGGAGCGCTTTGGGGCCTAGGCTGGGAAATGAAATATCTTCACCTAAAAACTAGACAGAAGCATTCTCAGAAACTTCTGTGTGATGAGTGCATTCAACTCACAGACTTCAACGTTCCTTTTGATAGAACAGTTTTGAAACTCACCTTTTGTAGAATCTGCAAGTGTTTATTTCGAGCGCTTTGAGGCCTATGCTGGAAAAGGAAATGTCTTCAAATAACAACTACACAGAAGCATTCTCAGAACCTTCTTTGTGATGAGTGCATTCAACTCACAGACTTGAACCTTCCTTTTGAAACAGCAGTTTTGAAACACTCTTTTTGTAGCATCTACAAATGGATATTTGGAGCGCTTTGGGGCCTATGCTGGGAAATGAAATATCTTCACCTAAAAACTAGACAGAAGCATTCTCAGAAACTTCTGTGTGATGAGTGCATTCAACTCACAGACTTGAACATTCCTTTTGATAGAGCAGTTTGGAAACACTAATTTTGTAAAATCTGCAAGTGTTTATTTGGAGCGCTTTGAGGCCTATGCTGGAAAAGGAAATATCTTCACATAAAAACTAGACAGAAGCATTCTCAGAAACTTCTCTGTGATGAGTGCATTCTACTCACAGAGTTGAACCTTCTTTTTGATACAAGAGTTTTCAAACACTCTTTTTGTAGAATCTGCAAGTGCATATTTGGAGCTGTTTGAGGCCAACGCTGGAAAAGGAAACATCCTCACATAGAAACTAGACAGAAGCATTCTCAGAAACTTGTTTGTGACGAGCGCATTCAACTCACAGACTTGAACCTTTCTTTTGAAAGAGCAGTTTTGGAACACTCTTTTTGTAGAATCTGCTAGTGTATATTTGGAGCGCTGTGAGGCCTATGCTGGGAAATGAAATATCTTCACCTAAAAACAAGACAGAAGCATTCTCAGAAACTTCTGTGTGATGAGTGCATTCAACTCACAGACTTGAACGTTCCTTTTGATAGAACAGTTTTGAAACACTCCTTTTGTAGAATCTGCAAGTGTTTATTTGGAGCGCTTTGAGGCGTATGCTGGAAAAGGAAATGTCTTCAAATAACAACTACACAGAAGCATTCTCAGAAACTTCTTTGCGATGAGTGCATTCAACTCACAGACTTGAACCTTCCTTTTGAAAGAGCAGTTTTGAAACACTGTTTTGGTAGAATCTGCAAGTGGATATATGGAGCTCTTTGGGGCCTATGCTGGGAAATGAAATATCTGCACCTAAAAACTAGACAGAAGCATTCTCAGGAACTTCTGTGTGATGAGTGCATTCAACTCACAGACTTCAACGTTCCTTTTGATAGAACAGTTTTGAAACTCTCCTTTTGTAGACTCTGCAAGTGTTTATTTCGAGCGCTTTGAGGCCTACGCTGGAAAACGAAATGTCTTCAAATAACAACTACACAGAAACATTCTCAGAACATTCTTTGTGATGAGTGCATTCAACTCACAGACTTGAACCTTCCTTTTGAAAGAGCAGTTTTGAAACACTCTTTTTGTAGAATCTGCAAGTGGATATTTGGAGCGCTTCGGGGCCTATGCTGGGAAATGAAATATCTTCACCTAAAAACTAGACAGAAGCATTCTCAGAAACTTCTGTGTGATGAGTGCATTCAACTCACAGAGTTGAACATTCCTTTTGATAGAGCAGTTTGGAAACACTAATTTTGTAAAATCTGCAAGTGTTTATTTGGAACGCTTTGAGGCCTATGCTGGAAAAGGAAATATCTTCACATAAAAACTAGACAGAAGCATTCTCAGAAACTTCTCTGTGATGAGTGCATTCTACTCACAGAGTTGAACCTTCTTTTTGATAGAAGAGTTTTCAAACTCTCTTTTTGTAGAATCTGCAAATGCATATTTGGAGCTGTATGATTCCAACGCTGGGAAAGGAAACATCCTCACATAGAAACTAGACAGAAGCATTCTCAGAAACTTGTTTGTGACGAGTGCATTCAACTCACAGACTTGAACCTTTCTTTTGAAAGAGGAGTTTTGGAACACTCTTTTTGTAGATTCTGCTAGTGTATATTTGGAGCGCTGTGAGGCCTATGTTGGGAAATGAAATATCTTCACCTAAAAACTAGACAGAAGCATTCTCAGAAACTTCTGTGTGATGAGTGCATTCAACTCACAGACTTGAACGTTCCTTTTGATAGAACAGTTTTGAAACACTCCTTTTATAGAATCTTTAAGGGTTTATTTCGAGCGCTTTGAGGCGTATGCTGGAAAAAGATATGTCTTCAAATAACAACTACACAGAAGCTTTCTCAGAAACTTCTTTGTGATGAGTGCATTCAACTCACAGACTTGAACCTTCCCTTTGAAAGAGCAGTTTTGAAACACTCTTTTTGTAGAATCTGCAAGTGGATATTTGGAGCGCTTTGGGGCCTAGGCTGGGAAATGAAATATCTTCACCTAAAAACTGGACAGAAGCATTCTCAGAAACTTCTGTGTGATGAGCGCATTCAACTCACAGACTTCAACGTTCCTTTTGATAGAACAGTTTTGAAACTCACCTTTTGTAGAATCTGCAAGTGTTTATTTCGAGCGCTTTGAGGCCTATGCTGGAAAAGGAAATGTCTTCAAATAACAACTACACAGAAGCATTCTCAGAACCTTCTTTGTGATGAGTGCATTCAACTCACAGACTTGAACCTTCCTTTTGAAACAGCAGTTTTGAAACACTCTTTTTGTAGCATCTACAAATGGATATTTGGAGCGCTTTGGGGCCTATGCTGGGAAATGAAATATCTTCACCTAAAAACTAGACAGAAGCATTCTCAGAAACTTCTGTGTGATGAGTGCATTCAACTCACAGACTTGAACATTCCTTTTGATAGAGCAGTTTGGAAACACTAATTTTGTAAAATCTGCAAGTGTTTATTTGGAGCGCTTTGAGGCCTATGCTGGAAAAGGAAATATCTTCACATAAAAACTAGACAGAAGCATTCTCAGAAACTTCTCTGTGATGAGTGCATTCTACTCACAGAGTTGAACCTTCTTTTTGATACAAGAGTTTTCAAACACTCTTTTTGTAGAATCTACAAGTGCATATTTGGAGCTGTTTGAGGCCAACGCTGGAAAAGGAAACATCCTCACATAGAAACTAGACAGAAGCATTCTCAGAAACTTGTTTGTGACGAGTGCATTCAACTCACAGACTTGAGCCTTTCTTTTGAAAGAGCAGTTTTGGAACACTCTTTTTGTAGAATCTGCTAGTGTATATTTGGAGCGCTGTGAGGCCTATGTTGGGAAATGAAATATCTTCACCTAAAAACAAGACAGAAGCATTCTCAGAAACTTCTGTGTGATGAGTGCATTCAACTCACAGACTTGAACGTTCCTTTTGATAGAACAGTTTTGAAACACTCCTTTTGTAGAATCTGCAAGTGTTTATTTGGAGCGCTTTGAGGCGTATGCTGGAAAAGGAAATGTCTTCAAATAACAACTACACAGAAGCATTCTCAGAAACTTCTTTGTGATGAGTGCATTCAACTCACAGACTTGAACCTTCCTTTTGAAAGAGCAGTTTTGAAACACTGTTTTGGTAGAATCTGCAAGTGGATATATGGAGCTCTTTGGGGCCTATGCTGGGAAATGAAATATCTGCACCTGAAAACTAGACAGAAGCATTCTCAGGAACTTCTGTGTGATGAGTGCATTCAACTCACAGACTTCAACGTTCCTTTTGATAGAACAGTTTTGAAACTCTCCTTTTGTAGACTCTGCAAGTGTTTATTTCGAGCGCTTTGAGGCCTACGCTGGAAAACGAAATGTCTTCAAATAACAACTACACAGAAACATTCTCAGAACATTCTTTGTGATGAGTGCATTCAACTCACAGACTTGAACCTTCCTTTTGAAAGAGCAGTTTTGAAACACTCTTTTTGTAGAATCTGCAAGTGGATATTAGGAGCGCTTCGGGGCCTATGCTGGGAAATGAAATATCTTCACCTAAAAACTAGACAGAAGCATTCTCAGAAACTTCTGTGTGATGAGTGCATTCAACTCACAGAGTTGAACATTCCTTTTGATAGAGCAGTTTGGAAACACTAATTTTGTAAAATCTGCAAGTGTTTATTTGGAACGCTTTGAGGCCTATGCTGGAAAAGGAAATATCTTCACATAAAAACTAGACAGAAGCATTCTCAGAAACTTCTCTGTGATGAGTGCATTCTACTCACAGAGTTGAACCTTCTTTTTGATAGAAGAGTTTTCAAACTCTCTTTTTGTAGAATCTGCAAATGCATATTTGGAGCTGTATGATTCCAACGCTGGGAAAGGAAACATCCTCACATAGAAACTAGACAGAAGCATTCTCAGAAACTTGTTTGTGACGAGTGCATTCAACTCACAGACTTGAACCTTTCTTTTGAAAGAGCAGTTTTGGAACACTCTTTTTGTAGATTCTGCTAGTGTATATTTGGAGCGCTGTGAGGCCTATGTTGGGAAATGAAATATCTTCACCTAAAAACTAGACAGAAGCATTCTCAGAAACTTCTGTGTGATGAGTGCATTCAACTCACAGACTTGAACGTTCCTTTTGATAGAACAGTTTTGAAACACTCCTTTTATAGAATCTTTAAGGGTTTATTTCGAGCGCTTTGAGGCGTATGCTGGAAAAAGATATGTCTTCAAATAACAACTACACAGAAGCTTTCTCAGAAACTTCTTTGTGATGAGTGCATTCAACTCACAGACTTGAACCTTCCCTTTGAAAGAGCAGTTTTGAAACACTCTTTTTGTAGAATCTGCAAGTGGATATTTGGAGCGCTTTGGGGCCTAGGCTGGGAAATGAAATATCTTCACCTAAAAACTAGACAGAAGCATTCTCAGAAACTTCTGTGTGATGAGTGCATTCAACTCACAGACTTCAACGTTCCTTTTGATAGAACAGTTTTGAAACTCACCTTTTGTAGAATCTGCAAGTGTTTATTTCGAGCGCTTTGAGGCCTATGCTGGAAAAGGAAATGTCTTCAAATAACAACTACACAGAAGCATTCTCAGAACCTTCTTTGTGATGAGTGCATTCAACTCACAGACTTGAACCTTCCTTTTGAAACAGCAGTTTTGAAACACTCTTTTTGTAGCATCTACAAATGGATATTTGGAGCGCTTTGGGGCCTATGCTGGGAAATGAAATATCTTCACCTAAAAACTAGACAGAAGCATTCTCAGAAACTTCTGTGTGATGAGTGCATTCAACTCACAGACTTGAACATTCCTTTTGATAGAGCAGTTTGGAAACACTAATTTTGTAAAATCTGCAAGTGTTTATTTGGAGCGCTTTGAGGCCTATGCTGGAAAAGGAAATATCTTCACATAAAAACTAGACAGAAGCATTCTCAGAAACTTCTCTGTGATGAGTGCATTCTACTCACAGAGTTGAACCTTCTTTTTGATACAAGAGTTTTCAAACACTCTTTTTGTAGAATCTGCAAGTGCATATTTGGAGCTGTTTGAGGCCAACGCTGGAAAAGGAAACATCCTCACATAGAAACTAGACAGAAGCATTCTCAGAAACTTGTTTGTGACGAGTGCATTCAACCCACAGACTTGAGCCTTTCTTTTGAAAGAGCAGTTTTGGAACACTCTTTTTGTAGAATCTGCTAGTGTATATTTGGAGCGCTGTGAGGCCTATGCTGGGAAATGAAATATCTTCACCTAAAAACAAGACAGAAGCATTCTCAGAAACTTCTGTGTGATGAGTGCATTCAACTCACAGACTTGAACGTTCCTTTTGATAGAACAGTTTTGAAACACTCCTTTTGTAGAATCTGCAAGTGTTTATTTGGAGCGTTTTGAGGCGTATGCTGGAAAAGGAAATGTCTTCAAATAACAACTACACAGAAGCATTCTCAGAAACTTCTTTGTGATGAGTGCATTCAACTCACAGACTTGAACCTTCCTTTTGAAAGAGCAGTTTTGAAACACTGTTTTGGTAGAATCTGCAAGTGGATATATGGAGCTCTTTGGGGCCTATGCTGGGAAATGAAATATCTGCACCTAAAAACTAGACAGAAGCATTCTCAGGAACTTCTGTGTGATGAGTGCATTCAACTCACAGACTTCAACGTTCCTTTTGATAGAACAGTTTTGAAACTCTCCTTTTGTAGACTCTGCAAGTGTTTATTTCGAGCGCTTTGAGGCCTACGCTGGAAAACGAAATGTCTTCAAATAACAACTACACAGAAACATTCTCAGAACATTCTTTGTGATGAGTGCATTCAACTCACAGACTTGAACCTTCCTTTTGAAAGAGCAGTTTTGAAACACTCTTTTTGTAGAATCTGCAAGTGGATATTAGGAGCGCTTCGGGGCCTATGCTGGGAAATGAAATATCTTCACCTAAAAACTAGACAGAAGCATTCTCAGAAACTTCTGTGTGATGAGTGCATTCAACTCACAGAGTTGAACATTCCTTTTGATAGAGCAGTTTGGAAACACTAATTTTGTAAAATCTGCAAGTGTTTATTTGGAACGCTTTGAGGCCTATGCTGGAAAAGGAAATATCTTCACATAAAAACTAGACAGAAGCATTCTCAGAAACTTCTCTGTGATGAGTGCATTCTACTCACAGAGTTGAACCTTCTTTTTGATAGAAGAGTTTTCAAACTCTCTTTTTGTAGAATCTGCAAATGCATATTTGGAGCTGTATGATTCCAACGCTGGGAAAGGAAACATCCTCACATAGAAACTAGACAGAAGCATTCTCAGAAACTTGTTTGTGACGAGTGCATTCAACTCACAGACTTGAACCTTTCTTTTGAAAGAGCAGTTTTGGAACACTCTTTTTGTAGATTCTGCTAGTGTATATTTGGAGCGCTGTGAGGCCTATGTTGGGAAATGAAATATCTTCACCTAAAAACTAGACAGAAGCATTCTCAGAAACTTCTGTGTGATGAGTGCATTCAACTCACAGACTTGAACGTTCCTTTTGATAGAACAGTTTTGAAACACTCCTTTTATAGAATCTTTAAGGGTTTATTTCGAGCGCTTTGAGGCGTATGCTGGAAAAAGATATGTCTTCAAATAACAACTACACAGAAGCTTTCTCAGAAACTTCTTTGTGATGAGTGCATTCAACTCACAGACTTGAACCTTCCCTTTGAAAGAGCAGTTTTGAAACACTCTTTTTGTAGAATCTGCAAGTGGATATTTGGAGCGCTTTGGGGCCTAGGCTGGGAAATGAAATATCTTCACCTAAAAACTAGACAGAAGCATTCTCAGAAACTTCTGTGTGATGAGGGCATTCAACTCACAGACTTGAACGTTCCTTTTGATAGAACAGTTTTGAAACACTCCTTTTATAGAATCTTTAAGGGTTCATTTCGAGCGCTTTGAGGCGTATGCTGGAAAAAGATATGTCTTCAAATAACAACTACACAGAAGCATTCTCAGAAACTTCTTTGTGATGAGTGCATTCAACTCACAGACTTGAACCTTCCCTTTGAAAGAGCAGTTTTGAAACACTCTTTTTGTAGAATCTGCAAGTGGATATTTGGAGCGCTTTGGGGCCTAGGCTGGGAAATGAAATATCTTCACCTAAAAACTAGACAGAAGCATTCTCAGAAACTTCTGTGTGATGAGTGCATTCAACTCACAGACTTCAACGTTCCTTTTGATAGAACAGTTTTGAAACTCACCTTTTGTAGAATCTGCAAGTGTTTATTTCGAGCGCTTTGGGGCCTATGCTGGGAAATGAAATATCTTCACCTAAAAACTAGACAGAAGAATTCTCAGAAACTTCTGTGTGATGAGTGCATTCAACTCACAGACTTGAACATTCCTTTTGATAGAGCAGTTTGGAAACACTAATTTTGTAAAATCTGCAAGTGTTTACTTGGAGCGCTTTGAGGCCTATGCTGGAAAAGGAAATATCTTCACATAAAAACTAGACAGAAGCATTCTCAGAAACTTCTCTGTGATGAGTGCATTCTACTCACGGAGTTGAACCTTCTTTTTGATACAAGAGTTTTCAAACACTCTTTTTGTAGAATCTGCAAGTGCATATTTGGAGCTGTTTGAGGCCAACGCTTGAAAAGGAAACATCCTCACATAGAAACTAGACAGAAGCATTCTCAGAAACTTGTTTGTGACGAGTGCATTCAACTCACAGACTTGAGCCTTTCTTTTGAAAGAGCAGTTTTGGAACACTCATTTGTAGAATCTGCTAGTGTATATTTGGAGCGCTGTGAGGCCTATGCTGGGAAATGAAATATCTTCACCTAAAAACAAGACAGAAGCATTCTCAGAAACTTCTGTGTGATAAGTGCATTCAACTCACAGACTTGAACGTTCCTTTTGATAGAACAGTTTTGAAACACTCCTTTTGTAGAATCTGCAAGTGTTTATTTGGAGCGCTTTGAGGCGTATGCTGGAAAAGGAAATGTCTTCAAATAACAACTACACAGAAGCATTCTCAGAAACTTCTTTGTGATGAGTGCATTCAACTCACAGACTTGAACCTTCCTTTTGAAAGAGCAGTTTTGAAACACTGTTTTGGTAGAATCTGCAAGTGGATATATGGAGCTCTTTGGGGCCTATGCTGGGAAATGAAATATCTGCACCTAAAAACTAGACAGAAGCATTCTCAGGAACTTCTGTGTGATGAGTGCATTCAACTCACAGACTTCAACGTTCCTTTTGATAGAACAGTTTTGAAACTCTCCTTTTGTAGACTCTGCAAGTGTTTATTTCGAGCGCTTTGAGGCCTACGCTGGAAAACGAAATGTCTTCAAATAACAACTACACAGAAACATTCTCAGAACATTCTTTGTGATGAGTGCATTCAACTCACAGACTTGAACCTTCCTTTTGAAAGAGCAGTTTTGAAACACTCTTTTTGTAGAATCTGCAAGTGGATATTTGGAGCACTTCGGGGCCTATGCTGGGAAATGAAATATCTTCACCTAAAAACTAGACAGAAGCATTCTCAGAAACTTCTGTGTGATGAGTGCATTCAACTCACAGACTTGAACATTCCTTTTGATTGAGCAGTTTGGAAACACTAATTTTGTAAAATCTGCACGTGTTTATTTGGAACGCTTTGAGGCCTATGCTGGAAAAGGAAATATCTTCACATAAAAACTAGACAGAAGCATTCTCAGAAACTTCTCTGTGATGAGTGCATTCTACTCACAGAGTTGAACCTTCTTTTTGATAGAAGAGTTTTCAAACTCTCTTTTTGTAGAATCTGCAAATGCATATTTGAAGCTGTATGATTCCAACGCTGGGAAAGGAAACATCCTCACATAGAAACTAGACAGAAGCATTCTGAGAAACTTGTTTGTGACGAGTGCATTCAACTCACAGACTTGAACCTTTCTTTTGAAAGAGCAGTTTTGGAACACTCTTTTTGTAGATTCTGCTAGTGTATATTTGGAGCGCTGTGAGGCCTATGTTGGGAAAGGAAATATCTTCTCCTAAAAACTAGACAGAAGCATTCTCAGAAACTTCTGTGTGATGAGTGCATTCAACTCACAGACTTGAACGTTCCTTTTGATAGAACAGTTTTGAAACACTCCTTTTATAGAATCTTTAAGGGTTCATTTCGAGCGCTTTGAGGCGTATGCTGGAAAAAGATATGTCTTCAAATAACAACTACACAGAAGCATTCTCAGAAACTTCTTTGTGATGAGTGCATTCAACTCACAGACTTGAACCTTCCCTTTGAAAGAGCAGTTTTGAAACACTCTTTTTGTAGAATCTGCAAGTGGATATTTGGAGCGCTTTGGGGCCTAGGCTGGGAAATGAAATATCTTCACCTAAAAACCAGACAGAAGCATTCTCAGAAACTTCTGTGTGATGAGGGAATTCAACTCTCAGACTTCAACGTTCCTTTTGATAGAACAGTTTTGAAACTCACCTTTTGTAGAATCTGCAAGTGTTTATTTCGAGCGCTTTGAGGCCTATGCTGGAAAAGGAAATGTCTTCAAATAACAACTACACAGAAGCATTCTCAGAACCTTCTTTGTGATGAGTGCATTCAACTCACAGACTTGAACCTTCCTTTTGAAACAGCAGTTTTGAAACACTCTTTTTGTAGCATCTACAAATGGATATTTGGAGCGCTTTGGGGCCTATGCTGGGAAATGAAATATCTTCACCTAAAAACTAGACAGAAGCATTCTCAGAAACTTCTGTGTGATGAGTGCATTCAACTCACAGACTTGAACATTCCTTTTGATAGAGCAGTTTGGAAACACTAATTTTGTAAAATCTGCAAGTGTTTATTTGGAGCGCTTTGAGGCCTATGCTGGAAAAGGAAATATCTTCACATAAAAACTAGACAGAAGCATTCTCAGAAACTTCTCTGTGATGAGTGCATTCTACTCACGGAGTTGAACCTTCTTTTTGATACAAGAGTTTTCAAACACTCTTTTTGTAGAATCTGCAAGTGCATATTTGGAGCTGTTTGAGGCCAACGCTGGAAAAGGAAACATCCTCACATAGAAACTAGACAGAAGCATTCTCAGAAACTTGTTTGTGACGAGTGCATTCAACTCACAGACTTGAGCCTTTCTTTTGAAAGAGCAGTTTTGGAACACTCTTTTTGTAGAATCTGCTAGTGTATATTTGGAGCGCTGTGAGGCCTTTGCTGGGAAATGAAATATCTTCACCTAAAAACAAGACAGAAGCATTCTCAGAAACTTCTGTGTGATGAGTGCATTCAACTCACAGACTTGAACGTTCCTTTTGATAGAACAGTTTTGAAACACTCCTTTTGTAGAATCTGCAAGTGTTTATTTGGAGCGCTTTGAGGCGTATGCTGGAAAAGGAAATGTCTTCAAATAACAACTACACAGAAGCATTCTCAGAAACTTCTTTGTGATGAGTGCATTCAACTCACAGACTTGAACCTTCCTTTTGAAAGAGCAGTTTTGAAACACTGTTTTGGTAGAATCTGCAAGTGGATATATGGGGCTCTTTGGGGCCTATGCTGGGAAATGAAATATCTGCAACTAAATACTAGACAGAAGCATTCTCAGGAACTTCTGTGTGATGAGTGCATTCAACTCACAGACTTCAACGTTCCTTTTGATAGAACAGTTTTGAAACTCTCCTTTTGTAGACTCTGCAAGTGTTTATTTCGAGCGCTTTGAGGCCTACGCTGGAAAACGAAATGTCTTCAAATAACAACTACACAGAAACATTCTCAGAACATTCTTTGTGATGAGTGCATTCAACTCACAGACTTGAACCTTCCTTTTGAAGCAGCAGTTTTGAAACACTCTTTTTGTAGAATCTGCAAGTGGATATTTGGAGCGCTTCGGGGCCTATGCTGGGAAATGAAATATCTTCACCTAAAAACTAGACAGAAGCATTCTCAGAAACTTCTGTGTGATGAGTGCATTCAACTCACAGAGTTGAACATTCCTTTTGATAGAGCAGTTTGGAAACACTAATTTTGTAAAATCTGCAAGTGTTTATTTGGAACGCTTTGAGGCCTATGCTGGAAAAGGAAATATCTTCACATAAAAACTAGACAGAAGCATTCTCAGAAACTTCTCTGTGATGAGTGCATTCTACTCACAGAGTTGAACCTTCTTTTTGATAGAAGAGTTTTCAAACTCTCTTTTTGTAGAATCTGCAAATGCATATTTGGAGCTGTATGATTCCAACGCTGGGAAAGGAAACATCCTCACATAGAAACTAGACAGAAGCATTCACAGAAACTTGTTTGTGACGAGTGCATTCAACTCACAGACTTGAACCTTTCTTTTGAAAGAGCAGTTTTGGAACACTCTTTTTGTAGATTCTGCTAGTGTATATTTGGAGCGCTGTGAGGCCTATGTTGGGAAATGAAATATCTTCACCTAAAAACTAGACAGAAGCATTCTCAGAAACTTCTGTGTGATGAGTGCATTCAACTCACAGACTTGAACGTTCCTTTTGATAGAACAGTTTTGAAACACTCCTTTTATAGAATCTTTAAGGGTTCATTTCGAGCGCTTTGAGGCGTATGCTGGAAAAAGATATGTCTTCAAATAACAACTACACAGAAGCATTCTCAGAAACTTCTTTGTGATGAGTGCATTCAACTCACAGACTTGAACCTTCCCTTTGAAAGAGCAGTTTTGAAACACTCTTTTTGTAGAATCTGCAAGTGGATATTTGGAGCGCTTTGGGGCCTAGGCTGGGAAATGAAATATCTTCACCTAAAAACTAGACAGAAGCATTCTCAGAAACTTCTGTGTGATGAGCGCATTCAACTCACAGACTTCAACGTTCCTTTTGATAGAACAGTTTTGAAACTCACCTTTTGTAGAATCTGCAAGTGTTTATTTCGAGCGCTTTGAGGCCTATGCTGGAAAAGGAAATGTCTTCAAATAACAACTACACAGAAGCATTCTCAGAACCTTCTTTGTGATGAGTGCATTCAACTCACAGACTTGAACCTTCCTTTTGAAACAGCAGTTTTGAAACACTCTTTTTGTAGCATCTACAAATGGATATTTGGAGCGCTTTGGGGCCTATGCTGGGAAATGAAATATCTTCACCTAAAAACTAGACAGAAGCATTCTCAGAAACTTCTGTGTGATGAGTGCATTCAACTCACAGACTTGAACATTCCTTTTGATAGAGCAGTTTGGAAACACTAATTTTGTAAAATCTGCAAGTGTTTACTTGGAGCGCTTTGAGGCCTATGCTGGAAAAGGAAATATCTTCACATAAAAACTAGACAGAAGCATTCTCAGAAACTTCTCTGTGATGAGTGCATTCTACTCACGGAGTTGAACCTTCTTTTTGATACAAGAGTTTTCAAACACTCTTTTTGTAGAATCTGCAAGTGCATATTTGGAGCTGTTTGAGGCCAACGCTGGAAAAGGAAACATCCTCACATAGAAACTAGACAGAAGCATTCTCAGAAACTTGTTTGTGACGAGTGCATTCAACTCACAGACTTGAGCCTTTCTTTTGAAAGAGCAGTTTTGGAACACTCTTTTTGTAGAATCTGCTAGTGTATATTTGGAGCGCTGTGAGGCCTATGCTGGGAAATGAAATATCTTCACCTAAAAACAAGACAGAAGCATTCTCAGAAACTTCTGTGTGATGAGTGCATTCAACTCACAGACTTGAACGTTCCTTTTGATAGAACAGTTTTGAAACACTCCTTTTGTAGAATCTGCAAGTGTTTATTTGGAGCGCTTTGAGGCGTATGCTGGAAAAGGAAATGTCTTCAAATAACAACTACACAGAAGCATTCTCAGAAACTTCTTTGTGATGAGTGCATTCAACTCACAGACTTGAACCTTCCTTTTGAAAGAGCAGTTTTGAAACACTGTTTTGGTAGAATCTGCAAGTGGATATATGGGGCTCTTTGGGGCCTATGCTGGGAAATGAAATATCTGCACCTAAAAACTAGACAGAAGCATTCTCAGGAACTTCTGTGTGATGAGTGCATTCAACTCACAGACTTCAACGTTCCTTTTGACAGAACAGTTTTGAAACTCTCCTTTTGTAGACTCTGCAAGTGTTTATTTCGAGCGCTTTGAGGCCTACGCTGGAAAACGAAATGTCTTCAAATAACAACTACACAGAAACATTCTCAGAACATTCTTTGTGATGAGTGCATTCAACTCACAGACTTGAACCTTCCTTTTGAAAGAGCAGTTTTGAAACACTCTTTTTGTAGAATCTGCAAGTGGATATTTGGAGCGCTTCAGGGCCTATGCTGGGAAATGAAATATCTTCACCTAAAAACTAGACAGAAGCATTCTCAGAAACTTCTGTGTGATGAGTGCATTCAACTCACAGAGTTGAACATTCCTTTTGATAGAGCAGTTTGGAAACACTAATTTTGTAAAATCTGCAAGTGTTTATTTGGAACGCTTTGAGGCCTATGCTGGAAAAGGAAATATCTTCACATAAAAACTAGACAGAAGCATTCTCAGAAACTTCTCTGTGATGAGTGCATTCTACTCACAGAGTTGAACCTTCTTTTTGATAGAAGAGTTTTCAAACTCTCTTTTTGTAGAATCTGCAAATGCATATTTGGAGCTGTATGATTCCAACGCTGGGAAAGGAAACATCCTCACATAGAAACCAGACAGAAGCATTCTCAGAAACTTGTTTGTGACGAGTGCATTCAACTCACAGACTTGAGCCTTTCTTTTGAAAGAGCAGTTTTGGAACACTCTTTTTGTAGAATCTGCTAGTGTATATTTGGAGCGCTGTGAGGCCTATGCTGGGAAATGAAATATCTTCACCTGAAAACAAGACAGAAGCATTCTCAGAAACTTCTGTGTGATGAGTGCATTCAACTCACAGACTTGAACGTTCCTTTTGATAGAACAGTTTTGAAACACTCCTTTTGTAGAATCTGCAAGTGTTTATTTGGAGCGCTTTGAGGCGTATGCTGGAAAAGGAAATGTCTTCAAATAACAACTACACAGAAGCATTCTCAGAAACTTCTTTGTGATGAGTGCATTCAACTCACAGACTTGAACCTTCCTTTTGAAAGAGCAGTTTTGAAACACTGTTTTGGTAGAATCTGCAAGTGGATATATGGAGCTCTTTGGGGCCTATGCTGGGAAATGAAATATCTGCACCTAAAAACTAGACAGAAGCATTCTCAGGAACTTCTGTGTGATGAGTGCATTCAACTCACAGACTTCAACGTTCCTTTTGATAGAACAGTTTTGAAACTCTCCTTTTGTAGACTCTGCAAGTGTTTATTTCGAGCGCTTTGAGGCCTACGCTGGAAAACGAAATGTCTTCAAATAACAACTACACAGAAACATTCTCAGAACATTCTTTGTGATGAGTGCATTCAACTCACAGACTTGAACCTTCCTTTTGAAAGAGCAGTTTTGAAACACTCTTTTTGTAGAATCTGCAAGTGGATATTTGGAGCGCTTCGGGGCCTATGCTGGGAAATGAAATATCTTCACCTAAAAACTAGACAGAAGCATTCTCAGAAACTTCTGTGTGATGAGTGCATTCAACTCACAGAGTTGAACATTCCTTTTGATAGAGCAGTTTGGAAACACTAATTTTGTAAAATCTGCAAGTGTTTATTTGGAACGCTTTGAGGCCTATGCTGGAAAAGGAAATATCTTCACATAAAAACTAGACAGAAGCATTCTCAGAAACTTCTCTGTGATGAGTGCATTCTACTCACAGAGTTGAACCTTCTTTTTGATAGAAGAGTTTTCAAACTCTCTTTTTGTAGAATCTGCAAATGCATATTTGGAGCTGTATGATTCCAACGCTGGGAAAGGAAACATCCTCACATAGAAACTAGACAGAAGCATTCTCAGAAACTTGTTTGTGACGAGTGCATTCAACTCACAGACTTGAACCTTTCTTTTGAAAGAGCAGTTTTGGAACACTCTTTTTGTAGATTCTGCTAGTGTATATTTGGAGCGCTGTGAGGCCTATGTTGGGAAATGAAATATCTTCACCTAAAAACTAGACAGAAGCATTCTCAGAAACTTCTGTGTGATGAGTGCATTCAACTCACAGAATTGAACGTTCCTTTTGATAGAACAGTTTTGAAACACTCCTTTTATAGAATCTTTAAGGGTTTATTTCGAGCGCTTTGAGGCGTATGCTGGAAAAAGATATGTCTTCAAATAACAACTACACAGAAGCATTCTCAGAAACTTCTTTGTGATGAGTGCATTCAACTCACAGACTTGAACCTTCCCTTTGAAAGAGCAGTTTTGAAACACTCTTTTTGTAGAATCTGCAAGTGGATATTTGGAGCGCTTTGGGGCCTAGGCTGGGAAATGAAATATCTTCACCTAAAAACTAGACAGAAGCATTCTCAGAAACTTCTGTGTGATGAGCGCATTCAACTCACAGACTTCAACGTTCCTTTTGATAGAACAGTTTTGAAACTCACCTTTTGTAGAATCTGCAAGTGTTTATTTCGAGCGCTTTGAGGCCTATGTTGGAAAAGGAAATGTCTTCAAATAACAACTACACAGAAGCATTCTCAGAACCTTCTTTGTGATGAGTGCATTCAACTCACAGACTTGAACCTTCCTTTTGAAACAGCAGTTTTGAAACACTCTTTTTGTAGAATCTACAAATGGATATTTGGAGCGCTTTGGGGCCTATGCTGGGAAATGAAATATCTTCACCTAAAAACTAGACAGAAGCATTCTCAGAAACTTCTGTGTGATGAGTGCATTCAACTCACAGACTTGAACATTCCTTTTGATAGAGCAGTTTGGAAACACTAATTTTGTAAAATCTGCAAGTGTTTACTTGGAGCGCTTTGAGGCCTATGCTGGAAAAGGAAATATCTTCACATAAAAACTAGACAGAAGCATTCTCAGAAACTTCTCTGTGATGAGTGCATTCTACTCACGGAGTTGAACCTTCTTTTTGATACAAGAGTTTTCAAACACTCTTTTTGTAGAATCTGCAAGTGCATATTTGGAGCTGTTTGAGGCCAACGCTGGAAAAGGAAACATCCTCACATAGAAACTAGACAGAAGCATTCTCAGAAACTTGTTTGTGACGAGTGCATTCAACTCACAGACTTGAGCCTTTCTTTTGAAAGAGCAGTTTTGGAACACTCTTTTTGTAGAATCTGCTAGTGTATATTTGGAGCGCTGTGAGGCCTATGCTGGGAAATGAAATATCTTCACCTAAAAACAAGACAGAAGCATTCTCAGAAACTTCTGTGTGATGAGTGCATTCAACTCACAGACTTGAACGTTCCTTTTGATAGAACAGTTTTGAAACACTCCTTTTGTAGAATCTGCAAGTGTTTATTTGGAGCGCTTTGAGGCGTATGCTGGAAAAGGAAATGTCTTCAAATAACAACTACACAGAAGCATTCTCAGAAACTTCTTTGTGATGAGTGCATTCAACTCACAGACTTGAACCTTCCTTTTGAAAGAGCAGTTTTGAAACACTGTTTTGGTAGAATCTGCAAGTGGATATATGGGGCTCTTTGGGGCCTATGCTGGGAAATGAAATATCTGCACCTAAATACTAGACAGAAGCATTCTCAGGAACTTCTGTGTGATGAGTGCATTCAACTCACAGACTTCAACGTTCCTTTTGATAGAACAGTTTTGAAACTCTCCTTTTGTAGACTCTGCAAGTGTTTATTTCGAGCGCTTTGAGGCCTACGCTGGAAAACGAAATGTCTTCAAATAACAACTACACAGAAACATTCTCAGAACATTCTTTGTGATGAGTGCATTCAACTCACAGACTTGAACCTTCCTTTTGAAACAGCAGTTTTGAAACACTCTTTTTGTAGAATCTGCAAGTGGATATTTGGAGCGCTTCGGGGCCTATGCTGGGAAATGAAATATCTTCACCTAAAAACTAGACAGAAGCATTCTCAGAAACTTCTGTGTGATGAGTGCATTCAACTCACAGAGTTGAACATTCCTTTTGATAGAGCAGTTTGGAAACACTAATTTTGTAAAATCTGCAAGTGTTTATTTGGAACGCTTTGAGGCCTATGCTGGAAAAGGAAATATCTTCACATAAAAACTAGACAGAAGCATTCTCAGAAACTTCTCTGTGATGAGTGCATTCTACTCACAGAGTTGAACCTTCTTTTTGATAGAAGAGTTTTCAAACTCTCTTTTTGTAGAATCTGCAAATGCATATTTGGAGCTGTATGATTCCAACGCTGGGAAAGGAAACATCCTCACATAGAAACTAGACAGAAGCATTCTCAGAAACTTGTTTGTGACGAGTGCATTCAACTCACAGACTTGAACCTTTCTTTTGAAAGAGCAGTTTTGGAACACTCTTTTTGTAGATTCTGCTAGTGTATATTTGGAGCGCTGTGAGGCCTATGTTGGGAAATGAAATATCTTCACCTAAAAACTAGACAGAAGCATTCTCAGAAACTTCTGTGTGATGAGTGCATTCAACTCACAGACTTGAACGTTCCTTTTGATAGAACAGTTTTGAAACACTCCTTTTATAGAATCTTTAAGGGTTCATTTCGAGCGCTTTGAGGCGTATGCTGGAAAAAGATATGTCTTCAAATAACAACTACACAGAAGCATTCTCAGAAACTTCTTTGTGATGAGTGCATTCAACTCACAGACTTGAACCTTCCCTTTGAAAGAGCAGTTTTGAAACACTCTTTTTGTAGAATCTGCAAGTGGATATTTGGAGCGCTTTGGGGCCTAGGCTGGGAAATGAAATATCTTCACCTAAAAACTAGACAGAAGCATTCTCAGAAACTTCTGTGTGATGAGCGCATTCAACTCACAGACTTCAACGTTCCTTTTGATAGAACAGTTTTGAAACTCACCTTTTGTAGAATCTGCAAGTGTTTATTTCGAGCGCTTTGAGGCCTATGCTGGAAAAGGAAATGTCTTCAAATAACAACTACACAGAAGCATTCTCAGAACCTTCTTTGTGATGAGTGCATTCAACTCACAGACTTGAACCTTCCTTTTGAAACAGCAGTTTTGAAACACTCTTTTTGTAGCATCTACAAATGGATATTTGGAGCGCTTTGGGGCCTATGCTGGGAAATGAAATATCTTCACCTAAAAACTAGACAGAAGCATTCTCAGAAACTTCTGTGTGATGAGTGCATTCAACTCACAGACTTGAACATTCCTTTTGATAGAGCAGTTTGGAAACACTAATTTTGTAAAATCTGCAAGTGTTTACTTGGAGCGCTTTGAGGCCTATGCTGGAAAAGGAAATATCTTCACATAAAAACTAGACAGAAGCATTCTCAGAAACTTCTCTGTGATGAGTGCATTCTACTCACGGAGTTGAACCTTCTTTTTGATACAAGAGTTTTCAAACACTCTTTTTGTAGAATCTGCAAGTGCATATTTGGAGCTGTTTGAGGCCAACGCTGGAAAAGGAAACATCCTCACATAGAAACTAGACAGAAGCATTCTCAGAAACTTGTTTGTGACGAGTGCATTCAACTCACAGACTTGAGCCTTTCTTTTGAAAGAGCAGTTTTGGAACACTCTTTTTGTAGAATCTGCTAGTGTATATTTGGAGCGCTGTGAGGCCTATGCTGGGAAATGAAATATCTTCACCTAAAAACAAGACAGAAGCATTCTCAGAAACTTCTGTGTGATGAGTGCATTCAACTCACAGACTTGAACGTTCCTTTTGATAGAACAGTTTTGAAACACTCCTTTTGTAGAATCTGCAAGTGTTTATTTGGAGCGCTTTGAGGCGTATGCTGGAAAAGGAAATGTCTTCAAATAACAACTACACAGAAGCATTCTCAGAAACTTCTTTGTGATGAGTGCATTCAACTCACAGACTTGAACCTTCCTTTTGAAAGAGCAGTTTTGAAACACTGTTTTGGTAGAATCTGCAAGTGGATATATGGGGCTCTTTGGGGCCTATGCTGGGAAATGAAATATCTGCACCTAAAAACTAGACAGAAGCATTCTCAGGAACTTCTGTGTGATGAGTGCATTCAACTCACAGACTTCAACGTTCCTTTTGACAGAACAGTTTTGAAACTCTCCTTTTGTAGACTCTGCAAGTGTTTATTTCGAGCGCTTTGAGGCCTACGCTGGAAAACGAAATGTCTTCAAATAACAACTACACAGAAACATTCTCAGAACATTCTTTGTGATGAGTGCATTCAACTCACAGACTTGAACCTTCCTTTTGAAAGAGCAGTTTTGAAACACTCTTTTTGTAGAATCTGCAAGTGGATATTTGGAGCGCTTCAGGGCCTATGCTGGGAAATGAAATATCTTCACCTAAAAACTAGACAGAAGCATTCTCAGAAACTTCTGTGTGATGAGTGCATTCAACTCACAGAGTTGAACATTCCTTTTGATAGAGCAGTTTGGAAACACTAATTTTGTAAAATCTGCAAGTGTTTATTTGGAACGCTTTGAGGCCTATGCTGGAAAAGGAAATATCTTCACATAAAAACTAGACAGAAGCATTCTCAGAAACTTCTCTGTGATGAGTGCATTCTACTCACAGAGTTGAACCTTCTTTTTGATAGAAGAGTTTTCAAACTCTCTTTTTGTAGAATCTGCAAATGCATATTTGGAGCTGTATGATTCCAACGCTGGGAAAGGAAACATCCTCACATAGAAACCAGACAGAAGCATTCTCAGAAACTTGTTTGTGACGAGTGCATTCAACTCACAGACTTGAGCCTTTCTTTTGAAAGAGCAGTTTTGGAACACTCTTTTTGTAGAATCTGCTAGTGTATATTTGGAGCGCTGTGAGGCCTATGCTGGGAAATGAAATATCTTCACCTGAAAACAAGACAGAAGCATTCTCAGAAACTTCTGTGTGATGAGTGCATTCAACTCACAGACTTGAACGTTCCTTTTGATAGAACAGTTTTGAAACACTCCTTTTGTAGAATCTGCAAGTGTTTATTTGGAGCGCTTTGAGGCGTATGCTGGAAAAGGAAATGTCTTCAAATAACAACTACACAGAAGCATTCTCAGAAACTTCTTTGTGATGAGTGCATTCAACTCACAGACTTGAACCTTCCTTTTGAAAGAGCAGTTTTGAAACACTGTTTTGGTAGAATCTGCAAGTGGATATATGGAGCTCTTTGGGGCCTATGCTGGGAAATGAAATATCTGCACCTAAAAACTAGACAGAAGCATTCTCAGGAACTTCTGTGTGATGAGTGCATTCAACTCACAGACTTCAACGTTCCTTTTGATAGAACAGTTTTGAAACTCTCCTTTTGTAGACTCTGCAAGTGTTTATTTCGAGCGCTTTGAGGCCTACGCTGGAAAACGAAATGTCTTCAAATAACAACTACACAGAAACATTCTCAGAACATTCTTTGTGATGAGTGCATTCAACTCACAGACTTGAACCTTCCTTTTGAAAGAGCAGTTTTGAAACACTCTTTTTGTAGAATCTGCAAGTGGATATTTGGAGCGCTTCGGGGCCTATGCTGGGAAATGAAATATCTTCACCTAAAAACTAGACAGAAGCATTCTCAGAAACTTCTGTGTGATGAGTGCATTCAACTCACAGAGTTGAACATTCCTTTTGATAGAGCAGTTTGGAAACACTAATTTTGTAAAATCTGCAAGTGTTTATTTGGAACGCTTTGAGGCCTATGCTGGAAAAGGAAATATCTTCACATAAAAACTAGACAGAAGCATTCTCAGAAACTTCTCTGTGATGAGTGCATTCTACTCACAGAGTTGAACCTTCTTTTTGATAGAAGAGTTTTCAAACTCTCTTTTTGTAGAATCTGCAAATGCATATTTGGAGCTGTATGATTCCAACGCTGGGAAAGGAAACATCCTCACATAGAAACTAGACAGAAGCATTCTCAGAAACTTGTTTGTGACGAGTGCATTCAACTCACAGACTTGAACCTTTCTTTTGAAAGAGCAGTTTTGGAACACTCTTTTTGTAGATTCTGCTAGTGTATATTTGGAGCGCTGTGAGGCCTATGTTGGGAAATGAAATATCTTCACCTAAAAACTAGACAGAAGCATTCTCAGAAACTTCTGTGTGATGAGTGCATTCAACTCACAGAATTGAACGTTCCTTTTGATAGAACAGTTTTGAAACACTCCTTTTATAGAATCTTTAAGGGTTTATTTCGAGCGCTTTGAGGCGTATGCTGGAAAAAGATATGTCTTCAAATAACAACTACACAGAAGCATTCTCAGAAACTTCTTTGTGATGAGTGCATTCAACTCACAGACTTGAACCTTCCCTTTGAAAGAGCAGTTTTGAAACACTCTTTTTGTAGAATCTGCAAGTGGATATTTGGAGCGCTTTGGGGCCTAGGCTGGGAAATGAAATATCTTCACCTAAAAACTAGACAGAAGCATTCTCAGAAACTTCTGTGTGATGAGCGCATTCAACTCACAGACTTCAACGTTCCTTTTGATAGAACAGTTTTGAAACTCACCTTTTGTAGAATCTGCAAGTGTTTATTTCGAGCGCTTTGAGGCCTATGTTGGAAAAGGAAATGTCTTCAAATAACAACTACACAGAAGCATTCTCAGAACCTTCTTTGTGATGAGTGCATTCAACTCACAGACTTGAACCTTCCTTTTGAAACAGCAGTTTTGAAACACTCTTTTTGTAGAATCTACAAATGGATATTTGGAGCGCTTTGGGGCCTATGCTGGGAAATGAAATATCTTCACCTAAAAACTAGACAGAAGCATTCTCAGAAACTTCTGTGTGATGAGTGCATTCAACTCACAGACTTGAACATTCCTTTTGATAGAGCAGTTTGGAAACACTAATTTTGTAAAATCTGCAAGTGTTTACTTGGAGCGCTTTGAGGCCTATGCTGGAAAAGGAAATATCTTCACATAAAAACTAGACAGAAGCATTCTCAGAAACTTCTCTGTGATGAGTGCATTCTACTCACGGAGTTGAACCTTCTTTTTGATACAAGAGTTTTCAAACACTCTTTTTGTAGAATCTGCAAGTGCATATTTGGAGCTGTTTGAGGCCAACGCTGGAAAAGGAAACATCCTCACATAGAAACTAGACAGAAGCATTCTCAGAAACTTGTTTGTGACGAGTGCATTCAACTCACAGACTTGAGCCTTTCTTTTGAAAGAGCAGTTTTGGAACACTCTTTTTGTAGAATCTGCTAGTGTATATTTGGAGCGCTGTGAGGCCTATGCTGGGAAATGAAATATCTTCACCTAAAAACAAGACAGAAGCATTCTCAGAAACTTCTGTGTGATGAGTGCATTCAACTCACAGACTTGAACGTTCCTTTTGATAGAACAGTTTTGAAACACTCCTTTTGTAGAATCTGCAAGTGTTTATTTGGAGCGCTTTGAGGCGTATGCTGGAAAAGGAAATGTCTTCAAATAACAACTACACAGAAGCATTCTCAGAAACTTCTTTGTGATGAGTGCATTCAACTCACAGACTTGAACCTTCCTTTTGAAAGAGCAGTTTTGAAACACTGTTTTGGTAGAATCTGCAAGTGGATATATGGGGCTCTTTGGGGCCTATGCTGGGAAATGAAATATCTGCACCTAAATACTAGACAGAAGCATTCTCAGGAACTTCTGTGTGATGAGTGCATTCAACTCACAGACTTCAACGTTCCTTTTGATAGAACAGTTTTGAAACTCTCCTTTTGTAGACTCTGCAAGTGTTTATTTCGAGCGCTTTGAGGCCTACGCTGGAAAACGAAATGTCTTCAAATAACAACTACACAGAAACATTCTCAGAACATTCTTTGTGATGAGTGCATTCAACTCACAGACTTGAACCTTCCTTTTGAAACAGCAGTTTTGAAACACTCTTTTTGTAGAATCTGCAAGTGGATATTTGGAGCGCTTCGGGGCCTATGCTGGGAAATGAAATATCTTCACCTAAAAACTAGACAGAAGCATTCTCAGAAACTTCTGTGTGATGAGTGCATTCAACTCACAGAGTTGAACATTCCTTTTGATAGAGCAGTTTGGAAACACTAATTTTGTAAAATCTGCAAGTGTTTATTTGGAACGCTTTGAGGCCTATGCTGGAAAAGGAAATATCTTCACATAAAAACTAGACAGAAGCATTCTCAGAAACTTCTCTGTGATGAGTGCATTCTACTCACAGAGTTGAACCTTCTTTTTGATAGAAGAGTTTTCAAACTCTCTTTTTGTAGAATCTGCAAATGCATATTTGGAGCTGTATGATTCCAACGCTGGGAAAGGAAACATCCTCACATAGAAACTAGACAGAAGCATTCTCAGAAACTTGTTTGTGACGAGTGCATTCAACTCACAGACTTGAACCTTTCTTTTGAAAGAGCAGTTTTGGAACACTCTTTTTGTAGATTCTGCTAGTGTATATTTGGAGCGCTGTGAGGCCTATGTTGGGAAATGAAATATCTTCACCTAAAAACTAGACAGAAGCATTCTCAGAAACTTCTGTGTGATGAGTGCATTCAACTCACAGACTTGAACGTTCCTTTTGATAGAACAGTTTTGAAACACTCCTTTTATAGAATCTTTAAGGGTTCATTTCGAGCGCTTTGAGGCGTATGCTGGAAAAAGATATGTCTTCAAATAACAACTACACAGAAGCATTCTCAGAAACTTCTTTGTGATGAGTGCATTCAACTCACAGACTTGAACCTTCCCTTTGAAAGAGCAGTTTTGAAACACTCTTTTTGTAGAATCTGCAAGTGGATATTTGGAGCGCTTTGGGGCCTAGGCTGGGAAATGAAATATCTTCACCTAAAAACTAGACAGAAGCATTCTCAGAAACTTCTGTGTGATGAGCGCATTCAACTCACAGACTTCAACGTTCCTTTTGATAGAACAGTTTTGAAACTCACCTTTTGTAGAATCTGCAAGTGTTTATTTCGAGCGCTTTGAGGCCTATGCTGGAAAAGGAAATGTCTTCAAATAACAACTACACAGAAGCATTCTCAGAACCTTCTTTGTGATGAGTGCATTCAACTCACAGACTTGAACCTTCCTTTTGAAACAGCAGTTTTGAAACACTCTTTTTGTAGCATCTACAAATGGATATTTGGAGCGCTTTGGGGCCTATGCTGGGAAATGAAATATCTTCACCTAAAAACTAGACAGAAGCATTCTCAGAAACTTCTGTGTGATGAGTGCATTCAACTCACAGACTTGAACATTCCTTTTGATAGAGCAGTTTGGAAACACTAATTTTGTAAAATCTGCAAGTGTTTACTTGGAGCGCTTTGAGGCCTATGCTGGAAAAGGAAATATCTTCACATAAAAACTAGACAGAAGCATTCTCAGAAACTTCTCTGTGATGAGTGCATTCTACTCACGGAGTTGAACCTTCTTTTTGATACAAGAGTTTTCAAACACTCTTTTTGTAGAATCTGCAAGTGCATATTTGGAGCTGTTTGAGGCCAACGCTGGAAAAGGAAACATCCTCACATAGAAACTAGACAGAAGCATTCTCAGAAACTTGTTTGTGACGAGTGCATTCAACTCACAGACTTGAGCCTTTCTTTTGAAAGAGCAGTTTTGGAACACTCTTTTTGTAGAATCTGCTAGTGTATATTTGGAGCGCTGTGAGGCCTATGCTGGGAAATGAAATATCTTCACCTAAAAACAAGACAGAAGCATTCTCAGAAACTTCTGTGTGATGAGTGCATTCAACTCACAGACTTGAACGTTCCTTTTGATAGAACAGTTTTGAAACACTCCTTTTGTAGAATCTGCAAGTGTTTATTTGGAGCGCTTTGAGGCGTATGCTGGAAAAGGAAATGTCTTCAAATAACAACTACACAGAAGCATTCTCAGAAACTTCTTTGTGATGAGTGCATTCAACTCACAGACTTGAACCTTCCTTTTGAAAGAGCAGTTTTGAAACACTGTTTTGGTAGAATCTGCAAGTGGATATATGGGGCTCTTTGGGGCCTATGCTGGGAAATGAAATATCTGCACCTAAAAACTAGACAGAAGCATTCTCAGGAACTTCTGTGTGATGAGTGCATTCAACTCACAGACTTCAACGTTCCTTTTGACAGAACAGTTTTGAAACTCTCCTTTTGTAGACTCTGCAAGTGTTTATTTCGAGCGCTTTGAGGCCTACGCTGGAAAACGAAATGTCTTCAAATAACAACTACACAGAAACATTCTCAGAACATTCTTTGTGATGAGTGCATTCAACTCACAGACTTGAACCTTCCTTTTGAAAGAGCAGTTTTGAAACACTCTTTTTGTAGAATCTGCAAGTGGATATTTGGAGCGCTTCAGGGCCTATGCTGGGAAATGAAATATCTTCACCTAAAAACTAGACAGAAGCATTCTCAGAAACTTCTGTGTGATGAGTGCATTCAACTCACAGAGTTGAACATTCCTTTTGATAGAGCAGTTTGGAAACACTAATTTTGTAAAATCTGCAAGTGTTTATTTGGAACGCTTTGAGGCCTATGCTGGAAAAGGAAATATCTTCACATAAAAACTAGACAGAAGCATTCTCAGAAACTTCTCTGTGATGAGTGCATTCTACTCACAGAGTTGAACCTTCTTTTTGATAGAAGAGTTTTCAAACTCTCTTTTTGTAGAATCTGCAAATGCATATTTGGAGCTGTATGATTCCAACGCTGGGAAAGGAAACATCCTCACATAGAAACCAGACAGAAGCATTCTCAGAAACTTGTTTGTGACGAGTGCATTCAACTCACAGACTTGAGCCTTTCTTTTGAAAGAGCAGTTTTGGAACACTCTTTTTGTAGAATCTGCTAGTGTATATTTGGAGCGCTGTGAGGCCTATGCTGGGAAATGAAATATCTTCACCTGAAAACAAGACAGAAGCATTCTCAGAAACTTCTGTGTGATGAGTGCATTCAACTCACAGACTTGAACGTTCCTTTTGATAGAACAGTTTTGAAACACTCCTTTTGTAGAATCTGCAAGTGTTTATTTGGAGCGCTTTGAGGCGTATGCTGGAAAAGGAAATGTCTTCAAATAACAACTACACAGAAGCATTCTCAGAAACTTCTTTGTGATGAGTGCATTCAACTCACAGACTTGAACCTTCCTTTTGAAAGAGCAGTTTTGAAACACTGTTTTGGTAGAATCTGCAAGTGGATATATGGAGCTCTTTGGGGCCTATGCTGGGAAATGAAATATCTGCACCTAAAAACTAGACAGAAGCATTCTCAGGAACTTCTGTGTGATGAGTGCATTCAACTCACAGACTTCAACGTTCCTTTTGATAGAACAGTTTTGAAACTCTCCTTTTGTAGACTCTGCAAGTGTTTATTTCGAGCGCTTTGAGGCCTACGCTGGAAAACGAAATGTCTTCAAATAACAACTACACAGAAACATTCTCAGAACATTCTTTGTGATGAGTGCATTCAACTCACAGACTTGAACCTTCCTTTTGAAAGAGCAGTTTTGAAACACTCTTTTTGTAGAATCTGCAAGTGGATATTTGGAGCGCTTCGGGGCCTATGCTGGGAAATGAAATATCTTCACCTAAAAACTAGACAGAAGCATTCTCAGAAACTTCTGTGTGATGAGTGCATTCAACTCACAGAGTTGAACATTCCTTTTGATAGAGCAGTTTGGAAACACTAATTTTGTAAAATCTGCAAGTGTTTATTTGGAACGCTTTGAGGCCTATGCTGGAAAAGGAAATATCTTCACATAAAAACTAGACAGAAGCATTCTCAGAAACTTCTCTGTGATGAGTGCATTCTACTCACAGAGTTGAACCTTCTTTTTGATAGAAGAGTTTTCAAACTCTCTTTTTGTAGAATCTGCAAATGCATATTTGGAGCTGTATGATTCCAACGCTGGGAAAGGAAACATCCTCACATAGAAACTAGACAGAAGCATTCTCAGAAACTTGTTTGTGACGAGTGCATTCAACTCACAGACTTGAACCTTTCTTTTGAAAGAGCAGTTTTGGAACACTCTTTTTGTAGATTCTGCTAGTGTATATTTGGAGCGCTGTGAGGCCTATGTTGGGAAATGAAATATCTTCACCTAAAAACTAGACAGAAGCATTCTCAGAAACTTCTGTGTGATGAGTGCATTCAACTCACAGAATTGAACGTTCCTTTTGATAGAACAGTTTTGAAACACTCCTTTTATAGAATCTTTAAGGGTTTATTTCGAGCGCTTTGAGGCGTATGCTGGAAAAAGATATGTCTTCAAATAACAACTACACAGAAGCATTCTCAGAAACTTCTTTGTGATGAGTGCATTCAACTCACAGACTTGAACCTTCCCTTTGAAAGAGCAGTTTTGAAACACTCTTTTTGTAGAATCTGCAAGTGGATATTTGGAGCGCTTTGGGGCCTAGGCTGGGAAATGAAATATCTTCACCTAAAAACTAGACAGAAGCATTCTCAGAAACTTCTGTGTGATGAGCGCATTCAACTCACAGACTTCAACGTTCCTTTTGATAGAACAGTTTTGAAACTCACCTTTTGTAGAATCTGCAAGTGTTTATTTCGAGCGCTTTGAGGCCTATGCTGGAAAAGGAAATGTCTTCAAATAACAACTACACAGAAGCATTCTCAGAACCTTCTTTGTGATGAGTGCATTCAACTCACAGACTTGAACCTTCCTTTTGAAACAGCAGTTTTGAAACACTCTTTTTGTAGAATCTACAAATGGATATTTGGAGCGCTTTGGGGCCTATGCTGGGAAATGAAATATCTTCACCTAAAAACTAGACAGAAGCATTCTCAGAAACTTCTGTGTGATGAGTGCATTCAACTCACAGACTTGAACATTCCTTTTGATAGAGCAGTTTGGAAACACTAATTTTGTAAAATCTGCAAGTGTTTACTTGGAGCGCTTTGAGGCCTATGCTGGAAAAGGAAATATCTTCACATAAAAACTAGACAGAAGCATTCTCAGAAACTTCTCTGTGATGAGTGCATTCTACTCACGGAGTTGAACCTTCTTTTTGATACAAGAGTTTTCAAACACTCTTTTTGTAGAATCTGCAAGTGCATATTTGG
Source organism: Pongo abelii (assembly GCF_028885655.2). Classification (NCBI taxonomy): domain Eukaryota; kingdom Metazoa; phylum Chordata; class Mammalia; order Primates; family Hominidae; genus Pongo; species Pongo abelii. The sequence continues at coordinate 49,331,338 of NC_071992.2, forward strand.
AGCTGTTTGAGGCCAACGCTGGAAAAGGAAACATCCTCACATAGAAACTAGACAGAAGCATTCTCAGAAACTTGTTTGTGACGAGTGCATTCAACTCACAGACTTGAGCCTTTCTTTTGAAAGAGCAGTTTTGGAACACTCTTTTTGTAGAATCTGCTAGTGTATATTTGGAGCGCTGTGAGGCCTATGCTGGGAAATGAAATATCTTCACCTAAAAACAAGACAGAAGCATTCTCAGAAACTTCTGTGTGATGAGTGCATTCAACTCACAGACTTGAACGTTCCTTTTGATAGAACAGTTTTGAAACACTCCTTTTGTAGAATCTGCAAGTGTTTATTTGGAGCGCTTTGAGGCGTATGCTGGAAAAGGAAATGTCTTCAAATAACAACTACACAGAAGCATTCTCAGAAACTTCTTTGTGATGAGTGCATTCAACTCACAGACTTGAACCTTCCTTTTGAAAGAGCAGTTTTGAAACACTGTTTTGATAGAATCTGCAAGTGGATATATGGAGCTCTTTGGGGCCTATGCTGGGAAATGAAATATCTGCACCTAAAAACTAGACAGAAGCATTCTCAGGAACTTCTGTGTGATGAGTGCATTCAACTCACAGACTTCAACGTTCCTTTTGATAGAACAGTTTTGAAACTCTCCTTTTGTAGACTCTGCAAGTGTTTATTTCGAGCGCTTTGAGGCCTACGCTGGAAAACGAAATGTCTTCAAATAACAACTACACAGAAACATTCTCAGAACATTCTTTGTGATGAGTGCATTCAACTCACAGACTTGAACCTTCCTTTTGAAAGAGCAGTTTTGAAACACTCTTTTTGTAGAATCTGCAAGTGGATATTTGGAGCGCTTCGGGGCCTATGCTGGGAAATGAAATATCTTCACCTAAAAACTAGACAGAAGCATTCTCAGAAACTTCTGTGTGATGAGTGCATTCAACTCACAGAGTTGAACATTCCTTTTGATAGAGCAGTTTGGAAACACTAATTTTGTAAAATCTGCAAGTGTTTATTTGGAACGCTTTGAGGCCTATGCTGGAAAAGGAAATATCTTCACATAAAAACTAGACAGAAGCATTCTCAGAAACATCTCTGTGATGAGTGCATTCTACTCACAGAGTTGAACCTTCTTTTTGATAGAAGAGTTTTCAAACTCTCTTTTTGTAGAATCTGCAAATGCATATTTGGAGCTGTATGATTCCAACGCTGGGAAAGGAAACATCCTCACATAGAAACTAGACAGAAGCATTCTCAGAAACTTGTTTGTGACGAGTGCATTCAACTCACAGACTTGAACCTTTCTTTTGAAAGAGCAGTTTTGGAACACTCTTTTTGTAGATTCTGCTAGTGTATATTTGGAGCGCTGTGAGGCCTATGTTGGGAAATGAAATATCTTCACCTAAAAACTAGACAGAAGCATTCTCAGAAACTTCTGTGTGATGAGTGCATTCAACTCACAGAATTGAACGTTCCTTTTGATAGAACAGTTTTGAAACACTCCTTTTATAGAATCTTTAAGGGTTTATTTCGAGCGCTTTGAGGCGTATGCTGGAAAAAGATATGTCTTCAAATAACAACTACACAGAAGCATTCTCAGAAACTTCTTTGTGATGAGTGCATTCAACTCACAGACTTGAACCTTCCCTTTGAAAGAGCAGTTTTGAAACACTCTTTTTGTAGAATCTGCAAGTGGATATTTGTAGCGCTTTGGGGCCTAGGCTGGGAAATGAAATATCTTCACCTAAAAACTAGACAGAAGCATTCTCAGAAACTTCTGTGTGATGAGCGCATTCAACTCACAGACTTCAACGTCCCTTTTGATAGAACAGTTTTGAAACTCACCTTTTGTAGAATCTGCAAGTGTTTATTTCGAGCACTTTGAGGCCTATGCTGGAAAAGGAAATGTCTTCAAATAACAACTACACAGAAGCATTCTCAGAACCTTCTTTGTGATGAGTGCATTCAACTCACAGACTTGAACCTTCCTTTTGAAACAGCAGTTTTGAAACACTCTTTTTGTAGAATCTACAAACGGATATTTGGAGCGCTTTGGGGCCTATGCTGGGAAATGAAATATCTTCACCTAAAAACTAGACAGAAGCATTCTCAGAAACTTCTGTGTGATGAGTGCATTCAACTCACAGACTTGAACATTCCTTTTGATAGAGCAGTTTGGAAACACTAATTTTGTAAAATCTGCAAGTGTTTACTTGGAGCGCTTTGAGGCCTATGCTGGAAAAGGAAATATCTTCACATAAAAACTAGACAGAAGCATTCTCAGAAACTTCTCTGTGATGAGTGCATTCTACTCACGGAGTTGAACCTTCTTTTTGATACGAGAGTTTTCAAACACTCTTTTTGTAGAATCTGCAAGTGCATATTTGGAGCTGTTTGAGGCCAACGCTGGAAAAGGAAACATCCTCACATAGAAACTAGACAGAAGCATTCTCAGAAACTTGTTTGTGACGAGTGCATTCAACTCACAGACTTGAGCCTTTCTTTTGAAAGAGCAGTTTTGGAACACTCTTTTTGTAGAATCTGCTAGTGTATATTTGGAGCGCTGTGAGGCCTATGCTGGGAAATGAAATATCTTCACCTAAAAACAAGACAGAAGCATTCTCAGAAACTTCTGTGTGATGAGTGCATTCAACTCACAGACTTGAACGTTCCTTTTGATAGAACAGTTTTGAAACACTCCTTTTGTAGAATCTGCAAGTGTTTATTTGGAGCGCTTTGAGGCGTATGCTGGAAAAGGAAATGTCTTCAAATAACAACTACACAGAAGCATTCTCAGAAACTTCTTTGTGATGAGTGCATTCAACTCACAGACTTGAACCTTCCTTTTGAAAGAGCAGTTTTGAAACACTGTTTTGGTAGAATCTGCAAGTGGATATATGGAGCTCTTTGGGGCCTATGCTGGGAAATGAAATATCTGCACCTAAAAACTAGACAGAAGCATTCTCAGGAACTTCTGTGTGATGAGTGCATTCAACTCACAGACTTCAACGTTCCTTTTGACAGAACAGTTTTGAAACTCTCCTTTTGTAGACTCTGCAAGTGTTTATTTCGAGCGCTTTGAGGCCTACGCTGGAAAACGAAATGTCTTCAAATAACAACTACACAGAAACATTCTCAGAACATTCTTTGTGATGAGTGCATTCAACTCACAGACTTGAACCTTCCTTTTGAAAGAGCAGTTTTGAAACACTCTTTTTGTAGAATCTGCAAGTGGATATTTGGAGCGCTTCGGGGCCTATGCTGGGAAATGAAATATCTTCACCTAAAAACTAGATAGAAGCATTCTCAGAAACTTCTGTGTGATGAGTGCATTCAACTCACAGAGTTGAACATTCCTTTTGATAGAGCAGTTTGGAAACACTAATTTTGTAAAATCTGCAAGTGTTTATTTGGAACGCTTTGAGGCCTATGCTGGAAAAGGAAATATCTTCACATAAAAACTAGACAGAAGCATTCTCAGAAACTTCTCTGTGATGAGTGCATTCTACTCACAGAGTTGAACCTTCTTTTTGATAGAAGAGTTTTCAAACTCTCTTTTTGTAGAATCTGCAAATGCATATTTGGAGCTGTATGATTCCAACGCTGGGAAAGGAAACATCCTCACATAGAAACTAGACAGAAGCATTCTCAGAAACTTGTTTGTGACGAGTGCATTCAACTCACAGACTTGAACCTTTCTTTTGAAAGAGCAGTTTTGGAACACTCTTTTTGTAGATTCTGCTAGTGTATATTTGGAGCGCTGTGAGGCCTATGTTGGGAAATGAAATATCTTCACCTAAAAACTAGACAGAAGCATTCTCAGAAACTTCTGTGTGATGAGTGCATTCAACTCACAGACTTGAACGTTCCTTTTGATAGAACAGTTTTGAAACACTCCTTTTATAGAATCTTTAAGGGTTTATTTCGAGCGCTTTGAGGCGTATGCTGGAAAAAGTTATGTCTTCAAATAACAACTACACAGAAGCATTCTCAGAAACTTCTTCGTGATGAGTGCATTCAACTCACAGACTTGAACCTTCCCTTTGAAAGAGCAGTTTTGAAACACTCTTTTTGTAGAATCTGCAAGTGGATATTTGGAGCGCTTTGGGGCCTACGCTGGGAAATGAAATATCTTCACCTAAAAACTAGACAGAAGCATTCTCAGAAACTTCTGTGTGATGAGTGCATTCAACTCACAGACTTCAACGTTCCTTTTGATAGAACAGTTTTGAAACTCACCTTTTGTAGAATCTGCAAGTGTTTATTTCGAGCGCTTTGAGGCCTATGCTGGAAAAGGAAATGTCTTCAAATAACAACTACACAGAAGCATTCTCAGAACTTTCTTTGTGATGAGTGCATTCAACTCACAGACTTGAACCTTCCTTTTGAAACAGCAGTTTTGAAACACTCTTTTTGTAGCATCTACAAATGGATATTTGGAGCGCTTTGGGGCCTATGCTGGGAAATGAAATATCTTCACCTAAAAACTAGACAGAAGCATTCTCAGAAACTTCTGTGTGATGAGTGCATTCAACTCACAGACTTGAACATTCCTTTTGATAGAGCAGTTTGGAAACACTAATTTTGTAAAATCTGCAAGTGTTTATTTGGAGCGCTTTGAGGCCTATGCTGGAAAAGGAAATATCTTCACATAAAAACTAGACAGAAGCATTCTCAGAAACTTCTCTGTGATGAGTGCATTCTACTCACAGAGTTGAACCTTCTTTTTGATACAAGAGTTTTCAAACACTCTTTTTGTAGAATCTGCAAGTGCATATTTGGAGCTGTTTGAGGCCAACGCTGGAAAAGGAAACATCCTCACATAGAAACTAGACAGAAGCATTCTCAGAAACTTGTTTGTGACGAGTGCATTCAACTCACAGACTTGAGCCTTTCTTTTGAAAGAGCAGTTTTGGAACACTCTTTTTGTAGAATCTGCTAGTGTATATTTGGAGCGCTGTGAGGCCTATGCTGGGAAATGAAATATCTTCACCTAAAAACAAGACAGAAGCATTCTCAGAAACTTCTGTGTGATGAGTGCATTCAACTCACAGACTTGAACGTTCCTTTTGATAGAACAGTTTTGAAACACTCCTTTTGTAGAATCTGCAAGTGTTTATTTGGAGCGCTTTGAGGCGTATGCTGGAAAAGGAAATGTCTTCAAATAACAACTACACAGAAGCATTCTCAGAAACTTCTTTGTGATGAGTGCATTCAACTCACAGACTTGAACCTTCCTTTTGAAAGAGCAGTTTTGAAACACTGTTTTGGTAGAATCTGCAAGTGGATATATGGAGCTCTTTGGGGCCTATGCTGGGAAATGAAATATCTGCACCTAAAAACTAGACGGAAGCATTCTCAGGAACTTCTGTGTGATGAGTGCATTCAACTCACAGACTTCAACGTTCCTTTTGATAGAACAGTTTTGAAACTCTCCTTTTGTAGACTCTGCAAGTGTTTATTTCGAGCGCTTTGAGGCCTACGCTGGAAAACGAAATGTCTTCAAATAACAACTACACAGAAACATTCTCAGAACATTCTTTGTGATGAGTGCATTCAACTCACAGACTTGAACCTTCCTTTTGAAAGAGCAGTTTTGAAACACTCTTTTTGTAGAATCTGCAAGTGGATATTTGGAGCGCTTCGGGGCCTATGCTGGGAAATGAAATATCTTCACCTAAAAACTAGACAGAAGCATTCTCAGAAACTTCTGTGTGATGAGTGCATTCAACTCACAGAGTTGAACATTCCTTTTGATAGAGCAGTTTGGAAACACTAATTTTGTAAAATCTGCAAGTGTTTATTTGGAACGCTTTGAGGCCTATGCTGGAAAAGGAAATATCTTCACATAAAAACTAGACAGAAGCATTCTCAGAAACTTCTCTGTGATGAGTGCATTCTACTCACAGAGTTGAACCTTCTTTTTGATAGAAGAGTTTTCAAACTCTCTTTTTGTAGAATCTGCAAATGCATATTTGGAGCTGTATGATTCCAACGCTGGGAAAGGAAACATCCTCACATAGAAACTAGACAGAAGCATTCTCAGAAACTTGTTTGTGACGAGTGCATTCAACTCACAGACTTGAACCTTTCTTTTGAAAGAGCAGTTTTGGAACACTCTTTTTGTAGATTCTGCTAGTGTATATTTGGAGCGCTGTGAGGCCTATGTTGGGAAATGAAATATCTTCACCTAAAAACTAGACAGAAGCATTCTCAGCAACTTCTGTGTGATGAGTGCATTCAACTCACAGACTTGAACGTTCCTTTTGATAGAACAGTTTTGAAACACTCCTTTTGTAGAATCTTTAAGGGTTTATTTCGAGCGCTTTGAGGCGTATGCTGGAAAAAGATATGTCTTCAAATAACAACTACACAGAAGCATTCTCAGAAACTTCTTTGTGATGAGTGCATTCAACTCACAGACTTGAACCTTCCCTTTGAAAGAGCAGTTTTGAAACACTCTTTTTGTAGAATCTGCAAGTGGATATTTGGAGCGCTTTGGGGCCTAGGCTGGGAAATGAAATATCTTCACCTAAAAACTAGACAGAAGCATTCTCAGAAACTTCTGTGTGATGAGTGCATTCAACTCACAGACTTCAACGTTCCTTTTGATAGAACAGTTTTGAAACTCACCTTTTGTAGAATCTGCAAGTGTTTATTTGGAGCGCTTTGAGGCGTATGCTGGAAAAGGAAATGTCTTCAAATAACAACTACACAGAAGCATTCTCAGAACCTTCTTTGTGATGAGTGCATTCAACTCACAGACTTGAACCTTCCTTTTGAAACAGCAGTTTTGAAACACTCTTTTTGTAGAATCTACAAATGGATATTTGGAGCGCTTTGGGGCCTATGCTGGGAAATGAAATATCTTCACCTAAAAACTAGACAGAAGCATTCTCAGAAACTTCTGTGTGATGAGTGCATTCAACTCACAGACTTGAACATTCCTTTTGATAGAGCAGTTTGGAAACACTAATTTTGTAAAATCTGCAAGTGTTTATTTGGAACGCTTTGAGGCCTATGCTGGAAAAGGAAATATCTTCACATAAAAACTAGACAGAAGCATTCTCAGAAACTTCTCTGTGATGAGTGCATTCTACTCACAGAGTTGAACCTTCTTTTTGATACAAGAGTTTTCAAACTCTGTTTTTGTAGAATCTGCAAATGCATATTTGGAGCTGTATGATTCTAACGCTGGGAAAGGAAACATCCTCACATAGAAACTAGACAGAAGCATTCTCAGAAACTTGTTTGTGACGAGTGCATTCAACTCACAGACTTGAACCTTTCTTTTGAAAGAGCAGTTTTGGAACACTCTTTTTGTAGATTCTGCTAGTGTATATTTGGAGCGCTGTGAGGCCTATGTTGGGAAATGAAATATCTTCACCTAAAAACTAGACAGAAGCATTCTCAGAAACTTCTGTGTGATGAGTGCATTCAACTCACAGACTTCAACGTTCCTTTTGATAGAACAGTTTTGAAACACTCCTTTTATAGGATCTTTAAGGGTTTATTTCGAGAGCTTTGAGGCGTATGCTGGAAAAAGATATGTCTTCAAATAACAACTACACAGAAGCATTCTCAGAAACTTCTTTGTGATGAGTGCATTCAACTCACAGACTTGAACCTTCCCTTTGAAAGAGCAGTTTTGAAACACTCTTTTTGTAGAATCTGCAAGTGGATATTTGGAGCGCTTTGGGGCCTAGGCTGGGAAATGAAATATCTTCACCTAAAAACTAGACAGAAGCATTCTCAGAAACTTCTGTGTGATGAGTGCATTCAACTCACAGACTTCAACGTTCCTTTTGATAGAACAGTTTGGAAACACTAATTTTGTAAAATCTGCAAGTGTTTATTTGGAGCGCTTTGAGGCCTATGCTGGAAAAGGAAATATCTTCACATAAAAACTAGACAGAAGCATTCTCAGAAACTTCTCTGTGATGAGTGCATTCTACTCACAGAGTTGAACCTTCTTTTTGATACAAGAGTTTTCAAACACTCTTTTTGTAGAATCTGCAAGTGCATATTTGGAGCTGTTTGAGGCCAACACTGGAAAAGGAAACATCCTCACATAGAAACTAGACAGAAGCATTCTCAGAAACTTGTTTGTGACGAGTGCATTCAACTCACAGACTTGAGCCTTTCTTTTGAAAGAGCAGTTTTGGAACACTCTTTTTGTAGAATCTGCTAGTGTATATTTGGAGCGCTGTGAGGCCTATGCTGGGAAATGAAACATCTTCACCTAAAAACAAGACAGAAGCATTCTCAGAAACTTCTGTGTGATGAGTGCATTCAACTCACAGACTTGAACGTTCCTTTTGATAGAACAGTTTTGAAACACTCCTTTTGTAGAATCTGCAAGTGTTTATTTGGAGCGCTTTGAGGCGTATGCTGGAAAAGGATATGTCTTCAAATAACAACTACACAGAAGCATTCTCAGAAACTTCTTTGTGATGAGTGCATTCAACTCACAGACTTGAACCTTCCTTTTGAAAGAGCAGTTTTGAAACACTGTTTTGGTAGAATCTGCAAGTGGATATATGGAGCTCTTTGGGGCCTATGCTGGGAAATGAAATATCTGCACCTAAAAACTAGACAGAAGCATTCTCAGGAACTTCTGTGTGATGAGTGCATTCAACTCACAGACTTCAACGTTCCTTTTGATAGATCAGTTTTGAAACTCTCCTTTTGTAGACTCTGCAAGTGTTTATATCGAGCTCTTTGAGGCCTACGCTGGAAAACGAAATGTCTTCAAATAACAACTACACAGAAACATTCTCAGAACATTCTTTGTGATGAGTGCATTCAACTCACAGACTTCAACGTTCCTTTTGATAGAACAGTTTTGAAACTCACCTTTTGTAGAATCTGCAAGTGTTTATTTCGAGCGCTTTGAGGCCTATGCTGGAAAAGGAAATGTCTTCAAATAACAACTACACAGAAGCATTCTCAGAACCTTCTTTGTGATGAGTGCATTCAACTCACAGACTTGAACCTTCCTTTTGAAACAGCAGTTTTGAAACACTCTTTTTGTAGAATCTACAAATGGATATTTGGAGCGCTTTGGGGCCTATGCGGGGAAATGAAATATCTTCACCTAAAAACTAGACAGAAGCATTCTCAGAAACTTCTGTGTGTTGAGTGCATTCAACTCACAGACTTGAACATTCCTTTTGATAGAGCAGTTTGGAAACACTAATTTTGTAAAATCTGCAAGTGTTTATTTGGAGCGCTTTGAGGCCTATGCTGGAAAAGGAAATATCTTCACATAAAAACTAGACAGAAGCATTCTCAGAAACTTCTCTGTGATGAGTGCATTCTACTCACAGAGTTGAACCTTCTTTTTGATACAAGAGTTTTCAAACACTCTTTTTGTAGGATCTGCAAGTGCATATTTGGAGCTGTTTGAGGCCAACGCTGGAAAAGGAAACATCCTCACATAGAAACTAGACAGAAGCATTCTCAGAAACTTGTTTGTGACGAGTGCATTCAACTCACAGACTTGAGCCTTTCTTTTGAAAGAGCAGTTTTGGAACACTCTTTTTGTAGAATCTGCTAGTGTATATTTGGAGCGCTGTGAGGCCTATGCTGGGAAATGAAATATCTTCACCTAAAAACAAGACAGAAGCATTCTCAGAAACTTCTCTGTGATGAGTGCATTCAACTCACAGACTTGAACGTTCCTTTTGATAGAACAGTTTTGAAACACTCCTTTTGTAGAATCTGCAAGTGTTTATTTGGAGCGCTTTGAGGCATATGCTGGAAAAGGAACTGTCTTCAAATAACAACTACACAGAAGCATTCTCAGAAACTTCTTTGTGATGAGTGCATTCAACTCACAGACTTGAACCTTCCTTTTGAAAGAGCAGTTTTGAAACACTGTTTTGGTAGAATCTGCAAGTGGATATATGGAGCTCTTTGGGGCCTATGCTGGGAAATGAAATATCTGCACCTAAAAACTAGACAGAAGCATTCTCAGGACCTTCTGTGTGATGAGTGCATTCAACTCACAGACTTCAACGTTCCTTTTTATAGAACAGTTTTGAAACTCTCCTTTTCTAGACTCTGCAAGTGTTTATTTCGAGCGCTTTGAGGCCTACGCTGGAAAATGAAATGTCTTCAAATAACAACTACACAGAAACATTCTCAGAACATTCTTTGTGATGAGTGCATTCAACTCACAGACTTGAACCTTCCTTTTGAAAGAGCAGTTTTGAAACACTCTTTTTGTAGAATCTGCAAGTGGATATTTGGAGCGCTTCGGGGCCTATGCTGGGAAATGAAATATCTTCACCTAAAAACTAGACAGAAGCATTCTCAGAAACTTCTGCGTGATGAGTGCATTCAACTCACAGAGTTGAACATTCCTTTTGATAGAGCAGTTTGGAAACACTAATTTTGTAAAATCTGCAAGTGTTTATTTGGAACGCTTTGAGGCCTATGCTGGAAAAGGAAATATCTTCACATAAAAACTAGACAGAAGCATTCTCAGAAACTTCTCTGTGATGAGTGCATTCTACTCACAGAGTTGAACCTTCTTTTTGATAGAAGAGTTTTCAAACTCTCTTTTTGTAGAATCTGCAAATGCATATTTGGAACTGTATGATTCCAACGCTGGGAAAGGAAACATCCTCACATAGAAACTAGACAGAAGCATTCTCAGAAACTTGTTTGTGACGAGTGCATTCAACTCACAGACTTGAACCTTTCTTTTGAAAGAGCAGTTTTGGAACACTCTTTTTGTAGATTCTGCTAGTGTATATTTGGAGCGCTGTGAGGCCTATGTTGGGAAATGAAATATCTTCACCTAAAAACTAGACAGAAGCATTCTCAGCAACTTCTGTGTGATGAGTGCATTCAACTCACAGAATTGAACGTTCCTTTTGATAGAACAGTTTTGAAACACTCCTTTTGTAGAATCTTTAAGGGTTTATTTCGAGCGCTTTGAGGCGTATGCTGGAAAAAGATATGTCTTCAAATAACAACTACACAGAAGCATTCTCAGAAACTTCTTTGTGATGAGTGCATTCAACTCACAGACTTGAACCTTCCCTTTGAAAGAGCAGTTTTGAAACACTCTTTTTGTAGAATCTGCAAGTGGATATTTGGAGCGCTTTGGGGCCTAGGCTGGGAAATGAAATATCTTCACCTAAAAACTAGACAGAAGCATTCTCAGAAACTTCTGTGTGATGAGTGCATTCAACTCACAGACTTCAACGTTCCTTTTGATAGAACAGTTTTGAAACTCACCTTTTGTAGAATCTGCAAGTGTTTATTTCGAGCGCTTTGAGGCCTATGCTGGAAAAGGAAATGTCTTCAAATAACAAGTACACAGAAGCATTCTCAGAACCTTCTTTGTGATGAGTGCATTCAACTCACAGACTTGAACCTTCCTTTTGAAACAGCAGTTTTGAAACACTCTTTTTGTAGAATCTACAAATGGATATTTGGAGCGCTTTGGGGCCTATGCTGGGAAATGAAATATCTTCACCTAAAAACTAGACAGAAGCATTCTCAGAAACTTCTGTGTGATGAGTGCATTCAACTCACAGACTTGAACATTCCTTTTGATAGAGCAGTTTGGAAACACTAATTTTGTAAAATCTGCAAGTGTTTATTTGGAACGCTTTGAGGCCTATGCTGGAAAAGGAAATATCTTCACATAAAAACTAGACAGAAGCATTCTCAGAAACTTCTCTGTGATGAGTGCATTCTACTCACAGAGTTGAACCTTCTTTTTGATACAAGAGTTTTCAAACTCTCTTTTTGTAGAATCTGCAAATGCATATTTGGAGCTGTATGATTCCAACGCTGGGAAAGGAAACATCCTCACATAGAAACTAGACAGAAGCATTCTCAGAAACTTGTTTGTGACGAGTGCATTCAACTCACAGACTTGAACCTTTCTTTTGAAAGAGCAGTTTTGGAACACTCTTTTTGTAGATTCTGCTAGTGTATATTTGGAGCGCTGTGAGGCCTATGTTGGGAAATGAAATATCTTCACCTAAAAACTAGACAGAAGCATTCTCAGAAACTTCTGTGTGATGAGTGCATTCAACTCACAGACTTCAACGTTCCTTTTGATAGAACAGTTTTGAAACACTCCTTTTATAGAATCTTTAAGGGTTTATTTCGAGAGCTTTGAGGCGTATGCTGGAAAAAGATATGTCTTCAAATAACAACTACACAGAAGCATTCTCAGAAACTTCTTTGTGATGAGTGCATTCAACTCACAGACTTGAACCTTCCCTTTGAAAGAGCAGTTTTGAAACACTCTTTTTGTAGAATCTGCAAGTGGATATTTGGAGCGCTTTGGGGCCTAGGCTGGGAAATGAAATATCTTCACCTAAAAACTAGACAGAAGCATTCTCAGAAACTTCTGTGTGATGAGTGCATTCAACTCACAGACTTCAACGTTCCTTTTGATAGAACAGTTTGGAAACACTAATTTTGTAAAATCTGCAAGTGTTTATTTGGAGCGCTTTGAGGCCTATGCTGGAAAAGGAAATATCTTCACATAAAAACTAGACAGAAGCATTCTCAGAAACTTCTCTGTGATGAGTGCATTCTACTCACAGAGTTGAACCTTCTTTTTGATACAAGAGTTTTCAAACACTCTTTTTGTAGAATCTGCAAGTGCATATTTGGAGCTGTTTGAGGCCAACGCTGGAAAAGGAAACATCCTCACATAGAAACTAGACAGAAGCATTCTCAGAAACTTGTTTGTGACGAGTGCATTCAACTCACAGACTTGAGCCTTTCTTTTGAAAGAGCAGTTTTGGAACACTCTTTTTGTAGAATCTGCTAGTGTATATTTGGAGCGCTGTGAGGCCTATGCTGGGAAATGAAACATCTTCACCTAAAAACAAGACAGAAGCATTCTCAGAAACTTCTGTGTGATGAGTGCATTCAACTCACAGACTTGAACGTTCCTTTTGATAGTACAGTTTTGAAACACTCCTTTTGTAGAATCTGCAAGTGTTTATTTGGAGCGCTTTGAGGCGTATGCTGGAAAAGGATATGTCTTCAAATAACAACTACACAGAAGCATTCTCAGAAACTTCTTTGTGATGAGTGCATTCAACTCACAGACTTGAACCTTCCTTTTGAAAGAGCAGTTTTGAAACACTGTTTTGGTAGAATCTGCAAGTGGATATATGGAGCTCTTTGGGGCCTATGCTGGGAAATGAAATATCTGCACCTAAAAACTAGACAGAAGCATTCTCAGGAACTTCTGTGTGATGAGTGCATTCAACTCACAGACTTCAACGTTCCTTTTGATAGATCAGTTTTGAAACTCTCCTTTTGTAGACTCTGCAAGTGTTTATATCGAGCTCTTTGAGGCCTACGCTGGAAAACGAAATGTCTTCAAATAACAACTACACAGAAACATTCTCAGAACATTCTTTGTGATGAGTGCATTCAACTCGCAGACTTCAACGTCCCTTTTGATAGAACAGTTTTGAAACTCACCTTTTGTAGAATCTGCAAGTGTTTATTTCGAGCGCTTTGAGGCCTATGCTGGAAAAGGAAATGTCTTCAAATAACAACTACACAGAAGCATTCTCAGAACCTTCTTTGTGATGAGTGCATTCAACTCACAGACTTGAACCTTCCTTTTGAAACAGCAGTTTTGAAACACTCTTTTTGTAGAATCTACAAATGGATATTTGGAGCGCTTTGGGGCCTATGCGGGGAAATGAAATATCTTCACCTAAAAACTAGACAGAAGCATTCTCAGAAACTTCTGTGTGATGAGTGCATTCAACTCACAGACTTGAACATTCCTTTTGATAGAGCAGTTTGGAAACACTAATTTTGTAAAATCTGCAAGTGTTTATTTGGAGCGCTTTGAGGCCTATGCTGGAAAAGGAAATATCTTCACATAAAAACTAGACAGAAGCATTCTCAGAAACTTCTCTGTGATGAGTGCATTCTACTCACAGAGTTGAACCTTCTTTTTGATACAAGAGTTTTCAAACACTCTTTTTGTAGGATCTGCAAGTGCATATTTGGAGCTGTTTGAGGCCAACGCTGGAAAAGGAAACATCCTCACATAGAAACTAGACAGAAGCATTCTCAGAAACTTGTTTGTGACGAGTGCATTCAACTCACAGACTTGAGCCTTTCTTTCGAAAGAGCAGTTTTGGAACACTCTTTTTGTAGAATCTGCTAGTGTATATTTGGAGCGCTGTGAGGCCTATGCTGGGAAATGAAATATCTTCACCTAAAAACAAGACAGAAGCATTCTCAGAAACTTCTCTGTGATGAGTGCATTCAACTCACAGACTTGAACGTTCCTTTTGATAGAACAGTTTTGAAACACTCCTTTTGTAGAATCTGCAAGTGTTTATTTGGAGCGCTTTGAGGCATATGCTGGAAAAGGAACTGTCTTCAAATAACAACTACACAGAAGCATTCTCAGAAACTTCTTTGTGATGAGTGCATTCAACTCACAGACTTGAACCTTCCTTTTGAAAGAGCAGTTTTGAAACACTGTTTTGGTAGAATCTGCAAGTGGATATATGGAGCTCTTTGGGGCCTATGCTGGGAAATGAAATATCTGCACCTAAAAACTAGACAGAAGCATTCTCAGGAACTTCTGTGTGATGAGTGCATTCAACTCACAGACTTCAACGTTCCTTTTTATAGAACAGTTTTGAAACTCTCCTTTTGTAGACTCTGCAAGTGTTTATTTCGAGCGCTTTGAGGCCTACGCTGGAAAATGAAATGTCTTCAAATAACAACTACACAGAAACATTCTCAGAACCTTCTTTGTGATGAGTGCATTCAACTCACAGACTTGAACCTTCCTTTTGAAAGAGCAGTTTTGAAACACTCTTTTTGTAGAATCTGCAAGTGGATATTTGGAGCGCTTCGGGGCCTATGCTGGGAAATGAAATATCTTCACCTAAAAACTAGACAGAAGCATTCTCAGAAACTTCTGTGTGATGAGTGCATTCAACTCACAGAGTTGAACATTCCTTTTGATAGAGCAGTTTGGAAACACTAATTTTGTAAAATCTGCAAGTGTTTATTTGGAACGCTTTGAGGCCTATGCTGGAAAAGGAAATATCTTCACATAAAAACTAGACAGAAGCATTCTCAGAAACTTCTCTGTGATGAGTGCATTCTACTCACAGAGTTGAACCTTCTTTTTGATAGAAGAGTTTTCAAACTCTCTTTTTGTAGAATCTGCAAATGCATATTTGGAGCTGTATGATTCCAACGCTGGGAAAGGAAACATCCTCACATAGAAACTAGACAGAAGCATTCTCAGAAACTTGTTTGTGACGAGTGCATTCAACTCACAGACTTGAACCTTTCTTTTGAAAGAGCAGTTTTGGAACACTCTTTTTGTAGATTCTGCTAGTGTATATTTGGAGCGCTGTGAGGCCTATGTTGGGAAATGAAATATCTTCACCTAAAAACTAGACAGAAGCATTCTCAGAAACTTCTGTGTGATGAGTGCATTCAACTCACAGACTTGAACGTTCCTTTTGATAGAACAGTTTTGAAACACTCCTTTTGTAGAATCTTTAAGGGTTTATTTCGAGCGCTTTGAGGCGTATGCTGGAAAAAGATATGTCTTCAAATAACAACTACACAGAAGCATTCTCAGAAACTTCTTTGTGATGAGTGCATTCAACTCACAGACTTGAACCTTCCCTTTGAAAGAGCAGTTTTGAAACACTCTTTTTGTAGAATCTGCAAGTGGATATTTGGAGCGCTTTGGGGCCTAGGCTGGGAAATGAAATATCTTCACCTAAAAACTAGACAGAAGCATTCTCAGAAACTTCTGTGTGATGAGTGCATTCAACTCACAGACTTCAACGTTCCTTTTGATAGAACAGTTTTGAAACTCACCTTTTGTAGAATCTGCAAGTGTTTATTTCGAGCGCTTTGAGGCCTATGCTGGAAAAGGAAATGTCTTCAAATAACAACTACACAGAAGCATTCTCAGAACCTTCTTTGTGATGAGTGCATTCAACTCACAGACTTGAACCTTCCTTTTGAAACAGCAGTTTTGAAACACTCTTTTTGTAGAATCTACAAATGGATATTTGGAGCGCTTTGGGGCCTATGCTGGGAAATGAAATATCTTCACCTAAAAACTAGACAGAAGCATTCTCAGAAACTTCTGTGTGATGAGTGCATTCAACTCACAGACTTGAACATTCCTTTTGATAGAGCAGTTTGGAAACACTAATTTTGTAAAATCTGCAAGTGTTTATTTGGAACGCTTTGAGGCCTATGCTGGAAAAGGAAATATCTTCACATAAAAACTAGACAGAAGCATTCTCAGAAACTTCTCTGTGATGAGTGCATTCTACTCACAGAGTTGAACCTTCTTTTTGATACAAGAGTTTTCAAACTCTCTTTTTGTAGAATCTGCAAATGCATATTTGGAGCTGTATGATTCCAACGCTGGGAAAGGAAACATCCTCACATAGAAACTAGACAGAAGCATTCTCAGAAACTTGTTTGTGACGAGTGCATTCAACTCACAGACTTGAACCTTTCTTTTGAAAGAGCAGTTTTGGAACACTCTTTTTGTAGATTCTGCTAGTGTATATTTGGAGCGCTGTGAGGCCTATGTTGGGAAATGAAATATCTTCACCTAAAAACTAGACAGAAGCATTCTCAGAAACTTCTGTGTGATGAGTGCATTCAACTCACAGACTTCAACGTTCCTTTTGATAGAACAGTTTTGAAACACTCCTTTTATAGAATCTTTAAGGGTTTATTTCGAGAGCTTTGAGGCGTATGCTGGAAAAAGATATGTCTTCAAATAACAACTACACAGAAGCATTCTCAGAAACTTCTTTGTGATGAGTGCATTCAACTCACAGACTTGAACCTTCCCTTTGAAAGAGCAGTTTTGAAACACTCTTTTTGTAGAATCTGCAAGTGGATATTTGGAGCGCTTTGGGGCCTAGGCTGGGAAATGAAATATCTTCACCTAAAAACTAGACAGAAGCATTCTCAGAAACTTCTGTGTGATGAGTGCATTCAACTCACAGACTTCAACGTTCCTTTTGATAGAACAGTTTTGAAACTCACCTTTTGTAGAATCTGCAAGTGTTTATTTCGAGCGCTTTGAGGCCTATGCTGGAAAAGGAAATGTCTTCAAATAACAACTACACAGAAGCATTCTCAGAACCTTCTTTGTGATGAGTGCATTCAACTCACAGACTTGAACCTTCCTTTTGAAACAGCAGTTTTGAAACACTCTTTTTGTAGCATCTACAAATGGATATTTGGAGCGCTTTGGGGCCTATGCGGGGAAATGAAATATCTTCACCTAAAAACTAGACAGAAGCATTCTCAGAAACTTCTGTGTGATGAGTGCATTCAACTCACAGACTTGAACATTCCTTTTGATAGAGCAGTTTGGAAACACTAATTTTGTAAAATCTGCAAGTGTTTATTTGGAGCGCTTTGAGGCCTATGCTGGAAAAGGAAATATCTTCACATAAAAACTAGACAGAAGCATTCTCAGAAACTTCTCTGTGATGAGTGCATTCTACTCACAGAGTTGAACCTTCTTTTTGATACAAGAGTTTTCAAACACTCTTTTTGTAGAATCTGCAAGTGCATATTTGGAGCTGTTTGAGGCCAACGCTGGAAAAGGAAACATCCTCACATAGAAACTAGACAGAAGCATTCTCAGAAACTTGTTTGTGACGAGTGCATTCAACTCACAGACTTGAGCCTTTCTTTTGAAAGAGCAGTTTTGGAACACTCTTTTTGTAGAATCTGCTAGTGTATATTTGGAGCGCTGTGAGGCCTATGCTGGGAAATGAAACATCTTCACCTAAAAACAAGACAGAAGCATTCTCAGAAACTTCTGTGTGATGAGTGCATTCAACTCACAGACTTGAACGTTCCTTTTGATAGAACAGTTTTGAAACACTCCTTTTGTAGAATCTGCAAGTGTTTATTTGGAGCGCTTTGAGGCGTATGCTGGAAAAGGATATGTCTTCAAATAACAACTACACAGAAGCATTCTCAGAAACTTCTTTGTGATGAGTGCATTCAACTCACAGACTTGAACCTTCCTTTTGAAAGAGCAGTTTTGAAACACTGTTTTGGTAGAATCTGCAAGTGGATATATGGAGCTCTTTGGGGCCTATGCTGGGAAATGAAATATCTGCACCTAAAAACTAGACAGAAGCATTCTCAGGAACTTCTGTGTGATGAGTGCATTCAACTCACAGACTTCAACGTTCCTTTTGATAGATCAGTTTTGAAACTCTCCTTTTGTAGACTCTGCAAGTGTTTATATCGAGCTCTTTGAGGCCTACGCTGGAAAACGAAATGTCTTCAAATAACAACTACACAGAAACATTCTCAGAACATTCTTTGTGATGAGTGCATTCAACTCACAGACTTCAACGTTCCTTTTGATAGAACAGTTTTGAAACTCACCTTTTGTAGAATCTGCAAGTGTTTATTTCGAGCGCTTTGAGGCCTATGCTGGAAAAGGAAATGTCTTCAAATAACAACTACACAGAAGCATTCTCAGAACCTTCTTTGTGATGAGTGCATTCAACTCACAGACTTGAACCTTCCTTTTGAAACAGCAGTTTTGAAACACTCTTTTTGTAGAATCTACAAATGGATATTTGGAGCGCTTTGGGGCCTATGCGGGGAAATGAAATATCTTCACCTAAAAACTAGACAGAAGCATTCTCAGAAACTTCTGTGTGATGAGTGCATTCAACTCACAGACTTGAACATTCCTTTTGATAGAGCAGTTTGGAAACACTAATTTTGTAAAATCTGCAAGTGTTTATTTGGAGCGCTTTGAGGCCTATGCTGGAAAAGGAAATATCTTCACATAAAAACTAGACAGAAGCATTCTCAGAAACTTCTGTGTGATGAGTGCATTCAACTCACAGACTTGAACCTTCTTTTTGATACAAGAGTTTTCAAACACTCTTTTTGTAGAATCTGCAAGTGTTTATTTGGAGCGCTTTGAGGCGTATGCTGGAAAAGGAACTGTCTTCAAATAACAACTACACAGAAGCATTCTCAGAAACTTCTTTGTGATGAGTGCATTCAACTCACAGACTTGAACCTTCCTTTTGAAAGAGCAGTTTTGAAACACTGTTTTGGTAGAATCTGCAAGTGGATATATGGAGCTCTTTGGGGCCTATGCTGGGAAATGAAATATCTGCACCTAAAAACTAGACAGAAGCATTCTCAGGAACTTCTGTGTGATGAGTGCATTCAACTCACAGACTTCAACGTTCCTTTTGATAGAACAGTTTTGAAACTCTCCTTTTGTAGACTCTGCAAGTGTTTATTTCGAGCGCTTTGAGGCCTACGCTGGAAAACGAAATGTCTTCAAATAACAACTACACAGAAACATTCTCAGAACATTCTTTGTGATGAGTGCATTCAACTCACAGACTTGAACCTTCCTTTTGAAAGAGCAGTTTTGAAACACTCTTTTTGTAGAATCTGCAAGTGGATATTTGGAGCGCTTCGTGGCCTATGCTGGGAAATGAAATATCTTCACCTAAAAACTAGACAGAAGCATTCTCAGAAATTTCTGTGTGATGAGTGCATTCAACTCACAGACATGAACATTCCTTTTGATAGAGCAGTTTGGAAACACTAATTTTGTAAAATCTGCAAGTGTTTATTTGGAACGCTTTGAGGCCTATGCTGGAAAAGGAAATATCTTCACATAAAAACTAGACAGAAGCATTCTCAGAAACTTCTCTGTGATGAGTGCATTCTACTCACAGAGTTGAACCTTCTTTTTGATAGAAGAGTTTTCAAACTCTCTTTTTGTAGAATCTGCAAATGCATATTTGGAGCTGTATGATTCCAACGCTGGGAAAGGAAACATCCTCACATAGAAACTAGACAGAAGCATTCTCAGAAACTTGTTTGTGACGAGTGCATTCAACTCACAGACTTGAACCTTTCTTTTGAAAGAGCAGTTTTGGAACACTCTTTTTGTAGATTCTGCTAGTGTATATTTGGAGCGCTGTGAGGCCTATGTTGGGAAATGAAATATCTTCACCTAAAAACTAGACAGAAGCATTCTCAGCAACTTCTGTGTGATGAGTGCATTCAACTCACAGACTTGAACGTTCCTTTTGATAGAACAGTTTTGAAACACTCCTTTTATAGAATCTTTAAGGGTTTATTTCGAGGGCTTTGAGGCGTATGCTGGAAAAAGATATGTCTTCAAATAACAACTACACAGAAGCATTCTCAGAAACTTATTTGTGATGAGTGCATTCAACTCACAGACTTGAACCTTCCCTTTGAAAGAGCAGTTTTGAAACACTCTTTTTGTAGAATCTGCAAGTGGATATTTGGAGCGCTTTGGGGCCTAGGCTGGGAAATGAAATATCTTCACCTAAAAACTAGACAGAAGCATTCTCAGAAACTTCTGTGTGATGAGTGCATTCAACTCACAGACTTCAACGTTCCTTTTGATAGAACAGTTTTGAAACTCACCTTTCGTAGAATCTGCAAGTGTTTATTTCGAGCGCTTGGAGGCCTATGCTGGAAAAGGAAATGTCTTCAAATAACAACTACACAGAAGCATTCTCAGAACCTTCTTTGTGATGAGTGCATTCAACTCACAGACTTGAACCTTCCTTTTGAAACAGCAGTTTTGAAACACTAATTTTGTAAAATCTGCAAGTGTTTATTTGGAGCGCTTTGAGGCCTATGCTGGTAAAGGAAATATCTTCACATAAAAACTAGACAGAAGCATTCTCAGAAACTTCTCTGTCATGAGTGCATTCTACTCACAGAGTTGAACCTTCTTTTTGATACAAGAGTTTTCAAACACTCTTTTTGTAGAATCTGCAAGTGCATATTTGGAGCTGTTTGAGGCCAACGCTGGAAAAGGAAACATCCTCACATAGAAACTAGACAGAAGCATTCTCAGAAACTTGTTTGTGACGAGTGCATTCAACTCACAGACTTGAGCCTTTCTTTTGAAAGAGCAGTTTTGGAACACTCTTTTTGTAGAATCTGCTAGTGTATATTTGGAGCGCTGTGAGGCCTATGCTGGGAAATGAAATATCTTCACCTAAAAACAAGACAGAAGCATTCTCAGAAACTTCTGTGTGATGAGTGCATTCAACTCACAGACTTGAACGTTCCTTTTGATAGAACAGTTTTGAAACACTCCTTTTGTAGAATCTGCAAGTGTTTATTTGGAGCGCTTTGAGGCGTATGCTGGAAAAGGATATGTCTTCAAATAACAACTACACAGAAGCATTCTCAGAAGCTTCTTTGTGACGAGTGCATTCAACTCACAGACTTGAACCTTCCTTTTGAAAGAGCAGTTTTGAAACACTGTTTTGGTAGAATCTGCAAGTGGATATATGGAGCTCTTTGGGGCCTATGCTGGGAAATGAAATATCTGCACCTAAAAACTAGACAGAAGCATTCTCAGGAACTTCTGTGTGATGAGTGCATTCAACTCACAGACTTCAACGTTCCTTTTGATAGAACAGTTTTGAAACTCTCCTTTTGTAGACTCTGCAAGTGTTTATTTCGAGCGCTTTGAGGCCTACGCTGGAAAATGAAATGTCTTCAAATAACAACTACACAGAAACATTCTCAGAACATTCTTTGTGATGAGTGCATTCAACTCACAGACTTGAACCTTCCTTTTGAAAGAGCAGTTTTGAAACACTCTTTTTGTAGAATCTGCAAGTGGATATTTGGAGCGCTTCGGGGCCTATGCTGGGAAATGAAATATCTTCACCTAAAAACTAGACAGAAGCATTCTCAGAAACTTCTGTGTGATGAGTGCATTCAACTCACAGAGTTGAACATTCCTTTTGATAGAGCAGTTTGTAAACACTAATTTTGTAAAATCTGCAAGTGTTTATTTGGAACGCTTTGAGGCCTATGCTGGAAAAGGAAATATCTTCACATAAAAACTAGACAGAAGCATTCTCAGAAACTTCTCTGTGATGAGTGCATTCTACTCACAGAGTTGAACCTTCTTTTTGATAGAAGAGTTTTCAAACTCTCTTTTTGTAGAATCTGCAAATGCATATTTGGAGCTGTATGATTCCAACGCTGGGAAAGGAAACATCCTCACATAGAAACTAGACAGAAGCATTCTCAGAAACTTGTTTGCGACGAGTGCATTCAACTCACAGACTTGAACCTTTCTTTTGAAAGAGCAGTTTTGGAACACTCTTTTTGTAGATTCTGCTAGTGTATATTTGGAGCGCTGTGAGGCCTATGTTGGGAAATGAAATATCTTCACCTAAAAACTAGACAGAAGCATTCTCAGAAACTTCTGTGTGATGAGTGCATTCAGCTCACATACTTGAACGTTCCTTTTGATAGAACAGTTTTGAAACATTCCTTTTATACAATCTTTAAGGGTTTATTTCGAGCGCTTTGAGGCGTATGCTGGAAAAATATATGTCTTCAAATAACAACTACACAGAAGCATTCTCAGAAACTTATTTGTGATGAGTGCATTCAACTCACAGACTTGAACCTTCCCTTTGAAAGAGCAGTTTTGAAACACTCTTTTTGTAGAATCTGCAAGTGGATATTCGGAGCGCTTTGGGGCCTAGGCTGGGAAATTAAATATCTTCACCTAAAAACTAGACAGAAGCATTCTCAGAAACTTCTGTGTGATGAGTGCATTCGACTCACAGAATTCAACGTTCCTTTTCATAGAACAGTTTTGAAACTCACCTTTTGTAGAATCTGCAAGTGTTTATTTCGAGCGCTTTGAGGCCTATGCTGGAAAAGGAAATGTCTTCAAATAACAACTACACAGAAGCATTCTCAGAACCTTCTTTGTGATGAGTGCATTCAACTCACAGACTTGAACCTTCCTTTTGAAACAGCAGTTTTGAAACACTCTTTTTGTAGAATCTACAAATGGATACTTGGAGCGCTTTGGGGCCTATGCTGGGAAATGAAATATCTTCACCTAAAAACTAGACAGAAGCATTCTCAGAAACTTCTGTGTGATGAGTGCATTCAACTCACCGACTTGAACACTCCTTTTGATAGAGCAGTTTGGAAACACTAATTTTGTAAAATCTGCAAGTGTTTATTTGGAGCGCTTTGAGGCCTATGCTGGAAAAGGAAATATCTTCACATAAAAACTAGACAGAAGCATTCTCAGAAACTTCTCTGTGATGAGTGCATTCTACTCACAGAGTTGAACCTTCTTTTTGATACAAGAGTCTTCAAACACTCTTTTTGTAGAATCTGCAAGTGCATATTTGGAGCTGTTTGAGGCCAACGCTGGAAAAGGAAACATCCTCACATAGAAACTAGACAGAAGCATTCTCAGAAACTTGTTTGTGACGAGTGCATTCAACTCACAGACTTGAGCCTTTCTTTTGAAGGAGCAGTTTTGGAACACTCTTTTTGTAGAATCTGCTAGTGTATATTTGGAGCGCTGTGAGGCCTATGCTCGGAAATGAAATATCTTCACCTAAAAACAAGACAGAAGCATTCTCAGCAACTTCTGTGTGATGAGTGCATTCAACTCACAGACTTGAACGTTCCTTTTGATAGAACAGTTTTGAAACACTCCTTTTGTAGAATCTGCAAGTGTTTATTTGGAGCGCTTTGAGGCGTATGCTGGAAAAGGAAATGTCTTCAAATAACAACTACACAGAAGCATTCTCAGAAACTTCTTTGTGATGAGTGCATTCAACTCACAGACTTGAACCTTCCTTTTGAAAGAGCAGTTTTGAAACACTGTTTTGGTAGAATCTTCAAGTGGATATATGGAGCTCTTTGTGGCCTATGCTGGGAAATGAAATATCTGCAGCTAAAAACTAGACAGAAGCATTCTCAGGAACTTCTGTGTGATGAGTGCATTCAACTCACAGACTTCAACGTTCCTTTTGATAGAACAGTTTTGAAACTCTCCTTTTGTAGACTCTGCAAGTGTTTATTTCGAGCGCTTTGAGGCCTACGCTGGAAAACGAAATGTCTTCAAATAACAACTACACAGAAACATTCTCAGAACATTCTTTGTGATGAGTGCATTCAACTCACAGACTTGAACCTTCCTTTTGAAAGAGCAGTTTTGAAACACTCTTTTTGTAGAATCTGCAAGTGGATATTTGGAGCGCTTCGGGGCCTATGCTGGGAAATGAAATATCTTCACCTAAAAACTAGACAGAAGCATTCTCAGAAACTTCTGTGTGATGAGTGCATTCAACTCACAGAGTTGAACATTCCTTTTGATAGAGCAGTTTGGAAACACTAATTTTGTAAAATCTGCAAGTGTTTATTTGGAACGCTTTGAGGCCTATGCTGGAAAAGGAAATATCTTCACATAAAAACTAGACAGAAGCATTCTCAGAAACTTCTCTGTGATGAGTGCATTCTACTCACAGAGTTGAACCTTCTTTTTGATAGAAGAGTTTTCAAACTCTCTTTTTGTAGAATCTGCAAATGCATATTTGGAGCTGTATGATTCCAACGCTGGGAAAGGAAACATCCTCACATAGAAACTAGACAGAAGCATTCTCAGAAACTTGTTTGTGACGAGTGCATTCAACTCACAGACTTGAGCCTTTCTTTAGAAAGAGCAGATTTGGAACACTCTTTTTGTAGAATCTGCTAGTGTATATTTGGAGCGCTGTGAGGCCTATGCTGGGAAATGAAATATCTTCAACTAAAAACAAGACAGAAGCATTCTCAGAAACTTCTGTGTGATGAGTGCATTCAACTCACAGACTTGAACCTTCCTTTTGAAAGAGCAGTTTTGAAACACTGTTTTGGTAGAATCTGCAAGTGGATATATGGAGCTCTTTGGGGCCTATGCTGGGAAATGTAATATCTGCACCTAAAAACTAGACAGAAGCATTCTCAGGAACTTCTGTGTGATGAGTGCATTCAACTCACAGACTTCAACGTTCCTTTTGATAGAACAGTTTTGAAACTCTCCTTTTGTAGACTCTGCAAGTGTTTATTTCGAGCGCTTTGAGGCCTACGCTGGAAAACGAAATGTCTTCAAATAACAACTACACAGAAACATTCTCAGAACATTCTTTGTGATGAGTGCATTCAACTCACAGACTTGAACCTTCCTTTTGAAAGAGCAGTTTTGAAACACTCTTTTTGTAGAATCTGCAAGTGGATATTTGGAGCGCTTCGGGGCCTATGCTGGGAAATGAAATATCTTCACCTAAAAACTAGACAGAAGCATTCTCAGAAACTTCTGTGTGATGAGTGCATTCAACTCACAGAGTTGAACATTCCTTTTGATAGAGCAGTTTGGAAACACTAATTTTGTAAAATCTGCAAGTGTTTATTTGGAACGCTTTGAGGCCTATGCTGGAAAAGGAAATATCTTCACATAAAAACTAGACAGAAGCATTCTCAGAAACTTCTCTGTGATGAGTGCATTCTACTCACAGAGTTGAACCTTCTTTTTGATAGAAGAGTTTTCAAACTCTCTTTTTGTAGAATCTGCAAATGCATATTTGGAGCTGTATGATTCCAACGCTGGGAAAGGAAACATCCTCACATAGAAACTAGACAGAAGCATTCTCAGAAACTTGTTTGTGACGAGTGCATTCAACTCACAGACTTGAACCTTTCTTTTGAAAGAGCAGTTTTGGAACACTCTTTTTGTAGATTCTGCTAGTGTATATTTGGAGCGCTGTGAGGCCTATGTTGGGAAATGAAATATCTTCACCTAAAAACTAGACAGAAGCATTCTCAGAAACTTCTGTGTGATGAGTGCATTCAACTCACAGACTTGAACGTTCCTTTTGATAGAACAGTTTTGAAACACTCCTTTTGTAGAATCTTTAAGGGTTTATTTCGAGCGCTTTGAGGCGTATGCTGGAAAAAGATATGTCTTCAAATAACAACTACACAGAAGCATTCTCAGAAACTTCTTTGTGATGAGTGCATTCAACTCACAGACTTGAACCTTCCCTTTGAAAGAGCAGTTTTGAAACACTCTTTTTGTAGAATCTGCAAGTGGATATTTGGAGCGCTTTGGGGCCTAGGCTGGGAAATGAAATATCTTCACCTAAAAACTAGACAGAAGCATTCTCAGAAACTTCTGTGTGATGAGTGCATTCAACTCACAGACTTCAACGTTCCTTTTGATAGAACAGTTTTGAAACTCACCTTTTGTAGAATCTGCAAGTGTTTATTTCGAGCGCTTTGAGGCCTATGCTGGAAAAGGAAATGTCTTCAAATAACAACTACACAGAAGCATTCTCAGAACCTTCTTTGTGATGAGTGCATTCAACTCACAGACTTGAACCTTCCTTTTGAAACAGCAGTTTTGAAACACTCTTTTTGTAGAATCTACAAATGGATATTTGGAGCGCTTTGGGGCCTATGCTGGGAAATGAAATATCTTCACCTAAAAACTAGACAGAAGCATTCTCAGAAACTTCTGTGTGATGAGTGCATTCAACTCACAGACTTGAACATTCCTTTTGATAGAGCAGTTTGGAAACACTAATTTTGTAAAATCTGCAAGTGTTTATTTGGAACGCTTTGAGGCCTATGCTGGAAAAGGAAATATCTTCACATAAAAACTAGACAGAAGCATTCTCAGAAACTTCTCTGTGATGAGTGCATTCTACTCACAGAGTTGAACCTTCTTTTTGATACAAGAGTTTTCAAACTCTGTTTTTGTAGAATCTGCAAATGCATATTTGGAGCTGTATGATTCCAACGCTGGGAAAGGAAACATCCTCACATAGAAACTAGACAGAAGCATTCTCAGAAACTTGTTTGTGACGAGTGCATTCAACTCACAGACTTGAACCTTTCTTTTGAAAGAGCAGTTTTGGAACACTCTTTTTGTAGATTCTGCTAGTGTATATTTGGAGCGCTGTGAGGCCTATGTTGGGAAATGAAATATCTTCACCTAAAAACTAGACAGAAGCATTCTCAGAAACTTCTGTGTGATGAGTGCATTCAACTCACAGACTTCAACGTTCCTTTTGATAGAACAGTTTTGAAACACTCCTTTTATAGAATCTTTAAGGGTTTATTTCGAGCGCTTTGAGGCGTATGCTGGAAAAAGATATGTCTTCAAATAACAACTACACAGAAGCATTCTCAGAAACTTCTTTGTGATGAGTGCATTCAACTCACAGACTTGAACCTTCCCTTTGAAAGAGCAGTTTTGAAACACTCTTTTTGTAGAATCTGCAAGTGGATATTTGGAGCGCTTTGGGGCCTAGGCTGGGAAATGAAATATCTTCACCTAAAAACTAGACAGAAGCATTCTCAGAAACTTCTGTGTGATGAGTGCATTCAACTCACAGACTTCAACGTTCCTTTTGATAGAACAGTTTTGAAACTCACCTTTTGTAGAATCTGCAAGTGTTTATTTCGAGCGCTTTGAGGCCTATGCTGGAAAAGGAAATGTCTTCAAATAACAACTACACAGAAGCATTCTCAGAACCTTCTTTGTGATGAGTGCATTCAACTCACAGACTTGAACCTTCCTTTTGAAACAGCAGTTTTGAAACACTCTTTTTGTAGCATCTACAAATGGATATTTGGAGCGCTTTGGGGCCTATGCTGGGAAATGAAATAATTTCACCTAAAAACTAGACAGAAGCATTCTCAGAAACTTCTGTGTGATGAGTGCATTCAACTCACAGACTTGAACATTCCTTTTGATAGAGCAGTTTGGAAACACTAATTTTGTAAAATCTGCAAGTGTTTATTTGGAGCGCTTTGAGGCCTATGCTGGAAAAGGAAATATCTTCACATAAAAACTAGACAGAAGCATTCTCAGAAACTTCTCTGTGATGAGTGCATTCTACTCACAGAGTTGAACCTTCTTTTTGATACAAGAGTCTTCAAACACTCTTTTTGTAGAATCTGCAAGTGCATATTTGGAGCTGTTTGAGGCCAACGCTGGAAAAGGAAACATCCTCACATAGAAACTAGACAGAAGCATTCTCAGAAACTTGTTTGTGACGAGTGCATTCAACTCACAGACTTGAGCCTTTCTTTTGAAAGAGCAGTTTTGGAACACTCTTTTTGTAGAATCTGCTAGTGTATATTTGGAGCGCTGTGAGGCCTATGCTGGGAAATGAAACATCTTCTCCTAAAAACAAGACAGAAGCATTCTCAGAAACTTCTGTGTGATGAGTGCATTCAACTCACAGACTTGAACGTTCCTTTTGATAGAACAGTTTTGAAACACTCCTTTTGTAGAATCTGCAAGTGTTTATTTGGAGCGCTTTGAGGCGTATGCTGGAAAAGGATATGTCTTCAAATAACAACTACACAGAAGCATTCTCAGAAACTTCTTTGTGATGAGTGCATTCAACTCACAGACTTGAACCTTCCTTTTGAAAGAGCAGTTTTGAAACACTGTTTTGGTAGAATCTGCAAGTGGATATATGGAGCTCTTTGGGGCCTATGCTGGGAAATGAAATATCTGCACCTAAAAACTAGACAGAAGCATTCTCAGGAACTTCTGTGTGATGAGTGCATTCAACTCACAGACTTCAACGTTCCTTTTGATAGATCAGTTTTGAAACTCTCCTTTTGTAGACTCTGCAAGTGTTTATATCGAGCTCTTTGAGGCCTACGCTGGAAAACGAAATGTCTTCAAATAACAACTACACAGAAACATTCTCAGAACATTCTTTGTGATGAGTGCATTCAACTCACAGACTTCAACGTTCCTTTTGATAGAACAGTTTTGAAACTCACCTTTTGTAGAATCTGCAAGTGTTTATTTCGAGCGCTTTGAGGCCTATGCTGGAAAAGGAAATGTCTTCAAATAACAACTACACAGAAGCATTCTCAGAACCTTCTTTGTGATGAGTGCATTCAACTCACAGACTTGAACCTTCCTTTTGAAACAGCAGTTTTGAAACACTCTTTTTGTAGAATCTACAAATGGATATTTGGAGCGCTTTGGGGCCTATGCGGGGAAATGAAATATCTTCACCTAAAAACTAGACAGAAGCATTCTCAGAAACTTCTGTGTGATGAGTGCATTCAACTCACAGACTTGAACATTCCTTTTGATAGAGCAGTTTGGAAACACTAATTTTGTAAAATCTGCAAGTGTTTATTTGGAGCGCTTTGAGGCCTATGCTGGAAAAGGAAATATCTTCACATAAAAACTAGACAGAAGCATTCTCAGAAACTTCTGTGTGATGAGTGCATTCAACTCACAGACTTGAACCTTCTTTTTGATACAAGAGTTTTCAAACCCTCTTTTTGTAGAATCTGCAAGTGTTTATTTGGAGCGCTTTGAGGCGTATGCTGGAAAAGGAACTGTCTTCAAATAACAACTACACAGAAGCATTCTCAGAAACTTCTTTGTGATGAGTGCATTCAACTCACAGACTTGAACCTTCCTTTTGAAAGAGCAGTTTTGAAACACTGTTTTGGTAGAATCTGCAAGTGGATATATGGAGCTCTTTGGGGCCTATGCTGGGAAATGAAATATCTGCACCTAAAAACTAGACAGAAGCATTCTCAGGAACTTCTGTGTGATGAGTGCATTCAACTCACAGACTTCAACGTTCCTTTTGATAGAACAGTTTTGATACTCTCCTTTTGTAGACTCTGCAAGTGTTTATTTCGAGCGCTTTGAGGCCTACGCTGGAAAACGAAATGTCTTCAAATAACAACTACACAGAAACATTCTCAGAACATTCTTTGTGATGAGTGCATTCAACTCACAGACTTGAACCTTCCTTTTGAAAGAGCAGTTTTGAAACACTCTTTTTGTAGAATCTGCAAGTGGATATTTGGAGCGCTTCGGGGCCTATGCTGGGAAATGAAATATCTTCACCTAAAAACTAGACAGAAGCATTCTCAGAAACTTCTGTGTGATGAGTGCATTCAACTCACAGAGTTGAACATTCCTTTTGATAGAGCAGTTTGTAAACACTAATTTTGTAAAATCTGCAAGTGTTTATTTGGAACGCTTTGAGGCCTATGCTGGAAAAGGAAATATCTTCACATAAAAACTAGACAGAAGCATTCTCAGAAACTTCTCTGTGATGAGTGCATTCTACTCACAGAGTTGAACCTTCTTTTTGATAGAAGAGTTTTCAAACTCTCTTTTTGTAGAATCTGCAAATGCATATTTGGAGCTGTATGATTCCAACGCTGGGAAAGGAAACATCCTCATATAGAAACTAGACAGAAGCATTCTCAGAAACTTGTTTGTGACGAGTGCATTCAACTCACAGACTTGAACCTTTCTTTTGAAAGAGCAGTTTTGGAACACTCTTTTTGTAGATTCTGCTAGTGTATATTTGGAGCGCTGTGAGGCCTATGTTGGGAAATGAAATATCTTCACCTAAAAACTAGACAGAAGCATTCTCAGCAACTTCTGTGTGATGAGTGCATTCAACTCACAGACTTGAACGTTCCTTTTGATAGAACAGTTTTGAAACACTCCTTTTATAGAATCTTTAAGGGTTTATTTCGAGGGCTTTGAGGCGTATGCTGGAAAAAGATATGTCTTCAAATAACAACTACACAGAAGCATTCTCAGAAACTTCTTTGTGATGAGTGCATTCAACTCACAGACTTGAACCTTCCCTTTGAAAGAGCAGTTTTGAAACACTCTTTTTGTAGAATCTGCAAGTGGATATTTGGAGCGCTTTGGGGCCTAGGCTGGGAAATGAAATATCTTCACCTAAAAACTAGACAGAAGCATTCTCAGAAACTTCTGTGTGATGAGTGCATTCAACTCACAGACTTCAACGTTCCTTTTGATAGAACAGTTTTGAAACTCACCTTTCGTAGAATCTGCAAGTGTTTATTTCGAGCGCTTTGAGGCCTATGCTGGAAAAGGAAATGTCTTCAAATAACAACTACACAGAAGCATTCTCAGAACCTTCTTTGTGATGAGTGCATTCAACTCACAGACTTGAACCTTCCTTTTGAAACAGCAGTTTTGAAACACTCTTTTTGTAGCATCTACAAATGTATATTTGGAGCGCTTTGGGGCCTATGCTGGGAAATGAAATATCTTCACCTAAAAACTAGACAGAAGCATTCTCAGAAACTTCTGTGTGATGAGTGCATTCAACTCACAGACTTGAACATTCCTTTTGATAGAGCAGTTTGGAAACACTAATTTTGTAAAATCTGCAAGTGTTTATTTGGAGCGCTTTGAGGCCTATGCTGGTAAAGGAAATATCTTCACATAAAAACTAGACAGAAGCATTCTCAGAAACTTCTCTGTCATGAGTGCATTCTACTCACAGAGTTGAACCTTCTTTTTGATACAAGAGTTTTCAAACACTCTTTTTGTAGAATCTGCAAGTGCATATTTGGAGCTGTTTGAGGCCAACGCTGGAAAAGGAAACATCCTCACATAGAAACTAGACAGAAGCATTCTCAGAAACTTGTTTGTGACGAGTGCATTCAACTCACAGACTTGAGCCTTTCTTTTGAAAGAGCAGTTTTGGAACACTCTTTTTGTAGAATCTGCTAGTGTATATTTGGAGCGCTGTGAGGCCTATGCTGGGAAATGAAATATCTTCACCTAAAAACAAGACAGAAGCATTCTCAGAAACTTCTGTGTGATGAGTGCATTCAACTCACAGACTTGAACGTTCCTTTTGATAGAACAGTTTTGAAACACTCCTTTTGTAGAATCTGCAAGTGTTTATTTGGAGCGCTTTGAGGCGTATGCTGGAAAAGGATATGTCTTCAAATAACAACTACACAGAAGCATTCTCAGAAGCTTCTTTGTGACGAGTGCATTCAACTCACAGACTTGAACCTTCCTTTTGAAAGAGCAGTTTTGAAACACTGTTTTGGTAGAATCTGCAAGTGGATATATGGAGCTCTTTGGGGCCTATGCTGGGAAATGAAATATCTGCACCTAAAAACTAGACAGAAGCATTCTCAGGAACTTCTGTGTGATGAGTGCATTCAACTCACAGACTTCAACGTTCCTTTTGATAGAACAGTTTTGAAACTCTCCTTTTGTAGACTCTGCAAGTGTTTATTTCGAGCGCTTTGAGGCCTACGCTGGAAAACGAAATGTCTTCAAATAACAACTACACAGAAACATTCTCAGAACATTCTTTGTGATGAGTTCATTCAACTCACAGACTTGAACCTTCCTTTTGAAAGAGCAGTTTTGAAACACTCTTTTTGTAGAATCTGCAAGTGGATATTTGGAGCGCTTCGGGGCCTATGCTGGGAAATGAAATATCTTCACCTAAAAACTAGACAGCAGCATTCTCAGAAACTTCTGTGTGATGAGTGCATTCAACTCACAGAGTTGAACATTCCTTTTGATAGAGCAGTTTGGAAACACTAATTTTGTAAAATCTGCAAGTGTTTATTTGGAACGCTTTGAGGCCTATGCTGGAAAAGGAAATATCTTCACATAAAAACTAGACAGAAGCATTCTCAGAAACTTCTCTGTGATGAGTGCATTCTACTCACAGAGTTGAACCTTCTTTTTGATAGAAGAGTTTTCAAACTCTCTTTTTGTAGAATCTGCAAATGCATATTTGGAGCTGTATGATTCCAACGCTGGGAAAGGAAACATCCTCACATAGAAACTAGACAGAAGCATTCTCAGAAACTTGTTTGCGACGAGTGCATTCAACTCACAGACTTGAACCTTTCTTTTGAAAGAGCAGTTTTGGAACACTCTTTTTGTAGATTCTGCTAGTGTATATTTGGAGCGCTGTGAGGCCTATGTAGGGAAATGAAATATCTTCACCTAAAGACTAGACAGAAGCATTCTCAGAAACTTCTGTGTGATGAGTGCATTCAGCTCACAGACTTGAACGTTCCTTTTGATAGAACAGTTTTGAAACACTCCTTTTATAGAATCTTTAAGGGTTTATTTCGAGCGCTTTGAGGCGTATGCTGGAAAAAGATATGTCTTCAAATAACAACTACACAGAAGCATTCTCAGAAACTTATTTGTGATGAGTGCATTCAACTCACAGACTTGAACCTTCCCTTTGAAAGAGCAGTTTTGAAACACTCTTTTTGTAGAATCTGCAAGTGGATATTCGGAGCGCTTTGGGGCCTAGGCTGGGAAATAAAATATCTTCACCTAAAAACTAGACAGAAGCATTCTCAGAAACTTCTGTGTGATGAGTGCATTCAACTCACAGAATTCAACGTTCCTTTTCATAGAACAGTTTTGAAACTCACCTTTTGTAGAATCTGCAAGTGTTTATTTCGAGCGCTTTGAGGCCTATGCTGGAAAAGGAAATGTCTTCAAATAACAACTACACAGAAGCATTCTCAGAACCTTCTTTGTGATGAGTGCATTCAACTCACAGACTTGAACCTTCCTTTTGAAACAGCAGTTTTGAAACACTCTTTTTGTAGAATCTACAAATGGATATTTGGAGCGCTTTGGGGCCTATGCTGGGAAATGAAATATCTTCACCTAAAAACTAGACAGAAGCATTCTCAGAAACTTCTGTGTGATGAGTGCATTCAACTCACCGACTTGAACACTCCTTTTGATAGAGCAGTTTGGAAACACTAATTTTGTAAAATCTGCAAGTGTTTATTTGGAGCGCTTTGAGGCCTATGCTGGAAAAGGAAATATCTTCACATAAAAACTAGACAGAAGCATTCTCAGAAACTTCTCTGTGATGAGTGCATTCTACTCACAGAGTTGAACCTTCTTTTTGATAGAAGAGTCTTCAAACACTCTTTTTGTAGAATCTGCAAGTGCATATTTGGAGCTGTTTGAGGCCAACGCTGGAAAAGGAAACATCCTCACATAGAAACTAGACAGAAGCATTCTCAGAAACTTGTTTGTGACGAGTGCATTCAACTCACAGACTTGAGCCTTTCTTTTGAAGGAGCAGTTTTGGAACACTCTTTTTGTAGAATCTGCTAGTGTATATTTGGAGCGCTGTGAGGCCTATGCTCGGAAATGAAATATCTTCACCTAAAAACAAGACAGAAGCATTCTCAGAAACTTCTGTGTGATGAGTGCATTCAACTCACAGACTTGAACGTTCCTTTTGATAGAACAGTTTTGAAACACTCCTTTTGTAGAATCTGCAAGTGTTTATTTGGAGCGCTTTGAGGCGTATGCTGGAAAAGGAAATGTCTTCAAATAACAACTACACAGAAGCATTCTCAGAAACTTCTTTGTGATGAGTGCATTCAACTCACAGACTTGAACCTTCCTTTTGAAAGAGCAGTTTTGAAACACTGTTTTGGTAGAATCTGCAAGTGGATATATGGAGCTCTTTGGGGCCTATGCTGGGAAATGAAATATCTGCACCTAAAAACTAGACAGAAGCATTCTCAGGAACTTCTGTGTGATGAGTGCATTCAACTCACAGACTTCAACGTTCCTTTTGATAGAACAGTTTTGAAACTCTCCTTTTGTAGACTCTGCAAGTGTTTATTTCGAGCGCTTTGAGGCCTACGCTGGAAAACGAAATGTCTTCAAATAACAACTACACAGAAACATTCTCAGAACATTCTTTGTGATGAGTGCATTCAACTCACAGACTTGAACCTTCCTTTTGAAAGAGCAGTTTTGAAACACTCTTTTTGTAGAATCTGCAAGTGGATATTTGGAGCGCTTCGGGGCCTATGCTGGGAAATGAAATATCTTCACCTAAAAACTAGACAGAAGCATTCTCAGAAACTTCTGTGTGATGAGTGCATTCAACTCACAGAGTTGAACATTCCTTTTGATAGAGCAGTTTGGAAACACTAATTTTGTAAAATCTGCAAGTGTTTATTTGGAACGCTTTGAGGCCTATGCTGGAAAAGGAAATATCTTCACATAAAAACTAGACAGAAGCATTCTCAGAAACTTCTCTGTGATGAGTGCATTCTACTCACAGAGTTGAACCTTCTTTTTGATAGAAGAGTTTTCAAACTCTCTTTTTGTAGAATCTGCAAATGCATATTTGGAGCTGTATGATTCCAACGCTGGGAAAGGAAACATCCTCACATAGAAACTAGACAGAAGCATTCTCAGAAACTTGTTTGTGACGAGTGCATTCAACTGACAGACTTGAGCCTTTCTTTAGAAAGAGCAGATTTGGAACACTCTTTTTGTAGAATCTGCTAGTGTATATTTGGAGCGCTGTGAGGCCTATGCTGGGAAATGAAATATCTTCAACTAAAAACAAGACAGAAGCATTCTCAGAAACTTCTGTGTGATGAGTGCATTCAACTCACAGACTTGAACCTTCCTTTTGAAAGAGCAGTTTTGAAACACTGTTTTGGTAGAATCTGCAAGTGGATATATGGAGCTCTTTGGGGCCTATGCTGGGAAATGAAATATCTGCACCTAAAAACTAGACAGAAGCATTCTCAGGAACTTCTGTGTGATGGGTGCATTCAACTCACAGACTTCAACGTTCCTTTTGATAGAACAGTTTTGAAACTCTCCTTTTGTAGACTCTGCAAGTGTTTATTTCGAGCGCTTTGAGGCCTACGCTGGAAAACGAAATGTCTTCAAATAACAACTACACAGAAACATTCTCAGAACATTCTTTGTGATGAGTGCATTCAACTCACAGACTTGAACCTTCCTTTTGAAAGAGCAGTTTTGAAACACTCTTTTTGTAGAATCTGCAAGTGGATATTTGGAGCGCTTCGGGGCCTATGCTGGGAAATGAAATATCTTCACCTAAAAACTAGACAGAAGCATTCTCAGAAACTTCTGTGTGATGAGTGCATTCAACTCACAGAGTTGAACATTCCTTTTGATAGAGCAGTTTGTAAACACTAATTTTGTAAAATCTGCAAGTGTTTATTTGGAACGCTTTGAGGCCTATGCTGGAAAAGGAAATATCTTCACATAAAAACTAGACAGAAGCATTCTCAGAAACTTCTCTGTGATGAGTGCATTCTACTCACAGAGTTGAACCTTCTTTTTGATAGAAGAGTTTTCAAACTCTCTTTTTGTAGAATCTGCAAATGCATATTTGGAGCTGTATGATTCCAACGCTGGGAAAGGAAACATCCTCACATAGAAACTAGACAGAAGCATTCTCAGAAACTTGTTTGTGACGAGTGCATTCAACTGTCAGACTTGAGCCTTTCTTTAGAAAGAGCAGATTTGGAACACTCTTTTTGTAGAATCTGCTAGTGTATATTTGGAGCGCTGTGAGGCCTATGCTGGGAAATGAAATATCTTCAACTAAAAACAAGACAGAAGCATTCTCAGAAACTTCTGTGTGATGAGTGCATTCAACTCACAGACTTGAACCTTCCTTTTGAAAGAGCAGTTTTGAAACACTGTTTTGGTAGAATCTGCGAGTGGATATATGGAGCTCTTTGGGGCCTATGCTGGGAAATGAAATATCTGCACCTAAAAACTAGACAGAAGCATTCTCAGGAACTTCTGTGTGATGAGTGCATTCAACTCACAGACTTCAACGTTCCTTTTGATAGAACAGTTTTGAAACTCTCCTTTTGTAGACTCTGCAAGTGTTTATTTCGAGCGCTTTGAGGCCTACGCTGGAAAACGAAATGTCTTCAAATAACAACTACACAGAAACATTCTCAGAACATTCTTTGTGATGAGTGCATTCAACTCACAGACTTGAACCTTCCTTTTGAAAGAGCAGTTTTGAAACACTCTTTTTGTAGAATCTGCAAGTGGATATTTGGAGCGCTTCGGGGCCTATGCTGGGAAATGAAATATCTTCACCTAAAAACTAGACAGAAGCATTCTCAGAAACTTCTGTGTGATGAGTGCATTCAACTCACAGACTTGAACATTCCTTTTGATAGAGCAGTTTGGAAACACTAATTTTGTAAAATCTGCAAGTGTTTATTTGGAACGCTTTGAGGCCTATGCTGGAAAAGGAAATATCTTCACATAAAAACTAGACAGAAGCATTCTCAGAAACTTCTCTGTGATGAGTGCATTCTACTCACAGAGTTGAACCTTCTTTTTGATAGAAGAGTTTTCAAACTCTCTTTTTGTAGAATCTGCAAATGCATATTTGGAGCTGTATGATTCCAACGCTGGGAAAGGAAACATCCTCACATAGAAACTAGACAGAAGCATTCTCAGAAACTTGTTTGTGACGAGTGCATTCAACTCACAGACTTGAACCTTTCTTTTGAAAGAGCAGTTTTGGAACACTCTTTTTGTAGATTCTGCTAGTGTATATTTGGAGCGCTGTGAGGCCTATGTTGGGAAATGAAATATCTTCACCTAAAAACTAGACAGAAGCATTCTCAGAAACTTCTGTGTGATGAGTGCATTCAACTCACAGACTTGAACGTTCCTTTTGATAGAACAGTTTTGAAACACTCCTTTTATAGAATCTTTAAGGGTTTATTTCGAGCGCTTTGAGGCGTATGCTGGAAAAAGATATGTCTTCAAATAACAACTACACAGAAGCATTCTCAGAAACTTCTTTGTGATGAGTGCATTCAACTCACAGACTTGAGCCTTCCCTTTGAAAGAGCAGTTTTGAAACACTCTTTTTGTAGAATCTGCAAGTGGATATTTGGAGCGCTTTGGGGTCTAGGCTGGGAAATGAAATATCTTCACCTAAAAACTAGACAGAAGCATTCTCAGAAACTTCTGTGTGATGAGTGCATTCAACTCACAGACTTCAACGTTCCTTTTGATAGAACAGTTTTGAAACTCACCTTTTGTAGAATCTGCAAGTGTTTATTTCGAGCGCTTTGAGGCCTATGCTGGAAAAGGGAATGTCTTCAAATAACAACTACACAGAAGCATTCTCAGAACTTTCTTTGTGATGAGTGCATTCAACTCACAGACTTGAACCTTCCTTTTGAAACAGCAGTTTTGAAACACTCTTTTTGTAGCATCTACAAATGGATATTTGGAGCGCTTTGGGGCCTATGCTGGGAAATGAAATATCTTCACCTAAAAACTAGACAGAAGCATTCTCAGAAACTTCTGTGTGATGAGTGCATTCAACTCACAGACTTGAACATTCCTTTTGATAGAGCAGTTTGGAAACACTAATTTTGTAAAATCTGCAAGTGTTTATTTGGAGCGCTTTGAGGCCTATGCTGGAAAAGGAAATATCTTCACATAAAAACTAGACAGAAGCATTCTCAGAAACTTCTCTGTGATGAGTGCATTCTACTCACAGAGTTGAACCTTCTTTTTGATACAAGAGTTTTCAAACACTCTTTTTGTAGAATCTGCAAGTGCATATTTGGAGCTGTTTGAGGCCAACGCTGGAAAAGGAAACATCCTCACATAGAAACTAGACAGAAGCATTCTCAGAAACTTGTTTGTGACGAGTGCATTCAACTCACAGACTTGAGCCTTTCTTTTGAAAGAGCAGTTTTGGAACACTCTTTTTGAAGAATCTGCTAGTGTATATTTGGAGCGCTGTGAGGCCTATGCTGGGAAATGAAATATCTTCACCTAAAAACAAGACAGAAGCATTCTCAGAAACTTCTGTGTGATGAGTGCATTCAACTCACAGACTTGAACGTTCCTTTTGATAGAACAGTTTTGAAACACTCCTTTTGTAGAATCTGCAAGTGTTTATTTGGAGCGCTTTGAGGCGTATGCTGGAAAAGGAAATGTCTTCAAATAACAACTACACAGAAGCATTCTCAGAAACTTCTTTGTGATGAGTGCATTCAACTCACAGACTTGAACCTTCCTTTTGAAAGAGCAGTTTTGAAACACTGTTTTGGTAGAATCTGCAAGTGGATATATGGGGCTCTTTGGGGCCTATGCTGGGAAATGAAATATCTGCACCTAAAAACTAGACAGAAGCATTCTCAGGAACTTCTGTGTGATGAGTGCATTCAACTCACAGACTTCAACGTTCCTTTTGATAGAACAGTTTTGAAACTCTCCTTTTGTAGACTCTGCAAGTGTTTATTTCGAGCGCTTTGAGGCCTACGCTGGAAAACGAAATGTCTTCAAATAACAACTACACAGAAACATTCTCAGAACATTCTTTGTGATGAGTGCATTCAACTCACAGACTTGAACCTTCCTTTTGAAAGAGCAGTTTTGAAACACTCTTTTTGTAGAATCTGCA
Source organism: Pongo abelii (assembly GCF_028885655.2). Taxonomy (NCBI): domain Eukaryota; kingdom Metazoa; phylum Chordata; class Mammalia; order Primates; family Hominidae; genus Pongo; species Pongo abelii. The sequence continues at coordinate 49,370,313 of NC_071992.2, forward strand.
AGTGGATAATTGGAGCGCTTCGGGGCCTATGCTGGGAAATGAAATATCTTCACCTAAAAACTAGACAGAAGCATTCTCAGAAACTTCTGTGTGATGAGTGCATTCAACTCACAGAGTTGAACATTCCTTTTGATAGAGCAGTTTGGAAACACTAATTTTGTAAAATCTGCAAGTGTTTATTTGGAGCGCTTTGAGGCCTATGCTGGAAAAGGAAATATCTTCACATAAAAACTAGACAGAAGCATTCTCAGAAACTTCTCTGTGATGAGTGCATTCTACTCACAGAGTTGAACCTTCTTTTTGATACAAGAGTTTTCAAACACTCTTTTTGTAGAATCTGCAAGTGCATATTTGGAGCTGTTTGAGGCCAACGCTGGAAAAGGAAACATCCTCACATAGAAACTAGACAGAAGCATTCTCAGAAACTTGTTTGTGACGAGTGCATTCAACTCACAGACTTGAGCCTTTCTTTTGAAAGAGCAGTTTTGGAACACTCTTTTTGTAGAATCTGCTAGTGTATATTTGGAGCGCTGTGAGGCCTATGCTGGGAAATGAAATATCTTCACCTAAAAACAAGACAGAAGCATTCTCAGAAACTTCTGTGTGATGAGTGCATTCAACTCACAGACTTGAACGTTCCTTTTGATAGAACAGTTTTGAAACACTCCTTTTGTAGAATCTGCAAGTGTTTATTTGGAGCGCTTTGAGGCGTATGCTGGAAAAGGAAATGTCTTCAAATAACAACTACACAGAAGCATTCTCAGAAACTTCTTTGTGATGAGTGCATTCAACTCACAGACTTGAACCTTCCTTTTGAAAGAGCAGTTTTGAAACACTGTTTTGGTAGAATCTGCAAGTGGATATATGGAGCTCTTTGGGGCCTATGCTGGGAAATGAAATATCTGCACCTAAAAACTAGACAGAAGCATTCTCAGGAACTTCTGTGTGATGAGTGCATTCAACTCACAGACTTCAACGTTCCTTTTGATAGAACAGTTTTGAAACTCTCCTTTTGTAGACTCTGCAAGTGTTTATTTCGAGCGCTTTGAGGCCTACGCTGGAAAACGAAATGTCTTCAAATAACAACTACACAGAAACATTCTCAGAACATTCTTTGTGATGAGTGCATTCAACTCACAGACTTGAACATTCCTTTTGAAAGAGCAGTTTTGAAACACTCTTTTTGTAGAATCTGCTAGTGTATATTTGGAGCGCTGTGAGGCCTATGCTGGGAAATGAAATATCTTCACCTAAAAACAAGACAGAAGCATTCTCAGAAACTTCTGTGTGATGAGTGCATTCAACTCACAGACTTGAACGTTCCTTTTGATAGAACAGTTTTGAAACACTCCTTTTGTAGAATCTGCAAGTGTTTATTTGGAGCGCTTTGAGGCGTATGCTGGAAAAGGAAATGTCTTCAAATAACAACTACACAGAAGCATTCTCAGAAACTTCTTTGTGATGAGTGCATTCAACTCACAGACTTGAACCTTCCTTTTGAAAGAGCAGTTTTGAAACACTGTTTTGGTAGAATCTGCAAGTGGATATATGGAGCTCTTTGGGGCCTATGCTGGGAAATGAAATATCTGCACCTAAAAACTAGACAGAAGCATTCTCAGGAACTTCTGTGTGATGAGTGCATTCAACTCACAGACTTCAACGTTCCTTTTGATAGAACAGTTTTGAAACTCTCCTTTTGTAGACTCTGCAAGTGTTTATTTCGAGCGCTTTGAGGCCTACGCTGGAAAACGAAATGTCTTCAAATAAGAACTACACAGAAACATTCTCAGAACATTCTTTGTGATGAGTGCATTCAACTCACAGACTTGAACCTTCCTTTTGAAAGAGCAGTTTTGAAACACTCTTTTTGTAGAATCTGCAAGTGGATATTTGGAGCACTTCGGGGCCTATGCTGGGAAATGAAATATCTTCACCTAAAAACTAGACAGAAGCATTCTCAGAAACTTCTGTGTGATGAGTGCATTCAACTCACAGAGTTGAACATTCCTTTTGATAGAGCAGTTTGGAAACACTAATTTTGTAAAATCTGCAAGTGTTTATTTGGAACGCTTTGAGGCCTATGCTGGAAAAGGAAATATCTTCACATAAAAACTAGACAGAAGCATTCTCAGAAACTTCTCTGTGATGAGTACATTCTACTCACAGAGTTGAACCTTCTTTTTGATAGAAGAGTTTTCAAACTCTCTTTTTGTAGAATCTGCAAATGCATATTTGGAGCTGTATGATTCCAACGCTGGGAAAGGAAACATCCTCACATAGAAACTAGACAGAAGCATTCTCAGAAACTTGTTTGTGACGAGTGCATTCAACTCACAGACTTGAACCTTTCTTTTGAAAGAGCAGTTTTGGAACACTCTTTTTGTAGATTCTGCTAGTGTATATTTGGAGCGCTGTGAGGCCTATGTTGGGAAATGAAATATCTTCACCTAAAAACTAGACAGAAGCATTCTCAGAAACTTCTGTGTGATGAGTGCATTCAACTCACAGACTTGAACGTTCCTTTTGATAGAACAGTTTGGAAACACTCCTTTTGTAGAATCTTTAAGGGTTTATTTCGAGCGCTTTGAGGCGTATGCTGGAAAAAGATATGTCTTCAAATAACAACTACACAGAAGCATTCTCAGAAACTTCTTTGTGATGAGTGCATTCAACTCACAGACTTGAACCTTCCCTTTGAAAGAGCAGTTTTGAAACACTCTTTTTGTAGAATCTGCAAGTGGATATTTGGAGCGCTTTGGGGCCTAGGCTGGGAAATGAAATATCTTCACCTAAAAACTAGACAGAAGCATTCTCAGAAACTTCTGTGTGATGAGTGCATTCAACTCACAGACTTCAACGTTCCTTTTGATAGAACAGTTTTGAAACTCACCTTTTGTAGAATCTGCAAGTGTTTATTTCGAGCGCTTTGAGGCCTATGCTGGAAAAGGAAATGTCTTCAAATAACAACTACACAGAAGCATTCTCAGAACCTTCTTTGTGATGAGTGCATTCAACTCACAGACTTGAACCTTCCTTTTGAAACAGCAGTTTTGAAACACTCTTTTTGTAGAATCTACAAATGGATATTTGGAGCGCTTTGGGGCCTATGCTGGGAAATGAAATATCATCACCTAAAAACTAGATAGAAGCATTCTCAGAAACTTCTGTGTGATGAGTGCATTCAACTCACAGATTTGAACATTCCTTTTGATAGAGCAGTTTGGAAACACTAATTTTGTAAAATCTGCAAGTGTTTATTTGGAACGCTTTGAGGCCTATGCTGGAAAAGGAAATATCTTCACATAAAAACTAGACAGAAGCATTCTCAGAAACTTCTCTGTGATGAGTGCATTCTACTCACAGAGTTGAACCTTCTTTTTGATAGAAGAGTTTTCAAACTCTCTTTTTGTAGAATCTGCAAATGCATATTTGGAGCTGTATGATTCCAACGCTGGGAAAGGAAACATCCTCACATAGAAACTAGACAGAAGCATTCTCAGAAACTTGTTTGTGACGAGTGCATTCAACTCACAGACTTGAACCTTTCTTTTGAAAGAGCAGTTTTGGAACACTCTTTTTGTAGATTCTGCCAGTGTATATTTGGAGCGCTGTGAGGCCTATGTTGGGAAATGAAATATCTTCACCTAAAAACTAGACAGAAGCATTCTCAGAAACTTCTGTGTGATGAGTGCATTCAACTCACAGACTTGAACGTTCCTTTTGATAGAACAGTTTTGAAACACTCCTTTTGTAGAATCTGCAAGTGTTTATTTGGAGCGCTTTGAGGCGTATGCTGGAAAAGGAAATGTCTTCAAATAACAACTACACAGAAGCATTCTCAGAAACTTCTTTGTGATGAGTGCATTCAACTCACAGACTTGAACCTTCCTTTTGAAAGAGCAGTTTTGAAACACTGTTTTGGTAGAATCTGCAAGTGGATATATGGGGCTCTTTGGGGCCTATGCTGGGAAATGAAATATCTGCACCTAAAAACTAGACAGAAGCATTCTCAGGAACTTCTGTGTGATGAGTGCATTCAACTCACAGACTTCAACGTTCCTTTTGATAGAACAGTTTTGAAACTCTCCTTTTGTAGACTCTGCAAGTGTTTATTTCGAGCGCTTTGAGGCCTACGCTGGAAAACGAAATGTCTTCAAATAACAACTACACAGAAACATTCTCAGAACATTCTTTGTGATGAGTGCATTCAACTCACAGACTTGAACCTTCCTTTTGAAAGAGCAGTTTTGAAACACTCTTTTTGTAGAATCTGCAAGTGGATATTTGGAGCGCTTCGGGGCCTATGCTGGGAAATGAAATATCTTCACCTAAAAACTAGACAGAAGCATTCTCAGAAACTTCTGTGTGATGAGTGCATTCAACTCACAGACTTGAACATTCCTTTTGATAGAGCAGTTTGGAAACACTAATTTTGTAAAATCTGCAAGTGTTTATTTGGAGCGCTTTGAGGCCTATGCTGGAAAAGGAAATATCTTCACATAAAAACTAGACAGAAGCATTCTCAGAAACTTCTCTGTCATGAGTGCATTCTACTCACAGAGTTGAACCTTCTTTTTGATACAAGAGTTTTCAAACACTCTTTTTGTAGAATCTGCAAGTGCATATTTGGAGCTGTTTGAGGCCAACGCTGGAAAAGGAAACATCCTCACATAGAAACTAGACAGAAGCATTCTCAGAAACTTGTTTGTGACGAGTGCATTCAACTCACAGACTTGAGCCTTTCTTTTGAAAGAGCAGTTTTGGAACACTCTTTTTGTAGAATCTGCTAGTGTATATTTGGAGCGCTGTGAGGCCTATGCTGGGAAATGAAATATCTTCACCTAAAAACAAGACAGAAGCATTCTCAGAAACTTCTGTGTGATGAGTGCATTCAACTCACAGACTTGAACGTTCCTTTTGATAGAACAGTTTTGAAACACTCCTTTTGTAGAATCTGCAAGTGTTTATTTGGAGCGCTTTGAGGCGTATGCTGGAAAAGGAAATGTCTTCAAATAACAACTACACAGAAGCATTCTCAGAAACTTCTTTGTGATGAGTGCATTCAACTCACAGACTTGAACCTTCCTTTTGAAAGAGCAGTTTTGAAACACTGTTTTGGTAGAATCTGCAAGTGGATATATGGAGCTCTTTGGGGCCTATGATGGGAAATGAAATATCTGCACCTAAAAACTAGACAGAAGCATTCTCAGGAACTTCTGTGTGATGAGTGCATTCAACTCACAGACTTCAACGTTTCTTTTGATAGAACAGTTTTGAAACTCTCCTTTTGTAGACTCTGCAAGTGTTTATTTCGAGCGCTTTGAGGCCTACGCTGGAAAACGAAATGTCTTCAAATAACAACTACACAGAAACATTCTCAGAACATTCTTTGTGATGAGTGCATTCAACTCACAGACTTGAACCTTCCTTTTGAAAGAGCAGTTTTGAAACACTCTTTTTGTAGAATCTGCAAGTGGATATTTGGAGCGCTTCGGGGCCTATGCTGGGAAATGAAATATCTTCACCTAAAAACTAGACAGAAGCATTCTCAGAAACTTCTGTGTGATGAGTGCATTCAACTCACAGAGTTGAACATTCCTTTTGATAGAGCAGTTTGGAAACACTAATTTTGTAAAATCTGCAAGTGTTTATTTGGAACGCTTTGAGGCCTATGCTGGAAAAGGAAATATCTTCACATAAAAACTAGACAGAAGCATTCTCAGAAACTTCTCTGTGATGAGTGCATTCTACTCACAGAGTTGAACCTTCTTTTTGATAGAAGAGTTTTCAAACTCTCTTTTTGTAGAATCTGCAAATGCATATTTGGAGCTGTATGATTCCAACGCTGGGAAAGGAAACATCCTCCCATAGAAACTAGACAGAAGCATTCTCAGAAACTTGTTTGCGACGAGTGCATTCAACTCACAGACTTGAACCTTTCTTTTGAAAGAGCAGTTTTGGAACACTCTTTTTGTAGATTCTGCTAGTGTATATTTGGAGCGCTGTGAGGCCTATGTTGGGAAATGAAATATCTTCACCTAAAAACTAGACAGAAGCATTCTCAGAAACTTCTGTGTGATGAGTGCATTCAGCTCACAGACTTGAACGTTCCTTTTGATAGAACAGTTTTGAAACATTCCTTTTATAGAATCTTTAAGGGTTTATTTCGAGCGCTTTGAGGCGTATGCTGGAAAAAGATATGTCTTCAAATAACAACTACACAGAAGCATTCTCAGAAACTTATTTGTGATGAGTGCATTCAACTCACAGACTTGAACCTTCCCTTTGAAAGAGCAGTTTTGAAACACTCTTTTTGTAGAATCTGCAAGTGGATATTCGGAGCGCTTTGGGGCCTAGGCTGGGAAATTAAATATCTTCACCTAAAAACTAGACAGAAGCATTCTCAGAAACTTCTGTGTGATGAGTGCATTCAACTCACAGAATTCAACGTTCCTTTTCATAGAACAGTTTTGAAACTCACCTTTTGTAGAATCTGCAAGTGTTTATTTCGAGCGCTTTGAGGCCTATGCTGGAAAAGGAAATGTCTTCAAATAACAACTACACAGAAGCATTCTCAGAACCTTCTTTGTGATGAGTGCATTCAACTCACAGACTTGAACCTTCCTTTTGAAACAGCAGTTTTGAAACACTCTTTTTGTAGAATCTACAAATGGATATTTGGAGCGCTTTGGGGCCTATGCTGGGAAATGAAATATCTTCACCTAAAAACTAGACAGAAGCATTCTCAGAAACTTCTGTGTGATGAGTGCATTCAACTCACCGACTTGAACACTCCTTTTGATAGAGCAGTTTGGAAACACTAATTTTGTAAAATCTGCAAGTGTTTATTTGGAGCGCTTTGAGGCCTATGCTGGAAAAGGAAATATCTTCACATAAAAACTAGACAGAAGCATTCTCAGAAACTTCTCTGTGATGAGTGCATTCTACTCACAGAGTTGAACCTTCTTTTTGATAGAAGAGTCTTCAAACACTCTTTTTGTAGAATCTGCAAGTGCATATTTGGAGCTGTTTGAGGCCAACGCTGGAAAAGGAAACATCCTCACATAGAAACTAGACAGAAGCATTCTCAGAAACTTGTTTGTGACGAGTGCATTCAACTCACAGACTTGAGCCTTTCTTTTGAAGGAGCAGTTTTGGAACACTCTTTTTGTAGAATCTGCTAGTGTATATTTGGAGCGCTGTGAGGCCTATGCTCGGAAATGAAATATCTTCACCTAAAAACAAGACAGAAGCATTCTCAGAAACTTCTGTGTGATGAGTGCATTCAACTCACAGACTTGAACGTTCCTTTTGATAGAACAGTTTTGAAACACTCCTTTTGTAGAATCTGCAAGTGTTTATTTGGAGCGCTTTGAGGCGTATGCTGGAAAAGGAAATGTCTTCAAATAACAACTACACAGAAGCATTCTCAGAAACTTCTTTGTGATGAGTGCATTCAACTCACAGACTTGAACCTTCCTTTTGAAAGAGCAGTTTTGAAACACTGTTTTGGTAGAATCTGCAAGTGGATATATGGAGCTCTTTGGGGCCTATGCTGGGAAATGAAATATCTGCACCTAAAAACTAGACAGAAGCATTCTCAGGAACTTCTGTGTGATGAGTGCATTCAACTCACAGACTTCAACGTTCCTTTTGATAGAACAGTTTTGAAACTCTCCTTTTGTAGACTCTGCAAGTGTTTATTTCGAGCGCTTTGAGGCCTACGCTGGAAAACGAAATGTCTTCAAATAACAACTACACAGAAACATTCTCAGAACATTCTTTGTGATGAGTGCATTCAACTCACAGACTTGAACCTTCCTTTTGAAAGAGCAGTTTTGAAACACTCTTTTTGTAGAATCTGCAAGTGGATATTAGGAGCGCTTCGGGGCCTATGCTGGGAAATGAAATATCTTCACCTAAAAACTAGACAGAAGCATTCTCAGAAACTTCTGTGTGATGAGTGCATTCAACTCACAGAGTTGAACATTCCTTTTGATAGAGCAGTTTGGAAACACTAATTTTGTAAAATCTGCAAGTGTTTATTTGGAACGCTTTGAGGCCTATGCTGGAAAAGTTAATATCTTCACATAAAAACTAGACAGAAGCATTCTCAGAAACTTCTCTGTGATGAGTGCATTCTACTCACAGAGTTGAACCTTCTTTTTGATAGAAGAGTTTTCAAACTCTCTTTTTGTAGAATCTGCAAATGCATATTTGGAGCTGTATGATTCCAACGCTGGGAAAGGAAACATCCTCACATAGAAACTAGACAGAAGCATTCTCAGAAACTTGTTTGTGACGAGTGCATTCAACTGACAGACTTGAGCCTTTCTTTAGAAAGAGCAGATTTGGAACACTCTTTTTGTAGAATCTGCTAGTGTATATTTGGAGCGCTGTGAGGCCTATGCTGGGAAATGAAATATCTTCAACTAAAAACAAGACAGAAGCATTCTCAGAAACTTCTGTGTGATGAGTGCATTCAACTCACAGACTTGAACCTTCCTTTTGAAAGAGCAGTTTTGAAACACTGTTTTGGTAGAATCTGCAAGTGGATATATGGAGCTCTTTGGGGCCTATGCTGGGAAATGAAATATCTGCACCTAAAAACTAGACAGAAGCATTCTCAGGAACTTCTGTGTGATGAGTGCATTCAACTCACAGACTTCAACGTTCCTTTTGATAGAACAGTTTTGAAACTCTCCTTTTGTAGACTCTGCAAGTGTTTATTTCGAGCGCTTTGAGGCCTACGCTGGAAAACGAAATGTCTTCAAATAACAACTACACAGAAACATTCTCAGAACATTCTTTGTGATGAGTGCATTCAACTCACAGACTTGAACCTTCCTTTTGAAAGAGCAGTTTTGAAACACTCTTTTTGTAGAATCTGCAAGTGGATATTTGGAGCGCTTCGGGGCCTATGCTGGGAAATGAAATATCTTCACCTAAAAACTAGACAGAAGCATTCTCAGAAACTTCTGTGTGATGAGTGCATTCAACTCACAGAGTTGAACATTCCTTTTGATAGAGCAGTTTGGAAACACTAATTTTGTAAAATCTGCAAGTGTTTATTTGGAACGCTTTGAGGCCTATGCTGGAAAAGGAAATATCTTCACATAAAAACTAGACAGAAGCATTCTCAGAAACTTCTCTGTGATGAGTGCATTCTACTCACAGAGTTGAACCTTCTTTTTGATAGAAGAGTTTTCAAACTCTCTTTTTGTAGAATCTGCAAATGCATATTTGGAGCTGTATGATTCCAACGCTGGGAAAGGAAACATCCTCACATAGAAACTAGACAGAAGCATTCTCAGAAACTTGTTTGTGACGAGTGCATTCAACTCACAGACTTGAACCTTTCTTTTGAAAGAGCAGTTTTGGAACACTCTTTTTGTAGATTCTGCTAGTGTATATTTGGAGCGCTGTGAGGCCTATGTTGGGAAATGAAATATCTTCACCTAAAAACTAGACAGAAGCATTCTCAGAAACTTCTGTGTGATGAGTGCATTCAACTCACAGACTTGAACGTTCCTTTTGATAGAACAGTTTTGAAACACTCCTTTTATAGAATCTTTAAGGGTTTATTTCGAGCGCTTTGAGGCGTATGCTGGAAAAAGATATGTCTTCAAATAACAACTACACAGAAGCATTCTCAGAAACTTCTTTGTGATGAGTGCATTCAACTCACAGACTTGAGCCTTCCCTTTGAAAGAGCAGTTTTGAAACACTCTTTTTGTAGAATCTGCAAGTGGATATTTGGAGCGCTTTGGGGCCTAGGCTGGGAAATGAAATATCTTCAAATAAAAACTAGACAGAAGCATTCTCAGAAACTTCTGTGTGATGAGTGCATTCAACTCACAGACTTCAACGTTCCTTTTGATAGAACAGTTTTGAAACTCACCTTTTGTAGAATCTGCAAGTGTTTATTTCGAGCGCTTTGAGGCCTATGCTGGAAAAGGAAATGTCTTCAAATAACAACTACACAGAAGCATTCTCAGAACTTTCTTTGTGATGAGTGCATTCAACTCACAGACTTGAACCTTCCTTTTGAAACAGCAGTTTTGAAACACTCTTTTTGTAGCATCTACAAATGGATATTTGGAGCGCTTTGGGGCCTATGCTGGGAAATGAAATATCTTCACCTAAAAACTAGACAGAAGCATTCTCAGAAACTTCTGTGTGATGAGTGCATTCAACTCACAGACTTGAACATTCCTTTTGATAGAGCAGTTTGGAAACACTAATTTTGTAAAATCTGCAAGTGTTTATTTGGAGCGCTTTGAGGCCTATGCTGGAAAAGGAAATATCTTCACATAAAAACTAGACAGAAGCATTCTCAGAAACTTCTCTGTGATGAGTGCATTCTACTCACAGAGTTGAACCTTCTTTTTGATACAAGAGTTTTCAAACACTCTTTTTGTAGAATCTGCAAGTGCATATTTGGAGCTGTTTGAGGCCAACGCTGGAAAAGGAAACATCCTCACATAGAAACTAGACAGAAGCATTCTCAGAAACTTGTTTGTGACGAGTGCATTCAACTCACAGACTTGAGCCTTTCTTTTGAAAGAGCAGTTTTGGAACACTCTTTTTGTAGAATCTGCTAGTGTATATTTGGAGCGCTGTGAGGCCTATGCTGGGAAATGAAATATCTTCACCTAAAAACAAGACAGAAGCATTCTCAGAAACTTCTGTGTGATGAGTGCTTTCAACTCACAGACTTGAACGTTCCTTTTGATAGAACAGTTTTGAAACACTCCTTTTGTAGAATCTGCAAGTGTTTATTTGGAGCGCTTTGAGGCGTATGCTGGAAAAGGAAATGTCTTCAAATAACAACTACACAGAAGCATTCTCAGAAACTTCTTTGTGATGAGTGCATTCAACTCACAGACTTGAACCTTCCTTTTGAAAGAGCAGTTTTGAAACACTGTTTTGGTAGAATCTGCAAGTGGATATATGGGGCTGTTTGGGGCCTATGCTGGGAAATGAAATATCTGCACCTAAAAACTAGACAGAAGCATTCTCAGGAACTTCTGTGTGATGAGTGCATTCAACTCACAGACTTCAACGTTCCTTTTGATAGAACAGTTTTGAAACTCTCCTTTTGTAGACTCTGCAAGTGTTTATTTCGAGCGCTTTGAGGCCTACGCTGGAAAACGAAATGTCTTCAAATAACAACTACACAGAAACATTCTCAGAACATTCTTTGTGATGAGTGCATTCAACTCACAGACTTGAACCTTCCTTTTGAAAGAGCAGTTTTGAAACACTCTTTTTGTAGAATCTGCAAGTGGATATTTGGAGCGCTTCGGGGCCTATACTGGGAAATGAAATATCTTCACCTAAAAACTAGACAGAAGCATTCTCAGAAACTTCTGTGTGATGAGTGCATTCAACTCACAGACTTGAACATTCCTTTTGATAGAGCAGTTTGGAAACACTAATTTTGTAAAATCTGCAAGTGTTTATTTGGAGCGCTTTGAGGCCTATGCTGGAAAAGGAAATATCTTCACATAAAAACTAGACAGAAGCATTCTCAGAAACTTCTCTGTGATGAGTGCATTCTACTCACAGAGTTGAACCTTCTTTTTGATACAAGAGTTTTCAAACACTCTTTTTGTAGAATCTGCAAGTGCATATTTGGAGCTGTTTGAGGCCAACGCTGGAAAAGGAAACATCCTCACATAGAAACTAGACAGAAGCATTCTCAGAAACTTGTTTGTGACGAGTGCATTCAACTCACAGACTTGAGCCTTTCTTTTGAAAGAGCAGTTTTGGAACACTCTTTTTGTAGAATCTGCTAGTGTATATTTGGAGCGCTGTGAGGCCTATGCTGGGAAATGAAATATCTTCACCTAAAAACAAGACAGAAGCATTCTCAGAAACTTCTGTGTGATGAGTGCATTCAACTCACAGACTTGAACGTTCCTTTTGATAGAACAGTTTTGAAACACTCCTTTTGTAGAATCTGCAAGTGTTTATTTGGAGCGCTTTGAGGCGTATGCTGGAAAAGGAAATGTCTTCAAATAACAACTACACAGAAGCATTCTCAGAAACTTCTTTGTGATGAGTGCATTCAACTCACAGACTTGAACCTTCCTTTTGAAAGAGCAGTTTTGAAACACTGTTTTGGTAGAATCTGCAAGTGGATATATGGAGCTCTTTGGGGCCTATGCTGGGAAATGAAATATCTGCACCTAAAAACTAGACAGAAGCATTCTCAGGAACTTCTGTGTGATGAGTGCATTCAACTCACAGACTTCAACGTTCCTTTTGATAGAACAGTTTTGAAACTCTCCTTTTGTAGACTCTGCAAGTGTTTATTTCGAGCGCTTTGAGGCCTACGCTGGAAAACGAAATGTCTTCAAATAACAACTACACAGAAACATTCTCAGAACATTCTTTGTGATGAGTGCATTCAACTCACAGACTTGAACCTTCCTTTTGAAAGAGCAGTTTTGAAACACTCTTTTTGTAGAATCTGCTAGTATATATTTGGAGCGCTGTGAGGCCTATGCTGGGAAATGAAATATCTTCACCTAAAAACAAGACAGAAGCATTCTCAGAAACTTCTGTGTGATGAGTGCATTCAACTCACAGACTTGAACGTTCCTTTTGATAGAACAGTTTTGAAACACTCCTTTTGTAGAATCTGCAAGTGTTTATTTGGAGCGCTTTGAGGCGTATGCTGGAAAAGGAAATGTCTTCAAATAACAACTACACAGAAGCATTCTCAGAAACTTCTTTGTGATGAGTGCATTCAACTCACAGACTTGAACCTTCCTTTTGAAAGAGCAGTTTTGAAACACTGTTTTGGTAGAATCTGCAAGTGGATATATGGAGCTCTTTGGGGCCTATGCTGGGAAATGAAATATCTGCACCTAAAAACTAGACAGAAGCATTCTCAGGAACTTCTGTGTGATGAGTGCATTCAACTCACAGACTTCAACGTTCCTTTTGATAGAACAGTTTTGAAACTCTCCTTTTGTAGACTCTGCAAGTGTTTATTTCGAGCGCTTTGAGGCCTACGCTGGAAAACGAAATGTCTTCAAATAAGAACTACACAGAAACATTCTCAGAACATTCTTTGTGATGAGTGCATTCAACTCACAGACTTGAACCTTCCTTTTGAAAGAGCAGTTTTGAAACACTCTTTTTGTAGAATCTGCAAGTGGATATTTGGAGCGCTTCGGGGCCTATGCTGGGAAATGAAATATCTTCACCTAAAAACTAGACAGAAGCATTCTCAGAAACTTCTGTGTGATGAGTGCATTCAACTCACAGAGTTGAACATTCCTTTTGATAGAGCAGTTTGGAAACACTAATTTTGTAAAATCTGCAAGTGTTTATTTGGAACGCTTTGAGGCCTATGCTGGAAAAGGAAATATCTTCACATAAAAACTAGACAGAAGCATTCTCAGAAACTTCTCTGTGATGAGTACATTCTACTCACAGAGTTGAACCTTCTTTTTGATAGAAGAGTTTTCAAACTCTCTTTTTGTAGAATCTGCAAATGCATATTTGGAGCTGTATGATTCCAACGCTGGGAAAGGAAACATCCTCACATAGAAACTAGACAGAAGCATTCTCAGAAACTTGTTTGTGACGAGTGCATTCAACTCACAGACTTGAACCTTTCTTTTGAAAGAGCAGTTTTGGAACACTCTTTTTGTAGATTCTGCTAGTGTATATTTGGAGCGCTGTGAGGCCTATGTTGGGAAATGAAATATCTTCACCTAAAAACTAGACAGAAGCATTCTCAGAAACTTCTGTGTGATGAGTGCATTCAACTCACAGACTTGAACGTTCCTTTTGATAGAACAGTTTTGAAACACTCCTTTTGTAGAATCTTTAAGGGTTTATTTCGAGCGCTTTGAGGCGTATGCTGGAAAAAGATATGTCTTCAAATAACAACTACACAGAAGCATTCTCAGAAACTTCTTTGTGATGAGTGCATTCAACTCACAGACTTGAACCTTCCCTTTGAAAGAGCAGTTTTGAAACACTCTTTTTGTAGAATCTGCAAGTGGATATTTGGAGCGCTTTGGGGCCTAGGCTGGGAAATGAAATATCTTCACCTAAAAACTAGACAGAAGCATTCTCAGAAACTTCTGTGTGATGAGTGCATTCAACTCACAGACTTCAACGTTCCTTTTGATAGAACAGTTTTGAAACTCACCTTTTGTAGAATCTGCAAGTGTTTATTTCGAGCGCTTTGAGGCCTATGCTGGAAAAGGAAATGTCTTCAAATAACAACTACACAGAAGCATTCTCAGAACCTTCTTTGTGATGAGTGCATTCAACTCACAGACTTGAACCTTCCTTTTGAAACAGCAGTTTTGAAACACTCTTTTTGTAGAATCTACAAATGGATATTTGGAGAGCTTTGGGGCCTATGCTGGGAAATGAAATATCTTCACCTAAAAACTAGACAGAAGCATTCTCAGAAACTTCTGTGTGATGAGTGCATTCAACTCACAGACTTGAACATTCCTTTTGATAGAGCAGTTTGGAAACACTAATTTTGTAAAATCTGCAAGTGTTTATTTGGAACGCTTTGAGGCCTATGCTGGAAAAGGAAATATCTTCACATAAAAACTAGACAGAAGCATTCTCAGAAACTTCTCTGTGATGAGTGCATTCTACTCACAGAGTTGAACCTTCTTTTTGATAGAAGAGTTTTCAAACTCTCTTTTTGTAGAATCTGCAAATGCATATTTGGAGCTGTATGATTCCAACGCTGGGAAAGGAAACATCCTCACATAGAAACTAGACAGAAGCATTCTCAGAAACTTGTTTGTGACGAGTGCATTCAACTCACAGACTTGAACCTTTCTTTTGAAAGAGCAGTTTTGGAACACTCTTTTTGTAGATTCTGCCAGTGTATATTTGGAGCGCTGTGAGGCCTATGTTGGGAAATGAAATATCTTCACCTAAAAACTAGACAGAAGCATTCTCAGAAACTTCTGTGTGATGAGTGCATTCAACTCACAGACTTCAACGTTCCTTTTGATAGAACAGTTTTGAAACACTCCTTTTATAGAATCTTTAAGGGTTTATTTCGAGCGCTTTGAGGCGTATGCTGGAAAAAGATATGTCTTCAAATAACAACTACACAGAAGCATTCTCAGAAACTTCTTTGTGATGAGTGCATTCAACTCACAGACTTGAAACTTCCCTTTGAAAGAGCAGTTTTGAAACACTCTTTTTGTAGAATCTGCAAGTGGATATTTGGAGCGCTTTGGGGCCTAGGCTGGGAAATGAAATATCTTCACCTAAAAACTAGACAGAAGCATTCTCAGAAACTTCTGTGTGATGAGTGCATTCAACTCACAGACTTCAACGTTCCTTTTGATAGAACAGTTTTGAAACTCACCTTTTGTAGAATCTGCAAGTGTTTATTTTGAGCGCTTTGAGGCCTATGCTGGAAAAGGAAATGTCTTCAAATAACAACTACACAGAAGCATTCTCAGAAACTTCTTTGTGATGAGTGCATTCAACTCACAGACTTGAACCTTCCTTTTGAAACAGCAGTTTTGAAACACTCTTTTTGTAGCATCTACAAATGGATATTTGGAGCGCTTTGGGGCCTATGCTGGGAAATGAAATATCTTCACCTAAAAACTAGACAGAAGCATTCTCAGAAACTTCTGTGTGATGAGTGCATTCAACTCACAGACTTGAACATTCCTTTTGATAGAGCAGTTTGGAAACACTAATTTTGTAAAATCTGCAAGTGTTTATTTGGAGCGCTTTGAGGCCTATGCTGGAAAAGGAAATATCTTCACATAAAAACTAGACAGAAGCATTCTCAGAAACTTCTCTGTGATGAGTGCATTCTACTCACAGAGTTGAACCTTCTTTTTGATACAAGAGTTTTCAAACACTCTTTTTGTAGAATCTGCAAGTGCATATTTGGAGCTGTTTGAGGCCAACGCTGGAAAAGGAAACATCCTCACATAGAAACTAGACAGAAGCATTCTCAGAAACTTGTTTGTGACGAGTGCATTCAACTCACAGACTTGAGCCTTTCTTTGGAAAGAGCAGTTTTGGAACACTCTTTTTGTAGAATCTGCTAGTGTATATTTGGAGCGCTGTGAGGCCTATGCTGGGAAATGAAATATCTTCACCTAAAAACAAGACAGAAGCATTCTCAGAAACTTCTGTGTGATGAGTGCATTCAACTCACAGACTTGAACGTTCCTTTTGATAGAACAGTTTTGAAACACTCCTTTTGTAGAATCTGCAAGTGTTTATTTGGAGCGCTTTGAGGCGTATGCTGGAAAAGGATATGTCTTCAAATAACAACTACACAGAAGCATTCTCAGAAACTTCTTTGTGATGAGTGCATTCAACTCACAGACTTGAACCTTCCTTTTGAAAGAGCAGTTTTGAAACACTGTTTTGGTAGAATCTGCAAGTGGATATATGGAGCTCTTTGGGGCCTATGCTGGGAAATGAAATATCTGCACCTAAAAACTAGACAGAAGCATTCTCAGGAACTTCTGTGTGATGAGTGCATTCAACTCACAGACTTCAACGTTCCTTTTGATAGATCAGTTTTGAAACTCTCCTTTTGTAGACTCTGCAAGTGTTTATATCGAGCTCTTTGAGGCCTACGCTGGAAAACGAAATGTCTTCAAATAACAACTACACAGAAACATTCTCAGAACATTCTTTGTGATGAGTGCATTCAACTCACAGACTTCAACGTTCCTTTTGATAGAACAGTTTTGAAACTCACCTTTTGTAGAATCTGCAAGTGTTTATTTCGAGCGCTTTGAGGCCTATGCTGGAAAAGGAAATGTCTTCAAGTAACAACTACACAGAAGCATTCTCAGAACCTTCTTTGTGATGAGTGCATTCAACTCACAGACTTGAACCTTCCTTTTGAAACAGCAGTTTTGAAACACTCTTTTTGTAGAATCTACAAATGGATATTTGGAGCGCTTTGGGGCCTATGCTGGGAAATGAAATATCTTCACCTAAAAACTAGACAGAAGCATTCTCAGAAACTTCTGTGTGATGAGTGCATTCAACTCACAGACTTGAACATTCCTTTTGATAGAGCAGTTTGGAAACACTAATTTTGTAAAATCTGCAAGTGTTTATTTGGAGCGCTTTGAGGCCTATGCTGGAAAAGGAAATATCTTCACATAAAAACTAGACAGAAGCATTCTCAGAAACTTCTCTGTGATGAGTGCATTCTACTCACAGAGTTGAACCTTCTTTTTGATAGAAGAGTTTTCAAACACTCTTTTTGTAGGATCTGCAAGTGCATATTTGGAGCTGTTTGAGGCCAACGCTGGAAAAGGAAACATCCTCACATAGAAACTAGACAGAAGCATTCTCAGAAACTTGTTTGTGACGAGTGCATTCAACTCACAGACTTGAGCCTTTCTTTTGAAAGAGCAGTTTTGGAACACTCTTTTTGTAGAATCTGCTAGTGTATATTTGGAGCGCTGTGAGGCCTATGCTGGGAAATGAAATATCTTCACCTAAAAACAAGACAGAAGCATTCTCAGAAACTTCTGTGTGATGAGTGCATTCAACTCACAGACTTGAACGTTCCTTTTGATAGAACAGTTTTGAAACACTCCTTTTGTAGAATCTGCAAGTGTTTATTTGGAGCGCTTTGAGCCGTATGCTGGAAAAGGAAATGTCTTCAAATAACAACTACACAGAAGCATTCTCAGAAACTTCTTTGTGATGAGTGCATTCAACTCACAGACTTGAACCTTCCTTTTGAAAGAGCAGTTTTGAAACACTGTTTTGGTAGAATCTGCAAGTGGATATATGGAGCTCTTTGGGGCCTATGCTGGGAAATGAAATATCTGCACCTAAAAACTAGACAGAAGCATTCTCAGGAACTTCTGTGTGATGAGTGCATTCAACTCACAGACTTCAACGTTCCTTTTGATAGAACAGTTTTGAAACTCTCCTTTTGTAGACTCTGCAAGTGTTTATTTCGAGCGCTTTGAGGCCTACGCTGGAAAATGAAATGTCTTCAAATAACAACTACACAGAAACATTCTCAGAACATTCTTTGTGATGAGTGCATTCAACTCACAGACTTGAACCTTCCTTTTGAAAGAGCAGTTTTGAAACACTCTTTTTGTAGAATCTGCAAGTGGATATTTGGAGCGCTTCGGGGCCTATGCTGGGAAATGAAATATCTTCACCTAAAAACTAGACAGAAGCATTCTCAGAAACTTCTGTGTGATGAGTGCATTCAACTCACAGAGTTGAACATTCCTTTTGATAGAGCAGTTTGGAAACACTAATTTTGTAAAATCTGCAAGTGTTTATTTGGAACGCTTTGAGGCCTATGCTGGAAAAGGAAATATCTTCACATAAAAACTAGACAGAAGCATTCTCAGAAACTTCTCTGTGATGAGTGCATTCTACTCACAGAGTTGAACCTTCTTTTTGATAGAAGAGTTTTCAAACTCTCTTTTTGTAGAATCTGCAAATGCATATTTGGAGCTGTATGATTCCAACGCTGGGAAAGGAAACATCCTCACATAGAAACTAGACAGAAGCATTCTCAGAAACTTGTTTGTGACGAGTGCATTCAACTCACAGACTTGAACCTTTCTTTTGAAAGAGCAGTTTTGGAACACTCTTTTTGTAGATTCTGCTAGTGTATATTTGGAGCGCTGTGAGGCCTATGTTGGGAAATGAAATATCTTCACCTAAAAACTAGACAGAAGCATTCTCAGAAACTTCTGTGTGATGAGTGCATTCAACTCACAGACTTGAACATTCCTTTTGATAGAACAGTTTTGAAACACTCCTTTTATAGAATCTTTAAGGGTTTATTTCGAGCGCTTTGAGGCGTATGCTGGAAAAAGATATGTCTTCAAATAACAACTACACAGAAGCATTCTCAGAAACTTCTTTGTGATGAGTGCATTCAACTCACAGACTTGAGCCTTCCCTTTGAAAGAGCAGTTTTGAAACACTCTTTTTGTAGAATCTGCAAGTGGATATTTGGAGCGCTTTGGGGCCTAGGCTGGGAAATGAAATATCTTCACCTAAAAACTAGACAGAAGCATTCTCAGAAACTTCTGTGTGATGAGTGCATTCAACTCACAGACTTCAACGTTCCTTTTGATAGAACAGTTTTGAAACTCACCTTTTGTAGAATCTGCAAGTGTTTATTTCGAGCGCTTTGAGGCCTATGCTGGAAAAGGAAATGTCTTCAAATAACAACTACACAGAAGCATTCTCAGAACTTTCTTTGTGATGAGTGCATTCAACTCACAGACTTGAACCTTCCTTTTGAAACAGCAGTTTTGAAACACTCTTTTTGTAGCATCTACAAATGGATATTTGGAGCGCTTTGGGGCCTATGCTGGGAAATGAAATATCTTCACCTAAAAACTAGACAGAAGCATTCTCAGAAACTTCTGTGTGATGAGTGCATTCAACTCACAGACTTGAACATTCCTTTTGATAGAGCTGTTTGGAAACACTAATTTTGTAAAATCTGCAAGTGTTTATTTGGAGCGCTTTGAGGCCTATGCTGGAAAAGGAAATATCTTCACATAAAAACTAGACAGAAGCATTCTCAGAAACTTCTCTGTGATGAGTGCATTCTACTCACAGAGTTGAACCTTCTTTTTGATACAAGAGTTTTCAAACACTCTTTTTGTACAATCTGCAAGTGCATATTTGGAGCTGTTTGAGGCCAACGCTGGAAAAGGAAACATCCTCACATAGAAACTAGACAGAAGCATTCTCAGAAACTTGTTTGTGACGAGTGCATTCAACTCACAGACTTGAGCCTCTCTTTTGAAAGAGCAGTTTTGGAACACTCTTTTTGTAGAATCTGCTAGTGTATATTTGGAGCGCTGTGAGGCCTATGCTGGGAAATGAAATATCTTCACCTAAAAACAAGACAGAAGCATTCTCAGAAACTTCTGTGTGATGAGTGCATTCAACTCACAGACTTGAACGTTCCTTTTGATAGAACAGTTTTGAAACACTCCTTTTGTAGAATCTGCAAGTGTTTATTTGGAGCGCTTTGAGGCGTATGCTGGAAAAGGAAATGTCTTCAAATAACAACTACACAGAAGCATTCTCAGAAACTTCTTTGTGATGAGTGCATTCAACTCACAGACTTGAACCTTCCTTTTGAAAGAGCAGTTTTGAAACACTGTTTTGGTAGAATCTGCAAGTGGATATATGGGGCTCTTTGGGGCCTATGCTGGGAAATGAAATATCTGCACCTAAAAACTAGACAGAAGCATTCTCAGGAACTTCTGTGTGATGAGTGCATTCAACTCACAGACTTCAACGTTCCTTTTGATAGAACAGTTTTGAAACTCTCCTTTTGTAGACTCTGCAAGTGTTTATTTCGAGCGCTTTGAGGCCTACGCTGGAAAACGAAATGTCTTCAAATAAGAACTACACAGAAACATTCTCAGAACATTCTTTGTGATGAGTGCATTCAACTCACAGACTTGAACCTTCCTTTTGAAAGAGCAGTTTTGAAACACTCTTTTTGTAGAATCTGCAAGTGGATATTTGGAGCGCTTCGGGGCCTATGCTGGGAAATGAAATATCTTCACCTAAAAACTAGACAGAAGCATTCTCAGAAACTTCTGTGTGATGAGTGCATTCAACTCACAGACTTGAACATTCCTTTTGATAGAGCAGATTGGAAACACTAATTTTGTAAAATCTGCAAGTGTTTATTTGGAGCGCTTTGAGGCCTATGCTGGAAAAGGAAATATCTTCACATAAAAACTAGACAGAAGCATTCTCAGAAACTTCTCTGTGATGAGTGCATTCTACTCACAGAGTTGAACCTTCTTTTTGATACAAGAGTTTTCAAACACTCTTTTTGTAGAATCTGTAAGTGCATATTTGGAGCTGTTTGAGGCCAACGCTGGAAAAGGAAACATCCTCACATAGAAACTAGACAGAAGCATTCTCAGAAACTTGTTTGTGACGAGTGCATTCAACTCACAGACTTGAGCCTTTCTTTTGAAAGAGCAGTTTTGGAACACTCTTTTTGTAGAATCTGCTAGTGTATATTTGGAGCGCTGTGAGGCCTATGCTGGGAAATGAAATATCTTCACCTAAAAACAAGACAGAAGCATTCTCAGAAACTTCTGTGTGATGAGTGCATTCAACTCACAGACTTGAACGTTCCTTTTGATAGAACAGTTTTGAAACACTCCTTTTGTAGAATCTGCAAGTGTTTATTTGGAGCGCTTTGAGGCGTATGCTGGAAAAGGAAATGTCTTCAAATAACAACTACACAGAAGCATTCTCAGAAACTTCTTTGTGATGAGTGCATTCAACTCACAGACTTGAACCTTCCTTTTGAAAGAGCAGTTTTGAAACACTGTTTTGGTAGAATCTGCAAGTGGATATATGGAGCTCTTTGGGGCCTATGCTGGGAAATGAAATATCTGCACCTAAAAACTAGACAGAAGCATTCTCAGGAACTTCTGTGTGATGAGTGCATTCAACTCACAGACTTCAACGTTCTTTTTGATAGAACAGTTTTGAAACTCTCCTTTTGTAGACTCTGCAAGTGTTTATTTCGAGCGCTTTGAGGCCTACGCTGGAAAACGAAATGTCTTCAAATAACAACTACACAGAAACATTCTCAGAACATTCTTTGTGATGAGTGCATTCAACTCACAGACTTGAACCTTCCTTTTGAAAGAGCAGTTTTGAAACACTCTTTTTGTAGAATCTGCTAGTGTATATTTGGAGCGCTGTGAGGCCTATGCTGGGAAATGAAATATCTTCACCTAAAAACAAGACAGAAGCATTCTCAGAAACTTCTGTGTGATGAGTGCATTCAACTCACAGAGTTGAACATTCCTTTTGATAGAGCAGTTTGGAAACACTAATTTTGTAAAATCTGCAAGTGTTTATTTGGAACGCTTTGAGGCCTATGCTGGAAAAGGAAATATCTTCACATAAAAACTAGACAGAAGCATTCTCAGAAACTTCTCTGTGATGAGTACATTCTACTCACAGAGTTGAACCTTCTTTTTGATAGAAGAGTTTTCAAACTCTCTTTTTGTAGAATCTGCAAATGCATATTTGGAGCTGTATGATTCCAACGCTGGGAAAGGAAACATCCTCACATAGAAACTAGACAGAAGCATTCTCAGAAACTTGTTTGTGACGAGTGCATTCAACTCACAGACTTGAACCTTTCTTTTGAAAGAGCAGTTTTGGAACACTCTTTTTGTAGATTCTGCTAGTGTATATTTGGAGCGCTGTGAGGCCTATGTTGGGAAATGAAATATCTTCACCTAAAAACTAGACAGAAGCATTCTCAGAAACTTCTGTGTGATGAGTGCATTCAACTCACAGACTTGAACGTTCCTTTTGATAGAACAGTTTTGAAACACTCCTTTTGTAGAATCTTTAAGGGTTTATTTCGAGCGCTTTGAGGCGTATGCTGGAAAAAGATATGTCTTCAAATAACAACTACACAGAAGCATTCTCAGAAACTTCTTTGTGATGAGTGCATTCAACTCACAGACTTGAACCTTCCCTTTGAAAGAGCAGTTTTGAAACACTCTTTTTGTAGAATCTGCAAGTGGATATTTGGAGCGCTTTGGGGCCTAGGCTGGGAAATGAAATATCTTCACCTAAAAACTAGACAGAAGCATTCTCAGAAACTTCTGTGTGATGAGTGCATTCAACTCACAGACTTCAACGTTCCTTTTGATAGAACAGTTTTGAAACTCACCTTTTGTAGAATCTGCAAGTGTTTATTTCGAGCGCTTTGAGGCCTATGCTGGAAAAGGAAATGTCTTCAAATAACAACTACACAGAAGCATTCTCAGAACCTTCTTTGTGATGAGTGCATTCAACTCACAGACTTGAACCTTCCTTTTGAAACAGCAGTTTTGAAACACTCTTTTTGTAGAATCTACAAATGGATATTTGGAGCGCTTTGGGGCCTATGCTGGGAAATGAAATATCTTCACCTAAAAACTAGACAGAAGCATTCTCAGAAACTTCTGTGTGATGAGTGCATTCAACTCACAGACTTGAACATTCCTTTTGATAGAGCAGTTTGGAAACACTAATTTTGTAAAATCTGCAAGTGTTTATTTGGAACGCTTTGAGGCCTATGCTGGAAAAGGAAATATCTTCACATAAAAACTAGACAGAAGCATTCTCAGAAACTTCTCTGTGATGAGTGCATTCTACTCACAGAGTTGAACCTTCTTTTTGATAGAAGAGTTTTCAAACTCTCTTTTTGTAGAATCTGCAAATGCATATTTGGAGCTGTATGATTCCAACGCTGGGAAAGGAAACATCCTCACATAGAAACTAGACAGAAGCATTCTCAGAAACTTCTGTGTGATGAGTGCATTCAACTCACAGACTTGAACGTTCCTTTTGATAGAACAGTTTTGAAACACTCCTTTTGTAGAATCTGCAAGTGTTTATTTGGAGCGCTTTGAGGCGTATGCTGGAAAAGGAAATGTCTTCAAATAACAACTACACAGAAGCATTCTCAGAAACTTCTTTGTGATGAGTGCATTCAACTCACAGACTTGAACCTTCCTTTTGAAAGAGCAGTTTTGAAACACTGTTTTGGTAGAATCTGCAAGTGGATATATGGGGCTCTTTGGGGCCTATGCTGGGAAATGAAATATCTGCACCTAAAAACTAGACAGAAGCATTCTCAGGAACTTCTGTGTGATGAGTGCATTCAACTCACAGACTTCAACGTTCCTTTTGATAGAACAGTTTTGAAACTCTCCTTTTGTAGACTCTGCAAGTCTTTATTTCGAGCGCTTTGAGGCCTACGCTGGAAAACGAAATGTCTTCAAATAACAACTACACAGAAACATTCTCAGAACATTCTTTGTGATGAGTGCATTCAACTCACAGACTTGAACCTTCCTTTTGAAAGAGCAGTTTTGAAACACTCTTTTTGTAGAATCTGCAAGTGGATATTTGGAGCACTTCGGGGCATATGCTGGGAAATGAAATATCTTCACCTAAAAACTAGACAGAAGCATTCTCAGAAACTTCTGTGTGATGAGTGCATTCAACTCACAGACTTGAACATTCCTTTTGATAGAGCAGTTTGGAAACACTAATTTTGTAAAATCTGCAAGTGTTTATTTGGAGCGCTTTGAGGCCTATGCTGGAAAAGGAAATATCTTCACATAAAAACTAGACAGAAGCATTCTCAGAAACTTCTCTGTGATGAGTGCATTCTACTCACAGAGTTGAACCTTCTTTTTGATACAAGAGTTTTCAAACACTCTTTTTGTAGAATCTGCAAGTGCATATTTGGAGCTGTTTGAGGCCAACGCTGGAAAAGGAAACATCCTCACATAGAAACTAGACAGAAGCATTCTCAGAAACTTGTTTGTGACGAGTGCATTCAACTCACAGACTTGAGCCTTTCTTTTGAAAGAGCAGTTTTGGAACACTCTTTTTGTAGAATCTGCTAGTGTATATTTGGAGCGCTGTGAGGCCTATGCTGGGAAATGAAATATCTTCACCTAAAAACAAGACAGAAGCATTCTCAGAAACTTCTGTGTGATGAGTGCATTCAACTCACAGACTTGAACGTTCCTTTTGATAGAACAGTTTTGAAACACTCCTTTTGTAGAATCTGCAAGTGTTTATTTGGAGCGCTTTGAGGCGTATGCTGGAAAAGGAAATGTCTTCAAATAACAACTACACAGAAGCATTCTCAGAAACTTCTTTGTGATGAGTGCATTCAACTCACAGACTTGAACCTTCCTTTTGAAAGAGCAGTTTTGAAACACTGTTTTGGTAGAATCTGCAAGTGGATATATGGAGCTCTTTGGGGCCTATGCTGGGAAATGAAATATCTGCACCTAAAAACTAGACAGAAGCATTCTCAGGAACTTCTGTGTGATGAGTGCATTCAACTCACAGACTTCAACGTTCCTTTTGATAGAACAGTTTTGAAACTCTCCTTTTGTAGACTCTGCAAGTGTTTATTTCGAGCGCTTTGAGGCCTACGCTGGAAAACGAAATGTCTTCAAATAACAACTACACAGAAACATTCTCAGAACATTCTTTGTGATGAGTGCATTCAACTCACAGACTTGAACCTTCCTTTTGAAAGAGCAGTTTTGAAACACTCTTTTTGTAGAATCTGCTAGTGTATATTTGGAGCGCTGTGAGGCCTATGCTGGGAAATGAAATATCTTCACCTAAAAACAAGACAGAAGCATTCTCAGAAACTTCTGTGTGATGAGTGCATTCAACTCACAGACTTGAACGTTCCTTTTGATAGAACAGTTTTGAAACACTCCTTTTGTAGAATCTGCAAGTGTTTATTTGGAGCGCTTTGAGGCGTATGCTGGAAAAGGAAATGTCTTCAAATAACAACTACACAGAAGCATTCTCAGAAACTTCTTTGTGATGAGTGCATTCAACTCACAGACTTGAACCTTCCTTTTGAAAGAGCAGTTTTGAAACACTGTTTTGGTAGAATCTGCAAGTGGATATATGGAGCTCTTTGGGGCCTATGCTGGGAAATGAAATATCTGCACCTAAAAACTAGACAGAAGCATTCTCAGGAACTTCTGTGTGATGAGTGCATTCAACTCACAGACTTCAACGTTCCTTTTGATAGAACAGTTTTGAAACTCTCCTTTTGTAGACTCTGCAAGTGTTTATTTCGAGCGCTTTGAGGTCTACGCTGGAAAACGAAATGTCTTCAGATAAGAACTACACAGAAACATTCTCAGAACATTCTTTGTGATGAGTGCATTCAACTCACAGACTTGAACCTTCCTTTTGAAAGAGCAGTTTTGAAACACTCTTTTTGTAGAATCTGCAAGTGGATATTTGGAGCACTTCGGGGCCTATGCTGGGAAATGAAATATCTTCACCTAAAAACTAGACAGAAGCATTCTCAGAAACTTCTGTGTGATGAGTGCATTCAACTCACAGAGTTGAACATTCCTTTTGATAGAGCAGTTTGGAAACACTAATTTTGTAAAATCTGCAAGTGTTTATTTGGAACGCTTTGAGGCCTATGCTGGAAAAGGAAATATCTTCACATAAAAACTAGACAGAAGCATTCTCAGAAACTTCTCTGTGATGAGTACATTCTACTCACAGAGTTGAACCTTCTTTTTGATAGAAGAGTTTTCAAACTCTCTTTTTGTAGAATCTGCAAATGCATATTTGGAGCTGTATGATTCCAACGCTGGGAAAGGAAACATCCTCACATAGAAACTAGACAGAAGCATTCTCAGAAACTTGTTTGTGACGAGTGCATTCAACTCACAGACTTGAACCTTTCTTTTGAAAGAGCAGTTTTGGAACACTCTTTTTGTAGATTCTGCTAGTGTATATTTGGAGCGCTGTGAGGCCTATGTTGGGAAATGAAATATCTTCACCTAAAAACTAGACAGAAGCATTCTCAGAAACTTCTGTGTGATGAGTGCATTCAACTCACAGACTTGAACGTTCCTTTTGATAGAACAGTTTTGAAACACTCCTTTTGTAGAATCTTTAAGGGTTTATTTCGAACGCTTTGAGGCGTATGCTGGAAAAAGATATGTCTTCAAATAACAACTACACAGAAGCATTCTCAGAAACTTCTTTGTGATGAGTGCATTCAACTCACAGACTTGAACCTTCCCTTTGAAAGAGCAGTTTTGAAACACTCTTTTTGTAGAATCTGCAAGTGGATATTTGGAGCGCTTTGGGGCCTAGGCTGGGAAATGAAATATCTTCACCTAAAAACTAGACAGAAGCATTCTCAGAAACTTCTGTGTGATGAGTGCATTCAACTCACAGACTTCAACGTTCCTTTTGATAGAACAGTTTTGAAACTCACCTTTTGTAGAATCTGCAAGTGTTTATTTCGAGCGCTTTGAGGCCTATGCTGGAAAAGGAAATGTCTTCAAATAACAACTACACAGAAGCATTCTCAGAACCTTCTTTGTGATGAGTGCATTCAACTCACAGACTTGAACCTTCCTTTTGAAACAGCAGTTTTGAAACACTCTTTTTGTAGCATCTACAAATGGATATTTGGAGCGCTTTGGGGCCTATGCTGGGAAATGAAATATCTTCACCTAAAAACTAGACAGAAGCATTCTCAGAAACTTCTGTGTGATGAGTGCATTCAACTCACAGACTTGAACATTCCTTTTGATAGAGCAGTTTGGAAACACTAATTTTGTAAAATCTGCAAGTGTTTATTTCGAGCGCTTTGAGGCCTATGCTGGAAAAGGAAATGTCTTCAAATAACAACTACACAGAAGCATTCTCAGAACCTTCTTTGTGATGAGTGCATTCAACTCACAGACTTGAACCTTCCTTTTGAAACAGCAGTTTTGAAACACTCTTTTTGTAGAATCTACAAATGGATATTTGGAGCGCTTTGGGGCCTATGCTGGGAAATGAAATATCTTCACCTAAAAACTAGACAGAAGCATTCTCAGAAACTTCTGTGTGATGAGTGCATTCAACTCACAGACTTGAACATTCCTTTTGATAGAGCAGTTTGGAAACACTAATTTTGTAAAATCTGCAAGTGTTTATTTGGAGCGCTTTGAGGCCTATGCTGGAAAAGGAAATATCTTCACATAAAAACTAGACAGAAGCATTCTCAGAAACTTCTCTGTGATGAGTGCATTCTACTCACAGAGTTGAACCTTCTTTTTGATACAAGAGTTTTCAAACACTCTTTTTGTAGAATCTGCAAGTGCATATTTGGAGCTGTTTGAGGCCAACGCTGGAAAAGGAAACATCCTCACATAGAAACTAGACAGAAGCATTCTCAGAAACTTGTTTGTGACGAGTGCATTCAACTCACAGACTTGAGCCTTTCTTTTGAAAGAGCAGTTTTGGAACACTCTTTTTGTAGAATCTGCTAGTGTATATTTGGAGCGCTGTGAGGCCTATGCTGGGAAATGAAATATCTTCACCTAAAAACAAGACAGAAGCATTCTCAGAAACTTCTGTGTGATGAGTGCATTCAACTCACAGACTTGAACGTTCCTTTTGATAGAACAGTTTTGAAACACTCCTTTTGTAGAATCTGCAAGTGTTTATTTGGAGCGCTTTGAGGCGTATGCTGGAAAAGGAAATGTCTTCAAATAACAACTACACAGAAGCATTCTCAGAAACTTCTTTGTGATGAGTGCATTCAACTCACAGACTTGAACCTTCCTTTTGAAAGAGCAGTTTTGAAACACTGTTTTGGTAGAATCTGCAAGTGGATATATGGAGCTCTTTGGGGCCTATGCTGGGAAATGAAATATCTGCACCTAAAAACTAGACAGAAGCATTCTCAGGAACTTCTGTGTGATGAGTGCATTCAACTCACAGACTTCAACGTTCCTTTTGATAGAACAGTTTTGAAACTCTCCTTTTGTAGACTCTGCAAGTGTTTATTTCGAGCGCTTTGAGGCCTACGCTGGAAAACGAAATGTCTTCAAATAACAACTACACAGAAACATTCTCAGAACATTCTTTGTGATGAGTGCATTCAACTCACAGACTTGAACCTTCCTTTTGAAAGAGCAGTTTTGAAACACTCTTTTTGTAGAATCTGCTAGTGTATATTTGGAGCGCTGTGAGGCCTATGCTGGGAAATGAAATATCTTCACCTAAAAACAAGACAGAAGCATTCTCAGAAACTTCTGTGTGATGAGTGCATTCAACTCACAGACTTGAACGTTCCTTTTGATAGAACAGTTTTGAAACACTCCTTTTGTAGAATCTGCAAGTGTTTATTTGGAGCGCTTTGAGGCGTATGCTGGAAAAGGAAATGTCTTCAAATAACAACTACACAGAAGCATTCTCAGAAACTTCTTTGTGATGAGTGCATTCAACTCACAGACTTGAACCTTCCTTTTGAAAGAGCAGTTTTGAAACACTGTTTTGGTAGAATCTGCAAGTGGATATATGGAGCTCTTTGGGGCCTATGCTGGGAAATGAAATATCTGCACCTAAAAACTAGACAGAAGCATTCTCAGGAACTTCTGTGTGATGAGTGCATTCAACTCACAGACTTCAACGTTCCTTTTGATAGAACAGTTTTGAAACTCTCCTTTTGTAGACTCTGCAAGTGTTTATTTCGAGCGCTTTGAGGCCTACGCTGGAAAACGAAATGTCTTCAAATAAGAACTACACAGAAACATTCTCAGAACATTCTTTGTGATGAGTGCATTCAACTCACAGACTTGAACCTTCCTTTTGAAAGAGCAGTTTTGAAACACTCTTTTTGTAGAATCTGCAAGTGGATATTTGGAGCACTTCGGGGCCTATGCTGGGAAATGAAATATCTTCACCTAAAAACTAGACAGAAGCATTCTCAGAAACTTCTGTGTGATGAGTGCATTCAACTCACAGAGTTGAACATTCCTTTTGATAGAGCAGTTTGGAAACACTAATTTTGTAAAATCTGCAAGTGTTTATTTGGAACGCTTTGAGGCCTATGCTGGAAAAGGAAATATCTTCACATAAAAACTAGACAGAAGCATTCTCAGAAACTTCTTTGTGATGAGTACATTCTACTCACAGAGTTGAACCTTCTTTTTGATAGAAGAGTTTTCAAACTCTCTTTTTGTAGAATCTGCAAATGCATATTTGGAGCTGTATGATTCCAACGCTGGGAAAGGAAACATCCTCACATAGAAACTAGACAGAAGCATTCTCAGAAACTTGTTTGTGACGAGTGCATTCAACTCACAGACTTGAACCTTTCTTTTGAAAGAGCAGTTTTGGAACACTCTTTTTGTAGATTCTGCTAGTGTATATTTGGAGCGCTGTGAGGCCTATGTTGGGAAATGAAATATCTTCACCTAAAAACTAGACAGAAGCATTCTCAGAAACTTCTGTGTGATGAGTGCATTCAACTCACAGACTTGAACGTTCCTTTTGATAGAACAGTTTTGAAACACTCCTTTTGTAGAATCTTTAAGGGTTTATTTCGAGCGCTTTGAGGCGTATGCTGGAAAAAGATATGTCTTCAAATAACAACTACACAGAAGCATTCTCAGAAACTTCTTTGTGATGAGTGCATTCAACTCACAGACTTGAACCTTCCCTTTGAAAGAGCAGTTTTGAAACACTCTTTTTGTAGAATCTGCAAGTGGATATTTGGAGCGCTTTGGGGCCTAGGCTGGGAAATGAAATATCTTCACCTAAAAACTAGACAGAAGCATTCTCAGAAACTTCTGTGTGATGAGTGCATTCAACTCACAGACTTCAACGTTCCTTTTGATAGAACAGTTTTGAAACTCACCTTTTGTAGAATCTGCAAGTGTTTATTTCGAGCGCTTTGAGGCCTATGCTGGAAAAGGAAATGTCTTCAAATAACAACTACACAGAAGCATTCTCAGAACCTTCTTTGTGATGAGTGCATTCAACTCACAGACTTGAACCTTCCTTTTGAAACAGCAGTTTTGAAACACTCTTTTTGTAGCATCTACAAATGGATATTTGGAGCGCTTTGGGGCCTATGCTGGGAAATGAAATATCTTCACCTAAAAACTAGACAGAAGCATTCTCAGAAACTTCTGTGTGATGAGTGCATTCAACTCACAGACTTGAACATTCCTTTTGATAGAGCAGTTTGGAAACACTAATTTTGTAAAATCTGCAAGTGTTTATTTCGAGCGCTTTGAGGCCTATGCTGGAAAAGGAAATGTCTTCAAATAACAACTACACAGAAGCATTCTCAGAACCTTCTTTGTGATGAGTGCATTCAACTCACAGACTTGAACCTTCCTTTTGAAACAGCAGTTTTGAAACACTCTTTTTGTAGAATCTACAAATGGATATTTGGAGCGCTTTGGGGCCTATGCTGGGAAATGAAATATCTTCACCTAAAAACTAGACAGAAGCATTCTCAGAAACTTCTGTGTGATGAGTGCATTCAACTCACAGACTTGAACATTCCTTTTGATAGAGCAGTTTGGAAACACTAATTTTGTAAAATCTGCAAGTGTTTATTTGGAACGCTTTGAGGCCTATGCTGGAAAAGGAAATATCTTCACATAAAAACTAGACAGAAGCATTCTCAGAAACTTCTCTGTGATGAGTGCATTCTACTCACAGAGTTGAACCTTCTTTTTGATACAAGAGTTTTCAAACTCTCTTTTTGTAGAATGTGCAAATGCATATTTGGAGCTGTATGATTCCAACGCTGGGAAAGGAAACATCCTCACATAGAAACTAGACAGAAGCATTCTCAGAAACTTGTTTGTGACGAGTGCATTCAACTCACAGACTTGAACCTTTCTTTTGAAAGAGCAGTTTTGGAACACTCTTTTTGTAGATTCTGCCAGTGTATATTTGGAGCGCTGTGAGGCCTATGTTGGGAAATGAAATATCTTCACCTAAAAACTAGACAGAAGCATTCTCAGAAACTTCTGTGTGATGAGTGCATTCAACTCACAGACTTGAACGTTCCTTTTGATAGAACAGTTTTGAAACACTCCTTTTGTAGAATCTGCAAGTGTTTATTTGGAGCGCTTTGAGGCGTATGCTGGAAAAGGAAATGTCTTCAAATAACAACTACACAGAAGCATTCTCAGAAACTTCTTTGTGATGAGTGCATTCAACTCACAGACTTGAACCTTCCTTTTGAAAGAGCAGTTTTGAAACACTGTTTTGGTAGAATCTGCAAGTGGATATATGGGGCTCTTTGGGGCCTATGCTGGGAAATGAAATATCTGCACCTAAAAACTAGACAGAAGCATTCTCAGGAACTTCTGTGTGATGAGTGCATTCAACTCACAGACTTCAACGTTCCTTTTGATAGAACAGTTTTGAAACTCTCCTTTTGTAGACTCTGCAAGTGTTTATTTCGAGCGCTTTGAGGCCTACGCTGGAAAACGAAATGTCTTCAAATAACAACTACACAGAAACATTCTCAGAACATTCTTTGTGATGAGTGCATTCAACTCACAGACTTGAACCTTCCTTTTGAAAGAGCAGTTTTGAAACACTCTTTTTGTAGAATCTGCAAGTGGATATTTGGAGCGCTTCGGGGCCTATGCTGGGAAATGAAATATCTTCACCTAAAAACTAGACAGAAGCATTCTCAGAAACTTCTGTGTGATGAGTGCATTCAACTCACAGACTTGAACATTCCTTTTGATAGAGCAGTTTGGAAACACTAATTTTGTAAAATCTGCAAGTGTTTATTTGGAGCGCTTTGAGGGCTATGCTGGAAAAGGAAATATCTTCACATAAAAACTAGACAGAAGCATTCTCAGAAACTTCTCTGTGATGAGTGCATTCTACTCACAGAGTTGAATCTTCTTTTTGATACAAGAGTTTTCAAACACTCTTTTTGTAGAATCTGCAAGTGCATATTTGGAGCTGTTTGAGGCCAACGCTGGAAAAGGAAACATCCTCACATAGAAACTAGACAGAAGCATTCTCAGAAACTTGTTTGTGACGAGTGCATTCAACTCACAGACTTGAGCCTTTCTTTTGAAAGAGCAGTTTTGGAACACTCTTTTTGTAGAATCTGCTAGTGTATATTTGGAGCGCTGTGAGGCCTATGCTGGGAAATGAAATATCTTCACCTAAAAACAAGACAGAAGCATTCTCAGAAACTTCTGTGTGATGAGTGCATTCAACTCACAGACTTGAACGTTCCTTTTGATAGAACAGTTTTGAAACACTCCTTTTGTAGAATCTGCAAGTGTTTATTTGGAGCGCTTTGAGGCGTATGCTGGAAAAGGAAATGTCTTCAAATAACAACTACACAGAAGCATTCTCAGAAACTTCTTTGTGATGAGTGCATTCAACTCACAGACTTGAACCTTCCTTTTGAAAGAGCAGTTTTGAAACACTGTTTTGGTAGAATCTGCAAGTGGATATATGGAGCTCTTTGGGGCCTATGCTGGGAAATGAAATATCTGCACCTAAAAACTAGACAGAAGCATTCTCAGGAACTTCTGTGTGATGAGTGCATTCAACTCACAGACTTCAACGTTCCTTTTGATAGAACAGTTTTGAAACTCTCCTTTTGTAGACTCTGCAAGTGTTTATTTCGAGCGCTTTGAGGCCTACGCTGGAAAACGAAATGTCTTCAAATAACAACTACACAGAAACATTCTCAGAACATTCTTTGTGATGAGTGCATTCAACTCACAGACTTGAACCTTCCTTTTGAAAGAGCAGTTTTGAAACACTCTTTTTGTAGAATCTGCTAGTGTATATTTGGAGCGCTGTGAGGCCTATGCTGGGAAATGAAATATCTTCACCTAAAAACAAGACAGAAGCATTCTCAGAAACTTCTGTGTGATGAGTGCATTCAACTCACAGACTTGAACGTTCCTTTTGATAGAACAGTTTTGAAACACTCCTTTTGTAGAATCTGCAAGTGTTTATTTGGAGCGCTTTGAGGCGTATGCTGGAAAAGGAAATGTCTTCAAATAACAACTACACAGAAGCATTCTCAGAAACTTCTTTGTGATGAGTGCATTCAACTCACAGACTTGAACCTTCCTTTTGAAAGAGCAGTTTTGAAACACTGTTTTGGTAGAATCTGCAAGTGGATATATGGAGCTCTTTGGGGCCTATGCTGGGAAATGAAATATCTGCACCTAAAAACTAGACAGAAGCATTCTCAGGAACTTCTGTGTGATGAGTGCATTGAACTCACAGACTTCAACGTTCCTTTTGATAGAACAGTTTTGAAACTCTCCTTTTGTAGACTCTGCAAGTGTTTATTTCGAGCGCTTTGAGGCCTACGCTGGAAAACGAAATGTCTTCAAATAAGAACTACACAGAAACATTCTCAGAACCTTCTTTGTGATGAGTGCATTCAACTCACAGACTTGAACCTTCCTTTTGAAAGAGCAGTTTTGAAACACTCTTTTTGTAGAATCTGCAAGTGGATATTTGGAGCGCTTCGGGGCCTATGCTGGGAAATGAAATATCTTCACCAAAAAACTAGACAGAAGCATTCTCAGAAACTTCTGTGTGATGAGTGCATTCAACTCACAGAGTTGAACATTCCTTTTGATAGAGCAGTTTGGAAACACTAATTTTGTAAAATCTGCAAGTGTTTATTTGGAACGCTTTGAGGCCTATGCTGGAAAAGGAAATATCTTCACATAAAAACTAGACAGAAGCATTCTCAGAAACTTCTCTGTGATGAGTGCATTCTACTCACAGAGTTGAACCTTCTTTTTGATAGAAGAGTTTTCAAACTCTCTTTTTGTAGAATCTGCAAATGCATATTTAGAGCTGTATGATTCCAACGCTGGGAAAGGAAACATCCTCACATAGAAACTAGACAGAAGCATTCTCAGAAACTTGTTTGTGAGGAGTGCATTCAACTCACAGACTTGAACCTTTCTTTTGAAAGAGCAGTTTTGGAACACTCTTTTTGTAGATTCTGCCAGTGTATATTTGGAGCGCTGTGAGGCCTATGTTGGGAAATGAAATATCTTCACCTAAAAACTAGACAGAAGCATTCTCAGAAACTTCTGTGTGATGAGTGCATTCAACTCACAGACTTCAACGTTCCTTTTGATAGAACAGTTTTGAAACACTCCTTTTATAGAATCTTTAAGGGTTTATTTCGAGCGCTTTGAGGCGTATGCTGGAAAAAGATATGTCTTCAAATAACAACTACACAGAAGCATTCTCAGAAACTTCTTTGTGATGAGTGCATTCAACTCACAGACTTGAAACTTCCCTTTGAAAGAGCAGTTTTGAAACACTCTTTTTGTAGAATCTGCAAGTGGATATTTGGAGCGCTTTGGGGCCTAGGCTGGGAAATGAAATATCTTCACCTAAAAACTAGACAGAAGCATTCTCAGAAACTTCTGTGTGATGAGTGCATTCAACTCACAGACTTCAACGTTCCTTTTGATAGAACAGTTTTGAAACACTCCTTTTATAGAATCTTTAAGGGTTTATTTCGAGCGCTTTGAGGCGTATGCTGGAAAAAGATATGTCTTCAAATAACAACTACACAGAAGCATTCTCAGAAACTTCTTTGTGATGAGTGCATTCAACTCACAGACTTGAGCCTTCCCTTTGAAAGAGCAGTTTTGAAACACTCTTTTTGTAGAATCTGCAAGTGGATATTTGGAGCGCTTTGGGGCCTAGGCTGGGAAATGAAATATCTTCAAATAAAAACTAGACAGAAGCATTCTCAGAAACTTCTGTGTGATGAGTGCATTCAACTCACAGACTTCAACGTTCCTTTTGATAGAACAGTTTTGAAACTCACCTTTTGTAGAATCTGCAAGTGTTTATTTCGAGCGCTTTGAGGCCTATGCTGGAAAAGGAAATGTCTTCAAATAACAACTACACAGAAGCATTCTCAGAACTTTCTTTGTGATGAGTGCATTCAACTCACAGACTTGAACCTTCCTTTTGAAACAGCAGTTTTGAAACACTCTTTTTGTAGCATCTACAAATGGATATTTGGAGCGCTTTGGGGCCTATGCTGGGAAATGAAATATCTTCACCTAAAAACTAGACAGAAGCATTCTCAGAAACTTCTGTGTGATGAGTGCATTCAACTCACAGACTTGAACATTCCTTTTGATAGAGCAGTTTGGAAACACTAATTTTGTAAAATCTGCAAGTGTTTATTTGGAGCGCTTTGAGGCCTATGCTGGAAAAGGAAATATCTTCACATAAAAACTAGACAGAAGCATTCTCAGAAACTTCTCTGTGATGAGTGCATTCTACTCACAGAGTTGAACCTTCTTTTTGATACAAGAGTTTTCAAACACTCTTTTTGTAGAATCTGCAAGTGCATATTTGGAGCTGTTTGAGGCCAACGCTGGAAAAGGAAACATCCTCACATAGAAACTAGACAGAAGCATTCTCAGAAACTTGTTTGTGACGAGTGCATTCAACTCACAGACTTGAGCCTTTCTTTTGAAAGAGCAGTTTTGGAACACTCTTTTTGTAGAATCTGCTAGTGTATATTTGGAGCGCTGTGAGGCCTATGCTGGGAAATGAAATATCTTCACCTAAAAACAAGACAGAAGCATTCTCAGAAACTTCTGTGTGATGAGTGCTTTCAACTCACAGACTTGAACGTTCCTTTTGATAGAACAGTTTTGAAACACTCCTTTTGTAGAATCTGCAAGTGTTTATTTGGAGCGCTTTGAGGCGTATGCTGGAAAAGGAAATGTCTTCAAATAACAACTACACAGAAGCATTCTCAGAAACTTCTTTGTGATGAGTGCATTCAACTCACAGACTTGAACCTTCCTTTTGAAAGAGCAGTTTTGAAACACTGTTTTGGTAGAATCTGCAAGTGGATATATGGGGCTGTTTGGGGCCTATGCTGGGAAATGAAATATCTGCACCTAAAAACTAGACAGAAGCATTCTCAGGAACTTCTGTGTGATGAGTGCATTCAACTCACAGACTTCAACGTTCCTTTTGATAGAACAGTTTTGAAACTCTCCTTTTGTAGACTCTGCAAGTGTTTATTTCGAGCGCTTTGAGGCCTACGCTGGAAAACGAAATGTCTTCAAATAACAACTACACAGAAACATTCTCAGAACATTCTTTGTGATGAGTGCATTCAACTCACAGACTTGAACCTTCCTTTTGAAAGAGCAGTTTTGAAACACTCTTTTTGTAGAATCTGCAAGTGGATATTTGGAGCGCTTCGGGGCCTATACTGGGAAATGAAATATCTTCACCTAAAAACTAGACAGAAGCATTCTCAGAAACTTCTGTGTGATGAGTGCATTCAACTCACAGACTTGAACATTCCTTTTGATAGAGCAGTTTGGAAACACTAATTTTGTAAAATCTGCAAGTGTTTATTTGGAGCGCTTTGAGGCCTATGCTGGAAAAGGAAATATCTTCACATAAAAACTAGACAGAAGCATTCTCAGAAACTTCTCTGTGATGAGTGCATTCTACTCACAGAGTTGAACCTTCTTTTTGATACAAGAGTTTTCAAACACTCTTTTTGTAGAATCTGCAAGTGCATATTTGGAGCTGTTTGAGGCCAACGCTGGAAAAGGAAACATCCTCACATAGAAACTAGACAGAAGCATTCTCAGAAACTTGTTTGTGACGAGTGCATTCAACTCACAGACTTGAGCCTTTCTTTTGAAAGAGCAGTTTTGGAACACTCTTTTTGTAGAATCTGCTAGTGTATATTTGGAGCGCTGTGAGGCCTATGCTGGGAAATGAAATATCTTCACCTAAAAACAAGACAGAAGCATTCTCAGAAACTTCTGTGTGATGAGTGCATTCAACTCACAGACTTGAACGTTCCTTTTGATAGAACAGTTTTGAAACACTCCTTTTGTAGAATCTGCAAGTGTTTATTTGGAGCGCTTTGAGGCGTATGCTGGAAAAGGAAATGTCTTCAAATAACAACTACACAGAAGCATTCTCAGAAACTTCTTTGTGATGAGTGCATTCAACTCACAGACTTGAACCTTCCTTTTGAAAGAGCAGTTTTGAAACACTGTTTTGGTAGAATCTGCAAGTGGATATATGGAGCTCTTTGGGGCCTATGCTGGGAAATGAAATATCTGCACCTAAAAACTAGACAGAAGCATTCTCAGGAACTTCTGTGTGATGAGTGCATTCAACTCACAGACTTCAACGTTCCTTTTGATAGAACAGTTTTGAAACTCTCCTTTTGTAGACTCTGCAAGTGTTTATTTCGAGCGCTTTGAGGCCTACGCTGGAAAACGAAATGTCTTCAAATAACAACTACACAGAAACATTCTCAGAACATTCTTTGTGATGAGTGCATTCAACTCACAGACTTGAACCTTCCTTTTGAAAGAGCAGTTTTGAAACACTCTTTTTGTAGAATCTGCTAGTATATATTTGGAGCGCTGTGAGGCCTATGCTGGGAAATGAAATATCTTCACCTAAAAACAAGACAGAAGCATTCTCAGAAACTTCTGTGTGATGAGTGCATTCAACTCACAGACTTGAACGTTCCTTTTGATAGAACAGTTTTGAAACACTCCTTTTGTAGAATCTGCAAGTGTTTATTTGGAGCGCTTTGAGGCGTATGCTGGAAAAGGAAATGTCTTCAAATAACAACTACACAGAAGCATTCTCAGAAACTTCTTTGTGATGAGTGCATTCAACTCACAGACTTGAACCTTCCTTTTGAAAGAGCAGTTTTGAAACACTGTTTTGGTAGAATCTGCAAGTGGATATATGGAGCTCTTTGGGGCCTATGCTGGGAAATGAAATATCTGCACCTAAAAACTAGACAGAAGCATTCTCAGGAACTTCTGTGTGATGAGTGCATTCAACTCACAGACTTCAACGTTCCTTTTGATAGAACAGTTTTGAAACTCTCCTTTTGTAGACTCTGCAAGTGTTTATTTCGAGCGCTTTGAGGCCTACGCTGGAAAACGAAATGTCTTCAAATAAGAACTACACAGAAACATTCTCAGAACATTCTTTGTGATGAGTGCATTCAACTCACAGACTTGAACCTTCCTTTTGAAAGAGCAGTTTTGAAACACTCTTTTTGTAGAATCTGCAAGTGGATATTTGGAGCGCTTCGGGGCCTATGCTGGGAAATGAAATATCTTCACCTAAAAACTAGACAGAAGCATTCTCAGAAACTTCTGTGTGATGAGTGCATTCAACTCACAGAGTTGAACATTCCTTTTGATAGAGCAGTTTGGAAACACTAATTTTGTAAAATCTGCAAGTGTTTATTTGGAACGCTTTGAGGCCTATGCTGGAAAAGGAAATATCTTCACATAAAAACTAGACAGAAGCATTCTCAGAAACTTCTCTGTGATGAGTACATTCTACTCACAGAGTTGAACCTTCTTTTTGATAGAAGAGTTTTCAAACTCTCTTTTTGTAGAATCTGCAAATGCATATTTGGAGCTGTATGATTCCAACGCTGGGAAAGGAAACATCCTCACATAGAAACTAGACAGAAGCATTCTCAGAAACTTGTTTGTGACGAGTGCATTCAACTCACAGACTTGAACCTTTCTTTTGAAAGAGCAGTTTTGGAACACTCTATTTGTAGATTCTGCTAGTGTATATTTGGAGCGCTGTGAGGCCTATGTTGGGAAATGAAATATCTTCACCTAAAAACTAGACAGAAGCATTCTCAGAAACTTCTGTGTGATGAGTGCATTCAACTCACAGACTTGAACGTTCCTTTTGATAGAACAGTTTTGAAACACTCCTTTTGTAGAATCTTTAAGGGTTTATTTCGAGCGCTTTGAGGCGTATGCTGGAAAAAGATATGTCTTCAAATAACAACTACACAGAAGCATTCTCAGAAACTTCTTTGTGATGAGTGCATTCAACTCACAGACTTGAACCTTCCCTTTGAAAGAGCAGTTTTGAAACACTCTTTTTGTAGAATCTGCAAGTGGATATTTGGAGCGCTTTGGGGCCTAGGCTGGGAAATGAAATATCTTCACCTAAAAACTAGACAGAAGCATTCTCAGAAACTTCTGTGTGATGAGTGCATTCAACTCACAGACTTCAACGTTCCTTTTGATAGAACAGTTTTGAAACTCACCTTTTGTAGAATCTGCAAGTGTTTATTTCGAGCGCTTTGAGGCCTATGCTGGAAAAGGAAATGTCTTCAAATAACAACTACACAGAAGCATTCTCAGAACCTTCTTTGTGATGAGTGCATTCAACTCACAGACTTGAACCTTCCTTTTGAAACAGCAGTTTTGAAACACTCTTTTTGTAGAATCTACAAATGGATATTTGGAGAGCTTTGGGGCCTATGCTGGGAAATGAAATATCTTCACCTAAAAACTAGACAGAAGCATTCTCAGAAACTTCTGTGTGATGAGTGCATTCAACTCACAGACTTGAACATTCCTTTTGATAGAGCAGTTTGGAAACACTAATTTTGTAAAATCTGCAAGTGTTTATTTGGAACGCTTTGAGGCCTATGCTGGAAAAGGAAATATCTTCACATAAAAACTAGACAGAAGCATTCTCAGAAACTTCTCTGTGATGAGTGCATTCTACTCACAGAGTTGAACCTTCTTTTTGATAGAAGAGTTTTCAAACTCTCTTTTTGTAGAATCTGCAAATGCATATTTGGAGCTGTATGATTCCAACGCTGGGAAAGGAAACATCCTCACATAGAAACTAGACAGAAGCATTCTCAGAAACTTGTTTGTGACGAGTGCATTCAACTCACAGACTTGAACCTTTCTTTTGAAAGAGCAGTTTTGGAACACTCTTTTTGTAGATTCTGCCAGTGTATATTTGGAGCGCTGTGAGGCCTATGTTGGGAAATGAAATATCTTCACCTAAAAACTAGACAGAAGCATTCTCAGAAACTTCTGTGTGATGAGTGCATTCAACTCACAGACTTCAACGTTCCTTTTGATAGAACAGTTTTGAAACACTCCTTTTATAGAATCTTTAAGGGTTTATTTCGAGCGCTTTGAGGCGTATGCTGGAAAAAGATATGTCTTCAAATAACAACTACACAGAAGCATTCTCAGAAACTTCTTTGTGATGAGTGCATTCAACTCACAGACTTGAAACTTCCCTTTGAAAGAGCAGTTTTGAAACACTCTTTTTGTAGAATCTGCAAGTGGATATTTGGAGCGCTTTGGGGCCTAGGCTGGGAAATGAAATATCTTCACCTAAAAACTAGACAGAAGCATTCTCAGAAACTTCTGTGTGATGAGTGCATTCAACTCACAGACTTCAACGTTCCTTTTGATAGAACAGTTTTGAAACTCACCTTTTGTAGAATCTGCAAGTGTTTATTTTGAGCGCTTTGAGGCCTATGCTGGAAAAGGAAATGTCTTCAAATAACAACTACACAGAAGCATTCTCAGAAACTTCTTTGTGATGAGTGCATTCAACTCACAGACTTGAACCTTCCTTTTGAAACAGCAGTTTTGAAACACTCTTTTTGTAGCATCTACAAATGGATATTTGGAGCGCTTTGGGGCCTATGCTGGGAAATGAAATATCTTCACCTAAAAACTAGACAGAAGCATTCTCAGAAACTTCTGTGTGATGAGTGCATTCAACTCACAGACTTGAACATTCCTTTTGATAGAGCAGTTTGGAAACACTAATTTTGTAAAATCTGCAAGTGTTTATTTGGAGCGCTTTGAGGCCTATGCTGGAAAAGGAAATATCTTCACATAAAAACTAGACAGAAGCATTCTCAGAAACTTCTCTGTGATGAGTGCATTCTACTCACAGAGTTGAACCTTCTTTTTGATACAAGAGTTTTCAAACACTCTTTTTGTAGAATCTGCAAGTGCATATTTGGAGCTGTTTGAGGCCAACGCTGGAAAAGGAAACATCCTCACATAGAAACTAGACAGAAGCATTCTCAGAAACTTGTTTGTGACGAGTGCATTCAACTCACAGACTTGAGCCTTTCTTTGGAAAGAGCAGTTTTGGAACACTCTTTTTGTAGAATCTGCTAGTGTATATTTGGAGCGCTGTGAGGCCTATGCTGGGAAATGAAATATCTTCACCTAAAAACAAGACAGAAGCATTCTCAGAAACTTCTGTGTGATGAGTGCATTCAACTCACAGACTTGAACGTTCCTTTTGATAGAACAGTTTTGAAACACTCCTTTTGTAGAATCTGCAAGTGTTTATTTGGAGCGCTTTGAGGCGTATGCTGGAAAAGGATATGTCTTCAAATAACAACTACACAGAAGCATTCTCAGAAACTTCTTTGTGATGAGTGCATTCAACTCACAGACTTGAACCTTCCTTTTGAAAGAGCAGTTTTGAAACACTGTTTTGGTA
This sequence comes from Pongo abelii, assembly GCF_028885655.2. NCBI lineage: Eukaryota > Metazoa > Chordata > Mammalia > Primates > Hominidae > Pongo > Pongo abelii. Next base: position 49,412,028 of record NC_071992.2, read on the forward strand.
GAATCTGCAAGTGGATATATGGAGCTCTTTGGGGCCTATGCTGGGAAATGAAATATCTGCACCTAAAAACTAGACAGAAGCATTCTCAGGAACTTCTGTGTGATGAGTGCATTCAACTCACAGACTTCAACGTTCCTTTTGATAGATCAGTTTTGAAACTCTCCTTTTGTAGACTCTGCAAGTGTTTATATCGAGCTCTTTGAGGCCTACGCTGGAAAACGAAATGTCTTCAAATAACAACTACACAGAAACATTCTCAGAACATTCTTTGTGATGAGTGCATTCAACTCACAGACTTCAACGTTCCTTTTGATAGAACAGTTTTGAAACTCACCTTTTGTAGAATCTGCAAGTGTTTATTTCGAGCGCTTTGAGGCCTATGCTGGAAAAGGAAATGTCTTCAAGTAACAACTACACAGAAGCATTCTCAGAACCTTCTTTGTGATGAGTGCATTCAACTCACAGACTTGAACCTTCCTTTTGAAACAGCAGTTTTGAAACACTCTTTTTGTAGAATCTACAAATGGATATTTGGAGCGCTTTGGGGCCTATGCTGGGAAATGAAATATCTTCACCTAAAAACTAGACAGAAGCATTCTCAGAAACTTCTGTGTGATGAGTGCATTCAACTCACAGACTTGAACATTCCTTTTGATAGAGCAGTTTGGAAACACTAATTTTGTAAAATCTGCAAGTGTTTATTTGGAGCGCTTTGAGGCCTATGCTGGAAAAGGAAATATCTTCACATAAAAACTAGACAGAAGCATTCTCAGAAACTTCTCTGTGATGAGTGCATTCTACTCACAGAGTTGAACCTTCTTTTTGATACAAGAGTTTTCAAACACTCTTTTTGTAGGATCTGCAAGTGCATATTTGGAGCTGTTTGAGGCCAACGCTGGAAAAGGAAACATCCTCACATAGAAACTAGACAGAAGCATTCTCAGAAACTTGTTTGTGACGAGTGCATTCAACTCACAGACTTGAGCCTTTCTTTTGAAAGAGCAGTTTTGGAACACTCTTTTTGTAGAATCTGCTAGTGTATATTTGGAGCGCTGTGAGGCCTATGCTGGGAAATGAAATATCTTCACCTAAAAACAAGACAGAAGCATTCTCAGAAACTTCTGTGTGATGAGTGCATTCAACTCACAGACTTGAACGTTCCTTTTGATAGAACAGTTTTGAAACACTCCTTTTGTAGAATCTGCAAGTGTTTATTTGGAGCGCTTTGAGGCGTATGCTGGAAAAGGAAATGTCTTCAAATAACAACTACACAGAAGCATTCTCAGAAACTTCTTTGTGATGAGTGCATTCAACTCACAGACTTGAACCTTCCTTTTGAAAGAGCAGTTTTGAAACACTGTTTTGGTAGAATCTGCAAGTGGATATATGGAGCTCTTTGGGGCCTATGCTGGGAAATGAAATATCTGCACCTAAAAACTAGACAGAAGCATTCTCAGGAACTTCTGTGTGATGAGTGCATTCAACTCACAGACTTCAACGTTCCTTTTGATAGAACAGTTTTGAAACTCTCCTTTTGTAGACTCTGCAAGTGTTTATTTCGAGCGCTTTGAGGCCTACGCTGGAAAATGAAATGTCTTCAAATAACAACTACACAGAAACATTCTCAGAACATTCTTTGTGATGAGTGCATTCAACTCACAGACTTGAACCTTCCTTTTGAAAGAGCAGTTTTGAAACACTCTTTTTGTAGAATCTGCAAGTGGATATTTGGAGCGCTTCGGGGCCTATGCTGGGAAATGAAATATCTTCACCTAAAAACTAGACAGAAGCATTCTCAGAAACTTCTGTGTGATGAGTGCATTCAACTCACAGAGTTGAACATTCCTTTTGATAGAGCAGTTTGGAAACACTAATTTTGTAAAATCTGCAAGTGTTTATTTGGAACGCTTTGAGGCCTATGCTGGAAAAGGAAATATCTTCACATAAAAACTAGACAGAAGCATTCTCAGAAACTTCTCTGTGATGAGTGCATTCTACTCACAGAGTTGAACCTTCTTTTTGATAGAAGAGTTTTCAAACTCTCTTTTTGTAGAATCTGCAAATGCATATTTGGAGCTGTATGATTCCAACGCTGGGAAAGGAAACATCCTCACATAGAAACTAGACAGAAGCATTCTCAGAAACTTGTTTGTGACGAGTGCATTCAACTCACAGACTTGAACATTTCTTTTGAAAGAGCAGTTTTGGAACACTCTTTTTGTAGATTCTGCTAGTGTATATTTGGAGCGCTGTGAGGCCTATGTTGGGAAATGAAATATCTTCACCTAAAAACTAGACAGAAGCATTCTCAGAAACTTCTGTGTGATGAGTGCATTCAACTCACAGACTTGAACATTCCTTTTGATAGAACAGTTTTGAAACACTCCTTTTATAGAATCTTTAAGGGTTTATTTCGAGCGCTTTGAGGCGTATGCTGGAAAAAGATATGTCTTCAAATAACAACTACACAGAAGCATTCTCAGAAACTTCTTTGTGATGAGTGCATTCAACTCACAGACTTGAGCCTTCCCTTTGAAAGAGCAGTTTTGAAACACTCTTTTTGTAGAATCTGCAAGTGGATATTTGGAGCGCTTTGGGGCCTAGGCTGGGAAATGAAATATCTTCACCTAAAAACTAGACAGAAGCATTCTCAGAAACTTCTGTGTGATGAGTGCATTCAACTCACAGACTTCAACGTTCCTTTTGATAGAACAGTTTTGAAACTCACCTTTTGTAGAATCTGCAAGTGTTTATTTCGAGCGCTTTGAGGCCTATGCTGGAAAAGGAAATGTCTTCAAATAACAACTACACAGAAGCATTCTCAGAACTTTCTTTGTGATGAGTGCATTCAACTCACAGACTTGAACCTTCCTTTTGAAACAGCAGTTTTGAAACACTCTTTTTGTAGCATCTACAAATGGATATTTGGAGCGCTTTGGGGCCTATGCTGGGAAATGAAATATCTTCACCTAAAAACTAGACAGAAGCATTCTCAGAAACTTCTGTGTGATGAGTGCATTCAACTCACAGACTTGAACATTCCTTTTGATAGAGCTGTTTGGAAACACTAATTTTGTAAAATCTGCAAGTGTTTATTTGGAGCGCTTTGAGGCCTATGCTGGAAAAGGAAATATCTTCACATAAAAACTAGACAGAAGCATTCTCAGAAACTTCTCTGTGATGAGTGCATTCTACTCACAGAGTTGAACCTTCTTTTTGATACAAGAGTTTTCAAACACTCTTTTTGTACAATCTGCAAGTGCATATTTGGAGCTGTTTGAGGCCAACGCTGGAAAAGGAAACATCCTCACATAGAAACTAGACAGAAGCATTCTCAGAAACTTGTTTGTGACGAGTGCATTCAACTCACAGACTTGAGCCTCTCTTTTGAAAGAGCAGTTTTGGAACACTCTTTTTGTAGAATCTGCTAGTGTATATTTGGAGCGCTGTGAGGCCTATGCTGGGAAATGAAATATCTTCACCTAAAAACAAGACAGAAGCATTCTCAGAAACTTCTGTGTGATGAGTGCATTCAACTCACAGACTTGAACGTTCCTTTTGATAGAACAGTTTTGAAACACTCCTTTTGTAGAATCTGCAAGTGTTTATTTGGAGCGCTTTGAGGCGTATGCTGGAAAAGGAAATGTCTTCAAATAACAACTACACAGAAGCATTCTCAGAAACTTCTTTGTGATGAGTGCATTCAACTCACAGACTTGAACCTTCCTTTTGAAAGAGCAGTTTTGAAACACTGTTTTGGTAGAATCTGCAAGTGGATATATGGGGCTCTTTGGGGCCTATGCTGGGAAATGAAATATCTGCACCTAAAAACTAGACAGAAGCATTCTCAGGAACTTCTGTGTGATGAGTGCATTCAACTCACAGACTTCAACGTTCCTTTTGATAGAACAGTTTTGAAACTCTCCTTTTGTAGACTCTGCAAGTGTTTATTTCGAGCGCTTTGAGGCCTACGCTGGAAAACGAAATGTCTTCAAATAAGAACTACACAGAAACATTCTCAGAACATTCTTTGTGATGAGTGCATTCAACTCACAGACTTGAACCTTCCTTTTGAAAGAGCAGTTTTGAAACACTCTTTTTGTAGAATCTGCAAGTGGATATTTGGAGCGCTTCGGGGCCTATGCTGGGAAATGAAATATCTTCACCTAAAAACTAGACAGAAGCATTCTCAGAAACTTCTGTGTGATGAGTGCATTCAACTCACAGACTTGAACATTCCTTTTGATAGAGCAGATTGGAAACACTAATTTTGTAAAATCTGCAAGTGTTTATTTGGAGCGCTTTGAGGCCTATGCTGGAAAAGGAAATATCTTCACATAAAAACTAGACAGAAGCATTCTCAGAAACTTCTCTGTGATGAGTGCATTCTACTCACAGAGTTGAACCTTCTTTTTGATACAAGAGTTTTCAAACACTCTTTTTGTAGAATCTGTAAGTGCATATTTGGAGCTGTTTGAGGCCAACGCTGGAAAAGGAAACATCCTCACATAGAAACTAGACAGAAGCATTCTCAGAAACTTGTTTGTGACGAGTGCATTCAACTCACAGACTTGAGCCTTTCTTTTGAAAGAGCAGTTTTGGAACACTCTTTTTGTAGAATCTGCTAGTGTATATTTGGAGCGCTGTGAGGCCTATGCTGGGAAATGAAATATCTTCACCTAAAAACAAGACAGAAGCATTCTCAGAAACTTCTGTGTGATGAGTGCATTCAACTCACAGACTTGAACGTTCCTTTTGATAGAACAGTTTTGAAACACTCCTTTTGTAGAATCTGCAAGTGTTTATTTGGAGCGCTTTGAGGCGTATGCTGGAAAAGGAAATGTCTTCAAATAACAACTACACAGAAGCATTCTCAGAAACTTCTTTGTGATGAGTGCATTCAACTCACAGACTTGAACCTTCCTTTTGAAAGAGCAGTTTTGAAACACTGTTTTGGTAGAATCTGCAAGTGGATATATGGAGCTCTTTGGGGCCTATGCTGGGAAATGAAATATCTGCACCTAAAAACTAGACAGAAGCATTCTCAGGAACTTCTGTGTGATGAGTGCATTCAACTCACAGACTTCAACGTTCTTTTTGATAGAACAGTTTTGAAACTCTCCTTTTGTAGACTCTGCAAGTGTTTATTTCGAGCGCTTTGAGGCCTACGCTGGAAAACGAAATGTCTTCAAATAACAACTACACAGAAACATTCTCAGAACATTCTTTGTGATGAGTGCATTCAACTCACAGACTTGAACCTTCCTTTTGAAAGAGCAGTTTTGAAACACTCTTTTTGTAGAATCTGCTAGTGTATATTTGGAGCGCTGTGAGGCCTATGCTGGGAAATGAAATATCTTCACCTAAAAACAAGACAGAAGCATTCTCAGAAACTTCTGTGTGATGAGTGCATTCAACTCACAGAGTTGAACATTCCTTTTGATAGAGCAGTTTGGAAACACTAATTTTGTAAAATCTGCAAGTGTTTATTTGGAACGCTTTGAGGCCTATGCTGGAAAAGGAAATATCTTCACATAAAAACTAGACAGAAGCATTCTCAGAAACTTCTCTGTGATGAGTACATTCTACTCACAGAGTTGAACCTTCTTTTTGATAGAAGAGTTTTCAAACTCTCTTTTTGTAGAATCTGCAAATGCATATTTGGAGCTGTATGATTCCAACGCTGGGAAAGGAAACATCCTCACATAGAAACTAGACAGAAGCATTCTCAGAAACTTGTTTGTGACGAGTGCATTCAACTCACAGACTTGAACCTTTCTTTTGAAAGAGCAGTTTTGGAACACTCTTTTTGTAGATTCTGCTAGTGTATATTTGGAGCGCTGTGAGGCCTATGTTGGGAAATGAAATATCTTCACCTAAAAACTAGACAGAAGCATTCTCAGAAACTTCTGTGTGATGAGTGCATTCAACTCACAGACTTGAACGTTCCTTTTGATAGAACAGTTTTGAAACACTCCTTTTGTAGAATCTTTAAGGGTTTATTTCGAGCGCTTTGAGGCGTATGCTGGAAAAAGATATGTCTTCAAATAACAACTACACAGAAGCATTCTCAGAAACTTCTTTGTGATGAGTGCATTCAACTCACAGACTTGAACCTTCCCTTTGAAAGAGCAGTTTTGAAACACTCTTTTTGTAGAATCTGCAAGTGGATATTTGGAGCGCTTTGGGGCCTAGGCTGGGAAATGAAATATCTTCACCTAAAAACTAGACAGAAGCATTCTCAGAAACTTCTGTGTGATGAGTGCATTCAACTCACAGACTTCAACGTTCCTTTTGATAGAACAGTTTTGAAACTCACCTTTTGTAGAATCTGCAAGTGTTTATTTCGAGCGCTTTGAGGCCTATGCTGGAAAAGGAAATGTCTTCAAATAACAACTACACAGAAGCATTCTCAGAACCTTCTTTGTGATGAGTGCATTCAACTCACAGACTTGAACCTTCCTTTTGAAACAGCAGTTTTGAAACACTCTTTTTGTAGAATCTACAAATGGATATTTGGAGCGCTTTGGGGCCTATGCTGGGAAATGAAATATCTTCACCTAAAAACTAGACAGAAGCATTCTCAGAAACTTCTGTGTGATGAGTGCATTCAACTCACAGACTTGAACATTCCTTTTGATAGAGCAGTTTGGAAACACTAATTTTGTAAAATCTGCAAGTGTTTATTTGGAACGCTTTGAGGCCTATGCTGGAAAAGGAAATATCTTCACATAAAAACTAGACAGAAGCATTCTCAGAAACTTCTCTGTGATGAGTGCATTCTACTCACAGAGTTGAACCTTCTTTTTGATAGAAGAGTTTTCAAACTCTCTTTTTGTAGAATCTGCAAATGCATATTTGGAGCTGTATGATTCCAACGCTGGGAAAGGAAACATCCTCACATAGAAACTAGACAGAAGCATTCTCAGAAACTTCTGTGTGATGAGTGCATTCAACTCACAGACTTGAACGTTCCTTTTGATAGAACAGTTTTGAAACACTCCTTTTGTAGAATCTGCAAGTGTTTATTTGGAGCGCTTTGAGGCGTATGCTGGAAAAGGAAATGTCTTCAAATAACAACTACACAGAAGCATTCTCAGAAACTTCTTTGTGATGAGTGCATTCAACTCACAGACTTGAACCTTCCTTTTGAAAGAGCAGTTTTGAAACACTGTTTTGGTAGAATCTGCAAGTGGATATATGGGGCTCTTTGGGGCCTATGCTGGGAAATGAAATATCTGCACCTAAAAACTAGACAGAAGCATTCTCAGGAACTTCTGTGTGATGAGTGCATTCAACTCACAGACTTCAACGTTCCTTTTGATAGAACAGTTTTGAAACTCTCCTTTTGTAGACTCTGCAAGTCTTTATTTCGAGCGCTTTGAGGCCTACGCTGGAAAACGAAATGTCTTCAAATAACAACTACACAGAAACATTCTCAGAACCTTCTTTGTGATGAGTGCATTCAACTCACAGACTTGAACCTTCCTTTTGAAAGAGCAGTTTTGAAACACTCTTTTTGTAGAATCTGCAAGTGGATATTTGGAGCACTTCGGGGCATATGCTGGGAAATGAAATATCTTCACCTAAAAACTAGACAGAAGCATTCTCAGAAACTTCTGTGTGATGAGTGCATTCAACTCACAGACTTGAACATTCCTTTTGATAGAGCAGTTTGGAAACACTAATTTTGTAAAATCTGCAAGTGTTTATTTGGAGCGCTTTGAGGCCTATGCTGGAAAAGGAAATATCTTCACATAAAAACTAGACAGAAGCATTCTCAGAAACTTCTCTGTGATGAGTGCATTCTACTCACAGAGTTGAACCTTCTTTTTGATACAAGAGTTTTCAAACACTCTTTTTGTAGAATCTGCAAGTGCATATTTGGAGCTGTTTGAGGCCAACGCTGGAAAAGGAAACATCCTCACATAGAAACTAGACAGAAGCATTCTCAGAAACTTGTTTGTGACGAGTGCATTCAACTCACAGACTTGAGCCTTTCTTTTGAAAGAGCAGTTTTGGAACACTCTTTTTGTAGAATCTGCTAGTGTATATTTGGAGCGCTGTGAGGCCTATGCTGGGAAATGAAATATCTTCACCTAAAAACAAGACAGAAGCATTCTCAGAAACTTCTGTGTGATGAGTGCATTCAACTCACAGACTTGAACGTTCCTTTTGATAGAACAGTTTTGAAACACTCCTTTTGTAGAATCTGCAAGTGTTTATTTGGAGCGCTTTGAGGCGTATGCTGGAAAAGGAAATGTCTTCAAATAACAACTACACAGAAGCATTCTCAGAAACTTCTTTGTGATGAGTGCATTCAACTCACAGACTTGAACCTTCCTTTTGAAAGAGCAGTTTTGAAACACTGTTTTGGTAGAATCTGCAAGTGGATATATGGAGCTCTTTGGGGCCTATGCTGGGAAATGAAATATCTGCACCTAAAAACTAGACAGAAGCATTCTCAGGAACTTCTGTGTGATGAGTGCATTCAACTCACAGACTTCAACGTTCCTTTTGATAGAACAGTTTTGAAACTCTCCTTTTGTAGACTCTGCAAGTGTTTATTTCGAGCGCTTTGAGGCCTACGCTGGAAAACGAAATGTCTTCAAATAACAACTACACAGAAACATTCTCAGAACATTCTTTGTGATGAGTGCATTCAACTCACAGACTTGAACCTTCCTTTTGAAAGAGCAGTTTTGAAACACTCTTTTTGTAGAATCTGCTAGTGTATATTTGGAGCGCTGTGAGGCCTATGCTGGGAAATGAAATATCTTCACCTAAAAACAAGACAGAAGCATTCTCAGAAACTTCTGTGTGATGAGTGCATTCAACTCACAGACTTGAACGTTCCTTTTGATAGAACAGTTTTGAAACACTCCTTTTGTAGAATCTGCAAGTGTTTATTTGGAGCGCTTTGAGGCGTATGCTGGAAAAGGAAATGTCTTCAAATAACAACTACACAGAAGCATTCTCAGAAACTTCTTTGTGATGAGTGCATTCAACTCACAGACTTGAACCTTCCTTTTGAAAGAGCAGTTTTGAAACACTGTTTTGGTAGAATCTGCAAGTGGATATATGGAGCTCTTTGGGGCCTATGCTGGGAAATGAAATATCTGCACCTAAAAACTAGACAGAAGCATTCTCAGGAACTTCTGTGTGATGAGTGCATTCAACTCACAGACTTCAACGTTCCTTTTGATAGAACAGTTTTGAAACTCTCCTTTTGTAGACTCTGCAAGTGTTTATTTCGAGCGCTTTGAGGTCTACGCTGGAAAACGAAATGTCTTCAGATAAGAACTACACAGAAACATTCTCAGAACATTCTTTGTGATGAGTGCATTCAACTCACAGACTTGAACCTTCCTTTTGAAAGAGCAGTTTTGAAACACTCTTTTTGTAGAATCTGCAAGTGGATATTTGGAGCACTTCGGGGCCTATGCTGGGAAATGAAATATCTTCACCTAAAAACTAGACAGAAGCATTCTCAGAAACTTCTGTGTGATGAGTGCATTCAACTCACAGAGTTGAACATTCCTTTTGATAGAGCAGTTTGGAAACACTAATTTTGTAAAATCTGCAAGTGTTTATTTGGAACGCTTTGAGGCCTATGCTGGAAAAGGAAATATCTTCACATAAAAACTAGACAGAAGCATTCTCAGAAACTTCTCTGTGATGAGTGCATTCTACTCACAGAGTTGAACCTTCTTTTTGATACAAGAGTTTTCAAACACTCTTTTTGTACAATCTGCAAGTGCATATTTGGAGCTGTTTGAGGCCAACGCTGGAAAAGGAAACATCCTCACATAGAAACTAGACAGAAGCATTCTCAGAAACTTGTTTGTGACGAGTGCATTCAACTCACAGACTTGAGCCTCTCTTTTGAAAGAGCAGTTTTGGAACACTCTTTTTGTAGAATCTGCTAGTGTATATTTGGAGCGCTGTGAGGCCTATGCTGGGAAATGAAATATCTTCACCTAAAAACAAGACAGAAGCATTCTCAGAAACTTCTGTGTGATGAGTGCATTCAACTCACAGACTTGAACGTTCCTTTTGATAGAACAGTTTTGAAACACTCCTTTTGTAGAATCTGCAAGTGTTTATTTGGAGCGCTTTGAGGCGTATGCTGGAAAAGGAAATGTCTTCAAATAACAACTACACAGAAGCATTCTCAGAAACTTCTTTGTGATGAGTGCATTCAACTCACAGACTTGAACCTTCCTTTTGAAAGAGCAGTTTTGAAACACTGTTTTGGTAGAATCTGCAAGTGGATATATGGGGCTCTTTGGGGCCTATGCTGGGAAATGAAATATCTGCACCTAAAAACTAGACAGAAGCATTCTCAGGAACTTCTGTGTGATGAGTGCATTCAACTCACAGACTTCAACGTTCCTTTTGATAGAACAGTTTTGAAACTCTCCTTTTGTAGACTCTGCAAGTGTTTATTTCGAGCGCTTTGAGGCCTACGCTGGAAAACGAAATGTCTTCAAATAAGAACTACACAGAAACATTCTCAGAACATTCTTTGTGATGAGTGCATTCAACTCACAGACTTGAACCTTCCTTTTGAAAGAGCAGTTTTGAAACACTCTTTTTGTAGAATCTGCAAGTGGATATTTGGAGCGCTTCGGGGCCTATGCTGGGAAATGAAATATCTTCACCTAAAAACTAGACAGAAGCATTCTCAGAAACTTCTGTGTGATGAGTGCATTCAACTCACAGACTTGAACATTCCTTTTGATAGAGCAGATTGGAAACACTAATTTTGTAAAATCTGCAAGTGTTTATTTGGAGCGCTTTGAGGCCTATGCTGGAAAAGGAAATATCTTCACATAAAAACTAGACAGAAGCATTCTCAGAAACTTCTCTGTGATGAGTGCATTCTACTCACAGAGTTGAACCTTCTTTTTGATACAAGAGTTTTCAAACACTCTTTTTGTAGAATCTGTAAGTGCATATTTGGAGCTGTTTGAGGCCAACGCTGGAAAAGGAAACATCCTCACATAGAAACTAGACAGAAGCATTCTCAGAAACTTGTTTGTGACGAGTGCATTCAACTCACAGACTTGAGCCTTTCTTTTGAAAGAGCAGTTTTGGAACACTCTTTTTGTAGAATCTGCTAGTGTATATTTGGAGCGCTGTGAGGCCTATGCTGGGAAATGAAATATCTTCACCTAAAAACAAGACAGAAGCATTCTCAGAAACTTCTGTGTGATGAGTGCATTCAACTCACAGACTTGAACGTTCCTTTTGATAGAACAGTTTTGAAACACTCCTTTTGTAGAATCTGCAAGTGTTTATTTGGAGCGCTTTGAGGCGTATGCTGGAAAAGGAAATGTCTTCAAATAACAACTACACAGAAGCATTCTCAGAAACTTCTTTGTGATGAGTGCATTCAACTCACAGACTTGAACCTTCCTTTTGAAAGAGCAGTTTTGAAACACTGTTTTGGTAGAATCTGCAAGTGGATATATGGAGCTCTTTGGGGCCTATGCTGGGAAATGAAATATCTGCACCTAAAAACTAGACAGAAGCATTCTCAGGAACTTCTGTGTGATGAGTGCATTCAACTCACAGACTTCAACGTTCTTTTTGATAGAACAGTTTTGAAACTCTCCTTTTGTAGACTCTGCAAGTGTTTATTTCGAGCGCTTTGAGGCCTACGCTGGAAAACGAAATGTCTTCAAATAACAACTACACAGAAACATTCTCAGAACATTCTTTGTGATGAGTGCATTCAACTCACAGACTTGAACCTTCCTTTTGAAAGAGCAGTTTTGAAACACTCTTTTTGTAGAATCTGCTAGTGTATATTTGGAGCGCTGTGAGGCCTATGCTGGGAAATGAAATATCTTCACCTAAAAACAAGACAGAAGCATTCTCAGAAACTTCTGTGTGATGAGTGCATTCAACTCACAGAGTTGAACATTCCTTTTGATAGAGCAGTTTGGAAACACTAATTTTGTAAAATCTGCAAGTGTTTATTTGGAACGCTTTGAGGCCTATGCTGGAAAAGGAAATATCTTCACATAAAAACTAGACAGAAGCATTCTCAGAAACTTCTCTGTGATGAGTACATTCTACTCACAGAGTTGAACCTTCTTTTTGATAGAAGAGTTTTCAAACTCTCTTTTTGTAGAATCTGCAAATGCATATTTGGAGCTGTATGATTCCAACGCTGGGAAAGGAAACATCCTCACATAGAAACTAGACAGAAGCATTCTCAGAAACTTGTTTGTGACGAGTGCATTCAACTCACAGACTTGAACCTTTCTTTTGAAAGAGCAGTTTTGGAACACTCTTTTTGTAGATTCTGCTAGTGTATATTTGGAGCGCTGTGAGGCCTATGTTGGGAAATGAAATATCTTCACCTAAAAACTAGACAGAAGCATTCTCAGAAACTTCTGTGTGATGAGTGCATTCAACTCACAGACTTGAACGTTCCTTTTGATAGAACAGTTTTGAAACACTCCTTTTGTAGAATCTTTAAGGGTTTATTTCGAGCGCTTTGAGGCGTATGCTGGAAAAAGATATGTCTTCAAATAACAACTACACAGAAGCATTCTCAGAAACTTCTTTGTGATGAGTGCATTCAACTCACAGACTTGAACCTTCCCTTTGAAAGAGCAGTTTTGAAACACTCTTTTTGTAGAATCTGCAAGTGGATATTTGGAGCGCTTTGGGGCCTAGGCTGGGAAATGAAATATCTTCACCTAAAAACTAGACAGAAGCATTCTCAGAAACTTCTGTGTGATGAGTGCATTCAACTCACAGACTTCAACGTTCCTTTTGATAGAACAGTTTTGAAACTCACCTTTTGTAGAATCTGCAAGTGTTTATTTCGAGCGCTTTGAGGCCTATGCTGGAAAAGGAAATGTCTTCAAATAACAACTACACAGAAGCATTCTCAGAACCTTCTTTGTGATGAGTGCATTCAACTCACAGACTTGAACCTTCCTTTTGAAACAGCAGTTTTGAAACACTCTTTTTGTAGAATCTACAAATGGATATTTGGAGCGCTTTGGGGCCTATGCTGGGAAATGAAATATCTTCACCTAAAAACTAGACAGAAGCATTCTCAGAAACTTCTGTGTGATGAGTGCATTCAACTCACAGACTTGAACATTCCTTTTGATAGAGCAGTTTGGAAACACTAATTTTGTAAAATCTGCAAGTGTTTATTTGGAACGCTTTGAGGCCTATGCTGGAAAAGGAAATATCTTCACATAAAAACTAGACAGAAGCATTCTCAGAAACTTCTCTGTGATGAGTGCATTCTACTCACAGAGTTGAACCTTCTTTTTGATAGAAGAGTTTTCAAACTCTCTTTTTGTAGAATCTGCAAATGCATATTTGGAGCTGTATGATTCCAACGCTGGGAAAGGAAACATCCTCACATAGAAACTAGACAGAAGCATTCTCAGAAACTTCTGTGTGATGAGTGCATTCAACTCACAGACTTGAACGTTCCTTTTGATAGAACAGTTTTGAAACACTCCTTTTGTAGAATCTGCAAGTGTTTATTTGGAGCGCTTTGAGGCGTATGCTGGAAAAGGAAATGTCTTCAAATAACAACTACACAGAAGCATTCTCAGAAACTTCTTTGTGATGAGTGCATTCAACTCACAGACTTGAACCTTCCTTTTGAAAGAGCAGTTTTGAAACACTGTTTTGGTAGAATCTGCAAGTGGATATATGGGGCTCTTTGGGGCCTATGCTGGGAAATGAAATATCTGCACCTAAAAACTAGACAGAAGCATTCTCAGGAACTTCTGTGTGATGAGTGCATTCAACTCACAGACTTCAACGTTCCTTTTGATAGAACAGTTTTGAAACTCTCCTTTTGTAGACTCTGCAAGTCTTTATTTCGAGCGCTTTGAGGCCTACGCTGGAAAACGAAATGTCTTCAAATAACAACTACACAGAAACATTCTCAGAACCTTCTTTGTGATGAGTGCATTCAACTCACAGACTTGAACCTTCCTTTTGAAAGAGCAGTTTTGAAACACTCTTTTTGTAGAATCTGCAAGTGGATATTTGGAGCACTTCGGGGCATATGCTGGGAAATGAAATATCTTCACCTAAAAACTAGACAGAAGCATTCTCAGAAACTTCTGTGTGATGAGTGCATTCAACTCACAGACTTGAACATTCCTTTTGATAGAGCAGTTTGGAAACACTAATTTTGTAAAATCTGCAAGTGTTTATTTGGAGCGCTTTGAGGCCTATGCTGGAAAAGGAAATATCTTCACATAAAAACTAGACAGAAGCATTCTCAGAAACTTCTCTGTGATGAGTGCATTCTACTCACAGAGTTGAACCTTCTTTTTGATACAAGAGTTTTCAAACACTCTTTTTGTAGAATCTGCAAGTGCATATTTGGAGCTGTTTGAGGCCAACGCTGGAAAAGGAAACATCCTCACATAGAAACTAGACAGAAGCATTCTCAGAAACTTGTTTGTGACGAGTGCATTCAACTCACAGACTTGAGCCTTTCTTTTGAAAGAGCAGTTTTGGAACACTCTTTTTGTAGAATCTGCTAGTGTATATTTGGAGCGCTGTGAGGCCTATGCTGGGAAATGAAATATCTTCACCTAAAAACAAGACAGAAGCATTCTCAGAAACTTCTGTGTGATGAGTGCATTCAACTCACAGACTTGAACGTTCCTTTTGATAGAACAGTTTTGAAACACTCCTTTTGTAGAATCTGCAAGTGTTTATTTGGAGCGCTTTGAGGCGTATGCTGGAAAAGGAAATGTCTTCAAATAACAACTACACAGAAGCATTCTCAGAAACTTCTTTGTGATGAGTGCATTCAACTCACAGACTTGAACCTTCCTTTTGAAAGAGCAGTTTTGAAACACTGTTTTGGTAGAATCTGCAAGTGGATATATGGAGCTCTTTGGGGCCTATGCTGGGAAATGAAATATCTGCACCTAAAAACTAGACAGAAGCATTCTCAGGAACTTCTGTGTGATGAGTGCATTCAACTCACAGACTTCAACGTTCCTTTTGATAGAACAGTTTTGAAACTCTCCTTTTGTAGACTCTGCAAGTGTTTATTTCGAGCGCTTTGAGGCCTACGCTGGAAAACGAAATGTCTTCAAATAACAACTACACAGAAACATTCTCAGAACATTCTTTGTGATGAGTGCATTCAACTCACAGACTTGAACCTTCCTTTTGAAAGAGCAGTTTTGAAACACTCTTTTTGTAGAATCTGCTAGTGTATATTTGGAGCGCTGTGAGGCCTATGCTGGGAAATGAAATATCTTCACCTAAAAACAAGACAGAAGCATTCTCAGAAACTTCTGTGTGATGAGTGCATTCAACTCACAGACTTGAACGTTCCTTTTGATAGAACAGTTTTGAAACACTCCTTTTGTAGAATCTGCAAGTGTTTATTTGGAGCGCTTTGAGGCGTATGCTGGAAAAGGAAATGTCTTCAAATAACAACTACACAGAAGCATTCTCAGAAACTTCTTTGTGATGAGTGCATTCAACTCACAGACTTGAACCTTCCTTTTGAAAGAGCAGTTTTGAAACACTGTTTTGGTAGAATCTGCAAGTGGATATATGGAGCTCTTTGGGGCCTATGCTGGGAAATGAAATATCTGCACCTAAAAACTAGACAGAAGCATTCTCAGGAACTTCTGTGTGATGAGTGCATTCAACTCACAGACTTCAACGTTCCTTTTGATAGAACAGTTTTGAAACTCTCCTTTTGTAGACTCTGCAAGTGTTTATTTCGAGCGCTTTGAGGTCTACGCTGGAAAACGAAATGTCTTCAGATAAGAACTACACAGAAACATTCTCAGAACATTCTTTGTGATGAGTGCATTCAACTCACAGACTTGAACCTTCCTTTTGAAAGAGCAGTTTTGAAACACTCTTTTTGTAGAATCTGCAAGTGGATATTTGGAGCACTTCGGGGCCTATGCTGGGAAATGAAATATCTTCACCTAAAAACTAGACAGAAGCATTCTCAGAAACTTCTGTGTGATGAGTGCATTCAACTCACAGAGTTGAACATTCCTTTTGATAGAGCAGTTTGGAAACACTAATTTTGTAAAATCTGCAAGTGTTTATTTGGAACGCTTTGAGGCCTATGCTGGAAAAGGAAATATCTTCACATAAAAACTAGACAGAAGCATTCTCAGAAACTTCTCTGTGATGAGTACATTCTACTCACAGAGTTGAACCTTCTTTTTGATAGAAGAGTTTTCAAACTCTCTTTTTGTAGAATCTGCAAATGCATATTTGGAGCTGTATGATTCCAACGCTGGGAAAGGAAACATCCTCACATAGAAACTAGACAGAAGCATTCTCAGAAACTTGTTTGTGACGAGTGCATTCAACTCACAGACTTGAACCTTTCTTTTGAAAGAGCAGTTTTGGAACACTCTTTTTGTAGATTCTGCTAGTGTATATTTGGAGCGCTGTGAGGCCTATGTTGGGAAATGAAATATCTTCACCTAAAAACTAGACAGAAGCATTCTCAGAAACTTCTGTGTGATGAGTGCATTCAACTCACAGACTTGAACGTTCCTTTTGATAGAACAGTTTTGAAACACTCCTTTTGTAGAATCTTTAAGGGTTTATTTCGAACGCTTTGAGGCGTATGCTGGAAAAAGATATGTCTTCAAATAACAACTACACAGAAGCATTCTCAGAAACTTCTTTGTGATGAGTGCATTCAACTCACAGACTTGAACCTTCCCTTTGAAAGAGCAGTTTTGAAACACTCTTTTTGTAGAATCTGCAAGTGGATATTTGGAGCGCTTTGGGGCCTAGGCTGGGAAATGAAATATCTTCACCTAAAAACTAGACAGAAGCATTCTCAGAAACTTCTGTGTGATGAGTGCATTCAACTCACAGACTTCAACGTTCCTTTTGATAGAACAGTTTTGAAACTCACCTTTTGTAGAATCTGCAAGTGTTTATTTCGAGCGCTTTGAGGCCTATGCTGGAAAAGGAAATGTCTTCAAATAACAACTACACAGAAGCATTCTCAGAACCTTCTTTGTGATGAGTGCATTCAACTCACAGACTTGAACCTTCCTTTTGAAACAGCAGTTTTGAAACACTCTTTTTGTAGCATCTACAAATGGATATTTGGAGCGCTTTGGGGCCTATGCTGGGAAATGAAATATCTTCACCTAAAAACTAGACAGAAGCATTCTCAGAAACTTCTGTGTGATGAGTGCATTCAACTCACAGACTTGAACATTCCTTTTGATAGAGCAGTTTGGAAACACTAATTTTGTAAAATCTGCAAGTGTTTATTTCGAGCGCTTTGAGGCCTATGCTGGAAAAGGAAATGTCTTCAAATAACAACTACACAGAAGCATTCTCAGAACCTTCTTTGTGATGAGTGCATTCAACTCACAGACTTGAACCTTCCTTTTGAAACAGCAGTTTTGAAACACTCTTTTTGTAGAATCTACAAATGGATATTTGGAGCGCTTTGGGGCCTATGCTGGGAAATGAAATATCTTCACCTAAAAACTAGACAGAAGCATTCTCAGAAACTTCTGTGTGATGAGTGCATTCAACTCACAGACTTGAACATTCCTTTTGATAGAGCAGTTTGGAAACACTAATTTTGTAAAATCTGCAAGTGTTTATTTGGAGCGCTTTGAGGCCTATGCTGGAAAAGGAAATATCTTCACATAAAAACTAGACAGAAGCATTCTCAGAAACTTCTCTGTGATGAGTGCATTCTACTCACAGAGTTGAACCTTCTTTTTGATACAAGAGTTTTCAAACACTCTTTTTGTAGAATCTGCAAGTGCATATTTGGAGCTGTTTGAGGCCAACGCTGGAAAAGGAAACATCCTCACATAGAAACTAGACAGAAGCATTCTCAGAAACTTGTTTGTGACGAGTGCATTCAACTCACAGACTTGAGCCTTTCTTTTGAAAGAGCAGTTTTGGAACACTCTTTTTGTAGAATCTGCTAGTGTATATTTGGAGCGCTGTGAGGCCTATGCTGGGAAATGAAATATCTTCACCTAAAAACAAGACAGAAGCATTCTCAGAAACTTCTGTGTGATGAGTGCATTCAACTCACAGACTTGAACGTTCCTTTTGATAGAACAGTTTTGAAACACTCCTTTTGTAGAATCTGCAAGTGTTTATTTGGAGCGCTTTGAGGCGTATGCTGGAAAAGGAAATGTCTTCAAATAACAACTACACAGAAGCATTCTCAGAAACTTCTTTGTGATGAGTGCATTCAACTCACAGACTTGAACCTTCCTTTTGAAAGAGCAGTTTTGAAACACTGTTTTGGTAGAATCTGCAAGTGGATATATGGAGCTCTTTGGGGCCTATGCTGGGAAATGAAATATCTGCACCTAAAAACTAGACAGAAGCATTCTCAGGAACTTCTGTGTGATGAGTGCATTCAACTCACAGACTTCAACGTTCCTTTTGATAGAACAGTTTTGAAACTCTCCTTTTGTAGACTCTGCAAGTGTTTATTTCGAGCGCTTTGAGGCCTACGCTGGAAAACGAAATGTCTTCAAATAACAACTACACAGAAACATTCTCAGAACATTCTTTGTGATGAGTGCATTCAACTCACAGACTTGAACCTTCCTTTTGAAAGAGCAGTTTTGAAACACTCTTTTTGTAGAATCTGCTAGTGTATATTTGGAGCGCTGTGAGGCCTATGCTGGGAAATGAAATATCTTCACCTAAAAACAAGACAGAAGCATTCTCAGAAACTTCTGTGTGATGAGTGCATTCAACTCACAGACTTGAACGTTCCTTTTGATAGAACAGTTTTGAAACACTCCTTTTGTAGAATCTGCAAGTGTTTATTTGGAGCGCTTTGAGGCGTATGCTGGAAAAGGAAATGTCTTCAAATAACAACTACACAGAAGCATTCTCAGAAACTTCTTTGTGATGAGTGCATTCAACTCACAGACTTGAACCTTCCTTTTGAAAGAGCAGTTTTGAAACACTGTTTTGGTAGAATCTGCAAGTGGATATATGGAGCTCTTTGGGGCCTATGCTGGGAAATGAAATATCTGCACCTAAAAACTAGACAGAAGCATTCTCAGGAACTTCTGTGTGATGAGTGCATTCAACTCACAGACTTCAACGTTCCTTTTGATAGAACAGTTTTGAAACTCTCCTTTTGTAGACTCTGCAAGTGTTTATTTCGAGCGCTTTGAGGCCTACGCTGGAAAACGAAATGTCTTCAAATAAGAACTACACAGAAACATTCTCAGAACATTCTTTGTGATGAGTGCATTCAACTCACAGACTTGAACCTTCCTTTTGAAAGAGCAGTTTTGAAACACTCTTTTTGTAGAATCTGCAAGTGGATATTTGGAGCACTTCGGGGCCTATGCTGGGAAATGAAATATCTTCACCTAAAAACTAGACAGAAGCATTCTCAGAAACTTCTGTGTGATGAGTGCATTCAACTCACAGAGTTGAACATTCCTTTTGATAGAGCAGTTTGGAAACACTAATTTTGTAAAATCTGCAAGTGTTTATTTGGAACGCTTTGAGGCCTATGCTGGAAAAGGAAATATCTTCACATAAAAACTAGACAGAAGCATTCTCAGAAACTTCTTTGTGATGAGTACATTCTACTCACAGAGTTGAACCTTCTTTTTGATAGAAGAGTTTTCAAACTCTCTTTTTGTAGAATCTGCAAATGCATATTTGGAGCTGTATGATTCCAACGCTGGGAAAGGAAACATCCTCACATAGAAACTAGACAGAAGCATTCTCAGAAACTTGTTTGTGACGAGTGCATTCAACTCACAGACTTGAACCTTTCTTTTGAAAGAGCAGTTTTGGAACACTCTTTTTGTAGATTCTGCTAGTGTATATTTGGAGCGCTGTGAGGCCTATGTTGGGAAATGAAATATCTTCACCTAAAAACTAGACAGAAGCATTCTCAGAAACTTCTGTGTGATGAGTGCATTCAACTCACAGACTTGAACGTTCCTTTTGATAGAACAGTTTTGAAACACTCCTTTTGTAGAATCTTTAAGGGTTTATTTCGAGCGCTTTGAGGCGTATGCTGGAAAAAGATATGTCTTCAAATAACAACTACACAGAAGCATTCTCAGAAACTTCTTTGTGATGAGTGCATTCAACTCACAGACTTGAACCTTCCCTTTGAAAGAGCAGTTTTGAAACACTCTTTTTGTAGAATCTGCAAGTGGATATTTGGAGCGCTTTGGGGCCTAGGCTGGGAAATGAAATATCTTCACCTAAAAACTAGACAGAAGCATTCTCAGAAACTTCTGTGTGATGAGTGCATTCAACTCACAGACTTCAACGTTCCTTTTGATAGAACAGTTTTGAAACTCACCTTTTGTAGAATCTGCAAGTGTTTATTTCGAGCGCTTTGAGGCCTATGCTGGAAAAGGAAATGTCTTCAAATAACAACTACACAGAAGCATTCTCAGAACCTTCTTTGTGATGAGTGCATTCAACTCACAGACTTGAACCTTCCTTTTGAAACAGCAGTTTTGAAACACTCTTTTTGTAGCATCTACAAATGGATATTTGGAGCGCTTTGGGGCCTATGCTGGGAAATGAAATATCTTCACCTAAAAACTAGACAGAAGCATTCTCAGAAACTTCTGTGTGATGAGTGCATTCAACTCACAGACTTGAACATTCCTTTTGATAGAGCAGTTTGGAAACACTAATTTTGTAAAATCTGCAAGTGTTTATTTCGAGCGCTTTGAGGCCTATGCTGGAAAAGGAAATGTCTTCAAATAACAACTACACAGAAGCATTCTCAGAACCTTCTTTGTGATGAGTGCATTCAACTCACAGACTTGAACCTTCCTTTTGAAACAGCAGTTTTGAAACACTCTTTTTGTAGAATCTACAAATGGATATTTGGAGCGCTTTGGGGCCTATGCTGGGAAATGAAATATCTTCACCTAAAAACTAGACAGAAGCATTCTCAGAAACTTCTGTGTGATGAGTGCATTCAACTCACAGACTTGAACATTCCTTTTGATAGAGCAGTTTGGAAACACTAATTTTGTAAAATCTGCAAGTGTTTATTTGGAACGCTTTGAGGCCTATGCTGGAAAAGGAAATATCTTCACATAAAAACTAGACAGAAGCATTCTCAGAAACTTCTCTGTGATGAGTGCATTCTACTCACAGAGTTGAACCTTCTTTTTGATACAAGAGTTTTCAAACTCTCTTTTTGTAGAATGTGCAAATGCATATTTGGAGCTGTATGATTCCAACGCTGGGAAAGGAAACATCCTCACATAGAAACTAGACAGAAGCATTCTCAGAAACTTGTTTGTGACGAGTGCATTCAACTCACAGACTTGAACCTTTCTTTTGAAAGAGCAGTTTTGGAACACTCTTTTTGTAGATTCTGCCAGTGTATATTTGGAGCGCTGTGAGGCCTATGTTGGGAAATGAAATATCTTCACCTAAAAACTAGACAGAAGCATTCTCAGAAACTTCTGTGTGATGAGTGCATTCAACTCACAGACTTGAACGTTCCTTTTGATAGAACAGTTTTGAAACACTCCTTTTGTAGAATCTGCAAGTGTTTATTTGGAGCGCTTTGAGGCGTATGCTGGAAAAGGAAATGTCTTCAAATAACAACTACACAGAAGCATTCTCAGAAACTTCTTTGTGATGAGTGCATTCAACTCACAGACTTGAACCTTCCTTTTGAAAGAGCAGTTTTGAAACACTGTTTTGGTAGAATCTGCAAGTGGATATATGGAGCTCTTTGGGGCCTATGCTGGGAAATGAAATATCTGCACCTAAAAACTAGACAGAAGCATTCTCAGGAACTTCTGTGTGATGAGTGCATTCAACTCACAGACTTCAACGTTCCTTTTGATAGAACAGTTTTGAAACTCTCCTTTTGTAGACTCTGCAAGTGTTTATTTCGAGCGCTTTGAGGCCTACGCTGGAAAACGAAATGTCTTCAAATAACAACTACACAGAAACATTCTCAGAACATTCTTTGTGATGAGTGCATTCAACTCACAGACTTGAACCTTCCTTTTGAAAGAGCAGTTTTGAAACACTCTTTTTGTAGAATCTGCTAGTGTATATTTGGAGCGCTGTGAGGCCTATGCTGGGAAATGAAATATCTTCACCTAAAAACAAGACAGAAGCATTCTCAGAAACTTCTGTGTGATGAGTGCATTCAACTCACAGACTTGAACGTTCCTTTTGATAGAACAGTTTTGAAACACTCCTTTTGTAGAATCTGCAAGTGTTTATTTGGAGCGCTTTGAGGCGTATGCTGGAAAAGGAAATGTCTTCAAATAACAACTACACAGAAGCATTCTCAGAAACTTCTTTGTGATGAGTGCATTCAACTCACAGACTTGAACCTTCCTTTTGAAAGAGCAGTTTTGAAACACTGTTTTGGTAGAATCTGCAAGTGGATATATGGAGCTCTTTGGGGCCTATGCTGGGAAATGAAATATCTGCACCTAAAAACTAGACAGAAGCATTCTCAGGAACTTCTGTGTGATGAGTGCATTGAACTCACAGACTTCAACGTTCCTTTTGATAGAACAGTTTTGAAACTCTCCTTTTGTAGACTCTGCAAGTGTTTATTTCGAGCGCTTTGAGGCCTACGCTGGAAAACGAAATGTCTTCAAATAAGAACTACACAGAAACATTCTCAGAACCTTCTTTGTGATGAGTGCATTCAACTCACAGACTTGAACCTTCCTTTTGAAAGAGCAGTTTTGAAACACTCTTTTTGTAGAATCTGCAAGTGGATATTTGGAGCGCTTCGGGGCCTATGCTGGGAAATGAAATATCTTCACCAAAAAACTAGACAGAAGCATTCTCAGAAACTTCTGTGTGATGAGTGCATTCAACTCACAGAGTTGAACATTCCTTTTGATAGAGCAGTTTGGAAACACTAATTTTGTAAAATCTGCAAGTGTTTATTTGGAACGCTTTGAGGCCTATGCTGGAAAAGGAAATATCTTCACATAAAAACTAGACAGAAGCATTCTCAGAAACTTCTCTGTGATGAGTGCATTCTACTCACAGAGTTGAACCTTCTTTTTGATAGAAGAGTTTTCAAACTCTCTTTTTGTAGAATCTGCAAATGCATATTTAGAGCTGTATGATTCCAACGCTGGGAAAGGAAACATCCTCACATAGAAACTAGACAGAAGCATTCTCAGAAACTTGTTTGTGAGGAGTGCATTCAACTCACAGACTTGAACCTTTCTTTTGAAAGAGCAGTTTTGGAACACTCTTTTTGTAGATTCTGCCAGTGTATATTTGGAGCGCTGTGAGGCCTATGTTGGGAAATGAAATATCTTCACCTAAAAACTAGACAGAAGCATTCTCAGAAACTTCTGTGTGATGAGTGCATTCAACTCACAGACTTCAACGTTCCTTTTGATAGAACAGTTTTGAAACACTCCTTTTATAGAATCTTTAAGGGTTTATTTCGAGCGCTTTGAGGCGTATGCTGGAAAAAGATATGTCTTCAAATAACAACTACACAGAAGCATTCTCAGAAACTTCTTTGTGATGAGTGCATTCAACTCACAGACTTGAAACTTCCCTTTGAAAGAGCAGTTTTGAAACACTCTTTTTGTAGAATCTGCAAGTGGATATTTGGAGCGCTTTGGGGCCTAGGCTGGGAAATGAAATATCTTCACCTAAAAACTAGACAGAAGCATTCTCAGAAACTTCTGTGTGATGAGTGCATTCAACTCACAGACTTCAACGTTCCTTTTGATAGAACAGTTTTGAAACTCACCTTTTGTAGAATCTGCAAGTGTTTATTTTGAGCGCTTTGAGGCCTATGCTGGAAAAGGAAATGTCTTCAAATAACAACTACACAGAAGCATTCTCAGAACCTTCTTTGTGATGAGTGCATTCAACTCACAGACTTGAACCTTCCTTTTGAAACAGCAGTTTTGAAACACTCTTTTTGTAGCATCTACAAATGGATATTTGGAGCGCTTTGGGGCCTATGCTGGGAAATGAAATATCTTCACCTAAAAACTAGACAGAAGCATTCTCAGAAACTTCTGTGTGATGAGTGCATTCAACTCACAGACTTGAACATTCCTTTTGATAGAGCAGTTTGGAAACACTAATTTTGTAAAATCTGCAAGTGTTTATTTGGAGCGCTTTGAGGCCTATGCTGGAAAAGGAAATATCTTCACATAAAAACTAGACAGAAGCATTCTCAGAAACTTCTCTGTGATGAGTGCATTCTACTCACAGAGTTGAACCTTCTTTTTGATACAAGAGTTTTCAAACACTCTTTTTGTAGAATCTGCAAGTGCATATTTGGAGCTGTTTGAGGCCAACGCTGGAAAAGGAAACATCCTCACATAGAAACTAGACAGAAGCATTCTCAGAAACTTGTTTGTGACGAGTGCATTCAACTCACAGACTTGAGCCTTTCTTTGGAAAGAGCAGTTTTGGAACACTCTTTTTGTAGAATCTGCTAGTGTATATTTGGAGCGCTGTGAGGCCTATGCTGGGAAATGAAATATCTTCACCTAAAAACAAGACAGAAGCATTCTCAGAAACTTCTGTGTGATGAGTGCATTCAACTCACAGACTTGAACGTTCCTTTTGATAGAACAGTTTTGAAACACTCCTTTTGTAGAATCTGCAAGTGTTTATTTGGAGCGCTTTGAGGCGTATGCTGGAAAAGGATATGTCTTCAAATAACAACTACACAGAAGCATTCTCAGAAACTTCTTTGTGATGAGTGCATTCAACTCACAGACTTGAACCTTCCTTTTGAAAGAGCAGTTTTGAAACACTGTTTTGGTAGAATCTGCAAGTGGATATATGGAGCTCTTTGGGGCCTATGCTGGGAAATGAAATATCTGCACCTAAAAACTAGACAGAAGCATTCTCAGGAACTTCTGTGTGATGAGTGCATTCAACTCACAGACTTCAACGTTCCTTTTGATAGATCAGTTTTGAAACTCTCCTTTTGTAGACTCTGCAAGTGTTTATATCGAGCTCTTTGAGGCCTACGCTGGAAAACGAAATGTCTTCAAATAACAACTACACAGAAACATTCTCAGAACATTCTTTGTGATGAGTGCATTCAACTCACAGACTTCAACGTTCCTTTTGATAGAACAGTTTTGAAACTCACCTTTTGTAGAATCTGCAAGTGTTTATTTCGAGCGCTTTGAGGCCTATGCTGGAAAAGGAAATGTCTTCAAGTAACAACTACACAGAAGCATTCTCAGAACCTTCTTTGTGATGAGTGCATTCAACTCACAGACTTGAACCTTCCTTTTGAAACAGCAGTTTTGAAACACTCTTTTTGTAGAATCTACAAATGGATATTTGGAGCGCTTTGGGGCCTATGCTGGGAAATGAAATATCTTCACCTAAAAACTAGACAGAAGCATTCTCAGAAACTTCTGTGTGATGAGTGCATTCAACTCACAGACTTGAACATTCCTTTTGATAGAGCAGTTTGGAAACACTAATTTTGTAAAATCTGCAAGTGTTTATTTGGAGCGCTTTGAGGCCTATGCTGGAAAAGGAAATATCTTCACATAAAAACTAGACAGAAGCATTCTCAGAAACTTCTCTGTGACGAGTGCATTCTACTCACAGAGTTGAACCTTCTTTTTGATACAAGAGTTTTCAAACACTCTTTTTGTAGGATCTGCAAGTGCATATTTGGAGCTGTTTGAGGCCAACGCTGGAAAAGGAAACATCCTCACATAGAAACTAGACAGAAGCATTCTCAGAAACTTGTTTGTGACGAGTGCATTCAACTCACAGACTTGAGCCTTTCTTTTGAAAGAGCAGTTTTGGAACACTCTTTTTGTAGAATCTGCTAGTGTATATTTGGAGCGCTGTGAGGCCTATGCTGGGAAATGAAATATCTTCACCTAAAAACAAGACAGAAGCATTCTCAGAAACTTCTGTGTGATGAGTGCATTCAACTCACAGACTTGAACGTTCCTTTTGATAGAACAGTTTTGAAACACTCCTTTTGTAGAATCTGCAAGTGTTTATTTGGAGCGCTTTGAGGCGTATGCTGGAAAAGGAAATGTCTTCAAATAACAACTACACAGAAGCATTCTCAGAAACTTCTTTGTGATGAGTGCATTCAACTCACAGACTTGAACCTTCCTTTTGAAAGAGCAGTTTTGAAACACTGTTTTGGTAGAATCTGCAAGTGGATATATGGAGCTCTTTGGGGCCTATGCTGGGAAATGAAATATCTGCACCTAAAAACTAGACAGAAGCATTCTCAGGAACTTCTGTGTGATGAGTGCATTCAACTCACAGACTTCAACGTTCTTTTTGATAGAACAGTTTTGAAACTCTCCTTTTGTAGACTCTGCAAGTGTTTATTTCGAGCGCTTTGAGGCCTACGCTGGAAAACGAAATGTCTTCAAATAACAACTACACAGAAACATTCTCAGAACATTCTTTGTGATGAGTGCATTCAACTCACAGACTTGAACCTTCCTTTTGAAAGAGCAGTTTTGAAACACTCTTTTTGTAGAATCTGCTAGTGTATATTTGGAGCGCTGTGAGGCCTATGCTGGGAAATGAAATATCTTCACCTAAAAACAAGACAGAAGCATTCTCAGAAACTTCTGTGTGATGAGTGCATTCAACTCACAGACTTGAACGTTCCTTTTGATAGAACAGTTTTGAAACACTCCTTTTGTAGAATCTGCAAGTGTTTATTTGGAGCGCTTTGAGGCGTATGCTGGAAAAGGAAATGTCTTCAAATAACAACTACACAGAAGCATTCTCAGAAACTTCTTTGTGATGAGTGCATTCAACTCACAGACTTGAACCTTCCTTTTGAAAGAGCAGTTTTGAAACACTGTTTTGGTAGAATCTGCAAGTGGATATATGGAGCTCTTTGGGGCCTATGCTGGGAAATGAAATATCTGCACCTAAAAACTAGACAGAAGCATTCTCAGGAACTTCTGTGTGATGAGTGCATTCAACTCACAGACTTCAACGTTCCTTTTGATAGAACAGTTTTGAAACTCTCCTTTTGTAGACTCTGCAAGTGTTTATTTCGAGCGCTTTGAGGTCTACGCTGGAAAACGAAATGTCTTCAGATAAGAACTACACAGAAACATTCTCAGAACATTCTTTGTGATGAGTGCATTCAACTCACAGACTTGAACCTTCCTTTTGAAAGAGCAGTTTTGAAACACTCTTTTTGTAGAATCTGCAAGTGGATATTTGGAGCACTTCGGGGCCTATGCTGGGAAATGAAATATCTTCACCTAAAAACTAGACAGAAGCATTCTCAGAAACTTCTGTGTGATGAGTGCATTCAACTCACAGAGTTGAACATTCCTTTTGATAGAGCAGTTTGGAAACACTAATTTTGTAAAATCTGCAAGTGTTTATTTGGAACGCTTTGAGGCCTATGCTGGAAAAGGAAATATCTTCACATAAAAACTAGACAGAAGCATTCTCAGAAACTTCTCTGTGATGAGTACATTCTACTCACAGAGTTGAACCTTCTTTTTGATAGAAGAGTTTTCAAACTCTCTTTTTGTAGAATCTGCAAATGCATATTTGGAGCTGTATGATTCCAACGCTGGGAAAGGAAACATCCTCACATAGAAACTAGACAGAAGCATTCTCAGAAACTTGTTTGTGACGAGTGCATTCAACTCACAGACTTGAACCTTTCTTTTGAAAGAGCAGTTTTGGAACACTCTTTTTGTAGATTCTGCTAGTGTATATTTGGAGCGCTGTGAGGCCTATGTTGGGAAATGAAATATCTTCACCTAAAAACTAGACAGAAGCATTCTCAGAAACTTCTGTGTGATGAGTGCATTCAACTCACAGACTTGAACGTTCCTTTTGATAGAACAGTTTTGAAACACTCCTTTTGTAGAATCTTTAAGGGTTTATTTCGAGCGCTTTGAGGCGTATGCTGGAAAAAGATATGTCTTCAAATAACAACTACACAGAAGCATTCTCAGAAACTTCTTTGTGATGAGTGCATTCAACTCACAGACTTGAACCTTCCCTTTGAAAGAGCAGTTTTGAAACACTCTTTTTGTAGAATCTGCAAGTGGATATTTGGAGCGCTTTGGGGCCTAGGCTGGGAAATGAAATATCTTCACCTAAAAACTAGACAGAAGCATTCTCAGAAACTTCTGTGTGATGAGTGCATTCAACTCACAGACTTCAACGTTCCTTTTGATAGAACAGTTTTGAAACTCACCTTTTGTAGAATCTGCAAGTGTTTATTTCGAGCGCTTTGAGGCCTATGCTGGAAAAGGAAATGTCTTCAAATAACAACTACACAGAAGCATTCTCAGAACCTTCTTTGTGATGAGTGCATTCAACTCACAGACTTGAACCTTCCTTTTGAAACAGCAGTTTTGAAACACTCTTTTTGTAGAATCTACAAATGGATATTTGGAGCGCTTTGGGGCCTATGCTGGGAAATGAAATATCTTCACCTAAAAACTAGACAGAAGCATTCTCAGAAACTTCTGTGTGATGAGTGCATTCAACTCACAGACTTGAACATTCCTTTTGATAGAGCAGTTTGGAAACACTAATTTTGTAAAATCTGCAAGTGTTTATTTGGAACGCTTTGAGGCCTATGCTGGAAAAGGAAATATCTTCACATAAAAACTAGACAGAAGCATTCTCAGAAACTTCTCTGTGATGAGTGCATTCTACTCACAGAGTTGAACCTTCTTTTTGATAGAAGAGTTTTCAAACTCTCTTTTTGTAGAATCTGCAAATGCATATTTGGAGCTGTATGATTCCAACGCTGGGAAAGGAAACATCCTCACATAGAAACTAGACAGAAGCATTCTCAGAAACTTGTTTGTGACGAGTGCATTCAACTCACAGACTTGAACCTTTCTTTTGAAAGAGCAGTTTTGGAACACTCTTTTTGTAGATTCTGCCAGTGTATATTTGGAGCGCTGTGAGGCCTATGTTGGGAAATGAAATATCTTCACCTAAAAACTAGACAGAAGCATTCTCAGAAACTTCTGTGTGATGAGTGCATTCAACTCACAGACTTGAACGTTCCTTTTGATAGAACAGTTTTGAAACACTCCTTTTGTAGAATCTGCAAGTGTTTATTTGGAGCGCTTTGAGGCGTATGCTGGAAAAGGAAATGTCTTCAAATAACAACTACACAGAAGCATTCTCAGAAACTTCTTTGTGATGAGTGCATTCAACTCACAGACTTGAACCTTCCTTTTGAAAGAGCAGTTTTGAAACACTGTTTTGGTAGAATCTGCAAGTGGATATATGGGGCTCTTTGGGGCCTATGCTGGGAAATGAAATATCTGCACCTAAAAACTAGACAGAAGCATTCTCAGGAACTTCTGTGTGATGAGTGCATTCAACTCACAGACTTCAACGTTCCTTTTGATAGAACAGTTTTGAAACTCTCCTTTTGTAGACTCTGCAAGTGTTTATTTCGAGCGCTTTGAGGCCTACGCTGGAAAACGAAATGTCTTCAAATAACAACTACACAGAAACATTCTCAGAACATTCTTTGTGATGAGTGCATTCAACTCACAGACTTGAACCTTCCTTTTGAAAGAGCAGTTTTGAAACACTCTTTTTGTAGAATCTGCAAGTGGATATTTGGAGCACTTCGGGGCCTATGCTGGGAAATGAAATATCTTCACCTAAAAACTAGACAGAAGCATTCTCAGAAACTTCTGTGTGATGAGTGCATTCAACTCACAGACTTGAACATTCCTTTTGATAGAGCAGTTTGGAAACACTAATTTTGTAAAATCTGCAAGTGTTTATTTGGAGCGCTTTGAGGCCTATGCTGGAAAAGGAAATATCTTCACATAAAAACTAGACAGAAGCATTCTCAGAAACTTCTCTGTGATGAGTGCATTCTACTCACAGAGTTGAACCTTCTTTTTGATACAAGAGTTTTCAAACACTCTTTTTGTAGAATCTGCAAGTGCATATTTGGAGCTGTTTGAGGCCAACGCTGGAAAAGGAAACATCCTCACATAGAAACTAGACAGAAGCATTCTCAGAAACTTGTTTGTGACGAGTGCATTCAACTCACAGACTTGAGCCTTTCTTTTGAAAGAGCAGTTTTGGAACACTCTTTTTGTAGAATCTGCTAGTGTATATTTGGAGCGCTGTGAGGCCTATGCTGGGAAATGAAATATCTTCACCTAAAAACAAGACAGAAGCATTCTCAGAAACTTCTGTGTGATGAGTGCATTCAACTCACAGACTTGAACGTTCCTTTTGATAGAACAGTTTTGAAACACTCCTTTTGTAGAATCTGCAAGTGTTTATTTGGAGCGCTTTGAGGCGTATGCTGGAAAAGGAAATGTCTTCAAATAACAACTACACAGAAGCATTCTCAGAAACTTCTTTGTGATGAGTGCATTCAACTCACAGACTTGAACCTTCCTTTTGAAAGAGCAGTTTTGAAACACTGTTTTGGTAGAATCTGCAAGTGGATATATGGAGCTCTTTGGGGCCTATGCTGGGAAATGAAATATCTGCACCTAAAAACTAGACAGAAGCATTCTCAGGAACTTCTGTGTGATGAGTGCATTCAACTCACAGACTTCAACGTTCTTTTTGATAGAACAGTTTTGAAACTCTCCTTTTGTAGACTCTGCAAGTGTTTATTTCGAGCGCTTTGAGGCCTACGCTGGAAAACGAAATGTCTTCAAATAACAACTACACAGAAACATTCTCAGAACATTCTTTGTGATGAGTGCATTCAACTCACAGACTTGAACCTTCCTTTTGAAAGAGCAGTTTTGAAACACTCTTTTTGTAGAATCTGCTAGTGTATATTTGGAGCGCTGTGAGGCCTATGCTGGGAAATGAAATATCTTCACCTAAAAACAAGACAGAAGCATTCTCAGAAACTTCTGTGTGATGAGTGCATTCAACTCACAGACTTGAACGTTCCTTTTGATAGAACAGTTTTGAAACACTCCTTTTGTAGAATCTGCAAGTGTTTATTTGGAGCGCTTTGAGGCGTATGCTGGAAAAGGAAATGTCTTCAAATAACAACTACACAGAAGCATTCTCAGAAACTTCTTTGTGATGAGTGCATTCAACTCACAGACTTGAACCTTCCTTTTGAAAGAGCAGTTTTGAAACACTGTTTTGGTAGAATCTGCAAGTGGATATATGGAGCTCTTTGGGGCCTATGCTGGGAAATGAAATATCTGCACCTAAAAACTAGACAGAAGCATTCTCAGGAACTTCTGTGTGATGAGTGCATTCAACTCACAGACTTCAACGTTCTTTTTGATAGAACAGTTTTGAAACTCTCCTTTTGTAGACTCTGCAAGTGTTTATTTCGAGCGCTTTGAGGCCTACGCTGGAAAACGAAATGTCTTCAAATAACAACTACACAGAAACATTCTCAGAACATTCTTTGTGATGAGTGCATTCAACTCACAGACTTGAACCTTCCTTTTGAAAGAGCAGTTTTGAAACACTCTTTTTGTAGAATCTGCTAGTGTATATTTGGAGCGCTGTGAGGCCTATGCTGGGAAATGAAATATCTTCACCTAAAAACAAGACAGAAGCATTCTCAGAAACTTCTGTGTGATGAGTGCATTCAACTCACAGACTTGAACGTTCCTTTTGATAGAACAGTTTTGAAACACTCCTTTTGTAGAATCTGCAAGTGTTTATTTGGAGCGCTTTGAGGCGTATGCTGGAAAAGGAAATGTCTTCAAATAACAACTACACAGAAGCATTCTCAGAAACTTCTTTGTGATGAGTGCATTCAACTCACAGACTTGAACCTTCCTTTTGAAAGAGCAGTTTTGAAACACTGTTTTGGTAGAATCTGCAAGTGGATATATGGAGCTCTTTGGGGCCTATGCTGGGAAATGAAATATCTGCACCTAAAAACTAGACAGAAGCATTCTCAGGAACTTCTGTGTGATGAGTGCATTCAACTCACAGACTTCAACGTTCCTTTTGATAGAACAGTTTTGAAACTCTCCTTTTGTAGACTCTGCAAGTGTTTATTTCGAGCGCTTTGAGGTCTACGCTGGAAAACGAAATGTCTTCAAATAAGAACTACACAGAAACATTCTCAGAACATTCTTTGTGATGAGTGCATTCAACTCACAGACTTGAACCTTCCTTTTGAAAGAGCAGTTTTGAAACACTCTTTTTGTAGAATCTGCAAGTGGATATTTGGAGCACTTCGGGGCCTATGCTGGGAAATGAAATATCTTCACCTAAAAACTAGACAGAAGCATTCTCAGAAACTTCTGTGTGATGAGTGCATTCAACTCACAGAGTTGAACATTCCTTTTGATAGAGCAGTTTGGAAACACTAATTTTGTAAAATCTGCAAGTGTTTATTTGGAACGCTTTGAGGCCTATGCTGGAAAAGGAAATATCTTCACATAAAAACTAGACAGAAGCATTCTCAGAAACTTCTCTGTGATGAGTACATTCTACTCACAGAGTTGAACCTTCTTTTTGATAGAAGAGTTTTCAAACTCTCTTTTTGTAGAATCTGCAAATGCATATTTGGAGCTGTATGATTCCAACGCTGGGAAAGGAAACATCCTCACATAGAAACTAGACAGAAGCATTCTCAGAAACTTGTTTGTGACGAGTGCATTCAACTCACAGACTTGAACCTTTCTTTTGAAAGAGCAGTTTTGGAACACTCTTTTTGTAGATTCTGCTAGTGTATATTTGGAGCGCTGTGAGGCCTATGTTGGGAAATGAAATATCTTCACCTAAAAACTAGACAGAAGCATTCTCAGAAACTTCTGTGTGATGAGTGCATTCAACTCACAGACTTGAACGTTCCTTTTGATAGAACAGTTTTGAAACACTCCTTTTGTAGAATCTGCAAGTGTTTATTTGGAGCGCTTTGAGGCGTATGCTGGAAAAGGAAATGTCTTCAAATAACAACTACACAGAAGCATTCTCAGAAACTTCTTTGTGATGAGTGCATTCAACTCACAGACTTGAACCTTCCTTTTGAAAGAGCAGTTTTGAAACACTGTTTTGGTAGAATCTGCAAGTGGATATATGGGGCTCTTTGGGGCCTATGCTGGGAAATGAAATATCTGCACCTAAAAACTAGACAGAAGCATTCTCAGGAACTTCTGTGTGATGAGTGCATTCAACTCACAGACTTCAACGTTCCTTTTGATAGAACAGTTTTGAAACTCTCCTTTTGTAGACTCTGCAAGTGTTTATTTCGAGCGCTTTGAGGCCTACGCTGGAAAACGAAATGTCTTCAAATAACAACTACACAGAAACATTCTCAGAACATTCTTTGTGATGAGTGCATTCAACTCACAGACTTGAACCTTCCTTTTGAAAGAGCAGTTTTGAAACACTCTTTTTGTAGAATCTGCAAGTGGATATTTGGAGCACTTCGGGGCCTATGCTGGGAAATGAAATATCTTCACCTAAAAACTAGACAGAAGCATTCTCAGAAACTTCTGTGTGATGAGTGCATTCAACTCACAGACTTGAACATTCCTTTTGATAGAGCAGTTTGGAAACACTAATTTTGTAAAATCTGCAAGTGTTTATTTGGAGCGCTTTGAGGCCTATGCTGGAAAAGGAAATATCTTCACATAAAAACTAGACAGAAGCATTCTCAGAAACTTCTCTGTGATGAGTGCATTCTACTCACAGAGTTGAACCTTCTTTTTGATACAAGAGTTTTCAAACACTCTTTTTGTAGAATCTGCAAGTGCATATTTGGAGCTGTTTGAGGCCAACGCTGGAAAAGGAAACATCCTCACATAGAAACTAGACAGAAGCATTCTCAGAAACTTGTTTGTGACGAGTGCATTCAACTCACAGACTTGAGCCTTTCTTTTGAAAGAGCAGTTTTGGAACACTCTTTTTGTAGAATCTGCTAGTGTATATTTGGAGCGCTGTGAGGCCTATGCTGGGAAATGAAATATCTTCACCTAAAAACAAGACAGAAGCATT
This sequence comes from Pongo abelii, assembly GCF_028885655.2. NCBI lineage: Eukaryota > Metazoa > Chordata > Mammalia > Primates > Hominidae > Pongo > Pongo abelii. Next base: position 49,445,970 of record NC_071992.2, read on the forward strand.
CTCAGAAACTTCTGTGTGATGAGTGCATTCAACTCACAGACTTGAACGTTCCTTTTGATAGAACAGTTTTGAAACACTCCTTTTGTAGAATCTGCAAGTGTTTATTTGGAGCGCTTTGAGGCGTATGCTGGAAAAGGAAATGTCTTCAAATAACAACTACACAGAAGCATTCTCAGAAACTTCTTTGTGATGAGTGCATTCAACTCACAGACTTGAACCTTCCTTTTGAAAGAGCAGTTTTGAAACACTGTTTTGGTAGAATCTGCAAGTGGATATATGGAGCTCTTTGGGGCCTATGCTGGGAAATGAAATATCTGCACCTAAAAACTAGACAGAAGCATTCTCAGGAACTTCTGTGTGATGAGTGCATTCAACTCACAGACTTCAACGTTCCTTTTGATAGAACAGTTTTGAAACTCTCCTTTTGTAGACTCTGCAAGTGTTTATTTCGAGCGCTTTGAGGCCTACGCTGGAAAACGAAATGTCTTCAAATAACAACTACACAGAAACATTCTCAGAACATTCTTTGTGATGAGTGCATTCAACTCACAGACTTGAACCTTCCTTTTGAAAGAGCAGTTTTGAAACACTCTTTTTGTAGAATCTGCTAGTGTATATTTGGAGCGCTGTGAGGCCTATGCTGGGAAATGAAATATCTTCACCTAAAAACAAGACAGAAGCATTCTCAGAAACTTCTGTGTGATGAGTGCATTCAACTCACAGACTTGAACGTTCCTTTTGATAGAACAGTTTTGAAACACTCCTTTTGTAGAATCTGCAAGTGTTTATTTGGAGCGCTTTGAGGCGTATGCTGGAAAAGGAAATGTCTTCAAATAACAACTACACAGAAGCATTCTCAGAAACTTCTTTGTGATGAGTGCATTCAACTCACAGACTTGAACCTTCCTTTTGAAAGAGCAGTTTTGAAACACTGTTTTGGTAGAATCTGCAAGTGGATATATGGAGCTCTTTGGGGCCTATGCTGGGAAATGAAATATCTGCACCTAAAAACTAGACAGAAGCATTCTCAGGAACTTCTGTGTGATGAGTGCATTCAACTCACAGACTTCAACGTTCCTTTTGATAGAACAGTTTTGAAACTCTCCTTTTGTAGACTCTGCAAGTGTTTATTTCGAGCGCTTTGAGGCCTACGCTGGAAAACGAAATGTCTTCAAATAAGAACTACACAGAAACATTCTCAGAACATTCTTTGTGATGAGTGCATTCAACTCACAGACTTGAACCTTCCTTTTGAAAGAGCAGTTTTGAAACACTCTTTTTGTAGAATCTGCAAGTGGATATTTGGAGCACTTCGGGGCCTATGCTGGGAAATGAAATATCTTCACCTAAAAACTAGACAGAAGCATTCTCAGAAACTTCTGTGTGATGAGTGCATTCAACTCACAGAGTTGAACATTCCTTTTGATAGAGCAGTTTGGAAACACTAATTTTGTAAAATCTGCAAGTGTTTATTTGGAACGCTTTGAGGCCTATGCTGGAAAAGGAAATATCTTCACATAAAAACTAGACAGAAGCATTCTCAGAAACTTCTCTGTGATGAGTACATTCTACTCACAGAGTTGAACCTTCTTTTTGATAGAAGAGTTTTCAAACTCTCTTTTTGTAGAATCTGCAAATGCATATTTGGAGCTGTATGATTCCAACGCTGGGAAAGGAAACATCCTCACATAGAAACTAGACAGAAGCATTCTCAGAAACTTGTTTGTGACGAGTGCATTCAACTCACAGACTTGAACCTTTCTTTTGAAAGAGCAGTTTTGGAACACTCTTTTTGTAGATTCTGCTAGTGTATATTTGGAGCGCTGTGAGGCCTATGTTGGGAAATGAAATATCTTCACCTAAAAACTAGACAGAAGCATTCTCAGAAACTTCTGTGTGATGAGTGCATTCAACTCACAGACTTGAACGTTCCTTTTGATAGAACAGTTTTGAAACACTCCTTTTGTAGAATCTTTAAGGGTTTATTTCGAGCGCTTTGAGGCGTATGCTGGAAAAAGATATGTCTTCAAATAACAACTACACAGAAGCATTCTCAGAAACTTCTTTGTGATGAGTGCATTCAACTCACAGACTTGAACCTTCCCTTTGAAAGAGCAGTTTTGAAACACTCTTTTTGTAGAATCTGCAAGTGGATATTTGGAGCGCTTTGGGGCCTAGGCTGGGAAATGAAATATCTTCACCTAAAAACTAGACAGAAGCATTCTCAGAAACTTCTGTGTGATGAGTGCATTCAACTCACAGACTTCAACGTTCCTTTTGATAGAACAGTTTTGAAACTCACCTTTTGTAGAATCTGCAAGTGTTTATTTCGAGCGCTTTGAGGCCTATGCTGGAAAAGGAAATGTCTTCAAATAACAACTACACAGAAGCATTCTCAGAACCTTCTTTGTGATGAGTGCATTCAACTCACAGACTTGAACCTTCCTTTTGAAACAGCAGTTTTGAAACACTCTTTTTGTAGCATCTACAAATGGATATTTGGAGCGCTTTGGGGCCTATGCTGGGAAATGAAATATCTTCACCTAAAAACTAGACAGAAGCATTCTCAGAAACTTCTGTGTGATGAGTGCATTCACCTCACAGACTTGAACATTCCTTTTGATAGAGCAGTTTGGAAACACTAATTTTGTAAAATCTGCAAGTGTTTATTTGGAGCGCTTTGAGGCCTATGCTGGAAAAGGAAATATCTTCACATAAAAACTAGACAGAAGCATTCTCAGAAACTTCTCTGTGATGAGTGCATTCTACTCACAGAGTTGAACCTTCTTTTTGATACAAGAGTTTTCAAACACTCTTTTTGTAGAATCTGCAAGTGCATATTTGGAGCTGTTTGAGGCCAACGCTGGAAAAGGAAACATCCTCACATAGAAACTAGACAGAAGCATTCTCAGAAACTTGTTTGTGACGAGTGCATTCAACTCACAGACTTGAGCCTTTCTTTTGAAAGAGCAGTTTTGGAACACTCTTTTTGTAGAATCTGCTAGTGTATATTTGGAGCGCTGTGAGGCCTATGCTGGGAAATGAAATATCTTCACCTAAAAACAAGACAGAAGCATTCTCAGAAACTTCTGTGTGATGAGTGCATTCAACTCACAGACTTGAACGTTCCTTTTGATAGAACAGTTTTGAAACACTCCTTTTGTAGAATCTGCAAGTGTTTATTTGGAGCGCTTTGAGGCGTATGCTGGAAAAGGATATGTCTTCAAATAACAACTACACAGAAGCATTCTCAGAAACTTCTTTGTGATGAGTGCATTCAACTCACAGACTTGAACCTTCCTTTTGAAAGAGCAGTTTTGAAACACTGTTTTGGTAGAATCTGCAAGTGGATATATGGAGCTCTTTGGGGCCTATGCTGGGAAATGAAATATCTGCACCTAAAAACTAGACAGAAGCATTCTCAGGAACTTCTGTGTGATGAGTGCATTCAACTCACAGACTTCAACGTTCCTTTTGATAGATCAGTTTTGAAACTCTCCTTTTGTAGACTCTGCAAGTGTTTATATCGAGCTCTTTGAGGCCTACGCTGGAAAACGAAATGTCTTCAAATAACAACTACACAGAAACATTCTCAGAACATTCTTTGTGATGAGTGCATTCAACTCACAGACTTCAACGTTCCTTTTGATAGAACAGTTTTGAAACTCACCTTTTGTAGAATCTGCAAGTGTTTATTTCGAGCGCTTTGAGGCCTATGCTGGAAAAGGAAATGTCTTCAAATAACAACTACACAGAAGCATTCTCAGAACCTTCTTTGTGATGAGTGCATTCAACTCACAGACTTGAACCTTCCTTTTGAAACAGCAGTTTTGAAACACTCTTTTTGTAGAATCTACAAATGGATATTTGGAGCGCTTTGGGGCCTATGCTGGGAAATGAAATATCTTCACCTAAAAACTAGACAGAAGCATTCTCAGAAACTTCTGTGTGATGAGTGCATTCAACTCACAGACTTGAACATTCCTTTTGATAGAGCAGTTTGGAAACACTAATTTTGTAAAATCTGCAAGTGTTTATTTGGAACGCTTTGAGGCCTATGCTGGAAAAGGAAATATCTTCACATAAAAACTAGACAGAAGCATTCTCAGAAACTTCTCTGTGATGAGTGCATTCTACTCACAGAGTTGAACCTTCTTTTTGATAGAAGAGTTTTCAAACTCTCTTTTTGTAGAATCTGCAAATGCATATTTGGAGCTGTATGATTCCAAGGCTGGGAAAGGAAACATCCTCACATAGAAACTAGACAGAAGCATTCTCAGAAACTTGTTTGTGACGAGTGCATTCAACTCACAGACTTGAACCTTTCTTTTGAAAGAGCAGTTTTGGAACACTCTTTTTGTAGATTCTGCTAGTGTATATTTGGAGCGCTGTGAGGCCTATGTTGGGAAATGAAATATCTTCACCTAAAAACTAGACAGAAGCATTCTCAGAAACTTCTGTGTGATGAGTGCATTCAACTCACAGACTTGAACGTTCCTTTTGATAGAACAGTTTTGAAACACTCCTTTTGTAGAATCTTTAAGGGTTTATTTCGAGCGCTTTGAGGCGTATGCTGGAAAAAGATATGTCTTCAAATAACAACTACACAGAAGCATTCTCAGAGACTTCTTTGTGATGAGTGCATTCAACTCACAGACTTGAACCTTCCCTTTGAAAGAGCAGTTTTGAAACACTCTTTTTGTAGAATCTGCAAGTGGATATTTGGAGCGCTTTGGGGCCTAGGCTGGGAAATGAAATCTCTTCACCTAAAAACTAGACAGAAGCATTCTCAGAAACTTCTGTGTGATGAGTGCATTCAACTCACAGACTTCAACGTTCCTTTTGATAGAACAGTTTTGAAACTCACCTTTTGTAGAATCTGCAAGTGTTTATTTCGAGCGCTTTGAGGCCTATGCTGGAAAAGGAAATGTCTTCAAATAACAACTACACAGAAGCATTCTCAGAACCTTCTCTGTGATGAGTGCATTCTACTCACAGAGTTGAACCTTCTTTTTGATACAAGAGTTTTCAAACTCTCTTTTTGTAGAATCTGCAAATGCATATTTGGAGCTGTATGATTCCAACGCTGGGAAAGGAAACATCCTCACATAGAAACTAGACAGAAGCATTCTCAGAAACTTGTTTGTGACGAGTGCATTCAACTCACAGACTTGAACCTTTCTTTTGAAAGAGCAGTTTTGGAACACTCTTTTTGTAGATTCTGCTAGTGTATATTTGGAGCGCTGTGAGGCCTATGTTGGGAAATGAAATATCTTCACCTAAAAACTAGACAGAAGCATTCTCAGAAACTTCTGTGTGATGAGTGCATTCAACTCACAGACTTCAACGTTCCTTTTGATAGAACAGTTTTGAAACACTCCTTTTATAGAATCTTTAAGGGTTTATTTCGAGCGCTTTGAGGCGTATGCTGGAAAAAGATATGTCTTCAAATAACAACTACACAGAAGCATTCTCAGAAACTTCTTTGTGATGAGTGCATTCAACTCACAGACTTGAACCTTCCCTTTGAAAGAGCAGTTTTGAAACACTCTTTTTGTAGAATCTGCAAGTGGATATTTGGAGCGCTTTGGGGCCTAGGCTGGGAAATGAAATATCTTCACCTAAAAACTAGACAGAAGCATTCTCAGAAACTTCTGTGTGATGAGTGCATTCAACTCACAGACTTCAACGTTCCTTTTGATAGAACAGTTTTGAAACTCACCTTTTGTAGAATCTGCAAGTGTTTATTTCGAGCGCTTTGAGGCCTATGCTGGAAAAGGAAATGTCTTCAAATAACAACTACACAGAAGCATTCTCAGAACCTTCTTTGTGATGAGTGCATTCAACTCACAGACTTGAACCTTCCTTTTGAAACAGCAGTTTTGAAACACTCTTTTTGTAGCATCTACAAATGGATATTTGGAGCGCTTTGGGGCCTATGCTGGGAAATGAAATATCTTCACCTAAAAACTAGACAGAAGCATTCTCAGAAACTTCTGTGTGATGAGTGCATTCAACTCACAGACTTGAACATTCCTTTTGATAGAGCAGTTTGGAAACACTAATTTTGTAAAATCTGCAAGTGTTTATTTGGAGCGCTTTGAGGCCTATGCTGGAAAAGGAAATATCTTCACATAAAAACTAGACAGAAGCATTCTCAGAAACTTCTCTGTGATGAGTGCATTCTACTCACAGAGTTGAACCTTCTTTTTGATACAAGAGTTTTCAAACACTCTTTTTGTAGAATCTGCAAGTGCATATTTGGAGCTGTTTGAGGCCAACGCTGGAAAAGGAAACATCCTCACATAGAAACTAGACAGAAGCATTCTCAGAAACTTGTTTGTGACGAGTGCATTCAACTCACAGACTTGAGCCTTTCTTTTGAAAGAGCAGTTTTGGAACACTCTTTTTGTAGAATCTGCTAGTGTATATTTGGAGCGCTGTGAGGCCTATGCTGGGAAATGAAATATCTTCACCTAAAAACAAGACAGAAGCATTCTCAGAAACTTCTGTGTGATGAGTGCATTCAACTCACAGACTTGAACGTTCCTTTTGATAGAACAGTTTTGAAACACTCCTTTTGTAGAATCTGCAAGTGTTTATTTGGAGCGCTTTGAGGCGTATGCTGGAAAAGGATATGTCTTCAAATAACAACTACACAGAAGCATTCTCAGAAACTTCTTTGTGATGAGTGCATTCAACTCACAGACTTGAACCTTCCTTTTGAAAGAGCAGTTTTGAAACACTGTTTTGGTGGAATCTGCAAGTGGATATATGGAGCTCTTTGGGGCCTATGCTGGGAAATGAAATATCTGCACCTAAAAACTAGACAGAAGCATTCTCAGGAACTTCTGTGTGATGAGTGCATTCAACTCACAGACTTCAACGTTCCTTTTGATAGATCAGTTTTGAAACTCTCCTTTTGTAGACTCTGCAAGTGTTTATATCGAGCTCTTTGAGGCCTACGCTGGAAAACGAAATGTCTTCAAATAACAACTACACAGAAACATTCTCAGAACATTCTTTGGGATGAGTGCATTCAACTCACAGACTTCAACGTTCCTTTTGATAGAACAGTTTTGAAACTCACCTTTTGTAGAATCTGCAAGTGTTTATTTCGAGCGCTTTGAGGCCTATGCTGGAAAAGGAAATGTCTTCAAATAACAACTACACAGAAGCATTCTCAGAACCTTCTTTGTGATGAGTGCATTCAACTCACAGACTTGAACCTTCCTTTTGAAACAGCAGTTTTGAAACACTCTTTTTGTAGAATCTACAAATGGATATTTGGAGCGCTTTGGGGCCTATGCTGGGAAATGAAATATCTTCACCTAAAAACTAGACAGAAGCATTCTCAGAAACTTCTGTGTGATGAGTGCATTCAACTCACAGACTTGAACATTCCTTTTGATAGAGCAGTTTGGAAACACTAATTTTGTAAAATCTGCAAGTGTTTATTTGGAACGCTTTGAGGCCTATGCTGGAAAAGGAAATATCTTCACATAAAAACTAGACAGAAGCATTCTCAGAAACTGCTCTGTGATGAGTGCATTCTACTCACAGAGTTGAACCTTCTTTTTGATAGAAGAGTTTTCAAACTCTCTTTTTGTAGAATCTGCAAATGCATATTTGGAGCTGTATGATTCCAACGCTGGGAAAGGAAACATCCTCACATAGAAACTAGACAGAAGCATTCTCAGAAACTTGTTTGTGACGAGTGCATTCAACTCACAGACTTGAACCTTTCTTTTGAAAGAGCAGTTTTGGAACACTCTTTTTGTAGATTCTGCTAGTGTATATTTGGAGCGCTGTGAGGCCTATGTTGGGAAATGAAATATCTTCACCTAAAAACTAGACAGAAGCATTCTCAGAAACTTCTGTGTGATGAGTGCATTCAACTCACAGACTTGAACGTTCCTTTTGATAGAACAGTTTTGAAACACTCCTTTTGTAGAATCTTTAAGGGTTTATTTCGAGCGCTTTGAGGCGTATGCTGGAAAAAGATATGTCTTCAAATAACAACTACACAGAAGCATTCTCAGAAACTTCTTTGTGATGAGTGCATTCAACTCACAGACTTGAACCTTCCCTTTGAAAGAGCAGTTTTGAAACACTCTTTTTGTAGAATCTGCAAGTGGATATTTGGAGCGCTTTGGGGCCTAGGCTGGGAAATGAAATATCTTCACCTAAAAACTAGACAGAAGCATTATCAGAAAATTCTGTGTGATGAGTGCATTCAACTCACAGACTTCAACGTTCCTTTTGATAGAACAGTTTTGAAACTCACCTTTTGTAGAATCTGCAAGTGTTTATTTCGAGCGCTTTGAGGCCTATGCTGGAAAAGGAAATGTCTTCAAATAACAACTACACAGAAGCATTCTCAGAACCTTCTTTGTGATGAGTGCATTCAACTCACAGACTTGAACCTTCCTTTTGAAACAGCAGTTTTGAAACACTCTTTTTGTAGAATCTACAAACGGATATTTGGAGCGCTTTGGGGCCTATGCTGGGAAATGAAATATCTTCACCTAAAAACAAGACAGAAGCATTCTCAGAAACTTCTGTGTGATGAGTGCATTCAACTCACAGACTTGAACCTTCCCTTTGAAAGAGCAGTTTTGAAACACTCTTTTTGTAGAATCTGCTAGTGTATATTTGGAGCGCTGTGAGGCCTATGCTGGGAAATGAAATATCTTCACCTAAAAACAAGACAGAAGCATTCTCAGAAACTTCTGTGTGATGAGTGCATTCAACTCACAGACTTGAACGTTCCTTTTGATAGAACAGTTTTGAAACACTCCTTTTGTAGAATCTGCAAGTGTTTATTTGGAGCGCTTTGAGGCGTATGCTGGAAAAGGAAATGTCTTCAAATAACAACTACACAGAAGCATTCTCAGAAACTTCTTTGTGATGAGTGCATTCAACTCACAGACTTGAACCTTCCTTTTGAAAGAGCAGTTTTGAAACACTGTTTTGGTAGAATCTGCAAGTGGATATATGGAGCTCTTTGGGGCCTATGCTGGGAAATGAAATATCTGCACCTAAAAACTAGACAGAAGCATTCTCAGGAACTTCTGTGTGATGAGTGCATTCAACTCACAGACTTCAACGTTCCTTTTGATAGAACAGTTTTGAAACTCTCCTTTTGTAGACTCTGCAAGTGTTTATTTCGAGCGCTTTGAGGCCTACGCTGGAAAACGAAATGTCTTCAAATAACAACTACACAGAAACATTCTCAGAACATTCTTTGTGATGAGTGCATTCAACTCACAGACTTGAACCTTCCTTTTGAAAGAGCAGTTTTGAAACACTCTTTTTGTAGAATCTGCTAGTGTATATTTGGAGCGCTGTGAGGCCTATGCTGGGAAATGAAATATCTTCACCTAAAAACAAGACAGAAGCATTCTCAGAAACTTCTGTGTGATGAGTGCATTCAACTCACAGACTTGAACGTTCCTTTTGATAGAACAGTTTTGAAACACTCCTTTTGTAGAATCTGCAAGTGTTTATTTGGAGCGCTTTGAGGCGTATGCTGGAAAAGGAAATGTCTTCAAATAACAACTACACAGAAGCATTCTCAGAAACTTCTTTGTGAATGAGTGCATTCAACTCACAGACTTGAACCTTCCTTTTGAAAGAGCAGTTTTGAAACACTGTTTTGGTAGAATCTGCAAGTGGATATATGGAGCTCTTTGGGGCCTATGCTGGGAAATGAAATATCTGCACCTAAAAACTAGACAGAAGCATTCTCAGGAACTTCTGTGTGATGAGTGCATTCAACTCACAGACTTCAACGTTCCTTTTGATAGAACAGTTTTGAAACTCTCCTTTTGTAGACTCTGCAAGTGTTTATTTCGAGCGCTTTGAGGCCTACGCTGGAAAACGAAATGTCTTCAAATAAGAACTACACAGAAACATTCTCAGAACATTCTTTGTGATGAGTGCATTCAACTCACAGACTTGAACCTTCCTTTTGAAAGAGCAGTTTTGAAACACTCTTTTTGTAGAATCTGCAAGTGGATATTTGGAGCACTTCGGGGCCTATGCTGGGAAATGAAATATCTTCACCTAAAAACTAGACAGAAGCATTCTCAGAAACTTCTGTGTGATGAGTGCATTCAACTCACAGAGTTGAACATTCCTTTTGGTAGAGCAGTTTGGAAACACTAATTTTGTAAAATCTGCAAGTGTTTATTTGGAACGCTTTGAGGCCTATGCTGGAAAAGGAAATATCTTCACATAAAAACTAGACAGAAGCATTCTCAGAAACTTCTCTGTGATGAGTACATTCTACTCACAGAGTTGAACCTTCTTTTTGATAGAAGAGTTTTCAAACTCTCTTTTTGTAGAATCTGCAAATGCATATTTGGAGCTGTATGATTCCAACGCTGGGAAAGGAAACATCCTCACATAGAAACTAGACAGAAGCATTCTCAGAAACTTGTTTGTGACGAGTGCATTCAACTCACAGACTTGAACCTTTCTTTTGAAAGAGCAGTTTTGGAACACTCTTTTTGTAGATTCTGCTAGTGTATATTTGGAGCGCTGTGAGGCCTATGTTGGGAAATGAAATATCTTCACCTAAAAACTAGACAGAAGCATTCTCAGAAACTTCTGTGTGATGAGTGCATTCAACTCACAGACTTGAACGTTCCTTTTGATAGAACAGTTTTGAAACACTCCTTTTGTAGAATCTTTAAGGGTTTATTTCGAGCGCTTTGAGGCGTATGCTGGAAAAAGATATGTCTTCAAATAACAACTACACAGAAGCATTCTCAGAAACTTCTTTGTGATGAGTGCATTCAACTCACAGACTTGAACCTTCCCTTTGAAAGAGCAGTTTTGAAACACTCTTTTTGTAGAATCTGCAAGTGGATATTTGGAGCGCTTTGGGGCCTAGGCTGGGAAATGAAATATCTTCACCTAAAAACTAGACAGAAGCATTCTCAGAAACTTCTGTGTGATGAGTGCATTCAACTCACAGACTTCAACGTTCCTTTTGATAGAACAGTTTTGAAACTCACCTTTTGTAGAATCTGCAAGTGTTTATTTCGAGCGCTTTGAGGCCTATGCTGGAAAAGGAAATGTCTTCAAATAACAACTACACAGAAGCATTCTCAGAACCTTCTTTGTGATGAGTGCATTCAACTCACAGACTTGAACCTTCCTTTTGAAACAGCAGTTTTGAAACACTCTTTTTGTAGCATCTACAAATGGATATTTGGAGCGCTTTGGGGCCTATGCTGGGAAATGAAATATCTTCACCTAAAAACTAGACAGAAGCATTCTCAGAAACTTCTGTGTGATGAGTGCATTCAACTCACAGACTTGAACATTCCTTTTGATAGAGCAGTTTGGAAACACTAATTTTGTAAAATCTGCAAGTGTTTATTTGGAGCGCTTTGAGGCCTATGCTGGAAAAGGAAATATCTTCACATAAAAACTAGACAGAAGCATTCTCAGAAACTTCTCTGTGATGAGTGCATTCTACTCACAGAGTTGAACCTTCTTTTTGATACAAGAGTTTTCAAACACTCTTTTTGTAGAATCTGCAAGTGCATATTTGGAGCTGTTTGAGGCCAACGCTGGAAAAGGAAACATCCTCACATAGAAACTAGACAGAAGCATTCTCAGAAACTTGTTTGTGACGAGTGCATTCAACTCACAGACTTGAGCCTTTCTTTTGAAAGAGCAGTTTTGGAACACTCTTTTTGTAGAATCTGCTAGTGTATATTTGGAGCGCTGTGAGGCCTATGCTGGGAAATGAAATATCTTCACCTAAAAACAAGACAGAAGCATTCTCAGAAACTTCTGTGTGATGAGTGCATTCAACTCACAGACTTGAACGTTCCTTTTGATAGAACAGTTTTGAAACACTCCTTTTGTAGAATCTGCAAGTGTTTATTTGGAGCGCTTTGAGGCGTATGCTGGAAAAGGATATGTCTTCAAATAACAACTACACAGAAGCATTCTCAGAAACTTCTTTGTGATGAGTGCATTCAACTCACAGACTTGAACCTTCCTTTTGAAAGAGCAGTTTTGAAACACTGTTTTGGTAGAATCTGCAAGTGGATATATGGAGCTCTTTGGGGCCTATGCTGGGAAATGAAATATCTGCACCTAAAAACTAGACAGAAGCATTCTCAGGAACTTCTGTGTGATGAGTGCATTCAACTCACAGACTTCAACGTTCCTTTTGATAGATCAGTTTTGAAACTCTCCTTTTGTAGACTCTGCAAGTGTTTATATCGAGCTCTTTGAGGCCTACGCTGGAAAACGAAATGTCTTCAAATAACAACTACACAGAAACATTCTCAGAACATTCTTTGTGATGAGTGCATTCAACTCACAGACTTCAACGTTCCTTTTGATAGAACAGTTTTGAAACTCACCTTTTGTAGAATCTGCAAGTGTTTATTTCGAGCGCTTTGAGGCCTATGCTGGAAAAGGAAATGTCTTCAAATAACAACTACACAGAAGCATTCTCAGAACCTTCTTTGTGATGAGTGCATTCAACTCACAGACTTGAACCTTCCTTTTGAAACAGCAGTTTTGAAACACTCTTTTTGTAGAATCTACAAATGGATATTTGGAGCGCTTTGGGGCCTATGCTGGGAAATCAAATATCTTCACCTAAAAACTAGACAGAAGCATTCTCAGAAACTTCTGTGTGATGAGTGCATTCAACTCACAGACTTGAACATTCCTTTTGATAGAGCAGTTTGGAAACACTAATTTTGTAAAATCTGCAAGTGTTTATTTGGAACGCTTTGAGGCCTATGCTGGAAAAGGAAATATCTTCACATAAAAACTAGACAGAAGCATTCTCAGAAACTTCTCTGTGATGAGTGCATTCTACTCACAGAGTTGAACCTTCTTTTTGATAGAAGAGTTTTCAAACTCTCTTTTTGTAGAATCTGCAAATGCATATTTGGAGCTGTATGATTCCAAGGCTGGGAAAGGAAACATCCTCACATAGAAACTAGACAGAAGCATTCTCAGAAACTTGTTTGTGACGAGTGCATTCAACTCACAGACTTGAACCTTTCTTTTGAAAGAGCAGTTTTGGAACACTCTTTTTGTAGATTCTGCTAGTGTATATTTGGAGCGCTGTGAGGCCTATGTTGGGAAATGAAATATCTTCACCTAAAAACTAGACAGAAGCATTCTCAGAAACTTCTGTGTGATGAGTGCATTCAACTCACAGACTTGAACGTTCCTTTTGATAGAACAGTTTTGAAACACTCCTTTTGTAGAATCTTTAAGGGTTTATTTCGAGCGCTTTGAGGCGTATGCTGGAAAAAGATATGTCTTCAAATAACAACTACACAGAAGCATTCTCAGAGACTTCTTTGTGATGAGTGCATTCAACTCACAGACTTGAACCTTCCCTTTGAAAGAGCAGTTTTGAAACACTCTTTTTGTAGAATCTGCAAGTGGATATTTGGAGCGCTTTGGGGCCTAGGCTGGGAAATGAAATCTCTTCACCTAAAAACTAGACAGAAGCATTCTCAGAAACTTCTGTGTGATGAGTGCATTCAACTCACAGACTTCAACGTTCCTTTTGATAGAACAGTTTTGAAACTCACCTTTTGTAGAATCTGCAAGTGTTTATTTCGAGCGCTTTGAGGCCTATGCTGGAAAAGGAAATGTCTTCAAATAACAACTACACAGAAGCATTCTCAGAACCTTCTCTGTGATGAGTGCATTCTACTCACAGAGTTGAACCTTCTTTTTGATACAAGAGTTTTCAAACTCTCTTTTTGTAGAATCTGCAAATGCATATTTGGAGCTGTATGATTCCAACGCTGGGAAAGGAAACATCCTCACATAGAAACTAGACAGAAGCATTCTCAGAAACTTGTTTGTGACGAGTGCATTCAACTCACAGACTTGAACCTTTCTTTTGAAAGAGCAGTTTTGGAACACTCTTTTTGTAGATTCTGCTAGTGTATATTTGGAGCGCTGTGAGGCCTATGTTGGGAAATGAAATATCTTCACCTAAAAACTAGACAGAAGCATTCTCAGAAACTTCTGTGTGATGAGTGCATTCAACTCACAGACTTCAACGTTCCTTTTGATAGAACAGTTTTGAAACACTCCTTTTATAGAATCTTTAAGGGTTTATTTCGAGCGCTTTGAGGCGTATGCTGGAAAAAGATATGTCTTCAAATAACAACTACACAGAAGCATTCTCAGAAACTTCTTTGTGATGAGTGCATTCAACTCACAGACTTGAACCTTCCCTTTGAAAGAGCAGTTTTGAAACACTCTTTTTGTAGAATCTGCAAGTGGATATTTGGAGCGCTTTGGGGCCTAGGCTGGGAAATGAAATATCTTCACCTAAAAACTAGACAGAAGCATTCTCAGAAACTTCTGTGTGATGAGTGCATTCAACTCACAGACTTCAACGTTCCTTTTGATAGAACAGTTTTGAAACTCACCTTTTGTAGAATCTGCAAGTGTTTATTTCGAGCGCTTTGAGGCCTATGCTGGAAAAGGAAATGTCTTCAAATAACAACTACACAGAAGCATTCTCAGAACCTTCTTTGTGATGAGTGCATTCAACTCACAGACTTGAACCTTCCTTTTGAAACAGCAGTTTTGAAACACTCTTTTTGTAGCATCTACAAATGGATATTTGGAGCGCTTTGGGGCCTATGCTGGGAAATGAAATATCTTCACCTAAAAACTAGACAGAAGCATTCTCAGAAACTTCTGTGTGATGAGTGCATTCAACTCACAGACTTGAACATTCCTTTTGATAGAGCAGTTTGGAAACACTAATTTTGTAAAATCTGCAAGTGTTTATTTGGAGCGCTTTGAGGCCTATGCTGGAAAAGGAAATATCTTCACATAAAAACTAGACAGAAGCATTCTCAGAAACTTCTCTGTGATGAGTGCATTCTACTCACAGAGTTGAACCTTCTTTTTGATACAAGAGTTTTCAAACACTCTTTTTGTAGAATCTGCAAGTGCATATTTGGAGCTGTTTGAGGCCAACGCTGGAAAAGGAAACATCCTCACATAGAAACTAGACAGAAGCATTCTCAGAAACTTGTTTGTGACGAGTGCATTCAACTCACAGACTTGAGCCTTTCTTTTGAAAGAGCAGTTTTGGAACACTCTTTTTGTAGAATCTGCTAGTGTATATTTGGAGCGCTGTGAGGCCTATGCTGGGAAATGAAATATCTTCACCTAAAAACAAGACAGAAGCATTCTCAGAAACTTCTGTGTGATGAGTGCATTCAACTCACAGACTTGAACGTTCCTTTTGATAGAACAGTTTTGAAACACTCCTTTTGTAGAATCTGCAAGTGTTTATTTGGAGCGCTTTGAGGCGTATGCTGGAAAAGGAAATGTCTTCAAATAACAACTACACAGAAGCATTCTCAGAAACTTCTTTGTGATGAGTGCATTCAACTCACAGACTTGAACCTTCCTTTTGAAAGAGCAGTTTTGAAACACTGTTTTGGTAGAATCTGCAAGTGGATATATGGAGCTCTTTGGGGCCTATGCTGGGAAATGAAATATCTGCACCTAAAAACTAGACAGAAGCATTCTCAGGAACTTCTGTGTGATGAGTGCATTCAACTCACAGACTTCAACGTTCCTTTTGATAGAACAGTTTTGAAACTCTCCTTTTGTAGACTCTGCAAGTGTTTATTTCGAGCGCTTTGAGGCCTACGCTGGAAAACGAAATGTCTTCAAATAACAACTACACAGAAACATTCTCAGAACATTCTTTGTGATGAGTGCATTCAACTCACAGACTTGAACCTTCCTTTTGAAAGAGCAGTTTTGAAACACTCTTTTTGTAGAATCTGCTAGTGTATATTTGGAGCGCTGTGAGGCCTATGCTGGGAAATGAAATATCTTCACCTAAAAACAAGACAGAAGCATTCTCAGAAACTTCTGTGTGATGAGTGCATTCAACTCACAGACTTGAACGTTCCTTTTGATAGAACAGTTTTGAAACACTCCTTTTGTAGAATCTGCAAGTGTTTATTTGGAGCGCTTTGAGGCGTATGCTGGAAAAGGAAATGTCTTCAAATAACAACTACACAGAAGCATTCTCAGAAACTTCTTTGTGATGAGTGCATTCAACTCACAGACTTGAACCTTCCTTTTGAAAGAGCAGTTTTGAAACACTGTTTTGGTAGAATCTGCAAGTGGATATATGGAGCTCTTTGGGGCCTATGCTGGGAAATGAAATATCTGCACCTAAAAACTAGACAGAAGCATTCTCAGGAACTTCTGTGTGATGAGTGCATTCAACTCACAGACTTCAACGTTCCTTTTGATAGAACAGTTTTGAAACTCTCCTTTTGTAGACTCTGCAAGTGTTTATTTCGAGCGCTTTGAGGCCTACGCTGGAAAACGAAATGTCTTCAAATAAGAACTACACAGAAACATTCTCAGAACATTCTTTGTGATGAGTGCATTCAACTCACAGACTTGAACCTTCCTTTTGAAAGAGCAGTTTTGAAACACTCTTTTTGTAGAATCTGCAAGTGGATATTTGGAGCACTTCGGGGCCTATGCTGGGAAATGAAATATCTTCACCTAAAAACTAGACAGAAGCATTCTCAGAAACTTCTGTGTGATGAGTGCATTCAACTCACAGAGTTGAACATTCCTTTTGATAGAGCAGTTTGGAAACACTAATTTTGTAAAATCTGCAAGTGTTTATTTGGAACGCTTTGAGGCCTATGCTGGAAAAGGAAATATCTTCACATAAAAACTAGACAGAAGCATTCTCAGAAACTTCTCTGTGATGAGTACATTCTACTCACAGAGTTGAACCTTCTTTTTGATAGAAGAGTTTTCAAACTCTCTTTTTGTAGAATCTGCAAATGCATATTTGGAGCTGTATGATTCCAACGCTGGGAAAGGAAACATCCTCACATAGAAACTAGACAGAAGCATTCTCAGAAACTTGTTTGTGACGAGTGCATTCAACTCACAGACTTGAACCTTTCTTTTGAAAGAGCAGTTTTGGAACACTCTTTTTGTAGATTCTGCTAGTGTATATTTGGAGCGCTGTGAGGCCTATGTTGGGAAATGAAATATCTTCACCTAAAAACTAGACAGAAGCATTCTCAGAAACTTCTGTGTGATGAGTGCATTCAACTCACAGACTTGAACGTTCCTTTTGATAGAACAGTTTTGAAACACTCCTTTTGTAGAATCTTTAAGGGTTTATTTCGAGCGCTTTGAGGCGTATGCTGGAAAAAGATATGTCTTCAAATAACAACTACACAGAAGCATTCTCAGAAACTTCTTTGTGATGAGTGCATTCAACTCACAGACTTGAACCTTCCCTTTGAAAGAGCAGTTTTGAAACACTCTTTTTGTAGAATCTGCAAGTGGATATTTGGAGCGCTTTGGGGCCTAGGCTGGGAAATGAAATATCTTCACCTAAAAACTAGACAGAAGCATTCTCAGAAACTTCTGTGTGATGAGTGCATTCAACTCACAGACTTCAACGTTCCTTTTGATAGAACAGTTTTGAAACTCACCTTTTGTAGAATCTGCAAGTGTTTATTTCGAGCGCTTTGAGGCCTATGCTGGAAAAGGAAATGTCTTCAAATAACAACTACACAGAAGCATTCTCAGAACCTTCTTTGTGATGAGTGCATTCAACTCACAGACTTGAACCTTCCTTTTGAAACAGCAGTTTTGAAACACTCTTTTTGTAGCATCTACAAATGGATATTTGGAGCGCTTTGGGGCCTATGCTGGGAAATGAAATATCTTCACCTAAAAACTAGACAGAAGCATTCTCAGAA
Organism: Pongo abelii; assembly: GCF_028885655.2. NCBI lineage: Eukaryota > Metazoa > Chordata > Mammalia > Primates > Hominidae > Pongo > Pongo abelii. Next base: position 49,463,762 of record NC_071992.2, read on the forward strand.
ACTTCTGTGTGATGAGTGCATTCAACTCACAGACTTGAACATTCCTTTTGATAGAGCAGTTTGGAAACACTAATTTTGTAAAATCTGCAAGTGTTTATTTGGAGCGCTTTGAGGCCTATGCTGGAAAAGGAAATATCTTCACATAAAAACTAGACAGAAGCATTCTCAGAAACTTCTCTGTGATGAGTGCATTCTACTCACAGAGTTGAACCTTCTTTTTGATACAAGAGTTTTCAAACACTCTTTTTGTAGAATCTGCAAGTGCATATTTGGAGCTGTTTGAGGCCAACGCTGGAAAAGGAAACATCCTCACATAGAAACTAGACAGAAGCATTCTCAGAAACTTGTTTGTGACGAGTGCATTCAACTCACAGACTTGAGCCTTTCTTTTGAAAGAGCAGTTTTGGAACACTCTTTTTGTAGAATCTGCTAGTGTATATTTGGAGCGCTGTGAGGCCTATGCTGGGAAATGAAATATCTTCACCTAAAAACAAGACAGAAGCATTCTCAGAAACTTCTGTGTGATGAGTGCATTCAACTCACAGACTTGAACGTTCCTTTTGATAGAACAGTTTTGAAACACTCCTTTTGTAGAATCTGCAAGTGTTTATTTGGAGCGCTTTGAGGCGTATGCTGGAAAAGGATATGTCTTCAAATAACAACTACACAGAAGAATTCTCAGAAACTTCTTTGTGATGAGTGCATTCAACTCACAGACTTGAACCTTCCTTTTGAAAGAGCAGTTTTGAAACACTGTTTTGGTAGAATCTGCAAGTGGATATATGGAGCTCTTTGGGGCCTATGCTGGGAAATGAAATATCTGCACCTAAAAACTAGACAGAAGCATTCTCAGGAACTTCTGTGTGATGAGTGCATTCAACTCACAGACTTCAACGTTCCTTTTGATAGATCAGTTTTGAAACTCTCCTTTTGTAGACTCTGCAAGTGTTTATATCGAGCTCTTTGAGGCCTACGCTGGAAAACGAAATGTCTTCAAATAACAACTACACAGAAACATTCTCAGAACATTCTTTGTGATGAGTGCATTCAACTCACAGACTTCAACGTTCCTTTTGATAGAACAGTTTTGAAACTCACCTTTTGTAGAATCTGCAAGTGTTTATTTCGAGCGCTTTGAGGCCTATGCTGGAAAAGGAAATGTCTTCAAATAACAACTACACAGAAGCATTCTCAGAACCTTCTTTGTGATGAGTGCATTCAACTCACAGACTTGAACCTTCCTTTTGAAACAGCAGTTTTGAAACACTCTTTTTGTAGAATCTACAAATGGATATTTGGAGCGCTTTGGGGCCTATGCTGGGAAATCAAATATCTTCACCTAAAAACTAGACAGAAGCATTCTCAGAAACTTCTGTGTGATGAGTGCATTCAACTCACAGACTTGAACATTCCTTTTGATAGAGCAGTTTGGAAACACTAATTTTGTAAAATCTGCAAGTGTTTATTTGGAACGCTTTGAGGCCTATGCTGGAAAAGGAAATATCTTCACATAAAAACTAGACAGAAGCATTCTCAGAAACTTCTCTGTGATGAGTGCATTCTACTCACAGAGTTGAACCTTCTTTTTGATAGAAGAGTTTTCAAACTCTCTTTTTGTAGAATCTGCAAATGCATATTTGGAGCTGTATGATTCCAAGGCTGGGAAAGGAAACATCCTCACATAGAAACTAGACAGAAGCATTCTCAGAAACTTGTTTGTGACGAGTGCATTCAACTCACAGACTTGAACCTTTCTTTTGAAAGAGCAGTTTTGGAACACTCTTTTTGTAGATTCTGCTAGTGTATATTTGGAGCGCTGTGAGGCCTATGTTGGGAAATGAAATATCTTCACCTAAAAACTAGACAGAAGCATTCTCAGAAACTTCTGTGTGATGAGTGCATTCAACTCACAGACTTGAACGTTCCTTTTGATAGAACAGTTTTGAAACACTCCTTTTGTAGAATCTTTAAGGGTTTATTTCGAGCGCTTTGAGGCGTATGCTGGAAAAAGATATGTCTTCAAATAACAACTACACAGAAGCATTCTCAGAGACTTCTTTGTGATGAGTGCATTCAACTCACAGACTTGAACCTTCCCTTTGAAAGAGCAGTTTTGAAACACTCTTTTTGTAGAATCTGCAAGTGGATATTTGGAGCGCTTTGGGGCCTAGGCTGGGAAATGAAATCTCTTCACCTAAAAACTAGACAGAAGCATTCTCAGAAACTTCTGTGTGATGAGTGCATTCAACTCACAGACTTCAACGTTCCTTTTGATAGAACAGTTTTGAAACTCACCTTTTGTAGAATCTGCAAGTGTTTATTTCGAGCGCTTTGAGGCCTATGCTGGAAAAGGAAATGTCTTCAAATAACAACTACACAGAAGCATTCTCAGAACCTTCTCTGTGATGAGTGCATTCTACTCACAGAGTTGAACCTTCTTTTTGATACAAGAGTTTTCAAACTCTCTTTTTGTAGAATCTGCAAATGCATATTTGGAGCTGTATGATTCCAACGCTGGGAAAGGAAACATCCTCACATAGAAACTAGACAGAAGCATTCTCAGAAACTTGTTTGTGACGAGTGCATTCAACTCACAGACTTGAACCTTTCTTTTGAAAGAGCAGTTTTGGAACACTCTTTTTGTAGATTCTGCTAGTGTATATTTGGAGCGCTGTGAGGCCTATGTTGGGAAATGAAATATCTTCACCTAAAAACTAGACAGAAGCATTCTCAGAAACTTCTGTGTGATGAGTGCATTCAACTCACAGACTTCAACGTTCCTTTTGATAGAACAGTTTTGAAACACTCCTTTTATAGAATCTTTAAGGGTTTATTTCGAGCGCTTTGAGGCGTATGCTGGAAAAAGATATGTCTTCAAATAACAACTACACAGAAGCATTCTCAGAAACTTCTTTGTGATGAGTGCATTCAACTCACAGACTTGAACCTTCCCTTTGAAAGAGCAGTTTTGAAACACTCTTTTTGTAGAATCTGCAAGTGGATATTTGGAGCGCTTTGGGGCCTAGGCTGGGAAATGAAATATCTTCACCTAAAAACTAGACAGAAGCATTCTCAGAAACTTCTGTGTGATGAGTGCATTCAACTCACAGACTTCAACGTTCCTTTTGATAGAACAGTTTTGAAACTCACCTTTTGTAGAATCTGCAAGTGTTTATTTCGAGCGCTTTGAGGCCTATGCTGGAAAAGGAAATGTCTTCAAATAACAACTACACAGAAGCATTCTCAGAACCTTCTTTGTGATGAGTGCATTCAACTCACAGACTTGAACCTTCCTTTTGAAACAGCAGTTTTGAAACACTCTTTTTGTAGCATCTACAAATGGATATTTGGAGCGCTTTGGGGCCTATGCTGGGAAATGAAATATCTTCACCTAAAAACTAGACAGAAGCATTCTCAGAAACTTCTGTGTGATGAGTGCATTCAACTCACAGACTTGAACATTCCTTTTGATAGAGCAGTTTGGAAACACTAATTTTGTAAAATCTGCAAGTGTTTATTTGGAGCGCTTTGAGGCCTATGCTGGAAAAGGAAATATCTTCACATAAAAACTAGACAGAAGCATTCTCAGAAACTTCTCTGTGATGAGTGCATTCTACTCACAGAGTTGAACCTTCTTTTTGATACAAGAGTTTTCAAACACTCTTTTTGTAGAATCTGCAAGTGCATATTTGGAGCTGTTTGAGGCCAACGCTGGAAAAGGAAACATCCTCACATAGAAACTAGACAGAAGCATTCTCAGAAACTTGTTTGTGACGAGTGCATTCAACTCACAGACTTGAGCCTTTCTTTTGAAAGAGCAGTTTTGGAACACTCTTTTTGTAGAATCTGCTAGTGTATATTTGGAGCGCTGTGAGGCCTATGCTGGGAAATGAAATATCTTCACCTAAAAACAAGACAGAAGCATTCTCAGAAACTTCTGTGTGATGAGTGCATTCAACTCACAGACTTGAACGTTCCTTTTGATAGAACAGTTTTGAAACACTCCTTTTGTAGAATCTGCAAGTGTTTATTTGGAGCGCTTTGAGGCGTATGCTGGAAAAGGATATGTCTTCAAATAACAACTACACAGAAGCATTCTCAGAAACTTCTTTGTGATGAGTGCATTCAACTCACAGACTTGAACCTTCCTTTTGAAAGAGCAGTTTTGAAACACTGTTTTGGTGGAATCTGCAAGTGGATATATGGAGCTCTTTGGGGCCTATGCTGGGAAATGAAATATCTGCACCTAAAAACTAGACAGAAGCATTCTCAGGAACTTCTGTGTGATGAGTGCATTCAACTCACAGACTTCAACGTTCCTTTTGATAGATCAGTTTTGAAACTCTCCTTTTGTAGACTCTGCAAGTGTTTATATCGAGCTCTTTGAGGCCTACGCTGGAAAACGAAATGTCTTCAAATAACAACTACACAGAAACATTCTCAGAACATTCTTTGGGATGAGTGCATTCAACTCACAGACTTCAACGTTCCTTTTGATAGAACAGTTTTGAAACTCACCTTTTGTAGAATCTGCAAGTGTTTATTTCGAGCGCTTTGAGGCCTATGCTGGAAAAGGAAATGTCTTCAAATAACAACTACACAGAAGCATTCTCAGAACCTTCTTTGTGATGAGTGCATTCAACTCACAGACTTGAACCTTCCTTTTGAAACAGCAGTTTTGAAACACTCTTTTTGTAGAATCTACAAATGGATATTTGGAGCGCTTTGGGGCCTATGCTGGGAAATGAAATATCTTCACCTAAAAACTAGACAGAAGCATTCTCAGAAACTTCTGTGTGATGAGTGCATTCAACTCACAGACTTGAACATTCCTTTTGATAGAGCAGTTTGGAAACACTAATTTTGTAAAATCTGCAAGTGTTTATTTGGAACGCTTTGAGGCCTATGCTGGAAAAGGAAATATCTTCACATAAAAACTAGACAGAAGCATTCTCAGAAACTGCTCTGTGATGAGTGCATTCTACTCACAGAGTTGAACCTTCTTTTTGATAGAAGAGTTTTCAAACTCTCTTTTTGTAGAATCTGCAAATGCATATTTGGAGCTGTATGATTCCAACGCTGGGAAAGGAAACATCCTCACATAGAAACTAGACAGAAGCATTCTCAGAAACTTGTTTGTGACGAGTGCATTCAACTCACAGACTTGAACCTTTCTTTTGAAAGAGCAGTTTTGGAACACTCTTTTTGTAGATTCTGCTAGTGTATATTTGGAGCGCTGTGAGGCCTATGTTGGGAAATGAAATATCTTCACCTAAAAACTAGACAGAAGCATTCTCAGAAACTTCTGTGTGATGAGTGCATTCAACTCACAGACTTGAACGTTCCTTTTGATAGAACAGTTTTGAAACACTCCTTTTGTAGAATCTTTAAAGGTTTATTTCGAGCGCTTTGAGGCGTATGCTGGAAAAAGATATGTCTTCAAATAACAACTACACAGAAGCATTCTCAGAAACTTCTTTGTGATGAGTGCATTCAACTCACAGACTTGAACCTTCCCTTTGAAAGAGCAGTTTTGAAACACTCTTTTTGTAGAATCTGCAAGTGGATATTTGGAGCGCTTTGGGGCCTAGGCTGGGAAATGAAATATCTTCACCTAAAAACTAGACAGAAGCATTATCAGAAAATTCTGTGTGATGAGTGCATTCAACTCACAGACTTCAACGTTCCTTTTGATAGAACAGTTTTGAAACTCACCTTTTGTAGAATCTGCAAGTGTTTATTTCGAGCGCTTTGAGGCCTATGCTGGAAAAGGAAATGTCTTCAAATAACAACTACACAGAAGCATTCTCAGAACCTTCTTTGTGATGAGTGCATTCAACTCACAGACTTGAACCTTCCTTTTGAAACAGCAGTTTTGAAACACTCTTTTTGTAGAATCTACAAATGGATATTTGGAGCGCTTTGGGGCCTATGCTGGGAAATGAAATATCTTCACCTAAAAACTAGACAGAAGCATTCTCAGAAACTTCTGTGTGATGAGTGCATTCAACTCACAGACTTGAACCTTCCCTTTGAAAGAGCATTTTTGAAACACTCTTTTTGTAGAATCTGCTAGTGTATATTTGGAGCGCTGTGAGGCCTATGCTGGGAAATGAAATATCTTCACCTAAAAACAAGACAGAAGCATTCTCAGAAACTTCTGTGTGATGAGTGCATTCAACTCACAGACTTGAACGTTCCTTTTGATAGAACAGTTTTGAAACACTCCTTTTGTAGAATCTGCAAGTGTTTATTTGGAGCGCTTTGAGGCGTATGCTGGAAAAGGAAATGTCTTCAAATAACAACTACACAGAAGCATTCTCAGAAACTTCTTTGTGATGAGTGCATTCAACTCACAGACTTGAACCTTCCTTTTGAAAGAGCAGTTTTGAAACACTGTTTTGGTAGAATCTGCAAGTGGATATATGGAGCTCTTTGGGGCCTATGCTGGGAAATGAAATATCTGCACCTAAAAACTAGACAGAAGCATTCTCAGGAACTTCTGTGTGATGAGTGCATTCAACTCACAGACTTCAACGTTCCTTTTGATAGAACAGTTTTGAAACTCTCCTTTTGTAGACTCTGCAAGTGTTTATTTCGAGCGCTTTGAGGCCTACGCTGGAAAACGAAATGTCTTCAAATAACAACTACACAGAAACATTCTCAGAACATTCTTTGTGATGAGTGCATTCAACTCACAGACTTGAACCTTCCTTTTGAAAGAGCAGTTTTGAAACACTCTTTTTGTAGAATCTGCTAGTGTATATTTGGAGCGCTGTGAGGCCTATGCTGGGAAATGAAATATCTTCACCTAAAAACAAGACAGAAGCATTCTCAGAAACTTCTGTGTGATGAGTGCATTCAACTCACAGACTTGAACGTTCCTTTTGATAGAACAGTTTTGAAACACTCCTTTTGTAGAATCTGCAAGTGTTTATTTGGAGCGCTTTGAGGCGTATGCTGGAAAAGGAAATGTCTTCAAATAACAACTACACAGAAGCATTCTCAGAAACTTCTTTGTGATGAGTGCATTCAACTCACAGACTTGAACCTTCCTTTTGAAAGAGCAGTTTTGAAACACTGTTTTGGTAGAATCTGCAAGTGGATATATGGAGCTCTTTGGGGCCTATGCTGGGAAATGAAATATCTGCACCTAAAAACTAGACAGAAGCATTCTCAGGAACTTCTGTGTGATGAGTGCATTCAACTCACAGACTTCAACGTTCCTTTTGATAGAACAGTTTTGAAACTCTCCTTTTGTAGACTCTGCAAGTGTTTATTTCGAGCGCTTTGAGGCCTACGCTGGAAAACGAAATGTCTTCAAATAAGAACTACACAGAAACATTCTCAGAACATTCTTTGTGATGAGTGCATTCAACTCACAGACTTGAACCTTCCTTTTGAAAGAGCAGTTTTGAAACACTCTTTTTGTAGAATCTGCAAGTGGATATTTGGAGCACTTCGGGGCCTATGCTGGGAAATGAAATATCTTCACCTAAAAACTAGACAGAAGCATTCTCAGAAACTTCTGTGTGATGAGTGCATTCAACTCACAGAGTTGAACATTCCTTTTGATAGAGCAGTTTGGAAACACTAATTTTGTAAAATCTGCAAGTGTTTATTTGGAACGCTTTGAGGCCTATGCTGGAAAAGGAAATATCTTCACATAAAAACTAGACAGAAGCATTCTCAGAAACTTCTCTGTGATGAGTACATTCTACTCACAGAGTTGAACCTTCTTTTTGATAGAAGAGTTTTCAAACTCTCTTTTTGTAGAATCTGCAAATGCATATTTGGAGCTGTATGATTCCAACGCTGGGAAAGGAAACATCCTCACATAGAAACTAGACAGAAGCATTCTCAGAAACTTGTTTGTGACGAGTGCATTCAACTCACAGACTTGAACCTTTCTTTTGAAAGAGCAGTTTTGGAACACTCTTTTTGTAGATTCTGCTAGTGTATATTTGGAGCGCTGTGAGGCCTATGTTGGGAAATGAAATATCTTCACCTAAAAACTAGACAGAAGCATTCTCAGAAACTTCTGTGTGATGAGTGCATTCAACTCACAGACTTGAACGTTCCTTTTGATAGAACAGTTTTGAAACACTCCTTTTGTAGAATCTTTAAGGGTTTATTTCGAGCGCTTTGAGGCGTATGCTGGAAAAAGATATGTCTTCAAATAACAACTACACAGAAGCATTCTCAGAAACTTCTTTGTGATGAGTGCATTCAACTCACAGACTTGAACCTTCCCTTTGAAAGAGCAGTTTTGAAACACTCTTTTTGTAGAATCTGCAAGTGGATATTTGGAGCGCTTTGGGGCCTAGGCTGGGAAATGAAATATCTTCACCTAAAAACTAGACAGAAGCATTCTCAGAAACTTCTGTGTGATGAGTGCATTCAACTCACAGACTTCAACGTTCCTTTTGATAGAACAGTTTTGAAACTCACCTTTTGTAGAATCTGCAAGTGTTTATTTCGAGCGCTTTGAGGCCTATGCTGGAAAAGGAAATGTCTTCAAATAACAACTACACAGAAGCATTCTCAGAACCTTCTTTGTGATGAGTGCATTCAACTCACAGACTTGAACCTTCCTTTTGAAACAGCAGTTTTGAAACACTCTTTTTGTAGCATCTACAAATGGATATTTGGAGCGCTTTGGGGCCTATGCTGGGAAATGAAATATCTTCACCTAAAAACTAGACAGAAGCATTCTCAGAAACTTCTGTGTGATGAGTGCATTCAACTCACAGACTTGAACATTCCTTTTGATAGAGCAGTTTGGAAACACTAATTTTGTAAAATCTGCAAGTGTTTATTTGGAGCGCTTTGAGGCCTATGCTGGAAAAGGAAATATCTTCACATAAAAACTAGACAGAAGCATTCTCAGAAACTTCTCTGTGATGAGTGCATTCTACTCACAGAGTTGAACCTTCTTTTTGATACAAGAGTTTTCAAACACTCTTTTTGTAGAATCTGCAAGTGCATATTTGGAGCTGTTTGAGGCCAACGCTGGAAAAGGAAACATCCTCACATAGAAACTAGACAGAAGCATTCTCAGAAACTTGTTTGTGACGAGTGCATTCAACTCACAGACTTGAGCCTTTCTTTTGAAAGAGCAGTTTTGGAACACTCTTTTTGTAGAATCTGCTAGTGTATATTTGGAGCGCTGTGAGGCCTATGCTGGGAAATGAAATATCTTCACCTAAAAACAAGACAGAAGCATTCTCAGAAACTTCTGTGTGATGAGTGCATTCAACTCACAGACTTGAACGTTCCTTTTGATAGAACAGTTTTGAAACACTCCTTTTGTAGAATCTGCAAGTGTTTATTTGGAGCGCTTTGAGGCGTATGCTGGAAAAGGATATGTCTTCAAATAACAACTACACAGAAGCATTCTCAGAAACTTCTTTGTGATGAGTGCATTCAACTCACAGACTTGAACCTTCCTTTTGAAAGAGCAGTTTTGAAACACTGTTTTGGTAGAATCTGCAAATGGATATATGGAGCTCTTTGGGGCCTATGCTGGGAAATGAAATATCTGCACCTAAAAACTAGACAGAAGCATTCTCAGGAACTTCTGTGTGATGAGTGCATTCAACTCACAGACTTCAACGTTCCTTTTGATAGATCAGTTTTGAAACTCTCCTTTTGTAGACTCTGCAAGTGTTTATATCGAGCTCTTTGAGGCCTACGCTGGAAAACGAAATGTCTTCAAATAACAACTACACAGAAACATTCTCAGAACATTCTTTGTGATGAGTGCATTCAACTCACAGACTTCAACGTTCCTTTTGATAGAACAGTTTTGAAACTCACCTTTTGTAGAATCTGCAAGTGTTTATTTCGAGCGCTTTGAGGCCTATGCTGGAAAAGGAAATGTCTTCAAATAACAACTACACAGAAGCATTCTCAGAACCTTCTTTGTGATGAGTGCATTCAACTCACAGACTTGAACCTTCCTTTTGAAACAGCAGTTTTGAAACACTCTTTTTGTAGAATCTACAAATGGATATTTGGAGCGCTTTGGGGCCTATGCTGGGAAATGAAATATCTTCACCTAAAAACTAGACAGAAGCATTCTCAGAAACTTCTGTGTGATGAGTGCATTCAACTCACAGACTTGAACATTCCTTTTGATAGAGCAGTTTGGAAACACTAATTTTGTAAAATCTGCAAGTGTTTATTTGGAACGCTTTGAGGCCTATGCTGGAAAAGGAAATATCTTCACATAAAAACTAGACAGAAGCATTCTCAGAAACTTCTCTGTGATGAGTGCATTCTACTCACAGAGTTGAACCTTCTTTTTGATAGAAGAGTTTTCAAACTCTCTTTTTGTAGAATCTGCAAATGCATATTTGGAGCTGTATGATTCCAAGGCTGGGAAAGGAAACATCCTCACATAGAAACTAGACAGAAGCATTCTCAGAAACTTGTTTGTGACGAGTGCATTCAACTCACAGACTTGAACCTTTCTTTTGAAAGAGCAGTTTTGGAACACTCTTTTTGTAGATTCTGCTAGTGTATATTTGGAGCGCTGTGAGGCCTATGTTGGGAAATGAAATATCTTCACCTAAAAACTAGACAGAAGCATTCTCAGAAACTTCTGTGTGATGAGTGCATTCAACTCACAGACTTGAACGTTTCTTTTGATAGAACAGTTTTGAAACACTCCTTTTGTAGAATCTTTAAGGGTTTATTTCGAGCGCTTTGAGGCGTATGCTGGAAAAAGATATGTCTTCAAATAACAACTACACAGAAGCATTCTCAGAGACTTCTTTGTGATGAGTGCATTCAACTCACAGACTTGAACCTTCCCTTTGAAAGAGCAGTTTTGAAACACTCTTTTTGTAGAATCTGCAAGTGGATATTTGGAGCGCTTTGGGGCCTAGGCTGGGAAATGAAATCTCTTCACCTAAAAACTAGACAGAAGCATTCTCAGAAACTTCTGTGTGATGAGTGCATTCAACTCACAGACTTCAACGTTCCTTTTGATAGAACAGTTTTGAAACTCACCTTTTGTAGAATCTGCAAGTGTTTATTTCGAGCGCTTTGAGGCCTATGCTGGAAAAGGAAATGTCTTCAAATAACAACTACACAGAAGCATTCTCAGAACCTTCTCTGTGATGAGTGCATTCTACTCACAGAGTTGAACCTTCTTTTTGATACAAGAGTTTTCAAACTCTCTTTTTGTAGAATCTGCAAATGCATATTTGGAGCTGTATGATTCCAACGCTGGGAAAGGAAACATCCTCACATAGAAACTAGACAGAAGCATTCTCAGAAACTTGTTTGTGACGAGTGCATTCAACTCACAGACTTGAACCTTTCTTTTGAAAGAGCAGTTTTGGAACACTCTTTTTGTAGATTCTGCTAGTGTATATTTGGAGCGCTGTGAGGCCTATGTTGGGAAATGAAATATCTTCACCTAAAAACTAGACAGAAGCATTCTCAGAAACTTCTGTGTGATGAGTGCATTCAACTCACAGACTTGAACGTTCCTTTTGATAGAACAGTTTTGAAACACTCCTTTTATAGAATCTTTAAGGGTTTATTTCGAGCGCTTTGAGGCGTATGCTGGAAAAAGATATGTCTTCAAATAACAACTACACAGAAGCATTCTCAGAAACTTCTTTGTGATGAGTGCATTCAACTCACAGACTTGAACCTTCCCTTTGAAAGAGCAGTTTTGAAACACTCTTTTTGTAGAATCTGCAAGTGGATATTTGGAGCGCTTTGGGGCCTAGGCTGGGAAATGAAATATCTTCACCTAAAAACTAGACAGAAGCATTCTCAGAAACTTCTGTGTGATGAGTGCATTCAACTCACAGACTTCAACGTTCCTTTTGATAGAACAGTTTTGAAACTCACCTTTTGTAGAATCTGCAAGTGTTTATTTCGAGCGCTTTGAGGCCTATGCTGGAAAAGGAAATGTCTTCAAATAACAACTACACAGAAGCATTCTCAGAACCTTCTTTGTGATGAGTGCATTCAACTCACAGACTTGAACCTTCCTTTTGAAACAGCAGTTTTGAAACACTCTTTTTGTAGCATCTACAAATGGATATTTGGAGCGCTTTGGGGCCTATGCTGGGAAATGAAATATCTTCACCTAAAAACTAGACAGAAGCATTCTCAGAAACTTCTGTGTGATGAGTGCATTCAACTCACAGACTTGAACATTCCTTTTGATAGAGCAGTTTGGAAACACTAATTTTGTAAAATCTGCAAGTGTTTATTTGGAGCGCTTTGAGGCCTATGCTGGAAAAGGAAATATCTTCACATAAAAACTAGACAGAAGCATTCTCAGAAACTTCTCTGTGATGAGTGCATTCTACTCACAGAGTTGAACCTTCTTTTTGATACAAGAGTTTTCAAACACTCTTTTTGTACAATCTGCAAGTGCATATTTGGAGCTGTTTGAGGCCAACGCTGGAAAAGGAAACATCCTCACATAGAAACTAGACAGAAGCATTCTCAGAAACTTGTTTGTGACGAGTGCATTCAACTCACAGACTTGAGCCTTTCTTTTGAAAGAGCAGTTTTGGAACACTCTTTTTGTAGAATCTGCTAGTGTATATTTGGAGCGCTGTGAGGCCTATGCTGGGAAATGAAATATCTTCACCTAAAAACAAGACAGAAGCATTCTCAGAAACTTCTGTGTGATGAGTGCATTCAACTCACAGACTTGAACGTTCCTTTTGATAGAACAGTTTTGAAACACTCCTTTTGTAGAATCTGCAAGTGTTTATTTGGAGCGCTTTGAGGCGTATGCTGGAAAAGGATATGTCTTCAAATAACAACTACACAGAAGCATTCTCAGAAACTTCTTTGTGATGAGTGCATTCAACTCACAGACTTGAACCTTCCTTTTGAAAGAGCAGTTTTGAAACACTGTTTTGGTGGAATCTGCAAGTGGATATATGGAGCTCTTTGGGGCCTATGCTGGGAAATGAAATATCTGCACCTAAAAACTAGACAGAAGCATTCTCAGGAACTTCTGTGTGATGAGTGCATTCAACTCACAGACTTCAACGTTCCTTTTGATAGATCAGTTTTGAAACTCTCCTTTTGTAGACTCTGCAAGTGTTTATATCGAGCTCTTTGAGGCCTACGCTGGAAAACGAAATGTCTTCAAATAACAACTACACAGAAACATTCTCAGAACATTCTTTGGGATGAGTGCATTCAACTCACAGACTTCAACGTTCCTTTTGATAGAACAGTTTTGAAACTCACCTTTTGTAGAATCTGCAAGTGTTTATTTCGAGCGCTTTGAGGCCTATGCTGGAAAAGGAAATGTCTTCAAATAACAACTACACAGAAGCATTCTCAGAACCTTCTTTGTGATGAGTGCATTCAACTCACAGACTTGAACCTTCCTTTTGAAACAGCAGTTTTGAAACACTCTTTTTGTAGAATCTACAAATGGATATTTGGAGCGCTTTGGGGCCTATGCTGGGAAATGAAATATCTTCACCTAAAAACTAGACAGAAGCATTCTCAGAAACTTCTGTGTGATGAGTGCATTCAACTCACAGACTTGAACATTCCTTTTGATAGAGCAGTTTGGAAACACTAATTTTGTAAAATCTGCAAGTGTTTATTTGGAACGCTTTGAGGCCTATGCTGGAAAAGGAAATATCTTCACATAAAAACTAGACAGAAGCATTCTCAGAAACTTCTCTGTGATGAGTGCATTCTACTCACAGAGTTGAACCTTCTTTTTGATAGAAGAGTTTTCAAACTCTCTTTTTGTAGAATCTGCAAATGCATATTTGGAGCTGTATGATTCCAACGCTGGGAAAGGAAACATCCTCACATAGAAACTAGACAGAAGCATTCTCAGAAACTTGTTTGTGACGAGTGCATTCAACTCACAGACTTGAACCTTTCTTTTGAAAGAGCAGTTTTGGAACACTCTTTTTGTAGATTCTGCTAGTGTATATTTGGAGCGCTGTGAGGCCTATGTTGGGAAATGAAATATCTTCACCTAAAAACTAGACAGAAGCATTCTCAGAAACTTCTGTGTGATGAGTGCATTCAACTCACAGACTTGAACGTTCCTTTTGATAGAACAGTTTTGAAACACTCCTTTTGTAGAATCTTTAAGGGTTTATTTCGAGCGCTTTGAGGCGTATGCTGGAAAAAGATATGTCTTCAAATAACAACTACACAGAAGCATTCTCAGAAACTTCTTTGTGATGAGTGCATTCAACTCACAGACTTGAACCTTCCCTTTGAAAGAGCAGTTTTGAAACACTCTTTTTGTAGAATCTGCAAGTGGATATTTGGAGCGCTTTGGGGCCTAGGCTGGGAAATGAAATATCTTCACCTAAAAACTAGACAGAAGCATTATCAGAAAATTCTGTGTGATGAGTGCATTCAACTCACAGACTTCAACGTTCCTTTTGATAGAACAGTTTTGAAACTCACCTTTTGTAGAATCTGCAAGTGTTTATTTCGAGCGCTTTGAGGCCTATGCTGGAAAAGGAAATGTCTTCAAATAACAACTACACAGAAGCATTCTCAGAACCTTCTTTGTGATGAGTGCATTCAACTCACAGACTTGAACCTTCCTTTTGAAACAGCAGTTTTGAAACACTCTTTTTGTAGAATCTACAAATGGATATTTGGAGCGCTTTGGGGCCTATGCTGGGAAATGAAATATCTTCACCTAAAAACTAGACAGAAGCATTCTCAGAAACTTCTGTGTGATGAGTGCATTCAACTCACAGACTTGAACATTCCTTTTGATAGAGCAGTTTGGAAACACTAATTTTGTAAAATCTGCAAGTGTTTATTTGGAACGCTTTGAGGCCTATGCTGGAAAAGGAAATATCTTCACATAAAAACTAGACAGAAGCATTCTCAGAAACTTCTCTGTGATGAGTGCATTCTACTCACAGAGTTGAACCTTCTTTTTGATACAAGAGTTTTCAAACTCTCTTTTTGTAGAATCTGCAAATGCATATTTGGAGCTGTATGATTCCAACGCTGGGAAAGGAAACATCCTCACATAGAAACTAGACAGAAGCATTCTCAGAAACTTGTTTGTGACGAGTGCATTCAACTCACAGACTTGAGCCTTTCTTTTGAAAGAGCAGTTTTGGAACACTCTTTTTGTAGAATCTGCTAGTGTATATTTGGAGCGCTGTGAGGCCTATGCTGGGAAATGAAATATCTTCACCTAAAAACAAGACAGAAGCATTCTCAGAAACTTCTGTGTGATGAGTGCATTCAACTCACAGACTTGAACGTTCCTTTTGATAGAACAGTTTTGAAACACTCCTTTTGTAGAATCTGCAAGTGTTTATTTGGAGCGCTTTGAGGCGTATGCTGGAAAAGGAAATGTTTTCAAATAACAACTACACAGAAGCATTCTCAGAAACTTCTTTGTGATGAGTGCATTCAACTCACAGACTTGAACCTTCCTTTTGAAAGAGCAGTTTTGAAACACTGTTTTGGTAGAATCTGCAAGTGGATATATGGAGCTCTTTGGGGCCTATGCTGGGAAATGAAATATCTGCACCTAAAAACTAGACAGAAGCATTCTCAGGAACTTCTGTGTGATGAGTGCATTCAACTCACAGACTTCAACGTTCCTTTTGACAGAACAGTTTTGAAACTCTCCTTTTGTAGACTCTGCAAGTGTTTATTTCGAGCGCTTTGAGGCCTACGCTGGAAAACGAAATGTCTTCAAATAACAACTACACAGAAACATTCTCAGAACATTCTTTGTGATGAGTGCATTCAACTCACAGACTTGAACCTTCCTTTTGAAAGAGCAGTTTTGAAACACTCTTTTTGTAGAATCTGCAAGTGGATATTTGGAGCGCTTCGGGGCCTATGCTGGGAAATGAAATATCTTCACCTAAAAACTAGACAGAAGCATTCTCAGAAACTTCTGTGTGATGAGTGCATTCAACTCACAGAGTTGAACATTCCTTTTGATAGAGCAGTTTGGAAACACTAATTTTGTAAAATCTGCAAGTGTTTATTTGGAACGCTTTGAGGCCTATGCTGGAAAAGGAAATATCTTCACATAAAAACTAGACAGAAGCATTCTCAGAAACTTCTCTGTGATGAGTGCATTCTACTCACAGAGTTGAACCTTCTTTTTGATAGAAGAGTTTTCAAACTCTCTTTTTGTAGAATCTGCAAATGCATATTTGGAGCTGTATGATTCCAACGCTGGGAAAGGAAACATCCTCACATAGAAACCAGACAGAAGCATTCTCAGAAACTTGTTTGTGACGAGTGCATTCAACTCACAGACTTGAACCTTTCTTTTGAAAGAGCAGTTTTGGAACACTCTTTTTGTAGATTCTGCTAGTGTATATTTGGAGCGCTGTGAGGCCTATGTTGGGAAATGAAATATCTTCACCTAAAAACTAGACAGAAGCATTCTCAGAAACTTCTGTGTCATGAGTGCATTCAACTCACAGACTTGAACGTTCCTTTTGATAGAACAGTTTTGAAACACTCCTTTTATAGAATCTTTAACTGTTCATTTCGAGCGCTTTGAGGCGTATGCTGGAAAAAGATATGTCTTCAAATAACAACTACACAGAAGCATTCTCAGAAACTTCTTTGTGATGAGTGCATTCAACTCACAGACTTGAACCTTCCCTTTGAAAGAGCAGTTTTGAAACACTCTTTTTGTAGAATCTGCAAGTGGATATTTGGAGCGCTTTGGGGCCTAGGCTGGGAAATGAAATATCTTCACCTAAAAACTAGACAGAAGCATTCTCAGAAACTTCTGTGTGATGAGGGCATTCAACTCTCAGACTTCAACGTTCCTTTTGATAGAACAGTTTTGAAACTCACCTTTTGTAGAATCTGCAAGTGTTTATTTCGAGCGCTTTGAGGCCTATGCTGGAAAAGGAAATGTCTTCAAATAACAACTACACAGAAGCATTCTCAGAACCTTCTTTGTGATGAGTGCATTCAACTCACAGACTTGAACCTTCCTTTTGAAACAGCAGTTTTGAAACACTCTTTTTGTAGCATCTACAAATGGATATTTGGAGCGCTTTGGGGCCTATGCTGGGAAATGAAATATCTTCACCTAAAAACTAGACAGAAGCATTCTCAGAAACTTCTGTGTGATGAGTGCATTCAACTCACAGACTTGAACATTCCTTTTGATAGAGCAGTTTGGAAACACTAATTTTGTAAAATCTGCAAGTGTTTATTTGGAGCGCTTTGAGGCCTATGCTGGAAAAGGAAATATCTTCACATAAAAACTAGACAGAAGCATTCTCAGAAACTTCTCTGTGATGAGTGCATTCTACTCACAGAGTTGAACCTTCTTTTTGATACAAGAGTTTTCAAACACTCTTTTTGTAGAATCTGCAAGTGCATATTTGGAGCTGTTTGAGGCCAACGCTGGAAAAGGAAACATCCTCACATAGAAACTAGACAGAAGCATTCTCAGAAACTTGTTTGTGACGAGTGCATTCAACTCACAGACTTGAGCCTTTCTTTTGAAAGAGCAGTTTTGGAACACTCTTTTTGTAGAATCTGCTAGTGTATATTTGGAGCGCTGTGAGGCCTATGCTGGGAAATGAAATATCTTCACCTAAAAACAAGACAGAAGCATTCTCAGAAACTTCTGTGTGATGAGTGCATTCAACTCACAGACTTGAACGTTCCTTTTGATAGAACAGTTTTGAAACACTCCTTTTGTAGAATCTGCAAGTGTTTATTTGGAGCGCTTTGAGGCGTATGCTGGAAAAGGAAATGTCTTCAAATAACAACTACACAGAAGCATTCTCAGAAACTTCTTTGTGATGAGTGCATTCAACTCACAGACTTGAACCTTCCTTTTGAAAGAGCAGTTTTGAAACACTGTTTTGGTAGAATCTGCAAGTGGATATATGGGGCTCTTTGGGGCCTATGCTGGGAAATGAAATATCTGCACCTAAAAACTAGACAGAAGCATTCTCAGGAACTTCTGTGTGATGAGTGCATTCAACTCACAGACTTCAACGTTCCTTTTGATAGAACAGTTTTGAAACTCTCCTTTTGTAGACTCTGCAAGTGTTTATTTCGAGCGCTTTGAGGCCTACGCTGGAAAACGAAATGTCTTCAAATAACAACTACACAGAAACATTCTCAGAACATTCTTTGTGATGAGTGCATTCAACTCACAGACTTGAACCTTCCTTTTGAAAGAGCAGTTTTGAAACACTCTTTTTGTAGAATCTGCAAGTGGATATTTGGAGCGCTTCGGGGCCTATGCTGGGAAATGAAATATCTTCACCTAAAAACTAGACAGAAGCATTCTCAGAAACTTCTGTGTGATGAGTGCATTCAACTCACAGAGTTGAACATTCCTTTTGATAGAGCAGTTTGGAAACACTAATTTTGTAAAATCTGCAAGTGTTTATTTGGAACGCTTTGAGGCCTATGCTGGAAAAGGAAATATCTTCACATAAAAACTAGACAGATGCATTCTCAGAAACTTCTCTGTGATGAGTGCATTCTACTCACAGAGTTGAACCTTCTTTTTGATAGAAGAGTTTTCAAACTCTCTTTTTGTAGAATCTGCAAATGCATATTTGGAGCTGTATGATTCCAACGCTGGGAAAGGAAACATCCTCACATAGAAACTAGACAGAAGCATTCTCAGAAACTTGTTTGTGACGAGTGCATTCAACTCACAGACTTGAACCTTTCTTTTGAAAGAGCAGTTTTGGAACACTCTTTTTGTAGATTCTGCTAGTGTATATTTGGAGCGCTGTGAGGCCTATGTTGGGAAATGAAATATCTTCACCTAAAAACTGGACAGAAGCATTCTCAGAAACTTCTGTGTGATGAGTGCATTCAACTCACAGACTTGAACGTTCCTTTTGATAGAACAGTTTTGAAACACTCCTTTTATAGAATCTTTAAGGGTTTATTTCGAGCGCTTTGAGGCGTATGCTGGAAAAAGATATGTCTTCAAATAACAACTACACAGAAGCATTCTCAGAAACTTCTTTGTGATGAGTGCATTCAACTCACAGACTTGAACCTTCCCTTTGAAAGAGCAGTTTTGAAACACTCTTTTTGTAGAATCTGCAAGTGGATATTTGGAGCGCTTTGGGGCCTAGGCTGGGAAATGAAATATCTTCACCTAAAAACTAGACAGAAGCATTCTCAGAAACTTCTGTGTGATGAGCGCATTCAACTCACAGACTTCAACGTTCCTTTTGATAGAACAGTTTTGAAACTCACCTTTTGTAGAATCTGCAAGTGTTTATTTCGAGCGCTTTGAGGCCTATGCTGGAAAAGGAAATGTCTTCAAATAACAACTACACAGAAGCATTCTCAGAACCTTCTTTGTGATGAGTGCATTCAACTCACAGATTTGAACCTTCCTTTTGAAACAGCAGTTTTGAAACACTCTTTTTGTAGAATCTACAAATGGATATTTGGAGCGCTTTGGGGCCTATGCTGGGAAATGAAATATCTTCACCTAAAAACTAGACAGAAGCATTCTCAGAAACTTCTGTGTGATGAGTGCATTCAACTCACAGACTTGAACATTCCTTTTGATAGAGCAGTTTGGAAACACTAATTTTGTAAAATCTGCAAGTGTTTACTTGGAGCGCTTTGAGGCCTATGCTGGAAAAGGAAATATCTTCACATAAAAACTAGACAGAAGCATTCTCAGAAACTTCTCTGTGATGAGTGCATTCTACTCACGGAGTTGAACCTTCTTTTTGATACAAGAGTTTTCAAACACTCTTTTTGTAGAATCTGCAAGTGCATATTTGGAGCTGTTTGAGGCCAACGCTGGAAAAGGAAACATCCTCACATAGAAACTAGACAGAAGCATTCTCAGAAACTTGTTTGTGACGAGTGCATTCAACTCACAGACTTGAGCCTTTCTTTTGAAAGAGCAGTTTTGGAACACTCTTTTTGTAGAATCTGCTAGTGTATATTTGGAGCGCTGTGAGGCCTATGCTGGGAAATGAAATATCTTCACCTAAAAACAAGACAGAAGCATTCTCAGAAACTTCTGTGTGATGAGTGCATTCAACTCACAGACTTGAACGTTCCTTTTGATAGAACAGTTTTGAAACACTCCTTTTGTAGAATCTGCAAGTGTTTATTTGGAGCGCTTTGAGGCGTATGCTGGAAAAGGAAATGTCTTCAAATAACAACTACACAGAAGCATTCTCAGAAACTTCTTTGTGATGAGTGCATTCAACTCACAGACTTGAACCTTCCTTTTGAAAGAGCAGTTTTGAAACACTGTTTTGGTAGAATCTGCAAGTGGATATATGGAGCTCTTTGGGGCCTATGCTGGGAAATGAAATATCTGCACCTAAAAACTAGACAGAAGCATTCTCAGGAACTTCTGTGTGATGAGTGCATTCAACTCACAGACTTCAACGTTCCTTTTGACAGAACAGTTTTGAAACTCTCCTTTTGTAGACTCTGCAAGTGTTTATTTCGAGCGCTTTGAGGCCTACGCTGGAAAACGAAATGTCTTCAAATAACAACTACACAGAAACATTCTCAGAACATTCTTTGTGATGAGTGCATTCAACTCACAGACTTGAACCTTCCTTTTGAAAGAGCAGTTTTGAAACACTCTTTTTGTAGAATCTGCAAGTGGATATTTGGAGCGCTTCGGGGCCTATGCTGGGAAATGAAATATCTTCACCTAAAAACTAGACAGAAGCATTCTCAGAAACTTCTGTGTGATGAGTGCATTCAACTCACAGAGTTGAACATTCCTTTTGATAGAGCAGTTTGGAAACACTAATTTTGTAAAATCTGCAAGTGTTTATTTGGAACGCTTTGAGGCCTATGCTGGAAAAGGAAATATCTTCACATAAAAACTAGACAGAAGCATTCTCAGAAACTTCTCTGTGATGAGTGCATTCTACTCACAGAGTTGAACCTTCTTTTTGATAGAAGAGTTTTCAAACTCTCTTTTTGTAGAATCTGCAAATGCATATTTGGAGCTGTATGATTCCAACGCTGGGAAAGGAAACATCCTCACATAGAAACTAGACAGAAGCATTCTCAGAAACTTGTTTGTGACGAGTGCATTCAACTCACAGACTTGAACCTTTCTTTTGAAAGAGCAGTTTTGGAACACTCTTTTTGTAGATTCTGCTAGTGTATATTTGGAGCGCTGTGAGGCCTATGTTGGGAAATGAAATATCTTCACCTAAAAACTAGACAGAAGCATTCTCAGAAACTTCTGTGTGATGAGTGCATTCAACTCACAGACTTGAACGTTCCTTTTGATAGAACAGTTTTGAAACACTCCTTTTATAGAATCTTTAAGGGTTCATTTCGAGCGCTTTGAGGCGTATGCTGGAAAAAGATATGTCTTCAAATAACAACTACACAGAAGCATTCTCAGAAACTTCTTTGTGATGAGTGCATTCAACTCACAGACTTGAACCTTCCCTTTGAAAGAGCAGTTTTGAAACACTCTTTTTGTAGAATCTGCAAGTGGATATTTGGAGCGCTTTGGGGCCTAGGCTGGGAAATGAAATATCTTCACCTAAAAACTAGACAGAAGCATTCTCAGAAACTTCTGTGTGATGAGTGCATTCAACTCTCAGACTTCAACGTTCCTTTTGATAGAACAGTTTTGAAACTCACCTTTTGTAGAATCTGCAAGTGTTTATTTCGAGCGCTTTGAGGCCTATGCTGGAAAAGGAAATGTCTTCAAATAACAACTACACAGAAGCATTCTCAGAACCTTCTTTGTGATGAGTGCATTCAACTCACAGACTTGAACCTTCCTTTTGAAACAGCAGTTTTGAAACACTCTTTTTGTAGCATCTACAAATGGATATTTGGAGCGCTTTGGGGCCTATGCTGGGAAATGAAATATCTTCACCTAAAAACTAGACAGAAGCATTCTCAGAAACTTCTGTGTGATGAGTGCATTCAACTCACAGACTTGAACATTCCTTTTGATAGAGCAGTTTGGAAACACTAATTTTGTAAAATCTGCAAGTGTTTATTTGGAGCGCTTTGAGGCCTATGCTGGAAAAGGAAATATCTTCACATAAAAACTAGACAGAAGCATTCTCAGAAACTTCTCTGTCATGAGTGCATTCTACTCACAGAGTTGAACCTTCTTTTTGATACAAGAGTTTTCAAACACTCTTTTTGTAGAATCTGCAAGTGCATATTTGGAGCTGTTTGAGGCCAACGCTGGAAAAGGAAACATCCTCACATAGAAACTAGACAGAAGCATTCTCAGAAACTTGTTTGTGACGAGTGCATTCAACTCACAGACTTGAGCCTTTCTTTTGAACGAGCAGTTTTGGAACACTCTTTTTGTAGAATCTGCTAGTGTATATTTGGAGCGCTGTGAGGCCTATGCTGGGAAATGAAATATCTTCACCTAAAAACAAGACAGAAGCATTCTCAGAAACTTCTGTGTGATGAGTGCATTCAACTCACAGACTTGAACGTTCCTTTTGATAGAACAGTTTTGAAACACTCCTTTTGTAGAATCTGCAAGTGTTTATTTGGAGCGCTTTGAGGCGTATGCTGGAAAAGGAAATGTCTTCAAATAACAACTACACAGAAGCATTCTCAGAAACTTCTTTGTGATGAGTGCATTCAACTCACAGACTTGAACCTTCCTTTTGAAAGAGCAGTTTTGAAACACTGTTTTGGTAGAATCTGCAAGTGGATATATGGAGCTCTTTGGGGCCTATGCTGGGAAATGAAATATCTGCACCTAAAAACTAGACAGAAGCATTCTCAGGAACTTCTGTGTGATGAGTGCATTCAACTCACAGACTTCAACGTTCCTTTTGACAGAACAGTTTTGAAACTCTCCTTTTGTAGACTCTGCAAGTGTTTATTTCGAGCGCTTTGAGGCCTACGCTGGAAAACGAAATGTCTTCAAATAACAACTACACAGAAACATTCTCAGAACATTCTTTGTGATGAGTGCATTCAACTCACAGACTTGAACCTTCCTTTTGAAAGAGCAGTTTTGAAACACTCTTTTTGTAGAATCTGCAAGTGGATATTTGGAGCGCTTCGGGGCCTATGCTGGGAAATGAAATATCTTCACCTAAAAACTAGACAGAAGCATTCTCAGAAACTTCTGTGTGATGAGTGCATTCAACTCACAGAGTTGAACATTCCTTTTGATAGAGCAGTTTGGAAACACTAATTTTGAAAATCTGCAAGTGTTTATTTGGAACGCTTTGAGGCCTATGCTGGAAAAGGAAATATCTTCACATAAAAACTAGACAGAAGCATTCTCAGAAACTTCTCTGTGATGAGTGCATTCTACTCACAGAGTTGAACCTTCTTTTTGATAGAAGAGTTTTCAAACTCTCTTTTTGTAGAATCTGCAAATGCATATTTGGAGCTGTATGATTCCAACGCTGGGAAAGGAAACATCCTCACATAGAAACTAGACAGAAGCATTCTCAGAAACTTGTTTGTGACGAGTGCATTCAACTCACAGACTTGAACCTTTCTTTTGAAAGAGCAGTTTTGGAACACTCTTTTTGTAGATTCTGCTAGTGTATATTTGGAGCGCTGTGAGGCCTATGTTGGGAAATGAAATATCTTCACCTAAAAACTAGACAGAAGCATTCTCAGAAACTTCTGTGTGATGAGTGCATTCAACTCACAGAATTGAACGTTCCTTTTGATAGAACAGTTTTGAAACACTCCTTTTATAGAATCTTTAAGGGTTTATTTCGAGCGCTTTGAGGCGTATGCTGGAAAAAGATATGTCTTCAAATAACAACTACACAGAAGCATTCTCAGAAACTTCTTTGTGATGAGTGCATTCAACTCACAGACTTGAACCTTCCCTTTGAAAGAGCAGTTTTGAAACACTCTTTTTGTAGAATCTGTAAGTGGATATTTGGAGCGCTTTGGGGCCTAGGCTGGGAAATGAAATATCTTCACCTAAAAACTAGACAGAAGCATTCTCAGAAACTTCTGTGTGATGAGTGCATTCAACTCACAGACTTCAACGTTCCTTTTGATAGAACAGTTTTGAAACTCACCTTTTGTAGAATCTGCAAGTGTTTATTTCGAGCGCTTTGAGGCCTATGCTGGAAAAGGAAATGTCTTCAAATAACAACTACACAGAAACATTCTCAGAACCTTCTTTGTGATGAGTGCATTCAACTCACAGACTTGAACCTTCCTTTTGAAACAGCAGTTTTGAAACACTCTTTTTGTAGAATCTACAAAAGTATATTTGGAGCGCTTTGGGGCCTATGCTGGGAAATGAAATATCTTCACCTAAAAACTAGACAGAAGCATTCTCAGAAACTTCTGTGTGATGAGTGCATTCAACTCACAGACTTGAACATTCCTTTTGATAGAGCAGTTTGGAAACACTAATTTTGTAAAATCTGCAAGTGTTTACTTGGAGCGCTTTGAGGCCTATGCTGGAAAAGGAAATATCTTCACATAAAAACTAGACAGAAGCATTCTCAGAAACTTCTCTGTGATGAGTGCATTCTACTCACGGAGTTGAACCTTCTTTTTGATACAAGAGTTTTCAAACACTCTTTTTGTAGAATCTGCAAGTGCATATTTGGAGCTGTTTGAGGCCAACGCTGGAAAAGGAAACATCCTCACATAGAAACTAGACAGAAGCATTCTCAGAAACTTGTTTGTGACGAGTGCATTCAACTCACAGACTTGAGCCTTTCTTTTGAAAGAGCAGTTTTGGAACACTCTTTTTGTAGAATCTGCTAGTGTATATTTGGAGCGCTGTGAGGCCTATGCTGGGAAATGAAATATCTTCACCTAAAAACAAGACAGAAGCATTCTCAGAAACTTCTGTGTGATGAGTGCATTCAACTCACAGACTTGAACGTTCCTTTTGATAGAACAGTTTTGAAACACTCCTTTTGTAGAATCTGCAAGTGTTTATTTGGAGCGCTTTGAGGCGTATGCTGGAAAAGGAAATGTCTTCAAATAACAACTACACAGAAGCATTCTCAGAAACTTCTTTGTGATGAGTGCATTCAACTCACAGACTTGAACCTTCCTTTTGAAAGAGCAGTTTTGAAACACTGTTTTGGTAGAATCTGCAAGTGGATATATGGAGCTCTTTGGGGCCTATGCTGGGAAATGAAATATCTGCACCTAAAAACTAGACAGAAGCATTCTCAGGAACTTCTGTGTGATGAGTGCATTCAACTCACAGACTTCAACGTTCCTTTTGACAGAACAGTTTTGAAACTCTCCTTTTGTAGACTCTGCAAGTGTTTATTTCGAGCGCTTTGAGGCCTACGCTGGAAAACGAAATGTCTTCAAATAACAACTACACAGAAACATTCTCAGAACATTCTTTGTGATGAGTGCATTCAACTCACAGACTTGAACCTTCCTTTTGAAAGAGCAGTTTTGAAACACTCTTTTTGTAGAATCTGCAAGTGGATATTTGGAGCGCTTCGGGGCCTATGCTGGGAAATGAAATATCTTCACCTAAAAACTAGACAGAAGCATTCCCAGAAACTTCTGTGTGATGAGTGCATTCAACTCACAGAGTTGAACATTCCTTTTGATAGAGCAGTTTGGAAACACTAATTTTGTAAAATCTGCAAGTGTTTATTTGGAACGCTTTGAGGCCTATGCTGGAAAAGGAAATATCTTCACATAAAAACTAGACAGAAGCATTCTCAGAAACTTCTCTGTGATGAGTGCATTCTACTCACAGAGTTGAACCTTCTTTTTGATAGAAGAGTTTTCAAACTCTCTTTTTGTAGAATCTGCAAATGCATATTTGGAGCTGTATGATTCCAACGCTGGGAAAGGAAACATCCTCACATAGAAACTAGACAGAAGCTCATTGTAGATTCTGGATATTAGCCCTTTGTCAGATGAGTAGGTTGCGAAAATTTTCTCCCATTTTGTAGGTTGCCTGTTCACTCTGATGGTGGTTTCTTTTGCTGTGCAGAAGCTCTTGAGTTTAATTAGATCCCATTTGTCAATTTTGGCTTTTGTTGCCATTGCTTTTGGTGTTTTAGACATGAAGTCCTTGCCCATGCCTATGTCCTGAATGGTAATGCCTAGGTTTTCTTCTAGGGTTTTTATGGTTTTAGGTCTAACATTTAAGTCTTTAATCCATCTTGAATTGATTTTTGTATAAGGTGTAAGGAAGGGATCCAGTTTCAGCTTTCTACATATGGCTAGCCAGTTTTCCCAGCACCATTTATTAAATAGGGAATCCTTTCCCCATTTCTTGTTTTTGTCAGGTTTGTCAAAGATCAGATACTTGTAGATATGTGGCATTATTTCTGACGGCTCTGTTCTGTTCCATTGATCTATATCTCTGTTTTGGTACCAGTACCATGCTGTTTTGGTTACTGTAGCCTTGTAGTATAGTTTGAAGTCAGGTAGTGTGATGCCTCCAGCTTTGTTCTTTTGGCTTAGGATTGACTTGGCGATGCGGGCTCTTTTTTGGTTCCATATGAACTTTAAAGTAGTTTTTTCCAATTCTGAGAAGAAAGTCATTGGTAGCTTGATGGGGATGGCATTGAATCTGTAAATTACCTTGGGAAGGATGGCCATTTTCATGATATTGATTCTTCCTACCCATGAGCACGGAATGTTCTTCCATTTGTTTGTATCCTCTTTTATTTCCTTGAGCAGTGGTTTGTAGTTCTCCTTGAAGAGGTCTTTCACATCCCTTGTAAGTTGGATTCCTAGGTATTTTATTCTCTTTGAAGCAATTGTGAATGGGAGTTCACTCATGATTTGGCTCTCAACCCCATCAAAAAGTGGGCGAAGGACATGAACAGACACTTCTCAAAAGAAGACATTTATGCAGCCAAAAAACACATGAAAAAATGCTCACCATCACTGGCCATCAGAGAAATGCAAATCAAAACCACAATGAGATACCATCTCACACCAGTTAGAATGGCAATCATTAAAAAGTCAGGAAACAACAGGTGCTGGAGAGGATGTGGAGAAATAGGAACACTTTTACACTGTTGGTGGGACTGTAAACTAGTTCAACCCTTGTGGAAGTCAGTGTGGCGATTCCTCAGGGATCTAGAACTAGAAATTCCATTCGACCCAGCCATCCCATTACTGGGTATATACCCAAAGGACTATAAATCATGCTGCTATAAAGACACATGCACACGTATGTTTATTGCGGCATTATTCACAATAGCAAAGACTTGGAACCAACCCAAATGTCCAACAATGATAGACTGGATTAAGAAAATGTGGCACATATACACCATGGAATACTATGCAGCCATAAAAAATGATGAGTTCACGTCCTTTGTAGGGACATGGATGAAATTGGAAATCATCATTCTCAGTAAACTATCGCAAGAACAAAAAACCAAACACCGCATATTCTCACTCATAGGTGGGAATTGAACAATGAGAACACATGGACACAGGAAGGGGAACATCACACTCTGGGGACTGTTGTGGGGTGGGGGGAGGGGGGAGGGATAGCACTGGGAGATATACCTAATGCTAGATGACGAGTTGGTGGGTGCAGCGCACCAGCATGGCACATGTATACATATGTAACTTACCTGCACATTGCGCACATGTACCATAAAACCTAAAGTATAATAATAATAATAATAATAATAATAAAAGAAAAAAAAAAAAAAAAAAAAAAAAAAAAAAAAAAAAAGAAACTAGACAGAAGCATTCTCAGAAACTTGTTTGTGACGAGTGCATTCAACTCACAGACTTGAACCTTTCTTTTGAAAGAGCAGTTTTGGAACACTCTTTTTGTAGATTCTGCTAGTGTATATTTGGAGCGCTGTGAGGCCTATGTTGGGAAATGAAATATCTTCACCTAAAAACTAGACAGAAGCATTCTCAGAAACTTCTGTGTGATGAGTGCATTCAACTCACAGACTTGAACGTTCCTTTTGATAGAACAGTTTTGAAACACTCCTTTTATAGAATCTTTAAGGGTTTATTTCGAGCGCTTTGAGGCGTATGCTGGAAAAAGATATGTCTTCAAATAACAACTACACAGAAGCATTCTCAGAAACTTCTTTGTGATGAGTGCATTCAACTCACAGACTTGAACCTTCCCTTTGAAAGAGCAGTTTTGAAACACTCTTTTTGTAGAATCTGCAAGTGGATATTTGGAGCGCTTTGGGGCCTAGGCTGGGAAATGAAATATCTTCACCTAAAAACTAGACAGAAGCATTCTCAGAAACTTCTGTGTGATGAGCGCATTCAACTCACAGACTTCAACGTTCCTTTTGATAGAACAGTTTTGAAACTCACCTTTTGTAGAATCTGCAAGTGTTTATTTCGAGCGCTTTGAGGCCTATGCTGGAAAAGGAAATGTCTTCAAATAACAACTACACAGAAGCATTCTCAGAACCTTCTTTGTGATGAGTGCATTCAACTCACAGACTTGAACCTTCCTTTTGAAACAGCAGTTTTGAAACACTCTTTTTGTAGAATCTACAAATGGATATTTGGAGCGCTTTGGGGCCTATGCTGGGAAATGAAATATCTTCACCTAAAAACTAGACAGAAGCATTCTCAGAAACTTCTGTGTGATGAGTGCATTCAACTCACAGACTTGAACATTCCTTTTGATAGAGCAGTTTGGAAACACTAATTTTGTAAAATCTGCAAGTGTTTATTTGGAACGCTTTGAGGCCTATGCTGGAAAAGGAAATATCTTCACATAAAAACTAGACAGAAGCATTCTCAGAAACTTCTCTGTGATGAGTGCATTCTACTCACAGAGTTGAACCTTCTTTTTGATACAAGAGTTTTCAAACTCTCTTTTTGTAGAATCTGCAAATGCATATTTGGAGCTGTATGATTCCAACGCTGGGAAAGGAAACATCCTCACATAGAAACTAGACAGAAGCATTCTCAGAAACTTGTTTGTGACGAGTGCATTCAACTCACAGACTTGAGCCTTTCTTTTGAAAGAGCAGTTTTGGAACACTCTTTTTGTAGAATCTGCTAGTGTATATTTGGAGCGCTGTGAGGCCTATGCTGGGAAATGAAATATCTTCACCTAAAAACAAGACAGAAGCATTCTCAGAAACTTCTGTGTGATGAGTGCATTCAACTCACAGACTTGAACGTTCCTTTTGATAGAACAGTTTTGAAACACTCCTTTTGTAGAATCTGCAAGTGTTTATTTGGAGCGCTTTGAGGCGTATGCTGGAAAAGGAAATGTTTTCAAATAACAACTACACAGAAGCATTCTCAGAAACTTCTTTGTGATGAGTGCATTCAACTCACAGACTTGAACCTTCCTTTTGAAAGAGCAGTTTTGAAACACTGTTTTGGTAGAATCTGCAAGTGGATATATGGAGCTCTTTGGGGCCTATGCTGGGAAATGAAATATCTGCACCTAAAAACTAGACAGAAGCATTCTCAGGAACTTCTGTGTGATGAGTGCATTCAACTCACAGACTTCAACGTTCCTTTTGACAGAACAGTTTTGAAACTCTCCTTTTGTAGACTCTGCAAGTGTTTATTTCGAGCGCTTTGAGGCCTACGCTGGAAAACGAAATGTCTTCAAATAACAACTACACAGAAACATTCTCAGAACATTCTTTGTGATGAGTGCATTCAACTCACAGACTTGAACCTTCCTTTTGAAAGAGCAGTTTTGAAACACTCTTTTTGTAGAATCTGCAAGTGGATATTTGGAGCGCTTCGGGGCCTATGCTGGGAAATGAAATATCTTCACCTAAAAACTAGACAGAAGCATTCTCAGAAACTTCTGTGTGATGAGTGCATTCAACTCACAGAGTTGAACATTCCTTTTGATAGAGCAGTTTGGAAACACTAATTTTGTAAAATCTGCAAGTGTTTATTTGGAACGCTTTGAGGCCTATGCTGGAAAAGGAAATATCTTCACATAAAAACTAGACAGATGCATTCTCAGAAACTTCTCTGTGATGAGTGCATTCTACTCACAGAGTTGAACCTTCTTTTTGATAGAAGAGTTTTCAAACTCTCTTTTTGTAGAATCTGCAAATGCATATTTGGAGCTGTATGATTCCAACGCTGGGAAAGGAAACATCCTCACATAGAAACTAGACAGAAGCATTCTCAGAAACTTGTTTGTGACGAGTGCATTCAACTCACAGACTTGAACCTTTCTTTTGAAAGAGCAGTTTTGGAACACTCTTTTTGTAGATTCTGCTAGTGTATATTTGGAGCGCTGTGAGGCCTATGTTGGGAAATGAAATATCTTCACCTAAAAACTGGACAGAAGCATTCTCAGAAACTTCTGTGTGATGAGTGCATTCAACTCACAGACTTGAACGTTCCTTTTGATAGAACAGTTTTGAAACACTCCTTTTATAGAATCTTTAAGGGTTTATTTCGAGCGCTTTGAGGCGTATGCTGGAAAAAGATATGTCTTCAAATAACAACTACACAGAAGCATTCTCAGAAACTTCTTTGTGATGAGTGCATTCAACTCACAGACTTGAACCTTCCCTTTGAAAGAGCAGTTTTGAAACACTCTTTTTGTAGAATCTGCAAGTGGATATTTGGAGCGCTTTGGGGCCTAGGCTGGGAAATGAAATATCTTCACCTAAAAACTAGACAGAAGCATTCTCAGAAACTTCTGTGTGATGAGCGCATTCAACTCACAGACTTCAACGTTCCTTTTGATAGAACAGTTTTGAAACTCACCTTTTGTAGAATCTGCAAGTGTTCATTTCGAGCGCTTTGAGGCGTATGCTGGAAAAAGATATGTCTTCAAATAACAACTACACAGAAGCATTCTCAGAAACTTCTTTGTGATGAGTGCATTCAACTCACAGACTTGAACCTTCCCTTTGAAAGAGCAGTTTTGAAACACTCTTTTTGTAGAATCTGCAAGTGGATATTTGGAGCGCTTTGGGGCCTAGGCTGGGAAATGAAATATCTTCACCTAAAAACTAGACAGAAGCATTCTCAGAAACTTCTGTGTGATGAGTGCATTCAACTCACAGACTTGAACATTCCTTTTGATAGAGCAGTTTGGAAACACTAATTTTGTAAAATCTGCAAGTGTTTACTTGGAGCGCTTTGAGGCCTATGCTGGAAAAGGAAATATCTTCACATAAAAACTAGACAGAAGCATTCTCAGAAACTTCTCTGTGATGAGTGCATTCTACTCACGGAGTTGAACCTTCTTTTTGATACAAGAGTTTTCAAACACTCTTTTTGTAGAATCTGCAAGTGCATATTTGGAGCTGTTTGAGGCCAACGCTGGAAAAGGAAACATCCTCACATAGAAACTAGACAGAAGCATTCTCAGAAACTTGTTTGTGACGAGTGCATTCAACTCACAGACTTGAGCCTTTCTTTTGAAAGAGCAGTTTTGGAACACTCTTTTTGTAGAATCTGCTAGTGTATATTTGGAGCGCTGTGAGGCCTATGCTGGGAAATGAAATATCTTCACCTTAAAACAAGACAGAAGCATTCTCAGAAACTTCTGTGTGATGAGTGCATTCAACTCACAGACTTGAACGTTCCTTTTGATAGAACAGTTTTGAAACACTCCTTTTGTAGAATCTGCAAGTGTTTATTTGGAGCGCTTTGAGGCGTATGCTGGAAAAGGAAATGTCTTCAAATAACAACTACACAGAAGCATTCTCAGAAACTTCTTTGTGATGAGTGCATTCAACTCACAGACTTGAACCTTCCTTTTGAAAGAGCAGTTTTGAAACACTGTTTTGGTAGAATCTGCAAGTGGATATATGGAGCTCTTTGGGGCCTATGCTGGGAAATGAAATATCTGCACCTAAAAACTAGACAGAAGCATTCTCAGGAACTTCTGTGTGATGAGTGCATTCAACTCACAGACTTCAACGTTCCTTTTGACAGAACAGTTTTGAAACTCTCCTTTTGTAGACTCTGCAAGTGTTTATTTCGAGCGCTTTGAGGCCTACGCTGGAAAACGAAATGTCTTCAAATAACAACTACACAGAAACATTCTCAGAACATTCTTTGTGATGAGTGCATTCAACTCACAGACTTGAACCTTCCTTTTGAAAGAGCAGTTTTGAAACACTCTTTTTGTAGAATCTGCAAGTGGATATTTGGAGCGCTTCGGGGCCTATGCTGGGAAATGAAATATCTTCACCTAAAAACTAGACAGAAGCATTCTCAGAAACTTCTGTGTGATGAGTGCATTCAACTCACAGAGTTGAACATTCCTTTTGATAGAGCAGTTTGGAAACACTAATTTTGTAAAATCTGCAAGTGTTTATTTGGAACGCTTTGAGGCCTATGCTGGAAAAGGAAATATCTTCACATAAAAACTAGACAGAAGCATTCTCAGAAACTTCTCTGTGATGAGTGCATTCTACTCACAGAGTTGAACCTTCTTTTTGATAGAAGAGTTTTCAAACTCTCTTTTTGTAGAATCTGCAAATGCATATTTGGAGCTGTATGATTCCAACGCTGGGAAAGGAAACATCCTCACATAGAAACTAGACAGAAGCATTCTCAGAAACTTGTTTGTGACGAGTGCATTCAACTCACAGACTTGAACCTTTCTTTTGAAAGAGCAGTTTTGGAACACTCTTTTTGTAGATTCTGCTAGTGTATATTTGGAGCGCTGTGAGGCCTATGTTGGGAAATGAAATATCTTCACCTAAAAACTAGACAGAAGCATTCTCAGAAACTTCTGTGTGATGAGTGCATTCAACTCACAGACTTGAACGTTCCTTTTGATAGAACAGTTTTGAAACACTCCTTTTATAGAATCTTTAAGGGTTCATTTCGAGCGCTTTGAGGCGTATGCTGGAAAAAGATATGTCTTCAAATAACAACTACACAGAAGCATTCTCAGAAACTTCTTTGTGATGAGTGCATTCAACTCACAGACTTGAACCTTCCCTTTGAAAGAGCAGTTTTGAAACACTCTTTTTGTAGAATCTGCAAGTGGATATTTGGAGCGCTTTGGGGCCTAGGCTGGGAAATGAAATATCTTCACCTAAAAACTAGACAGAAGCATTCTCAGAAACTTCTGTGTGATGAGCGCATTCAACTCACAGACTTCAACGTTCCTTTTGATAGAACAGTTTTGAAACTCACCTTTTGTAGAATCTGCAAGTGTTTATTTCGAGCGCTTTGAGGCCTATGCTGGAAAAGGAAATGTCTTCAAATAACAACTACACAGAAGCATTCTCAGAACCTTCTTTGTGATGAGTGCATTCAACTCACAGACTTGAACCTTCCTTTTGAAACAGCAGTTTTGAAACACTCTTTTTGTAGAATCTACAAATGGATATTTGGAGCGCTTTGGGGCCTATGCTGGGAAATGAAATATCTTCACCTAAAAACTAGACAGAAGAATTCTCAGAAACTTCTGTGTGATGAGTGCATTCAACTCACAGACTTGAACATTCCTTTTGATAGAGCAGTTTGGAAACACTAATTTTGTAAAATCTGCAAGTGTTTACTTGGAGCGCTTTGAGGCCTATGCTGGAAAAGGAAATATCTTCACATAAAAACTAGACAGAAGCATTCTCAGAAACTTCTCTGTGATGAGTGCATTCTACTCACGGAGTTGAACCTTCTTTTTGATACAAGAGTTTTCAAACACTCTTTTTGTAGAATCTGCAAGTGCATATTTGGAGCTGTTTGAGGCCAACGCTGGAAAAGGAAACATCCTCACATAGAAACTAGACAGAAGCATTCTCAGAAACTTGTTTGTGACGAGTGCATTCAACTCACAGACTTGAGCCTTTCTTTTGAAAGAGCAGTTTTGGAACACTCTTTTTGTAGAATCTGCTAGTGTATATTTGGAGCGCTGTGAGGCCTATGCTGGGAAATGAAATATCTTCACCTAAAAACAAGACAGAAGCATTCTCAGAAACTTCTGTGTGATGAGTGCATTCAACTCACAGACTTGAACGTTCCTTTTGATAGAACAGTTTTGAAACACTCCTTTTGTAGAATCTGCAAGTGTTTATTTGGAGCGCTTTGAGGCGTATGCTGGAAAAGGAAATGTCTTCAAATAACAACTACACAGAAGCATTCTCAGAAACTTCTTTGTGATGAGTGCATTCAACTCACAGACTTGAACCTTCCTTTTGAAAGAGCAGTTTTGAAACACTGTTTTGGTAGAATCTGCAAGTGGATATATGGAGCTCTTTGGGGCCTATGCTGGGAAATGAAATATCTGCACCTAAAAACTAGACAGAAGCATTCTCAGGAACTTCTGTGTGATGAGTGCATTCAACTCACAGACTTCAACGTTCCTTTTGACAGAACAGTTTTGAAACTCTCCTTTTGTAGACTCTGCAAGTGTTTATTTCGAGCGCTTTGAGGCCTACGCTGGAAAACGAAATGTCTTCAAATAACAACTACACAGAAACATTCTCAGAACATTCTTTGTGATGAGTGCATTCAACTCACAGACTTGAACCTTCCTTTTGAAAGAGCAGTTTTGAAACACTCTTTTTGTAGAATCTGCAAGTGGATATTTGGAGCGCTTCGGGGCCTATGCTGGGAAATGAAATATCTTCACCTAAAAACTAGACAGAAGCATTCTCAGAAACTTCTGTGTGATGAGTGCATTCAACTCACAGAGTTGAACATTCCTTTTGATAGAGCAGTTTGGAAACACTAATTTTGTAAAATCTGCAAGTGTTTATTTGGAACGCTTTGAGGCCTATGCTGGAAAAGGAAATATCTTCACATAAAAACTAGACAGAAGCATTCTCAGAAACTTCTCTGTGATGAGTGCATTCTACTCACAGAGTTGAACCTTCTTTTTGATAGAAGAGTTTTCAAACTCTCTTTTTGTAGAATCTGCAAATGCATATTTGGAGCTGTATGATTCCAACGCTGGGAAAGGAAACATCCTCACATAGAAACTAGACAGAAGCATTCTCAGAAACTTGTTTGTGACGAGTGCATTCAACTCACAGACTTGAACCTTTCTTTTGAAAGAGCAGTTTTGGAACACTCTTTTTGTAGATTCTGCTAGTGTATATTTGGAGCGCTGTGAGGCCTATGTTGGGAAATGAAATATCTTCACCTAAAAACTAGACAGAAGCATTCTCAGAAACTTCTGTGTGATGAGTGCATTCAACTCACAGACTTGAACGTTCCTTTTGATAGAACAGTTTTGAAACACTCCTTTTATAGAATCTTTAAGGGTTCATTTCGAGCGCTTTGAGGCGTATGCTGGAAAAAGATATGTCTTCAAATAACAACTACACAGAAGCATTCTCAGAAACTTCTTTGTGATGAGTGCATTCAACTCACAGACTTGAACCTTCCCTTTGAAAGAGCAGTTTTGAAACACTCTTTTTGTAGAATCTGCAAGTGGATATTTGGAGCGCTTTGGGGCCTAGGCTGGGAAATGAAATATCTTCACCTAAAAACTAGACAGAAGCATTCTCAGAAACTTCTGTGTGATGAGTGCATTCAACTCTCAGACTTCAACGTTCCTTTTGATAGAACAGTTTTGAAACTCACCTTTTGTAGAATCTGCAAGTGTTTATTTCGAGCGCTTTGAGGCCTATGCTGGAAAAGGAAATGTCTTCAAATAACAACTACACAGAAGCATTCTCAGAACCTTCTTTGTGATGAGTGCATTCAACTCACAGACTTGAACCTTCCTTTTGAAACAGCAGTTTTGAAACACTCTTTTTGTAGCATCTACAAATGGATATTTGGAGCGCTTTGGGGCCTATGCTGGGAAATGAAATATCTTCACCTAAAAACTAGACAGAAGCATTCTCAGAAACTTCTGTGTGATGAGTGCATTCAACTCACAGACTTGAACATTCCTTTTGATAGAGCAGTTTGGAAACACTAATTTTGTAAAATCTGCAAGTGTTTATTTGGAGCGCTTTGAGGCCTATGCTGGAAAAGGAAATATCTTCACATAAAAACTAGACAGAAGCATTCTCAGAAACTTCTCTGTCATGAGTGCATTCTACTCACGGAGTTGAACCTTCTTTTTGATACAAGAGTTTTCAAACACTCTTTTTGTAGAATCTGCAAGTGCATATTTGGAGCTGTTTGAGGCCAACGCTGGAAAAGGAAACATCCTCACATAGAAACTAGACAGAAGCATTCTCAGAAACTTGTTTGTGACGAGTGCATTCAACTCACAGACTTGAGCCTTTCTTTTGAAAGAGCAGTTTTGGAACACTCTTTTTGTAGAATCTGCTAGTGTATATTTGGAGCGCTGTGAGGCCTATGCTGGGAAATGAAATATCTTCACCTAAAAACAAGACAGAAGCATTCTCAGAAACTTCTGTGTGATGAGTGCATTCAACTCACAGACTTGAACGTTCCTTTTGATAGAACAGTTTTGAAACACTCCTTTTGTAGAATCTGCAAGTGTTTATTTGGAGCGCTTTGAGGCGTATGCTGGAAAAGGAAATGTCTTCAAATAACAACTACACAGAAGCATTCTCAGAAACTTCTTTGTGATGAGTGCATTCAACTCACAGACTTGAACCTTCCTTTTGAAAGAGCAGTTTTGAAACACTGTTTTGGTAGAATCTGCAAGTGGATATATGGAGCTCTTTGGGGCCTATGCTGGGAAATGAAATATCTGCACCTAAAAACTAGACAGAAGCATTCTCAGGAACTTCTGTGTGATGAGTGCATTCAACTCACAGACTTCAACGTTCCTTTTGACAGAACAGTTTTGAAACTCTCCTTTTGTAGACTCTGCAAGTGTTTATTTCGAGCGCTTTGAGGCCTACGCTGGAAAACGAAATGTCTTCAAATAACAACTACACAGAAACATTCTCAGAACATTCTTTGTGATGAGTGCATTCAACTCACAGACTTGAACCTTCCTTTTGAAAGAGCAGTTTTGAAACACTCTTTTTGTAGAATCTGCAAGTGGATATTTGGAGCGCTTCGGGGCCTATGCTGGGAAATGAAATATCTTCACCTAAAAACTAGACAGAAGCATTCTCAGAAACTTCTGTGTGATGAGTGCATTCAACTCACGGAGTTGAACATTCCTTTTGATAGAGCAGTTTGGAAACACTAATTTTGTAAAATCTGCAAGTGTTTATTTGGAACGCTTTGAGGCCTATGCTGGAAAAGGAAATATCTTCACATAAAAACTAGACAGAAGCATTCTCAGAAACTTCTCTGTGATGAGTGCATTCTACTCACAGAGTTGAACCTTCTTTTTGATAGAAGAGTTTTCAAACTCTCTTTTTGTAGAATCTGCAAATGCATATTTGGAGCTGTATGATTCCAACGCTGGGAAAGGAAACATCCTCACATAGAAACTAGACAGAAGCATTCTCAGAAACTTGTTTGTGACGAGTGCATTCAACTCACAGACTTGAACCTTTCTTTTGAAAGAGCAGTTTTGGAACACTCTTTTTGTAGATTCTGCTAGTGTATATTTGGAGCGCTGTGAGGCCTATGTTGGGAAATGAAATATCTTCACCTAAAAACTAGACAGAAGCATTCTCAGAAACTTCTGTGTGATGAGTGCATTCAACTCACAGAATTGAACGTTCCTTTTGATAGAACAGTTTTGAAACACTCCTTTTATAGAATCTTTAAGGGTTTATTTCGAGCGCTTTGAGGCGTATGCTGGAAAAAGATATGTCTTCAAATAACAACTACACAGAAGCATTCTCAGAAACTTCTTTGTGATGAGTGCATTCAACTCACAGACTTGAACCTTCCCTTTGAAAGAGCAGTTTTGAAACACTCTTTTTGTAGAATCTGCAAGTGGATATTTGGAGCGCTTTGGGGCCTAGGCTGGGAAATGAAATATCTTCACCTAAAAACTAGACAGAAGCATTCTCAGAAACTTCTGTGTGATGAGCGCATTCAACTCACAGACTTCAACGTTCCTTTTGATAGAACAGTTTTGAAACTCACCTTTTGTAGAATCTGCAAGTGTTTATTTCGAGCGCTTTGAGGCCTATGCTGGAAAAGGAAATGTCTTCAAATAACAACTACACAGAAGCATTCTCAGAACCTTCTTTGTGATGAGTGCATTCAACTCACAGACTTGAACCTTCCTTTTGAAACAGCAGTTTTGAAACACTCTTTTTGTAGAATCTACAAAAGGATATTTGGAGCGCTTTGGGGCCTATGCTGGGAAATGAAATATCTTCACCTAAAAACTAGACAGAAGCATTCTCAGAAACTTCTGTGTGATGAGTGCATTCAACTCACAGACTTGAACATTCCTTTTGATAGAGCAGTTTGGAAACACTAATTTTGTAAAATCTGCAAGTGTTTACTTGGAGCGCTTTGAGGCCTATGCTGGAAAAGGAAATATCTTCACATAAAAACTAGACAGAAGCATTCTCAGAAACTTCTCTGTGATGAGTGCATTCTACTCACGGAGTTGAACCTTCTTTTTGATACAAGAGTTTTCAAACACTCTTTTTGTAGAATCTGCAAGTGCATATTTGGAGCTGTTTGAGGCCAACGCTGGAAAAGGAAACATCCTCACATAGAAACTAGACAGAAGCATTCTCAGAAACTTGTTTGTGACGAGTGCATTCAACTCACAGACTTGAGCCTTTCTTTTGAAAGAGCAGTTTTGGAACACTCTTTTTGTAGAATCTGCTAGTGTATATTTGGAGCGCTGTGAGGCCTATGCTGGGAAATGAAATATCTTCACCTAAAAACAAGACAGAAGCATTCTCAGAAACTTCTGTGTGATGAGTGCATTCAACTCACAGACTTGAACGTTCCTTTTGATAGAACAGTTTTGAAACACTCCTTTTGTAGAATCTGCAAGTGTTTATTTGGAGCGCTTTGAGGCGTATGCTGGAAAAGGAAATGTCTTCAAATAACAACTACACAGAAGCATTCTCAGAAACTTCTTTGTGATGAGTGCATTCAACTCACAGACTTGAACCTTCCTTTTGAAAGAGCAGTTTTGAAACACTGTTTTGGTAGAATCTGCAAGTGGATATATGGAGCTCTTTGGGGCCTATGCTGGGAAATGAAATATCTGCACCTAAAAACTAGACAGAAGCATTCTCAGGAACTTCTGTGTGATGAGTGCATTCAACTCACAGACTTCAACGTTCCTTTTGACAGAACAGTTTTGAAACTCTCCTTTTGTAGACTCTGCAAGTGTTTATTTCGAGCGCTTTGAGGCCTACGCTGGAAAACGAAATGTCTTCAAATAACAACTACACAGAAACATTCTCAGAACATTCTTTGTGATGAGTGCATTCAACTCACAGACTTGAACCTTCCTTTTGAAAGAGCAGTTTTGAAACACTCTTTTTGTAGAATCTGCAAGTGGATATTTGGAGCGCTTCGGGGCCTATGCTGGGAAATGAAATATCTTCACCTAAAAACTAGACAGAAGCATTCTCAGAAACTTCTGTGTGATGAGTGCATTCAACTCACAGAGTTGAACATTCCTTTTGATAGAGCAGTTTGGAAACACTAATTTTGTAAAATCTGCAAGTGTTTATTTGGAACGCTTTGAGGCCTATGCTGGAAAAGGAAATATCTTCACATAAAAACTAGACAGAAGCATTCTCAGAAACTTCTCTGTGATGAGTGCATTCTACTCACAGAGTTGAACCTTCTTTTTGATAGAAGAGTTTTCAAACTCTCTTTTTGTAGAATCTGCAAATGCATATTTGGAGCTGTATGATTCCAACGCTGGGAAAGGAAACATCCTCACATAGAAACTAGACAGAAGCATTCTCAGAAACTTGTTTGTGACGAGTGCATTCAACTCACAGACTTGAACCTTTCTTTTGAAAGAGCAGTTTTGGAACACTCTTTTTGTAGATTCTGCTAGTGTATATTTGGAGCGCTGTGAGGCCTATGTTGGGAAATGAAATATCTTCACCTAAAAACTAGACAGAAGCATTCTCAGAAACTTCTGTGTGATGAGTGCATTCAACTCACAGACTTGAACGTTCCTTTTGATAGAACAGTTTTGAAACACTCCTTTTATAGAATCTTTAAGGGTTCATTTCGAGCGCTTTGAGGCGTATGCTGGAAAAAGATATGTCTTCAAATAACAACTACACAGAAGCATTCTCAGAAACTTCTTTGTGATGAGTGCATTCAACTCACAGACTTGAACCTTCCCTTTGAAAGAGCAGTTTTGAAACACTCTTTTTGTAGAATCTGCAAGTGGATATTTGGAGCGCTTTGGGGCCTAGGCTGGGAAATGAAATATCTTCACCTAAAAACTAGACAGAAGCATTCTCAGAAACTTCTGTGTGATGAGTGCATTCAACTCTCAGACTTCAACGTTCCTTTTGATAGAACAGTTTTGAAACTCACCTTTTGTAGAATCTGCAAGTGTTTATTTCGAGCGCTTTGAGGCCTATGCTGGAAAAGGAAATGTCTTCAAATAACAACTACACAGAAGCATTCTCAGAACCTTCTTTGTGATGAGTGCATTCAACTCACAGACTTGAACCTTCCTTTTGAAACAGCAGTTTTGAAACACTCTTTTTGTAGCATCTACAAATGGATATTTGGAGCGCTTTGGGGCCT
This sequence comes from Pongo abelii, assembly GCF_028885655.2. NCBI lineage: Eukaryota > Metazoa > Chordata > Mammalia > Primates > Hominidae > Pongo > Pongo abelii. The sequence goes on from NC_071992.2 coordinate 49,504,187, forward strand.
ATGCTGGGAAATGAAATATCTTCACCTAAAAACTAGACAGAAGCATTCTCAGAAACTTCTGTGTGATGAGTGCATTCAACTCACAGACTTGAACATTCCTTTTGATAGAGCAGTTTGGAAACACTAATTTTGTAAAATCTGCAAGTGTTTATTTGGAGCGCTTTGAGGCCTATGCTGGAAAAGGAAATATCTTCACATAAAAACTAGACAGAAGCATTCTCAGAAACTTCTCTGTCATGAGTGCATTCTACTCACGGAGTTGAACCTTCTTTTTGATACAAGAGTTTTCAAACACTCTTTTTGTAGAATCTGCAAGTGCATATTTGGAGCTGTTTGAGGCCAACGCTGGAAAAGGAAACATCCTCACATAGAAACTAGACAGAAGCATTCTCAGAAACTTGTTTGTGACGAGTGCATTCAACTCACAGACTTGAGCCTTTCTTTTGAAAGAGCAGTTTTGGAACACTCTTTTTGTAGAATCTGCTAGTGTATATTTGGAGCGCTGTGAGGCCTATGCTGGGAAATGAAATATCTTCACCTAAAAACAAGACAGAAGCATTCTCAGAAACTTCTGTGTGATGAGTGCATTCAACTCACAGACTTGAACGTTCCTTTTGATAGAACAGTTTTGAAACACTCCTTTTGTAGAATCTGCAAGTGTTTATTTGGAGCGCTTTGAGGCGTATGCTGGAAAAGGAAATGTCTTCAAATAACAACTACACAGAAGCATTCTCAGAAACTTCTTTGTGATGAGTGCATTCAACTCACAGACTTGAACCTTCCTTTTGAAAGAGCAGTTTTGAAACACTGTTTTGGTAGAATCTGCAAGTGGATATATGGAGCTCTTTGGGGCCTATGCTGGGAAATGAAATATCTGCACCTAAAAACTAGACAGAAGCATTCTCAGGAACTTCTGTGTGATGAGTGCATTCAACTCACAGACTTCAACGTTCCTTTTGACAGAACAGTTTTGAAACTCTCCTTTTGTAGACTCTGCAAGTGTTTATTTCGAGCGCTTTGAGGCCTACGCTGGAAAACGAAATGTCTTCAAATAACAACTACACAGAAACATTCTCAGAACATTCTTTGTGATGAGTGCATTCAACTCACAGACTTGAACCTTCCTTTTGAAAGAGCAGTTTTGAAACACTCTTTTTGTAGAATCTGCAAGTGGATATTTGGAGCGCTTCGGGGCCTATGCTGGGAAATGAAATATCTTCACCTAAAAACTAGACAGAAGCATTCTCAGAAACTTCTGTGTGATGAGTGCATTCAACTCACGGAGTTGAACATTCCTTTTGATAGAGCAGTTTGGAAACACTAATTTTGTAAAATCTGCAAGTGTTTATTTGGAACGCTTTGAGGCCTATGCTGGAAAAGGAAATATCTTCACATAAAAACTAGACAGAAGCATTCTCAGAAACTTCTCTGTGATGAGTGCATTCTACTCACAGAGTTGAACCTTCTTTTTGATAGAAGAGTTTTCAAACTCTCTTTTTGTAGAATCTGCAAATGCATATTTGGAGCTGTATGATTCCAACGCTGGGAAAGGAAACATCCTCACATAGAAACTAGACAGAAGCATTCTCAGAAACTTGTTTGTGACGAGTGCATTCAACTCACAGACTTGAACCTTTCTTTTGAAAGAGCAGTTTTGGAACACTCTTTTTGTAGATTCTGCTAGTGTATATTTGGAGCGCTGTGAGGCCTATGTTGGGAAATGAAATATCTTCACCTAAAAACTAGACAGAAGCATTCTCAGAAACTTCTGTGTGATGAGTGCATTCAACTCACAGACTTGAACGTTCCTTTTGATAGAACAGTTTTGAAACACTCCTTTTATAGAATCTTTAAGGGTTTATTTCGAGCGCTTTGAGGCGTATGCTGGAAAAAGATATGTCTTCAAATAACAACTACACAGAAGCATTCTCAGAAACTTCTTTGTGATGAGTGCATTCAACTCACAGACTTGAACCTTCCCTTTGAAAGAGCAGTTTTGAAACACTCTTTTTGTAGAATCTGCAAGTGGATATTTGGAGCGCTTTGGGGCCTAGGCTGGGAAATGAAATATCTTCACCTAAAAACTAGACAGAAGCATTCTCAGAAACTTCTGTGTGATGAGCGCATTCAACTCACAGACTTCAACGTTCCTTTTGATAGAACAGTTTTGAAACTCACCTTTTGTAGAATCTGCAAGTGTTTATTTCGAGCGCTTTGAGGCCTATGCTGGAAAAGGAAATGTCTTCAAATAACAACTACACAGAAGCATTCTCAGAACCTTCTTTGTGATGAGTGCATTCAACTCACAGACTTGAACCTTCCTTTTGAAACAGCAGTTTTGAAACACTCTTTTTGTAGAATCTACAAAAGGATATTTGGAGCGCTTTGGGGCCTATGCTGGGAAATGAAATATCTTCACCTAAAAACTAGACAGAAGCATTCTCAGAAACTTCTGTGTGATGAGTGCATTCAACTCACAGACTTGAACATTCCTTTTGATAGAGCAGTTTGGAAACACTAATTTTGTAAAATCTGCAAGTGTTTACTTGGAGCGCTTTGAGGCCTATGCTGGAAAAGGAAATATCTTCACATAAAAACTAGACAGAAGCATTCTCAGAAACTTCTCTGTGATGAGTGCATTCTACTCACGGAGTTGAACCTTCTTTTTGATACAAGAGTTTTCAAACACTCTTTTTGTAGAATCTGCAAGTGCATATTTGGAGCTGTTTGAGGCCAACGCTGGAAAAGGAAACATCCTCACATAGAAACTAGACAGAAGCATTCTCAGAAACTTGTTTGTGACGAGTGCATTCAACTCACAGACTTGAGCCTTTCTTTTGAAAGAGCAGTTTTGGAACACTCTTTTTGTAGAATCTGCTAGTGTATATTTGGAGCGCTGTGAGGCCTATGCTGGGAAATGAAATATCTTCACCTAAAAACAAGACAGAAGCATTCTCAGAAACTTCTGTGTGATGAGTGCATTCAACTCACAGACTTGAACGTTCCTTTTGATAGAACAGTTTTGAAACACTCCTTTTGTAGAATCTGCAAGTGTTTATTTGGAGCGCTTTGAGGCGTATGCTGGAAAAGGAAATGTCTTCAAATAACAACTACACAGAAGCATTCTCAGAAACTTCTTTGTGATGAGTGCATTCAACTCACAGACTTGAACCTTCCTTTTGAAAGAGCAGTTTTGAAACACTGTTTTGGTAGAATCTGCAAGTGGATATATGGAGCTCTTTGGGGCCTATGCTGGGAAATGAAATATCTGCACCTAAAAACTAGACAGAAGCATTCTCAGGAACTTCTGTGTGATGAGTGCATTCAACTCACAGACTTCAACGTTCCTTTTGATAGAACAGTTTTGAAACTCTCCTTTTGTAGACTCTGCAAGTGTTTATTTCGAGCGCTTTGAGGCCTACGCTGGAAAACGAAATGTCTTCAAATAACAACTACACAGAAACATTCTCAGAACATTCTTTGTGATGAGTGCATTCAACTCACAGACTTGAACCTTCCTTTTGAAAGAGCAGTTTTGAAACACTCTTTTTGTAGTATCTGCAAGTGGATATTTGGAGCGCTTCGGGGCCTATGCTGGGAAATGAAATATCTTCACCTAAAAACTAGACAGAAGCATTCCCAGAAACTTCTGTGTGATGGGTGCATTCAACTCACAGAGTTGAACATTCCTTTTGATAGAGCAGTTTGGAAACACTAATTTTGTAAAATCTGCAAGTGTTTATTTGGAACGCTTTGAGGCCTATGCTGGAAAAGGAAATATCTTCACATAAAAACTAGACAGAAGCATTCTCAGAAACTTCTCTGTGATGAGTGCATTCTACTCACAGAGTTGAACCTTCTTTTTGATAGAAGAGTTTTCAAACTCTCTTTTTGTAGAATCTGCAAATGCATATTTGGAGCTGTATGATTCCAACGCTGGGAAAGGAAACATCCTCACATAGAAACTAGACAGAAGCATTCTCAGAAACTTGTTTGTGACGAGTGCATTCAACTCACAGACTTGAACCTTTCTTTTGAAAGAGCAGTTTTGGAACACTCTTTTTGTAGATTCTGCTAGTGTATATTTGGAGCGCTGTGAGGCCTATGTTGGGAAATGAAATATCTTCACCTAAAAACTAGACAGAAGCATTCTCAGAAACTTCTGTGTGATGAGTGCATTCAACTCACAGACTTGAACGTTCCTTTTGATAGAACAGTTTTGAAACACTCCTTTTATAGAATCTTTAAGGGTTCATTTCGAGCGCTTTGAGGCGTATGCTGGAAAAAGATATGTCTTCAAATAACAACTACACAGAAGCATTCTCAGAAACTTCTTTGTGATGAGTGCATTCAACTCACAGACTTGAACCTTCCCTTTGAAAGAGCAGTTTTGAAACACTCTTTTTGTAGAATCTGCAAGTGGATATTTGGAGCGCTTTGGGGCCTAGGCTGGGAAATGAAATATCTTCACCTAAAAACTAGACAGAAGCATTCTCAGAAACTTCTGTGTGATGAGTGCATTCAACTCTCAGACTTCAACGTTCCTTTTGATAGAACAGTTTTGAAACTCACCTTTTGTAGAATCTGCAAGTGTTTATTTCGAGCGCTTTGAGGCCTATGCTGGAAAAGGAAATGTCTTCAAATAACAACTACACAGAAGCATTCTCAGAACCTTCTTTGTGATGAGTGCATTCAACTCACAGACTTGAACCTTCCTTTTGAAACAGCAGTTTTGAAACACTCTTTTTGTAGCATCTACAAATGGATATTTGGAGCGCTTTGGGGCCTATGCTGGGAAATGAAATATCTTCACCTAAAAACTAGACAGAAGCATTCTCAGAAACTTCTGTGTGATGAGTGCATTCAACTCACAGACTTGAACATTCCTTTTGATAGAGCAGTTTGGAAACACTAATTTTGTAAAATCTGCAAGTGTTTATTTGGAGCGCTTTGAGGCCTATGCTGGAAAAGGAAATATCTTCACATAAAAACTAGACAGAAGCATTCTCAGAAACTTCTCTGTGATGAGTGCATTCTACTCACAGAGTTGAACCTTCTTTTTGATACAAGAGTTTTCAAACACTCTTTTTGTAGAATCTGCAAGTGCATATTTGGAGCTGTTTGAGGCCAACGCTGGAAAAGGAAACATCCTCACATAGAAACTAGACAGAAGCATTCTCAGAAACTTGTTTGTGACGAGTGTATTCAACTCACAGACTTGAGCCTTTCTTTTGAAAGAGCAGTTTTGGAACACTCTTTTTGTAGAATCTGCTAGTGTATATTTGGAGCGCTGTGACGCCTATGCTGGGAAATGAAATATCTTCACCTAAAAACAAGACAGAAGCATTCTCAGAAACTTCTGTGTGATGAGTGCATTCAACTCACAGACTTGAACGTTCCTTTTGATAGAACAGTTTTGAAACGCTCCTTTTGTAGAATCTGCAAGTGTTTATTTGGAGCGCTTTGAGGCGTATGCTGGAAAAGGAAATGTCTTCAAATAACAACTACACAGAAGCATTCTCAGAAACTTCTTTGTGATGAGTGCATTCAACTCACAGACTTGAACCTTCCTTTTGAAAGAGCAGTTTTGAAACAGTGTTTTGGTAGAATCTGCAAGTGGATATATGGAGCTCTTTGGGGCCTATGCTGGGAAATGAAATATCTGCACCTAAAAACTAGACAGAAGCATTCTCAGGAACTTCTGTGTGATGAGTGCATTCAACTCACAGACTTCAACGTTCCTTTTGACAGAACAGTTTTGAAACTCTCCTTTTGTAGACTCTGCAAGTGTTTATTTCGAGCGCTTTGAGGCCTACGCTGGAAAACGAAATGTCTTCAAATAACAACTACACAGAAACATTCTCAGAACATTCTTTGTGATGAGTGCATTCAACTCACAGACTTGAACCTTCCTTTTGAAAGAGCAGTTTTGAAACACTCTTTTTGTAGAATCTGCAAGTGGATATTTGGAGCGCTTCGGGGCCTATGCTGGGAAATGAAATATCTTCACCTAAAAACTAGACAGAAGCATTCTCAGAAACTTCTGTGTGATGAGTGCATTCAACTCACAGAGTTGAACATTCCTTTTGATAGAGCAGTTTGGAAACACTAATTTTGTAAAATCTGCAAGTGTTTATTTGGAACGCTTTGAGGCCTATGCTGGAAAAGGAAATATCTTCACATAAAAACTAGACAGAAGCATTCTCAGAAACTTCTCTGTGATGAGTGCATTCTACTCACAGAGTTGAACCTTCTTTTTGATAGAAGAGTTTTCAAACTCTCTTTTTGTAGAATCTGCAAATGCATATTTGGAGCTGTATGATTCCAACGCTGGGAAAGGAAACATCCTCACATAGAAACTAGACAGAAGCATTCTCAGAAACTTGTTTGTGACGAGTGCATTCAACTCACAGACTTGAACCTTTCTTTTGAAAGAGCAGTTTTGGAACACTCTTTTTGTAGATTCTGCTAGTGTATATTTGGAGCGCTGTGAGGCCTATGTTGGGAAATGAAATATCTTCACCTAAAAACTAGACAGAAGCATTCTCAGAAACTTCTGTGTGATGAGTGCATTCAACTCACAGACTTGAACGTTCCTTTTGATAGAACAGTTTTGAAACACTCCTTTTATAGAATCTTTAAGGGTTGATTTCGAGCGCTTTGAGGCGTATGCTGGAAAAAGATATGTCTTCAAATAACAACTACACAGAAGCATTCTCAGAAACTTCTTTGTGATGAGTGCATTCAACTCACAGACTTGAACCTTCCCTTTGAAAGAGCAGTTTTGAAACACTCTTTTTGTAGAATCTGCAAGTGGATATTTGGAGCGCTTTGGGGCCTAGGCTGGGAAATGAAATATCTTCACCTAAAAACTAGACAGAAGCATTCTCAGAAACTTCTGTGTGATGAGTGCATTCAACTCACAGACTTCAACGTTCCTTTTGATAGAACAGTTTTGAAACTCACCTTTTGTAGAATCTGCAAGTGTTTATTTCGAGCGCTTTGAGGCCTATGCTGGAAAAGGAAATGTCTTCAAATAACAACTACACAGAAGCATTCTCAGAACCTTCTTTGTGATGAGTGCATTCAACTCACAGACTTGAACCTTCCTTTTGAAACAGCAGTTTTGAAACACTCTTTTTGTAGAATCTACAAATGGATATTTGGAGCGCTTTGGGGCCTATGCTGGGAAATGAAATATCTTCACCTAAAAACTAGACAGAAGCATTCTCAGAAACTTCTGTGTGATGAGTGCATTCAACTCACAGACTTGAACATTCCTTTTGATAGAGCAGTTTGGAAACACTAATTTTGTAAAATCTGCAAGTGTTTATTTGGAGCGCTTTGAGGCCTATGCTGGAAAAGGAAATATCTTCACATAAAAACTAGACAGAAGCATTCTCAGAAACTTCTCTGTGATGAGTGCATTCTACTCACGGAGTTGAACCTTCTTTTTGATACAAGAGTTTTCAAACACTCTTTTTGTAGAATCTGCAAGTGCATATTTGGAGCTGTTTGAGGCCAACGCTGGAAAAGGAAACATCCTCACATAGAAACTAGACAGAAGCATTCTCAGAAACTTGTTTGTGACGAGTGCATTCAACTCACAGACTTGAGCCTTTCTTTTGAAAGAGCAGTTTTGGAACACTCTTTTTGTAGAATCTGCTAGTGTATATTTGGAGCGCTGTGAGGCCTATGCTGGGAAATGAAATATCTTCACCTAAAAACAAGACAGAAGCATTCTCAGAAACTTCTGTGTGATGAGTGCATTCAACTCACAGACTTGAACGTTCCTTTTGATAGAACAGTTTTGAAACACTCCTTTTGTAGAATCTGCAAGTGTTTATTTGGAGCGCTTTGAGGCGTATGCTGGAAAAGGAAATGTCTTCAAATAACAACTACACAGAAGCATTCTCAGAAACTTCTTTGTGATGAGTGCATTCAACTCACAGACTTGAACCTTCCTTTTGAAAGAGCAGTTTTGAAACACTGTTTTGGTAGAATCTGCAAGTGGATATATGGAGCTCTTTGGGGCCTATGCTGGGAAATGAAATATCTGCACCTAAAAACTAGACAGAAGCATTCTCAGGAACTTCTGTGTGATGAGTGCATTCAACTCACAGACTTCAACGTTCCTTTTGATAGAACAGTTTTGAAACTCTCCTTTTGTAGACTCTGCAAGTGTTTATTTCGAGCGCTTTGAGGCCTACGCTGGAAAACGAAATGTCTTCAAATAACAACTACACAGAAACATTCTCAGAACATTCTTTGTGATGAGTGCATTCAACTCACAGACTTGAACCTTCCTTTTGAAAGAGCAGTTTTGAAACACTCTTTTTGTAGAATCTGCAAGTGGATATTTGGAGCGCTTCGGGGCCTATGCTGGGAAATGAAATATCTTCACCTAAAAACTAGACAGAAGCATTCTCAGAAACTTCTGTGTGATGAGTGCATTCAACTCACAGAGTTGAACATTCCTTTTGATAGAGCAGTTTGGAAACACTAATTTTGTAAAATCTGCAAGTGTTTATTTGGAACGCTTTGAGGCCTATGCTGGAAAAGGAAATATCTTCACATAAAAACTAGACAGAAGCATTCTCAGAAACTTCTCTGTGATGAGTGCATTCTACTCACAGAGTTGAACCTTCTTTTTGATAGAAGAGTTTTCAAACTCTCTTTTTGTAGAATCTGCAAATGCATATTTGGAGCTGTATGATTCCAACGCTGGGAAAGGAAACATCCTCACATAGAAACTAGACAGAAGCATTCTCAGAAACTTGTTTGTGACGAGTGCATTCAACTCACAGACTTGAACCTTTCTTTTGAAAGAGCAGTTTTGGAACACTCTTTTTGTAGATTCTGCTAGTGTATATTTGGAGCGCTGTGAGGCCTATGTTGGGAAATGAAATATCTTCACCTAAAAACTAGACAGAAGCATTCTCAGAAACTTCTGTGTGATGAGTGCATTCAACTCACAGACTTGAACGTTCCTTTTGATAGAACAGTTTTGAAACACTCCTTTTATGGAATCTTTAAGGGTTGATTTCGAGCGCTTTGAGGCGTATGCTGGAAAAAGATATGTCTTCAAATAACAACTACACAGAAGCATTCTCAGAAACTTCTTTGTGATGAGTGCATTCAACTCACAGACTTGAACCTTCCCTTTGAAAGAGCAGTTTTGAAACACTCTTTTTGTAGAATCTGCAAGTGGATATTTGGAGCGCTTTGGGGCCTAGGCTGGGAAATGAAATATCTTCACCTAAAAACTAGACAGAAGCATTCTCAGAAACTTCTGTGTGATGAGTGCATTCAACTCACAGACTTCAACGTTCCTTTTGATAGAACAGTTTTGAAACTCACCTTTTGTAGAATCTGCAAGTGTTTATTTGGAGCGCTTTGAGGCCTATGCTGGAAAAGGAAATGTCTTCAAATAACAACTACACAGAAGCATTCTCAGAACCTTCTTTGTGATGAGTGCATTCAACTCACAGACTTGAACCTTCCTTTTGAAACAGCAGTTTTGAAACACTCTTTTTGTAGCATCTACAAATGGATATTTGGAGCGCTTTGGGGCCTATGCTGGGAAATGAAATATCTTCACCTAAAAACTAGACAGAAGCATTCTCAGAAACTTCTGTGTGATGAGTGCATTCAACTCACAGACTTGAACATTCCTTTTGATAGAGCAGTTTGGAAACACTAATTTTGTAAAATCTGCAAGTGTTTATTTGGAGCGCTTTGAGGCCTATGCTGGAAAAGGAAATATCTTCACATAAAAACTAGACAGAAGCATTCTCAGAAACTTCTCTGTGATGAGTGCATTCTACTCACAGAGTTGAACCTTCTTTTTGATACAAGAGTTTTCAAACACTCTTTTTGTAGAATCTGCAAGTGCATATTTGGAGCTGTTTGAGGCCAACGCTGGAAAAGGAAACATCCTCACATAGAAACTAGACAGAAGCATTCTCAGAAACTTGTTTGTGACGAGTGCATTCAACTCACAGACTTGAGCCTTTCTTTTGAAAGAGCAGTTTTGGAACACTCTTTTTGTAGAATCTGCTAGTGTATATTTGGAGCGCTGTGAGGCCTATGCTGGGAAATGAAATATCTTCACCTAAAAACAAGACAGAAGCATTCTCAGAAACTTCTGTGTGATGAGTGCATTCAACTCACAGACTTGAACGTTCCTTTTGATAGAACAGTTTTGAAACACTCCTTTTGTAGAATCTGCAAGTGTTTATTTGGAGCGCTTTGAGGCGTATGCTGGAAAAGGAAATGTCTTCAAATAACAACTACACAGAAGCATTCTCAGAAACTTCTTTGTGATGAGTGCATTCAACTCACAGACTTGAACCTTCCTTTTGAAAGAGCAGTTTTGAAACACTGTTTTGGTAGAATCTGCAAGTGGATATATGGAGCTCTTTGGGGCCTATGCTGGGAAATGAAATATCTGCACCTAAAAACTAGACAGAAGCATTCTCAGGAACTTCTGTGTGATGAGTGCATTCAACTCACAGACTTCAACGTTCCTTTTGATAGAACAGTTTTGAAACTCTCCTTTTGTAGACTCTGCAAGTGTTTATTTCGAGCGCTTTGAGGCCTACGCTGGAAAACGAAATGTCTTCAAATAACAACTACACAGAAACATTCTCAGAACATTCTTTGTGATGAGTGCATTCAACTCACAGACTTGAACCTTCCTTTTGAAAGAGCAGTTTTGAAACACTCTTTTTGTAGAATCTGCAAGTGGATATTTGGAGCGCTTCGGGGCCTATGCTGGGAAATGAAATATCTTCACCTAAAAACTAGACAGAAGCATTCTCAGAAACTTCTGTGTGATGAGTGCATTCAACTCACAGAGTTGAACATTCCTTTTGATAGAGCAGTTTGGAAACACTAATTTTGTAAAATCTGCAAGTGTTTATTTGGAACGCTTTGAGGCCTATGCTGGAAAAGGAAATATCTTCACATAAAAACTAGACAGAAGCATTCTCAGAAACTTCTCTGTGATGAGTGCATTCTACTCACAGAGTTGAACCTTCTTTTTGATAGAAGAGTTTTCAAACTCTCTTTTTGTAGAATCTGCAAATGCATATTTGGAGCTGTATGATTCCAACGCTGGGAAAGGAAACATCCTCACATAGAAACTAGACAGAAGCATTCTCAGAAACTTGTTTGTGACGAGTGCATTCAACTCACAGACTTGAACCTTTCTTTTGAAAGAGCAGTTTTGGAACACTCTTTTTGTAGATTCTGCTAGTGTATATTTGGAGCGCTGTGAGGCCTATGTTGGGAAATGAAATATCTTCACCTAAAAACTAGACAGAAGCATTCTCAGAAACTTCTGTGTGATGAGTGCATTCAACTCACAGACTTGAACGTTCCTTTTGATAGAACAGTTTTGAAACACTCCTTTTATAGAATCTTTAAGGGTTGATTTCGAGCGCTTTGAGGCGTATGCTGGAAAAAGATATGTCTTCAAATAACAACTACACAGAAGCATTCTCAGAAACTTCTTTGTGATGAGTGCATTCAACTCACAGACTTGAACCTTCCCTTTGAAAGAGCAGTTTTGAAACACTCTTTTTGTAGAATCTGCAAGTGGATATTTGGAGCGCTTTGGGGCCTAGGCTGGGAAATGAAATATCTTCACCTAAAAACTAGACAGAAGCATTCTCAGAAACTTCTGTGTGATGAGTGCATTCAACTCACAGACTTCAACGTTCCTTTTGATAGAACAGTTTTGAAACTCACCTTTTGTAGAATCTGCAAGTGTTTATTTGGAGCGCTTTGAGGCCTATGCTGGAAAAGGAAATGTCTTCAAATAACAACTACACAGAAGCATTCTCAGAACCTTCTTTGTGATGAGTGCATTCAACTCACAGACTTGAACCTTCCTTTTGAAACAGCAGTTTTGAAACACTCTTTTTGTAGCATCTACAAATGGATATTTGGAGCGCTTTGGGGCCTATGCTGGGAAATGAAATATCTTCACCTAAAAACTAGACAGAAGCATTCTCAGAAACTTCTGTGTGATGAGTGCATTCAACTCACAGACTTGAACATTCCTTTTGATAGAGCAGTTTGGAAACACTAATTTTGTAAAATCTGCAAGTGTTTATTTGGAGCGCTTTGAGGCCTATGCTGGAAAAGGAAATATCTTCACATAAAAACTAGACAGAAGCATTCTCAGAAACTTCTCTGTGATGAGTGCATTCTACTCACAGAGTTGAACCTTCTTTTTGATACAAGAGTTTTCAAACACTCTTTTTGTAGAATCTGCAAGTGCATATTTGGAGCTGTTTGAGGCCAACGCTGGAAAAGGAAACATCCTCACATAGAAACTAGACAGAAGCATTCTCAGAAACTTGTTTGTGACGAGTGCATTCAACTCACAGACTTGAGCCTTTCTTTTGAAAGAGCAGTTTTGGAACACTCTTTTTGTAGAATCTGCTAGTGTATATTTGGAGCGCTGTGAGGCCTATGCTGGGAAATGAAATATCTTCACCTAAAAACAAGACAGAAGCATTCTCAGAAACTTCTGTGTGATGAGTGCATTCAACTCACAGACTTGAACGTTCCTTTTGATAGAACAGTTTTGAAACACTCCTTTTGTAGAATCTGCAAGTGTTTATTTGGAGCGCTTTGAGGCGTATGCTGGAAAAGGAAATGTCTTCAAATAACAACTACACAGAAGCATTCTCAGAAACTTCTTTGTGATGAGTGCATTCAACTCACAGACTTGAACCTTCCTTTTGAAAGAGCAGTTTTGAAACACTGTTTTGGTAGAATCTGCAAGTGGATATATGGAGCTCTTTGGGGCCTATGCTGGGAAATGAAATATCTGCACCTAAAAACTAGACAGAAGCATTCTCAGGAACTTCTGTGTGATGAGTGCATTCAACTCACAGACTTCAACGTTCCTTTTGATAGAACAGTTTTGAAACTCTCCTTTTGTAGACTCTGCAAGTGTTTATTTCGATCGCTTTGAGGCCTACGCTGGAAAACGAAATGTCTTCAAATAACAACTACACAGAAACATTCTCAGAACATTCTTTGTGATGAGTGCATTCAACTCACAGACTTGAACCTTCCTTTTGAAAGAGCAGTTTTGAAACACTCTTTTTGTAGAATCTGCAAGTGGATATTTGGAGCGCTTCGGGGCCTATGCTGGGAAATGAAATATCTTCACCTAAAAACTAGACAGAAGCATTCTCAGAAACTTCTGTGTGATGAGTGCATTCAACTCACAGAGTTGAACATTCCTTTTGATAGAGCAGTTTGGAAACACTAATTTTGTAAAATCTGCAAGTGTTTATTTGGATCGCTTTGAGGCCTATGCTGGAAAAGGAAATATCTTCACATAAAAACTAGACAGAAGCATTCACAGAAACTTCTCTGTGATGAGTGCATTCTACTCACAGAGTTGAACCTTCTTTTTGATAGAAGAGTTTTCAAACTCTCTTTTTGTAGAATCTGCAAATGCATATTTGGAGCTGTATGATTCCAACGCTGGGAAAGGAAACATCCTCACATAGAAACTAGACAGAAGCATTCTCAGAAACTTGTTTGTGACGAGTGCATTCAACTCACAGACTTGAACCTTTCTTTTGAAAGAGCAGTTTTGGAACACTCTTTTTGTAGATTCTGCTAGTGTATATTTGGAGCGCTGTGAGGCCTATGTTGGGAAATGAAATATCTTCACCTAAAAACTAGACAGAAGCATTCTCAGAAACTTCTGTGTGATGAGTGCATTCAACTCACAGACTTGAACGTTCCTTTTGATAGAACAGTTTTGAAACACTCCTTTTATAGAATCTTTAAGGGTTGATTTCGAGCGCTTTGAGGCGTATGCTGGAAAAAGATATGTCTTCAAATAACAACTACACAGAAGCATTCTCAGAAACTTCTTTGTGATGAGTGCATTCAACTCACAGACTTGAACCTTCCCTTTGAAAGAGCAGTTTTGAAACACTCTTTTTGTAGAATCTGCAAGTGGATATTTGGAGCGCTTTGGGGCCTAGGCTGGGAAATGAAATATCTTCACCTAAAAACTAGACAGAAGCATTCTCAGAAACTTCTGTGTGATGAGTGCATTCAACTCACAGACTTCAACGTTCCTTTTGATAGAACAGTTTTGAAACTCACCTTTTGTAGAATCTGCAAGTGTTTATTTGGAGCGCTTTGAGGCCTATGCTGGAAAAGGAAATGTCTTCAAATAACAACTACACAGAAGCATTCTCAGAACCTTCTTTGTGATGAGTGCATTCAACTCACAGACTTGAACCTTCCTTTTGAAACAGCAGTTTTGAAACACTCTTTTTGTAGCATCTACAAATGGATATTTGGAGCGCTTTGGGGCCTATGCTGGGAAATGAAATATCTTCACCTAAAAACTAGACAGAAGCATTCTCAGAAACTTCTGTGTGATGAGTGCATTCAACTCACAGACTTGAACATTCCTTTTGATAGAGCAGTTTGGAAACACTAATTTTGTAAAATCTGCAAGTGTTTATTTGGAGCGCTTTGAGGCCTATGCTGGAAAAGGAAATATCTTCACATAAAAACTAGACAGAAGCATTCTCAGAAACTTCTCTGTGATGAGTGCATTCTACTCACAGAGTTGAACCTTCTTTTTGATACAAGAGTTTTCAAACACTCTTTTTGTAGAATCTGCAAGTGCATATTTGGAGCTGTTTGAGGCCAACGCTGGAAAAGGAAACATCCTCACATAGAAACTAGACAGAAGCATTCTCAGAAACTTGTTTGTGACGAGTGCATTCAACTCACAGAATTGAGCCTTTCTTTTGAAAGAGCAGTTTTGGAACACTCTTTTTGTAGAATCTGCTAGTGTATATTTGGAGCGCTGTGAGGCCTATGCTGGGAAATGAAATATCTTCACCTAAAAACAAGACAGAAGCATTCTCAGAAACTTCTGTGTGATGAGTGCATTCAACTCACAGACTTGAACGTTCCTTTTGATAGAACAGTTTTGAAACACTCCTTTTGTAGAATCTGCAAGTGTTTATTTGGAGCGCTTTGAGGCGTATGCTGGAAAAGGAAATGTCTTCAAATAACAACTACACAGAAGCATTCTCAGAAACTTCTTTGTGATGAGTGCATTCAACTCACAGACTTGAACCTTCCTTTTGAAAGAGCAGTTTTGAAACACTGTTTTGGTAGAATCTGCAAGTGGATATATGGAGCTCTTTGGGGCCTATGCTGGGAAATGAAATATCTGCACCTAAAAACTAGACAGAAGCATTCTCAGGAACTTCTGTGTGATGAGTGCATTCAACTCACAGACTTCAACGTTCCTTTTGATAGAACAGTTTTGAAACTCTCCTTTTGTAGACTCTGCAAGTGTTTATTTCGATCGCTTTGAGGCCTACGCTGGAAAACGAAATGTCTTCAAATAACAACTACACAGAAACATTCTCAGAACATTCTTTGTGATGAGTGCATTCAACTCACAGACTTGAACCTTCCTTTTGAAAGAGCAGTTTTGAAACACTCTTTTTGTAGAATCTGCAAGTGGATATTTGGAGCGCTTCGGGGCCTATGCTGGGAAATGAAATATCTTCACCTAAAAACTAGACAGAAGCATTCTCAGAAACTTCTGTGTGATGAGTGCATTCAACTCACAGAGTTGAACATTCCTTTTGATAGAGCAGTTTGGAAACACTAATTTTGTAAAATCTGCAAGTGTTTATTTGGATCGCTTTGAGGCCTATGCTGGAAAAGGAAATATCTTCACATAAAAACTAGACAGAAGCATTCACAGAAACTTCTCTGTGATGAGTGCATTCTACTCACAGAGTTGAACCTTCTTTTTGATAGAAGAGTTTTCAAACTCTCTTTTTGTAGAATCTGCAAATGCATATTTGGAGCTGTATGATTCCAACGCTGGGAAAGGAAACATCCTCACATAGAAACTAGACAGAAGCATTCTCAGAAACTTGTTTGTGACGAGTGCATTCAACTCACAGACTTGAACCTTTCTTTTGAAAGAGCAGTTTTGGAACACTCTTTTTGTAGATTCTGCTAGTGTATATTTGGAGCGCTGTGAGGCCTATGTTGGGAAATGAAATATCTTCACCTAAAAACTAGACAGAAGCATTCTCAGAAACTTCTGTGTGATGAGTGCATTCAACTCACAGACTTGAACGTTCCTTTTGATAGAACAGTTTTGAAACACTCCTTTTGTAGAATCTGCAAGTGTTTATTTGGAGCGCTTTGAGGCGTATGCTGGAAAAGGAAATGTCTTCAAATAACAACTACACAGAAGCATTCTCAGAAACTTCTTTGTGATGAGTGCATTCAACTCACAGACTTGAACCTTCCTTTTGAAAGAGCAGTTTTGAAACACTGTTTTGGTAGAATCTGCAAGTGGATATATGGAGCTCTTTGGGGCCTATGCTGGGAAATGAAATATCTGCACCTAAAAACTAGACAGAAGCATTCTCAGGAACTTCTGTGTGATGAGTGCATTCAACTTACAGACTTCAACGTTCCTTTTGATAGAACAGTTTTGAAACTCTCCTTTTGTAGACTCTGCAAGTGTTTATTTCGAGCGCTTTGAGGCCTACGCTGGAAAACGAAATGTCTTCAAATAACAACTACACAGAAACATTCTCAGAACATTCTTTGTGATGAGTGCATTCAACTCACAGACTTGAACCTTCCTTTTGAAAGAGCAGTTTTGAAACACTCTTTTTGTAGAATCTGCAAGTGGATATTTGGAGCGCTTCGGGGCCTATGCTGGGAAATGAAATATCTTCACCTAAAAACTAGACAGAAGCATTCTCAGAAACTTCTGTGTGATGAGTGCATTCAACTCACAGAGTTGAACATTCCTTTTGATAGAGCAGTTTGGAAACACTAATTTTGTAAAATCTGCAAGTGTTTATTTGGAACGCTTTGAGGCCTATGCTGGAAAAGGAAATATCTTCACATAAAAACTAGACAGAAGCATTCTCAGAAACTTCTCTGTGATGAGTGCATTCTACTCACAGAGTTGAACCTTCTTTTTGATAGAAGAGTTTTCAAACTCTCCTTTTGTAGAATCTGCAAATGCATATTTGGAGCTGTATGATTCCAACGCTGGGAAAGGAAACATCCTCACATAGAAACTAGACAGAAGCATTCTCAGAAACTTGTTTGTGACGAGTGCATTCAACTCACAGACTTGAACCTTTCTTTTGAAAGAGCAGTTTTGGAACACTCTTTTTGTAGATTCTGCTAGTGTATATTTGGAGCGCTGTGAGGCCTATGTTGGGAAATGAAATATCTTCACCTAAAAACTAGACAGAAGCATTCTCAGAAACTTCTGTGTGATGAGTGCATTCAACTCACAGACTTGAACGTTCCTTTTGATAGAACAGTTTTGAAACACTCCTTTTATAGAATCTTTAAGGGTTTATTTCGAGCGCTTTGAGGCGTATGCTGGAAAAAGATATGTCTTCAAATAACAACTACACAGAAGCATTCTCAGAAACTTCTTTGTGATGAGTGCATTCAACTCACAGACTTGAACCTTCCCTTTGAAAGAGCAGTTTTGAAACACTCTTTTTGTAGAATCTGGAAGTGGATATTTGGAGCGCTTTGGGGCCTAGGCTGGGAAATGAAATATCTTCACCTAAAAACTAGACAGAAGCATTCTCAGAAACTTCTGTGTGATGAGTGCATTCAACTCACAGACTTCAACGTTCCTTTTGATAGAACAGTTTTGAAACTCACCTTTTGTAGAATCTGCAAGTGTTTATTTCGAGCGCTTTGAGGCCTACGCTGGAAAACGAAATGTCTTCAAATAACAACTACACAGAAGCATTCTCAGAACCTTCTTTGTGATGAGTGCATTCAACTCACAGACTTGAACCTTCCTTTTGAAACAGCAGTTTTGAAACACTCTTTTTGTAGCATCTACAAATGGATATTTGGAGCGCTTTGGGGTCTATGCTGGGAAATGAAATATCTTCACCTAAAAACTAGACAGAAGCATTCTCAGAAACTTCTGTGTGATGAGTGCATTCAACTCACAGACTTGAACATTCCTTTTGATAGAGCAGTTTGGAAACACTAATTTTGTAAAATCTGCAAGTGTTTATTTGGAGCGCTTTGAGGCCTATGCTGGAAAAGGAAATATCGTCACATAAAAACTAGACAGAAGCATTCTCAGAAACTTCTCTGTGATGAGTGCATTCTACTCACAGAGTTGAACCTTCTTTTTGATAGAAGAGTTTTCAAACACTCTTTTTGTAGAATCTGCAAGTGCATATTTGGAGCTGTTTGAGGCCAACGCTGGAAAAGGAAACATCCTCACATAGAAACTAGACAGAAGCATTCTCAGAAACTTGTTTGTGACGAGTGCATTCAACTCACAGACTTGAACCTTTCTTTTGAAAGAGCAGTTTTGGAACACTCTTTTTGTAGAATCTGCTAGTGTATATTTGGAGCGCTGTGAGGCCTATGCTGGGAAATGAAATATCTTCACCTAAAAACAAGACAGAAGCATTCTCAGAAACTTCTGTGTGATGAGTGCATTCAACTCACAGACTTGAACGTTCCTTTTGATAGAACAGTTTTGAAACACTCCTTTTGTAGAATCTGCAAGTGTTTATTTGGAGCGCTTTGAGGCGTATGCTGGAAAAGGAAATGTCTTCAAATAACAACTACACAGAAGCATTCTCAGAAACTTCTTTGTGATGAGTGCATTCAACTCACAGACTTGAACCTTCCTTTTGAAAGAGCAGTTTTGAAACACTGTTTTGGTAGAATCTGCAAGTGGATATATGGGGCTCTTTGGGGCCTATGCTGGGAAATGAAATATCTGCACGTAAAAACTAGACAGAAGCATTCTCAGGAACTTCTGTGTGATGAGTGCATTCAACTCACAGACTTCAACGTTCCTTTTGATAGAACAGTTTTGAAACTCTCCTTTTGTAGACTCTGCAAGTGTTTATTTCGAGCGCTTTGAGGCCTACGCTGGAAAACGAAATGTCTTCAAATAACAACTACACAGAAACATTCTCAGAACATTCTTTGTGATGAGTGCATTCAACTCACAGACTTGAACCTTCCTTTTGAAAGAGCAGTTTTGAAACACTCTTTTTGTAGAATCTGCAAGTGGATATTTGGAGCGCTTCGGGGCCTATGCTGGGAAATGAAATATCTTCACCTAAAAACTAGACAGAAGCATTCTCAGAAACTTCTGTGTGATGAGTGCATTCAACTCACAGAGTTGAACATTCCTTTTGATAGAGCAGTTTGGAAACACTAATTTTGTAAAATCTGCAAGTGTTTATTTGGAACGCTTTGAGGCCTATGCTGGAAAAGGAAATATCTTCACATAAAAACTAGACAGAAGCATTCTCAGAAACTTCTCTGTGATGAGTGCATTCTACTCACAGAGTTGAACCTTCTTTTTGATAGAAGAGTTTTCAAACTCTCTTTTTGTAGAATCTGCAAATGCATATTTGGAGCTGTATGATTCCAACGCTGGGAAAGGAAACATCCTCACATAGAAACTAGACAGAAGCATTCTCAGAAACTTGTTTGTGACGAGTGCATTCAACTCACAGACTTGAACCTTTCTTTTGAAAGAGCAGTTTTGGAACACTCTTTTTGTAGATTCTGCTAGTGTATATTTGGAGCGCTGTGAGGCCTATGTTGGGAAATGAAATATCTTCACCTAAAAACTAGACAGAAGCATTCTCAGAAACTTCTGTGTGATGAGTGCATTCAACTCACAGACTTGAACGTTCCTTTTGATAGAACAGTTTTGAAACACTCCTTTTATAGAATCTTTAAGGGTTTATTTCGAGCGCTTTGAGGCGTATGCTGGAAAAAGATATGTCTTCAAATAACAACTACACAGAAGCATTCTCAGAAACTTCTTTGTGATGAGTGCATTCAACTCACAGACTTGAACCTTCCCTTTGAAAGAGCAGTTTTGAAACACTCTTTTTGTAGAATCTGCAAGTGGATATTTGGAGCGCTTTGGGGCCTAGGCTGGGAAATGAAATATCTTCACCTAAAAACTAGACAGAAGCATTCTCAGAAACTTCTGTGTGATGAGTGCATTCAACTCACAGACTTCAACGTTCCTTTTGATAGAACAGTTTTGAAACTCACCTTTTGTAGAATCTGCAAGTGTTTATTTCGAGCGCTTTGAGGCCTATGCTGGAAAAGGAAATGTCTTCAAATAACAACTACACAGAAGCATTCTCAGAACCTTCTTTGTGATGAGTGCATTCAACTCACAGACTTGAACCTTCCTTTTGAAACAGCAGTTTTGAAACACTCTTTTTGTAGCATCTACAAATGGATATTTGGAGCGCTTTGGGGCCTATGCTGGGAAATGAAATATCTTCACCTAAAAACTAGACAGAAGCATTCTCAGAAACTTCTGTGTGATGAGTGCATTCAACTCACAGACTTGAACGTTCCTTTTGATAGAACAGTTTTGAAACACTCCTTTTGTAGAATCTGCAAGTGTTTATTTGGAGCGCTTTGAGGCGTATGCTGGAAAAGGAAATGTCTTCAAATAACAACTACACAGAAGCATTCTCAGAAACTTCTTTGTGATGAGTGCATTCAACTCACAGACTTGAACCTTCCTTTTGAAAGAGCAGTTTTGAAACACTGTTTTGGTAGAATCTGCAAGTGGATATATGGAGCTCTTTGGGGCCTATGCTGGGAAATGAAATATCTGCACCTAAAAACTAGACAGAAGCATTCTCAGGAACTTCTGTGTGATGAGTGCATTCAACTTACAGACTTCAACGTTCCTTTTGATAGAACAGTTTTGAAACTCTCCTTTTGTAGACTCTGCAAGTGTTTATTTCGAGCGCTTTGAGGCCTACGCTGGAAAACGAAATGTCTTCAAATAACAACTACACAGAAACATTCTCAGAACATTCTTTGTGATGAGTGCATTCAACTCACAGACTTGAACCTTCCTTTTGAAAGAGCAGTTTTGAAACACTCTTTTTGTAGAATCTGCAAGTGGATATTTGGAGCGCTTCGGGGCCTATGCTGGGAAATGAAATATCTTCACCTAAAAACTAGACAGAAGCATTCTCAGAAACTTCTGTGTGATGAGTGCATTCAACTCACAGAGTTGAACATTCCTTTTGATAGAGCAGTTTGGAAACACTAATTTTGTAAAATCTGCAAGTGTTTATTTGGAACGCTTTGAGGCCTATGCTGGAAAAGGAAATATCTTCACATAAAAACTAGACAGAAGCATTCTCAGAAACTTCTCTGTGATGAGTGCATTCTACTCACAGAGTTGAACCTTCTTTTTGATAGAAGAGTTTTCAAACTCTCTTTTTGTAGAATCTGCAAATGCATATTTGGAGCTGTATGATTCCAACGCTGGGAAAGGAAACATCCTCACATAGAAACTAGACAGAAGCATTCTCAGAAACTTGTTTGTGACGAGTGCATTCAACTCACAGACTTGAACCTTTCTTTTGAAAGAGCAGTTTTGGAACACTCTTTTTGTAGATTCTGCTAGTGTATATTTGGAGCGCTGTGAGGCCTATGTTGGGAAATGAAATATCTTCACCTAAAAACTAGACAGAAGCATTCTCAGAAACTTCTGTGTGATGAGTGCATTCAACTCACAGACTTGAACGTTCCTTTTGATAGAACAGTTTTGAAACACTCCTTTTATAGAATCTTTAAGGGTTTATTTCGAGCGCTTTGAGGCGTATGCTGGAAAAAGATATGTCTTCAAATAACAACTACACAGAAGCATTCTCAGAAACTTCTTTGTGATGAGTGCATTCAACTCACAGACTTGAACCTTCCCTTTGAAAGAGCAGTTTTGAAACACTCTTTTTGTAGAATCTGGAAGTGAATATTTGGAGCGCTTTGGGGCCTAGGCTGGGAAATGAAATATCTTCACCTAAAAACTAGACAGAAGCATTCTCAGAAACTTCTGTGTGATGAGTGCATTCAACTCACAGACTTCAACGTTCCTTTTGATAGAACAGTTTTGAAACTCACCTTTTGTAGAATCTGCAAGTGTTTATTTCGAGCGCTTTGAGGCCTATGCTGGAAAAGGAAATGTCTTCAAATAACAACTACACAGAAGCATTCTCAGAACCTTCTTTGTGATGAGTGCATTCAACTCACAGACTTGAACCTTCCTTTTGAAACAGCAGTTTTGAAACACTCTTTTTGTAGCATCTACAAATGGATATTTGGAGCGCTTTGGGGCCTATGCTGGGAAATGAAATATCTTCACCTAAAAACTAGACAGAAGCATTCTCAGAAACTTCTGTGTGATGAGTGCATTCAACTCACAGACTTGAACATTCCTTTTGATAGAGCAGTTTGGAAACACTAATTTTGTAAAATCTGCAAGTGTTTATTTGGAGCGCTTTGAGGCCTATGCTGGAAAAGGAAATATCTTCACATAAAAACTAGACAGAAGCATTCTCAGAAACTTCTCTGTGATGAGTGCATTCTACTCACAGAGTTGAACCTTCTTTTTGATAGAAGAGTTTTCAAACACTCTTTTTGTAGAATCTGCAAGTGCATATTTGGAGCTGTTTGAGGCCAACGCTGGAAAAGGAAACATCCTCACATAGAAACTAGACAGAAGCATTCTCAGAAACTTGTTTGTGACGAGTGCATTCAACTCACAGACTTGAACCTTTCTTTTGAAAGAGCAGTTTTGGAACACTCTTTTTGTAGAATCTGCTAGTGTATATTTGGAGCGCTGTGAGGCCTATGCTGGGAAATGAAATATCTTCACCTAAAAACAAGACAGAAGCATTCTCAGAAACTTCTGTGTGATGAGTGCATTCAACTCACAGACTTGAACGTTCCTTTTGATAGAACAGTTTTGAAACACTCCTTTTGTAGAATCTGCAAGTGTTTATTTGGAGCGCTTTGAGGCGTATGCTGGAAAAGGAAATGTCTTCAAATAACAACTACACAGAAGCATTCTCAGAAACTTCTTTGTGATGAGTGCATTCAACTCACAGACTTGAACCTTCCTTTTGAAAGAGCAGTTTTGAAACACTGTTTTGGTAGAATCTGCAAGTGGATATATGGGGCTCTTTGGGGCCTATGCTGGGAAATGAAATATCTGCACCTAAAAACTAGACAGAAGCATTCTCAGGAACTTCTGTGTGATGAGTGCATTCAACTCACAGACTTCAACGTTCCTTTTGATAGAACAGTTTTGAAACTCTCCTTTTGTAGACTCTGCAAGTGTTTATTTCGAGCGCTTTGAGGCCTACGCTGGAAAACGAAATGTCTTCAAATAACAACTACACAGAAACATTCTCAGAACATTCTTTGTGATGAGTGCATTCAACTCACAGACTTGAACCTTCCTTTTGAAAGAGCAGTTTTGAAACACTCTTTTTGTAGAATCTGCAAGTGGATATTTGGAGCGCTTCGGGGCCTATGCTGGGAAATGAAATATCTTCACCTAAAAACTAGACAGAAGCATTCTCAGAAACTTCTGTGTGATGAGTGCATTCAACTCACAGAGTTGAACATTCCTTTTGATAGAGCAGTTTGGAAACACTAATTTTGTAAAATCTGCAAGTGTTTATTTGGAACGCTTTGAGGCCTATGCTGGAAAAGGAAATATCTTCACATAAAAACTAGACAGAAGCATTCTCAGAAACTTCTCTGTGATGAGTGCATTCTACTCACAGAGTTGAACCTTCTTTTTGATAGAAGAGTTTTCAAACTCTCTTTTTGTAGAATCTGCAAATGCATATTTGGAGCTGTATGATTCCAACGCTGGGAAAGGAAACATCCTCACATAGAAACTAGACAGAAGCATTCTCAGAAACTTGTTTGTGACGAGTGCATTCAACTCACAGACTTGAACCTTTCTTTTGAAAGAGCAGTTTTGAACACTCTTTTTGTAGATTCTGCTAGTGCATATTTGGAGCGCTGTGAGGCCTATGTTGGGAAATGAAATATCTTCACCTAAAAACTAGACAGAAGCATTCTCAGAAACTTCTGTGTGATGAGTGCATTCAACTCACAGACTTGAACGTTCCTTTTGATAGAACAGTTTTGAAACACTCCTTTTATAGAATCTTTAAGGGTTTATTTCGAGCGCTTTGGGGCGTATGCTGGAAAAAGATATGTCTTCAAATAACAACTACACAGAAGCATTCTCAGAAACTTCTTTGTGATGAGTGCATTCAACTCACAGACTTGAACCTTCCCTTTGAAAGAGCAGTTTTGAAACACTCTTTTTGTAGAATCTGCAAGTGGATATTTGGAGCGCTTTGGGGCCTAGGCTGGGAAATGAAATATCTTCACCTAAAAACTAGACAGAAGCATTCTCAGAAACTTCTGTGTGATGAGTGCATTCAACTCACAGACTTCAACGTTCCTTTTGATAGAACAGTTTTGAAACTCACCTTTTGTAGAATCTGCAAGTGTTTATTTCGAGCGCTTTGAGGCCTATGCTGGAAAAGGAAATGTCTTCAAATAACAACTACACAGAAGCATTCTCAGAACCTTCTTTGTGATGAGTGCATTCAACTCACAGACTTGAACCTTCCTTTTGAAACAGCAGTTTTGAAACACTCTTTTTGTAGCATCTACAAATGGATATTTGGAGCGCTTTGGGGCCTATGCTGGGAAATGAAATATCTTCACCTAAAAACTAGACAGAAGCATTCTCAGAAACTTCTGTGTGATGAGTGCATTCAACTCACAGACTTGAACATTCCTTTTGATAGAGCAGTTTGGAAACACTAATTTTGTAAAATCTGCAAGTGTTTATTTGGAGCGCTTTGAGGCCTATGCTGGAAAAGGAAATATCTTCACATAAAAACTAGACAGAAGCATTCTCAGAAACTTCTCTGTCATGAGTGCATTCTACTCACAGAGTTGAACCTTCTTTTTGATACAAGAGTTTTCAAACACTCTTTTTGTAGAATCTGCAAGTGCATATTTGGAGCTGTTTGAGGCCAACGCTGGAAAAGGAAACATCCTCACATAGAAACTAGACAGAAGCATTCTCAGAAACTTGTTTGTGACGAGTGCATTCAACTCACAGACTTGAGCCTTTCTTTTGAAAGAGCAGTTTTGGAACACTCTTTTTGTAGAATCTGCTAGTGTATATTTGGAGCGCTGTGAGGCCTATGCTGGGAAATGAAATATCTTCACCTAAAAACAAGACAGAAGCATTCTCAGAAACTTCTGTGTGATGAGTGCATTCAACTCACAGACTTGAACGTTCCTTTTGATAGAACAGTTTTGAAACACTCCTTTTGTAGAATCTGCAAGTGTTTATTTGGAGCGCTTTGAGGCGTATGCTGGAAAAGGAAATGTCTTCAAATAACAACTACACAGAAGCATTCTCAGAAACTTCTTTGTGATGAGTGCATTCAACTCACAGACTTGAACCTTCCTTTTGAAAGAGCAGTTTTGAAACACTGTTTTGGTAGAATCTGCAAGTGGATATATGGGGCTCTTTGGGGCCTATGCTGGGAAATGAAATATCTGCACCTAAAAACTAGACAGAAGCATTCTCAGGAACTTCTGTGTGATGAGTGCATTCAACTCACAGACTTCAACGTTCCTTTTGATAGAACAGTTTTGAAACTCTCCTTTTGTAGACTCTGCAAGTGTTTATTTCGAGCGCTTTGAGGCCTACGCTGGAAAACGAAATGTCTTCAAATAACAACTACACAGAAACATTCTCAGAACATTCTTTGTGATGAGTGCATTCAACTCACAGACTTGAACCTTCCTTTTGAAAGAGCAGTTTTGAAACACTCTTTTTGTAGAATCTGCAAGTGGATATTTGGAGCGCTTCGGGGCCTATGCTGGGAAATGAAATATCTTCACCTAAAAACTAGACAGAAGCATTCTCAGAAACTTCTGTGTGATGAGTGCATTCAACTCACAGAGTTGAACATTCCTTTTGATAGAGCAGTTTGGAAACACTAATTTTGTAAAATCTGCAAGTGTTTATTTGGAACGCTTTGAGGCCTATGCTGGAAAAGGAAATATCTTCACATAAAAACTAGACAGAAGCATTCTCAGAAACTTCTCTGTGATGAGTGCATTCTACTCACAGAGTTGAACCTTCTTTTTGATAGAAGAGTTTTCAAACTCTCTTTTTGTAGAATCTGCAAATGCATATTTGGAGCTGTATGATTCCAACGCTGGGAAAGGAAACATCCTCACATAGAAACTAGACAGAAGCATTCTCAGAAACTTGTTTGTGACGAGTGCATTCAACTCACAGACTTGAACCTTTCTTTTGAAAGAGCAGTTTTGGAACACTCTTTGTAGATTCTGCTAGTGTATATTTGGAGCGCTGTGAGGCCTATGTTGGGAAATGAAATATCTTCACCTAAAAACTAGACAGAAGCATTCTCAGAAACTTCTGTGTGATGAGTGCATTCAACTCACAGACTTGAACGTTCCTTTTGATAGAACAGTTTTGAAACACTCCTTTTATAGAATCTTTAAGGGTTTATTTCGAGCGCTTTGAGGCGTATGCTGGAAAAAGATATGTCTTCAAATAAAAACTACACAGAAGCATTCTCAGAAACTTCTTTGTGATGAGTGCATTCAACTCACAGACTTGAACCTTCCCTTTGAAAGAGCAGTTTTGAAACACTCTTTTTGTAGAATCTGCAAGTGGATATTTGGAGCGCTTTGGGGCCTAGGCTGGGAAATGAAATATCTTCACCTAAAAACTAGACAGAAGCATTCTCAGAAACTTCTGTGTGATGAGTGCATTCAACTCACAGACTTCAACGTTCCTTTTGATAGAACAGTTTTGAAACTCACCTTTTGTAGAATCTGCAAGTGTTTATTTCGTGCGCTTTGAGGCCTATGCTGGAAAAGGAAATGTCTTCAAATAACAACTACACAGAAGCATTCTCAGAACTTTCTTTGTGATGAGTGCATTCAACTCACAGACTTGAACCTTCCTTTTGAAACAGCAGTTTTGAAACACTCTTTTTGTAGCATCTACAAATGGATATTTGGAGCTCTTTGGGGCCTATGCTGGGAAATGAAATATCTTCACCTAAAAACTAGACAGAAGCATTCTCAGAAACTTCTGTGTGATGAGTGCATTCAACTCACAGACTTGAACATTCCTTTTGATAGAGCAGTTTGGAAACACTAATTTTGTAAAATCTGCAAGTGTTTATTTGGAGCGCTTTGAGGCCTATGCTGGAAAAGGAAATATCTTCACATAAAAACTAGACAGAAGCATTCTCAGAAACTTCTCTGTCATGAGTGCATTCTACTCACAGAGTTGAACCTTCTTTTTGATACAAGAGTTTTCAAACACTCTTTTTGTAGAATCTGCAAGTGCATATTTGGAGCTGTTTGAGGCCAACGCTGGAAAAGGAAACATCCTCACATAGAAACTAGACAGAAGCATTCTCAGAAACTTGTTTGTGACGAGTGCATTCAACTCACAGACTTGAGCCTTTCTTTTGAAAGAGCAGTTTTGGAACACTCTTTTTGTAGAATCTGCTAGTGTATATTTGGAGCGCTGTGAGGCCTATGCTGGGAAATGAAATATCTTCACCTAAAAACAAGACAGAAGCATTCTCAGAAACTTCTGTGTGATGAGTGCATTCAACTCACAGACTTGAACGTTCCTTTTGATAGAACAGTTTTGAAACACTCCTTTTGTAGAATCTGCAAGTGTTTATTTGGAGCGCTTTGAGGCGTATGCTGGAAAAGGAAATGTCTTCAAATAACAACTACACAGAAGCATTCTCAGAAACTTCTTTGTGATGAGTGCATTCAACTCACAGACTTGAACCTTCCTTTTGAAAGAGCAGTTTTGAAACACTGTTTTGGTAGAATCTGCAAGTGGATATATGGGGCTCTTTGGGGCCTATGCTGGGAAATGAAATATCTGCACCTAAAAACTAGACAGAAGCATTCTCAGGAACTTCTGTGTGATGAGTGCATTCAACTCACAGACTTCAACGTTCCTTTTGATAGAACAGTTTTGAAACTCTCCTTTTGTAGACTCTGCAAGTGTTTATTTCGAGCGCTTTGAGGCCTACGCTGGAAAACGAAATGTCTTCAAATAACAACTACACAGAAACATTCTCAGAACATTCTTTGTGATGAGTGCATTCAACTCACAGACTTGAACCTTCCTTTTGAAAGAGCAGTTTTGAAACACTCTTTTTGTAGAATCTGCAAGTGGATATTTGGAGCGCTTCGGGGCCTATGCTGGGAAATGAAATATCTTCACCTAAAAACTAGACAGAAGCATTCTCAGAAACTTCTGTGTGATGAGTGCATTCAACTCACAGAGTTGAACATTCCTTTTGATAGAGCAGTTTGGAAACACTAATTTTGTAAAATCTGCAAGTGTTTATTTGGAACGCTTTGAGGCCTATGCTGGAAAAGGAAATATCTTCACATAAAAACTAGACAGAAGCATTCTCAGAAACTTCTCTGTGATGAGTGCATTCTACTCACAGAGTTGAACCTTCTTTTTGATAGAAGAGTTTTCAAACTCTCTTTTTGTAGAATCTGCAAATGCATATTTGGAGCTGTATGATTCCAACGCTGGGAAAGGAAACATCCTCACATAGAAACTAGACAGAAGCATTCTCAGAAACTTGTTTGTGACGAGTGCATTCAACTCACAGACTTGAACCTTTCTTTTGAAAGAGCAGTTTTGGAACACTCTTTTTGTAGATTCTGCTAGTGTATATTTGGAGCGCTGTGAGGCCTATGTTGGGAAATGAAATATCTTCACCTAAAAACTAGACAGAAGCATTCTCAGAAACTTCTGTGTGATGAGTGCATTCAACTCACAGACTTGAACGTTCCTTTTGATAGAACAGTTTTGAAACACTCCTTTTATAGAATCTTTAAGGGTTTATTTCGAGCGCTTTGAGGCGTATGCTGGAAAAAGATATGTCTTCAAATAACAACTACACAGAAGCATTCTCAGAAACTTCTTCGTGATGAGTGCATTCAACTCACAGACTTGAACCTTCCCTTTGAAAGAGCAGTTTTGAAACACTCTTTTTGTAGAATCTGCAAGTGGATATTTGGAGCGCTTTGGGGCCTAGGCTGGGAAATGAAATATCTTCACCTAAAAACTAGACAGAAGCATTCTCAGAAACTTCTGTGTGATGAGTGCATTCAACTCACAGACTTCAACGTTCCTTTTGATAGAACAGTTTTGAAACTCACCTTTTGTAGAATCTGCAAGTGTTTATTTCGAGCGCTTTGAGGCCTATGCTGGAAAAGGAAATGTCTTCAAATAACAACTACACAGAAGCATTCTCAGAACTTTCTTTGTGATGAGTGCATTCAACTCACAGACTTGAACCTTCCTTTTGAAACAGCAGTTTTGAAACACTCTTTTTGTAGCATCTACAAATGGATATTTGGAGCGCTTTGGGGCCTATGCTGGGAAATGAAATATCTTCACCTAAAAACTAGACAGAAGCATTCTCAGAAACTTCTGTGTGATGAGTGCATTCAACTCACAGACTTGAACATTCCTTTTGATACAGCAGTTTGGAAACACTAATTTTGTAAAATCTGCAAGTGTTTATTTGGAGCGCTTTGAGGCCTATGCTGGAAAAGGAAATATCTTCACATAAAAACTAGACAGAAGCATTCTCAGAAACTTCTCTGTGATGAGTGCATTCTACTCACAGAGTTGAACCTTCTTTTTGATACAAGAGTTTTCAAACACTCTTTTTGTAGAATCTGCAAGTGCATATTTGGAGCTGTTTGAGGCCAACGCTGGAAAAGGAAACATCCTCACATAGAAACTAGACAGAAGCATTCTCAGAAACTTGTTTGTGACGAGTGCATTCAACTCACAGACTTGAGCCTTTCTTTTGAAAGAGCAGTTTTGGAACACTCTTTTTGTAGAATCTGCTAGTGTATATTTGGAGCGCTGTGAGGCCTATGCTGGGAAATGAAATATCTTCACCTAAAAACAAGACAGAAGCATTCTCAGAAACTTCTGTGTGATGAGTGCATTCAACTCACAGACTTGAACGTTCCTTTTGATAGAACAGTTTTGAAACACTCCTTTTGTAGAATCTGCAAGTGTTTATTTGGAGCGCTTTGAGGCGTATGCTGGAAAAGGAAATGTCTTCAAATAACAACTACACAGAAGCATTCTCAGAAACTTCTTTGTGATGAGTGCATTCAACTCACAGACTTGAACCTTCCTTTTGAAAGAGCAGTTTTGAAACACTGTTTTGGTAGAATCTGCAAGTGGATATATGGGGCTCTTTGGGGCCTATGCTGGGAAATGAAATATCTGCACCTAAAAACTAGACAGAAGCATTCTCAGGAACTTCTGTGTGATGAGTGCATTCAACTCACAGACTTCAACGTTCCTTTTGATAGAACAGTTTTGAAACTCTCCTTTTGTAGACTCTGCAAGTGTTTATTTCGAGCGCTTTGAGGCCTACGCTGGAAAACGAAATGTCTTCAAATAACAACTACACAGAAACATTCTCAGAACATTCTTTGTGATGAGTGCATTCAACTCACAGACTTGAACCTTCCTTTTGAAAGAGCAGTTTTGAAACACTCTTTTTGTAGAATCTGCAAGTGGATATTTGGAGCGCTTCGGGGCCTATGCTGGGAAATGAAATATCTTCACCTAAAAACTAGACAGAAGCATTCTCAGAAACTTCTGTGTGATGAGTGCATTCAACTCACAGAGTTGAACATTCCTTTTGATAGAGCAGTTTGGAAACACTAATTTTGTAAAATCTGCAAGTGTTTATTTGGAACGCTTTGAGGCCTATGCTGGAAAAGGAAATATCTTCACATAAAAACTAGACAGAAGCATTCTCAGAAACTTCTCTGTGATGAGTGCATTCTACTCACAGAGTTGAACCTTCTTTTTGATAGAAGAGTTTTCAAACTCTCTTTTTGTAGAATCTGCAAATGCATATTTGGAGCTGTATGATTCCAACGCTGGGAAAGGAAACATCCTCACATAGAAACTAGACAGAAGCATTCTCAGAAACTTGTTTGTGACGAGTGCATTCAACTCACAGACTTGAACCTTTCTTTTGAAAGAGCAGTTTTGGAACACTCTTTTTGTAGATTCTGCTAGTGTATATTTGGAGCGCTGTGAGGCCTATGTTGGGAAATGAAATATCTTCACCTAAAAACTAGACAGAAGCATTCTCAGAAACTTCTGTGTGATGAGTGCATTCAACTCACAGACTTGAACGTTCCTTTTGATAGAACAGTTTTGAAACACTCCTTTTATAGAATCTTTAAGGGTTTATTTCGAGCGCTTTGAGGCGTATGCTGGAAAAAGATATGTCTTCAAATAACAACTACACAGAAGCATTCTCAGAAACTTCTTTGTGATGAGTGCATTCAACTCACAGACTTGAACCTTCCCTTTGAAAGAGCAGTTTTGAAACACTCTTTTTGTAGAATCTGGAAGTGGATATTTGGAGCGCTTTGGGGCCTAGGCTGGGAAATGAAATATCTTCACCTAAAAACTAGACAGAAGCATTCTCAGAAACTTCTGTGTGATGAGTGCATTCAACTCACAGACTTCAACGTTCCTTTTGATAGAACAGTTTTGAAACTCACCTTTTGTAGAATCTGCAAGTGTTTATTTCGAGCGCTTTGAGGCCTATGCTGGAAAAGGAAATGTCTTCAAATAACAACTACACAGAAGCATTCTCAGAACCTTCTTTGTGATGAGTGCATTCAACTCACAGACTTGAACCTTCCTTTTGAAACAGCAGTTTTGAAACACTCTTTTTGTAGCATCTACAAATGGATATTTGGAGCGCTTTGGGGCCTATGCTGGGAAATGAAATATCTTCACCTAAAAACTAGACAGAAGCATTCTCAGAAACTTCTGTGTGATGAGTGCATTCAACTCACAGACTTGAACATTCCTTTTGATAGAGCAGTTTGGAAACACTAATTTTGTAAAATCTGCAAGTGTTTATTTGGAGCGCTTTGAGGCCTATGCTGGAAAAGGAAATATCTTCACATAAAAACTAGACAGAAGCATTCTCAGAAACTTCTCTGTCATGAGTGCATTCTACTCACAGAGTTGAACCTTCTTTTTGATACAAGAGTTTTCAAACACTCTTTTTGTAGAATCTGCAAGTGCATATTTGGAGCTGTTTGAGGCCAACGCTGGAAAAGGAAACATCCTCACATAGAAACTAGACAGAAGCATTCTCAGAAACTTGTTTGTGACGAGTGCATTCAACTCACAGACTTGAGCCTTTCTTTTGAAAGAGCAGTTTTGGAACACTCTTTTTGTAGAATCTGCTAGTGTATATTTGGAGCGCTGTGAGGCCTATGCTGGGAAATGAAATATCTTCACCTAAAAACAAGACAGAAGCATTCTCAGAAACTTCTGTGTGATGAGTGCATTCAACTCACAGACTTGAACGTTCCTTTTGATAGAACAGTTTTGAAACACTCCTTTTGTAGAATCTGCAAGTGTTTATTTGGAGCGCTTTGAGGCGTATGCTGGAAAAGGAAATGTCTTCAAATAACAACTACACAGAAGCATTCTCAGAAACTTCTTTGTGATGAGTGCATTCAACTCACAGACTTGAACCTTCCTTTTGAAAGAGCAGTTTTGAAACACTGTTTTGGTAGAATCTGCAAGTGGATATATGGGGCTCTTTGGGGCCTATGCTGGGAAATGAAATATCTGCACCTAAAAACTAGACAGAAGCATTCTCAGGAACTTCTGTGTGATGAGTGCATTCAACTCACAGACTTCAACGTTCCTTTTGATAGAACAGTTTTGAAACTCTCCTTTTGTAGACTCTGCAAGTGTTTATTTCGAGCGCTTTGAGGCCTACGCTGGAAAACGAAATGTCTTCAAATAACAACTACACAGAAACATTCTCAGAACATTCTTTGTGATGAGTGCATTCAACTCACAGACTTGAACCTTCCTTTTGAAAGAGCAGTTTTGAAACACTCTTTTTGTAGAATCTGCAAGTGGATATTTGGAGCGCTTCGGGGCCTATGCTGGGAAATGAAATATCTTCACCTAAAAACTAGACAGAAGCATTCTCAGAAACTTCTGTGTGATGAGTGCATTCAACTCACAGAGTTGAACATTCCTTTTGATAGAGCAGTTTGGAAACACTAATTTTGTAAAATCTGCAAGTGTTTATTTGGATCGCTTTGAGGCCTATGCTGGAAAAGGAAATATCTTCACATAAAAACTAGACAGAAGCATTCACAGAAACTTCTCTGTGATGAGTGCATTCTACTCACAGAGTTGAACCTTCTTTTTGATAGAAGAGTTTTCAAACTCTCTTTTTGTAGAATCTGCAAATGCATATTTGGAGCTGTATGATTCCAACGCTGGGAAAGGAAACATCCTCACATAGAAACTAGACAGAAGCATTCTCAGAAACTTGTTTGTGACGAGTGCATTCAACTCACAGACTTGAACCTTTCTTTTGAAAGAGCAGTTTTGGAACACTCTTTTTGTAGATTCTGCTAGTGTATATTTGGAGCGCTGTGAGGCCTATGTTGGGAAATGAAATATCTTCACCTAAAAACTAGACAGAAGCATTCTCAGAAACTTCTGTGTGATGAGTGCATTCAACTCACAGACTTGAACGTTCCTTTTGATAGAACAGTTTTGAAACACTCCTTTTATAGAATCTTTAAGGGTTGATTTCGAGCGCTTTGAGGCGTATGCTGGAAAAAGATATGTCTTCAAATAACAACTACACAGAAGCATTCTCAGAAACTTCTTTGTGATGAGTGCATTCAACTCACAGACTTGAACCTTCCCTTTGAAAGAGCAGTTTTGAAACACTCTTTTTGTAGAATCTGCAAGTGGATATTTGGAGCGCTTTGGGGCCTAGGCTGGGAAATGAAATATCTTCACCTAAAAACTAGACAGAAGCATTCTCAGAAACTTCTGTGTGATGAGTGCATTCAACTCACAGACTTCAACGTTCCTTTTGATAGAACAGTTTTGAAACTCACCTTTTGTAGAATCTGCAAGTGTTTATTTGGAGCGCTTTGAGGCCTATGCTGGAAAAGGAAATGTCTTCAAATAACAACTACACAGAAGCATTCTCAGAACCTTCTTTGTGATGAGTGCATTCAACTCACAGACTTGAACCTTCCTTTTGAAACAGCAGTTTTGAAACACTCTTTTTGTAGCATCTACAAATGGATATTTGGAGCGCTTTGGGGCCTATGCTGGGAAATGAAATATCTTCACCTAAAAACTAGACAGAAGCATTCTCAGAAACTTCTGTGTGATGAGTGCATTCAACTCACAGACTTGAACATTCCTTTTGATAGAGCAGTTTGGAAACACTAATTTTGTAAAATCTGCAAGTGTTTATTTGGAGCGCTTTGAGGCCTATGCTGGAAAAGGAAATATCTTCACATAAAAACTAGACAGAAGCATTCTCAGAAACTTCTCTGTGATGAGTGCATTCTACTCACAGAGTTGAACCTTCTTTTTGATACAAGAGTTTTCAAACACTCTTTTTGTAGAATCTGCAAGTGCATATTTGGAGCTGTTTGAGGCCAACGCTGGAAAAGGAAACATCCTCACATAGAAACTAGACAGAAGCATTCTCAGAAACTTGTTTGTGACGAGTGCATTCAACTCACAGAATTGAGCCTTTCTTTTGAAAGAGCAGTTTTGGAACACTCTTTTTGTAGAATCTGCTAGTGTATATTTGGAGCGCTGTGAGGCCTATGCTGGGAAATGAAATATCTTCACCTAAAAACAAGACAGAAGCATTCTCAGAAACTTCTGTGTGATGAGTGCATTCAACTCACAGACTTGAACGTTCCTTTTGATAGAACAGTTTTGAAACACTCCTTTTGTAGAATCTGCAAGTGTTTATTTGGAGCGCTTTGAGGCGTATGCTGGAAAAGGAAATGTCTTCAAATAACAACTACACAGAAGCATTCTCAGAAACTTCTTTGTGATGAGTGCATTCAACTCACAGACTTGAACCTTCCTTTTGAAAGAGCAGTTTTGAAACACTGTTTTGGTAGAATCTGCAAGTGGATATATGGAGCTCTTTGGGGCCTATGCTGGGAAATGAAATATCTGCACCTAAAAACTAGAGAGAAGCATTCTCAGGAACTTCTGTGTGATGAGTGCATTCAACTCACAGACTTCAACGTTCCTTTTGATAGAACAGTTTTGAAACTCTCCTTTTGTAGACTCTGCAAGTGTTTATTTCGATCGCTTTGAGGCCTACGCTGGAAAACGAAATGTCTTCAAATAACAACTACACAGAAACATTCTCAGAACATTCTTTGTGATGAGTGCATTCAACTCACAGACTTGAACCTTCCTTTTGAAAGAGCAGTTTTGAAACACTCTTTTTGTAGAATCTGCAAGTGGATATTTGGAGCGCTTCGGGGCCTATGCTGGGAAATGAAATATCTTCACCTAAAAACTAGACAGAAGCATTCTCAGAAACTTCTGTGTGATGAGTGCATTCAACTCACAGAGTTGAACATTCCTTTTGATAGAGCAGTTTGGAAACACTAATTTTGTAAAATCTGCAAGTGTTTATTTGGATCGCTTTGAGGCCTATGCTGGAAAAGGAAATATCTTCACATAAAAACTAGACAGAAGCATTCACAGAAACTTCTCTGTGATGAGTGCATTCTACTCACAGAGTTGAACCTTCTTTTTGATAGAAGAGTTTTCAAACTCTCTTTTTGTAGAATCTGCAAATGCATATTTGGAGCTGTATGATTCCAACGCTGGGAAAGGAAACATCCTCACATAGAAACTAGACAGAAGCATTCTCAGAAACTTGTTTGTGACGAGTGCATTCAACTCACAGACTTGAACCTTTCTTTTGAAAGAGCAGTTTTGGAACACTCTTTTTGTAGATTCTGCTAGTGTATATTTGGAGCGCTGTGAGGCCTATGTTGGGAAATGAAATATCTTCACCTAAAAACTAGACAGAAGCATTCTCAGAAACTTCTGTGTGATGAGTGCATTCAACTCACAGACTTGAACGTTCCTTTTGATAGAACAGTTTTGAAACACTCCTTTTGTAGAATCTGCAAGTGTTTATTTGGAGCGCTTTGAGGCGTATGCTGGAAAAGGAAATGTCTTCAAATAACAACTACACAGAAGCATTCTCAGAAACTTCTTTGTGATGAGTGCATTCAACTCACAGACTTGAACCTTCCTTTTGAAAGAGCAGTTTTGAAACACTGTTTTGGTAGAATCTGCAAGTGGATATATGGAGCTCTTTGGGGCCTATGCTGGGAAATGAAATATCTGCACCTAAAAACTAGACAGAAGCATTCTCAGGAACTTCTGTGTGATGAGTGCATTCAACTTACAGACTTCAACGTTCCTTTTGATAGAACAGTTTTGAAACTCTCCTTTTGTAGACTCTGCAAGTGTTTATTTCGATCGCTTTGAGGCCTACGCTGGAAAACGAAATGTCTTCAAATAACAACTACACAGAAACATTCTCAGAACATTCTTTGTGATGAGTGCATTCAACTCACAGACTTGAACCTTCCTTTTGAAAGAGCAGTTTTGAAACACTCTTTTTGTAGAATCTGCAAGTGGATATTTGGAGCGCTTCGGGGCCTATGCTGGGAAATGAAATATCTTCACCTAAAAACTAGACAGAAGCATTCTCAGAAACTTCTGTGTGATGAGTGCATTCAACTCACAGAGTTGAACATTCCTTTTGATAGAGCAGTTTGGAAACACTAATTTTGTAAAATCTGCAAGTGTTTATTTGGAACGCTTTGAGGCCTATGCTGGAAAAGGAAATATCTTCACATAAAAACTAGACAGAAGCATTCTCAGAAACTTCTCTGTGATGAGTGCATTCTACTCACAGAGTTGAACCTTCTTTTTGATAGAAGAGTTTTCAAACTCTCTTTTTGTAGAATCTGCAAATGCATATTTGGAGCTGTATGATTCCAACGCTGGGAAAGGAAACATCCTCACATAGAAACTAGACAGAAGCATTCTCAGAAACTTGTTTGTGACGAGTGCATTCAACTCACAGACTTGAACCTTTCTTTTGAAAGAGCAGTTTTGGAACACTCTTTTTGTAGATTCTGCTAGTGTATATTTGGAGCGCTGTGAGGCCTATGTTGGGAAATGAAATATCTTCACCTAAAAACTAGACAGAAGCATTCTCAGAAACTTCTGTGTGATGAGTGCATTCAACTCACAGACTTGAACGTTCCTTTTGATAGAACAGTTTTGAAACACTCCTTTTATAGAATCTTTAAGGGTTTATTTCGAGCGCTTTGAGGCGTATGCTGGAAAAAGATATGTCTTCAAATAACAACTACACAGAAGCATTCTCAGAAACTTCTTTGTGATGAGTGCATTCAACTCACAGACTTGAACCTTCCCTTTGAAAGAGCAGTTTTGAAACACTCTTTTTGTAGAATCTGGAAGTGGATATTTGGAGCGCTTTGGGGCCTAGGCTGGGAAATGAAATATCTTCACCTAAAAACTAGACAGAAGCATTCTCAGAAACTTCTGTGTGATGAGTGCATTCAACTCACAGACTTCAACGTTCCTTTTGATAGAACAGTTTTGAAACTCACCTTTTGTAGAATCTGCAAGTGTTTATTTCGAGCGCTTTGAGGCCTATGCTGGAAAAGGAAATGTCTTCAAATAACAACTACACAGAAGCATTCTCAGAACCTTCTTTGTGATGAGTGCATTCAACTCACAGACTTGAACCTTCCTTTTGAAACAGCAGTTTTGAAACACTCTTTTTGTAGCATCTACAAATGGATATTTGGAGCGCTTTGGGGTCTATGCTGGGAAATGAAATATCTTCACCTAAAAACTAGACAGAAGCATTCTCAGAAACTTCTGTGTGATGAGTGCATTCAACTCACAGACTTGAACATTCCTTTTGATAGAGCAGTTTGGAAACACTAATTTTGTAAAATCTGCAAGTGTTTATTTGGAGCGCTTTGAGGCCTATGCTGGAAAAGGAAATATCGTCACATAAAAACTAGACAGAAGCATTCTCAGAAACTTCTCTGTGATGAGTGCATTCTACTCACAGAGTTGAACCTTCTTTTTGATAGAAGAGTTTTCAAACACTCTTTTTGTAGAATCTGCAAGTGCATATTTGGAGCTGTTTGAGGCCAACGCTGGAAAAGGAAACATCCTCACATAGAAACTAGACAGAAGCATTCTCAGAAACTTGTTTGTGACGAGTGCATTCAACTCACAGACTTGAACCTTTCTTTTGAAAGAGCAGTTTTGGAACACTCTTTTTGTAGAATCTGCTAGTGTATATTTGGAGCGCTGTGAGGCCTATGCTGGGAAATGAAATATCTTCACCTAAAAACAAGACAGAAGCATTCTCAGAAACTTCTGTGTGATGAGTGCATTCAACTCACAGACTTGAACGTTCCTTTTGATAGAACAGTTTTGAAACACTCCTTTTGTAGAATCTGCAAGTGTTTATTTGGAGCGCTTTGAGGCGTATGCTGGAAAAGGAAATGTCTTCAAATAACAACTACACAGAAGCATTCTCAGAAACTTCTTTGTGATGAGTGCATTCAACTCACAGACTTGAACCTTCCTTTTGAAAGAGCAGTTTTGAAACACTGTTTTGGTAGAATCTGCAAGTGGATATATGGGGCTCTTTGGGGCCTATGCTGGGAAATGAAATATCTGCACCTAAAAACTAGACAGAAGCATTCTCAGGAACTTCTGTGTGATGAGTGCATTCAACTCACAGACTTCAACGTTCCTTTTGATAGAACAGTTTTGAAACTCTCCTTTTGTAGACTCTGCAAGTGTTTATTTCGAGCGCTTTGAGGCCTACGCTGGAAAACGAAATGTCTTCAAATAACAACTACACAGAAACATTCTCAGAACATTCTTTGTGATGAGTGCATTCAACTCACAGACTTGAACCTTCCTTTTGAAAGAGCAGTTTTGAAACACTCTTTTTGTAGAATCTGCAAGTGGATATTTGGAGCGCTTCGGGGCCTATGCTGGGAAATGAAATATCTTCACCTAAAAACTAGACAGAAGCATTCTCAGAAACTTCTGTGTGATGAGTGCATTCAACTCACAGAGTTGAACATTCCTTTTGATAGAGCAGTTTGGAAACACTAATTTTGTAAAATCTGCAAGTGTTTATTTGGAACGCTTTGAGGCCTATGCTGGAAAAGGAAATATCTTCACATAAAAACTAGACAGAAGCATTCTCAGAAACTTCTCTGTGATGAGTGCATTCTACTCACAGAGTTGAACCTTCTTTTTGATAGAAGAGTTTTCAAACTCTCTTTTTGTAGAATCTGCAAATGCATATTTGGAGCTGTATGATTCCAACGCTGGGAAAGGAAACATCCTCACATAGAAACTAGACAGAAGCATTCTCAGAAACTTGTTTGTGACGAGTGCATTCAACTCACAGACTTGAACCTTTCTTTTGAAAGAGCAGTTTTGGAACACTCTTTTTGTAGATTCTGCTAGTGTATATTTGGAGCGCTGTGAGGCCTATGTTGGGAAATGAAATATCTTCACCTAAAAACTAGACAGAAGCATTCTCAGAAACTTCTGTGTGATGAGTGCATTCAACTCACAGACTTGAACGTTCCTTTTGATAGAACAGTTTTGAAACACTCCTTTTATAGAATCTTTAAGGGTTTATTTCGAGCGCTTTGAGGCGTATGCTGGAAAAAGATATGTCTTCAAATAACAACTACACAGAAGCATTCTCAGAAACTTCTTTGTGATGAGTGCATTCAACTCACAGACTTGAACCTTCCCTTTGAAAGAGCAGTTTTGAAACACTCTTTTTGTAGAATCTGCAAGTGGATATTTGGAGCGCTTTGGGGCCTAGGCTGGGAAATGAAATATCTTCACCTAAAAACTAGACAGAAGCATTCTCAGAAACTTCTGTTTGATGAGTGCATTCAACTCACAGACTTCAACGTTCCTTTTGATAGAACAGTTTTGAAACTCACCTTTTGTAGAATCTGCAAGTGTTTATTTCGAGCGCTTTGAGGCCTATGCTGGAAAAGGAAATGTCTTCAAATAACAACTACACAGAAGCATTCTCAGAACCTTCTTTGTGATGAGTGCATTCAACTCACAGACTTGAACCTTCCTTTTGAAACAGCAGTTTTGAAACACTCTTTTTGTAGAATCTACAAATGGATATTTGGAGCGCTTTGGGGCCTATGCTGGGAAATGAAATATCTTCACCTAAAAACTAGACAGAAGCATTCTCAGAAACTTCTGTGTGATGAGTGCATTCAACTCACAGACTTGAACATTCCTTTTGATACAGCAGTTTGGAAACACTAATTTTGTAATATCTGCAAGTGTTTACTTGGAGCGCTTTGAGGCCTATGCTGGAAAAGGAAATATCTTCACATAAAAACTAGACAGAAGCATTCTCAGAAACTTCTCTGTGATGAGTGCATTCTACTCACGGAGTTGAACCTTCTTTTTGATACAAGAGTTTTCAAACACTCTTTTTGTAGAATCTGCAAGTGCATATTTGGAGCTGTTTGAGGCCAACGCTGGAAAAGGAAACATCCTCACATAGAAACTAGACAGAAGCATTCTCAGAAACTTGTTTGTGACGGGTGCATTCAACTCACAGACTTGAGCCTTTCTTTTGAAAGAGCAGTTTTGGAACACTCTTTTTGTAGAATCTGCTAGTGTATATTTGGAGCGCTGTGAGGCCTATGCTGGGAAATGAAATATCTTCACCTAAAAACAAGACAGAAGCATTCTCAGAAACTTCTGTGTGATGAGTGCATTCAACTCACAGACTTGAACGTTCCTTTTGATAGAACAGTTTTGAAACACTCCTTTTGTAGAATCTGCAAGTGTTTATTTGGAGCGCTTTGAGGCGTATGCTGGAAAAGGAAATGTCTTCAAATAACAACTACACAGAAGCATTCTCAGAAACTTCTTTGTGATGAGTGCATTCAACTCACAGACTTGAACCTTCCTTTTGAAAGAGCAG
Source organism: Pongo abelii (assembly GCF_028885655.2). NCBI lineage: Eukaryota > Metazoa > Chordata > Mammalia > Primates > Hominidae > Pongo > Pongo abelii. The sequence continues at coordinate 49,545,166 of NC_071992.2, forward strand.
TTTTGAAACACTGTTTTGGTAGAATCTGCAAGTGGATATATGGAGCTCTTTGGGGCCTATGCTGGGAAATGAAATATCTGCACCTAAAAACTAGACAGAAGCATTCTCAGGAACTTCTGTGTGATGAGTGCATTCAACTCACAGACTTCAACGTTCCTTTTGATAGAACAGTTTTGAAACTCTCCTTTTGTAGACTCTGCAAGTGTTTATTTCGAGCGCTTTGAGGCCTACGCTGGAAAACGAAATGTCTTCAAATAACAACTACACAGAAACATTCTCAGAACATTCTTTGTGATGAGTGCATTCAACTCACAGACTTGAACCTTCCTTTTGAAAGAGCAGTTTTGAAACACTCTTTTTGTAGAATCTGCAAGTGGATATTTGGAGCGCTTCGGGGCCTATGCTGGGAAATGAAATATCTTCACCTAAAAACTAGACAGAAGCATTCTCAGAAACTTCTGTGTGATGAGTGCATTCAACTCACAGAGTTGAACATTCCTTTTGATAGAGCAGTTTGGAAACACTAATTTTGTAAAATCTGCAAGTGTTTATTTGGAACGCTTTGAGGCCTATGCTGGAAAAGGAAATATCTTCACATAAAAACTAGACAGAAGCATTCTCAGAAACTTCTCTGTGATGAGTGCATTCTACTCACAGAGTTGAACCTTCTTTTTGATAGAAGAGTTTTCAAACTCTCTTTTTGTAGAATCTGCAAATGCATATTTGGAGCTGTATGATTCCAACGCTGGGAAAGGAAACATCCTCACATAGAATCTAGACAGAAGCATTCTCAGAAACTTGTTTGTGACGAGTGCATTCAACTCACAGACTTGAACCTTTCTTTTGAAAGAGCAGTTTTGGAACACTCTTTTTGTAGATTCTGCTAGTGTATATTTGGAGCGCTGTGAGGCCTATGTTGGGAAATGAAATATCTTCACCTAAAAACTAGACAGAAGCATTCTCAGAAACTTCTGTGTGATGAGTGCATTCAACTCACAGACTTGAACGTTCCTTTTGATAGAACAGTTTTGAAACACTCCTTTTATAGAATCTTTAAGGGTTTATTTCGAGCGCTTTGAGGCGTATGCTGGAAAAAGATATGTCTTCAAATAACAACTACACAGAAGCATTCTCAGAAACTTCTTTGTGATGAGTGCATTCAACTCACAGACTTGAACCTTCCCTTTGAAAGAGCAGTTTTGAAACACTCTTTTTGTAGAATCTGCAAGTGGATATTTGGAGCGCTTTGGGGCCTAGGCTGGGAAATGAAATATCTTCACCTAAAAACTAGACAGAAGCATTCTCAGAAACTTCTGTGTGATGAGTGCATTCAACTCACAGACTTCAACGTTCCTTTTGATAGAACAGTTTTGAAACTCACCTTTTGTAGAATCTGCAAGTGTTTATTTCGAGCGCTTTGAGGCCTATGCTGGAAAAGGAAATGTCTTCAAATAACAACTACACAGAAGCATTCTCAGAACCTTCTTTGTGATGAGTGCATTCAACTCACAGACTTGAACCTTCCTTTTGAAACAGCAGTTTTGAAACACTCTTTTTGTAGCATCTACAAATGGATATTTGGAGCGCTTTGGGGCCTATGCTGGGAAATGAAATATCTTCACCTAAAAACTAGACAGAAGCATTCTCAGAAACTTCTGTGTGATGAGTGCATTCAACTCACAGACTTGAACATTCCTTTTGATAGAGCAGTTTGGAAACACTAATTTTGTAAAATCTGCAAGTGTTTATTTGGAGCGCTTTGAGGCCTATGCTGGAAAAGGAAATATCTTCACATAAAAACTAGACAGAAGCATTCTCAGAAACTTCTCTGTGATGAGTGCATTCTACTCACAGAGTTGAACCTTCTTTTTGATACAAGAGTTTTCAAACACTCTTTTTGTAGAATCTGCAAGTGCATATTTGGAGCTGTTTGAGGCCAACGCTGGAAAAGGAAACATCCTCACATAGAAACTAGACAGAAGCATTCTCAGAAACTTGTTTGTGACGAGTGCATTCAACTCACAGACTTGAGCCTTTCTTTTGAAAGAGCAGTTTTGGAACACTCTTTTTGTAGAATCTGCTAGTGTATATTTGGAGCGCTGTGAGGCCTATGCTGGGAAATGAAATATCTTCACCTAAAAACAAGACAGAAGCATTCTCAGAAACTTCTGTGTGATGAGTGCATTCAACTCACAGACTTGAACGTTCCTTTTGATAGAACAGTTTTGAAACACTCCTTTTGTAGAATCTGCAAGTGTTTATTTGGAGCGCTTTGAGGCGTATGCTGGAAAAGGAAGTGTCTTCAAATAACAACTACACAGAAGCATTCTCAGAAACTTCTTTGTGATGAGTGCATTCAACTCACAGACTTGAACCTTCCTTTTGAAAGAGCAGTTTTGAAACACTGTTTTGGTAGAATCTGCAAGTGGATATATGGAGCTCTTTGGGGCCTATGCTGGGAAATGAAATATCTGCACCTAAAAACTAGACAGAAGCATTCTCAGGAACTTCTGTGTGATGAGTGCATTCAACTCACAGACTTCAACGTTCCTTTTGATAGAACAGTTTTGAAACTCTCCTTTTGTAGACTCTGCAAGTGTTTATTTCGAGCGCTTTGAGGCCTACGCTGGAAAACGAAATGTCTTCAAATAACAACTACACAGAAACATTCTCAGAACATTCTTTGTGATGAGTGCATTCAACTCACAGACTTGAACCTTCCTTTTGAAAGAGCAGTTTTGAAACACTCTTTTTGTAGAATCTGCAAGTGGATATTTGGAGCGCTTCGGGGCCTATGCTGGGAAATGAAATATCTTCACCTAAAAACTAGACAGAAGCATTCTCAGAAACTTCTGTGTGATGAGTGCATTCAACTCACAGAGTTGAACATTCCTTTTGATAGAGCAGTTTGGAAACACTAATTTTGTAAAATCTGCAAGTGTTTATTTGGAACGCTTTGAGGCCTATGCTGGAAAAGGAAATATCTTCACATAAAAACTAGACAGAAGCATTCACAGAAACTTCTCTGTGATGAGTGCATTCTACTCACAGAGTTGAACCTTCTTTTTGATAGAAGAGTTTTCAAACTCTCTTTTTGTAGAATCTGCAAATGCATATTTGGAGCTGTATGATTCCAACGCTGGGAAAGGAAACATCCTCACATAGAAACTAGACAGAAGCATTCTCAGAAACTTGTTTGTGACGAGTGCATTCAACTCACAGACTTGAACCTTTCTTTTGAAAGAGCAGTTTTGGAACACTCTTTTTGTAGATTCTGCTAGTGTATATTTGGAGCGCTGTGAGGCCTATGTTGGGAAATGAAATATCTTCACCTAAAAACTAGACAGAAGCATTCTCAGAAACTTCTGTGTGATGAGTGCATTCAACTCACAGACTTGAACGTTCCTTTTGATAGAACAGTTTTGAAACACTCCTTTTGTAGAATCTGCAAGTGTTTATTTGGAGCGCTTTGAGGCGTATGCTGGAAAAGGAAATGTCTTCAAATAACAACTACACAGAAGCATTCTCAGAAACTTCTTTGTGATGAGTGCATTCAACTCACAGACTTGAACCTTCCTTTTGAAAGAGCAGTTTTGAAACACTGTTTTGGTAGAATCTGCAAGTGGATATATGGAGCTCTTTGGGGCCTATGCTGGGAAATGAAATATCTGCACCTAAAAACTAGACAGAAGCATTCTCAGGAACTTCTGTGTGATGAGTGCATTCAACTTACAGACTTCAACGTTCCTTTTGATAGAACAGTTTTGAAACTCTCCTTTTGTAGACTCTGCAAGTGTTTATTTCGAGCGCTTTGAGGCCTACGCTGGAAAACGAAATGTCTTCAAATAACAACTACACAGAAACATTCTCAGAACATTCTTTGTGATGAGTGCATTCAACTCACAGACTTGAACCTTCCTTTTGAAAGAGCAGTTTTGAAACACTCTTTTTGTAGAATCTGCAAGTGGATATTTGGAGCGCTTCGGGGCCTATGCTGGGAAATGAAATATCTTCACCTAAAAACTAGACAGAAGCATTCTCAGAAACTTCTGTGTGATGAGTGCATTCAACTCACAGAGTTGAACATTCCTTTTGATAGAGCAGTTTGGAAACACTAATTTTGTAAAATCTGCAAGTGTTTATTTGGAACGCTTTGAGGCCTATGCTGGAAAAGGAAATATCTTCACATAAAAACTAGACAGAAGCATTCTCAGAAACTTCTCTGTGATGAGTGCATTCTACTCACAGAGTTGAACCTTCTTTTTGATAGAAGAGTTTTCAAACTCTCTTTTTGTAGAATCTGCAAATGCATATTTGGAGCTGTATGATTCCAACGCTGGGAAAGGAAACATCCTCACATAGAAACTAGACAGAAGCATTCTCAGAAACTTGTTTGTGACGAGTGCATTCAACTCACAGACTTGAACCTTTCTTTTGAAAGAGCAGTTTTGGAACACTCTTTTTGTAGATTCTGCTAGTGTATATTTGGAGCGCTGTGAGGCCTATGTTGGGAAATGAAATATCTTCACCTAAAAACTAGACAGAAGCATTCTCAGAAACTTCTGTGTGATGAGTGCATTCAACTCACAGACTTGAACGTTCCTTTTGATAGAACAGTTTTGAAACACTCCTTTTATAGAATCTTTAAGGGTTTATTTCGAGTGCTTTGAGGCGTATGCTGGAAAAAGATATGTCTTCAAATAACAACTACACAGAAGCATTCTCAGAAACTTCTTTGTGATGAGTGCATTCAACTCACAGACTTGAACCTTCCCTTTGAAAGAGCAGTTTTGAAACACTCTTTTTGTAGAATCTGGAAGTGGATATTTGGAGCGCTTTGGGGCCTAGGCTGGGAAATGAAATATCTTCACCTAAAAACTAGACAGAAGCATTCTCAGAAACTTCTGTGTGATGAGTGCATTCAACTCACAGACTTCAACGTTCCTTTTGATAGAACAGTTTTGAAACTCACCTTTTGTAGAATCTGCAAGTGTTTATTTCGAGCGCTTTGAGGCCTATGCTGGAAAAGGAAATGTCTTCAAATAACAACTACACAGAAGCATTCTCAGAACCTTCTTTGTGATGAGTGCATTCAACTCACAGACTTGAACCTTCCTTTTGAAACAGCAGTTTTGAAACACTCTTTTTGTAGCATCTACAAATGGATATTTGGAGCGCTTTGGGGCCTATGCTGGGAAATGAAATATCTTCACCTAAAAACTAGACAGAAGCATTCTCAGAAACTTCTGTGTGATGAGTGCATTCAACTCACAGACTTGAACATTCCTTTTGATAGAGCAGTTTGGAAACACTAATTTTGTAAAATCTGCAAGTGTTTATTTGGAGCGCTTTGAGGCCTATGCTGGAAAAGGAAATATCTTCACATAAAAACTAGACAGAAGCATTCTCAGAAACTTCTCTGTGATGAGTGCATTCTACTCACAGAGTTGAACCTTCTTTTTGATAGAAGAGTTTTCAAACACTCTTTTTGTAGAATCTGCAAGTGCATATTTGGAGCTGTTTGAGGCCAACGCTGGAAAAGGAAACATCCTCACATAGAAACTAGACAGAAGCATTCTCAGAAACTTGTTTGTGACGAGTGCATTCAACTCACAGACTTGAACCTTTCTTTTGAAAGAGCAGTTTTGGAACACTCTTTTTGTAGAATCTGCTAGTGTATATTTGGAGCGCTGTGAGGCCTATGCTGGGAAATGAAATATCTTCACCTAAAAACAAGACAGAAGCATTCTCAGAAACTTCTGTGTGATGAGTGCATTCAACTCACAGACTTGAACGTTCCTTTTGATAGAACAGTTTTGAAACACTCCTTTTGTAGAATCTGCAAGTGTTTATTTGGAGCGCTTTGAGGCGTATGCTGGAAAAGGAAATGTCTTCAAATAACAACTACACAGAAGCATTCTCAGAAACTTCTTTGTGATGAGTGCATTCAACTCACAGACTTGAACCTTCCTTTTGAAAGAGCAGTTTTGAAACACTGTTTTGGTAGAATCTGCAAGTGGATATATGGGGCTCTTTGGGGCCTATGCTGGGAAATGAAATATCTGCACCTAAAAACTAGACAGAAGCATTCTCAGGAACTTCTGTGTGATGAGTGCATTCAACTCACAGACTTCAACGTTCCTTTTGATAGAACAGTTTTGAAACTCTCCTTTTGTAGACTCTGCAAGTGTTTATTTCGAGCGCTTTGAGGCCTACGCTGGAAAACGAAATGTCTTCAAATAACAACTACACAGAAACATTCTCAGAACATTCTTTGTGATGAGTGCATTCAACTCACAGACTTGAACCTTCCTTTTGAAAGAGCAGTTTTGAAACACTCTTTTTGTAGAATCTGCAAGTGGATATTTGGAGCGCTTCGGGGCCTATGCTGGGAAATGAAATATCTTCACCTAAAAACTAGACAGAAGCATTCTCAGAAACTTCTGTGTGATGAGTGCATTCAACTCACAGAGTTGAACATTCCTTTTGATAGAGCAGTTTGGAAACACTAATTTTGTAAAATCTGCAAGTGTTTATTTGGAACGCTTTGAGGCCTATGCTGGAAAAGGAAATATCTTCACATAAAAACTAGACAGAAGCATTCTCAGAAACTTCTCTGTGATGAGTGCATTCTACTCACAGAGTTGAACCTTCTTTTTGATAGAAGAGTTTTCAAACTCTCTTTTTGTAGAATCTGCAAATGCATATTTGGAGCTGTATGATTCCAACGCTGGGAAAGGAAACATCCTCACATAGAAACTAGACAGAAGCATTCTCAGAAACTTGTTTGTGACGAGTGCATTCAACTCACAGACTTGAACCTTTCTTTTGAAAGAGCAGTTTTGAACACTCTTTTTGTAGATTCTGCTAGTGCATATTTGGAGCGCTGTGAGGCCTATGTTGGGAAATGAAATATCTTCACCTAAAAACTAGACAGAAGCATTCTCAGAAACTTCTGTGTGATGAGTGCATTCAACTCACAGACTTGAACGTTCCTTTTGATAGAACAGTTTTGAAACACTCCTTTTATAGAATCTTTAAGGGTTTATTTCGAGCGCTTTGGGGCGTATGCTGGAAAAAGATATGTCTTCAAATAACAACTACACAGAAGCATTCTCAGAAACTTCTTTGTGATGAGTGCATTCAACTCACAGACTTGAACCTTCCCTTTGAAAGAGCAGTTTTGAAACACTCTTTTTGTAGAATCTGCAAGTGGATATTTGGAGCGCTTTGGAGACTAGGCTGGGAAATGAAATATCTTCACCTAAAAACTAGACAGAAGCATTCTCAGAAACTTCTGTGTGATGAGTGCATTCAACTCACAGACTTCAACGTTCCTTTTGATAGAACAGTTTTGAAACTCACCTTTTGTAGAATCTGCAAGTGTTTATTTCGAGCGCTTTGAGGCCTATGCTGGAAAAGGAAATGTCTTCAAATAACAACTACACAGAAGCATTCTCAGAACCTTCTTTGTGATGAGTGCATTCAACTCACAGACTTGAACCTTCCTTTTGAAACAGCAGTTTTGAAACACTCTTTTTGTAGCATCTACAAATGGATATTTGGAGCGCTTTGGGGCCTATGCTGGGAAATGAAATATCTTCACCTAAAAACTAGACAGAAGCATTCTCAGAAACTTCTGTGTGATGAGTGCATTCAACTCACAGACTTGAACATTCCTTTTGATAGAGCAGTTTGGAAACACTAATTTTGTAAAATCTGCAAGTGTTTATTTGGAGCGCTTTGAGGCCTATGCTGGAAAAGGAAATATCTTCACATAAAAACTAGACAGAAGCATTCTCAGAAACTTCTCTGTCATGAGTGCATTCTACTCACAGAGTTGAACCTTCTTTTTGATACAAGAGTTTTCAAACACTCTTTTTGTAGAATCTGCAAGTGCATATTTGGAGCTGTTTGAGGCCAACGCTGGAAAAGGAAACATCCTCACATAGAAACTAGACAGAAGCATTCTCAGAAACTTGTTTGTGACGAGTGCATTCAACTCACAGACTTGAGCCTTTCTTTTGAAAGAGCAGTTTTGGAACACTCTTTTTGTAGAATCTGCTAGTGTATATTTGGAGCGCTGTGAGGCCTATGCTGGGAAATGAAATATCTTCACCTAAAAACAAGACAGAAGCATTCTCAGAAACTTCTGTGTGATGAGTGCATTCAACTCACAGACTTGAACGTTCCTTTTGATAGAACAGTTTTGAAACACTCCTTTTGTAGAATCTGCAAGTGTTTATTTGGAGCGCTTTGAGGCGTATGCTGGAAAAGGAAATGTCTTCAAATAACAACTACACAGAAGCATTCTCAGAAACTTCTTTGTGATGAGTGCATTCAACTCACAGACTTGAACCTTCCTTTTGAAAGAGCAGTTTTGAAACACTGTTTTGGTAGAATCTGCAAGTGGATATATGGGGCTCTTTGGGGCCTATGCTGGGAAATGAAATATCTGCACCTAAAAACTAGACAGAAGCATTCTCAGGAACTTCTGTGTGATGAGTGCATTCAACTCACAGACTTCAACGTTCCTTTTGATAGAACAGTTTTGAAACTCTCCTTTTGTAGACTCTGCAAGTGTTTATTTCGAGCGCTTTGAGGCCTACGCTGGAAAACGAAATGTCTTCAAATAACAACTACACAGAAACATTCTCAGAACATTCTTTGTGATGAGTGCATTCAACTCACAGACTTGAACCTTCCTTTTGAAAGAGCAGTTTTGAAACACTCTTTTTGTAGAATCTGCAAGTGGATATTTGGAGCGCTTCGGGGCCTATGCTGGGAAATGAAATATCTTCACCTAAAAACTAGACAGAAGCATTCTCAGAAACTTCTGTGTGATGAGTGCATTCAACTCACAGAGTTGAACATTCCTTTTGATAGAGCAGTTTGGAAACACTAATTTTGTAAAATCTGCAAGTGTTTATTTGGAACGCTTTGAGGCCTATGCTGGAAAAGGAAATATCTTCACATAAAAACTAGACAGAAGCATTCTCAGAAACTTCTCTGTGATGAGTGCATTCTACTCACAGAGTTGAACCTTCTTTTTGATAGAAGAGTTTTCAAACTCTCTTTTTGTAGAATCTGCAAATGCATATTTGGAGCTGTATGATTCCAACGCTGGGAAAGGAAACATCCTCACATAGAAACTAGACAGAAGCATTCTCAGAAACTTGTTTGTGACGAGTGCATTCAACTAACAGACTTGAACCTTTCTTTTGAAAGAGCAGTTTTGGAACACTCTTTGTAGATTCTGCTAGTGTATATTTGGAGCGCTGTGAGGCCTATGTTGGGAAATGAAATATCTTCACCTAAAAACTAGACAGAAGCATTCTCAGAAACTTCTGTGTGATGAGTGCATTCAACTCACAGACTTGAACGTTCCTTTTGATAGAACAGTTTTGAAACACTCCTTTTATAGAATCTTTAAGGGTTTATTTCGAGCGCTTTGAGGCGTATGCTGGAAAAAGATATGTCTTCAAATAACAACTACACAGAAGCATTCTCAGAAACTTCTTTGTGATGAGTGCATTCAACTCACAGACTTGAACCTTCCCTTTGAAAGAGCAGTTTTGAAACACTCTTTTTGTAGAATCTGCAAGTGGATATTTGGAGCGCTTTGGGGCCTAGGCTGGGAAATGAAATATCTTCACCTAAAAACTAGACAGAAGCATTCTCAGAAACTTCTGTGTGATGAGTGCATTCAACTCACAGACTTCAACGTTCCTTTTGATAGAACAGTTTTGAAACTCACCTTTTGTAGAATCTGCAAGTGTTTATTTCGAGCGCTTTGAGGCCTATGCTGGAAAAGGAAATGTCTTCAAATAACAACTACACAGAAGCATTCTCAGAACTTTCTTTGTGATGAGTGCATTCAACTCACAGACTTGAACCTTCCTTTTGAAACAGCAGTTTTGAAACACTCTTTTTGTAGCATCTACAAATGGATATTTGGAGCGCTTTGGGGCCTATGCTGGGAAATGAAATATCTTCACCTAAAAACTAGACAGAAGCATTCTCAGAAACTTCTGTGTGATGAGTGCATTCAACTCACAGACTTGAACATTCCTTTTGATAGAGCAGTTTGGAAACACTAATTTTGTAAAATCTGCAAGTGTTTATTTGGAGCGCTTTGAGGCCTATGCTGGAAAAGGAAATATCTTCACATAAAAACTAGACAGAAGCATTCTCAGAAACTTCTCTGTCATGAGTGCATTCTACTCACAGAGTTGAACCTTCTTTTTGATACAAGAGTTTTCAAACACTCTTTTTGTAGAATCTGCAAGTGCATATTTGGAGCTGTTTGAGGCCAACGCTGGAAAAGGAAACATCCTCACATAGAAACTAGACAGAAGCATTCTCAGAAACTTGTTTGTGACGAGTGCATTCAACTCACAGACTTGAGCCTTTCTTTTGAAAGAGCAGTTTTGGAACACTCTTTTTGTAGAATCTGCTAGTGTATATTTGGAGCGCTGTGAGGCCTATGCTGGGAAATGAAATATCTTCACCTAAAAACAAGACAGAAGCATTCTCAGAAACTTCTGTGTGATGAGTGCATTCAACTCACAGACTTGAACGTTCCTTTTGATAGAACAGTTTTGAAACACTCCTTTTGTAGAATCTGCAAGTGTTTATTTGGAGCGCTTTGAGGCGTATGCTGGAAAAGGAAATGTCTTCAAATAACAACTACACAGAAGCATTCTCAGAAACTTCTTTGTGATGAGTGCATTCAACTCACAGACTTGAACCTTCCTTTTGAAAGAGCAGTTTTGAAACACTGTTTTGGTAGAATCTGCAAGTGGATATATGGGGCTCTTTGGGGCCTATGCTGGGAAATGAAATATCTGCACCTAAAAACTAGACAGAAGCATTCTCAGGAACTTCTGTGTGATGAGTGCATTCAACTCACAGACTTCAACGTTCCTTTTGATAGAACAGTTTTGAAACTCTCCTTTTGTAGACTCTGCAAGTGTTTATTTCGAGCGCTTTGAGGCCTACGCTGGAAAACGAAATGTCTTCAAATAACAACTACACAGAAACATTCTCAGAACATTCTTTGTGATGAGTGCATTCAACTCACAGACTTGAACCTTCCTTTTGAAAGAGCAGTTTTGAAACACTCTTTTTGTAGAATCTGCAAGTGGATATTTGGAGCGCTTCGGGGCCTATGCTGGGAAATGAAATATCTTCACCTAAAAACTAGACAGAAGCATTCTCAGAAACTTCTGTGTGATGAGTGCATTCAACTCACAGAGTTGAACATTCCTTTTGATAGAGCAGTTTGGAAACACTAATTTTGTAAAATCTGCAAGTGTTTATTTGGAACGCTTTGAGGCCTATGCTGGAAAAGGAAATATCTTCACATAAAAACTAGACAGAAGCATTCTCAGAAACTTCTCTGTGATGAGTGCATTCTACTCACAGAGTTGAACCTTCTTTTTGATAGAAGAGTTTTCAAACTCTCTTTTTGTAGAATCTGCAAATGCATATTTGGAGCTGTATGATTCCAACGCTGGGAAAGGAAACATCCTCACATAGAAACTAGACAGAAGCATTCTCAGAAACTTGTTTGTGACGAGTGCATTCAACTCACAGACTTGAACCTTTCTTTTGAAAGAGCAGTTTTGGAACACTCTTTTTGTAGATTCTGCTAGTGTATATTTGGAGCGCTGTGAGGCCTATGTTGGGAAATGAAATATCTTCACCTAAAAACTAGACAGAAGCATTCTCAGAAACTTCTGTGTGATGAGTGCATTCAACTCACAGACTTGAACGTTCCTTTTGATAGAACAGTTTTGAAACACTCCTTTTATAGAATCTTTAAGGGTTTATTTCGAGCGCTTTGAGGCGTATGCTGGAAAAAGATATGTCTTCAAATAACAACTACACAGAAGCATTCTCAGAAACTTCTTCGTGATGAGTGCATTCAACTCACAGACTTGAACCTTCCCTTTGAAAGAGCAGTTTTGAAACACTCTTTTTGTAGAATCTGCAAGTGGATATTTGGAGCGCTTTGGGGCCTAGGCTGGGAAATGAAATATCTTCACCTAAAAACTAGACAGAAGCATTCTCAGAAACTTCTGTGTGATGAGTGCATTCAACTCACAGACTTCAACGTTCCTTTTGATAGAACAGTTTTGAAACTCACCTTTTGTAGAATCTGCAAGTGTTTATTTCGAGCGCTTTGAGGCCTATGCTGGAAAAGGAAATGTCTTCAAATAACAACTACACAGAAGCATTCTCAGAACTTTCTTTGTGATGAGTGCATTCAACTCACAGACTTGAACCTTCCTTTTGAAACAGCAGTTTTGAAACACTCTTTTTGTAGCATCTACAAATGGATATTTGGAGCGCTTTGGGGCCTATGCTGGGAAATGAAATATCTTCACCTAAAAACTAGACAGAAGCATTCTCAGAAACTTCTGTGTGATGAGTGCATTCAACTCACAGACTTGAACATTCCTTTTGATACAGCAGTTTGGAAACACTAATTTTGTAAAATCTGCAAGTGTTTATTTGGAGCGCTTTGAGGCCTATGCTGGAAAAGGAAATATCTTCACATAAAAACTAGACAGAAGCATTCTCAGAAACTTCTCTGTGATGAGTGCATTCTACTCACAGAGTTGAACCTTCTTTTTGATACAAGAGTTTTCAAACACTCTTTTTGTAGAATCTGCAAGTGCATATTTGGAGCTGTTTGAGGCCAACGCTGGAAAAGGAAACATCCTCACATAGAAACTAGACAGAAGCATTCTCAGAAACTTGTTTGTGACGAGTGCATTCAACTCACAGACTTGAGCCTTTCTTTTGAAAGAGCAGTTTTGGAACACTCTTTTTGTAGAATCTGCTAGTGTATATTTGGAGCGCTGTGAGGCCTATGCTGGGAAATGAAATATCTTCACCTAAAAACAAGACAGAAGCATTCTCAGAAACTTCTGTGTGATGAGTGCATTCAACTCACAGACTTGAACGTTCCTTTTGATAGAACAGTTTTGAAACACTCCTTTTGTAGAATCTGCAAGTGTTTATTTGGAGCGCTTTGAGGCGTATGCTGGAAAAGGAAATGTCTTCAAATAACAACTACACAGAAGCATTCTCAGAAACTTCTTTGTGATGAGTGCATTCAACTCACAGACTTGAACCTTCCTTTTGAAAGAGCAGTTTTGAAACACTGTTTTGGTAGAATCTGCAAGTGGATATATGGGGCTCTTTGGGGCCTATGCTGGGAAATGAAATATCTGCACCTAAAAACTAGACAGAAGCATTCTCAGGAACTTCTGTGTGATGAGTGCATTCAACTCACAGACTTCAACGTTCCTTTTGATAGAACAGTTTTGAAACTCTCCTTTTGTAGACTCTGCAAGTGTTTATTTCGAGCGCTTTGAGGCCTACGCTGGAAAACGAAATGTCTTCAAATAACAACTACACAGAAACATTCTCAGAACATTCTTTGTGATGAGTGCATTCAACTCACAGACTTGAACCTTCCTTTTGAAAGAGCAGTTTTGAAACACTCTTTTTGTAGAATCTGCAAGTGGATATTTGGAGCGCTTCGGGGCCTATGCTGGGAAATGAAATATCTTCACCTAAAAACTAGACAGAAGCATTCTCAGAAACTTCTGTGTGATGAGTGCATTCAACTCACAGAGTTGAACATTCCTTTTGATAGAGCAGTTTGGAAACACTAATTTTGTAAAATCTGCAAGTGTTTATTTGGAACGCTTTGAGGCCTATGCTGGAAAAGGAAATATCTTCACATAAAAACTAGACAGAAGCATTCTCAGAAACTTCTCTGTGATGAGTGCATTCTACTCACAGAGTTGAACCTTCTTTTTGATAGAAGAGTTTTCAAACTCTCTTTTTGTAGAATCTGCAAATGCATATTTGGAGCTGTATGATTCCAACGCTGGGAAAGGAAACATCCTCACATAGAAACTAGACAGAAGCATTCTCAGAAACTTGTTTGTGACGAGTGCATTCAACTCACAGACTTGAACCTTTCTTTTGAAAGAGCAGTTTTGGAACACTCTTTTTGTAGATTCTGCTAGTGTATATTTGGAGCGCTGTGAGGCCTATGTTGGGAAATGAAATATCTTCACCTAAAAACTAGACAGAAGCATTCTCAGAAACTTCTGTGTGATGAGTGCATTCAACTCACAGACTTGAACGTTCCTTTTGATAGAACAGTTTTGAAACACTCCTTTTATAGAATCTTTAAGGGTTTATTTCGAGCGCTTTGAGGCGTATGCTGGAAAAAGATATGTCTTCAAATAACAACTACACAGAAGCATTCTCAGAAACTTCTTTGTGATGAGTGCATTCAACTCACAGACTTGAACCTTCCCTTTGAAAGAGCAGTTTTGAAACACTCTTTTTGTAGAATCTGGAAGTGGATATTTGGAGCGCTTTGGGGCCTAGGCTGGGAAATGAAATATCTTCACCTAAAAACTAGACAGAAGCATTCTCAGAAACTTCTGTGTGATGAGTGCATTCAACTCACAGACTTCAACGTTCCTTTTGATAGAACAGTTTTGAAACTCACCTTTTGTAGAATCTGCAAGTGTTTATTTCGAGCGCTTTGAGGCCTATGCTGGAAAAGGAAATGTCTTCAAATAACAACTACACAGAAGCATTCTCAGAACCTTCTTTGTGATGAGTGCATTCAACTCACAGACTTGAACCTTCCTTTTGAAACAGCAGTTTTGAAACACTCTTTTTGTAGCATCTACAAATGGATATTTGGAGCGCTTTGGGGCCTATGCTGGGAAATGAAATATCTTCACCTAAAAACTAGACAGAAGCATTCTCAGAAACTTCTGTGTGATGAGTGCATTCAACTCACAGACTTGAACATTCCTTTTGATAGAGCAGTTTGGAAACACTAATTTTGTAAAATCTGCAAGTGTTTATTTGGAGCGCTTTGAGGCCTATGCTGGAAAAGGAAATATCTTCACATAAAAACTAGACAGAAGCATTCTCAGAAACTTCTCTGTGATGAGTGCATTCTACTCACAGAGTTGAACCTTCTTTTTGATAGAAGAGTTTTCAAACACTCTTTTTGTAGAATCTGCAAGTGCATATTTGGAGCTGTTTGAGGCCAACGCTGGAAAAGGAAACATCCTCACATAGAAACTAGACAGAAGCATTCTCAGAAACTTGTTTGTGACGAGTGCATTCAACTCACAGACTTGAACCTTTCTTTTGAAAGAGCTGTTTTGGAACACTCTTTTTGTAGAATCTGCTAGTGTATATTTGGAGCGCTGTGAGGCCTATGCTGGGAAATGAAATATCTTCACCTAAAAACAAGACAGAAGCATTCTCAGAAACTTCTGTGTGATGAGTGCATTCAACTCACAGACTTGAACGTTCCTTTTGATAGAACAGTTTTGAAACACTCCTTTTGTAGAATCTGCAAGTGTTTATTTGGAGCGCTTTGAGGCGTATGCTGGAAAAGGAAATGTCTTCAAATAACAACTACACAGAAGCATTCTCAGAAACTTCTTTGTGATGAGTGCATTCAACTCACAGACTTGAACCTTCCTTTTGAAAGAGCAGTTTTGAAACACTGTTTTGGTAGAATCTGCAAGTGGATATATGGGGCTCTTTGGGGCCTATGCTGGGAAATGAAATATCTGCACCTAAAAACTAGACAGAAGCATTCTCAGGAACTTCTGTGTGATGAGTGCATTCAACTCACAGACTTCAACGTTCCTTTTGATAGAACAGTTTTGAAACTCTCCTTTTGTAGACTCTGCAAGTGTTTATTTCGAGCGCTTTGAGGCCTACGCTGGAAAACGAAATGTCTTCAAATAACAACTACACAGAAACATTCTCAGAACATTCTTTGTGATGAGTGCATTCAACTCACAGACTTGAACCTTCCTTTTGAAAGAGCAGTTTTGAAACACTCTTTTTGTAGAATCTGCAAGTGGATATTTGGAGCGCTTCGGGGCCTATGCTGGGAAATGAAATATCTTCACCTAAAAACTAGACAGAAGCATTCTCAGAAACTTCTGTGTGATGAGTGCATTCAACTCACAGAGTTGAACATTCCTTTTGATAGAGCAGTTTGGAAACACTAATTTTGTAAAATCTGCAAGTGTTTATTTGGAACGCTTTGAGGCCTATGCTGGAAAAGGAAATATCTTCACATAAAAACTAGACAGAAGCATTCTCAGAAACTTCTCTGTGATGAGTGCATTCTACTCACAGAGTTGAACCTTCTTTTTGATAGAAGAGTTTTCAAACTCTCTTTTTGTAGAATCTGCAAATGCATATTTGGAGCTGTATGATTCCAACGCTGGGAAAGGAAACATCCTCACATAGAAACTAGACAGAAGCATTCTCAGAAACTTGTTTGTGACGAGTGCATTCAACTCACAGACTTGAACCTTTCTTTTGAAAGAGCAGTTTTGAACACTCTTTTTGTAGATTCTGCTAGTGCATATTTGGAGCGCTGTGAGGCCTATGTTGGGAAATGAAATATCTTCACCTAAAAACTAGACAGAAGCATTCTCAGAAACTTCTGTGTGATGAGTGCATTCAACTCACAGACTTGAACGTTCCTTTTGATAGAACAGTTTTGAAACACTCCTTTTATAGAATCTTTAAGGGTTTATTTCGAGCGCTTTGGGGCGTATGCTGGAAAAAGATATGTCTTCAAATAACAACTACACAGAAGCATTCTCAGAAACTTCTTTGTGATGAGTGCATTCAACTCACAGACTTGAACCTTCCCTTTGAAAGAGCAGTTTTGAAACACTCTTTTTGTAGAATCTGCAAGTGGATATTTGGAGCGCTTTGGGGCCTAGGCTGGGAAATGAAATATCTTCACCTAAAAACTAGACAGAAGCATTCTCAGAAACTTCTGTGTGATGAGTGCATTCAACTCACAGACTTCAACGTTCCTTTTGATAGAACAGTTTTGAAACTCACCTTTTGTAGAATCTGCAAGTGTTTATTTCGAGCGCTTTGAGGCCTATGCTGGAAAAGGAAATGTCTTCAAATAACAACTACACAGAAGCATTCTCAGAACCTTCTTTGTGATGAGTGCATTCAACTCACAGACTTGAACCTTCCTTTTGAAACAGCAGTTTTGAAACACTCTTTTTGTAGCATCTACAAATGGATATTTGGAGCGCTTTGGGGCCTATGCTGGGAAATGAAATATCTTCACCTAAAAACTAGACAGAAGCATTCTCAGAAACTTCTGTGTGATGAGTGCATTCAACTCACAGACTTGAACATTCCTTTTGATAGAGCAGTTTGGAAACACTAATTTTGTAAAATCTGCAAGTGTTTATTTGGAGCGCTTTGAGGCCTATGCTGGAAAAGGAAATATCTTCACATAAAAACTAGACAGAAGCATTCTCAGAAACTTCTCTGTCATGAGTGCATTCTACTCACAGAGTTGAACCTTCTTTTTGATACAAGAGTTTTCAAACACTCTTTTTGTAGAATCTGCAAGTGCATATTTGGAGCTGTTTGAGGCCAACGCTGGAAAAGGAAACATCCTCACATAGAAACTAGACAGAAGCATTCTCAGAAACTTGTTTGTGACGAGTGCATTCAACTCACAGACTTGAGCCTTTCTTTTGAAAGAGCAGTTTTGGAACACTCTTTTTGTAGAATCTGCTAGTGTATATTTGGAGCGCTGTGAGGCCTATGCTGGGAAATGAAATATCTTCACCTAAAAACAAGACAGAAGCATTCTCAGAAACTTCTGTGTGATGAGTGCATTCAACTCACAGACTTGAACGTTCCTTTTGATAGAACAGTTTTGAAACACTCCTTTTGTAGAATCTGCAAGTGTTTATTTGGAGCGCTTTGAGGCGTATGCTGGAAAAGGAAATGTCTTCAAATAACAACTACACAGAAGCATTCTCAGAAACTTCTTTGTGATGAGTGCATTCAACTCACAGACTTGAACCTTCCTTTTGAAAGAGCAGTTTTGAAACACTGTTTTGGTAGAATCTGCAAGTGGATATATGGGGCTCTTTGGGGCCTATGCTGGGAAATGAAATATCTGCACCTAAAAACTAGACAGAAGCATTCTCAGGAACTTCTGTGTGATGAGTGCATTCAACTCACAGACTTCAACGTTCCTTTTGATAGAACAGTTTTGAAACTCTCCTTTTGTAGACTCTGCAAGTGTTTATTTCGAGCGCTTTGAGGCCTACGCTGGAAAACGAAATGTCTTCAAATAACAACTACACAGAAACATTCTCAGAACATTCTTTGTGATGAGTGCATTCAACTCACAGACTTGAACCTTCCTTTTGAAAGAGCAGTTTTGAAACACTCTTTTTGTAGAATCTGCAAGTGGATATTTGGAGCGCTTCGGGGCCTATGCTGGGAAATGAAATATCTTCACCTAAAAACTAGACAGAAGCATTCTCAGAAACTTCTGTGTGATGAGTGCATTCAACTCACAGAGTTGAACATTCCTTTTGATAGAGCAGTTTGGAAACACTAATTTTGTAAAATCTGCAAGTGTTTATTTGGAACGCTTTGAGGCCTATGCTGGAAAAGGAAATATCTTCACATAAAAACTAGACAGAAGCATTCTCAGAAACTTCTCTGTGATGAGTGCATTCTACTCACAGAGTTGAACCTTCTTTTTGATAGAAGAGTTTTCAAACTCTCTTTTTGTAGAATCTGCAAATGCATATTTGGAGCTGTATGATTCCAACGCTGGGAAAGGAAACATCCTCACATAGAAACTAGACAGAAGCATTCTCAGAAACTTGTTTGTGACGAGTGCATTCAACTCACAGACTTGAACCTTTCTTTTGAAAGAGCAGTTTTGGAACACTCTTTTTGTAGATTCTGCTAGTGTATATTTGGAGCGCTGTGAGGCCTATGTTGGGAAATGAAATATCTTCACCTAAAAACTAGACAGAAGCATTCTCAGAAACTTCTGTGTGATGAGTGCATTCAACTCACAGACTTGAACGTTCCTTTTGATAGAACAGTTTTGAAACACTCCTTTTATAGAATCTTTAAGGGTTTATTTCGAGCGCTTTGAGGCGTATGCTGGAAAAAGATATGTCTTCAAATAACAACTACACAGAAGCATTCTCAGAAACATCTTTGTGATGAGTGCATTCAACTCACAGACTTGAACCTTCCCTTTGAAAGAGCAGTTTTGAAACACTCTTTTTGTAGAATCTGCAAGTGGATATTTGGAGCGCTTTGGGGCCTAGGCTGGGAAATGAAATATCTTCACCTAAAAACTAGACAGAAGCATTCTCAGAAACTTCTGTGTGATGAGTGCATTCAACTCACAGACTTCAACGTTCCTTTTGATAGAACAGTTTTGAAACTCACCTTTTGTAGAATCTGCAAGTGTTTATTTCGAGCGCTTTGAGGCCTATGCTGGAAAAGGAAATGTCTTCAAATAACAACTACACAGAAGCATTCTCAGAACTTTCTTTGTGATGAGTGCATTCAACTCACAGACTTGAACCTTCCTTTTGAAACAGCAGTTTTGAAACACTCTTTTTGTAGCATCTACAAATGGATATTTGGAGCGCTTTGGGGCCTATGCTGGGAAATGAAATATCTTCACCTAAAAACTAGACAGAAGCATTCTCAGAAACTTCTGTGTGATGAGTGCATTCAACTCACAGACTTGAACATTCCTTTTGATAGAGCAGTTTGGAAACACTAATTTTGTAAAATCTGCAAGTGTTTATTTGGAGCGCTTTGAGGCCTATGCTGGAAAAGGAAATATCTTCACATAAAAACTAGACAGAAGCATTCTCAGAAACTTCTCTGTCATGAGTGCATTCTACTCACAGAGTTGAACCTTCTTTTTGATACAAGAGTTTTCAAACACTCTTTTTGTAGAATCTGCAAGTGCATATTTGGAGCTGTTTGAGGCCAACGCTGGAAAAGGAAACATCCTCACATAGAAACTAGACAGAAGCATTCTCAGAAACTTGTTTGTGACGAGTGCATTCAACTCACAGACTTGAGCCTTTCTTTTGAAAGAGCAGTTTTGGAACACTCTTTTTGTAGAATCTGCTAGTGTATATTTGGAGCGCTGTGAGGCCTATGCTGGGAAATGAAATATCTTCACCTAAAAACAAGACAGAAGCATTCTCAGAAACTTCTGTGTGATGAGTGCATTCAACTCACAGACTTGAACGTTCCTTTTGATAGAACAGTTTTGAAACACTCCTTTTGTAGAATCTGCAAGTGTTTATTTGGAGCGCTTTGAGGCGTATGCTGGAAAAGGAAATGTCTTCAAATAACAACTACACAGAAGCATTCTCAGAAACTTCTTTGTGATGAGTGCATTCAACTCACAGACTTGAACCTTCCTTTTGAAAGAGCAGTTTTGAAACACTGTTTTGGTAGAATCTGCAAGTGGATATATGGGGCTCTTTGGGGCCTATGCTGGGAAATGAAATATCTGCACCTAAAAACTAGACAGAAGCATTCTCAGGAACTTCTGTGTGATGAGTGCATTCAACTCACAGACTTCAACGTTCCTTTTGATAGAACAGTTTTGAAACTCTCCTTTTGTAGACTCTGCAAGTGTTTATTTCGAGCGCTTTGAGGCCTACGCTGGAAAACGAAATGTCTTCAAATAACAACTACACAGAAACATTCTCAGAACATTCTTTGTGATGAGTGCATTCAACTCACAGACTTGAACCTTCCTTTTGAAAGAGCAGTTTTGAAACACTCTTTTTGTAGAATCTGCAAGTGGATATTTGGAGCGCTTCGGGGCCTATGCTGGGAAATGAAATATCTTCACCTAAAAACTAGACAGAAGCATTCTCAGAAACTTCTGTGTGATGAGTGCATTCAACTCACAGAGTTGAACATTCCTTTTGATAGAGCAGTTTGGAAACACTAATTTTGTAAAATCTGCAAGTGTTTATTTGGAACGCTTTGAGGCCTATGCTGGAAAAGGAAATATCTTCACATAAAAACTAGACAGAAGCATTCTCAGAAACTTCTCTGTGATGAGTGCATTCTACTCACAGAGTTGAACCTTCTTTTTGATAGAAGAGTTTTCAAACTCTCTTTTTGTAGAATCTGCAAATGCATATTTGGAGCTGTATGATTCCAACGCTGGGAAAGGAAACATCCTCACATAGAAACTAGACAGAAGCATTCTCAGAAACTTGTTTGTGACGAGTGCATTCAACTCACAGACTTGAACCTTTCTTTTGAAAGAGCAGTTTTGGAACACTCTTTTTGTAGATTCTGCTAGTGTATATTTGGAGCGCTGTGAGGCCTATGTTGGGAAATGAAATATCTTCACCTAAAAACTAGACAGAAGCATTCTCAGAAACTTCTGTGTGATGAGTGCATTCAACTCACAGACTTGAACGTTCCTTTTGATAGAACAGTTTTGAAACACTCCTTTTATAGAATCTTTAAGGGTTTATTTCGAGCGCTTTGAGGCGTATGCTGGAAAAAGATATGTCTTCAAATAACAACTACACAGAAGCATTCTCAGAAACTTCTTCGTGATGAGTGCATTCAACTCACAGACTTGAACCTTCCCTTTGAAAGAGCAGTTTTGAAACACTCTTTTTGTAGAATCTGCAAGTGGATATTTGGAGCGCTTTGGGGCCTAGGCTGGGAAATGAAATATCTTCACCTAAAAACTAGACAGAAGCATTCTCAGAAACTTCTGTGTGATGAGTGCATTCAACTCACAGACTTCAACGTTCCTTTTGATAGAACAGTTTTGAAACTCACCTTTTGTAGAATCTGCAAGTGTTTATTTCGAGCGCTTTGAGGCCTATGCTGGAAAAGGAAATGTCTTCAAATAACAACTACACAGAAGCATTCTCAGAACTTTCTTTGTGATGAGTGCATTCAACTCACAGACTTGAACCTTCCTTTTGAAACAGCAGTTTTGAAACACTCTTTTTGTAGCATCTACAAATGGATATTTGGAGCGCTTTGGGGCCTATGCTGGGAAATGAAATATCTTCACCTAAAAACTAGACAGAAGCATTCTCAGAAACTTCTGTGTGATGAGTGCATTCAACTCACAGACTTGAACATTCCTTTTGATACAGCAGTTTGGAAACACTAATTTTGTAAAATCTGCAAGTGTTTATTTGGAGCGCTTTGAGGCCTATGCTGGAAAAGGAAATATCTTCACATAAAAACTAGACAGAAGCATTCTCAGAAACTTCTCTGTGATGAGTGCATTCTACTCACAGAGTTGAACCTTCTTTTTGATACAAGAGTTTTCAAACACTCTTTTTGTAGAATCTGCAAGTGCATATTTGGAGCTGTTTGAGGCCAACGCTGGAAAAGGAAACATCCTCACATAGAAACTAGACAGAAGCATTCTCAGAAACTTGTTTGTGACGAGTGCATTCAACTCACAGACTTGAGCCTTTCTTTTGAAAGAGCAGTTTTGGAACACTCTTTTTGTAGAATCTGCTAGTGTATATTTGGAGCGCTGTGAGGCCTATGCTGGGAAATGAAATATCTTCACCTAAAAACAAGACAGAAGCATTCTCAGAAACTTCTGTGTGATGAGTGCATTCAACTCACAGACTTGAACGTTCCTTTTGATAGAACAGTTTTGAAACACTCCTTTTGTAGAATCTGCAAGTGTTTATTTGGAGCGCTTTGAGGCGTATGCTGGAAAAGGAAATGTCTTCAAATAACAACTACACAGAAGCATTCTCAGAAACTTCTTTGTGATGAGTGCATTCAACTCACAGACTTGAACCTTCCTTTTGAAAGAGCAGTTTTGAAACACTGTTTTGGTAGAATCTGCAAGTGGATATATGGGGCTCTTTGGGGCCTATGCTGGGAAATGAAATATCTGCACCTAAAAACTAGACAGAAGCATTCTCAGGAACTTCTGTGTGATGAGTGCATTCAACTCACAGACTTCAACGTTCCTTTTGATAGAACAGTTTTGAAACTCTCCTTTTGTAGACTCTGCAAGTGTTTATTTCGAGCGCTTTGAGGCCTACGCTGGAAAACGGAATGTCTTCAAATAACAACTACACAGAAACATTCTCAGAACATTCTTTGTGATGAGTGCATTCAACTCACAGACTTGAACCTTCCTTTTGAAAGAGCAGTTTTGAAACACTCTTTTTGTAGAATCTGCAAGTGGATATTTGGAGCGCTTCGGGGCCTATGCTGGGAAATGAAATATCTTCACCTAAAAACTAGACAGAAGCATTCTCAGAAACTTCTGTGTGATGAGTGCATTCAACTCACAGAGTTGAACATTCCTTTTGATAGAGCAGTTTGGAAACACTAATTTTGTAAAATCTGCAAGTGTTTATTTGGAACGCTTTGAGGCCTATGCTGGAAAAGGAAATATCTTCACATAAAAACTAGACAGAAGCATTCTCAGAAACTTCTCTGTGATGAGTGCATTCTACTCACAGAGTTGAACCTTCTTTTTGATAGAAGAGTTTTCAAACTCTCTTTTTGTAGAATCTGCAAATGCATATTTGGAGCTGTATGATTCCAACGCTGGGAAAGGAAACATCCTCACATAGAAACTAGACAGAAGCATTCTCAGAAACTTGTTTGTGACGAGTGCATTCAACTCACAGACTTGAACCTTTCTTTTGAAAGAGCAGTTTTGGAACACTCTTTTTGTAGATTCTGCTAGTGTATATTTGGAGCGCTGTGAGGCCTATGTTGGGAAATGAAATATCTTCACCTAAAAACTAGACAGAAGCATTCTCAGAAACTTCTGTGTGATGAGTGCATTCAACTCACAGACTTGAACGTTCCTTTTGATAGAACAGTTTTGAAACACTCCTTTTGTAGAATCTGCAAGTGTTTATTTGGAGCGCTTTGAGGCGTATGCTGGAAAAGGAAATGTCTTCAAATAACAACTACACAGAAGCATTCTCAGAAACTTCTTTGTGATGAGTGCATTCAACTCACAGACTTGAACCTTCCTTTTGAAAGAGCAGTTTTGAAACACTGTTTTGGTAGAATCTGCAAGTGGTTATATGGAGCTCTTTGGGGCCTATGCTGGGAAATGAAATATCTGCAGCTAAAAACTAGACAGAAGCATTCTCAGGAACTTCTGTGTGATGAGTGCATTCAACTCACAGACTTCAACGTTCCTTTTGATAGAACAGTTTTGAAACTCTCCTTTTGTAGACTCTGCAAGTGTTTATTTCGAGCGCTTTGAGGCCTACGCTGGAAAACGAAATGTCTTCAAATAACAACTACACAGAAACATTCTCAGAACATTCTTTGTGATGAGTGCATTCAACTCACAGACTTGAACCTTCCTTTTGAAAGAGCAGTTTTGAAACACTCTTTTTGTAGAATCTGCAAGTGGATATTTGGAGCGCTTCGGGGCCTATGCTGGGAAATGAAATATCTTCACCTAAAAACTAGACAGAAGCATTCTCAGAAACTTCTGTGTGATGAGTGCATTCAACTCACAGAGTTGAACATTCCTTTTGATAGAGCAGTTTGGAAACACTAATTTTGTAAAATCTGCAAGTGTTTATTTGGAACGCTTTGAGGCCTATGCTGGAAAAGGAAATATCTTCACATAAAAACTAGACAGAAGCATTCTCAGAAACTTCTCTGTGATGAGTGCATTCTACTCACAGAGTTGAACCTTCTTTTTGATAGAAGAGTTTTCAAACTCTCTTTTTGTAGAATCTGCAAATGCATATTTGGAGCTGTATGATTCCAACGCTGGGAAAGGAAACATCCTCACATAGAAACTAGACAGAAGCATTCTCAGAAACTTGTTTGTGACGAGTGCATTCAACTCACAGACTTGAACCTTTCTTTTGAAAGAGCAGTTTTGGAACACTCTTTTTGTAGATTCTGCTAGTGTATATTTGGAGCGCTGTGAGGCCTATGTTGAGAAATGAAATATCTTCACCTAAAAACTAGACAGAAGCATTCTCAGAAACTTCTGTGTGATGAGTGCATTCAACTCACAGACTTGAACGTTCCTTTTGATAGAACAGTTTTGAAACACTCCTTTTATAGAATCTTTAAGGGTTTATTTCGAGCGCTTTGAGGCGTATGCTGGAAAAAGATATGTCTTCAAATAACAACTACACAGAAGCATTCTCAGAAACTTCTTTGTGATGAGTGCATTCAACTCACAGACTTGAACCTTCCCTTTGAAAGAGCAGTTTTGAAACACTCTTTTTGTAGAATCTGGAAGTGGATATTTGGAGCGCTTTGGGGCCTAGGCTGGGAAATGAAATATCTTCACCTAAAAACTAGACAGAAGCATTCTCAGAAACTTCTGTGTGATGAGTGCATTCAACTCACAGACTTCAACGTTCCTTTTGATAGAACAGTTTTGAAACTCACCTTTTGTAGAATCTGCAAGTGTTTATTTCGAGCGCTTTGAGGCCTATGCTGGAAAAGGAAATGTCTTCAAATAACAACTACACAGAAGCATTCTCAGAACCTTCTTTGTGATGAGTGCATTCAACTCACAGACTTGAACCTTCCTTTTGAAACAGCAGTTTTGAAACACTCTTTTTGTAGCATCTACAAATGGATATTTGGAGCGCTTTGGGGCCTATGCTGGGAAATGAAATATCTTCACCTAAAAACTAGACAGAAGCATTCTCAGAAACTTCTGTGTGATGAGTGCATTCAACTCACAGACTTGAACATTCCTTTTGATAGAGCAGTTTGGAAACACTAATTTTGTAAAATCTGCAAGTGTTTATTTGGAGCGCTTTGAGGCCTATGCTGGAAAAGGAAATATCTTCACATAAAAACTAGACAGAAGCATTCTCAGAAACTTCTCTGTGATGAGTGCATTCTACTCACAGAGTTGAACCTTCTTTTTGATAGAAGAGTTTTCAAACACTCTTTTTGTAGAATCTGCAAGTGCATATTTGGAGCTGTTTGAGGCCAACGCTGGAAAAGGAAACATCCTCACATAGAAACTAGACAGAAGCATTCTCAGAAACTTGTTTGTGACGAGTGCATTCAACTCACAGACTTGAACCTTTCTTTTGAAAGAGCAGTTTTGGAACACTCTTTTTGTAGAATCTGCTAGTGTATATTTGGAGCGCTGTGAGGCCTATGCTGGGAAATGAAATATCTTCACCTAAAAACAAGACAGAAGCATTCTCAGAAACTTCTGTGTGATGAGTGCATTCAACTCACAGACTTGAACGTTCCTTTTGATAGAACAGTTTTGAAACACTCCTTTTGTAGAATCTGCAAGTGTTTATTTGGAGCGCTTTGAGGCGTATGCTGGAAAAGGAAATGTCTTCAAATAACAACTACACAGAAGCATTCTCAGAAACTTCTTTGTGATGAGTGCATTCAACTCACAGACTTGAACCTTCCTTTTGAAAGAGCAGTTTTGAAACACTGTTTTGGTAGAATCTGCAAGTGGATATATGGGGCTCTTTGGGGCCTATGCTGGGAAATGAAATATCTGCACCTAAAAACTAGACAGAAGCATTCTCAGGAACTTCTGTGTGATGAGTGCATTCAACTCACAGACTTCAACGTTCCTTTTGATAGAACAGTTTTGAAACTCTCCTTTTGTAGACTCTGCAAGTGTTTATTTCGAGCGCTTTGAGGCCTACGCTGGAAAACGAAATGTCTTCAAATAACAACTACACAGAAACATTCTCAGAACATTCTTTGTGATGAGTGCATTCAACTCACAGACTTGAACCTTCCTTTTGAAAGAGCAGTTTTGAAACACTCTTTTTGTAGAATCTGCAAGTGGATATTTGGAGCGCTTCGGGGCCTATGCTGGGAAATGAAATATCTTCACCTAAAAAGTAGACAGAAGCATTCTCAGAAACTTCTGTGTGATGAGTGCATTCAACTCACAGAGTTGAACATTCCTTTTGATAGAGCAGTTTGGAAACACTAATTTTGTAAAATCTGCAAGTGTTTATTTGGAACGCTTTGAGGCCTATGCTGGAAAAGGAAATATCTTCACATAAAAACTAGACAGAAGCATTCTCAGAAACTTCTCTGTGATGAGTGCATTCTACTCACAGAGTTGAACCTTCTTTTTGATAGAAGAGTTTTCAAACTCTCTTTTTGTAGAATCTGCAAATGCATATTTGGAGCTGTATGATTCCAACGCTGGGAAAGGAAACATCCTCACATAGAAACTAGACAGAAGCATTCTCAGAAACTTGTTTGTGACGAGTGCATTCAACTCACAGACTTGAACCTTTCTTTTGAAAGAGCAGTTTTGGAACACTCTTTTTGTAGATTCTGCTAGTGTATATTTGGAGCGCTGTGAGGCCTATGTTGAGAAATGAAATATCTTCACCTAAAAACTAGACAGAAGCATTCTCAGAAACTTCTGTGTGATGAGTGCATTCAACTCACAGACTTGAACGTTCCTTTTGATAGAACAGTTTTGAAACACTCCTTTTATAGAATCTTTAAGGGTTTATTTCGAGCGCTTTGAGGCGTATGCTGGAAAAAGATATGTCTTCAAATAACAACTACACAGAAGCATTCTCAGAAACTTCTTTGTGATGAGTGCATTCAACTCACAGACTTGAACCTTCCCTTTGAAAGAGCAGTTTTGAAACACTCTTTTTGTAGAATCTGGAAGTGGATATTTGGAGCGCTTTGGGGCCTAGGCTGGGAAATGAAATATCTTCACCTAAAAACTAGACAGAAGCATTCTCAGAAACTTCTGTGTGATGAGTGCATTCAACTCACGGACTTCAACGTTCCTTTTGATAGAACAGTTTTGAAACTCACCTTTTGTAGAATCTGCAAGTGTTTATTTCGAGCGCTTTGAGGCCTATGCTGGAAAAGGAAATGTCTTCAAATAACAACTACACAGAAGCATTCTCAGAACCTTCTTTGTGATGAGTGCATTCAACTCACAGACTTGAACCTTCCTTTTGAAACAGCAGTTTTGAAACACTCTTTTTGTAGCATCTACAAATGGATATTTGGAGCGCTTTGGGGCCTATGCTGGGAAATGAAATATCTTCACCTAAAAACTAGACAGAAGCATTCTCAGAAACTTCTGTGTGATGAGTGCATTCAACTCACAGACTTGAACATTCCTTTTGATAGAGCAGTTTGGAAACACTAATTTTGTAAAATCTGCAAGTGTTTATTTGGAGCGCTTTGAGGCCTATGCTGGAAAAGGAAATATCTTCACATAAAAACTAGACAGAAGCATTCTCAGAAACTTCTCTGTGATGAGTGCATTCTACTCACAGAGTTGAACCTTCTTTTTGATACAAGAGTTTTCAAACACTCTTTTTGTAGAATCTGCAAGTGCATATTTGGAGCTGTTTGAGGCCAACGCTGGAAAAGGAAACATCCTCACATAGAAACTAGACAGAAGCATTCTCAGAAACTTGTTTGTGACGAGTGCATTCAACTCACAGACTTGAACCTTTCTTTTGAAAGAGCAGTTTTGGAACACTCTTTTTGTAGAATCTGCTAGTGTATATTTGGAGCGCTGTGAGGCCTATGCTGGGAAATGAAATATCTTCACCTAAAAACAAGACAGAAGCATTCTCAGAAACTTCTGTGTGATGAGTGCATTCAACTCACAGACTTGAACGTTCCTTTTGATAGAACAGTTTTGAAACACTCCTTTTGTAGAATCTGCAAGTGTTTATTTGGAGCGCTTTGAGGCGTATGCTGGAAAAGGAAATGTCTTCAAATAACAACTACCCAGAAGCATTCTCAGAAACTTCTTTGTGATGAGTGCATTCAACTCACAGACTTGAACCTTCCTTTTGAAAGAGCAGTTTTGAAACACTGTTTTGGTAGAATCTGCAAGTGGATATATGGGGCTCTTTGGGGCCTATGCTGGGAAATGAAATATCTGCACCTAAAAACTAGACAGAAGCATTCTCAGGAACTTCTGTGTGATGAGTGCATTCAACTCACAGACTTCAACGTTCCTTTTGATAGAACAGTTTTGAAACTCTCCTTTTGTAGACTCTGCAAGTGTTTATTTCGAGCGCTTTGAGGCCTACGCTGGAAAACGAAATGTCTTCAAATAACAACTACACAGAAACATTCTCAGAACATTCTTTGTGATGAGTGCATTCAACTCACAGACTTGAACCTTCCTTTTGAAAGAGCAGTTTTGAAACACTCTTTTTGTAGAATCTGCAAGTGGATATTTGGAGCGCTTCGGGGCCTATGCTGGGAAATGAAATATCTTCACCTAAAAAGTAGACAGAAGCATTCTCAGAAACTTCTGTGTGATGAGTGCATTCAACTCACAGAGTTGAACATTCCTTTTGATAGAGCAGTTTGGAAACACTAATTTTGTAAAATCTGCAAGTGTTTATTTGGAACGCTTTGAGGCCTATGCTGGAAAAGGAAATATCTTCACATAAAAACTAGACAGAAGCATTCTCAGAAACTTCTCTGTGATGAGTGCATTCTACTCACAGAGTTGAACCTTCTTTTTGATAGAAGAGTTTTCAAACTCTCTTTTTGTAGAATCTGCAAATGCATATTTGGAGCTGTATGATTCCAACGCTGGGAAAGGAAACATCCTCACATAGAAACTAGACAGAAGCATTCTCAGAAACTTGTTTGTGACGAGTGCATTCAACTCACAGACTTGAACCTTTCTTTTGAAAGAGCAGTTTTGGAACACTCTTTTTGTAGATTCTGCTAGTGTATATTTGGAGCGCTGTGAGGCCTATGTTGGGAAATGAAATATCTTCACCTAAAAACTAGACAGAAGCATTCTCAGAAACTTCTGTGTGATGAGTGCATTCAACTCACAGACTTGAACGTTCCTTTTGATAGAACAGTTTTGAAACACTCCTTTTATAGAATCTTTAAGGGTTTATTTCGAGCGCTTTGAGGCGTATGCTGGAAAAAGATATGTCTTCAAATAACAACTACACAGAAGCATTCTCAGAAACTTCTTTGTGATGAGTGCATTCAACTCACAGACTTGAACCTTCCCTTTGAAAGAGCAGTTTTGAAACACTCTTTTTGTAGAATCTGCAAGTGGATATTTGGAGCGCTTTGGGGCCTAGGCTGGGAAATGAAATATCTTCACCTAAAAACTAGACAGAAGCATTCTCAGAAACTTCTGTGTGATGAGTGCATTCAACTCACAGACTTCAACGTTCCTTTTGATAGAACAGTTTTGAAACTCACCTTTTGTAGAATCTGCAAGTGTTTATTTCGAGCGCTTTGAGGCCTATGCTGGAAAAGGAAATGTCTTCAAATAACAACTACACAGAAGCATTCTCAGAACTTTCTTTGTGATGAGTGCATTCAACTCACAGACTTGAACCTTCCTTTTGAAACAGCAGTTTTGAAACACTCTTTTTGTAGCATCTACAAATGGATATTTGGAGCGCTTTGGGGCCTATGCTGGGAAATGAAATATCTTCAACTAAAAACTAGACAGAAGCATTCTCAGAAACTTCTGTGTGATGAGTGCATTCAACTCACAGACTTGAACATTCCTTTTGATAGAGCAGTTTGGAAACACTAATTTTGTAAAATCTGCAAGTGTTTATTTGGAGCGCTTTGAGGCCTATGCTGGAAAAGGAAATATCTTCACATAAAAACTAGACAGAAGCATTCTCAGAAACTTCTCTGTCATGAGTGCATTCTACTCACAGAGTTGAACCTTCTTTTTGATACAAGAGTTTTCAAACACTCTTTTTGTAGAATCTGCAAGTGCATATTTGGAGCTGTTTGAGGCCAACGCTGGAAAAGGAAACATCCTCACATAGAAACTAGACAGAAGCATTCTCAGAAACTTGTTTGTGACGAGGGCATTCAACTCACAGACTTGAGCCTTTCTTTTGAAAGAGCAGTTTTGGAACACTCTTTTTGTAGAATCTGCTAGTGTATATTTGGAGCGCTGTGAGGCCTATGCTGGGAAATGAAATATCTTCACCTAAAAACAAGACAGAAGCATTCTCAGAAACTTCTGTGTGATGAGTGCATTCAACTCACAGACTTGAACGTTCCTTTTGATAGAACAGTTTTGAAACACTCCTTTTGTAGAATCTGCAAGTGTTTATTTGGAGCGCTTTGAGGCGTATGCTGGAAAAGGAAATGTCTTCAAATAACAACTACACAGAAGCATTCTCAGAAACTTCTTTGTGATGAGTGCATTCAACTCACAGACTTGAACCTTCCTTTTGAAAGAGCAGTTTTGAAACACTGTTTTGGTAGAATCTGCAAGTGGATATATGGAGCTCTTTGGGGCCTATGCTGGGAAATGAAATATCTGCAGCTAAAAACTAGACAGAAGCATTCTCAGGAACTTCTGTGTGATGAGTGCATTCAACTCACAGACTTCAACGTTCCTTTTGATAGAACAGTTTTGAAACTCTCCTTTTGTAGACTCTGCAAGTGTTTATTTCGAGCGCTTTGAGGCCTACGCTGGAAAACGAAATGTCTTCAAATAACAACTACACAGAAACATTCTCAGAACATTCTTTGTGATGAGTGCATTCAACTCACAGACTTGAACCTTCCTTTTGAAAGAGCAGTTTTGAAACACTCTTTTTGTAGAATCTGCTAGTGTATATTTGGAGCGCTGTGAGGCCTATGCTGGGAAATGAAATATCTTCACCTAAAAACAAGACAGAAGCATTCTCAGAAACTTCTGTGTGATGAGTGCATTCAACTCACAGACTTGAACGTTCCTTTTGATAGAACAGTTTTGAAACACTCCTTTTGTAGAATCTGCAAGTGTTTATTTGGAGCGCTTTGAGGCGTATGCTGGAAAAGGAAATGTCTTCAAATAACAACTACACAGAAGCATTCTCAGAAACTTCTTTGTGATGAGTGCATTCAACTCACAGACTTGAACCTTCCTTTTGAAAGAGCAGTTTTGAAACACTGTTTTGGTAGAATCTGCAAGTGGATATATGGAGCTCTTTGGGGCCTATGCTGGGAAATGAAATATCTGCACCTAAAAACTAGACAGAAGCATTCTCAGGAACTTCTGTGTGATGAGTGCATTCAACTCACAGACTTCAACGTTCCTTTTGATAGAACAGTTTTGAAACTCTCCTTTTGTAGACTCTGCAAGTGTTTATTTCGAGCGCTTTGAGGCCTACGCTGGAAAACGAAATGTCTTCAAATAAGAACTACACAGAAACATTCTCAGAACATTCTTTGTGATGAGTGCATTCAACTCACAGACTTGAACCTTCCTTTTGAAAGAGCAGTTTTGAAACACTCTTTTTGTAGAATCTGCAAGTGGATATTTGGAGCGCTTCGGGGCCTATGCTGGGAAATGAAATATCTTCACCTAAAAACTAGACAGAAGCATTCTCAGAAACTTCTGTGTGATGAGTGCATTCAACTCACAGAGTTGAACATTCCTTTTGATAGAGCAGTTTGGAAACACTAATTTTGTAAAATCTGCAAGTGTTTATTTGGAACGCTTTGAGGCCTATGCTGGAAAAGGAAATATCTTCACATAAAAACTAGACAGAAGCATTCTCAGAAACTTCTCTGTGATGAGTGCATTCTACTCACAGAGTTGAACCTTCTTTTTGATAGAAGAGTTTTCAAACTCTCTTTTTGTAGAATCTGCAAATGCATATTTGGAGCTGTATGATTCCAACGCTGGGAAAGGAAACATCCTCACATAGAAACTAGACAGAAGCATTCTGAGAAACTTGTTTGTGACGAGTGCATTCAACTCACAGACTTGAACCTTTCTTTTGAAAGAGCAGTTTTGGAACACTCTTTTTGTAGATTCTGCTAGTGTATATTTGGAGCGCTGTGAGGCCTATGTTGGGAAATGAAATATCTTCACCTAAAAACTAGACAGAAGCATTCTCAGAAACTTCTGTGTGATGAGTGCATTCAACTCACAGACTTGAACGTTCCTTTTGATAGAACAGTTTTGAAACACTCCTTTTGTAGAATCTTTAAGGGTTTATTTCGAGCGCTTTGAGGCGTATGCTGGAAAAAGATATGTCTTCAAATAACAACTACACAGAAGCATTCTCAGAAACTTCTTTGTGATGAGTGCATTCAACTCACAGACTTGAACCTTCCCTTTGAAAGAGCAGTTTTGAAACACTCTTTTTGTAGAATCTGCAAGTGGATATTTGGAGCGCTTTGGGGCCTAGGCTGGGAAATGAAATATCTTCACCTAAAAACTAGACAGAAGCATTCTCAGAAACTTCTGTGTGATGAGTGCATTCAACTCACAGACTTCAACGTTCCTTTTGATAGAACAGTTTTGAAACTCACCTTTTGTAGAATCTGCAAGTGTTTATTTCGAGCGCTTTGAGGCCTACGCTGGAAAAGGAAATGTCTTCAAATAACAACTACACAGAAGCATTCTCAGAACCTTCTTTGTGATGAGTGCATTCAACTCACAGACTTGAACCTTCCTTTTGAAACAGCAGTTTTGAAACACTCTTTTTGTAGAATCTACAAATGGATATTTGGAGTGCTTTGGGGCCTATGCTGGGAAATGAAATATCTTCACCTAAAAACTAGACAGAAGCATTCCCAGAAACTTCTGTGTGATGAGTGCATTCAACTCACAGACTTGAACATTCCTTTTGATAGAGCAGTTTGGAAACACTAATTTTGTAAAATCTGCAAGTGTTTATTTGGAACGCTTTGAGGCCTATGCTGGAAAAGGAAATATCTTCACATAAAAACTAGACAGAAGCATTCTCAGAAACTTCTCTGTGATGAGTGCATTCTACTCACAGAGTTGAACCTTCTTTTTGATACAAGAGTTTTCAAACTCTCTTTTTGTAGAATCTGCAAATGCATATTTGGAGCTGTATGATTCCAACGCTGGGAAAGGAAACATCCTCACATAGAAACTAGACAGAAGCATTCTGAGAAACTTGTTTGTGACGAATGCATTCAACTCACAGACTTGAACCTTTCTTTTGAAAGAGCAGTTTTGGAACACTCTTTTTGTAGATTCTGCTAGTGTATATTTGGAGCGCTGTGAGGCCTATGTTGGGAAATGAAATATCTTCACCTAAAAACTAGACAGAAGCATTCTCAGAAACTTCTGTGTGATGAGTGCATTCAACTCACAGACTTGAACGTTCCTTTTGATAGAACAGTTTTGAAACACTCCTTTTATAGAATCTTTAAGGGTTTATTTCGAGCGCTTTGAGGCGTATGCTGGAAAAAGATATGTCTTCAAATAACAACTACACAGAAGCATTCTCAGAAACTTCTTTGTGATGAGTGCATTCAACTCACAGACTTGAACCTTCTCTTTGAAAGAGCAGTTTTGAAACACTCTTTTTGTAGAATCTGCAAGTGGATATTTGGAGCGCTTTGGGGCCTAGGCTGGGAAATGAAATATCTTCACCTAAAAACTAGACAGAAGCATTCTCAGAAACTTCTGTGTGATGAGTGCATTCAACTCACAGACTTCAACGTTCCTTTTGATAGAACAGTTTTGAAACTCACCTTTTGTAGAATCTGCAAGTGTTTATTTCGAGCGCTTTGAGGCCTATGCTGGAAAAGGAAATGTCTTCAAATAACAACTACACAGAAGCATTCTCAGAACCTTCTTTGTGATGAGTGGATTCAACTCACAGACTTGAACCTTCCTTTTGAAACAGCAGTTTTGAAACACTCTTTTTGTAGCATCTACAAATGGATATTTGGAGCGCTTTGGGGCCTATGCTGGGAAATGAAATATCTTCACCTAAAAACTAGACAGAAGCATTCTCAGAAACTTCTGTGTGATGAGTGCATTCAACTCACAGACTTGAACATTCCTTTTGATAGAGCAGTTTGGAAACACTAATTTTGTAAAATCTGCAAGTGTTTATTTGGAGCGCTTTGAGGCCTATGCTGGAAAAGGAAATATCTTCACATAAAAACTAGACAGAAGCATTCTCAGAAACTTCTCTGTGATGAGTGCATTCTACTCACAGAGTTGAACCTTCTTTTTGATAGAAGAGTTTTCAAACACTCTTTTTGTAGAATCTGCAAGTGCATATTTGGAGCTGTTTGAGGCCAACGCTGGAAAAGGAAACATCCTCACATAGAAACTAGACAGAAGCATTCTCAGAAACTTGTTTGTGACGAGTGCATTCAACTCACAGACTTGAGCCTTTCTTTTGAAAGAGCAGTTTTGGAACACTCTTTTTGTAGAATCTGCTAGTGTATATTTGGAGCGCTGTGAGGCCTATGCTGGGAAATGAAATATCTTCACCTAAAAACAAGACAGAAGCATTCTCAGAAACTTCTGTGTGATGAGTGCATTCAACTCACAGACTTGAACGTTCCTTTTGATAGAACAGTTTTGAAATACTCCTTTTGTAGAATCTGCAAGTGTTTATTTGGAGCGCTTTGAGGCGTATGCTGGAAAAGGATATGTCTTCAAATAACAACTACACAGAAGCATTCTCAGAAACTTCTTTGTGATGAGTGCATTCAACTCACAGACTTGAACCTTCCTTTTGAAAGAGCAGTTTTGAAACACTGTTTTGGTAGAATCTGCAAGTGGATATATGGAGCTCTTTGGGGCCTATGCTGGGAAATGAAATATCTGCACCTAAAAACTAGACAGAAGCATTCTCAGGAACTTCTGTGTGATGAGTACATTCAACTCACAGACTTCAACGTTCCTTTTGATAGATCAGTTTTGAAACTCTCCTTTTGTAGACTCTGCAAGTGTTTATATCGAGCTCTTTGAGGCCTACGCTGGAAAACGAAATGTCTTCAAATAACAACTACACAGAAACATTCTCAGAACATTCTTTGTGATGAGTGCATTCAACTCACAGACTTCAACGTTCCTTTTGATAGAACAGTTTTGAAACTCACCTTTTGTAGAATCTGCAAGTGTTTATTTCGAGCGCTTTGAGGCCTATGCTGGAAAAGGAAATGTCTTCAAATAACAACTACACAGAAGCATTCTCAGAACCTTCTTTGTGATGAGTGCATTCAACTCACAGACTTGAACCTTCCTTTTGAAACAGCAGTTTTGAAACACTCTTTTTGTAGAATCTACAAATGGATATTTGGAGCGCTTTGGGGCCTATGCGGGGAAATGAAATATCTTCACCTAAAAACTAGACAGAAGCATTCTCAGAAACTTCTGTGTGATGAGTGCATTCAACTCACAGACTTGAACATTCCTTTTGATAGAGCAGTTTGGAAACACTAATTTTGTAAAATCTGCAAGTGTTTATTTGGAGCCCTTTGAGGCCTATGCTGGAAAAGGAAATATCTTCACATAAAAACAAGACAGAAGCATTCTCAGAAACTTCTGTGTGATGAGTGCATTCAACTCACAGACTTGAACCTTCTTTTTGATACAAGAGTTTTCAAACACTCTTTTTGTAGAATCTGCAAGTGTTTATTTGGAGCGCTTTGAGGCGTATGCTGGAAAAGGAACTGTCTTCAAATAACAACTACACAGAAGCATTCTCAGAAACTTCTTTGTGATGAGTGCATTCAACTCACAGACTTGAACCTTCCTTTTGAAAGAGCAGTTTTGAAACACTGTTTTGGTAGAATCTGCAAGTGGATATATGGAGCTCTTTGGGGCCTATGCTGGGAAATGAAATATCTGCACCTAAAAACTAGACAGAAGCATTCTCAGGAACTTCTGTGTGATGAGTGCATTCAACTCACAGACTTCAACGTTCCTTTTGATAGAACAGTTTTGAAACTCTCCTTTTGTAGACTCTGCAAGTGTTTATTTCGAGCGCTTTGAGGCCTACGCTGGAAAACGAAATGTCTTCAAATAACAACTACACAGAAACATTCTCAGAACATTCTTTGTGATGAGTGCATTCAACTCACAGACTTGAACCTTCCTTTTGAAAGAGCAGTTTTGAAACACTCATTTTGTAGAATCTGCAAGTGGATATTTGGAGCGCTTCGGGGCCTATGCTGGGAAATGAAATATCTTCACCTAAAAACTAGACAGAAGCATTCTCAGAAACTTCTGTGTGATGAGTGCATTCAACTCACAGAGTTGAACATTCCTTTTGATAGAGCAGTTTGGAAACACTAATTTTGTAAAATCTGCAAGTGTTTATTTGGAACGCTTTGAGGCCTATGCTGGAAAAGGAAATATCTTCACATAAAAACTAGACAGAAGCATTCTCAGAAACTTCTCTGTGATGAGTGCATTCTACTCACAGAGTTGAACCTTCTTTTTGATAGAAGAGTTTTCAAACTCTCTTTTTGTAGAATCTGCAAATGCATATTTGGAGCTGTATGATTCCAACGCTGGGAAAGGAAACATCCTCACATAGAAACTAGACAGAAGCATTCTCAGAAACTTGTTTGTGACGAGTGCATTCAACTCACAGACTTGAACATTTCTTTTGAAAGAGCAGTTTTGGAACACTCTTTTTGAAGATTCTGCTAGTGTATATTTGGAGCGCTGTGAGGCCTATGTTGGGAAATGAAATATCTTCACCTAAAAACTAGACAGAAGCATTCTCAGAAACTTCTGTGTGATGAGTGCATTCAACTCACAGACTTCAACGTTCCTTTTGATAGAACAGTTTTGAAACTCACCTTTCGTAGAATCTGCAAGTGTTTATTTCGAGCGCTTTGAGGCCTATGCTGGAAAAGGAAATGTCTTCAAATAACAACTACACAGAAGCATTCTCAGAACCTTCTTTGTGATGAGTGCATTCAACTCACAGACTTGAACCTTCCTTTTGAAACAGCAGTTTTGAAACACTCTTTTTGTAGCATCTACAAATGGATATTTGGAGCGCTTTCGGGCCTATGCTGGGAAATAAAATATCTTCACCTAAAAACTAGACAGAAGCATTCTCAGAAACTTCTGTGTGATGAGTGCATTCAACTCACAGACTTGAACATTCCTTTTGATAGAGCAGTTTGGAAACACTAATTTTGTAAAATCTGCAAGTGTTTATTTGGAGCGCTTTGAGGCCTATGCTGGTAAAGGAAATATCTTCACATAAAAACTAGACAGAAGCATTCTCAGAAACTTCTCTGTCATGAGTGCATTCTACTCACAGAGTTGAACCTTCTTTTTGATACAAGAGTTTTCAAACACTCTTTTTGTAGAATCTGCAAGTGCATATTTGGAGCTGTTTGAGGCCAACGCTGGAAAAGGAAACATCCTCACATAGAAACTAGACAGAAGCATTCTCAGAAACTTGTTTGTGACGAGTGCATTCAACTCACAGACTTGAGCCTTTCTTTTGAAAGAGCAGTTTTGGAACACTCTTTTTGTAGAATCTGCTAGTGTATATTTGGAGCGCTGTGAGGCCTATGCTGGGAAATGAAATATCTTCACCTAAAAACAAGACAGAAGCATTCTCAGAAACTTCTGTGTGATGAGTGCATTCAACTCACAGACTTGAACGTTCCTTTTGATAGAACAGTTTTGAAACACTCCTTTTGTAGAATCTGCAAGTGTTTATTTGGAGCGCTTTGAGGCGTATGCTGGAAAAGGATATGTCTTCAAATAACAACTACACAGAAGCATTCTCAGAAGCTTCTTTGTGACGAGTGCATTCAAATCACAGACTTGAACCTTCCTTTTGAAAGAGCAGTTTTGAAACACTGTTTTGGTAGAATCTGCAAGTGGATATATGGAGCTCTTTGGGGCCTATGCTGGGAAATGAAATATCTGCACCTAAAAACTAGACAGAAGCATTCTCAGGAACTTCTGTGTGATGAGTGCATTCAACTCACAGACTTCAACGTTCCTTTTGATAGAACAGTTTTGAAACTCTCCTTTTGTAGACTCTGCAAGTGTTTATTTCGAGCGCTTTGAGGCCTACGCTGGAAAACGAAATGTCTTCAAATAACAACTACACAGAAACATTCTCAGAACATTCTTTGTGATGAGTGCATTCAACTCACAGACTTGAACCTTCCTTTTGAAAGAGCAGTTTTGAAACACTCTTTTTGTAGAATCTGCAAGTGGATATTTGGAGCGCTTCGGGGCCTATGCTGGGAAATGAAATATCTTCACCTAAAAACTAGACAGAAGCATTCTCAGAAACTTCTGTGTGATGAGTGCATTCAACTCACAGAGTTGAACATTCCTTTTGATAGAGCAGTTTGGAAACACTAATTTTGTAAAATCTGCAAGTGTTTATTTGGAACGCTTTGAGGCCTATGCTGGAAAAGGAAATATCTTCACATAAAAACTAGACAGAAGCATTCTCAGAAACTTCTCTGTGATGAGTGCATTCTACTCACAGAGTTGAACCTTCTTTTTGATAGAAGAGTTTTCAAACTCTCTTTTTGTAGAATCTGCAAATGCATATTTGGAGCTGTATGATTCCAACGCTGGGAAAGGAAACATCCTCACATAGAAACTAGACAGAAGCATTCTCAGAAACTTGTTTGCGACGAGTGCATTCAACTCACAGACTTGAACCTTTCTTTTGACAGAGCAGTTTTGGAACACTCTTTTTGTAGATTCTGCTAGTGTATATTTGGAGCGCTGTGAGGCCTATGTTGGGAAATGAAATATCTTCACCTAAAAACTAGACAGAAGCATTCTCAGAAACTTCTGTGTGATGAGTGCATTCAACTCACAGACTTGAACGTTTCTTTTGATAGAACAGTTTTGAAACATTCCTTTTATAGAATCTTTAAGGGTTTATTTCGAGCGCTTTGAGGCGTATGCTGGAAAAAGATATGTCTTCAAATAACAACTACACAGAAGCATTCTCAGAAACTTCTTTGTGATGAGTGCATTCAACTCACAGACTTGAACCTTCCCTTTGAAAGAGCAGTTTTGAAACACTCTTTTTGTAGAATCTGCAAGTGGATATTTGGAGCGCTTTGGGGCCTATGCTGGGAAATGAAATATCTTCACCTAAACACTAGACAGAAGCATTCTCAGAAACTTCTGTGTGATGAGTGCATTCAACTCACAGACTTCAACGTTCCTTTTCATAGAACAGTTTTGAAACTCACCTTTTGTAGAATCTGCAAGTGTTTATTTCGAGCGCTTTGAGGCCTATGCTGGAAAAGGAAATGTCTTCAAATAACAACTACACAGAAGCATTCTCAGAACCTTCTTTGTGATGAGTGCATTCAACTCACAGACTTGAACCTTCCTTTTGAAACAGCAGTTTTGAAACACTCTTTTTGTAGAATCTACAAATGGATATTTGGAGCGCTTTGGGGCCTATGCTGGGAAATGAAATATCTTCACCTAAAAACTAGACAGAAGCATTCTCAGAAACTTCTGTGTGATGAGTGCATTCAACTCACAGACTTGAACATTCCTTTTCATAGAGCAGTTTGGAAACACTAATTTTGTAAAATCTGCAAGTGTTTATTTGGAGCGCTTTGAGGCCTATGCTGGAAAAGGAAACATCTTCACATAAAAACTAGACAGAAGCTTCTCAGAAACTTCTCTGTGATGAGTGCATTCTACTCACAGAGTTGAACCTTCTTTTTGATAGAAGAGTCTTCAAACACTCTTTTTGTAGAATCTGCAAGTGCATATTTGGAGCTGTTTGAGGCCAACGCTGGAAAAGGAAACATCCTCACATAGAAACTAGACAGAAGCATTCTCAGAAACTTGTTTGTGACGAGTGCATTCAACTCACAGACTTGAGCCTTTCTTTAGAAAGAGCAGATTTGGAACACTCTTTTTGTAGAATCTGCTAGTGTATATTTGGAGCGCTGTGAGGCCTATGCTGGGAAATGAAATATCTTCAACTAAAAACAAGACAGAAGCATTCTCAGAAACTTCTGTGTGATGAGTGCATTCAACTCACAGACTTGAACCTTCCCTTTGAAAGAGCAGTTTTGAAACACTGTTTTGGTAGAATCTGCAAGTGGATATATGGAGCTCTTTGGGGCCTATGCTGGGAAATGAAATATCTGCACCTAAAAACTAGACAGAAGCATTCTCAGGAACTTCTGTGTGATGAGTGCATTCAACTCACAGACTTCAACGTTCCTTTTGATAGAACAGTTTTGAAACTCTCCTTTTGTAGACTCTGCAAGTGTTTATTTCGAGCGCTTTGAGGCCTACGCTGGAAAACGAAATGTCTTCAAATAACAACTACACAGAAACATTCTCAGAACATTCTTTGTGATGAGTGCATTCAACTCACAGACTTGAACCTTCCTTTTGAAAGAGCAGTTTTGAAACACTCTTTTTGTAGAATCTGCAAGTGGATATTTGGAGCGCTTCGGGGCCTATGCTGGGAAATGAAGTATCTTCACCAAAAAACTAGACAGAAGCATTCTCAGAAACTTCTGTGTGATGAGTGCATTCAACTCACAGAGTTGAACATTCCTTTTGATAGAGCAGTTTGGAAACACTAATTTTGTAAAATCTGCAAGTGTTTATTTGGAACGCTTTGAGGCCTATGCTGGAAAAGGAAATATCTTCACATAAAAACTAGACAGAAGCATTCTCAGAAACTTCTCTGTGATGAGTGCATTCTACTCACAGAGTTGAACCTTCTTTTTGATAGAAGAGTTTTCAAACTCTCTTTTTGTAGAATCTGCAAATGCATATTTGGAGCTGTATGATTCCAACGCTGGGAAAGGAAACATCCTCACATAGAAACTAGACAGAAGCATTCTCAGAAACTTGTTTGTGACGAGTGCATTCAACTCACAGACTTGAACCTTTCTTTTGAAAGAGCAGTTTTGGAACACTCTTTTTGTAGATTCTGCTAGTGTATATTTGGAGCGCTGTGAGGCCTATGTTGGGAAATGAAATATCTTCACCTAAAAACTAGACAGAAGCATTCTCAGAAACTTCTGTGTGATGAGTGCATTCAACTCACAGACTTGAACGTTCCTTTTGATAGAACAGTTTTGAAACACTCCTTTTATAGAATCTTTAAGGGTTTATTTCGAGCGCTTTGAGGCGTATGCTGGAAAAAGATATGTCTTCAAATAACAACTACACAGAAGCTTTCTCAGAAACTTCTTTGTGATGAGTGCATTCAACTCACAGACTTGAACCTTCCCTTTGAAAGAGCAGTTTTGAAACACTCTTTTTGTAGAATCTGCAAGTGGATATTTGGAGCGCTTTGGGGCCTAGGCTGGGAAATGAAATATCTTCACCTAAAAACTAGACAGAAGCATTCTCAGAAACTTCTGTGTGATGAGTGCATTCAACTCACAGACTTCAACGTTCCTTTTGATAGAACAGTTTTGAAACTCACCTTTTGTAGAATCTGCAAGTGTTTATTTCGAGCGCTTTGAGGCCTATGCTGGAAAAGGAAATGTCTTCAAATAACAACTACACAGAAGTATTCTCAGAACCTTCTTTGTGATGAGTGCATTCAACTCACAGACTTGAACCTTCCTTTTGAAACAGCAGTTTTGAAACACTCTTTTTGTAGCATCTACAAATGGATATTTGGAGCGCTTTGGGGCCTATGCTGGGAAATGAAATATCTTCACCTAAAAACTAGACAGAAGCATTCTCAGAAACTTCTGTGTGATGAGTGCATTCAACTCACAGACTTGAACATTCCTTTTGATAGAGCAGTTTGGAAACACTAATTTTGTAAAATCTGCAAGTGTTTATTTGGAGCGCTTTGAGGCCTATGCTGGAAAAGGAAATATCTTCACATAAAAACTAGACAGAAGCATTCTCAGAAACTTCTCTGTCATGAGTGCATTCTACTCACAGAGTTGAACCTTCTTTTTGATACAAGAGTTTTCAAACACTCTTTTTGTAGAATCTGCAAGTGCATATTTGGAGCTGTTTGAGGCCAACGATGGAAAAGGAAACATCCTCACATAGAAACTAGACAGAAGCATTCTCAGAAACTTGTTTGTGACGAGTGCATTCAACTCACAGACTTGAGCCTTTCTTTTGAAAGAGCAGTTTTGGAACACTCTTTTTGTAGAATCTGCTAGTGTATATTTGGAGCGCTGTGAGGCCTATGCTGGGAAATGAAATATCTTCACCTAAAAACAAGACAGAAGCATTCTCAGAAACTTCTGTGTGATGAGTGCATTCAACTCACAGACTTG
Organism: Pongo abelii; assembly: GCF_028885655.2. NCBI lineage: Eukaryota > Metazoa > Chordata > Mammalia > Primates > Hominidae > Pongo > Pongo abelii. The sequence goes on from NC_071992.2 coordinate 49,588,060, forward strand.
AACGTTCCTTTTGATAGAACAGTTTTGAAACACTCCTTTTGTAGAATCTGCAAGTGTTTATTTGGAGCGCTTTGAGGCGTATGCTGGAAAAGGAAATGTCTTCAAATAACAACTACACAGAAGCATTCTCAGAAACTTCTTTGTGATGAGTGCATTCAACTCACAGACTTGAACCTTCCTTTTGAAAGAGCAGTTTTGAAACACTGTTTTGGTAGAATCTGCAAGTGGATATATGGAGCTCTTTGGGGCCTATGCTGGGAAATGAAATATCTGCACCTAAAAACTAGACAGAAGCATTCTCAGGAACTTCTGTGTGATGAGTGCATTCAACTCACAGACTTCAACGTTCCTTTTGATAGAACAGTTTTGAAACTCTCCTTTTGTAGACTCTGCAAGTGTTTATTTCGAGCGCTTTGAGGCCTACGCTGGAAAACGAAATGTCTTCAAATAACAACTACACAGAAACATTCTCAGAACATTCTTTGTGATGAGTGCATTCAACTCACAGACTTGAACCTTCCTTTTGAAAGAGCAGTTTTGAAACACTCTTTTTGTAGAATCTGCAAGTGGATATTTGGAGCGCTTCGGGGCCTATGCTGGGAAATGAAATATCTTCACCTAAAAACTAGACAGAAGCATTCTCAGAAACTTCTGTGTGATGAGTGCATTCAACTCACAGAGTTGAACATTCCTTTTGATAGAGCAGTTTGGAAACACTAATTTTGTAAAATCTGCAAGTGTTTATTTGGAACGCTTTGAGGCCTATGCTGGAAAAGGAAATATCTTCACATAAAAACTAGACAGAAGCATTCTCAGAAACTTCTCTGTGATGAGTGCATTCTACTCACAGAGTTGAACCTTCTTTTTGATAGAAGAGTTTTCAAACTCTCTTTTTGTAGAATCTGCAAATGCATATTTGGAGCTGTATGATTCCAACGCTGGGAAAGGAAACATCCTCACATAGAAACTAGACAGAAGCATTCTCAGAAACTTGTTTGTGACGAGTGCATTCAACTCACAGACTTGAACCTTTCTTTTGAAAGAGCAGTTTTGGAACACTCTTTTTGTAGATTCTGCTAGTGTATATTTGGAGCGCTGTGAGGCCTATGTTGGGAAATGAAATATCTTCACCTAAAAACTGGACAGAAGCATTCTCAGAAACTTCTGTGTGATGAGTGCATTCAACTCACAGACTTGAACGTTCCTTTTGATAGAACAGTTTTGAAACACTCCTTTTATAGAATCTTTAAGGGTTTATTTCGAGCGCTTTGAGGCGTATGCTGGAAAAAGATATGTCTTCAAATAACAACTACACAGAAGCTTTCTCAGAAACTTCTTTGTGATGAGTGCATTCAACTCACAGACTTGAACCTTCCCTTTGAAAGAGCAGTTTTGAAACACTCTTTTTGTAGAATCTGCAAGTGGATATTTGGAGCGCTTTGGGGCCTAGGCTGGGAAATGAAATATCTTCACATAAAAACTAGACAGAAGCATTCTCAGAAACTTCTGTGTGATGAGTGCATTCAACTCACAGACTTCAACGTTCCTTTTGATAGAACAGTTTTGAAACTCTCCTTTTGTAGACTCTGCAAGTGTTTATTTCGAGCGCTTTGAGGCCTACGCTGGAAAACGAAATGTCTTCAAATAACAACTAAACAGAAACATTCTCAGAACATTCTTTGTGATGAGTGCATTCAACTCACAGACTTGAACCTTCCTTTTGAAAGAGCAGTTTTGAAACACTCTTTTTGTAGAATCTGCAAGTGGATATTTGGAGCACTTCGGGGCCTATGCTGGGAAATGAAATATCTTCACCTAAAAACTAGACAGAAGCATTCTCAGAAACTTCTGTGTGATGAGTGCATTCAACTCACAGAGTTGAACATTCCTTTTGATAGAGCAGTTTGGAAACACTAATTTTGTAAAATCTGCAAGTGTTTATTTGGAACGCTTTGAGGCCTATGCTGGAAAAGGAAATATCTTCACATAAAAACTAGACAGAAGCATTCTCAGAAACTTCTCTGTGATGAGTGCATTCTACTCACAGAGTTGAACCTTCTTTTTGATAGAAGAGTTTTCAAACTCTCTTTTTGTAGAATCTGCAAATGCATATTTGGAGCTGTATGATTCCAACGCTGGGAAAGGAAACATCCTCACATAGAAACTAGACAGAAGCATTCTCAGAAACTTGTTTGTGACGAGTGCATTCAACTCACAGACTTGAGCCTTTCTTTTGAAAGAGCAGTTTTGGAACACTCTTTTTGTAGAATCTGCTAGTGTATATTTGGAGCGCTGTGAGGCCTATGCTGGGAAATGAAATATCTTCACCTAAAAACAAGACAGAAGCATTCTCAGAAACTTCTGTGTGATGAGTGCATTCAACTCACAGACTTGAACGTTCCTTTTGGTAGAACAGTTTTGAAACACTCCTTTTGTAGAATCTGCAAGTGTTTATTTGGAGCGCTTTGAGGCGTATGCTGGAAAAGGAAATGTCTTCAAATAACAACTACACAGAAGCATTCTCAGAAACTTCTTTGTGATGAGTGCATTCAACTCACAGACTTGAACCTTCCTTTTGAAAGAGCAGTTTTGAAACACTGTTTTGGTAGAATCTGCAAGTGGATATATGGGGCTCTTTGGGGCCTATGCTGGGAAATGAAATATCTTCACCTAAAAACTAGACAGAAGCATTCTCAGGAACTTCTGTGTGATGAGTGCATTCAACTCACAGACTTCAACGTTCCTTTTGATAGAACAGTTTTGAAACTCTCCTTTTGTAGGCTCTGCAAGTGTTTATTTCGAGCGCTTTGAGGCCTACGCTGGAAAACGAAATGTCTTCAAATAACAACTACACAGAAACATTCTCAGAACATTCTTTGTGATGAGTGCATTCAACTCACAGACTTGAACCTTCCTTTTGAAAGAGCAGTTTTGAAACACTCTTTTTGTAGAATCTGCAAGTGGATATTTGGAGCGCTTCGGGGCCTATGCTGGGAAATGAAATATCTTCACCTAAAAACTAGACAGAAGCATTCTCAGAAACTTCTGTGTGATGAGTGCATTCAACTCACAGAGTTGAACATTCCTTTTGATAGAGCAGTTTGGAAACACTAATTTTGTAAAATCTGCAAGTGTTTATTTGGAACGCTTTGAGGCCTATGCTGGAAAAGGAAATATCTTCACATAAAAACTAGACAGAAGCATTCTCAGAAACTTCTCTGTGATGAGTGCATTCTACTCACAGAGTTGAACCTTCTTTTTGATAGAAGAGTTTTCAAACTCTCTTTTTGTAGAATCTGCAAATGCATATTTGGAGCTGTATGATTCCAACGCTGGGAAAGGAAACATCCTCACATAGAAACTAGACAGAAGCATTCTCAGAAACTTGTTTGTGACGAGTGCATTCAACTCACAGACTTGAACCTTTCTTTTGAAAGAGCAGTTTTGGAACACTCTTTTTGTAGATTCTGCTAGTGTATATTTGGAGCGCTGTGAGGCCTATGTTGGGAAATGAAATATCTTCACCTAAAAACTAGACAGAAGCATTCTCAGAAACTTCTGTGTGATGAGTGCATTCAACTCACAGACTTGAACGTTCCTTTTGATAGAACAGTTTTGAAACACTCCTTTTATAGAATCTTTAAGGGTTTATTTCGAGCGCTTTGAGGCGTATGCTGGAAAAAGATATGTCTTCAAATAACAACTACACAGAAGCTTTCTCAGAAACTTCTTTGTGATGAGTGCATTCAACTCACAGACTTGAACCTTCCCTTTGAAAGAGCAGTTTTGAAACACTCTTTTTGTAGAATCTGCAAGTGGATATTTGGAGCGCTTTGGGGCCTAGGCTGGGAAATGAAATATCTTCACATAAAAACTAGACAGAAGCATTCTCAGAAACTTCTGTGTGATGAGTGCATTCAACTCACAGACTTCAACGTTCCTTTTGATAGAACAGTTTTGAAACTCTCCTTTTGTAGACTCTGCAAGTGTTTATTTCGAGCGCTTTGAGGCCTACGCTGGAAAACGAAATGTCTTCAAATAACAACTACACAGAAACATTCTCAGAACATTCTTTGTGATGAGTGCATTCAACTCACAGACTTGAACCTTCCTTTTGAAAGAGCAGTTTTGAAACACTCTTTTTGTAGAATCTGCAAGTGGATATTTGGAGCACTTCGGGGCCTATGCTGGGAAATGAAATATCTTCACCTAAAAACTAGACAGAAGCATTCTCAGAAACTTCTGTGTGATGAGTGCATTCAACTCACAGAGTTGAACATTCCTTTTGATAGAGCAGTTTGGAAACACTAATTTTGTAAAATCTGCAAGTGTTTATTTGGAACGCTTTGAGGCCTATGCTGGAAAAGGAAATATCTTCACATAAAAACTAGACAGAAGCATTCTCAGAAACTTCTCTGTGATGAGTGCATTCTACTCACAGAGTTGAACCTTCTTTTTGATAGAAGAGTTTTCAAACTCTCTTTTTGTAGAATCTGCAAATGCATATTTGGAGCTGTATGATTCCAACGCTGGGAAAGGAAACATCCTCACATAGAAACTAGACAGAAGCATTCTCAGAAACTTGTTTGTGACGAGTGCATTCAACTCACAGACTTGAGCCTTTCTTTTGAAAGAGCAGTTTTGGAACACTCTTTTTGTAGAATCTGCTAGTGTATATTTGGAGCGCTGTGAGGCCTAAGCTGGGAAATGAAATATTTTCACCTAAAAACAAGACAGAAGCATTCTCAGAAACTTCTGTGTGATGAGTGCATTCAACTCACAGACTTGAACGTTCCCTTTGGTAGAACAGTTTTGAAACACTCCTTTTGTAGAATCTGCAAGTGTTTATTTGGAGCGCTTTGAGGCGTATGCTGGAAAAGGAAATGTCTTCAAATAACAACTACACAGAAGCATTCTCAGAAACTTCTTTGTGATGAGTGCATTCAACTCACAGACTTGAACCTTCCTTTTGAAAGAGCAGTTTTGAAACACTGTTTTGGTAGAATCTGCAAGTGGATATATGGGGCTCTTTGGGGCCTATGCTGGGAAATGAAATATCTTCACCTAAAAACTAGACAGAAGCATTCTCAGGAACTTCTGTGTGATGAGTGCATTCAACTCACAGACTTCAACGTTCCTTTTGATAGAACAGTTTTGAAACTCTCCTTTTGTAAAATCTGAAAGTGTTTATTTCGAGCGCTTTGAGGCCTACGCTGGAAAACGAAATGTCTTCAAATAACAACTACACAGAAACATTCTCAGAACATTCTTTGTGATGAGTGCATTCAACTCACAGACTTGAACCTTCCTTTTGAAAGAGCAGTTTTGAAACACTCTTTTTGTAGAATCTGCAAGTGGATATTTGGAGCGCTTCGGGGCCTATGCTGGGAAATGAAATATCTTCACCTAAAAACTAGACAGAAGCATTCTCAGAAACTTCTGTGTGATGAGTGCATTCAACTCACAGAGTTGAACATTCCTTTTGATAGAGCAGTTTGGAAACACTAATTTTGTAAAATCTGCAAGTGTTTATTTGGAACGCTTTGAGGCCTATGCTGGAAAAGGAAATATCTTCACATAAAAACTAGACAGAAGCATTCTCAGAAACTTCTCTGTGATGAGTGCATTCTACTCACAGAGTTGAACCTTCTTTTTGATAGAAGAGTTTTCAAACTCTCTTTTTGTAGAATCTGCAAATGCATATTTGGAGCTGTATGATTCCAACGCTGGGAAAGGAAACATCCTCACATAGAAACTAGACAGAAGCATTCTCAGAAACTTGTTTGTGACGAGTGCATTCAACTCACAGACTTGAACCTTTCTTTTGAAAGAGCAGTTTTGGAACACTCTTTTTGTAGATTCTGCTAGTGTATATTTGGAGCGCTGTGAGGCCTATGTTGGGAAATGAAATATCTTCACCTAAAAACTAGACAGAAGCATTCTCAGAAACTTCTGTGTGATGAGTGCATTCAACTCACAGACTTGAACGTTCCTTTTGATAGAACAGTTTTGAAACACTCCTTTTATAGAATCTTTAAGGGTTTATTTCGAGCGCTTTGAGGCGTATGCTGGAAAAAGATATGTCTTCAAATAACAACTACACAGAAGCTTTCTCAGAAACTTCTTTGTGATGAGTGCATTCAACTCACAGACTTGAACCTTCCCTTTGAAAGAGCAGTTTTGAAACACTCTTTTTGTAGAATCTGCAAGTGGATATTTGGAGCGCTTTGGGGCCTAGGCTGGGAAATGAAATATCTTCACCTAAAAACTAGACAGAAGCATTCTCAGAAACTTCTGTGTGATGAGTGCATTCAACTCACAGACTTCAACGTTCCTTTTGATAGAACAGTTTTGAAACTCACCTTTTGTAGAATCTGCAAGTGTTTATTTCGAGCGCTTTGAGGCCTATGCTGGAAAAGGAAATGTCTTCAAATAACAACTACACAGAAGCATTCTCAGAACCTTCTTTGTGATGAGTGCATTCAACTCACAGACTTGAACCTTCCTTTTGAAACAGCAGTTTTGAAACACTCTTTTTGTAGCATCTACAAATGGATATTTGGAGCGCTTTGGGGCCTATGCTGGGAAATGAAATATCTTCACCTAAAAACTAGACAGAAGCATTCTCAGAAACTTCTGTGTGATGAGTGCATTCAACTGACAGACTTGAACATTCCTTTTGATAGAGCAGTTTGGAAACACTAATTTTGTAAAATCTGCAAGTGTTTATTTGGAGCGCTTTGAGGCCTATGCTGGAAAAGGAAATATCTTCACATAAAAACTAGACAGAAGCATTCTCAGAAACTTCTCTGTCATGAGTGCATTCTACTCACAGAGTTGAACCTTCTTTTTGATACAAGAGTTTTCAAACACTCTTTTTGTAGAATCTGCAAGTGCATATTTGGAGCTGTTTGAGGCCAACGCTGGAAAAGGAAACATCCTCACATAGAAACTAGACAGAAGCATTCTCAGAAACTTGTTTGTGACGAGTGCATTCAACCCACAGACTTGAGCCTTTCTTTTGAAAGAGCAGTTTTGGAACACTCTTTTTGTAGAATCTGCTAGTGTATATTTGGAGCGCTGTGAGGCCTATGCTGGGAAATGAAATATCTTCACCTAAAAACAAGACAGAAGCATTCTCAGAAACTTCTGTGTGATGAGTGCATTCAACTCACAGACTTGAACGTTCCTTTTGATAGAACAGTTTTGAAACACTCCTTTTGTAGAATCTGCAAGTGTTTATTTGGAGCGCTTTGAGGCGTATGCTGGAAAAGGAAATGTCTTCAAATAACAACTACACAGAAGCATTCTCAGAAACTTCTTTGTGATGAGTGCATTCAACTCACAGACTTGAACCTTCCTTTTGAAAGAGCAGTTTTGAAACACTGTTTTGGTAGAATCTGCAAGTGGATATATGGGGCTCTTTGGGGCCTATGCTGGGAAATGAAATATCTGCACCTAAAAACTAGACAGAAGCATTCTCAGGAACTTCTGTGTGATGAGTGCATTCAACTCACAGACTTCAACGTTCCTTTTGATAGAACAGTTTTGAAACTCTCCTTTTGTAGACTCTGCAAGTGTTTATTTCGAGCGCTTTGAGGCCTACGCTGGAAAACGAAATGTCTTCAAATAACAACTACACAGAAACATTCTCAGAACATTCTTTGTGATGAGTGCATTCAACTCACAGACTTGAACCTTCCTTTTGAAAGAGCAGTTTTGAAACACTCTTTTTGTAGAATCTGCAAGTGGATATTTGGAGCGCTTCGGGGCCTATGCTGGGAAATGAAATATCTTCACCTAAAAACTAGACAGAAGCATTCTCAGAAACTTCTGTGTGATGAGTGCATTCAACTCACAGAGTTGAACATTCCTTTTGATAGAGCAGTTTGGAAACACTAATTTTGTAAAATCTGCAAGTGTTTATTTGGAACGCTTTGAGGCCTATGCTGGAAAAGGAAATATCTTCACATAAAAACTAGACAGAAGCATTCTCAGAAACTTCTCTGTGATGAGTGCATTCTACTCACAGAGTTGAACCTTCTTTTTGATAGAAGAGTTTTCAAACTCTCTTTTTGTAGAATCTGCAAATGCATATTTGGAGCTGTATGATTCCAACGCTGGGAAAGGAAACATCCTCACATAGAAACTAGACAGAAGCATTCTCAGAAACTTGTTTGTGACGAGTGCATTCAACTCACAGACTTGAACCTTTCTTTTGAAAGAGCAGTTTTGGAACACTCTTTTTGTAGATTCTGCTAGTGTATATTTGGAGCGCTGTGAGGCCTATGTTGGGAAATGAAATATCTTCACCTAAAAACTAGACAGAAGCATTCTCAGAAACTTCTGTGTGATGAGTGCATTCAACTCACAGACTTGAACGTTCCTTTTGATAGAACAGTTTTGAAACACTCCTTTTATAGAATCTTTAAGGGTTTATTTCGAGCGCTTTGAGGCGTATGCTGGAAAAAGATATGTCTTCAAATAACAACTACACAGAAGCATTCTCAGAAACTTCTTTGTGATGAGTGCATTCTACTCACAGACTTGAACCTTCCCTTTGAAAGAGCAGTTTTGAAACACTCTTTTTGTAGAATCTGCAAGTGGATATTTGGAGCGCTTTGGGGCCTAGGCTGGGAAATGAAATATCTTCACCTAAAAACTAGACAGAAGCATTCTCAGAAACTTCTGTGTGATGAGTGCATTCAACTCACAGACTTCAACGTTCCTTTTGATAGAACAGTTTTGAAACTCACCTTTTGTAGAATCTGCAAGTGTTTATTTCGAGCGCTTTGAGGCCTATGCTGGAAAAGGAAATGTCTTCAAATAACAACTACACAGAAGCATTCTCAGAACCTTCTTTGTGATGAGTGCATTCAACTCACAGACTTGAACCTTCCTTTTGAAACAGCAGTTTTGAAACACTCTTTTTGTAGCATCTACAAATGGATATTTGGAGCGCTTTGGGGCCTATGCTGGGAAATGAAATATCTTCACCTAAAAACTAGACAGAAGCATTCTCAGAAACTTCTGTGTGATGAGTGCATTCAACTCACAGACTTGAACATTCCTTTTGATAGAGCAGTTTGGAAACACTAATTTTGTAAAATCTGCAAGTGTTTATTTGGAGCGCTTTGAGGCCTATGCTGGAAAAGGAAATATCTTCACATAAAAACTAGACAGAAGCATTCTCAGAAACTTCTCTGTGATGAGTGCATTCTACTCACAGAGTTGAACCTTCTTTTTGATACAAGAGTTTTCAAACACTCTTTTTGTAGAATCTGCAAGTGCATATTTGGAGCTGTTTGAGGCCAACGCTGGAAAAGGAAACATCCTCACATAGAAACTAGACAGAAGCATTCTCAGAAACTTGTTTGTGACGAGTGCATTCAACTCACAGACTTGAGCCTTTCTTTTGAAAGAGCAGTTTTGGAACACTCTTTTTGTAGAATCTGCTAGTGTATATTTGGAGCGCTGTGAGGCCTATGCTGGGAAATGAAATATCTTCACCTAAAAACAAGACAGAAGCATTCTCAGAAACTTCTGTGTGATGAGTGCATTCAACTCACAGACTTGAACGTTCCTTTTGATAGAACAGTTTTGAAACACTCCTTTTGTAGAATCTGCAAGTGTTTATTTGGAGCGCTTTGAGGCGTATGCTGGAAAAGGAAATGTCTTCAAATAACAACTACACAGAAGCATTCTCAGAAACTTCTTTGTGATGAGTGCATTCAACTCACAGACTTGAACCTTCCTTTTGAAAGAGCAGTTTTGAAACACTGTTTTGGTAGAATCTGCAAGTGGATATATGGAGCTCTTTGGGGCCTATGCTGGGAAATGAAATATCTGCACCTAAAAACTAGACAGAAGCATTCTCAGGAACTTCTGTGTGATGAGTGCATTCAACTCACAGAGTTGAACATTCCTTTTGATAGAGCAGTTTGGAAACACTAATTTTGTAAAATCTGCAAGTGTTTATTTGGAACGCTTTGAGGCCTATGCTGGAAAAGGAAATATCTTCACATAAAAACTAGACAGAAGCATTCTCAGAAACTTCTCTGTGATGAGTGCATTCTACTCACAGAGTTGAACCTTCTTTTTGATAGAAGAGTTTTCAAACTCTCTTTTTGTAGAATCTGCAAATGCATATTTGGAGCTGTATGATTCCAACGCTGGGAAAGGAAACATCCTCACATAGAAACTAGACAGAAGCATTCTCAGAAACTTGTTTGTGACGAGTGCATTCAACTCACAGACTTGAACCTTTCTTTTGAAAGAGCAGTTTTGGAACACTCTTTTTGTAGATTCTGCTAGTGTATATTTGGAGCGCTGTGAGGCCTATGTTGGGAAATGAAATATCTTCACCTAAAAACTAGACAGAAGCATTCTCAGAAACTTCTGTGTGATGAGGGCATTCAACTCACAGACTTGAACGTTCCTTTTGATAGAACAGTTTTGAAACACTCCTTTTATAGAATCTTTAAGGGTTCATTTCGAGCGCTTTGAGGCGTATGCTGGAAAAAGATATGTCTTCAAATAACAACTACACAGAAGCATTCTCAGAAACTTCTTTGTGATGAGTGCATTCAACTCACAGACTTGAACCTTCCCTTTGAAAGAGCAGTTTTGAAACACTCTTTTTGTAGAATCTGCAAGTGGATATTTGGAGCGCTTTGGGGCCTAGGCTGGGAAATGAAATATCTTCACCTAAAAACTAGACAGAAGCATTCTCAGAAACTTCTGTGTGATGAGTGCATTCAACTCACAGACTTCAACGTTCCTTTTGATAGAACAGTTTTGAAACTCACCTTTTGTAGAATCTGCAAGTGTTTATTTCGAGCGCTTTGAGGCCTATGCTGGAAAAGGAAATGTCTTCAAATAACAACTACACAGAAGCATTCTCAGAACCTTCTTTGTGATGAGTGCATTCAACTCACAGACTTGAACCTTCCTTTTGAAACAGTAGTTTCGAAACACTCTTTTTGTAGCATCTACAAATGGATATTTGGAGCGCTTTGGGGCCTATGCTGGGAAATGAAATATCTTCACCTAAAAACTAGACAGAAGCATTCTCAGAAACTTCTGTGTGATGAGTGCATTCAACTCACAGACTTGAACATTCCTTTTGATAGAGCAGTTTGGAAACACTAATTTTGTAAAATCTGCAAGTGTTTATTTGGAGCGCTTTGAGGCCTATGCTGGAAAAGGAAATATCTTCACATAAAAACTAGACAGAAGCATTCTCAGAAACTTCTCTGTGATGAGTGCATTCTACTCACAGAGTTGAACCTTCTTTTTGATACAAGAGTTTTCAAACACTCTTTTTGTAGAATCTGCAAGTGCATATTTGGAGCTGTTTGAGGCCAACGCTGGAAAAGGAAACATCCTCACATAGAAAATAGACAGAAGCATTCTCAGAAACTTGTTTGTGACGAGTGCATTCAACTCACAGACTTGAGCCTTTCTTTTGAAAGAGCAGTTTTGGAACACTCTTTTTGTAGAATCTGCTAGTGTATATTTGGAGCGCTGTGAGGCCTATGTTGGGAAATGAAATATCTTCACCTAAAAACAAGACAGAAGCATTCTCAGAAACTTCTGTGTGATGAGTGCATTCAACTCACAGACTTGAACGTTCCTTTTGATAGAACAGTTTTGAAACACTCCTTTTGTAGAATCTGCAAGTGTTTATTTGGAGCGCTTTGAGGCGTATGCTGGAAAAGGAAATGTCTTCAAATAACAACTACACAGAAGCATTCTCAGAAACTTCTTTGTGATGAGTGCATTCAACTCACAGACTTGAACCTTCCTTTTGAAAGAGCAGTTTTGAAACACTGTTTTGGTAGAATCTGCAAGTGGATATATGGGGCTCTTTGGGGCCTATGCTGGGAAATGAAATATCTGCACCTAAAAACTAGACAGAAGCATTCTCAGGAACTTCTGTGTGATGAGTGCATTCAACTCACAGACTTCAACGTTCCTTTTGATAGAACAGTTTTGAAACTCTCCTTTTGTAGACTCTGCAAGTGTTTATTTCGAGCGCTTTGAGGCCTACGCTGGAAAACGAAATGTCTTCAAATAACAACTACACAGAAACATTCTCAGAACATTCTTTGTGATGAGTGCATTCAACTCACAGACTTGAACCTTCCTTTTGAAAGAGCAGTTTTGAAACACTCTTTTTGTAGAATCTGCAAGTGGATATTTGGAGCGCTTCGGGGCCTATGCTGGGAAATGAAATATCTTCACCTAAAAACTAGACAGAAGCATTCTCAGAAACTTCTGTGTGATGAGTACATTCAACTCACAGAGTTGAACATTCCTTTTGATAGAGCAGCTTGGAAACACTAATTTTGTAAAATCTGCAAGTGTTTCTTTGGAACGCTTTGAGGCCTATGCTGGAAAAGGAAATATCTTCACATAAAAACTAGACAGAAGCATTCTCAGAAACTTCTCTGTGATGAGTGCATTCTACTCACAGAGTTGAACCTTCTTTTTGATAGAAGAGTTTTCAAACTCTCTTTTTGTAGAATCTGCAAATGCATATTTGGAGCTGTATGATTCCAACGCTGGGAAGGAAACATCCTCACATAGAAACTAGACAGAAGCATTCTCAGAAACTTGTTTGTGACGAGTGCATTCAACTCACAGACTTGAACCTTTCTTTTGAAAGAGCAGTTTTGGAACACTCTTTTTGTAGATTCTGCTAGTGTATATTTGGAGCGCTGTGAGGCCTATGTTGGGAAATGAAATATCTTCACCTAAAAACTAGACAGAAGCATTCTCAGAAACTTCTGTGTGATGAGTGCATTCAACTCACAGACTTGAACGTTCCTTTTGATAGAACAGTTTTGAAACACTCCTTTTATAGAATCTTTAAGGGTTTATTTCGAGCGCTTTGAGGCGTATGCTGGAAAAAGATATGTCTTCAAATAACAACTACACAGAAGCTTTCTCAGAAACTTCTTTGTGATGAGTGCATTCAACTCACAGACTTGAACCTTCCCTTTGAAAGAGCAGTTTTGAAACACTCTTTTTGTAGAATCTGCAAGTGGATATTTGGAGCGCTTTGGGGCCTAGGCTGGGAAATGAAATATCTTCACCTAAAAACTAGACAGAAGCATTCTCAGAAACTTCTGTGTGATGAGTGCATTCAACTCACAGACTTCAACGTTCCTTTTGATAGAACAGTTTTGAAACTCACCTTTTGTAGAATCTGCAAGTGTTTATTTCGAGCGCTTTGAGGCCTATGCTGGAAAAGGAAATGTCTTCAAATAACAACTACAAAGAAGCATTCTCAGAACCTTCTTTGTGATGAGTGCATTCAACTCACAGACTTGAACCTTCCTTTTGAAACAGCAGTTTTGAAACACTCTTTTTGTAGCATCTACAAATGGATATTTGGAGCGCTTTGGGGCCTATGCTGGGAAATGAAATATCTTCACCTAAAAACTAGACAGAAGCATTCTCAGAAACTTCTGTGTGATGAGTGCATTCAACTCACAGACTTGAACATTCCTTTTGATAGAGCAGTTTGGAAACACTAATTTTGTAAAATCTGCAAGTGTTTATTTGGAGCGCTTTGAGGCCTATGCTGGAAAAGGAAATATCTTCACATAAAAACTAGACAGAAGCATTCTCAGAAACTTCTCTGTGATGAGTGCATTCTACTCACAGAGTTGAACCTTCTTTTTGATACAAGAGTTTTCAAACACTCTTTTTGTAGAATCTGCAAGTGCATATTTGGAGCTGTTTGAGGCCAACGCTGGAAAAGGAAACATCCTCACATAGAAACTAGACAGAAGCATTCTCAGAAACTTGATTGTGACGAGTGCATTCAACTCACAGACTTGAGCCTTTCTTTTGAAAGAGCAGTTTTGGAACACTCTTTTTGTAGAATCTGCTAGTGTATATTTGGAGCGCTGTGAGGCCTATGCTGGGAAATGAAATATCTTCACCTAAAAACAAGACAGAAGCATTCTCAGAAACTTCTGTGTGATGAGTGCATTCAACTCACAGACTTGAACGTTCCTTTTGATAGAACAGTTTTGAAACACTCCTTTTGTAGAATCTGCAAGTGTTTATTTGGAGCGCTTTGAGGCGTATGCTGGAAAAGGAAATGTCTTCAAATAACAACTACACAGAAGCATTCTCAGAAACTTCTTTGTGATGAGTGCATTCAACTCACAGACTTGAACCTTCCTTTTGAAAGAGCAGTTTTGAAACACTGTTTTGGTAGAATCTGCAAGTGGATATATGGAGCTCTTTGGGGCCTATGCTGGGAAATGAAATATCTGCACCTAAAAACTAGACAGAAGCATTCTCAGGAACTTCTGTGTGATGAGTGCATTCAACTCACAGAGTTGAACATTCCTTTTGATAGAGCAGTTTGGAAACACTAATTTTGTAAAATCTGCAAGTGTTTATTTGGAACGCTTTGAGGCCTATGCTGGAAAAGGAAATATCTTCACATAAAAACTAGACAGAAGCATTCTCAGAAACTTCTCTGTGATGAGTGCATTCTACTCACAGAGTTGAACCTTCTTTTTGATAGAAGAGTTTTCAAACTCTCTTTTTGTAGAATCTGCAAATGCATATTTGGAGCTGTATGATTCCAACGCTGGGAAAGGAAACATCCTCACATAGAAACTAGACAGAAGCATTCTCAGAAACTTGTTTGTGACGAGTGCATTCAACTCACAGACTTGAACCTTTCTTTTGAAAGAGCAGTTTTGGAACACTCTTTTTGTAGATTCTGCTAGTGTATATTTGGAGCGCTGTGAGGCCTATGTTGGGAAATGAAATATCTTCACCTAAAAACTAGACAGAAGCATTCTCAGAAACTTCTGTGTGATGAGGGCATTCAACTCACAGACTTGAACGTTCCTTTTGATAGAACAGTTTTGAAACACTCCTTTTATAGAATCTTTAAGGGTTCATTTCGAGCGCTTTGAGGCGTATGCTGGAAAAAGATATGTCTTCAAATAACAACTACACAGAAGCATTCTCAGAAACTTCTTTGTGATGAGTGCATTCAACTCACAGACTTGAACCTTCCCTTTGAAAGAGCAGTTTTGAAACACTCTTTTTGTAGAATCTGCAAGTGGATATTTGGAGCGCTTTGGGGCCTAGGCTGGGAAATGAAATATCTTCACCTAAAAACTAGACAGAAGCATTCTCAGAAACTTCTGTGTGATGAGTGCATTCAACTCACAGACTTCAACGTTCCTTTTGATAGAACAGTTTTGAAACTCACCTTTTGTAGAATCTGCAAGTGTTTATTTCGAGCGCTTTGAGGCCTATGCTGGAAAAGGAAATGTCTTCAAATAACAACTACACAGAAGCATTCTCAGAACCTTCTTTGTGATGAGTGCATTCAACTCACAGACTTGAACCTTCCTTTTGAAACAGCAGTTTCGAAACACTCTTTTTGTAGCATCTACAAATGGATATTTGGAGCGCTTTGGGGCCTATGCTGGGAAATGAAATATCTTCACCTAAAAACTAGACAGAAGCATTCTCAGAAACTTCTGTGTGATGAGTGCATTCAACTCACAGACTTGAACATTCCTTTTGATAGAGCAGTTTGGAAACACTAATTTTGTAAAATCTGCAAGTGTTTATTTGGAGCGCTTTGAGGCCTATGCTGGAAAAGGAAATATCTTCACATAAAAACTAGACAGAAGCATTCTCAGAAACTTCTCTGTGATGAGTGCATTCTACTCACAGAGTTGAACCTTCTTTTTGATACAAGAGTTTTCAAACACTCTTTTTGTAGAATCTGCAAGTGCATATTTGGAGCTGTTTGAGGCCAACGCTGGAAAAGGAAACATCCTCACATAGAAACTAGACAGAAGCATTCTCAGAAACTTGATTGTGACGAGTGCATTCAACTCACAGACTTGAGCCTTTCTTTTGAAAGAGCAGTTTTGGAACACTCTTTTTGTAGAATCTGCTAGTGTATATTTGGAGCGCTGTGAGGCCTATGCTGGGAAATGAAATATCTTCACCTAAAAACAAGACAGAAGCATTCTCAGAAACTTCTGTGTGATGAGTGCATTCAACTCACAGACTTGAACGTTCCTTTTGATAGAACAGTTTTGAAACACTCCTTTTGTAGAATCTGCAAGTGTTTATTTGGAGCGCTTTGAGGCGTATGCTGGAAAAGGAAATGTCTTCAAATAACAACTACACAGAAGCATTCTCAGAAACTTCTTTGTGATGAGTGCATTCAACTCACAGACTTGAACCTTCCTTTTGAAAGAGCAGTTTTGAAACACTGTTTTGGTAGAATCTGCAAGTGGATATATGGAGCTCTTTGGGGCCTATGCTGGGAAATGAAATATCTGCACCTAAAAACTAGACAGAAGCATTCTCAGGAACTTCTGTGTGATGAGTGCATTCAACTCACAGAGTTGAACATTCCTTTTGATAGAGCAGTTTGGAAACACTAATTTTGTAAAATCTGCAAGTGTTTATTTGGAACGCTTTGAGGCCTATGCTGGAAAAGGAAATATCTTCACATAAAAACTAGACAGAAGCATTCTCAGAAACTTCTCTGTGATGAGTGCATTCTACTCACAGAGTTGAACCTTCTTTTTGATAGAAGAGTTTTCAAACTCTCTTTTTGTAGAATCTGCAAATGCATATTTGGAGCTGTATGATTCCAACGCTGGGAAAGGAAACATCCTCACATAGAAACTAGACAGAAGCATTCTCAGAAACTTGTTTGTGACGAGTGCATTCAACTCACAGACTTGAACCTTTCTTTTGAAAGAGCAGTTTTGGAACACTCTTTTTGTAGATTCTGCTAGTGTATATTTGGAGCGCTGTGAGGCCTATGTTGGGAAATGAAATATCTTCACCTAAAAACTAGACAGAAGCATTCTCAGAAACTTCTGTGTGATGAGGGCATTCAACTCACAGACTTGAACGTTCCTTTTGATAGAACAGTTTTGAAACACTCCTTTTATAGAATCTTTAAGGGTTCATTTCGAGCGCTTTGAGGCGTATGCTGGAAAAAGATATGTCTTCAAATAACAACTACACAGAAGCATTCTCAGAAACTTCTTTGTGATGAGTGCATTCAACTCACAGACTTGAACCTTCCCTTTGAAAGAGCAGTTTTGAAACACTCTTTTTGTAGAATCTGCAAGTGGATATTTGGAGCGCTTTGGGGCCTAGGCTGGGAAATGAAATATCTTCACCTAAAAACTAGACAGAAGCATTCTCAGAAACTTCTGTGTGATGAGTGCATTCAACTCACAGACTTCAACGTTCCTTTTGATAGAACAGTTTTGAAACTCACCTTTTGTAGAATCTGCAAGTGTTTATTTCGAGCGCTTTGAGGCCTATGCTGGAAAAGGAAATGTCTTCAAATAACAACTACACAGAAGCATTCTCAGAACCTTCTTTGTGATGAGTGCATTCAACTCACAGACTTGAACCTTCCTTTTGAAACAGCAGTTTCGAAACACTCTTTTTGTAGCATCTACAAATGGATATTTGGAGCGCTTTGGGGCCTATGCTGGGAAATGAAATATCTTCACCTAAAAACTAGACAGAAGCATTCTCAGAAACTTCTGTGTGATGAGTGCATTCAACTCACAGACTTGAACATTCCTTTTGATAGAGCAGTTTGGAAACACTAATTTTGTAAAATCTGCAAGTGTTTATTTGGAGCGCTTTGAGGCCTATGCTGGAAAAGGAAATATCTTCACATAAAAACTAGACAGAAGCATTCTCAGAAACTTCTCTGTGATGAGTGCATTCTACTCACAGAGTTGAACCTTCTTTTTGATACAAGAGTTTTCAAACACTCTTTTTGTAGAATCTGCAAGTGCATATTTGGAGCTGTTTGAGGCCAACGCTGGAAAAGGAAACATCCTCACATAGAAAATAGACAGAAGCATTCTCAGAAACTTGTTTGTGACGAGTGCATTCAACTCACAGACTTGAGCCTTTCTTTTGAAAGAGCAGTTTTGGAACACTCTTTTTGTAGAATCTGCTAGTGTATATTTGGAGCGCTGTGAGGCCTATGTTGGGAAATGAAATATCTTCACCTAAAAACAAGACAGAAGCATTCTCAGAAACTTCTGTGTGATGAGTGCATTCAACTCACAGACTTGAACGTTCCTTTTGATAGAACAGTTTTGAAACACTCCTTTTGTAGAATCTGCAAGTGTTTATTTGGAGCGCTTTGAGGCGTATGCTGGAAAAGGAAATGTCTTCAAATAACAACTACACAGAAGCATTCTCAGAAACTTCTTTGTGATGAGTGCATTCAACTCACAGACTTGAACCTTCCTTTTGAAAGAGCAGTTTTGAAACACTGTTTTGGTAGAATCTGCAAGTGGATATATGGGGCTCTTTGGGGCCTATGCTGGGAAATGAAGTATCTGCACCTAAAAACTAGACAGAAGCATTCTCAGGAACTTCTGTGTGATGAGTGCATTCAACTCACAGACTTCAACGTTCCTTTTGATAGAACAGTTTTGAAACTCTCCTTTTGTAGACTCTGCAAGTGTTTATTTCGAGCGCTTTGAGGCCTACGCTGGAAAACGAAATGTCTTCAAATAACAACTACACAGAAACATTCTCAGAACATTCTTTGTGATGAGTGCATTCAACTCACAGACTTGAACCTTCCTTTTGAAAGAGCAGTTTTGAAACACTCTTTTTGTAGAATCTGCAAGTGGATATTTGGAGCGCTTCGGGGCCTATGCTGGGAAATGAAATATCTTCACCTAAAAACTAGACAGAAGCATTCTCAGAAACTTCTGTGTGATGAGTACATTCAACTCACAGAGTTGAACATTCCTTTTGATAGAGCAGCTTGGAAACACTAATTTTGTAAAATCTGCAAGTGTTTATTTGGAACGCTTTGAGGCCTATGCTGGAAAAGGAAATATCTTCACAAAAAAACTAGACAGAAGCATTCTCAGAAACTTCTCTGTGATGAGTGCATTCTACTCACAGAGTTGAACCTTCTTTTTGATAGAAGAGTTTTCAAACTCTCTTTTTGTAGAATCTGCAAATGCATATTTGGAGCTGTATGATTCCAACGCTGGGAAGGAAACATCCTCACATAGAAACTAGACAGAAGCATTCTCAGAAACTTGTTTGTGACGAGTGCATTCAACTCACAGACTTGAACCTTTCTTTTGAAAGAGCAGTTTTGGAACACTCTTTTTGTAGATTCTGCTAGTGTATATTTGGAGCGCTGTGAGGCCTATGTTGGGAAATGAAATATCTTCACCTAAAAACTAGACAGAAGCATTCTCAGAAACTTCTGTGTGATGAGTGCATTCAACTCACAGACTTGAACGTTCCTTTTGATAGAACAGTTTTGAAACACTCCTTTTATAGAATCTTTAAGGGTTTATTTCGAGCGCTTTGAGGCGTATGCTGGAAAAAGATATGTCTTCAAATAACAACTACACAGAAGCTTTCTCAGAAACTTCTTTGTGATGAGTGCATTCAACTCACAGACTTGAACCTTCCCTTTGAAAGAGCAGTTTTGAAACACTCTTTTTGTAGAATCTGCAAGTGGATATTTGGAGCGCTTTGGGGCCTAGGCTGGGAAATGAAATATCTTCACCTAAAAACTAGACAGAAGCATTCTCAGAAACTTCTGTGTGATGAGTGCATTCAACTCACAGACTTCAACGTTCCTTTTGATAGAACAGTTTTGAAACTCACCTTTTGTAGAATCTGCAAGTGTTTATTTCGAGCGCTTTGAGGCCTATGCTGGAAAAGGAAATGTCTTCAAATAACAACTACAAAGAAGCATTCTCAGAACCTTCTTTGTGATGAGTGCATTCAACTCACAGACTTGAACCTTCCTTTTGAAACAGCAGTTTTGAAACACTCTTTTTGTAGCATCTACAAATGGATATTTGGAGCGCTTTGGGGCCTATGCTGGGAAATGAAATATCTTCACCTAAAAACTAGACAGAAGCATTCTCAGAAACTTCTGTGTGATGAGTGCATTCAACTCACAGACTTGAACATTCCTTTTGATAGAGCAGTTTGGAAACACTAATTTTGTAAAATCTGCAAGTGTTTATTTGGAGCGCTTTGAGGCCTATGCTGGAAAAGGAAATATCTTCACATAAAAACTAGACAGAAGCATTCTCAGAAACTTCTCTGTGATGAGTGCATTCTACTCACAGAGTTGAACCTTCTTTTTGATACAAGAGTTTTCAAACACTCTTTTTGTAGAATCTGCAAGTGCATATTTGGAGCTGTTTGAGGCCAACGCTGGAAAAGGAAACATCCTCACATAGAAACTAGACAGAAGCATTCTCAGAAACTTGATTGTGACGAGTGCATTCAACTCACAGACTTGAGCCTTTCTTTTGAAAGAGCAGTTTTGGAACACTCTTTTTGTAGAATCTGCTAGTGTATATTTGGAGCGCTGTGAGGCCTATGCTGGGAAATGAAATATCTTCACCTAAAAACAAGACAGAAGCATTCTCAGAAACTTCTGTGTGATGAGTGCATTCAACTCACAGACTTGAACGTTCCTTTTGATAGAACAGTTTTGAAACACTCCTTTTGTAGAATCTGCAAGTGTTTATTTGGAGCGCTTTGAGGCGTATGCTGGAAAAGGAAATGTCTTCAAATAACAACTACACAGAAGCATTCTCAGAAACTTCTTTGTGATGAGTGCATTCAACTCACAGACTTGAACCTTCCTTTTGAAAGAGCAGTTTTGAAACACTGTTTTGGTAGAATCTGCAAGTGGATATATGGAGCTCTTTGGGGCCTATGCTGGGAAATGAAATATCTGCACCTAAAAACTAGACAGAAGCATTCTCAGGAACTTCTGTGTGATGAGTGCATTCAACTCACAGAGTTGAACATTCCTTTTGATAGAGCAGTTTGGAAACACTAATTTTGTAAAATCTGCAAGTGTTTATTTGGAACGCTTTGAGGCCTATGCTGGAAAAGGAAATATCTTCACATAAAAACTAGACAGAAGCATTCTCAGAAACTTCTCTGTGATGAGTGCATTCTACTCACAGAGTTGAACCTTCTTTTTGATAGAAGAGTTTTCAAACTCTCTTTTTGTAGAATCTGCAAATACATATTTGGAGCTGTATGATTCCAACGCTGGGAAAGGAAACATCCTCACATAGAAACTACACAGAAGCATTCTCAGAAACTTGTTTGTGACGAGTGCATTCAACTCACAGACTTGAACCTTTCTTTTGAAAGAGCAGTTTTGGAACACTCTTTTTGTAGATTCTGCTAGTGTATATTTGGAGCGCTGTGAGGCCTATGTTGGGAAATGAAATATCTTCACCTAAAAACTAGACAGAAGCATTCTCAGAAACTTCTGTGTGATGAGTGCATTCAACTCTCAGACTTCAACGTTCCTTTTGATAGAACAGTTTTGAAACTCACCTTTTGTAGAATCTGCAAGTGTTTATTTCGAGCGCTTTGAGGCCTATGCTGGAAAAGGAAATGTCTTCAAATAACAACTACACAGAAGCATTCTCAGAACCTTCTTTGTGATGAGTGCATTCAACTCACAGACTTGAACCTTCCTTTTGAAACAGCAGTTTTGAAACACTCTTTTTGTAGCATCTACAAATGGATATTTGGAGCGCTTTGGGGCCTATGCTGGGAAATGAAATATCTTCACCTAAAAACTAGACAGAAGCATTCTCAGAAACTTCTGTGTGATGAGTGCATTCAACTCACAGACTTGAACATTCCTTTTGATAGAGCAGTTTGGAAACACTAATTTTGTAAAATCTGCAAGTGTTTATTTGGAGCGCTTTGAGGCCTATGCTGGAAAAGGAAATATCTTCACATAAAAACTAGACAGAAGCATTCTCAGAAACTTCTCTGTGATGAGTGCATTCTACTCACAGAGTTGAACCTTCTTTTTGATACAAGAGTTTTCAAACACTCTTTTTGTAGAATCTGCAAGTGCATATTTGGAGCTGTTTGAGGCCAACGCTGGAAAAGGAAACATCCTCACATAGAAACTAGACAGAAGCATTCTCAGAAACTTGTTTGTGACGAGTGCATTCAACTCACAGACTTGAGCCTTTCTTTTGAAAGAGCAGTTTTGGAACACTCTTTTTGTAGAATCTGCTAGTGTATATTTGGAGCGCTGTGAGGCCTATGCTGGGAAATGAAATATCTTCACCTAAAAACAAGACAGAAGCATTCTCAGAAACTTCTGTGTGATGAGTGCATTCAACTCACAGACTTGAACGTTCCTTTTGATAGAACAGTTTTGAAACACTCCTTTTGTAGAATCTGCAAGTGTTTATTTGGAGCGCTTTGAGGCGTATGCTGGAAAAGGAAATGTCTTCAAATAACAACTACACAGAAGCATTCTCAGAAACTTCTTTGTGATGAGTGCATTCAACTCACAGACTTGAACCTTCCTTTTGAAAGAGCAGTTTTGAAACACTGTTTTGGTAGAATCTGCAAGTGGATATATGGAGCTCTTTGGGGCCTATGCTGGGAAATGAAATATCTGCACCTAAAAACTAGACCGAAGCATTCTCAGGAACTTCTGTGTGATGAGTGCATTCAACTCACAGACTTCAACGTTCCTTTTGATAGAACAGTTTTGAAACTCTCCTTTTGTAGACTCTGCAAGTGTTTATTTCGAGCGCTTTGAGGCCTACGCTGGAAAACGAAATGTCTTCAAATAACAACTACACAGAAACATTCTCAGAACATTCTTTGTGATGAGTGCATTCAACTCACAGACTTGAACCTTCCTTTTGAAAGAGCAGTTTTGAAACACTCTTTTTGTAGAATCTGCAAGTGGATATTTGGAGCGCTTCGGGGCCTATGCTGGGAAATGAAATATCTTCACCTAAAAACTAGACAGAAGCATTCTCAGAAACTTCTGTGTGATGAGTGCATTCAACTCACAGAGTTGAACATTCCTTTTGATAGAGCAGTTTGGAAACACTAATTTTGTAAAATCTGCAAGTGTTTATTTGGAACGCTTTGAGGCCTATGCTGGAAAAGGAAATATCTTCACATAAAAACTAGACAGAAGCATTCTCAGAAACTTCTCTGTGATGAGTGCATTCTACTCACAGAGTTGAACCTTCTTTTTGATAGAAGAGTTTTCAAACTCTCTTTTTGTAGAATCTGCAAATGCATATTTGGAGCTGTATGATTCCAACGCTGGGAAAGGAAACATCCTCACATAGAAACTAGACAGAAGCATTCTCAGAAACTTGTTTGTGACGAGTGCATTCAACTCACAGACTTGAACCTTTCTTTTGAAAGAGCAGTTTTGGAACACTCTTTTTGTAGATTCTGCTAGTGTATATTTGGAGCGCTGTGAGGCCTATGTTGGGAAATGAAATATCTTCACCTAAAAACTAGACAGAAGCATTCTCAGAAACTTCTGTGTGATGAGTGCATTCAACTCACAGACTTGAACGTTCCTTTTGATAGAACAGTTTTGAAACACTCCTTTTATAGAATCTTTAAGGGTTTATTTCGAGCGCTTTGAGGCGTATGCTGGAAAAAGATATGTCTTCAAATAACAACTACACAGAAGCTTTCTCAGAAACTTCTTTGTGATGAGTGCATTCAACTCACAGACTTGAACCTTCCCTTTGAAAGAGCAGTTTTGAAACACTCTTTTTGTAGAATCTGCAAGTGGATATTTGGAGCGCTTTGGGGCCTAGGCTGGGAAATGAAATATCTTCACCTAAAAACTAGTCAGAAGCATTCTCAGAAACTTCTGTGTGATGAGTGCATTCAACTCACAGACTTCAACGTTCCTTTTGATAGAACAGTTTTGAAACTCACCTTTTGTAGAATCTGCAAGTGTTTATTTCGAGCGCTTTGAGGCCTATGCTGGAAAAGGAAATGTCTTCAAATAACAACTACACAGAAGCATTCTCAGAACCTTCTTTGTGATGAGTGCATTCAACTCACAGACTTGAACCTTCCTTTTGAAACAGCAGTTTTGAAACACTCTTTTTGTAGCATCTACAAATGGATATTTGGAGCGCTTTGGGGCCTATGCTGGGAAATGAAATATCTTCACCTAAAAACTAGACAGAATCATTCTCAGAAACTTCTGTGTGATGAGTGCATTCAACTCACAGAGTTGAACATTCCTTTTGATAGAGCAGTTTGGAAACACTAATTTTGTAAAATCTGCAAGTGTTTATTTGGAGCGCTTTGAGGCCTATGCTGGAAAAGGAAATATCTTCACATAAAAACTAGACAGAAGCATTCTCAGAAACTTCTCTGTCATGAGTGCATTCTACTCACAGAGTTGAACCTTCTTTTTCATACAAGAGTTTTCAAACACTCTTTTTGTAGAATCTGCAAGTGCATATTTGGAGCTGTTTGAGGCCAACGATGGAAAAGGAAACATCCTCACATAGAAACTAGACAGAAGCATTCTCAGAAACTTGTTTGTGACGAGTGCATTCAACTCACAGACTTGAGCCTTTCTTTTGAAAGAGCAGCTTTGGAACACTCTTTTTGTAGAATCTGCTAGTGTATATTTGGAGCGCTGTGAGGCCTATGCTGGGAAATGAAATATCTTCACCTAAAAACAAGACAGAAGCATTCTCAGAAACTTCTGTGTGATGAGTGCATTCAACTCACAGACTTGAACGTTCCTTTTGATAGAACAGTTTTGAAACACTCCTTTTGTAGAATCTGCAAGTGTTTATTTGGAGCGCTTTGAGGCGTATGCTGGAAAAGGAAATGTCTTCAAATAACAACTACACAGAAGCATTCTCAGAAACTTCTTTGTGATGAGTGCATTCAACTCACAGACTTGAACCTTCCTTTTGAAAGAGCAGTTTTGAAACACTGTTTTGGTAGAATCTGCAAGTGGATATATGGAGCTCTTTGGGGCCTATGCTGGGAAATGAAATATCTGCACCTAAAAACTAGACAGAAGCATTCTCAGGAACTTCTGTGTGATGAGTGCATTCAACTCACAGACTTCAACGTTCCTTTTGATAGAACAGTTTTGAAACTCTCCTTTTGTAGACTCTGCAAGTGTTTATTTCGAGCGCTTTGAGGCCTACGCTGGAAAACGAAATGTCTTCAAATAACAACTACACAGAAACATTCTCAGAACATTCTTTGTGATGAGTGCATTCAACTCACAGACTTGAACCTTCCTTTTGAAAGAGCAGTTTTGAAACACTCTTTTTGTAGAATCTGCAAGTGGATATTTGGAGCGCTTCGGGGCCTATGCTGGGAAATGAAATATCTTCACCTAAAAACTAGACAGAAGCATTCTCAGAAACTTCTGTGTGATGAGTGCATTCAACTCACAGAGTTGAACATTCCTTTTGATATAGCAGTTTGGAAACACTAATTTTGTAAAATCTGCAAGTGTTTATTTGGAACGCTTTGAGGCCTATGCTGGAAAAGGAAATATCTTCACATAAAAACTAGACAGAAGCATTCTCAGAAACTTCTCTGTGATGAGTGCATTCTACTCACAGAGTTGAACCTTCTTTTTGATAGAAGAGTTTTCAAACTCTCTTTTTGTAGAATCTGCAAATGCATATTTGGAGCTGTATGATTCCAACGCTGGGAAAGGAAACATCCTCACGTAGAAACTAGACAGAAGCATTCTCAGAAACTTGTTTGTGACGAGTGCATTCAACTCACAGACTTGAACCTTTCTTTTGAAAGAGCAGTTTTGGAACACTCTTTTTGTAGATTCTGCTAGTGTATATTTGGAGCGCTGTGAGGCCTATGTTGGGAAATGAAATATCTTCACCTAAAAACTGGACAGAAGCATTCTCAGAAACTTCTGTGTGATGAGTGCATTCAACTCACAGACTTGAACGTTCCTTTTGATAGAACAGTTTTGAAACACTCCTTTTATAGAATCTTTAAGGGTTTATTTCGAGCGCTTTGAGGCGTATGCTGGAAAAAGATATGTCTTCAAATAACAACTACACAGAAGCTTTCTCAGAAACTTCTTTGTGATGAGTGCATTCAACTCACAGACTTGAACCTTCCCTTTGAAAGAGCAGTTTTGAAACACTCTTTTTGTAGAATCTGCAAGTGGATATTTGGAGCGCTTTGGGGCCTAGGCTGGGAAATGAAATATCTTCACCTAAAAACTAGACAGAAGCATTCTCAGAAACTTCTGTGTGATGAGTGCATTCAACTCACAGACTTCAACGTTCCTTTTGATAGAACAGTTTTGAAACTCACCTTTTGTAGAATCTGCAAGTGTTTATTTCGAGCGCTTTGAGGCCTATGCTGGAAAAGGAAATGTCTTCAAATAACAACTACACAGAAGCATTCTCAGAACCTTCTTTGTGATGAGTGCATTCAACTCACAGACTTGAACCTTCCTTTTGAAACAGCAGTTTTGAAACACTCTTTTTGTAGCATCTACAAATGGATATTTGGAGCGCTTTGGGGCCTATGCTGGGAAATGAAATATCTTCACCTAAAAACTAGACAGAAGCATTCTCAGAAACTTCTGTGTGATGAGTGCATTCAACTCACAGACTTGAACATTCCTTTTGATAGAGCAGTTTGGAAACACTAATTTTGTAAAATCTGCAAGTGTTTATTTGGAGCGCTTTGAGGCCTATGCTGGAAAAGGAAATATCTTCACATAAAAACTAGACAGAAGCATTCTCAGAAACTTCTCTGTGATGAGTGCATTCTACTCACAGAGTTGAACCTTCTTTTTGATACAAGAGTTTTCAAACACTCTTTTTGTAGAATCTGCAAGTGCATATTTGGAGCTGTTTGAGGCCAACGCTGGAAAAGGAAACATCCTCACATAGAAACTAGACAGAAGCATTCTCAGAAACTTGTTTGTGACGAGTGCATTCAACTCACAGACTTGAGCCTTTCTTTTGAAAGAGCAGTTTTGGAACACTCTTTTTGTAGAATCTGCTAGTGTATATTTGGAGCGCTGTGAGGCCTATGCTGGGAAATGAAATATCTTCACCTAAAAACAAGACAGAAGCATTCTCAGAAACTTCTGTGTGATGAGTGCATTCAACTCACAGACTTGAACGTTCCTTTTGATAGAACAGTTTTGAAACACTCCTTTTGTAGAATCTGCAAGTGTTTATTTGGAGCGCTTTGAGGCGTATGCTGGAAAAGGAAATGTCTTCAAATAACAACTACACAGAAGCATTCTCAGAAACTTCTTTGTGATGAGTGCATTCAACTCACAGACTTGAACCTTCCTTTTGAAAGAGCAGTTTTGAAACACTGTTTTGGTAGAATCTGCAAGTGGATATATGGAGCTCTTTGGGGCCTATGCTGGGAAATGAAATATCTGCACCTAAAAACTAGACAGAAGCATTCTCAGGAACTTCTGTGTGATGAGTGCATTCAACTCACAGAGTTGAACATTCCTTTTGATAGAGCAGTTTGGAAACACTAATTTTGTAAAATCTGCAAGTGTTTATTTGGAACGCTTTGAGGCCTATGCTGGAAAAGGAAATATCTTCACATAAAAACTAGACAGAAGCATTCTCAGAAACTTCTCTGTGATGAGTGCATTCTACTCACAGAGTTGAACCTTCTTTTTGATAGAAGAGTTTTCAAACTCTCTTTTTGTAGAATCTGCAAATGCATATTTGGAGCTGTATGATTCCAACGCTGGGAAAGGAAACATCCTCACATAGAAACTAGACAGAAGCATTCTCAGAAACTTGTTTGTGACGAGTGCATTCAACTCACAGACTTGAACCTTTCTTTTGAAAGAGCAGTTTTGGAACACTCTTTTTGTAGATTCTGCTAGTGTATATTTGGAGCGCTGTGAGGCCTATGTTGGGAAATGAAATATCTTCACCTAAAAACTAGACAGAAGCATTCTCAGAAACTTCTGTGTGATGAGGGCATTCAACTCACAGACTTGAACGTTCCTTTTGATAGAACAGTTTTGAAACACTCCTTTTATTGAATCTTTAAGGGTTCATTTCGAGCGCTTTGAGGCGTATGCTGGAAAAAGATATGTCTTCAAATAACAACTACACAGAAGCATTCTCAGAAACTTCTTTGTGATGAGTGCATTCAACTCACAGACTTGAACCTTCCCTTTGAAAGAGCAGTTTTGAAACACTCTTTTTGTAGAATCTGCAAGTGGATATTTGGAGCGCTTTGGGGCCTAGGCTGGGAAATGAAATATCTTCACCTAAAAACTAGACAGAAGCATTCTCAGAAACTTCTGTGTGATGAGTGCATTCAACTCACAGACTTCAACGTTCCTTTTGATAGAACAGTTTTGAAACTCACCTTTTGTAGAATCTGCAAGTGTTTATTTCGAGCGCTTTGAGGCCTATGCTGGAAAAGGAAATGTCTTCAAATAACAACTACACAGAAGCATTCTCAGAACCTTCTTTGTGATGAGTGCATTCAACTCACAGACTTGAACCTTCCTTTTGAAACAGCAGTTTCGAAACACTCTTTTTGTAGCATCTACAAATGGATATTTGGAGCGCTTTGGGGCCTATGCTGGGAAATGAAATATCTTCACCTAAAAACTAGACAGAAGCATTCTCAGAAACTTCTGTGTGATGAGTGCATTCAACTCACAGACTTGAACATTCCTTTTGATAGAGCAGTTTGGAAACACTAATTTTGTAAAATCTGCAAGTGTTTATTTGGAGCGCTTTGAGGCCTATGCTGGAAAAGGAAATATCTTCACATAAAAACTAGACAGAAGCATTCTCAGAAACTTCTCTGTGATGAGTGCATTCTACTCACAGAGTTGAACCTTCTTTTTGATACAAGAGTTTTCAAACACTCTTTCTGTAGAATCTGCAAGTGCATATTTGGAGCTGTTTGAGGCCAACGCTGGAAAAGGAAACATCCTCACATAGAAACTAGACAGAAGCATTCTCAGAAACTTGTTTGTGACGAGTGCATTCAACTCACAGACTTGAGCCTTTCTTTTGAAAGAGCAGTTTTGGAACACTCTTTTTGTAGAATCTGCTAGTGTATATTTGGAGCGCTGTGTGGCCTATGTTGGGAAATGAAATATCTTCACCTAAAAACAAGACAGAAGCATTCTCAGAAACTTCTGTGTGATGAGTGCATTCAACTCACAGACTTGAACGTTCCTTTTGATAGAACAGTTTTGAAACACTCCTTTTGTAGAATCTGCAAGTGTTTATTTGGAGCGCTTTGAGGCGTATGCTGGAAAAGGAAATGTCTTCAAATAACAACTACACAGAAGCATTCTCAGAAACTTCTTTGTGATGAGTGCATTCAACTCACAGACTTGAACCTTCCTTTTGAAAGAGCAGTTTTGAAACACTGTTTTGGTAGAATCTGCAAGTGGATATATGGGGCTCTTTGGGGCCTATGCTGGGAAATGAAATATCTGCACCTAAAAACTAGACAGAAGCATTCTCAGGAACTTCTGTGTGATGAGTGCATTCAACTCACAGACTTCAACGTTCCTTTTGATAGAACAGTTTTGAAACTCTCCTTTTGTAGACTCTGCAAGTGTTTATTTCGAGCGGTTTGAGGCCTACGCTGGAAAACGAAATGTCTTCAAATAACAACTACACAGAAACATTCTCAGAACATTCTTTGTGATGAGTGCATTCAACTCACAGACTTGAACCTTCCTTTTGAAAGAGCAGTTTTGAAACACTCTTTTTGTAGAATCTGCAAGTGGATATTTGGAGCGCTTCGGGGCCTATGCTGGGAAATGAAATATCTTCACCTAAAAACTAGACAGAAGCATTCTCAGAAACTTCTGTGTGATGAGTGCATTCAACTCACAGAGTTGAACATTCCTTTTGATAGAGCAGTTTGGAAACACTAATTTTGTAAAATCTGCAAGTGTTTATTTGGAACGCTTTGAGGCCTATGCTGGAAAAGGAAATATCTTCACATAAAAACTAGACAGAAGCATTCTCAGAAACTTCTCTGTGATGAGTGCATTCTACTCACAGAGTTGAACCTTCTTTTTGATAGAAGAGTTTTCAAACTCTCTTTTTGTAGAATCTGCAAATGCATATTTGGAGCTGTATGATTCCAACGCTGGGAAAGGAAACATCCTCACATAGAAACTAGACAGAAGCATTCTCAGAAACTTGTTTGTGACGAGTGCATTCAACTCACAGACTTGAACCTTTCTTTTGAAAGAGCAGTTTTGGAACACTCGTTTTGTAGATTCTGCTAGTGTATATTTGGAGCGCTGTGAGGCCTATGTTGGGAAATGAAATATCTTCACCTAAAAACTAGACAGAAGCATTCTCAGAAACTTCTGTGTGATGAGTGCATTCAACTCACAGACTTGAACGTTCCTTTTGATAGAACAGTTTTGAAACACTCCTTTTATAGAATCTTTAAGGGTTTATTTCGAGCGCTTTGAGGCGTATGCTGGAAAAAGATATGTCTTCAAATAACAACTACACAGAAGCTTTCTCAGAAACTTCTTTGTGATGAGTGCATTCAACTCACAGACTTGAACCTTCCCTTTGAAAGAGCAGTTTTGAAACACTCTTTTTGTAGAATCTGCAAGTGGATATTTGGAGCGCTTTGGGGCCTAGGCTGGGAAATGAAATATCTTCACCTAAAAACTAGACAGAAGCATTCTCAGAAACTTCTGTGTGATGAGTGCATTCAACTCACAGACTTCAACGTTCCTTTTGATAGAACAGTTTTGAAACTCACCTTTTGTAGAATCTGCAAGTGTTTATTTCGAGCGCTTTGAGGCCTATGCTGGAAAAGGAAATGTCTTCAAATAACAACTACACAGAAGCATTCTCAGAACCTTCTTTGTGATGAGTGCATTCAACTCACAGACTTGAACCTTCCTTTTGAAACAGCAGTTTCGAAACACTCTTTTTGTAGCATCTACAAATGGATATTTGGAGCGCTTTGGGGCCTATGCTGGGAAATGAAATATCTTCACCTAAAAACTAGACAGAAGCATTCTCAGAAACTTCTGTGTGATGAGTGCATTCAACTCACAGACTTGAACATTCCTTTTGATAGAGCAGTTTGGAAACACTAATTTTGTAAAATCTGCAAGTGTTTATTTGGAGCGCTTTGA
Organism: Pongo abelii; assembly: GCF_028885655.2. Classification (NCBI taxonomy): domain Eukaryota; kingdom Metazoa; phylum Chordata; class Mammalia; order Primates; family Hominidae; genus Pongo; species Pongo abelii. The sequence goes on from NC_071992.2 coordinate 49,619,084, forward strand.
GGCCTATGCTGGAAAAGGAAATATCTTCACATAAAAACTAGACAGAAGCATTCTCAGAAACTTCTCTGTGATGAGTGCATTCTACTCACAGAGTTGAACCTTCTTTTTGATACAAGAGTTTTCAAACACTCTTTTTGTAGAATCTGCAAGTGCATATTTGGAGCTGTTTGAGGCCAACGCTGGAAAAGGAAACATCCTCACATAGAAACTAGACAGAAGCATTCTCAGAAACTTGTTTGTGACGAGTGCATTCAACTCACAGACTTGAGCCTTTCTTTTGAAAGAGCAGTTTTGGAACACTCTTTTTGTAGAATCTGCTAGTGTATATTTGGAGCGCTGTGTGGCCTATGTTGGGAAATGAAATATCTTCACCTAAAAACAAGACAGAAGCATTCTCAGAAACTTCTGTGTGATGAGTGCATTCAACTCACAGACTTGAACGTTCCTTTTGATAGAACAGTTTTGAAACACTCCTTTTGTAGAATCTGCAAGTGTTTATTTGGAGCGCTTTGAGGCGTATGCTGGAAAAGGAAATGTCTTCAAATAACAACTACACAGAAGCATTCTCAGAAACTTCTTTGTGATGAGTGCATTGAACTCACAGACTTGAACCTTCCTTTTGAAAGAGCAGTTTTGAAACACTGTTTTGGTAGAATCTGCAAGTGGATATATGGGGCTCTTTGGGGCCTATGCTGGGAAATGAAATATCTGCACCTAAAAACTAGACAGAAGCATTCTCAGGAACTTCTGTGTGATGAGTGCATTCAACTCACAGACTTCAACGTTCCTTTTGATAGAACAGTTTTGAAACTCTCCTTTTGTAGACTCTGCAAGTGTTTATTTCGAGCGCTTTGAGGCCTACGCTGGAAAACGAAATGTCTTCAAATAACAACTACACAGAAACATTCTCAGAACATTCTTTGTGATGAGTGCATTCAACTCACAGACTTGAACCTTCCTTTTGAAAGAGCAGTTTTGAAACACTCTTTTTGTAGAATCTGCAAGTGGATATTTGGAGCGCTTCGGGGCCTATGCTGGGAAATGAAATATCTTCACCTAAAAACTAGACAGAAGCATTCTCAGAAACTTCTGTGTGATGAGTGCATTCAACTCACAGCGTTGAACATTCCTTTTGATAGAGCAGTTTGGAAACACTAATTTTGTAAAATCTGCAAGTGTTTATTTGGAACGCTTTGAGGCCTATGCTGGAAAAGGAAATATCTTCACATAAAAACTAGACAGAAGCATTCTCAGAAACTTCTCTGTGATGAGTGCATTCTACTCACAGAGTTGAACCTTCTTTTTGATAGAAGAGTTTTCAAACTCTCTTTTTGTAGAATCTGCAAATGCATATTTGGAGCTGTAGGATTCCAACGCTGGGAAAGGAAACATCCTCACATAGAAACTAGACAGAAGCATTCTCAGAAACTTGTTTGTGACGAGTGCATTCAACTCACAGACTTGAACCTTTCTTTTGAAAGAGCAGTTTTGGAACACTCTTTTTGTAGATTCTGCTAGTGTATATTTGGAGCGCTGTGAGGCCTATGTTGGGAAATGAAATATCTTCACCTAAAAACTAGACAGAAGCATTCTCAGAAACTTCTGTGTGATGAGTGCATTCAACTCACAGACTTGAACGTTCCTTTTGATAGAACAGTTTTGAAACACTCCTTTTATAGAATCTTTAAGGGTTTATTTCGAGCGCTTTGAGGCGTATGCTGGAAAAAGATATGTCTTCAAATAACAACTACACAGAAGCTTTCTCAGAAACTTCTTTGTGATGAGTGCATTCAACTCACAGACTTGAACCTTCCCTTTGAAAGAGCAGTTTTGAAACACTCTTTTTGTAGAATCTGCAAGTGGATATTTGGAGCGCTTTGGGGCCTAGGCTGGGAAATGAAATATCTTCACCTAAAAACTAGACAGAAGCATTCTCAGAAACTTCTGTGTGATGAGTGCATTCAACTCACAGACTTCAACGTTCCTTTTGATAGAACAGTTTTGAAACTCACCTTTTGTAGAATCTGCAAGTGTTTATTTCGAGCGCTTTGAGGCCTATGCTGGAAAAGGAAATGTCTTCAAATAACAACTACACAGAAGCATTCTCAGAACCTTCTTTGTGATGAGTGCATTCAACTCACAGACTTGAACCTTCCTTTTGAAACAGCAGTTTTGAAACACTCTTTTTGTAGCATCTACAAATGGATATTTGGAGCGCTTTGGGGCCTATGCTGGGAAATGAAATATCTTCACCTAAAAACTAGACAGAAGCATTCTCAGAAACTTCTGTGTGATGAGTGCATTCAACTCACAGACTTGAACATTCCTTTTGATAGAGCAGTTTGGAAACACTAATTTTGTAAAATCTGCAAGTGTTTATTTGGAGCGCTTTGAGGCCTATGCTGGAAAAGGAAATATCTTCACATAAAAACTAGACAGAAGCATTCTCAGAAACTTCTCTGTGATGAGTGCATTCTACTCACAGAGTTGAACCTTCTTTTTGATACAAGAGTTTTCAAACACTCTTTTTGTAGAATCTGCAAGTGCATATTTGGAGCTGTTTGAGGCCAACGCTGGAAAAGGAAACATCCTCACATAGAAACTAGACAGAAGCATTCTCAGAAACTTGTTTGTGACGAGTGCATTCAACCCACAGACTTGAGCCTTTCTTTTGAAAGAGCAGTTTTGGAACACTCTTTTTGTAGAATCTGCTAGTGTATATTTGGAGCGCTGTGAGGCCTATGCTGGGAAATGAAATATCTTCACCTAAAAACAAGACAGAAGCATTCTCAGAAACTTCTGTGTGATGAGTGCATTCAACTCACAGACTTGAACGTTCCTTTTGATAGAACAGTTTTGAAACACTCCTTTTATAGAATCTTTAAGGGTTTATTTCGAGCGCTTTGAGGCGTATGCTGGAAAAAGATATGTCTTCAAATAACAACTACACAGAAGCATTCTCAGAAACTTCTTTGTGATGAGTGCATTCAACTCACAGACTTGAACCTTCCTTTTGAAAGAGCAGTTTTGAAACACTGTTTTGGTAGAATCTGCAAGTGGATATATGGGGCTCTTTGGGGCCTATGCTGGGAAATGAAATATCTGCACCTAAAAACTAGACAGAAGCATTCTCAGGAACTTCTGTGTGATGAGTGCATTCAACTCACAGACTTCAACGTTCCTTTTGATAGAACAGTTTTGAAACTCTCCTTTTGTAGACTCTGCAAGTGTTTATTTCGAGCGCTTTGAGGCCTACGCTGGAAAACGAAATGTCTTCAAATAACAACTACACAGAAACATTCTCAGAACATTCTTTGTGATGAGTGCATTCAACTCACAGACTTGAACCTTCCTTTTGAAAGAGCAGTTTTGAAACACTCTTTTTGTAGAATCTGCAAGTGGATATTTGGAGCGCTTCGGGGCCTATGCTGGGAAATGAAATATCTGCACCTAAAAACTAGACAGAAGCATTCTCAGAAACTTCTGTGTGATGAGTGCATTCAACTCACAGAGTTGAACATTCCTTTTGATAGAGCAGTTTGGAAACACTAATTTTGTAAAATCTGCAAGTGTTTATTTGGAACGCTTTGAGGCCTATGCTGGAAAAGGAAATATCTTCACATAAAAACTAGACAGAAGCATTCTCAGAAACTTCTCTGTGATGAGTGCATTCTACTCACAGAGTTGAACCTTCTTTTTGATAGAAGAGTTTTCAAACTCTCTTTTTGTAGAATCTGCAAATGCATATTTGGAGCTGTATGATTCCAACGCTGGGAAAGGAAACATCCTCACATAGAAACTAGACAGAAGCATTCTCAGAAACTTGTTTGTGACGAGTGCATTCAACTCACAGACTTGAACCTTTCTTTTGAAAGAGCAGTTTTGGAACACTCTTTTTGTAGATTCTGCTAGTGTATATTTGGAGCGCTGTGAGGCCTATGTTGGGAAATGAAATATCGTCACCTAAAAACTAGACAGAAGCATTCTCAGAAACTTCTGTGTGATGAGGGCATTCAACTCACAGACTTGAACGTTCCTTTTGATAGAACAGTTTTGAAACACTCCTTTTATAGAATCTTTAATGGTTCATTTCGAGCGCTTTGAGGCCTAGGCTGGAAAAAGATATGTCTTCAAATAACAACTACACAGAAGCATTCTCAGAAACTTCTTTGTGATGAGTGCATTCAACTCACAGACTTGAACCTTCCCTTTGAAAGAGCAGTTTTGAAACACTCTTTTTGTAGAATCTGCAAGTGGATATTTGGAGCGCTTTGGGGCCTAGGCTGGGAAATGAAATATCTTCACCTAAAAACTAGACAGAAGCATTCTCAGAAACTTCTGTGTGATGAGTGCATTCAACTCACAGACTTCAACGTTCCTTTTGATAGAACAGTTTTGAAACTCACCTTTTGTAGAATCTGCAAGTGTTTATTTCGAGCGCTTTGAGGCCTATGCTGGAAAAGGAAATGTCTTCAAATAACAACTACACAGAAGCATTCTCAGAACCTTCTTTGTGATGAGTGCATTCAACTCACAGACTTGAACCTTCCTTTTGAAACAGCAGTTTTGAAACACTCTTTTTGTAGCATCTACAAATGGATATTTGGAGCGCTTTGGGGCCTATGCTGGGAAATGAAATATCTTCACCTAAAAACTAGACAGAAGCATTCCCAGAAACTTCTGTGTGATGAGTGCATTCAACTCACAGACTTGAACATTCCTTTTGATAGAGCAGTTTGGAAACACTAATTTTGTAAAATCTGCAAGTGTTTATTTGGAGCGCTTTGAGGCCTATGCTGGAAAAGGAAATATCTTCACATAAAAACTAGACAGAAGCATTCTCAGAAACTTCTCTGTGATGAGTGCATTCTACTCACAGAGTTGAACCTTCTTTTTGATACAAGAGTTTTCAAACACTCTTTTTGTAGAATCTGCAAGTGCATATTTGGAGCTGTTTGAGGCCAACGCTGGAAAAGGAAACATCCTCACATAGAAACTAGACAGAAGCATTCTCAGAAACTTGTTTGTGACGAGTGCATTCAACTCACAGACTTGAGCCTTTCTTTTGAAAGAGCAGTTTTGGAACACTCTTTTTGTAGAATCTGCTAGTGTATATTTGGAGCGCTGTGAGGCCTATGCTGGGAAATGAAATATCTTCACCTAAAAACAAGACAGAAGCATTCTCAGAAACTTCTGTGTGATGAGTGCATTCAACTCACAGACTTGAACGTTCCTTTTGATAGAACAGTTTTGAAACACTCCTTTTGTAGAATCTGCAAGTGTTTATTTGGAGCGCTTTGAGGCGTATGCTGGAAAAGGAAATGTCTTCAAATAACAACTACACAGAAGCATTCTCAGAAACTTCTTTGTGATGAGTGCATTCAACTCACAGACTTGAACCTTCCTTTTGAAAGAGCAGTTTTGAAACACTGTTTTGGTAGAATCTGCAAGTGAATATATGGGGCTCTTTGGGGCCTATGCTGGGAAATGAAATATCTGCACCTAAAAACTAGACAGAAGCATTCTCAGGAACTTCTGTGTGATGAGTGCATTCAACTCACAGACTTCAACGTTCCTTTTGATAGAACAGTTTTGAAACTCTCCTTTTGTAGACTCTGCAAGTGTTTATTTCGAGCGCTTTGAGGCCTACGCTGGAAAACGAAATGTCTTCAAATAACAACTACACAGAAACATTCTCAGAACATTCTTTGTGATGAGTGCATTCAACTCACAGACTTGAACCTTCCTTTTGAAAGAGCAGTTTTGAAACACTCTTTTTGTAGAATCTGCAAGTGGATATTTGGAGCACTTCGGGGCCTATGCTGGGAAATGAAATATCTTCACCTAAAAACTAGACAGAAGCATTCTCAGAAACTTCTGTGTGATGAGTGCATTCAACTCACAGAGTTGAACATTCCTTTTGATAGAGCAGTTTGGAAACACTAATTTTGTAAAATCTGCAAGTGTTTATTTGGAACGCTTTGAGGCCTATGCTGGAAAAGGAAATATCTTCACATAAAAACTAGACAGAAGCATTCTCAGAAACTTCTCTGTGATGAGTGCATTCTACTCACAGAGTTGAACCTTCTTTTTGATAGAAGAGTTTTCAAACTCTCTTTTTGTAGAATCTGCAAATGCATATTTGGAGCTGTATGATTCCAACGCTGGGAAAGGAAACATCCTCACATAGAAACTAGACAGAAGCATTCTCAGAAACTTGTTTGTGACGAGTGCATTCAACTCACAGACTTGAACCTTTCTTTTGAAAGAGCAGTTTTGGAACACTCTTTTTGTAGATTCTGCTAGTGTATATTTGGAGCGCTGTGAGGCCTATGTTGGGAAATGAAATATCTTCACCTAAAAACTAGACAGAAGCATTCTCAGAAACTTCTGTGTGATGAGTGCATTCAACTCACAGACTTGAACGTTCCTTTTGATAGAACAGTTTTGAAACACTCCTTTTATAGAATCTTTAAGGGTTTATTTCGAGCGCTTTGAGGCGTATGCTGGAAAAAGATATGTCTTCAAATAACAACTACACAGAAGCATTCTCAGAAACTTCTTTGTGATGAGTGCATTCAACTCACAGACTTGAACCTTCCCTTTGAAAGAGCAGTTTTGAAACACTCTTTTTGTAGAATCTGCAAGTGGATATTTGGAGCGCTTTGGGGCCTAGGCTGGGAAATGAAATATCTTCACCTAAAAACTAGACAGAAGCATTCTCAGAAACTTCTGTGTGATGAGTGCATTCAACTCACAGACTTGAACATTCCTTTTGATAGAGCAGTTTGGAAACACTAATTTTGTAAAATCTGCAAGTGTTTACTTGGAGCGCTTTGAGGCCTATGCTGGAAAAGGAAATATCTTCACATAAAAACTAGACAGAAGCATTCTCAGAAACTTCTCTGTGATGAGTGCATTCTACTCACGGAGTTGAACCTTCTTTTTGATACAAGAGTTTTCAAACACTCTTTTTGTAGAATCTGCAAGTGCATATTTGGAGCTGTTTGAGGCCAACGCTTGAAAAGAAACATCCTCACATAGAAACTAGACAGAAGCATTCTCAGAAACTTGTTTGTGACGAGTGCATTCAACTCACAGACTTGAGCCTTTCTTTTGAAAGAGCAGTTTTGGAACACTCTTTTTGTAGAATCTGCTAGTGTATATTTGGAGCGCTGTGAGGCCTATGCTGGGAAATGAAATATCTTCACCTAAAAACAAGACAGAAGCATTCTCAGAAACTTCTGTGTGATGAGTGCATTCAACTCACAGACTTGAACGTTCCTTTTGATAGAACAGTTTTGAAACACTCCTTTTGTAGAATCTGCAAGTGTTTATTTGGAGCGCTTTGAGGCGTATGCTGGAAAAGGAAATGTCTTCAAATAACAACTACACAGAAGCATTCTCAGAAACTTCTTTGTGATGAGTGCATTCAACTCACAGACTTGAACCTTCCTTTTGAAAGAGCAGTTTTGAAACACTGTTTTGGTAGAATCTGCAAGTGGATATATGGAGCTCTTTGGGGCCTATGCTGGGAAATGAAATATCTGCACCTAAAAACTAGACAGAAGCATTCTCAGGAACTTCTGTGTGATGAGTGCATTCAACTCACAGACTTCAACGTTCCTTTTGATAGAACAGTTTTGAAACTCTCCTTTTGTAGACTCTGCAAGTGTTTATTTCGAGCGCTTTGAGGCCTACGCTGGAAAACGAAATGTCTTCAAATAACAACTACACAGAAACATTCTCAGAACATTCTTTGTGATGAGTGCATTCAACTCACAGACTTGAACCTTCCTTTTGAAAGAGCAGTTTTGAAACACTCTTTTTGTAGAATCTGCAAGTGGATATTTGGAGCACTTCGGGGCCTATGCTGGGAAATGAAATATCTTCACCTAAAAACTAGACAGAAGCATTCTCAGAAACTTCTGTGTGATGAGTGCATTCAACTCACAGAGTTGAACATTCCTTTTGATAGAGCAGTTTGGAAACACTAATTTTGTAAAATCTGCAAGTGTTTATTTGGAACGCTTTGAGGCCTATGCTGGAAAAGGAAATATCTTCACATAAAAACTAGACAGAAGCATTCTCAGAAACTTCTCTGTGATGAGTGCATTCTACTCACAGAGTTGAACCTTCTTTTTGATAGAAGAGTTTTCAAACTCTCTTTTTGTAGAATCTGCAAATGCATATTTGGAGCTGTATGATTCCAACGCTGGGAAAGGAAACATCCTCACATAGAAACTAGACAGAAGCATTCTCAGAAACTTGTTTGTGAAGAGTGCATTCAACTCACAGACTTGAACCTTTCTTTTGAAAGAGCAGTTTTGGAACACTCTTTTTGTAGATTCTGCTAGTGTATATTTGGAGCGCTGTGAGGCCTATGTTGGGAAATGAAATATCTTCACCTAAAAACTAGACAGAAGCATTCTCAGAAACTTCTGTGTGATGAGTGCATTCAACTCACAGACTTGAACGTTCCTTTTGATAGAACAGTTTTGAAACACTCCTTTTATAGAATCTTTAAGGGTTTATTTCGAGCGCTTTGAGGCGTATGCTGGAAAAAGATATGTCTTCAAATAACAACTACACAGAAGCATTCTCAGAAACTTCTTTGTGATGAGTGCATTCAACTCACAGACTTGAACCTTCCCTTTGAAAGAGCAGTTTTGAAACACTCTTTTTGTAGAATCTGCAAGTGGATATTTGGAGCGCTTTGGGGCCTAGGCTGGGAAATGAAATATCTTCACCTAAAAACTAGACAGAAGCATTCTCAGAAACTTCTGTGTGATGAGTGCATTCAACTCACAGACTTGAACATTCCTTTTGATAGAGCAGTTTGGAAACACTAATTTTGTAAAATCTGCAAGTGTTTACTTGGAGCGCTTTGAGGCCTATGCTGGAAAAGGAAATATCTTCACATAAAAACTAGACAGAAGCATTCTCAGAAACTTCTCTGTGATGAGTGCATTCTACTCACGGAGTTGAACCTTCTTTTTGATACAAGAGTTTTCAAACACTCTTTTTGTAGAATCTGCAAGTGCATATTTGGAGCTGTTTGAGGCCAACGCTGGAAAAGGAAACATCCTCACATAGAAACTAGACAGAAGCATTCTCAGAAACTTGTTTGTGACGAGTGCATTCAACTCACAGACTTGAGCCTTTCTTTTGAAAGAGCAGTTTTGGAACACTCTTTTTGTAGAATCTGCTAGTGTATATTTGGAGCGCTGTGAGGCCTATGCTGGGAAATGAAATATCTTCACCTAAAAACAAGACAGAAGCATTCTCAGAAACTTCTGTGTGATGAGTGCATTCAACTCACAGACTTGAACGTTCCTTTTGATAGAACAGTTTTGAAACACTCCTTTTGTAGAATCTGCAAGTGTTTATTTGGAGCGCTTTGAGGCGTATGCTGGAAAAGGAAATGTCTTCAAATAACAACTACACAGAAGCATTCTCAGAAACTTCTTTGTGATGAGTGCATTCAACTCACAGACTTGAACCTTCCTTTTGAAAGAGCAGTTTTGAAACACTGTTTTGGTAGAATCTGCAAGTGGATATATGGAGCTCTTTGGGGCCTATGCTGGGAAATGAAATATCTGCACCTAAAAACTAGACAGAAGCATTCTCAGGAACTTCTGTGTGATGAGTGCATTCAACTCACAGACTTCAACGTTCCTTTTGATAGAACAGTTTTGAAACTCTCCTTTTGTAGACTCTGCAAGTGTTTATTTCGAGCGCTTTGAGGCCTACGCTGGAAAACGAAATGTCTTCAAATAACAACTACACAGAAACATTCTCAGAACATTCTTTGTGATGAGTGCATTCAACTCACAGACTTGAACCTTCCTTTTGAAAGAGCAGTTTTGAAACACTCTTTTTGTAGAATCTGCAAGTGGATATTTGGAGCACTTCGGGGCCTATGCTGGGAAATGAAATATCTTCACCTAAAAACTAGACAGAAGCATTCTCAGAAACTTCTGTGTGATGAGTGCATTCAACTCACAGAGTTGAACATTCCTTTTGATTGAGCAGTTTGGAAACACTAATTTTGTAAAATCTGCACGTGTTTATTTGGAACGCTTTGAGGCCTATGCTGGAAAAGGAAATATCTTCACATAAAAACTAGACAGAAGCATTCTCAGAAACTTCTCTGTGATGAGTGCATTCTACTCACAGAGTTGAACCTTCTTTTTGATAGAAGAGTTTTCAAACTCTCTTTTTGTAGAATCTGCAAATGCATATTTGGAGCTGTATGATTCCAACGCTGGGAAAGGAAACATCCTCACATAGAAACTAGACAGAAGCATTCTGAGAAACTTGTTTGTGACGAGTGCATTCAACTCACAGACTTGAACCTTTCTTTTGAAAGAGCAGTTTTGGAACACTCTTTTTGTAGATTCTGCTAGTGTATATTTGGAGCGCTGTGAGGCCTATGTTGGGAAATGAAATATCTTCACCTAAAAACTAGACAGAAGCATTCTCAGAAACTTCTGTGTGATGAGTGCATTCAACTCACAGACTTGAACGTTCCTTTTGATAGAACAGTTTTGAAACACTCCTTTTATAGAATCTTTAAGGGTTTATTTCGAGCGCTTTGAGGCGTATGCTGGAAAAAGATATGTCTTCAAATAACAACTACACAGAAGCATTCTCAGAAACTTCTTTGTGATGAGTGCATTCAACTCACAGACTTGAACCTTCCCTTTGAAAGAGCAGTTTTGAAACACTCTTTTTGTAGAATCTGCAAGTGGATATTTGGAGCGCTTTGGGGCCTAGGCTGGGAAATGAAATATCTTCACCTAAAAACTAGACAGAAGCATTCTCAGAAACTTCTGTGTGATGAGTGCATTCAACTCACAGACTTCAACGTTCCTTTTGATAGAACAGTTTTGAAACTCACCTTTTGTAGAATCTGCAAGTGTTTATTTCGAGCGCTTTGAGGCCTATGCTGGAAAAGGAAATGTCTTCAAATAACAACTACACAGAAGCATTCTCAGAACCTTCTTTGTGATGAGTGCATTCAACTCACAGACTTGAACCTTCCTTTTGAAACAGCAGTTTTGAAACACTCTTTTTGTAGCATCTACAAATGGATATTTGGAGCGCTTTGGGGCCTATGCTGGGAAATGAAATATCTTCACCTAAAAACTAGACAGAAGCATTCTCAGAAACTTCTGTGTGATGAGTGCATTCAACTCACAGACTTGAACATTCCTTTTGATAGAGCAGTTTGGAAACACTAATTTTGTAAAATCTGCAAGTGTTTATTTGGAGCGCTTTGAGGCCTATGCTGGAAAAGGAAATATCTTCACATAAAAACTAGACAGAAGCATTCTCAGAAACTTCTCCGTGATGAGTGCATTCTACTCACAGAGTTGAACATTCTTTTTGATACAAGAGTTTTCAAACACTCTTTTTGTAGAATCTGCAAGTGCATATTTGGAGCTGTTTGAGGCCAACGCTGGAAAAGGAAACATCCTCACATAGAAACTAGACAGAATCATTCTCAGAAACTTGTTTGTGACGAGTGCATTCAACTCACAGACTTGAGCCTTTCTTTTGAAAGAGCAGTTTTGGAACACTCTTTTTGTAGAATCTCCTAGTGTATATTTGGAGCGCTGTGAGGCCTATGCTGGGAAATGAAATATCTTCACCTAAAAACAAGACAGAAGCATTCTCAGAAACTTCTGTGTGATGAGTGCATTCAACTCACAGACTTGAACGTTCCTTTTGATAGAACAGTTTTGAAACACTCCTTTTGTAGAATCTGCAAGTGTTTATTTGGAGCGCTTTGAGGCGTATGCTGGAAAAGGAAATGTCTTCAAATAACAACTACACAGAAGCATTCTCAGAAACTTCTTTGTGATGAGTGCATTCAACTCACAGACTTGAACCTTCCTTTTGAAAGAGCAGTTTTGAAACACTGTTTTGGTAGAATCTGCAAGTGGATATATGGGGCTCTTTGGGGCCTATGCTGGGAAATGAAATATCTGCACCTAAAAACTAGACAGAAGCATTCTCAGGAACTTCTGTGTGATGAGTGCATTCAACTCACAGACTTCAACGTTCCTTTTGATAGAACAGTTTTGAAACTCTCCTTTTGTAGACTCTGCAAGTGTTTATTTCGAGCGCTTTGAGGCCTACGCTGGAAAACGAAATGTCTTCAAATAACAACTACACAGAAACATTCTCAGAACATTCTTTGTGATGAGTGCATTCAACTCACAGACTTGAACCTTCCTTTTGAAAGAGCAGTTTTGAAACACTCTTTTTGTAGAATCTGCAAGTGGATATTTGGAGCGCTTCGGGGCCTATGCTGGGAAATGAAATATCTTCACCTAAAAACTAGACAGAAGCATTCTCAGAAACTTCTGTGTGATGAGTGCATTCAACTCACAGAGTTGAACATTCCTTTTGATAGAGCAGTTTGGAAACACTAATTTTGTAAAATCTGCAAGTGTTTATTTGGAACGCTTTGAGGCCTATGCTGGAAAAGGAAATATCTTCACATAAAAACTAGACAGAAGCATTCTCAGAAACTTCTCTGTGATGAGTGCATTCTACTCACACAGTTGAACCTTCTTTTTGATAGAAGAGTTTTCAAACTCTCTTTTTGTAGAATCTGCAAATGCATATTTGGAGCTGTATGATTCCAACGCTGGGAAAGGAAACATCCTCACATAGAAACTAGACAGAAGCATTCTCAGAAACTTGTTTGTGACGAGTGCATTCAACTCACAGACTTGAATTTTCTTTTGAAAGAGCAGTTTTGGAACACTCTTTTTGTAGATTCTGCTAGTGTATATTTGGAGCGCTGTGAGGCCTATGTTGGGAAATGAAATATCTTCACCTAAAAACTAGACAGAAGCATTCTCAGAAACTTCTGTGTGATGAGTGCATTCAACTCACAGACTTGAACGTTCCTTTTGATAGAACAGTTTTGAAACACTCCTTTTATAGAATCTTTAAGGGTTTATTTCGAGCGCTTTGAGGCGTATGCTGGAAAAAGATATGTCTTCAAATAACAACTACACAGAAGCATTCTCAGAAACTTCCTGGTGATGAGTGCATTCAACTCACAGACTTGAACCTTCCCTTTGAAAGAGCAGTTTTGAAACACTCTTTTTGTAGAATCTGCAAGTGGATATTTGGAGCGCTTTGGGGCCTAGGCTGGGAAATGAAATATCTTCACCTAAAAACTAGACAGAAGCATTCTCAGAAACTTCTGTGTGATGAGCGCATTCAACTCACAGACTTCAACGTTCCTTTTGATAGAACAGTTTTGAAACTCACCTTTTGTAGAATCTGCAAGTGTTTATTTCGAGCGCTTTGAGGCCTATGCTGGAAAAGGAAATGTCTTCAAATAACAACTACACAGAAGCATTCTCAGAACCTTCTTTGTGATGAGTGCATTCAACTCACAGACTTGAACCTTCCTTTTGAAACAGCAGTTTTGAAACACTCTTTTTGTAGAATCTACAAATGGATATTTGGAGCGCTTTGGGGCCTATGCTGGGAAATGAAATATCTTCACCTAAAAACTAGACAGAAGCATTCTCAGAAACTTCTGTGTGACGAGTGCATTCAACTCACAGACTTGAACATTCCTTTTGATAGAGCAGTTTGGAAACACTAATTTTGTAAAATCTGCAAGTGTTTACTTGGAGCGCTTTGAGGCCTATGCTGGAAAAGGAAATATCTTCACATAAAAACTAGACAGAAGCATTCTCAGAAACTTCTCTGTGATGAGTGCATTCTACTCACGGAGTTGAACCTTCTTTTTGATACAAGAGTTTTCAAACACTCTTTTTGTAGAATCTGCAAGTGCATATTTGGAGCTGTTTGAGGCCAACGCTGGAAAAGGAAACATCCTCACATAGAAACTAGACAGAAGCATTCTCAGAAACTTGTTTGTGACGAGTGCATTCAACTCACAGACTTGAGCCTTTCTTTTGAAAGAGCAGTTTTGGAACACTCTTTTTGTAGAATCTGCTAGTGTATATTTGGAGCGCTGTGAGGCCTATGCTGGGAAATGAAATATCTTCACCTAAAAACAAGACAGAAGCATTCTCAGAAACTTCTGTGTGATGAGTGCATTCAACTCACAGACTTGAACGTTCCTTTTGATAGAACAGTTTTGAAACACTCCTTTTGTAGAATCTGCAAGTGTTTATTTGGAGCGCTTTGAGGCGTATGCTGGAAAAGGAAATGTCTTCAAATAACAACTACACAGAAGCATTCTCAGAAACTTCTTTGTGATGACTGCATTCAACTCACAGACTTGAACCTTCCTTTTGAAAGAGCAGTATTGAAACACTGTTTTGGTAGAATCTGCAAGTGGATATATGGAGCTCTTTGGGGCCTATGCTGGGAAATGAAATATCTGCACCTAAAAACTAGACAGAAGCATTCTCAGGAACTTCTGTGTGATGAGTGCATTCAACTCACAGACTTCAACGTTCCTTTTGACAGAACAGTTTTGAAACTCTCCTTTTGTAGACTCTGCAAGTGTTTATTTCGAGCGCTTTGAGGCCTACGCTGGAAAACGAAATGTCTTCAAATAACAACTACACAGAAACATTCTCAGAACATTCTTTGTGATGAGTGCATTCAACTCACAGACTTGAACCTTCCTTTTGAAAGAGCAGTTTTGAAACACTCTTTTTGTAGAATCTGCAAGTGGATATTTGGAGCGCTTCGGGGCCTATGCTGGGAAATGAAATATCTTCACCTAAAAACTAGACAGAAGCATTCTCAGAAACTTCTGTGTGATGAGTGCATTCAACTCACAGAGTTGAACATTCCTTTTGATAGAGCAGTTTGGAAACACTAATTTTGTAAAATCTGCAAGTGTTTATTTGGAACGCTTTGAGGCCTATGCTGGAAAAGGAAATATCTTCACATAAAAACTAGACAGAAGCATTCTCAGAAACTTCTCTGTGATGAGTGCATTCTACTCACAGAGTTGAACATTCTTTTTGATAGAAGAGTTTTCAAACTCTCTTTTTGTAGAATCTGCAAATGCCTATTTGGAGCTGTATGATTCCAACGCTGGGAAAGGAAACATCCTCACATAGAAACTAGACAGAAGCATTCTCAGAAACTTGTTTGTGACGAGTGCATTCAACTCACAGACTTGAACCTTTCTTTTGAAAGAGCAGTTTTGGAACACTCTTTTTGTAGATTCTGCTAGTGTATATTTGGAGCGCTGTGAGGCCTATGTTGGGAAATGAAATATCTTCACCTAAAAACTAGACAGAAGCATTCTCAGAAACTTCTGTGTGATGAGTGCATTCAACTCACAGACTTGAACGTTCCTTTTGATAGAACAGTTTTGAAACACTCCTTTTATAGAATCTTTAAGGGTTCATTTCGAGCGCTTTGAGGCGTATGCTGGAAAAAGATATGTCTTCAAATAACAACTACACAGAAGCATTCTCAGAAACTTCTTTGTGATGAGTGCATTCAACTCACAGACTTGAACCTTCCCTTTGAAAGAGCAGTTTTGAAACACTCTTTTTGTAGAATCTGCAAGTGGATATTTGGAGCGCTTTGGGGCCTAGGCTGGGAAATGAAATATCTTCACCTAAAAACTAGACAGAAGCATTCTCAGAAACTTCTGTGTGATGAGTGCATTCAACTCTCAGACTTCAACGTTCCTTTTGATAGAACAGTTTTGAAACTCACCTTTTGTAGAATCTGCAAGTGTTTATTTCGAGCGCTTTGAGGCCTATGCTGGAAAAGGAAATGTCTTCAAATAACAACTACACAGAAGCATTCTCAGAACCTTCTTTGTGATGAGTGCATTCAACTCACAGACTTGAACCTTCCTTTTGAAACAGCAGTTTTGAAACACTCTTTTTGTAGCATCTACAAATGGATATTTGGAGCGCTTTGGGGCCTATGCTGGGAAATGAAATATCTTCACCTAAAAACTAGACAGAAGCATTCTCAGAAACTTCTGTGTGATGAGTGCATTCAACTCACAGACTTGAACATTCCTTTTGATAGAGCAGTTTGGAAACACTAATTTTGTAAAATCTGCAAGTGTTTATTTGGAGCGCTTTGAGGCCTATGCTGGAAAAGGAAATATCTTCACATAAAAACTAGACAGAAGCATTCTCAGAAACTTCTCTGTCATGAGTGCATTCTACTCACAGAGTTGAACCTTCTTTTTGATACAAGAGTTTTCAAACACTCTTTTTGTAGAATCTGCAAGTGCATATTTGGAGCTTTTGAGGCCAACGCTGGAAAAGGAAACATCCTCACATAGAAACTAGACAGAAGCATTCTCAGAAACTTGTTTGTGACGAGTGCATTCAACTCACAGACTTGAGCCTTTCTTTTGAAAGAGCAGTTTTGGAACACTCTTTTTGTAGAATCTGCTAGTGTATATTTGGAGCGCTGTGAGGCCTATGCTGGGAAATGAAATATCTTCACCTAAAAACAAGACAGAAGCATTCTCAGAAACTTCTGTGTGATGAGTGCATTCAACTCACAGACTTGAACGTTCCTTTTGATAGAACAGTTTTGAAACACTCCTTTTGTAGAATCTGCAAGTGTTTATTTGGAGCGCTTTGAGGCGTATGCTGGAAAAGGAAATGTCTTCAAATAACAACTACACAGAAGCATTCTCAGAAACTTCTTTGTGATGAGTGCATTCAACTCACAGACTTGAACCTTCCTTTTGAAAGAGCAGTTTTGAAACACTGTTTTGGTAGAATCTGCAAGTGGATATATGGAGCTCTTTGGGGCCTATGCTGGGAAATGAAATATCTGCACCTAAAAACTAGACAGAAGCATTCTCAGGAACTTCTGTGTGATGAGTGCATTCAACTCACAGACTTCAACGTTCCTTTTGACAGAACAGTTTTGAAACTCTCCTTTTGTAGACTCTGCAAGTGTTTATTTCGAGCGCTTTGAGGCCTACGCTGGAAAACGAAATGTCTTCAAATAACAACTACACAGAAACATTCTCAGAACATTCTTTGTGATGAGTGCATTCAACTCACAGACTTGAACCTTCCTTTTGAAAGAGCAGTTTTGAAACACTCTTTTTGTAGAA
This sequence comes from Pongo abelii, assembly GCF_028885655.2. Classification (NCBI taxonomy): domain Eukaryota; kingdom Metazoa; phylum Chordata; class Mammalia; order Primates; family Hominidae; genus Pongo; species Pongo abelii. The sequence continues at coordinate 49,636,152 of NC_071992.2, forward strand.
TCTGCAAGTGGATATTTGGAGCGCTTCGGGGCCTATGCTGGGAAATGAAATATCTTCACCTAAAAACTAGACAGAAGCATTCTCAGAAACTTCTGTGTGATGAGTGCATTCAACTCACAGAGTTGAACATTCCTTTTGATAGAGCAGTTTGGAAACACTAATTTTGTAAAATCTGCAAGTGTTTATTTGGAACGCTTTGAGGCCTATGCTGGAAAAGGAAATATCTTCACATAAAAACTAGACAGAAGCATTCTCAGAAACTTCTCTGTGATGAGTGCATTCTACTCACAGAGTTGAACCTTCTTTTTGATAGAAGAGTTTTCAAACTCTCTTTTTGTAGAACCTGCAAATGCATATTTGGAGCTGTATGATTCCAACGCTGGGAAAGGAAACATCCTCACATAGAAACCAGACAGAAGCATTCTCAGAAACTTGTTTGTGACGAGTGCATTCAACTCACAGACTTGAACCTTTCTTTTGAAAGAGCAGTTTTGGAACACTCTTTTTGTAGATTCTGCTAGTGTATATTTGGAGCGCTGTGAGGCCTATGTTGGGAAATGAAATATCTTCACCTAAAAACTAGACAGAAGCATTCTCAGAAACTTCTGTGTGATGAGTGCATTCAACTCACAGACTTGAACGTTCCTTTTGATAAAACAGTTTTGAAACACTCCTTTTATAGAATCTTTAAGGGTTCATTTCGAGCGCTTTGAGGCGTATGCTGGAAAAAGATATGTCTTCAAATAACAACTACACAGAAGCATTCTCAGAAACTTCTTTGTGATGAGTGCATTCAACTCACAGACTTGAACCTTCCCTTTGAAAGAGCAGTTTTGAAACACTCTTTTTGTAGAATCTGCAAGTGGATATTTGGAGGGCTTTGGGGCCTAGGCTGGGAAATGAAATATCTTCACCTAAAAACTAGACAGAAGCATTCTCAGAAACTTCTGTGTGATGAGGGCATTCAACTCTCAGACTTCAACGTTCCTTTTGATAGAACAGTTTTGAAACTCACCTTTTGTAGAATCTGCAAGTGTTTATTTCGAGCGCTTTGAGGCCTATGCTGGAAAAGGAAATGTCTTCAAATAACAACTACACAGAAGCATTCTCAGAACCTTCTTTGTGATGAGTGCATTCAACTCACAGACTTGAACCTTCCTTTTGAAACAGCAGTTTTGAAACACTCTTTTTGTAGCATCTACAAATGGATATTTGGAGCGCTTTGGGGCCTATGCTGGGAAATGAAATATCTTCACCTAAAAACTAGACAGAAGCATTCTCAGAAACTTCTGTGTGATGAGTGCATTCAACTCACAGACTTGAACATTCCTTTTGATAGAGCAGTTTGGAAACACTAATTTTGTTAAATCTGCAAGTGTTTATTTGGAGCGCTTTGAGGCCTATGCTGGAAAAGGAAATATCTTCACATAAAAACTAGACAGAAGCATTCTCAGAAACTTCTCTGTGATGAGTGCATTCTACTCACAGAGTTGAACCTTCTTTTTGATACAAGAGTTTTCAAACACTCTTTTTGTAGAATCTGCAAGTGCATATTTGGAGCTGTTTGAGGCCAACGCTGGGAAAGGAAACATCCTCACATAGAAACTAGACAGAAGCATTCTCAGAAACTTGTTTGTGACGAGTGCATTCAACTCACAGACTTGAACCTTTCTTTTGAAAGAGCAGTTTTGGAACACTCTTTTTGTAGATTCTGCTAGTGTATATTTGGAGCGCTGTGAGGCCTATGTTGGGAAATGAAATATCTTCACCTAAAAACTAGACAGAAGCATTCTCAGAAACTTCTGTGTGATGAGTGCATTCAACTCACAGACTTGAACGTTCCTTTTGATAGAACAGTTTTGAAACACTCCTTTTATAGAATCTTTAAGGGTTCATTTCGAGCGCTTTGAGGCGTATGCTGGAAAAAGATATGTCTTCAAATAACAACTACACAGAAGCATTCTCAGAAACTTCTTTGTGATGAGTGCATTCAACTCACAGACTTGAACCTTCCCTTTGAAAGAGCAGTTTTGAAACACTCTTTTTGTAGAATCTGCAAGTGGATATTTGGAGGGCTTTGGGGCCTAGGCTGGGAAATGAAATATCTTCACCTAAAAACTAGACAGAAGCATTCTCAGAAACTTCTGTGTGATGAGGGCATTCAACTCTCAGACTTCAACGTTCCTTTTGATAGAACAGTTTTGAAACTCACCTTTTGTAGAATCTGCAAGTGTTTATTTCGAGCGCTTTGAGGCCTATGCTGGAAAAGGAAATGTCTTCAAATAACAACTACACAGAAGCATTCTCAGAACCTTCTTTGTGATGAGTGCATTCAACTCACAGACTTGAACCTTCCTTTTGAAACAGCAGTTTTGAAACACTCTTTTTGTAGCATCTACAAATGGATATTTGGAGCGCTTTGGGGCCTATGCTGGGAAATGAAATATCTTCACCTAAAAACTAGACAGAAGCATTCTCAGAAACTTCTGTGTGATGAGTGCATTCAACTCACAGACTTGAACATTCCTTTTGATAGAGCAGTTTGGAAACACTAATTTTGTTAAATCTGCAAGTGTTTATTTGGAGCGCTTTGAGGCCTATGCTGGAAAAGGAAATATCTTCATATAAAAACTAGACAGAAGCATTCTCAGAAACATCTCTGTGATGAGTGCATTCTACTCACAGAGTTGAACCTTCTTTTTGATACAAGAGTTTTCAAACACTCTTTTTGTAGAATCTGCAAGTGCATATTTGGAGCTGTTTGAGGCCAACGCTGGAAAAGGAAACATCCTCACATAGAAACTAGACAGAAGCATTCTCAGAAACTTGTTTGTGACGAGTGCATTCAACTCACAGACTTGAGCCTTTCTTTTGAAAGAGCAGTTTTGGAACACTCTTTTTGTAGAATCTGCTAGTGTATATTTGGAGCGCTGTGAGGCCTATGCTGGGAAATGAAATATCTTCACCTAAAAACAAGACAGAAGCATTCTCAGAAACTTCTGTGTGATGAGTGCATTCAACTCACAGACTTGAACGTTCCTTTTGATAGAACAGTTTTGAAACACTCCTTTTGTAGAATCTGCAAGTGTTTATTTGGAGCGCTTTGAGGCGTATGCTGGAAAAGGAAATGTCTTCAAATAACAACTACACAGAAGCATTCTCAGAAACTTCTTTGTGATGAGTGCATTCAACTCACAGACTTGAACCTTCCTTTTGAAAGAGCAGTTTTGAAACACTGTTTTGGTAGAATCTGCAAGTGGATATATGGGGCTCTTTGGGGCCTATGCTGGGAAATGAAATATCTGCACCTAAAAACTAGACAGAAGCATTCTCAGGAACTTCTGTGTGATGAGTGCATTCAACTCACAGACTTCAACGTTCCTTTTGATAGAACAGTTTTGAAACTCTCCTTTTGTAGACTCTGCAAGTGTTTATTTCGAGCGCTTTGAGGCCTACGCTGGAAAACGAAATGTCTTCAAATAACAACTACACAGAAACATTCTCAGAACATTCTTTGTGATGAGTGCATTCAACTCACAGACTTGAACCTTCCTTTTGAAAGAGCAGTTTTGAAACACTCTTTTTGTAGAATCTGCAAGTGGATATTTGGAGCGCTTCGGGGCCTATGCTGGGAAATGAAATATCTTCACCTAAAAACTAGACAGAAGCATTCTCAGAAACTTCTGTGTGATGAGTGCATTCAACTCACAGAGTTGAACATTCCTTTTGATAGAGCAGTTTGGAAACACTAATTTTGTAAAATCTGCAAGTGTTTATTTGGAACGCTTTGAGGCCTATGCTGGAAAAGGAAATATCTTCACATAAAAACTAGACAGAAGCATTCTCAGAAACTTCTCTGTGATGAGTGCATTCTACTCACAGAGTTGAACCTTCTTTTTGATAGAAGAGTTTTCAAACTCTCTTTTTGTAGAATCTGCAAATGCATATTTGGAGCTGTATGATTCCAACGCTGGGAAAGGAAACATCCTCACATAGAAACTAGACAGAAGCATTCTCAGAAACTTGTTTGTGACGAGTGCATTCAACTCACAGACTTGAACCTTTCTTTTGAAAGAGCAGTTTTGGAACACTCTTTTTGTAGATTCTGCTAGTGTATATTTGGAGCGCTGTGAGGCCTATGTTGGGAAATGAAATATCTTCACCTAAAAACTAGACAGAAGCATTCTCAGAAACTTCTGTGTGATGAGTGCATTCAACTCACAGACTTGAACGTTCCTTTTGATAGAACAGTTTTGAAACACTCCTTTTATAGAATCTTTAAGGGTTCATTTCGAGCGCTTTGAGGCGTATGCTGGAAAAAGATATGTCTTCAAATAACAACTACACAGAAGCATTCTCAGAAACTTCTTTGTGATGAGTGCATTCAACTCACAGACTTGAACCTTCCCTTTGAAAGAGCAGTTTTGAAACACTCTTTTTGTAGAATCTGCAAGTGGATATTTGGAGCGCTTTGGGGCCTAGGCTGGGAAATGAAATATCTTCACCTAAAAACTAGACAGAAGCATTCTCAGAAACTTCTGTGTGATGAGTGCATTCAACTCACAGACTTCAACGTTCCTTTTGATAGAACAGTTTTGAAACTCACCTTTTGTAGAATCTGCAAGTGTTTATTTCGAGCGCTTTGAGGCCTATGCTGGAAAAGGAAATGTCTTCAAATAACAACTACACAGAAGCATTCTCAGAACCTTCTTTGTGATGAGTGCATTCAACTCACAGACTTGAACCTTCCTTTTGAAACAGCAGTTTTGAAACACTCTTTTTGTAGAATCTGCAAGTGGATATTTGGAGCGCTTCGGGGCCTATGCTGGGAAATGAAATATCTTCACCTAAAAACTAGACAGAAGCATTCTCAGAAACTTCTGTGTGATGAGTGCATTCAACTCACAGAGTTGAACATTCCTTTTGATAGAGCAGTTTGGAAACACTAATTTTGTAAAATCTGCAAGTGTTTATTTGGAACGCTTTGAGGCCTATGCTGGAAAAGGAAATATCTTCACATAAAAACTAGACAGAAGCATTCTCAGAAACTTCTCTGTGATGAGTGCATTCTACTCACAGAGTTGAACCTTCTTTTTGATAGAAGAGTTTTCAAACTCTCTTTTTGTAGAATCTGCAAATGCATATTTGGAGCTGTAGGATTCCAACGCTGGGAAAGGAAACATCCTCACATAGAAACTAGACAGAAGCATTCTCAGAAACTTGTTTGTGACGAGTGCATTCAACTCACAGACTTGAACCTTTCTTTTGAAAGAGCAGTTTTGGAACACTCTTTTTGTAGCTTCTGCTAGTGTATATTTGGAGCGCTGTGAGGCCTATGTTGGGAAATGAAATATCTTCACCTAAAAACTAGACAGAAGCATTCTCAGAAACTTCTGTGTGATGAGTGCATTCAACTCACAGAATTGAACGTTCCTTTTGATAGAACAGTTTTGAAACACTCCTTTTATAGAATCTTTAAGGGTTTATTTCGAGCGCTTTGAGGCGTATGCTGTAAAAAGATATGTCTTCAAATAACAACTACACAGAAGCATTCTCAGAAACTTCTTTGTGATGAGTGCATTCAACTCACAGACTTGAACCTTCCCTTTGAAAGAGCAGTTTTGAAACACTCTTTTTGTAGAATCTGCAAGTGGATATTTGGAGCGCTTTGGGGCCTAGGCTGGGAAATGAAATATCTTCACCTAAAAACTAGACAGAAGCATTCTCAGAAACTTCTGTGTGATGAGCGCATTCAACTCACAGACTTCAACGTTCCTTTTGATAGAACAGTTTTGAAACTCACCTTTTGTAGAATCTGCAAGTGTTTATTTCGAGCGCTTTGAGGCCTATGCTGGAAAAGGAAATGTCTTCAAATAACAACTACACAGAAGCATTCTCAGAACCTTCTTTGTGATGAGTGCATTCAACTCACAGACTTGAACCTTCCTTTTGAAACAGCAGTTTTGAAACACTCTTTTTGTAGAATCTACAAATGGATATTTGGAGCGCTTTGGGGCCTATGCTGGGAAATGAAATATCTTCACCTAAAAACTAGACAGAAGCATTCTCAGAAACTTCTGTGTGATGAGTGCATTCAACTCACAGACTTGAACATTCCTTTTGATAGAGCAGTTTGGAAACACTAATTTTGTAAAATCTGCAAGTGTTTACTTGGAGCGCTTTGAGGCCTATTCTGGAAAAGGAAATATCTTCACATAAAAACTAGACAGAAGCATTCTCAGAAACTTCTCTGTGATGAGTGCATTCTACTCACAGAGTTGAACCTTCTTTTTGATACAAGAGTTTTCAAACACTCTTTTTGTAGAATCTGCAAGTGCATATTTGGAGCTGTTTGAGGCCAACGCTGGAAAAGGAAACATCCTCACATAGAAACTAGACAGAAGCATTCTCAGAAACTTGTTTGTGACGAGTGCATTCAACTCACAGACTTGAGCCTTTCTTTTGAAAGAGCAGTTTTGGAACACTCTTTTTGTAGAATCTGCTAGTGTATATTTGGAGCGCTGTGAGGCCTATGCTGGGAAATGAAATATCTTCACCTAAAAACAAGTCAGAAGCATTCTCAGAAACTTCTGTGTGATGAGTGCATTCAACTCACAGACTTGAACGTTCCTTTTGATAGAACAGTTTTGAAACACTCCTTTTGTAGAATCTGCAAGTGTTTATTTGGAGCGCTTTGAGGCGTATGCTGGAAAAGGAAATGTCTTCAAATAACAACTACACAGAAGCATTCTCAGAAACTTCTTTGTGATGAGTGCATTCAACTCACAGACTTGAACCTTCCTTTTGAAAGAGCAGTTTTGAAACACTGTTTTGGTAGAATCTGCAAGTGGATATATGGAGCTCTTTGGGGCCTATGCTGGGAAATGAAATATCTGCACCTAAAAACTAGACAGAAGCATTCTCAGGAACTTCTGTGTGATGAGTGCATTCAACTCACAGACTTCAACGTTCCTTTTGATAGAACAGTTTTGAAACTCTCCTTTTGTAGACTCTGCAAGTGTTTATTTCGAGCGCTTTGAGGCCTACGCTGGAAAACGAAATGTCTTCAAATAACAACTACACAGAAACATTCTCAGAACATTCTTTGTGATGAGTGCATTCAACTCACAGACTTGAACCTTCCTTTTGAAAGAGCAGTTTTGAAACACTCTTTTTGTAGAATCTGCAAGTGGATATTTGGAGCGCTTCGGGGCCTATGCTGGGAAATGAAATATCTTCACCTAAAAACTAGACAGAAGCATTCTCAGAAACTTCTGTGTGATGAGTGCATTCAACTCACAGAGTTGAACATTCCTTTTGATAGAGCAGTTTGGAAACACTAATTTTGTAAAATCTGCAAGTGTTTATTTGGAACGCTTTGAGGCCTATGCTGGAAAAGGAAATATCTTCACATAAAAACTAGACAGAAGCATTCTCAGAAACTTCTCTGTGATGAGTGCATTCTACTCACAGAGTTGAACCTTCTTTTTGATAGAAGAGTTTTCAAACTCTCTTTTTGTAGAATCTGCAAATGCATATTTGGAGCTGTATGATTCCAACGCTGGGAAAGGAAACATCCTCACATAGAAACTAGACAGAAGCATTCTCAGAAACTTGTTTGTGACGAGTGCATTCAACTCACAGACTTGAACCTTTCTTTTGAAAGAGCAGTTTTGGAACACTCTTTTTGTAGATTCTGCTAGTGTATATTTGGAGCGCTGTGAGGCCTATGTTGGGAAATGAAATATCTTCACCTAAAAACTAGACAGAAGCATTCTCAGAAACTTCTGTGTGATGAGTGCATTCAACTCACAGACTTGAACGTTCCTTTTGATAGAACAGTTTTGAAACACTCCTTTTATAGAATCTTTAAGGGTTCATTTCGAGCGCTTTGAGGCGTATGCTGGAAAAAGATATGTCTTCAAATAACAACTACACAGAAGCTTTCTCAGAAACTTCTTTGTGATGAGTGCATTCAACTCACAGACTTGAACCTTCCCTTTGAAAGAGCAGTTTTGAAACACTCTTTTTGTAGAATCTGCAAGTGGATATTTGGAGCGCTTTGGGGCCTAGGCTGGGAAATGAAATATCTTCACCTAAAAACTAGACAGAAGCATTCTCAGAAACTTCTGTGTGATGAGTGCATTCAACTCACAGACTTCAACGTTCCTTTTGATAGAACAGTTTTGAAACTCACCTTTTGTAGAATCTGCAAGTGTTTATTTCGAGCGCTTTGAGGCCTATGCTGGAAAAGGAAATGTCTTCAAATAACAACTACACAGAAGCATTCTCAGAACCTTCTTTGTGATGAGTGCATTCAACTCACAGACTTGAACCTTCCTTTTGAAACAGCAGTTTTGAAACACTCTTTTTGTAGAATCTGCAAGTGGATATTTGGAGCGCTTCGGGGCCTATGCTGGGAAATGAAATATCTTCACCTAAAAACTAGACAGAAGCATTCTCAGAAACTTCTGTGTGATGAGTGCATTCAACTCACAGAGTTGAACATTCCTTTTGATAGAGCAGTTTGGAAACACTAATTTTGTAAAATCTGCAAGTGTTTATTTGGAACGCTTTGAGGCCTATGCTGGAAAAGGAAATATCTTCACATAAAAACTAGACAGAAGCATTCTCAGAAACTTCTCTGTGATGAGTGCATTCTACTCACAGAGTTGAACCTTCTTTTTGATAGAAGAGTTTTCAAACTCTCTTTTTGTAGAATCTGCAAATGCATATTTGGAGCTGTAGGATTCCAACGCTGGGAAAGGAAACATCCTCACATAGAAACTAGACAGAAGCATTCTCAGAAACTTGTTTGTGACGAGTGCATTCAACTCACAGACTTGAACCTTTCTTTTGAAAGAGCAGTTTTGGAACACTCTTTTTGTAGCTTCTGCTAGTGTATATTTGGAGCGCTGTGAGGCCTATGTTGGGAAATGAAATATCTTCACCTAAAAACTAGACAGAAGCATTCTCAGAAACTTCTGTGTGATGAGTGCATTCAACTCACAGAATTGAACGTTCCTTTTGATAGAACAGTTTTGAAACACTCCTTTTATAGAATCTTTAAGGGTTTATTTCGAGCGCTTTGAGGCGTATGCTGTAAAAAGATATGTCTTCAAATAACAACTACACAGAAGCATTCTCAGAAACTTCTTTGTGATGAGTGCATTCAACTCACAGACTTGAACCTTCCCTTTGAAAGAGCAGTTTTGAAACACTCTTTTTGTAGAATCTGCAAGTGGATATTTGGAGCGCTTTGGGGCCTAGGCTGGGAAATGAAATATCTTCACCTAAAAACTAGACAGAAGCATTCTCAGAAACTTCTGTGTGATGAGCGCATTCAACTCACAGACTTCAACGTTCCTTTTGATAGAACAGTTTTGAAACTCACCTTTTGTAGAATCTGCAAGTGTTTATTTCGAGCGCTTTGAGGCCTATGCTGGAAAAGGAAATGTCTTCAAATAACAACTACACAGAAGCATTCTCAGAACCTTCTTTGTGATGAGTGCATTCAACTCACAGACTTGAACCTTCCTTTTGAAACAGCAGTTTTGAAACACTCTTTTTGTAGAATCTACAAATGGATATTTGGAGCGCTTTGGGGCCTATGCTGGGAAATGAAATATCTTCACCTAAAAACTAGACAGAAGCATTCTCAGAAACTTCTGTGTGATGAGTGCATTCAACTCACAGACTTGAACATTCCTTTTGATAGAGCAGTTTGGAAACACTAATTTTGTAAAATCTGCAAGTGTTTACTTGGAGCGCTTTGAGGCCTATTCTGGAAAAGGAAATATCTTCACATAAAAACTAGACAGAAGCATTCTCAGAAACTTCTCTGTGATGAGTGCATTCTACTCACAGAGTTGAACCTTCTTTTTGATACAAGAGTTTTCAAACACTCTTTTTGTAGAATCTGCAAGTGCATATTTGGAGCTGTTTGAGGCCAACGCTGGAAAAGGAAACATCCTCACATAGAAACTAGACAGAAGCATTCTCAGAAACTTGTTTGTGACGAGTGCATTCAACTCACAGACTTGAGCCTTTCTTTTGAAAGAGCAGTTTTGGAACACTCTTTTTGTAGAATCTGCTAGTGTATATTTGGAGCGCTGTGAGGCCTATGCTGGGAAATGAAATATCTTCACCTAAAAACAAGTCAGAAGCATTCTCAGAAACTTCTGTGTGATGAGTGCATTCAACTCACAGACTTGAACGTTCCTTTTGATAGAACAGTTTTGAAACACTCCTTTTGTAGAATCTGCAAGTGTTTATTTGGAGCGCTTTGAGGCGTATGCTGGAAAAGGAAATGTCTTCAAATAACAACTACACAGAAGCATTCTCAGAAACTTCTTTGTGATGAGTGCATTCAACTCACAGACTTGAACCTTCCTTTTGAAAGAGCAGTTTTGAAACACTGTTTTGGTAGAATCTGCAAGTGGATATATGGAGCTCTTTGGGGCCTATGCTGGGAAATGAAATATCTGCACCTAAAAACTAGACAGAAGCATTCTCAGGAACTTCTGTGTGATGAGTGCATTCAACTCACAGACTTCAACGTTCCTTTTGATAGAACAGTTTTGAAACTCTCCTTTTGTAGACTCTGCAAGTGTTTATTTCGAGCGCTTTGAGGCCTACGCTGGAAAACGAAATGTCTTCAAATAACAACTACACAGAAACATTCTCAGAACATTCTTTGTGATGAGTGCATTCAACTCACAGACTTGAACCTTCCTTTTGAAAGAGCAGTTTTGAAACACTCTTTTTGTAGAATCTGCAAGTGGATATTTGGAGCGCTTCGGGGCCTATGCTGGGAAATGAAATATCTTCACCTAAAAACTAGACAGAAGCATTCTCAGAAACTTCTGTGTGATGAGTGCATTCAACTCACAGAGTTGAACATTCCTTTTGATAGAGCAGTTTGGAAACACTAATTTTGTAAAATCTGCAAGTGTTTATTTGGAACGCTTTGAGGCCTATGCTGGAAAAGGAAATATCTTCACATAAAAACTAGACAGAAGCATTCTCAGAAACTTCTCTGTGATGAGTGCATTCTACTCACAGAGTTGAACCTTCTTTTTGATAGAAGAGTTTTCAAACTCTCTTTTTGTAGAATCTGCAAATGCATATTTGGAGCTGTATGATTCCAACGCTGGGAAAGGAAACATCCTCACATAGAAACTAGACAGAAGCATTCTCAGAAACTTGTTTGTGACGAGTGCATTCAACTCACAGACTTGAACCTTTCTTTTGAAAGAGCAGTTTTGGAACACTCTTTTTGTAGATTCTGCTAGTGTATATTTGGAGCGCTGTGAGGCCTATGTTGGGAAATGAAATATCTTCACCTAAAAACTAGACAGAAGCATTCTCAGAAACTTCTGTGTGATGAGTGCATTCAACTCACAGACTTGAACGTTCCTTTTGATAGAACAGTTTTGAAACACTCCTTTTATAGAATCTTTAAGGGTTTATTTCGAGCGCTTTGAGGCGTATGCTGGAAAAAGATATGTCTTCAAATAACAACTACACAGAAGCATTCTCAGAAACTTCTTTGTGATGAGTGCATTCAACTCACAGACTTGAACCTTCCCTTTGAAAGAGCAGTTTTGAAACACTCTTTTTGTAGAATCTGCAAGTGGATATTTGGAGCGCTTTGAGGCCTAGGCTGGGAAATGAAATATCTTCACCTAAAAACTAGACAGAAGCATTCTCAGAAACTTGTTTGTGACGAGTGCATTCAACTCACAGACTTGAGCCTTTCTTTTGAAAGAGCAGTTTTGGAACACTCTTTTTGTAGAATCTGCTAGTGTATATTTGGAGCGCTGTGAGGCCTATGCTGGGAAATGAAATATCTTCACCTAAAAACAAGACAGAAGCATTCTCAGAAACTTCTGTGTGATGAGTGCATTCAACTCACAGACTTGAACGTTCCTTTTGATAGAACAGTTTTGAAACACTCCTTTTGTAGAATCTGCAAGTGTTTATTTGGAGCGCTTTGAGGCGTATGCTGGAAAAGGAAATGTCTTCAAATAACAACTACACAGAAGCATTCTCAGAAACTTCTTTGTGATGAGTGCATTCAACTCACAGACTTGAACCTTCCTTTTGAAAGAGCAGTTTTGAAACACTGTTTTGGTAGAATCTGCAAGTGGATATATGGAGCTCTTTGGGGCCTATGCTGGGAAATGAAATATCTGCACCTAAAAACTAGACAGAAGCATTCTCAGGAACTTCTGTGTGATGAGTGCATTCAACTCACAGACTTCAACGTTCCTTTTGATAGAACAGTTTTGAAACTCTCCTTTTGTAGACTCTGCAAGTGTTTATTTCGAGCGCTTTGAGGCCTACGCTGGAAAACGAAATGTCTTCAAATAACAACTACACAGAAACATTCTCAGAACATTCTTTGTGATGAGTGCATTCAACTCACAGACTTGAACCTTCCTTTTGAAAGAGCAGTTTTGAAACACTCTTTTTGTAGAATCTGCAAGTGGATATTTGGAGCGCTTCGGGGCCTATGCTGGGAAATGAAATATCTTCACCTAAAAACTAGACAGAAGCATTCTCAGAAACTTCTGTGTGATGAGTGCATTCAACTCACAGAGTTGAACATTCCTTTTGATAGAGCAGTTTGGAAACACTAATTTTGTAAAATCTGCAAGTGTTTATTTGGAACGCTTTGAGGCCTATGCTGGAAAAGGAAATATCTTCACATAAAAACTAGACAGAAGCATTCTCAGAAACTTCTCTGTGATGAGTGCATTCTACTCACAGAGTTGAACCTTCTTTTTGATAGAAGAGTTTTCAAACTCTCTTTTTGTAGAATCTGCAAATGCATATTTGGAGCTGTATGATTCCAACGCTGGGAAAGGAAACATCCTCACATAGAAACTAGACAGAAGCATTCTCAGAAACTTGTTTGTGACGAGTGCATTCAACTCACAGACTTGAACCTTTCTTTTGAAAGAGCAGTTTTGGAACACTCTTTTTGTAGATTCTGCTAGTGTATATTTGGAGCGCTGTGAGGCCTATGTTGGGAAATGAAATATCTTCACCTAAAAACTAGACAGAAGCATTCTCAGAAACTTCTGTGTGATGAGTGCATTCAACTCACAGACTTGAACGTTCCTTTTGATAGAACAGTTTTGAAACACTCCTTTTATAGAATCTTTAAGGGTTTATTTCGAGCGCTTTGAGGCGTATGCTGGAAAAAGATATGTCTTCAAATAACAACTACACAGAAGCATTCTCAGAAACTTCTTTGTGATGAGTGCATTCAACTCACAGACTTGAACCTTCCCTTTGAAAGAGCAGTTTTGAAACACTCTTTTTGTAGAATCTGCAAGTGGATATTTGGAGCGCTTTGAGGCCTAGGCTGGGAAATGAAATATCTTCACCTAAAAACTAGACAGAAGCATTCTCAGAAACTTGTTTGTGACGAGTGCATTCAACTCACAGACTTGAGCCTTTCTTTTGAAAGAGCAGTTTTGGAACACTCTTTTTGTAGAATCTGCTAGTGTATATTTGGAGCGCTGTGAGGCCTATGCTGGGAAATGAAATATCTTCACCTAAAAACAAGACAGAAGCATTCTCAGAAACTTCTGTGTGATGAGTGCATTCAACTCACAGACTTGAACGTTCCTTTTGATAGAACAGTTTTGAAACACTCCTTTTGTAGAATCTGCAAGTGTTTATTTGGAGCGCTTTGAGGCGTATGCTGGAAAAGGAAATGTCTTCAAATAACAACTACACAGAAGCATTCTCAGAAACTTCTTTGTGATGAGTGCATTCAACTCACAGACTTGAACCTTCCTTTTGAAAGAGCAGTTTTGAAACACTGTTTTGGTAGAATCTGCAAGTGGATATATGGAGCTCTTTGGGGCCTATGCTGGGAAATGAAATATCTGCACCTAAAAACTAGACAGAAGCATTCTCAGGAACTTCTGTGTGATGAGTGCATTCAACTCACAGACTTCAACGTTCCTTTTGATAGAACAGTTTTGAAACTCACCTTTTGTAGAATCTGCAAGTGTTTATTTCGAGCGCTTTGAGGCCTATGCTGGAAAAGGAAATGTCTTCAAATAACAACTACACAGAAGCATTCTCAGAACCTTCTTTGTGATGAGTGCATTCAACTCACAGACTTGAACCTTCCTTTTGAAACAGCAGTTTTGAAACACTCTTTTTGTAGAATCTGCAAGTGGATATTTGGAGCGCTTCGGGGCCTATGCTGGGAAATGAAATATCTTCACCTAAAAACTAGACAGAAGCATTCTCAGAAACTTCTGTGTGATGAGTGCATTCAACTCACAGAGTTGAACATTCCTTTTGATAGAGCAGTTTGGAAACACTAATTTTGTAAAATCTGCAAGTGTTTATTTGGAACGCTTTGAGGCCTATGCTGGAAAAGGAAATATCTTCACATAAAAACTAGACAGAAGCATTCTCAGAAACTTCTCTGTGATGAGTGCATTCTACTCACAGAGTTGAACCTTCTTTTTGATAGAAGAGTTTTCAAACTCTCTTTTTGTAGAATCTGCAAATGCATATTTGGAGCTGTAGGATTCCAACGCTGGGAAAGGAAACATCCTCACATAGAAACTAGACAGAAGCATTCTCAGAAACTTGTTTGTGACGAGTGCATTCAACTCACAGACTTGAACCTTTCTTTTGAAAGAGCAGTTTTGGAACACTCTTTTTGTAGCTTCTGCTAGTGTATATTTGGAGCGCTGTGAGGCCTATGTTGGGAAATGAAATATCTTCACCTAAAAACTAGACAGAAGCATTCTCAGAAACTTCTGTGTGATGAGTGCATTCAACTCACAGAATTGAACGTTCCTTTTGATAGAACAGTTTTGAAACACTCCTTTTATAGAATCTTTAAGGGTTTATTTCGAGCGCTTTGAGGCGTATGCTGGAAAAAGATATGTCTTCAAATAACAACTACACAGAAGCATTCTCAGAAACTTCTTTGTGATGAGTGCATTCAACTCACAGACTTGAACCTTCCCTTTGAAAGAGCAGTTTTGAAACACTCTTTTTGTAGAATCTGCAAGTGGATATTTGGAGCGCTTTGGGGCCTAGGCTGGGAAATGAAATATCTTCACCTAAAAACTAGACAGAAGCATTCTCAGAAACTTCTGTGTGATGAGCGCATTCAACTCACAGACTTCAACGTTCCTTTTGATAGAACAGTTTTGAAACTCACCTTTTGTAGAATCTGCAAGTGTTTATTTCGAGCGCTTTGAGGCCTATGCTGGAAAAGGAAATGTCTTCAAATAACAACTACACAGAAGCATTCTCAGAACCTTCTTTGTGATGAGTGCATTCAACTCACAGACTTGAACCTTCCTTTTGAAACAGCAGTTTTGAAACACTCTTTTTGTAGAATCTACAAATGGATATTTGGAGCGCTTTGGGGCCTATGCTGGGAAATGAAATATCTTCACCTAAAAACTAGACAGAAGCATTCTCAGAAACTTCTGTGTGATGAGTGCATTCAACTCACAGACTTGAACATTCCTTTTGATAGAGCAGTTTGGAAACACTAATTTTGTAAAATCTGCAAGTGTTTACTTGGAGCGCTTTGAGGCCTATGCTGGAAAAGGAAATATCTTCACATAAAAACTAGACAGAAGCATTCTCAGAAACTTCTCTGTGATGAGTGCATTCTACTCACGGAGTTGAACCTTCTTTTTGATACAAGAGTTTTCAAACACTCTTTTTGTAGAATCTGCAAGTGCATATTTGGAGCTGTTTGAGGCCAACGCTGGAAAAGGAAACATCCTCACATAGAAACTAGACAGAAGCATTCTCAGAAACTTGTTTGTGACGAGTGCATTCAACTCACAGACTTGAGCCTTTCTTTTGAAAGAGCAGTTTTGGAACACTCTTTTTGTAGAATCTGCTAGTGTATATTTGGAGCGCTGTGAGGCCTATGCTGGGAAATGAAATATCTTCACCTAAAAACAAGACAGAAGCATTCTCAGAAACTTCTGTGTGATGAGTGCATTCAACTCACAGACTTGAACGTTCCTTTTGATAGAACAGTTTTGAAACACTCCTTTTGTAGAATCTGCAAGTGTTTATTTGGAGCGCTTTGAGGCGTATGCTGGAAAAGGAAATGTCTTCAAATAACAACTACACAGAAGCATTCTCAGAAACTTCTTTGTGATGAGTGCATTCAACTCACAGACTTGAACCTTCCTTTTGAAAGAGCAGTTTTGAAACACTGTTTTGGTAGAATCTGCAAGTGGATATATGGAGCTCTTTGGGGCCTATGCTGGGAAATGAAATATCTGCACCTAAAAACTAGACAGAAGCATTCTCAGGAACTTCTGTGTGATGAGTGCATTCAACTCACAGACTTCAACGTTCCTTTTGATAGAACAGTTTTGAAACTCTCCTTTTGTAGACTCTGCAAGTGTTTATTTCGAGCGCTTTGAGGCCTACGCTGGAAAACGAAATGTCTTCAAATAACAACTACACAGAAACATTCTCAGAACATTCTTTGTGATGAGTGCATTCAACTCACAGACTTGAACCTTCCTTTTGAAAGAGCAGTTTTGAAACACTCTTTTTGTAGAATCTGCAAGTGGATATTTGGAGCGCTTCGGGGCCTATGCTGGGAAATGAAATATCTTCACCTAAAAACTAGACAGAAGCATTCTCAGAAACTTCTGTGTGATGAGTGCATTCAACTCACAGAGTTGAACATTCCTTTTGATAGAGCAGTTTGGAAACACTAATTTTGTAAAATCTGCAAGTGTTTATTTGGAACGCTTTGAGGCCTATGCTGGAAAAGGAAATATCTTCACATAAAAACTAGACAGAAGCATTCTCAGAAACTTCTCTGTGATGAGTGCATTCTACTCACAGAGTTGAACCTTCTTTTTGATAGAAGAGTTTTCAAACTCTCTTTTTGTAGAATCTGCAAATGCATATTTGGAGCTGTATGATTCCAACGCTGGGAAAGGAAACATCCTCACATAGAAACTAGACAGAAGCATTCTCAGAAACTTGTTTGTGACGAGTGCATTCAACTCACAGACTTGAACCTTTCTTTTGAAAGAGCAGTTTTGGAACACTCTTTTTGTAGATTCTGCTAGTGTATATTTGGAGCGCTGTGAGGCCTATGTTGGGAAATGAAATATCTTCACCTAAAAACTAGACAGAAGCATTCTCAGAAACTTCTGTGTGATGAGTGCATTCAACTCACAGACTTGAACGTTCCTTTTGATAGAACAGTTTTGAAACACTCCTTTTATAGAATCTTTAAGGGTTTATTTCGAGCGCTTTGAGGCGTATGCTGGAAAAAGATATGTCTTCAAATAACAACTACACAGAAGCATTCTCAGAAACTTCTTTGTGATGAGTGCATTCGACTCACAGACTTGAACCTTCCCTTTGAAAGAGCAGTTTTGAAACACTCTTTTTGTAGAATCTGCAAGTGGATATTTGGAGCGCTTTGAGGCCTAGGCTGGGAAATGAAATATCTTCACCTAAAAACTAGACAGAAGCATTCTCAGAAACTTGTTTGTGACGAGTGCATTCAACTCACAGACTTGAGCCTTTCTTTTGAAAGAGCAGTTTTGGAACACTCTTTTTGTAGAATCTGCTAGTGTATATTTGGAGCGCTGTGAGGCCTATGCTGGGAAATGAAATATCTTCACCTAAAAACAAGACAGAAGCATTCTCAGAAACTTCTGTGTGATGAGTGCATTCAACTCACAGACTTGAACGTTCCTTTTGATAGAACAGTTTTGAAACACTCCTTTTGTAGAATCTGCAAGTGTTTATTTGGAGCGCTTTGAGGCGTATGCTGGAAAAGGAAATGTCTTCAAATAACAACTACACAGAAGCTTTCTCAGAAACTTCTTTGTGATGAGTGCATTCAACTCACAGACTTGAACCTTCCTTTTGAAAGAGCAGTTTTGAAACACTGTTTTGGTAGAATCTGCAAGTGGATATATGGGGCTCTTTGGGGCCTATGCTGGGAAATGAAATATCTGCACCTAAAAACTAGACAGAAGCATTCTCAGGAACTTCTGTGTGATGAGTGCATTCAACTCACAGACTTCAACGTTCCTTTTGATAGAACAGTTTTGAAACTCTCCTTTTGTAGACTCTGCAAGTGTTTATTTCGAGCGCTTTGAGGCCTACGCTGGAAAACGAAATGTCTTCAAATAACAACTACACAGAAACATTCTCAGAACATTCTTTGTGATGAGTGCATTCAACTCACAGACTTGAACCTTCCTTTTGAAAGAGCAGTTTTGAAACACTCTTTTTGTAGAATCTGCAAGTGGATATTTGGAGCGCTTCGGGGCCTATGCTGGGAAATGAAATATCTTCACCTAAAAACTAGACAGAAGCATTCTCAGAAACTTCTGTGTGATGAGTGCATTCAACTCACAGAGTTGAACATTCCTTTTGATAGAGCAGTTTGGAAACACTAATTTTGTAAAATCTGCAAGTGTTTATTTGGAACGCTTTGAGGCCTATGCTGGAAAAGGAAATATCTTCACATAAAAACTAGACAGAAGCATTCTCAGAAACTTCTCTGTGATGAGTGCATTCTACTCACAGAGTTGAACCTTCTTTTTGATAGAAGAGTTTTCAAACTCTCTTTTTGTAGAATCTGCAAATGCATATTTGGAGCTGTAGGATTCCAACGCTGGGAAAGGAAACATCCTCACATAGAAACTAGACAGAAGCATTCTCAGAAACTTGTTTGTGACGAGTGCATTCAACTCACAGACTTGAACCTTTCTTTTGAAAGAGCAGTTTTGGAACACTCTTTTTGTAGATTCTGCTAGTGTATATTTGGAGCGCTGTGAGGCCTATGTTGGGAAATGAAATATCTTCACCTAAAAACTAGACAGAAGCATTCTCAGAAACTTCTATGTGATGAGTGCATTCAACTCACAGACTTGAACGTTCCTTTTGATAGAACAGTTTTGAAACACTCCTTTTATAGAATCTTTAAGGGTTCATTTCGAGCGCTTTGAGGCGTATGCTGGAAAAAGATATGTCTTCAAATAACAACTACACAGAAGCATTCTCAGAAACTTCTTTGTGATGAGTGCATTCAACTCACAGACTTGAACCTTCCCTTTGAAAGAGCAGTTTTGAAACACTCTTTTTGTAGAATCTGCAAGTGGATATTTGGAGCGCTTTGGGGCCTAGGCTGGGAAATGAAATATCTTCACCTAAAAACTAGACAGAAGCATTCTCAGAAACTTCTGTGTGATGAGTGCATTCAACTCACAGACTTCAACGTTCCTTTTGATAGAACAGTTTTGAAACTCACCTTTTGTAGAATCTGCAAGTGTTTATTTCGAGCGCTTTGAGGCCTATGCTGGAAAAGGAAATGTCTTCAAATAACAACTACACAGAAGCATTCTCAGAACCTTCTTTGTGATGAGTGCATTCAACTCACAGACTTGAACCTTCCTTTTGAAACAGCAGTTTTGAAACACTCTTTTTGTAGAATCTGCAAGTGGATATTTGGAGCGCTTCGGGGCCTATGCTGGGAAATGAAATATCTTCACCTAAAAACTAGACAGAAGCATTCTCAGAAACTTCTGTGTGATGAGTGCATTCAACTCACAGAGTTGAACATTCCTTTTGATAGAGCAGTTTGGAAACACTAATTTTGTAAAATCTGCAAGTGTTTATTTGGAACGCTTTGAGGCCTATGCTGGAAAAGGAAATATCTTCACATAAAAACTAGACAGAAGCATTCTCAGAAACTTCTCTGTGATGAGTGCATTCTACTCACAGAGTTGAACCTTCTTTTTGATAGAAGAGTTTTCAAACTCTCTTTTTGTAGAATCTGCAAATGCATATTTGGAGCTGTATGATTCCAACGCTGGGAAAGGAAACATCCTCACATAGAAACTAGACAGAAGCATTCTCAGAAACTTGTTTGTGACGAGTGCATTCAACTCACAGACTTGAACCTTTCTTTTGAAAGAGCAGTTTTGGAACACTCTTTTTGTAGATTCTGCTAGTGTATATTTGGAGCGCTGTGAGGCCAATGTTGGGAAATGAAATATCTTCACCTAAAAACTAGACAGAAGCATTCTCAGAAACTTCTGTGTGATGAGTGCATTCAACTCACAGACTTGAACGTTCCTTTTGATAGAACAGTTTTGAAACACTCCTTTTATAGAATCTTTAAGGGTTTATTTCGAGCGCTTTGAGGCGTATGCTGGAAAAAGATATGTCTTCAAATAACAACTACACAGAAGCATTCTCAGAAACTTCTTTGTGATGAGTGCATTCAACTCACAGACTTGAACCTTCCCTTTGAAAGAGCAGTTTTGAAACACTCTTTTTGTAGATTCTGCAAGTGGATATTTGGAGCGCTTTGAGGCCTAGGCTGGGAAATGAAATATCTTCACCTAAAAACTAGACAGAAGCATTCTCAGAAACTTGTTTGTGACGAGTGCATTCAACTCACAGACTTGAGCCTTTCTTTTGAAAGAGCAGTTTTGGAACACTCTTTTTGTAGAATCTGCTAGTGTATATTTGGAGCGCTGTGAGGCCTATGCTGGGAAATGAAATATCTTCACCTAAAAACAAGACAGAAGCATTCTCAGAAACTTCTGTGTGATGAGTGCATTCAACTCACAGACTTGAACGTTCCTTTTGATAGAACAGTTTTGAAACACTCCTTTTGTAGAATCTGCAAGTGTTTATTTGGAGCGCTTTGAGGCGTATGCTGGAAAAGGAAATGTCTTCAAATAACAACTACACAGAAGCATTCTCAGAAACTTCTTTGTGATGAGTGCATTCAACTCACAGACTTGAACCTTCCTTTTGAAAGAGCAGTTTTGAAACACTGTTTTGGTAGAATCTGCAAGTGGATATATGGGGCTCTTTGGGGCCTATGCTGGGAAATGAAATATCTGCACCTAAAAACTAGACAGAAGCATTCTCAGGAACTTCTGTGTGATGAGTGCATTCAACTCACAGACTTCAACGTTCCTTTTGATAGAACAGTTTTGAAACTCTCCTTTTGTAGACTCTGCAAGTGTTTATTTCGAGCGCTTTGAGGCCTACGCTGGAAAACGAAATGTCTTCAAATAACAACTACACAGAAACATTCTCAGAACATTCTTTGTGATGAGTGCATTCAACTCACAGACTTGAACCTTCCTTTTGAAAGAGCAGTTTTGAAACACTCTTTTTGTAGAATCTGCAAGTGGATATTTGGAGCGCTTCGGGGCCTATGCTGGGAAATGAAATATCTTCACCTAAAAACTAGACAGAAGCATTCTCAGAAACTTCTGTGTGATGAGTGCATTCAACTCACAGAGTTGAACATTCCTTTTGATAGAGCAGTTTGGAAACACTAATTTTGTAAAATCTGCAAGTGTTTATTTGGAACGCTTTGAGGCCTATGCTGGAAAAGGAAATATCTTCACATAAAAACTAGACAGAAGCATTCTCAGAAACTTCTCTGTGATGAGTGCATTCTACTCACAGAGTTGAACCTTCTTTTTGATAGAAGAGTTTTCAAACTCTCTTTTTGTAGAATCTGCAAATGCATATTTGGAGCTGTAGGATTCCAACGCTGGGAAAGGAAACATCCTCACATAGAAACTAGACAGAAGCATTCTCAGAAACTTGTTTGTGACGAGTGCATTCAACTCACAGACTTGAACCTTTCTTTTGAAAGAGCAGTTTTGGAACACTCTTTTTGTAGATTCTGCTAGTGTATATTTGGAGCGCTGTGAGGCCTATGTTGGGAAATGAAATATCTTCACCTAAAAACTAGACAGAAGCATTCTCAGAAACTTCTGTGTGATGAGTGCATTCAACTCACAGAATTGAACGTTCCTTTTGATAGAACAGTTTTGAAACACTCCTTTTATAGAATCTTTAAGGGTTTATTTCGAGCGCTTTGAGGCGTATGCTGGAAAAAGATATGTCTTCAAATAACAACTACACAGAAGCATTCTCAGAAACTTCTTTGTGATGAGTGCATTCAACTCACAGACTTGAACCTTCCCTTTGAAAGAGCAGTTTTGAAACACTCTTTTTGTAGAATCTGCAAGTGGATATTTGGAGCGCTTTGGGGCCTAGGCTGGGAAATGAAATATCTTCACCTAAAAACTAGACAGAAGCATTCTCAGAAACTTCTGTGTGATGAGCGCATTCAACTCACAGACTTCAACGTTCCTTTTGATAGAACAGTTTTGAAACTCACCTTTTGTAGAATCTGCAAGTGTTTATTTCGAGCGCTTTGAGGCCTATGCTGGAAAAGGAAATGTCTTCAAATAACAACTACACAGAAGCATTCTCAGAACCTTCTTTGTGATGAGTGCATTCAACTCACAGACTTGAACCTTCCTTTTGAAACAGCAGTTTTGAAACACTCTTTTTGTAGAATCTACAAATGGATATTTGGAGCGCTTTGGGGCCTATGCTGGGAAATGAAATATCTTCACCTAAAAACTAGACAGAAGCATTCTCAGAAACTTCTGTGTGATGAGTGCATTCAACTCACAGACTTGAACATTCCTTTTGATAGAGCAGTTTGGAAACACTAATTTTGTAAAATCTGCAAGTGTTTACTTGGAGCGCTTTGAGGCCTATGCTGGAAAAGGAAATATCTTCACATAAAAACTAGACAGAAGCATTCTCAGAAACTTCTCTGTGATGAGTGCATTCTACTCACGGAGTTGAACCTTCTTTTTGATACAAGAGTTTTCAAACACTCTTTTTGTAGAATCTGCAAGTGCATATTTGGAGCTGTTTGAGGCCAACGCTGGAAAAGGAAACATCCTCACATAGAAACTAGACAGAAGCATTCTCAGAAACTTGTTTGTGACGAGTGCATTCAACTCACAGACTTGAGCCTTTCTTTTGAAAGAGCAGTTTTGGAACACTCTTTTTGTAGAATCTGCTAGTGTATATTTGGAGCGCTGTGAGGCCTATGCTGGGAAATGAAATATCTTCACCTAAAAACAAGACAGAAGCATTCTCAGAAACTTCTGTGTGATGAGTGCATTCAACTCACAGACTTGAACGTTCCTTTTGATAGAACAGTTTTGAAACACTCCTTTTGTAGAATCTGCAAGTGTTTATTTGGAGCGCTTTGAGGCGTATGCTGGAAAAGGAAATGTCTTCAAATAACAACTACACAGAAGCATTCTCAGAAACTTCTTTGTGATGAGTGCATTCAACTCACAGACTTGAACCTTCCTTTTGAAAGAGCAGTTTTGAAACACTGTTTTGATAGAATCTGCAAGTGGATATATGGAGCTCTTTGGGGCCTATGCTGGGAAATGAAATATCTGCACCTAAAAACTAGACAGAAGCCTTCTCAGGAACTTCTGTGTGATGAGTGCATTCAACTCACAGACTTCAACGTTCCTTTTGATAGAACAGTTTTGAAACTCTCCTTTTGTAGACTCTGCAAGTGTTTATTTCGAGCGCTTTGAGGCCTACGCTGGAAAACGAAATGTCTTCAAATAACAACTACACAGAAACATTCTCAGAACATTCTTTGTGATGAGTGCATTCAACTCACAGACTTGAACCTTCCTTTTGAAAGAGCAGTTTTGAAACACTCTTTTTGTAGAATCTGCAAGTGGATATTTGGAGCGCTTCGGGGCCTATGCTGGGAAATGAAATATCTTCACCTAAAAACTAGACAGAAGCATTCTCAGAAACTTCTGTGTGATGAGTGCATTCAACTCACAGAGTTGAACATTCCTTTTGATAGAGCAGTTTGGAAACACTAATTTTGTAAAATCTGCAAGTGTTTATTTGGAACGCTTTGAGGCCTATGCTGGAAAAGGAAATATCTTCACATAAAAACTAGACAGAAGCATTCTCAGAAACTTCTCTGTGATGAGTGCATTCTACTCACAGAGTTGAACCTTCTTTTTGATAGAAGAGTTTTCAAACTCTCTTTTTGTAGAATCTGCAAATGCATATTTGGAGCTGTATGATTCCAACGCTGGGAAAGGAAACATCCTCACATAGAAACTAGACAGAAGCATTCTCAGAAACTTGTTTGTGACGAGTGCATTCAACTCACAGACTTGAACCTTTCTTTTGAAAGAGCAGTTTTGGAACACTCTTTTTGTAGATTCTGCTAGTGTATATTTGGAGCGCTGTGAGGCCTATGTTGGGAAATGAAATATCTTCACCTAAAAACTAGACAGAAGCATTCTCAGAAACTTCTGTGTGATGAGTGCATTCAACTCACAGAATTGAACGTTCCTTTTGATAGAACAGTTTTGAAACACTCCTTTTATAGAATCTTTAAGGGTTTATTTCGAGCGCTTTGAGGCGTATGCTGGAAAAAGATATGTCTTCAAATAACAACTACACAGAAGCATTCTCAGAAACTTCTTTGTGATGAGTGCATTCAACTCACAGACTTGAACCTTCCCTTTGAAAGAGCAGTTTTGAAACACTCTTTTTGTAGAATCTGCAAGTGGATATTTGGAGCGCTTTGGGGACTAGGCTGGGAAATGAAATATCTTCACCTAAAAACTAGACAGAAGCATTCTCAGAAACTTCTGTGTGATGAGCGCATTCAACTCACAGACTTCAACGTTCCTTTTGATAGAACAGTTTTGAAACTCACCTTTTGTAGAATCTGCAAGTGTTTATTTCGAGCGCTTTGAGGCCTATGCTGGAAAAGGAAATGTCTTCAAATAACAACTACACAGAAGCATTCTCAGAACCTTCTTTGTGATGAGTGCATTCAACTCACAGACTTGAACCTTCCTTTTGAAACAGCAGTTTTGAAACACTCTTTTTGTAGCATCTACAAATGGATATTTGGAGCGCTTTGGGGCCTATGCTGGGAAATGAAATATCTTCACCTAAAAACTGGACAGAAGCATTCTCAGAAACTTCTGTGTGATGAGTGCATTCAACTCACAGACTTGAACATTCCTTTTGATAGAGCAGTTTGGAAACACTAATTTTGTAAAATCTGCAAGTGTTTATTTGGAGCGCTTTGAGGCCTATGCTGGAAAAGGAAATATCTTCACATAAAAACTAGACAGAAGCATTCTCAGAAACTTCTCTGTGATGAGTGCATTCTACTCACAGAGTTGAACCTTCTTTTTGATACAAGAGTTTTCAAACACTCTTTTTGTAGAATCTGCAAGTGCATATTTGGAGCTGTTTGAGGCCAACGCTGGAAAAGGAAACATCCTCACATAGAAACTAGACAGAAGCATTCTCAGAAACTTGTTTCTGACGAGTGCATTCAACTCACAGACTTGAACCTTTCTTTTGAAAGAGCAGTTTTGGAACACTCTTTTTGTAGAATCTGCTAGTGTATATTTGGAGCGCTGTGAGGCCTATGCTGGGAAATGAAATATCTTCACCTAAAAACAAGACAGAAGCATTCTCAGAAACTTCTGTGTGATGAGTGCATTCAACTCACAGACTTGAACGTTCCTTTTGATAGAACAGTTTTGAAACACTCCTTTTGTAGAATCTGCAAGTGTTTATTTGGAGCGCTTTGAGGCGTATGCTGGAAAAGGAAATCTCTTCAAATAACAACAACACAGAAGCATTCTCAGAAACTTCTTTGTGATGAGTGCATTCAACTCACAGACTTGAACCTTCCTTTTGAAAGAGCAGTTTTGAAACACTGTTTTGGTAGAATCTGCAAGTGGATATATGGAGCTCTTTGGGGCCTATGCTGGGAAATGAAATATCTGCACCTAAAAACTAGACAGAAGCATTCTCAGGAACTTCTGTGTGATGAGTGCATTCAACTCACAGACTTCAACGTTCCTTTTGATAGAACAGTTTTGAAACTCTCCTTTTGTAGACTCTGCAAGTGTTTATTTCGAGCGCTTTGAGGCCTACGCTGGAAAACGAAATGTCTTCAAATAACAACTACACAGAAACATTCTCAGAACATTCTTTGTGATGAGTGCATTCAACTCACAGACTTGAACCTTCCTTTTGAAAGAGCAGTTTTGAAACACTCTTTTTGTAGAATCTGCAAGTGGATATTTGGAGCGCTTCGGGGCCTATGCTGGGAAATGAAATATCTTCACCTAAAAACTAGACAGAAGCATTCTCAGAAACTTCTGTGTGATGAGTGCATTCAACTCACAGAGTTGAACATTCCTTTTGATAGAGCAGTTTGGAAACACTAATTTTGTAAAATCTGCAAGTGTTTATTTGGAACGCTTTGAGGCCTATGCTGGAAAAGGAAATATCTTCACGTAAAAACTAGACAGAAGCATTCTCAGAAGCTTCTCTGTGATGAGTGCATTCTACTCACAGAGTTGAACCTTCTTTTTGATAGAAGAGTTTTCAAACTCTCTTTTTGTAGAATCTGCAAATGCATATTTGGAGCTGTATGATTCCAACGCTGGGAAAGGAAACATCCTCACATAGAAACTAGACAGAAGCATTCTCAGAAACTTGTTTGTGACGATTGCATTCAACTCACAGATTGAGCCTTTCTTTTGAAAGAGCAGTTTTGGAACACTCTTTTTGTAGATTCTGCTAGTGCATATTTGGAGCGCTGTGAGGCCTATGTTGGGAAATGAAATATCTTCACCTAAAAACTAGACAGAAGCATTCTCAGAAACTTCTGTGTGATGAGTGCATTCAACTCACAGACTTGAACGTTCCTTTTGATAGAACAGTTTTGAAACACTCCTTTTATAGAATCTTTAAGGGTTTATTTCGAGCGCTTTGAGGCGTATGCTGGAAAAAGATATGTCTTCAAATAACAACTACACAGAAGCATTCTCAGAAACTTCTTTGTGATGAGTGCATTCAACTCACAGACTTGAACCTTCCCTTTGAAAGAGCAGTTTTGAAACACTCTTTTTGTAGAATCTGCAAGTGGATATTTGGAGCGCTTTGGGGCCTAGGCTGGGAAATGAAATATCTTCACCTAAAAACTAGACAGAAGCATTCTCAGAAACTTCTGTGTGATGAGTGCATTCAACTCACAGACTTCAACGTTCCTTTTGATAGAACAGTTTTGAAACTCACCTTTTGTAGAATCTGCAAGTGTTTATTTCGAGCGCTTTGAGGCCTATGCTGGAAAAGGAAATGTCTTCAAATAACAACTACACAGAAGCATTCTCAGAACCTTCTTTGTGATGAGTGCATTCAACTCACAGACTTGAACCTTCCTTTTGAAACAGCAGTTTTGAAACACTCTTTTTGTAGCATCTACAAATGGATATTTGGAGCGCTTTGGGGCCTATGCTGGGAAATGAAATATCTTCACCTAAAAACTAGACAGAAGCATTCTCAGAAACTTCTGTGTGATGAGTGCATTCAACTCACAGACTTGAACATTCCTTTTGATAGAGCAGTTTGGAAACACTAATTTTGTAAAATCTGCAAGTGTTTATTTGGAGCGCTTTGAGGCCTATGCTGGAAAAGGAAATATCTTCACATAAAAACTAGACAGAAGCATTCTCAGAAACTTCTCTGTGATGAGTGCATTCTACTCACAGAGTTGAACCTTCTTTTTGATACAAGAGTTTTCAAACACTCTTTTTGTAGAATCTGCAAGTGCATATTTGGAGCTGTTTGAGGCCAACGCTGGAAAAGGAAACATCCTCACATAGAAACTAGACAGAAGCATTCTCAGAAACTTGTTTGTGACGAGTGCATTCAACTCACAGACTTGAGCCTTTCTTTTGAAAGAGCAGTTTTGGAACACTCTTTTTGTAGAATCTGCTAGTGTATATTTGGAGCGCTGTGAGGCCTATGCTGGGAAATGAAATATCTTCACCTAAAAACAAGACAGAAGCATTCTCAGAAACTTCTGTGTGATGAGTGCATTCAACTCACAGACTTGAACGTTCCTTTTGATAGAACAGTTTTGAAACACTCCTTTTGTAGAATCTGCAAGTGTTTATTTGGAGCGCTTTGAGGCGTATGCTGGAAAAGGAAATGTCTTCAAATAACAACTACACAGAAGCATTCTCAGAAACTTCTTTGTGATGAGTGCATTCAACTCACAGACTTGAACCTTCCTTTTGAAAGAGCAGTTTTGAAACACTGTTTTGGTAGAATCTGCAAGTGGATATATGGAGCTCTTTGGGGCCTATGCTGGGAAATGAAATATCTGCACCTAAAAACTAGACAGAAGCATTCTCAGGAACTTCTGTGTGATGAGTGCATTCAACTCACAGACTTCAACGTTCCTTTTGATAGAACAGTTTTGAAACTCTCCTTTTGTAGACTCTGCAAGTGTTTATTTCGAGCGCTTTGAGGCCTACGCTGGAAAACGAAATGTCTTCAAATAACAACTACACAGAAACATTCTCAGAACATTCTTTGTGATGAGTGCATTCAACTCACAGACTTGAACCTTCCTTTTGAAAGAGCAGTTTTGAAACACTCTTTTTGTAGAATCTGCAAGTGGATATTTGGAGCGCTTCGGGGCCTATGCTGGGAAATGAAATATCTTCACCTAAAAACTAGACAGAAGCATTCTCAGAAACTTCTGTGTGATGAGTGCATTCAACTCACAGAGTTGAACATTCCTTTTGATAGAGCAGTTTGGAAACACTAATTTTGTAAAATCTGCAAGTGTTTATTTGGAACGCTTTGAGGCCTATGCTGGAAAAGGAAATATCTTCACATAAAAACTAGACAGAAGCATTCTCAGAAACTTCTCTGTGATGAGTGCATTCTACTCACAGAGTTGAACCTTCTTTTTGATAGAAGAGTTTTCAAACTCTCTTTTTGTAGAATCTGCAAATGCATATTTGGAGCTGTATGATTCCAACGCTGGGAAAGGAAACATCCTCACATAGAAACTAGACAGAAGCATTCTCAGAAACTTGTTTGTGACGAGTGCATTCAACTCACAGACTTGAACCTTTCTTTTGAAAGAGCAGTTTTGGAACACTCTTTTTGTAGATTCTGCTAGTGTATATTTGGAGCGCTGTGAGGCCTATGTTGGGAAATGAAATATCTTCACCTAAAAACTAGACAGAAGCATTCTCAGAAACTTCTGTGTGATGAGTGCATTCAACTCACAGACTTGAACGTTCCTTTTGATAGAACAGTTTTGAAACACTCCTTTTATAGAATCTTTAAGGGTTTATTTCGAGCGCTTTGAGGCGTATGCTGGAAAAAGATATGTCTTCAAATAACAACTACACAGAAGCATTCTCAGAAACTTCTTTGTGATGAGTGCATTCAACTCACAGACTTGAACCTTCCCTTTGAAAGAGCAGTTTTGAAACACTCTTTTTGTAGAATCTGCAAGTGGATATTTGGAGCGCTTTGGGGCCTAGGCTGGGAAATGAAATATCTTCACCTAAAAACTAGACAGAAGCATTCTCAGAAACTTCTGTGTGATGAGTGCATTCAACTCACAGACTTCAACGTTCCTTTTGATAGAACAGTTTTGAAACTCACCTTTTGTAGAATCTGCAAGTGTTTATTTCGAGCGCTTTGAGGCCTATGCTGGAAAAGGAAATGTCTTCAAATAACAACTACACAGAAGCATTCTCAGAACTTTCTTTGTGATGAGTGCATTCAACTCACAGACTTGAACCTTCCTTTTGAAACAGCAGTTTTGAAACACTCTTTTTGTAGCATCTACAAATGGATATTTGGAGCGCTTTGGGGCCTATGCTGGGAAATGAAATATCTTCACCTAAAAACTAGACAGAAGCATTCTCAGAAACTTCTGTGTGATGAGTGCATTCAACTCACAGACTTGAACATTCCTTTTGATAGAGCAGTTTGGAAACACTAATTTTGTAAAATCTGCAAGTGTTTATTTGGAGCGCTTTGAGGCCTATGCTGGAAAAGGAAATATCTTCACATAAAAACTAGACAGAAGCATTCTCAGAAACTTCTCTGTCATGAGTGCACTCTACTCACAGAGTTGAACCTTCTTTTTGATACAAGAGTTTTCAAACACTCTTTTTGTAGAATCTGCAAGTGCATATTTGGAGCTGTTTGAGGCCAACGCTGGAAAAGGAAACATCCTCACATAGAAACTAGACAGAAGCATTCTCAGAAACTTGTTTGTGACGAGTGCATTCAACTCACAGACTTGAGCCTTTCTTTTGAAAGAGCAGTTTTGGAACACTCTTTTTGTAGAATCTGCTAGTGTATATTTGGAGCGCTGTGAGGCCTATGCTGGGAAATGAAATATCTTCACCTAAAAACAAGACAGAAGCATTCTCAGAAACTTCTGTGTGATGAGTGCATTCAACTCACAGACTTGAACGTTCCTTTTGATAGAACAGTTTTGAAACACTCCTTTTGTAGAATCTGCAAGTGTTTATTTGGAGCGCTTTGAGGCGTATGCTGGAAAAGGAAATGTCTTCAAATAACAACTACACAGAAGCATTCTCAGAAACTTCTTTGTGATGAGTGCATTCAACTCACAGACTTGAACCTTCCTTTTGAAAGAGCAGTTTTGAAACACTGTTTTGGTAGAATCTGCAAGTGGATATATGGAGCTCTTTGGGGCCTATGCTGGGAAATGAAATATCTGCACCTAAAAACTAGACAGAAGCATTCTCAGGAACTTCTGTGTGATGAGTGCATTCAACTCACAGACTTCAACGTTCCTTTTGATAGAACAGTTTTGAAACTCTCCTTTTGTAGACTCTGCAAGTGTTTATTTCGAGCGCTTTGAGGCCTACGCTGGAAAACGAAATGTCTTCAAATAACAACTACACAGAAACATTCTCAGAACATTCTTTGTGATGAGTGCATTCAACTCACAGACTTGAGCCTTTCTTTTGAAAGAGCAGTTTTGGAACACTCTTTTTGTAGAATCTGCTAGTGTATATTTGGAGCGCTGTGAGGCCTATGCTGGGAAATGAAATATCTTCACCTAAAAACAAGACAGAAGCATTCTCAGAAACTTCTGTGTGATGAGTGCATTCAACTCACAGACTTGAACGTTCCTTTTGATAGAACAGTTTTGAAACACTCCTTTTGTAGAATCTGCAAGTGTTTATTTGGAGCGCTTTGAGGCGTATGCTGGAAAAGGAAATGTCTTCAAATAACAACTACACAGAAGCATTCTCAGAAACTTCTTTGTGATGAGTGCATTCAACTCACAGACTTGAACCTTCCTTTTGAAAGAGCAGTTTTGAAACACTGTTTTGGTAGAATCTGCAAGTGGATATATGGAGCTCTTTGGGGCCTATGCTGGGAAATGAAATATCTGCACCTAAAAACTAGACAGAAGCATTCTCAGGAACTTCTGTGTGATGAGTGCATTCAACTCACAGACTTCAACGTTCCTTTTGATAGAACAGTTTTGAAACTCTCCTTTTGTAGACTCTGCAAGTGTTTATTTCGAGCGCTTTGAGGCCTACGCTGGAAAACGAAATGTCTTCAAATAACAACTACACAGAAACATTCTCAGAACATTCTTTGTGATGAGTGCATTCAACTCACAGACTTGAACCTTCCTTTTGAAAGAGCAGTTTTGAAACACTCTTTTTGTAGAATCTGCAAGTGGATATTTGGAGCGCTTCGGGGCCTATGCTGGGAAATGAAATATCTTCACCTAAAAACTAGACAGAAGCATTCTCAGAAACTTCTGTGTGATGAGTGCATTCAACTCACAGAGTTGAACATTCCTTTTGATAGAGCAGTTTGGAAACACTAATTTTGTAAAATCTGCAAGTGTTTATTTGGAACGCTTTGAGGCCTATGCTGGAAAAGGAAATATCTTCACATAAAAACTAGACAGAAGCATTCTCAGAAACTTCTCTGTGATGAGTGCATTCTACTCACAGAGTTGAACCTTCTTTTTGATAGAAGAGTTTTCAAACTCTCTTTTTGTAGAATCTGCAAATGCATATTTGGAGCTGTATGATTCCAACGCTGGGAAAGGAAACATCCTCACATAGAAACTAGACAGAAGCATTCTCAGAAACTTGTTTGTGACGAGTGCATTCAACTCACAGACTTGAACCTTTCTTTTGAAAGAGCAGTTTTGGAACACTCTTTTTGTAGATTCTGCTAGTGTATATTTGGAGCGCTGTGAGGCCTATGTTGGGAAATGAAATATCTTCACCTAAAAACTAGACAGAAGCATTCTCAGAAACTTCTGTGTGATGAGTGCATTCAACTCACAGACTTGAACGTTCCTTTTGATAGAACAGTTTTGAAACACTCCTTTTATAGAATCTTTAAGGGTTTATTTCGAGCGCTTTGAGGCGTATGCTGGAAAAAGATATGTCTTCAAATAACAACTACACAGAAGCTTTCTCAGAAACTTCTTTGTGATGAGTGCATTCAACTCACAGACTTGAACCTTCCCTTTGAAAGAGCAGTTTTGAAACACTCTTTTTGTAGAATCTGCAAGTGGATATTTGGAGCGCTTTGGGGCCTAGGCTGGGAAATGAAATATCTTCACCTAAAAACTAGACAGAAGCATTCTCAGAAACTTCTGTGTGATGAGTGCATTCAACTCACAGACTTCAACGTTCCTTTTGATAGAACAGTTTTGAAACTCACCTTTTGTAGAATCTGCAAGTGTTTATTTCGAGCGCTTTGAGGCCTATGCTGGAAAAGGAAATGTCTTCAAATAACAACTACACAGAAGCATTCTCAGAACCTTCTTTGTGATGAGTGCATTCAACTCACAGACTTGAACCTTCCTTTTGAAACAGCAGTTTTGAAACACTCTTTTTGTAGCATCTACAAATGGATATTTGGAGCGCTTTGGGGCCTATGCTGGGAAATGAAATATCTTCACCTAAAAACTAGACAGAAGCATTCTCAGAAACTTCTGTGTGATGAGTGCATTCAACTCACAGACTTGAACATTCCTTTTGATAGAGCAGTTTGGAAACACTAATTTTGTAAAATCTGCAAGTGTTTATTTGGAGCGCTTTGAGGCCTATGCTGGAAAAGGAAATATCTTCACATGAAAACTAGACAGAAGCATTCTCAGAAACTTCTCTGTGATGAGTGCATTCTACTCACAGAGTTGAACCTTCTTTTTGATACAAGAGTTTTCAAACACTCTTTTTGTAGAATCTACAAGTGCATATTTGGAGCTGTTTGAGGCCAACGCTGGAAAAGGAAACATCCTCACATAGAAACTAGATAGAAGCATTCTCAGAAACTTGTTTGTGACGAGTGCATTCAACTCACAGACTTGAGCCTTTCTTTTGAAAGAGCAGTTTTGGAACACTCTTTTTGTAGAATCTGCTAGTGTATATTTGGAGCGCTGTGAGGCCTATGTTGGGAAATGAAATATCTTCACCTAAAAACAAGACAGAAGCATTCTCAGAAACTTCTATGTGATGAGTGCATTCAACTCACAGACTTGAACGTTCCTTTTGATAGAACAGTTTTGAAACACTCCTTTTGTAGAATCTGCAAGTGTTTATTTGGAGCGCTTTGAGGCGTATGCTGGAAAAGGAAATGTCTTCAAATAACAACTACACAGAAGCATTCTCAGAAACTTCTTTGTGATGAGTGCATTCAACTCACAGACTTGAACCTTCCTTTTGAAAGAGCAGTTTTGAAACACTGTTTTGGTAGAATCTGCAAGTGGATATATGGAGCTCTTTGGGGCCTATGCTGGGAAATGAAATATCTGCACCTAAAAACTAGACAGAAGCATTCTCAGGAACTTCTGTGTGATGAGTGCATTCAACTCACAGACTTCAACGTTCCTTTTGATAGAACAGTTTTGAAACTCTCCTTTTGTAGACTCTGCAAGTGTTTATTTCGAGCGCTTTGAGGCCTACGCTGGAAAACGAAATGTCTTCAAATAACAACTACACAGAAACATTCTCAGAACATTCTTTGTGATGAGTGCATTCAACTCACAGACTTGAACCTTCCTTTTGAAAGAGCAGTTTTGAAACACTCTTTTTGTAGAATCTGCAAGTGGATATTTGGAGCGCTTCGGGGCCTATGCTGGGAAATGAAATATCTTCACCTAAAAACTAGACAGAAGCATTCTCAGAAACTTCTGTGTGATGAGTGCATTCAACTCACAGAGTTGAACATTCCTTTTGATAGAGCAGTTTGGAAACACTAATTTTGTAAAATCTGCAAGTGTTTATTTGGAACGCTTTGAGGCCTATGCTGGAAAAGGAAATATCTTCACATAAAAACTAGACAGAAGCATTCTCAGAAACTTCTCTGTGATGAGTGCATTCTACTCACAGAGTTGAACCTTCTTTTTGATAGAAGAGTTTTCAAACTCTCTTTTTGTAGAATCTGCAAATGCATATTTGGAGCTGTAGGATTCCAACGCTGGGAAAGGAAACATCCTCACATAGAAACTAGACAGAAGCATTCTCAGAAACTTGTTTGTGACGAGTGCATTCAACTCACAGACTTGAACCTTTCTTTTGAAAGAGCAGTTTTGGAACACTCTTTTTGTAGATTCTGCTAGTGTATATTTGGAGCGCTGTGAGGCCTATGTTGGGAAATGAAATATCTTCACCTAAAAACTAGACAGAAGCATTCTCAGAAACTTCTGTGTGATGAGTGCATTCAACTCACAGACTTGAACGTTCCTTTTGATAGAACAGTTTTGAAACACTCCTTTTATAGAATCTTTAAGGGTTTATTTCGAGCGCTTTGAGGCGTATGCTGGAAAAAGATATGTCTTCAAATAACAACTACACAGAAGCTTTCTCAGAAACTTCTTTGTGATGAGTGCATTCAACTCACAGACTTGAACCTTCCCTTTGAAAGAGCAGTTTTGAAACACTCTTTTTGTAGAATCTGCAAGTGGATATTTGGAGCGCTTTGGGGCCTAGGCTGGGAAATGAAATATCTTCACCTAAAAACTAGACAGAAGCATTCTCAGAAACTTCTGTGTGATGAGTGCATTCAACTCACAGACTTCAACGTTCCTTTTGATAGAACAGTTTTGAAACTCACCTTTTGTAGAATCTGCAAGTGTTTATTTCGAGCGCTTTGAGGCCTATGCTGGAAAAGGAAATGTCTTCAAATAACAACTACACAGAAGCATTCTCAGAACCTTCTTTGTGATGAGTGCATTCAACTCACAGACTTGAACGTTCCTTTTGAAACAGCAGTTTTGAAACACTCTTTTTGTAGCATCTACAAATGGATATTTGGAGCGCTTTGGGGCCTATGCTGGGAAATGAAATATCTTCACCTAAAAACTAGACAGAAGCATTCTCAGAAACTTCTGTGTGATGAGTGCATTCAACTCACAGACTTGAACATTCCATTTGATAGAGCAGTTTGGAAACACTAATTTTGTAAAATCTGCAAGTGTTTATTTGGAGCGCTTTGAGGCCTATGCTGGAAAAGGAAATATCTTCACATAAAAACTAGACAGAAGCATTCTCAGAAACTTCTCTGTGATGAGTGCATTCTACTCACAGAGTTGAACCTTCTTTTTGATACAAGAGTTTTCAAACACTCTTTTTGTAGAATCTGCAAGTGCATATTTGGAGCTGTTTGAGGCCAACGCTGGAAAAGGAAACATCCTCACATAGAAACTAGACAGAAGCATTCTCAGAAACTTGTTTGTGACGAGTGCATTCAACCCACAGACTTGAGCCTTTCTTTTGAAAGAGCAGTTTTGGAACACTCTTTTTGTAGAATCTGCTAGTGTATATTTGGAGCGCTGTGAGGCCTATGCTGGGAAATGAAATATCTTCACCTAAAAACAAGACAGAAGCATTCTCAGAAACTTCTGTGTGATGAGTGCATTCAACTCACAGACTTGAACGTTCCTTTTGATAGAACAGTTTTGAAACACTCCTTTTGTAGAATCTGCAAGTGTTTATTTGGAGCGCTTTGAGGCGTATGCTGGAAAAGGAAATGTCTTCAAATAACAACTACACAGAAGCATTCTCAGAAACTTCTTTGTGATGAGTGCATTCAACTCACAGACTTGAACATTCCTTTTGAAAGAGCAGTTTTGAAACACTGTTTTGGTAGAATCTGCAAGTGGATATATGGGGCTCTTTGGGGCCTATGCTGGGAAATGAAATATCTGCACCTAAAAACTAGACAGAAGCATTCTCGGGAACTTCTGTGTGATGAGTGCATTCAACTCACAGACTTCAACGTTCCTTTTGATAGAACAGTTTTGAAACTCTCCTTTTGTAGACTCTGCAAGTGTTTATTTCGAGCGCTTTGAGGCCTACGCTGGAAAACGAAATGTCTTCAAATAACAACTACGCAGAAACATTCTCAGAACATTCTTTGTGATGAGTGCATTCAACTCACAGACTTGAACCTTCCTTTTGAAAGAGCAGTTTTGAAACACTCTTTTTGTAGAATCTGCAAGTGGATATTTGGAGCGCTTCGGGGCCTATGCTGGGAAATGAAATATCTTCACCTAAAAACTAGACAGAAGCATTCTCAGAAACTTCTGTGTGATGAGTGCATTCAACTCACAGAGTTGAACATTCCTTTTGATAGAGCAGTTTGGAAACACTAATTTTGTAAAATCTGCAAGTGTTTATTTGGAACGCTTTGAGGCCTATGCTGGAAAAGGAAATATCTTCACATAAAAACTAGACAGAAGCATTCTCAGAAACTTCTCTGTGATGAGTGCATTCTACTCACAGAGTTGAACCTTCTTTTTGATAGAAGAGTTTTCAAACTCTCTTTTTGTAGAATCTGCAAATGCATATTTGGAGCTGTATGATTCCAACGCTGGGAAAGGAAACATCCTCACATAGAAACTAGACAGAAGCATTCTCAGAAACTTGTTTGTGACGAGTGCATTCAACTCACAGACTTGAACCTTTCTTTTGAAAGAGCAGTTTTGGAACACTCTTTTTGTAGATTCTGCTAGTGTATATTTGGAGCGCTGTGAGGCCTATGTTGGGAAATGAAATATCTTCACCTAAAAACTAGACAGAAGCATTCTCAGAAACTTCTGTGTGATGAGTGCATTCAACTCACAGACTTGAACGTTCCTTTTGATAGAACAGTTTTGAAACACTCCTTTTATAGAATCTTTAAGGGTTTATTTCGAGCGCTTTGAGGCGTATGCTGGAAAAAGATATGTCTTCAAATAACAACTACACAGAAGCATTCTCAGAAACTTCTTTGTGATGAGTGCATTCAACTCACAGACTTGAACCTTCCCTTTGAAAGAGCAGTTTTGAAACACTCTTTTTGTAGAATCTGCAAGTGGATATTTGGAGCGCTTTGGGGCCTAGGCTGGGAAATGAAATATCTTCACCTAAAAACTAGACAGAAGCATTCTCAGAAACTTCTGTGTGATGAGTGCATTCAACTCACAGACTTGAACATTCCTTTTGATAGAGCAGTTTGGAAACACTAATTTTGTAAAATCTGCAAGTGTTTACTTGGAGCGCTTTGAGGCCTATGCTGGAAAAGGAAATATCTTCACATAAAAACTAGACAGAAGCATTCTCAGAAACTTCTCTGTGATGAGTGCATTCTACTCACGGAGTTGAACCTTCTTTTTGATACAAGAGTTTTCAAACACTCTTTTTGTAGAATCTGCAAGTGCATATTTGGAGCTGTTTGAGGCCAACGCTGGAAAAGGAAACATCCTCACATAGAAACTAGACAGAAGCATTCTCAGAAACTTGTTTGTGACGAGTGCATTCAACTCACAGACTTGAGCCTTTCTTTTGAAAGAGCAGTTTTGGAACACTCTTTTTGTAGAATCTGCTAGTGTATATTTGGAGCGCTGTGAGGCCTATGCTGGGAAATGAAATATCTTCACCTAAAAACAAGACAGAAGCATTCTCAGAAACTTCTGTGTGATGAGTGCATTCAACTCACAGACTTGAACGTTCCTTTTGATAGAACAGTTTTGAAACACTCCTTTTGTAGAATCTGCAAGTGTTTATTTGGAGCGCTTTGAGGCGTATGCTGGAAAAGGAAATGTCTTCAAATAACAACTACACAGAAGCATTCTCAGAAACTTCTTTGGGATGAGTGCATTCAACTCACAGACTTGAACCTTCCTTTTGAAAGAGCAGTTTTGAAACACTGTTTTGGTAGAATCTGCAAGTGGATATATGGAGCTCTTTGGGGCCTTTGCTGGGAAATGAAATATCTGCACCTAAAAACTAGACAGAAGCATTCTCAGGAACTTCTGTGTGATGAGTGCATTCAACTCACAGACTTCAACGTTCCTTTTGATAGAACAGTTTTGAAACTCTCCTTTTGTAGAATCTGCAAGTGTTTATTTCGAGCGCTTTGAGGCCTACGCTGGAAAACGAAATGTCTTCAAATAACAACTACACAGAAACATTCTCAGAACATTCTTTGTGATGAGTGCATTCAACTCACAGACTTGAACCTTCCTTTTGAAAGAGCAGTTTTGAAACACTCTTTTTGTAGAATCTGCAAGTGGATATTTGGAGCGCTTCGGGGCCTATGCTGGGAAATGAAATATCTTCACCTAAAAACTAGACAGAAGCATTCTCAGAAACTTCTGTGTGATGAGTGCATTCAACTCACAGAGTTGAACATTCCTTTTGATAGAGCAGTTTGGAAACACTAATTTTGTAAAATCTGCAAGTGTTTATTTGGAACGCTTTGAGGCCTATGCTGGAAAAGGAAATATCTTCACATAAAAACTAGACAGAAGCATTCTCAGAAACTTCTCTGTGATGAGTGCATTCTACTCACAGAGTTGAACCTTCTTTTTGATAGAAGAGTTTTCAAACTCTCTTTTTGTAGAATCTGCAAATGCATATTTGGAGCTGTATGATTCCAACGCTGGGAAAGGAAACATCCTCACATAGAAACTAGACAGAAGCATTCTCAGAAACTTGTTTGTGACGAGTGCATTCAACTCACAGACTTGAACCTTTCTTTTGAAAGAGCAGTTTTGGAACACTCTTTTTGTAGATTCTGCTAGTGTATATTTGGAGCGCTGTGAGGCCTATGTTGGGAAATGAAATATCTTCACCTAAAAACAAGACAGAAGCATTCTCAGAAACTTCTGTGTGATGAGTGCATTCAACTCACAGACTTGAACGTTCCTTTTGAAACAGCAGTTTTGAAACACTCTTTTTGTAGCATCTACAAATGGATATTTGGAGCGCTTTGGGGCCTATGCTGGGAAATGAAATATCTTCACCTAAAAACTAGACAGAAGCATTCTCAGAAACTTCTGTGTGATGAGTGCATTCAACTCACAGACTTGAACATTCCTTTTGATAGAGCAGTTTGGAAACACTAATTTTGTAAAATCTGCAAGTGTTTATTTGGAGCGCTTTGAGGCCTATGCTGGAAAAGGAAATATCTTCACATAAAAACTAGACAGAAGCATTCTCAGAAACTTCTCTGTGATGAGTGCATTCTACTCACAGAGTTGAACCTTCTTTTTGATAGAAGAGTTTTCAAACTCTCTTTTTGTAGAATCTGCAAATGCATATTTGGAGCTGTATGATTCCAACGCTGGGAAAGGAAACATCCTCACATAGAAACTAGACAGAAGCATTCTCAGAAACTTGTTTGTGACGAGTGCATTCAACTCACAGACTTGAACCTTTCTTTTGAAAGAGCAGTTTTGGAACACTCTTTTTGTAGATTCTGCTAGTGTATATTTGGAGCGCTGTGAGGCCTATGTTGGGAAATGAAATATCTTCACCTAAAAACTAGACAGAAGCATTCTCAGAAACTTCTGTGTGATGAGTGCATTCAACTCACAGACTTGAACGTTCCTTTTGATAGAACAGTTTTGAAACACTCCTTTTATAGAATCTTTAAGGGTTTATTTCGAGCGCTTTGAGGCGTATGCTGGAAAAAGATATGTCTTCAAATAACAACTACACAGAAGCATTCTCAGAAACTTCTTTGTGATGAGTGCATTCAACTCACAGACTTGAACCTTCCCTTTGAAAGAGCAGTTTTGAAACACTCTTTTTGTAGATTCTGCAAGTGGATATTTGGAGCGCTTTGAGGCCTAGGCTGGGAAATGAAATATCTTCACCTAAAAACTAGACAGAAGCATTCTCAGAAACTTGTTTGTGACGAGTGCATTCAACTCACAGACTTGAGCCTTTCTTTTGAAAGAGCAGTTTTGGAACACTCTTTTTGTAGAATCTGCTAGTGTATATTTGGAGCGCTGTGAGGCCTATGCTGGGAAATGAAATATCTTCACCTAAAAACAAGACAGAAGCATTCTCAGAAACTTCTGTGTGATGAGTGCATTCAACTCACAGACTTGAACGTTCCTTTTGATAGAACAGTTTTGAAACACTCCTTTTGTAGAATCTGCAAGTGTTTATTTGGAGCGCTTTGAGGCGTATGCTGGAAAAGGAAATGTCTTCAAATAACAACTACACAGAAGCATTCTCAGAAACTTCTTTGTGATGAGTGCATTCAACTCACAGACTTGAACCTTCCTTTTGAAAGAGCAGTTTTGAAACACTGTTTTGGTAGAATCTGCAAGTGGATATATGGGGCTCTTTGGGGCCTATGCTGGGAAATGAAATATCTGCACCTAAAAACTAGACAGAAGCATTCTCAGGAACTTCTGTGTGATGAGTGCATTCAACTCACAGACTTCAACGTTCCTTTTGATAGAACAGTTTTGAAACTCTCCTTTTGTAGACTCTGCAAGTGTTTATTTCGAGCGCTTTGAGGCCTACGCTGGAAAACGAAATGTCTTCAAATAACAACTACACAGAAACATTCTCAGAACATTCTTTGTGATGAGTGCATTCAACTCACAGACTTGAACCTTCCTTTTGAAAGAGCAGTTTTGAAACACTCTTTTTGTAGAATCTGCAAGTGGATATTTGGAGCGCTTCGGGGCCTATGCTGGGAAATGAAATATCTTCACCTAAAAACTAGACAGAAGCATTCTCAGAAACTTCTGTGTGATGAGTGCATTCAACTCACAGAGTTGAACATTCCTTTTGATAGAGCAGTTTGGAAACACTAATTTTGTAAAATCTGCAAGTGTTTATTTGGAACGCTTTGAGGCCTATGCTGGAAAAGGAAATATCTTCACATAAAAACTAGACAGAAGCATTCTCAGAAACTTCTCTGTGATGAGTGCATTCTACTCACAGAGTTGAACCTTCTTTTTGATAGAAGAGTTTTCAAACTCTCTTTTTGTAGAATCTGCAAATGCATATTTGGAGCTGTATGATTCCAACGCTGGGAAAGGAAACATCCTCACATAGAAACTAGACAGAAGCATTCTCAGAAACTTGTTTGTGACGAGTGCATTCAACTCACAGACTTGAACCTTTCTTTTGAAAGAGCAGTTTTGGAACACTCTTTTTGTAGATTCTGCTAGTGTATATTTGGAGCGCTGTGAGGCCTATGTTGGGAAATGAAATATCTTCACCTAAAAACTAGACAGAAGCATTCTCAGAAACTTCTGTGTGATGAGTGCATTCAACTCACAGAATTGAACGTTCCTTTTGATAGAACAGTTTTGAAACACTCCTTTTATAGAATCTTTAAGGGTTTATTTCGAGCGCTTTGAGGCGTATGCTGGAAAAAGATATGTCTTCAAATAACAACTACACAGAAGCATTCTCAGAAACTTCTTTGTGATGAGTGCATTCAACTCACAGACTTGAACCTTCCCTTTGAAAGAGCAGTTTTGAAACACTCTTTTTGTAGAATCTGCAAGTGGATATTTGGAGCGCTTTGGGGCCTAGGCTGGGAAATGAAATATCTTCACCTAAAAACTAGACAGAAGCATTCTCAGAAACTTCTGTGTGATGAGCGCATTCAACTCACAGACTTCAACGTTCCTTTTGATAGAACAGTTTTGAAACTCACCTTTTGTAGAATCTGCAAGTGTTTATTTCGAGCGCTTTGAGGCCTATGCTGGAAAAGGAAATGTCTTCAAATAACAACTACACAGAAGCATTCTCAGAACCTTCTTTGTGATGAGTGCATTCAACTCACAGACTTGAACCTTCCTTTTGAAACAGCAGTTTTGAAACACTCTTTTTGTAGCATCTACAAATGGATATTTGGAGCGCTATGGGGCCTATGCTGGGAAATGAAATATCTTCACCTAAAAACTAGACAGAAGCATTCTCAGAAACTTCTGTGTGATGAGTGCATTCAACTCACAGACTTGAACATTCCTTTTGATAGAGCAGTTTGGAAACACTAATTTTGTAAAATCTGCAAGTGTTTATTTGGAACGCTTTGAGGCCTATGCTGGAAAAGGAAATATCTTCACATAAAAACTAGACAGAAGCATTCTCAGAAACTTCTCTGTGATGAGTGCATTCTACTCACAGAGTTGAACCTTCTTTTTGATACAAGAGTTTTCAAACACTCTTTTTGTAGAATCTGCAAGTGCATATTTGGAGCTGTTTGAGGCCAACGCTGGAAAAGGAAACATCCTCACATAGAAACTAGACAGAAGCATTCTCAGAAACTTGTTTGTGACGAGTGCATTCAACTCACAGACTTGAGCCTTTCTTTTGAAAGAGCAGTTTTGGAACACTCTTTTTGTAGAATCTGCTAGTGTATATTTGGAGCGCTGTGAGGCCTATGCTGGGAAATGAAATATCTTCACCTAAAAACAAGACAGAAGCATTCTCAGAAACTTCTGTGTGATGAGTGCATTCAACTCACAGACTTGAACGTTCCTTTTGATAGAACAGTTTTGAAACACTCCTTTTGTAGAATCTGCAAGTGTTTATTTGGAGCGCTTTGAGGCGTATGCTGGAAAAGGAAATGTCTTCAAATAACAACTACACAGAAGCATTCTCAGAAACTTCTTTGTGATGAGTGCATTCAACTCACAGACTTGAACCTTCCTTTTGAAAGAGCAGTTTTGAAACACTGTTTTGGTAGGATCTGCAAGTGGATATATGGAGCTCTTTGGGGCCTATGCTGGGAAATGAAATATCTGCACCTAAAAACTAGACAGAAGCATTCTCAGGAACTACTGTGTGATGAGTGCATTCAACTCACAGACTTCAACGTTCCTTTTGATAGAACAGTTTTGAAACTCTCCTTTTGTAGACTCTGCAAGTGTTTATTTTGAGCGCTTTGAGGCCTACGCTGGAAAACGAAATGTCTTCAAATAACAACTACACAGAAACATTCTCAGAACATTCTTTGTGATGAGTGCATTCAACTCACAGACTTGAACCTTCCTTTTGAAAGAGCAGTTTTGAAACACTCTTTTTGTAGAATCTGCAAGTGGATATTTGGAGCGCTTCGGGGCCTATGCTGGGAAATGAAATATCTTCACCTAAAAACTAGACAGAAGCATTCTCAGAAACTTCTGTGTGATGAGTGCATTCAACTCACAGAGTTGAACATTCCTTTTGATAGAGCAGTTTGGAAACACTAATTTTGTAAAATCTGCAAGTGTTTATTTGGAACGCTTTGAGGCCTATGCTGGAAAAGGAAATATCTTCACATAAAAACTAGACAGAAGCATTCTCAGAAACTTCTCTGTGATGAGTGCATTCTACTCACAGAGTTGAACCTTCTTTTTGATAGAAGAGTTTTCAAACTCTCTTTTTGTAGAATCTGCAAATGCATATTTGGAGCTGTATGATTCCAACGCTGGGAAAGGAAACATCCTCACATAGAAACTAGACAGAAGCATTCTCAGAAACTTGTTTGTGACGAGTGCATTCAACTCACAGACTTGAACCTTTCTTTTGAAAGAGCAGTTTTGGAACACTCTTTTTGTAGATTCTGCTAGTGTATATTTGGAGCGCTGTGAGGCCTATGTTGGGAAATGAAATATCTTCACCTAAAAACTAGACAGAAGCATTCTCAGAAACTTCTGTGTGATGAGTGCATTCAACTCACAGACTTGAACGTTCCTTTTCATAGAACAGTTTTGAAACACTCCTTTTAGAGAATCTTTAAGGGTTTATTTCGAGCGCTTTGAGGCGTATGCTGGAAAAAGATATGTCTTCAAATAACAACTACACAGAAGCATTCTCAGAAACTTCTTTGTGATGAGTGCATTCAACTCACAGACTTGAACCTTCCCTTTGAAAGAGCAGTTTTGAAACACTCTTTTTGTAGAATCTGCAAGTGGATATTTGGAGCGCTTTGGGGCCTAGGCTGGGAAATGAAATATCTTCACCTAAAAACTAGACAGAAGCATTCTCAGAAACTTCTGTGTGATGAGTGCATTCAACTCACAGACTTCAACGTTCCTTTTGATAGAACAGTTTTGAAACTCACCTTTTGTAGAATCTGCAAGTGTTTATTTCGAGCGCTTTGAGGCCTATGCTGGAAAAGGAAATGTCTTCAAATAACAACTACACAGAAGCATTCTCAGAACCTTCTTTGTGATGAGTGCATTCAACTCACAGACTTGAACCTTCCTTTTGAAACAGCAGTTTTGAAACACTCTTTTTGTAGCATCTACAAATGGATATTTGGAGCGCTTTGGGGCCTATGCTGGGAAATGAAATATCTTCACCTAAAAACTAGACAGAAGCATTCTCAGAAACTTCTGTGTGATGAGTGCATTCAACTCACAG
This sequence comes from Pongo abelii, assembly GCF_028885655.2. Taxonomy (NCBI): domain Eukaryota; kingdom Metazoa; phylum Chordata; class Mammalia; order Primates; family Hominidae; genus Pongo; species Pongo abelii. Next base: position 49,680,560 of record NC_071992.2, read on the forward strand.
ACTTGAACATTCCTTTTGATAGAGCAGTTTGGAAACACTAATTTTGTAAAATCTGCAAGTGTTTATTTGGAGCGCTTTGAGGCCTATGCTGGAAAAGGAAATATCTTCACATAAAAACTAGACAGAAGCATTCTCAGAAACTTCTCTGTGATGAGTGCATTCTACTCACAGAGTTGAACCTTCTTTTTGATACAAGAGTTTTCAAACACTCTTTTTGTAGAATCTGCAAGTGCATATTTGGAGCTGTTTGAGGCCAACGCTGGAAAAGGAAACATCCTCACATAGAAACTAGACAGAAGCATTCTCAGAAACTTGTTTGTGACGAGTGCATTCAACTCACAGACTTGAACCTTTCTTTTGAAAGAGCAGTTTTGGAACACTCTTTTTGTAGAATCTGCTAGTGTATATTTGGAGCGCTGTGAGGCCTATGCTGGGAAATGAAATATCTTCACCTAAAAACAAGACAGAAGCATTCTCAGAAACTTCTGTGTGATGAGTGCATTCAACTCACAGACTTGAACGTTCCTTTTGATAGAACAGTTTTGAAACACTCCTTTTGTAGAATCTGCAAGTGTTTATTTGGAGCGCTTTGAGGCGTATGCTGGAAAAGGAAATCTCTTCAAATAACAACAACACAGAAGCATTCTCAGAAACTTCTTTGTGATGAGTGCATTCAACTCACAGACTTGAACCTTCCTTTTTAAAGAGCAGTTTTGAAACACTGTTTTGGTAGAATCTGCAAGTGGATATATGGAGCTCTTTGGGGCCTATGCTGGGAAATGAAATATCTGCACCTAAAAACTAGACAGAAGCATTCTCAGGAACTTCTGTGTGATGAGTGCATTCAACTCACAGACTTCAACGTTCCTTTTGATAGAACAGTTTTGAAACTCTCCTTTTGTAGACTCTGCAAGTGTTTATTTCGAGCGCTTTGAGGCCTACGCTGGAAAACGAAATGTCTTCAAATAACAACTACACAGAAACATTCTCAGAACATTCTTTGTGATGAGTGCATTCAACTCACAGACTTGAACCTTCCTTTTGAAAGAGCAGTTTTGAAACACTCTTTTTGTAGAATCTGCAAGTGGATATTTGGAGCGCTTCGGGGCCTATGCTGGGAAATGAAATATCTTCACCTAAAAACTAGACAGAAGCATTCTCAGAAACTTCTGTGTGATGAGTGCATTCAACTCACAGAGTTGAACATTCCTTTTGATAGAGCAGTTTGGAAACACTAATTTTGTAAAATCTGCAAGTGTTTATTTGGAACGCTTTGAGGCCTATGCTGGAAAAGGAAATATCTTCACGTAAAAACTAGACAGAAGCATTCTCAGAAGCTTCTCTGTGATGAGTGCATTCTACTCACAGAGTTGAACCTTCTTTTTGATAGAAGAGTTTTCAAACTCTCTTTTTGTAGAATCTGCAAATGCATATTTGGAGCTGTATGATTCCAACGCTGGGAAAGGAAACATCCTCACATAGAAACTAGACAGAAGCATTCTCAGAAACTTGTTTGTGACGAGTGCATTCAACTCACAGATTGAGCCTTTCTTTTGAAAGAGCAGTTTTGGAACACTCTTTTTGTAGATTCTGCTAGTGCATATTTGGAGCGCTGTGAGGCCTATGTTGGGAAATGAAATATCTTCACCTAAAAACTAGACAGAAGCATTCTCAGAAACTTCTGTGTGATGAGTGCATTCAACTCACAGACTTGAACGTTCCTTTTGATAGAACAGTTTTGAAACACTCCTTTTATAGAATCTTTAAGGGTTTATTTCGAGCGCTTTGAGGCGTATGCTGGAAAAAGATATGTCTTCAAATAACAACTACACAGAAGCATTCTCAGAAACTTCTTTGTGATGAGTGCATTCAACTCACAGACTTGAACCTTCCCTTTGAAAGAGCAGTTTTGAAACACTCTTTTTGTAGAATCTGCAAGTGGATATTTGGAGCGCTTTGGGGCCTAGGCTGGGAAATGAAATATCTTCACCTAAAAACTAGACAGAAGCATTCTCAGAAACTTCTGTGTGATGAGTGCATTCAACTCACAGACTTCAACGTTCCTTTTGATAGAACAGTTTTGAAACTCACCTTTTGTAGAATCTGCAAGTGTTTATTTCGAGCGCTTTGAGGCCTATGCTGGAAAAGGAAATGTCTTCAAATAACAACTACACAGAAGCATTCTCAGAACCTTCTTTGTGATGAGTGCATTCAACTCACAGACTTGAACCTTCCTTTTGAAACAGCAGTTTTGAAACACTCTTTTTGTAGCATCTACAAATGGATATTTGGAGCGCTTTGGGGCCTATGCTGGGAAATGAAATATCTTCACCTAAAAACTAGACAGAAGCATTCTCAGAAACTTCTGTGTGATGAGTGCATTCAACTCACAGACTTGAACATTCCTTTTGATAGAGCAGTTTGGAAACACTAATTTTGTAAAATCTGCAAGTGTTTATTTGGAGCGCTTTGAGGCCTATGCTGGAAAAGGAAATATCTTCACATAAAAACTAGACAGAAGCATTCTCAGAAACTTCTCTGTGATGAGTGCATTCTACTCACAGAGTTGAACCTTCTTTTTGATACAAGAGTTTTCAAACACTCTTTTTGTAGAATCTGCAAGTGCATATTTGGAGCTGTTTGAGGCCAACGCTGGAAAAGGAAACATCCTCACATAGAAACTAGACAGAAGCATTCTCAGAAACTTGTTTGTGACGAGTGCATTCAACTCACAGACTTGAGCCTTTCTTTTGAAAGAGCAGTTTTGGAACACTCTTTTTGTAGAATCTGCTAGTGTATATTTGGAGCGCTGTGAGGCCTATGCTGGGAAATGAAATATCTTCACCTAAAAACAAGACAGAAGCATTCTCAGAAACTTCTGTGTGATGAGTGCATTCAACTCACAGACTTGAACGTTCCTTTTGATAGAACAGTTTTGAAACACTCCTTTTGTAGAATCTGCAAGTGTTTATTTGGAGCGCTTTGAGGCGTATGCTGGAAAAGGAAATGTCTTCAAATAACAACTACACAGAAGCATTCTCAGAAACTTCTTTGTGATGAGTGCATTCAACTCACAGACTTGAACCTTCCTTTTGAAAGAGCAGTTTTGAAACACTGTTTTGGTAGAATCTGCAAGTGGATATATGGAGCTCTTTGGGGCCTATGCTGGGAAATGAAATATCTGCACCTAAAAACTAGACAGAAGCATTCTCAGGAACTTCTGTGTGATGAGTGCATTCAACTCACAGACTTCAACGTTCCTTTTGATAGAACAGTTTTGAAACTCTCCTTTTGTAGACTCTGCAAGTGTTTATTTCGAGCGCTTTGAGGCCTACGCTGGAAAACGAAATGTCTTCAAATAACAACTACACAGAAACATTCTCAGAACATTCTTTGTGATGAGTGCATTCAACTCACAGACTTGAACCTTCCTTTTGAAAGAGCAGTTTTGAAACACTCTTTTTGTAGAATCTGCAAGTGGATATTTGGAGCGCTTCGGGGCCTATGCTGGGAAATGAAATATCTTCACCTAAAAACTAGACAGAAGCATTCTCAGAAACTTCTGTGTGATGAGTGCATTCAACTCACAGAGTTGAACATTCCTTTTGATAGAGCAGTTTGGAAACACTAATTTTGTAAAATCTGCAAGTGTTTATTTGGAACGCTTTGAGGTCTATGCTGGAAAAGGAAATATCTTCACATAAAAACTAGACAGAAGCATTCTCAGAAACTTCTCTGTGATGAGTGCATTCTACTCACAGAGTTGAACCTTCTTTTTGATAGAAGAGTTTTCAAACTCTCTTTTTGTAGAATCTGCAAATGCATATTTGGAGCTGTATGATTCCAACGCTGGGAAAGGAAACATCCTCACATAGAAACTAGACAGAAGCATTCTCAGAAACTTGTTTGTGACGAGTGCATTCAACTCACAGACTTGAACCTTTCTTTTGAAAGAGCAGTTTTGGAACACTCTTTTTGTAGATTCTGCTAGTGTATATTTGGAGCGCTGTGAGGCCTATGTTGGGAAATGAAATATCTTCACCTAAAAACTAGACAGAAGCATTCTCAGAAACTTCTGTGTGATGAGTGCATTCAACTCACAGACTTGAACGTTCCTTTTGATAGAACAGTTTTGAAACACTCCTTTTATAGAATCTTTAAGGGTTTATTTCGAGCGCTTTGAGGCGTATGCTGGAAAAAGATATGTCTTCAAATAACAACTACACAGAAGCATTCTCAGAAACTTCTTTGTGATGAGTGCATTCAACTCACAGACTTGAACCTTCCCTTTGAAAGAGCAGTTTTGAAACACTCTTTTTGTAGAATCTGCAAGTGGATATTTGGAGCGCTTTGGGGCCTAGGCTGGGAAATGAAATATCTTCACCTAAAAACTAGACAGAAGCATTCTCAGAAACTTCTGTGTGATGAGTGCATTCAACTCACAGACTTCAACGTTCCTTTTGATAGAACAGTTTTGAAACTCACCTTTTGCAGAATCTGCAAGTGTTTATTTCGAGCGCTTTGAGGCCTATGCTGGAAAAGGAAATGTCTTCAAATAACAACTACACAGAAGCATTCTCAGAACTTTCTTTGTGATGAGTGCATTCAACTCACAGACTTGAACCTTCCTTTTGAAACAGCAGTTTTGAAACACTCTTTTTGTAGCATCTACAAATGGATATTTGGAGCGCTTTGGGGCCTATGCTGGGAAATGAAATATCTTCACCTAAAAACTAGACAGAAGCATTCTCAGAAACTTCTGTGTGATGAGTGCATTCAACTCACAGACTTGAACATTCCTTTTGATAGAGCAGTTTGGAAACACTAATTTTGTAAAATCTGCAAGTGTTTATTTGGAGCGCTTTGAGGCCTATGCTGGAAAAGGAAATATCTTCACATAAAAACTAGACAGAAGCATTCTCAGAAACTTCTCTGTCATGAGTGCACTCTACTCACAGAGTTGAACCTTCTTTTTGATACAAGAGTTTTCAAACACTCTTTTTGTAGAATCTGCAAGTGCATATTTGGAGCTGTTTGAGGCCAACGCTGGAAAAGGAAACATCCTCACATAGAAACTAGACAGAAGCATTCTCAGAAACTTGTTTGTGACGAGTGCATTCAACTCACAGACTTGAGCCTTTCTTTTGAAAGAGCAGTTTTGGAACACTCTTTTTGTAGAATCTGCTAGTGTATATTTGGAGCGCTGTGAGGCCTATGCTGGGAAATGAAATATCTTCACCTAAAAACAAGACAGAAGCATTCTCAGAAACTTCTGTGTGATGAGTGCATTCAACTCACAGACTTGAACGTTCCTTTTGATAGAACAGTTTTGAAACACTCCTTTTGTAGAATCTGCAAGTGTTTATTTGGAGCGCTTTGAGGCGTATGCTGGAAAAGGAAATGTCTTCAAATAACAACTACACAGAAGCATTCTCAGAAACTTCTTTGTGATGAGTGCATTCAACTCACAGACTTGAACCTTCCTTTTGAAAGAGCAGTTTTGAAACACTGTTTTGGTAGAATCTGCAAGTGGATATATGGAGCTCTTTGGGGCCTATGCTGGGAAATGAAATATCTGCACCTAAAAACTAGACAGAAGCATTCTCAGGAACTTCTGTGTGATGAGTGCATTCAACTCACAGACTTCAACGTTCCTTTTGATAGAACAGTTTTGAAACTCTCCTTTTGTAGACTCTGCAAGTGTTTATTTCGAGCGCTTTGAGGCCTACGCTGGAAAACGAAATGTCTTCAAATAACAACTACACAGAAACATTCTCAGAACATTCTTTGTGATGAGTGCATTCAACTCACAGACTTGAGCCTTTCTTTTGAAAGAGCAGTTTTGGAACACTCTTTTTGTAGAATCTGCTAGTGTATATTTGGAGCGCTGTGAGGCCTATGCTGGGAAATGAAATATCTTCACCTAAAAACAAGACAGAAGCATTCTCAGAAACTTCTGTGTGATGAGTGCATTCAACTCACAGACTTGAACGTTCCTTTTCATAGAACAGTTTTGAAACACTCCTTTTGTAGAATCTGCAAGTGTTTATTTGGAGCGCTTTGAGGCGTATGCTGGAAAAGGAAATGTCTTCAAATAACAACTACACAGAAGCATTCTCAGAAACTTCTTTGTGATGAGTGCATTCAACTCACAGACTTGAACCTTCCTTTTGAAAGAGCAGTTTTGAAACACTGTTTTGGTAGAATCTGCAAGTGGATATATGGAGCTCTTTGGGGCCTATGCTGGGAAATGAAATATCTGCACCTAAAAACTAGACAGAAGCATTCTCAGGAACTTCTGTGTGATGAGTGCATTCAACTCACAGACTTCAACGTTCCTTTTGATAGAACAGTTTTGAAACTCTCCTTTTGTAGACTCTGCAAGTGTTTATTTCGAGCGCTTTGAGGCCTACGCTGGAAAACGAAATGTCTTCAAATAACAACTACACAGAAACATTCTCAGAACATTCTTTGTGATGAGTGCATTCAACTCACAGACTTGAACCTTCCTTTTGAAAGAGCAGTTTTGAAACACTCTTTTTGTAGAATCTGCAAGTGGATATTTGGAGCGCTTCGGGGCCTATGCTGGGAAATGAAATATCTTCACCTAAAAACTAGACAGAAGCATTCTCAGAAACTTCTGTGTGATGAGTGCATTCAACTCACAGAGTTGAACATTCCTTTTGATAGAGCAGTTTGGAAACACTAATTTTGTAAAATCTGCAAGTGTTTATTTGGAACGCTTTGAGGCCTATGCTGGAAAAGGAAATATCTTCACATAAAAACTAGACAGAAGCATTCTCAGAAACTTCTCTGTGATGAGTGCATTCTACTCACAGAGTTGAACCTTCTTTTTGATAGAAGAGTTTTCAAACTCTCTTTTTGTAGAATCTGCAAATGCATATTTGGAGCTGTATGATTCCAACGCTGGGAAAGGAAACATCCTCACATAGAAACTAGACAGAAGCATTCTCAGAAACTTGTTTGTGACGAGTGCATTCAACTCACAGACTTGAACCTTTCTTTTGAAAGAGCAGTTTTGGAACACTCTTTTTGTAGATTCTGCTAGTGTATATTTGGAGCGCTGTGAGGCCTATGTTGGGAAATGAAATATCTTCACCTAAAAACTAGACAGAAGCATTCTCAGAAACTTCTGTGTGATGAGTGCATTCAACTCACAGACTTGAACGTTCCTTTTGATAGAACAGTTTTGAAACACTCCTTTTATAGAATCTTTAAGGGTTTATTTCGAGCGCTTTGAGGCGTATGCTGGAAAAAGATATGTCTTCAAATAACAACTACACAGAAGCTTTCTCAGAAACTTCTTTGTGATGAGTGCATTCAACTCACAGACTTGAACCTTCCCTTTGAAAGAGCAGTTTTGAAACACTCTTTTTGTAGAATCTGCAAGTGGATATTTGGAGCGCTTTGGGGCCTAGGCTGGGAAATGAAATATCTTCACCTAAAAACTAGACAGAAGCATTCTCAGAAACTTCTGTGTGATGAGTGCATTCAACTCACAGACTTCAACGTTCCTTTTGATAGAACAGTTTTGAAACTCACCTTTTGTAGAATCTGCAAGTGTTTATTTCGAGCGCTTTGAGGCCTATGCTGGAAAAGGAAATGTCTTCAAATAACAACTACACAGAAGCATTCTCAGAACCTTCTTTGTGATGAGTGCATTCAACTCACAGACTTGAACCTTCCTTTTGAAACAGCAGTTTTGAAACACTCTTTTTGTAGCATCTACAAATGGATATTTGGAGCGCTTTGGGGCCTATGCTGGGAAATGAAATATCTTCACCTAAAAACTAGACAGAAGCATTCTCAGAAACTTCTGTGTGATGAGTGCATTCAACTCACAGACTTGAACATTCCTTTTGATAGAGCAGTTTGGAAACACTAATTTTGTAAAATCTGCAAGTGTTTATTTGGAGCGCTTTGAGGCCTATGCTGGAAAAGGAAATATCTTCACATGAAAACTAGACAGAAGCATTCTCAGAAACTTCTCTGTGATGAGTGCATTCTACTCACAGAGTTGAACCTTCTTTTTGATACAAGAGTTTTCAAACACTCTTTTTGTAGAATCTACAAGTGCATATTTGGAGCTGTTTGAGGCCAACGCTGGAAAAGGAAACATCCTCACATAGAAACTAGACAGAAGCATTCTCAGAAACTTGTTTGTGACGAGTGCATTCAACTCACAGACTTGAGCCTTTCTTTTGAAAGAGCAGTTTTGGAACACTCTTTTTGTAGAATCTGCTAGTGTATATTTGGAGCGCTGTGAGGCCTATGTTGGGAAATGAAATATCTTCACCTAAAAACAAGACAGAAGCATTCTCAGAAACTTCTATGTGATGAGTGCATTCAACTCACAGACTTGAACGTTCCTTTTGATAGAACAGTTTTGAAACACTCCTTTTGTAGAATCTGCAAGTGTTTATTTGGAGCGCTTTGAGGCGTATGCTGGAAAAGGAAATGTCTTCAAATAACAACTACACAGAAGCATTCTCAGAAACTTCTTTGTGATGAGTGCATTCAACTCACAGACTTGAAGCTTCCTTTTGAAAGAGCAGTTTTGAAACACTGTTTTGGTAGAATCTGCAAGTGGATATATGGAGTTCTTTGGGGCCTATGCTGGGAAATGAAATATCTGCACCTAAAAACTAGACAGAAGCATTCTCAGGAACTTCTGTGTGATGAGTGCATTCAACTCACAGACTTCAACGTTCCTTTTGATAGAACAGTTTTGAAACTCTCCTTTTGTAGACTCTGCAAGTGTTTATTTCGAGCGCTTTGAGGCCTACGCTGGAAAACGAAATGTCTTCAAATAACAACTACACAGAAACATTCTCAGAACATTCTTTGTGATGAGTGCATTCAACTCACAGACTTGAACCTTCCTTTTGAAAGAGCAGTTTTGAAACACTCTTTTTGTAGAATCTGCAAGTGGATATTTGGAGCGCTTCGGGGCCTATGCTGGGAAATGAAATATCTTCACCTAAAAACTAGACAGAAGCATTCTCAGAAACTTCTGTGTGATGAGTGCATTCAACTCACAGAGTTGAACATTCCTTTTGATAGAGCAGTTTGGAAACACTAATTTTGTAAAATCTGCAAGTGTTTATTTGGAACGCTTTGAGGCCTATGCTGGAAAAGGAAATATCTTCACATAAAAACTAGACAGAAGCATTCTCAGAAACTTCTCTGTGATGAGTGCATTCTACTCACAGAGTTGAACCTTCTTTTTGATAGAAGAGTTTTCAAACTCTCTTTTTGTAGAATCTGCAAATGCATATTTGGAGCTGTAGGATTCCAACGCTGGGAAAGGAAACATCCTCACATAGAAACTAGACAGAAGCATTCTCAGAAACTTGTTTGTGACGAGTGCATTCAACTCACATACTTGAACCTTTCTTTTGAAAGAGCAGTTTTGGAACACTCTTTTTGTAGATTCTGCTAGTGTATATTTGGAGCGCTGTGAGGCCTATGTTGGGAAATGAAATATCTTCACCTAAAAACTAGACAGAAGCATTCTCAGAAACTTCTGTGTGATGAGTGCATTCAACTCACAGACTTGAACGTTCCTTTTGATAGAACAGTTTTGAAACACTCCTTTTATAGAATCTTTAAGGGTTTATTTCGAGCGCTTTGAGGCGTATGCTGGAAAAAGATATGTCTTCAAATAACAACTACACAGAAGCTTTCTCAGAAACTTCTTTGTGATGAGTGCATTCAACTCACAGACTTGAACCTTCCCTTTGAAAGAGCAGTTTTGAAACACTCTTTTTGTAGAATCTGCAAGTGGATATTTGGAGCGCTTTGGGGCCTAGGCTGGGAAATGAAATATCTTCACCTAAAAACTAGACAGAAGCATTCTCAGAAACTTCTGTGTGATGAGTGCATTCAACTCACAGACTTGAACATTCCTTTTGATAGAGCAGTTTGGAAACACTAATTTTGTAAAATCTGCAAGTGTTTATTTGGAGCGCTTTGAGGCCTATGCTGGAAAAGGAAATATCTTCACATAAAAACTAGACAGAAGCATTCTCAGAAACTTCTCTGTGATGAGTGCATTCTACTCACAGAGTTGAACCTTCTTTTTGATACAAGAGTTTTCAAACACTCTTTTTGTAGAATCTGCAAGTGCATATTTGGAGCTGTTTGAGGCCAACGCTGGAAAAGGAAACATCCTCACATAGAAACTAGACAGAAGCATTCTCAGAAACTTGTTTGTGACGAGTGCATTCAACCCACAGACTTGAGCCTTTCTTTTGAAAGAGCAGTTTTGGAACACTCTTTTTGTAGAATCTGCTAGTGTATATTTGGAGCGCTGTGAGGCCTATGCTGGGAAATGAAATATCTTCACCTAAAAACAAGACAGAAGCATTCTCAGAAACTTCTGTGTGATGAGTGCATTCAACTCACAGACTTGAACGTTCCTTTTGATAGAACAGTTTTGAAACACTCCTTTTGTAGAATCTGCAAGTGTTTATTTGGAGCGCTTTGAGGCGTATGCTGGAAAAGGAAATGTCTTCAAATAACAACTACACAGAAGCATTCTCAGAAACTTCTTTGTGATGAGTGCATTCAACTCACAGACTTGAACATTCCTTTTGAAAGAGCAGTTTTGAAACACTGTTTTGGTAGAATCTGCAAGTGGATATATGGGGCTCTTTGGGGCCTATGCTGGGAAATGAAATATCTGCACCTAAAAACTAGACAGAAGCATTCTCGGGAACTTCTGTGTGATGAGTGCATTCAACTCACAGACTTCAACGTTCCTTTTGATAGAACAGTTTTGAAACTCTCCTTTTGTAGACTCTGCAAGTGTTTATTTCGAGCGCTTTGAGGCCTACGCTGGAAAACGAAATGTCTTCAAATAACAACTACGCAGAAACATTCTCAGAACATTCTTTGTGATGAGTGCATTCAACTCACAGACTTGAACCTTCCTTTTGAAAGAGCAGTTTTGAAACACTCTTTTTGTAGAATCTGCAAGTGGATATTTGGAGCGCTTCGGGGCCTATGCTGGGAAATGAAATATCTTCACCTAAAAACTAGACAGAAGCATTCTCAGAAACTTCTGTGTGATGAGTGCATTCAACTCACAGAGTTGAACATTCCTTTTGATAGAGCAGTTTGGAAAAACTAATTTTGTAAAATCTGCAAGTGTTTATTTGGAACGCTTTGAGGCCTATGCTGGAAAAGGAAATATCTTCACATAAAAACTAGACAGAAGCATTCTCAGAAACTTCTCTGTGATGAGTGCATTCTACTCACAGAGTTGAACCTTCTTTTTGATAGAAGAGTTTTCAAACTCTCTTTTTGTAGAATCTGCAAATGCATATTTGGAGCTGTATGATTCCAACGCTGGGAAAGGAAACATCCTCACATAGAAACTAGACAGAAGCATTCTCAGAAACTTGTTTGTGACGAGTGCATTCAACTCACAGACTTGAACCTTTCTTTTGAAAGAGCAGTTTTGGAACACTCTTTTTGTAGATTCTGCTAGTGTATATTTGGAGCGCTGTGAGGCCTATGTTGGGAAATGAAATATCTTCACCTAAAAACTAGACAGAAGCATTCTCAGAAACTTCTGTGTGATGAGTGCATTCAACTCACAGACTTGAACGTTCCTTTTGATAGAACAGTTTTGAAACACTCCTTTTATAGAATCTTTAAGGGTTTATTTCGAGCGCTTTGAGGCGTATGCTGGAAAAAGATATGTCTTCAAATAACAACTACACAGAAGCATTCTCAGAAACTTCTTTGTGATGAGTGCATTCAACTCACAGACTTGAACCTTCCCTTTGAAAGAGCAGTTTTGAAACACTCTTTTTGTAGAATCTGCAAGTGGATATTTGGAGCGCTTTGGGGCCTAGGCTGGGAAATGAAATATCTTCACCTAAAAACTAGACAGAAGCATTCTCAGAAACTTCTGTGTGATGAGTGCATTCAACTCACAGACTTGAACATTCCTTTTGATAGAGCAGTTTGGAAACACTAATTTTGTAAAATCTGCAAGTGTTTACTTGGAGCGCTTTGAGGCCTATGCTGGAAAAGGAAATATCTTCACATAAAAACTAGACAGAAGCATTCTCAGAAACTTCTCTGTGATGAGTGCATTCTACTCACGGAGTTGAACCTTCTTTTTGATACAAGAGTTTTCAAACACTCTTTTTGTAGAATCTGCAAGTGCATATTTGGAGCTGTTTGAGGCCAACGCTGGAAAAGGAAACATCCTCACATAGAAACTAGACAGAAGCATTCTCAGAAACTTGTTTGTGACGAGTGCATTCAACTCACAGACTTGAGCCTTTCTTTTGAAAGAGCAGTTTTGGAACACTCTTTTTGTAGAATCTGCTAGTGTATATTTGGAGCGCTGTGAGGCCTATGCTGGGAAATGAAATATCTTCACCTAAAAACAAGACAGAAGCATTCTCAGAAACTTCTGTGTGATGAGTGCATTCAACTCACAGACTTGAACGTTCCTTTTGATAGAACAGTTTTGAAACACTCCTTTTGTAGAATCTGCAAGTGTTTATTTGGAGCGCTTTGAGGCGTATGCTGTAAAAGGAAATGTCTTCAAATAACAACTACACAGAAGCATTCTCAGAAACTTCTTTGGGATGAGTGCATTCAACTCACAGACTTGAACCTTCCTTTTGAAAGAGCAGTTTTGAAACACTGTTTTGGTAGAATCTGCAAGTGGATATATGGAGCTCTTTGGGGCCTATGCTGGGAAATGAAATATCTGCACCTAAAAACTAGACAGAAGCATTCTCAGGAACTTCTGTGTGATGAGTGCATTCAACTCACAGACTTCAACGTTCCTTTTGATAGAACAGTTTTGAAACTCTCCTTTTGTAGACTCTGCAAGTGTTTATTTCGAGCGCTTTGAGGCCTACGCTGGAAAACGAAATGTCTTCAAATAACAACTACACAGAAACATTCTCAGAACATTCTTTGTGATGAGTGCATTCAACTCACAGACTTGAACCTTCCTTTTGAAAGAGCAGTTTTGAAACACTCTTTTTGTAGAATCTGCAAGTGGATATTTGGAGCGCTTCGGGGCCTATGCTGGGAAATGAAATATCTTCACCTAAAAACTAGACAGAAGCATTCTCAGAAACTTCTGTGTGATGAGTGCATTCAACTCACAGAGTTGAACATTCCTTTTGATAGAGCAGTTTGGAAACACTAATTTTGTAAAATCTGCAAGTGTTTATTTGGAACGCTTTGAGGCCTATGCTGGAAAAGGAAATATCTTCACATAAAAACTAGACAGAAGCATTCTCAGAAACTTCTCTGTGATGAGTGCATTCTACTCACAGAGTTGAACCTTCTTTTTGATAGAAGAGTTTTCAAACTCTCTTTTTGTAGAATCTGCAAATGCATATTTGGAGCTGTATGATTCCAACGCTGGGAAAGGAAACATCCTCACATAGAAACTAGACAGAAGCATTCTCAGAAACTTGTTTGTGACGAGTGCATTCAACTCACAGACTTGAACCTTTCTTTTGAAAGAGCAGTTTTGGAACACTCTTTTTGTAGATTCTGCTAGTGTAAATTTGGAGCGCTGTGAGGCCTATGTTGGGAAATGAAATATCTTCACCTAAAAACAAGACAGAAGCATTCTCAGAAACTTCTGTGTGATGAGTGCATTCAACTCACAGACTTGAACGTTCCTTTTGATAGAACAGTTTTGAAACACTCCTTTTATAGAATCTTTAAGGGTTTATTTCGAGCGCTTTGAGGCGTATGCTGGAAAAAGATATGTCTTCAAATAACAACTACACAGAAGCATTCTCAGAAACTTCTTTGTGATGAGTGCATTCAACTCACAGACTTGAACCTTCCCTTTGAAAGAGCAGTTTTGAAACACTCTTTTTGTAGAATCTGCAAGTGGATATTTGGAGCGCTTTGAGGCCTAGGCTGGGAAATGAAATATCTTCACCTAAAAACTAGACAGAAGCATTCTCAGAAACTTGTTTGTGACGAGTGCATTCAACTCACAGACTTGAGGCTTTCTTTTGAAATACCAGTTTTGGAACACTCTTTTTGTAGAATCTGCTAGTGTATATTTGGAGCGCTGTGAGGCCTATGCTGGGAAATGAAATATCTTCACCTAAAAACAAGACAGAAGCATTCTCAGAAACTTCTGTGTGATGAGTGCATTCAACTCACAGGCTTGAACGTTCCTTTTGATAGAACAGTTTTGAAACACTCCTTTTGTAGAATCTGCAAGTGTTTATTTGGAGCGCTTTGAGGCGTATGCTGGAAAAGGAAATGTCTTCAAATAACAACTACACAGAAGCATTCTCAGAAACTTCTTTGTGATGAGTGCATTCAACTCACAGACTTGAACCTTCCTTTTGAAAGAGCAGTTTTGAAACACTGTTTTGGTAGAATCTGCAAGTGGATATATGGAGCTCTTTGGGGCCTATGCTGGGAAATGAAATATCTGCACCTAAAAACTAGACAGAAGCATTCTCAGGAACTTCTGTGTGATGAGTGCATTCAACTCACAGACTTCAACGTTCCTTTTGACAGAACAGTTTTGAAACTCTCCTTTTGTAGACTCTGCAAGTGTTTATTTCGAGCGCTTTGAGGCCTACGCTGGAAAACGAAATGTCTTCAAATAACAACTACACAGAAACATTCTCAGAACATTCTTTGTGATGAGTGCATTCAACTCACAGACTTGAACCTTCCTTTTGAAAGAGCAGTTTTGAAACACTCTTTTTGTAGAATCTGCAAGTGGATATTTGGAGCGCTTCGGGGCCTATGCTGGGAAATGAAATATCTTCACCTAAAAACTAGACAGAAGCATTCTCAGAAACTTCTGTGTGATGAGTGCATTCAACTCACAGAGTTGAACATTCCTTTTGATAGAGCAGTTTGGAAACACTAATTTTGTAAAATCTGCAAGTGTTTATTTGGAACGCTTTGAGGCCTATGCTGGAAAAGGAAATATCTTCACATAAAAACTAGACAGAAGCATTCTCAGAAACTTCTCTGTGATGAGTGCATTCTACTCACAGAGTTGAACCTTCTTTTTGATAGAAGAGTTTTCAAACTCTCTTTTTGTAGAATCTGCAAATGCATATTTGGAGCTGTATGATTCCAACGCTGGGAAAGGAAACATCCTCACATAGAAACTAGACAGAAGCATTCTCAGAAACTTGTTTGTGACGAGTGCATTCAACTCACAGACTTGAACCTTTCTTTTGAAAGAGCAGTTTTGGAACACTCTTTTTGTAGATTCTGCTAGTGTATATTTGGAGCGCTGTGAGGCCTATGTTGGGAAATGAAATATCTTCACCTAAAAACTAGACAGAAGCATTCTCAGAAACTTCTGTGTGATGAGTGCATTCAACTCACAGACTTGAACGTTCCTTTTGATAGAACAGTTTTGAAACACTCCTTTTATAGAATCTTTAAGGGTTTATTTCGAGCGCTTTGAGGCGTATGCTGGAAAAAGATATGTCTTCAAATAACAACTACACAGAAGCATTCTCAGAAACTTCTTTGTGATGAGTGCATTCAACTCACAGACTTGAACCTTCCCTTTGAAAGAGCAGTTTTGAAACACTCTTTTTGTAGAATCTGCAAGTGGATATTTGGAGCGCTTTGGGGCCTAGGCTGGGAAATGAAATATCTTCACCTAAAAACTAGACAGAAGCATTCTCAGAAACTTCTGTGTGATGAGTGCATTCAACTCACAGACTTCAACGTTCCTTTTGATAGAACAGTTTTGAAACTCACCTTTTGTAGAATCTGCAAGTGTTTATTTCGAGCGCTTTGAGGCCTATGCTGGAAAAGGAAATGTCTTCAAATAACAACTACACAGAAGCATTCTCAGAACCTTCTTTGTGATGAGTGCATTCAACTCACAGACTTGAACGTTCCTTTTGAAACAGCAGTTTTGAAACACTCTTTTTGTAGCATCTACAAATGGATATTTGGAGCGCTTTGGGGCCTATGCTGGGAAATGAAATATCTTCACCTAAAAACTAGACAGAAGCATTCTCAGAAACTTCTGTGTGATGAGTGCATTCAACTCACAGACTTGAACATTCCTTTTGATAGAGCAGTTTGGAAACACTAATTTTGTAAAATCTGCAAGTGTTTATTTGGAGCGCTTTGAGGCCTATGCTGGAAAAGGAAATATCTTCACATAAAAACTAGACAGAAGCATTCTCAGAAACTTCTCTGTGATGAGTGCATTCTACTCACAGAGTTGAACCTTCTTTTTGATACAAGAGTTTTCAAACACTCTTTTTGTAGAATCTGCAAGTGCATATTTGGAGCTGTTTGAGGCCAACGCTGGAAAAGGAAACATCCTCACATAGAAACTAGACAGAAGCATTCTCAGAAACTTGTTTGTGACGAGTGCATTCAACCCACAGACTTGAGCCTTTCTTTTGAAAGAGCAGTTTTGGAACACTCTTTTTGTAGAATCTGCTAGTGTATATTTGGAGCGCTGTGAGGCCTATGCTGGGAAATGAAATATCTTCACCTAAAAACAAGACAGAAGCATTCTCAGAAACTTCTGTGTGATGAGTGCATTCAACTCACAGACTTGAACGTTCCTTTTGATAGAACAGTTTTGAAACACTCCTTTTGTAGAATCTGCAAGTGTTTATTTGGAGCGCTTTGAGGCGTATGCTGGAAAAGGAAATGTCTTCAAATAACAACTACACAGAAGCATTCTCAGAAACTTCTTTGTGATGAGTGCATTCAACTCACAGACTTGAACCTTCCTTTTGAAAGAGCAGTTTTGAAACACTGTTTTGATAGAATCTGCAAGTGGATATATGGAGCTCTTTGGGGCCTATGCTGGGAAATGAAATATCTGCACCTAAAAACTAGACAGAAGCATTCTCAGGAACTTCTGTGTGATGAGTGCATTCAACTCACAGACTTCAACGTTCCTTTTGATAGAACAGTTTTGAAACTCTCCTTTTGTAGACTCTGCAAGTGTTTATTTCGAGCGCTTTGAGGCCTACGCTGGAAAACGAAATGTCTTCAAATAACAACTACACAGAAACATTCTCAGAACATTCTTTGTGATGAGTGCATTCAACTCACAGACTTGAACCTTCCTTTTGAAAGAGCAGTTTTGAAACACTCTTTTTGTAGAATCTGCAAGTGGATATTTGGAGCGCTTCGGGGCCTATGCTGGGAAATGAAATATCTTCACCTAAAAACTAGACAGAAGCATTCTCAGAAACTTCTGTGTGATGAGTGCATTCAACTCACAGAGTTGAACATTCCTTTTGATAGAGCAGTTTGGAAACACTAATTTTGTAAAATCTGCAAGTGTTTATTTGGAACGCTTTGAGGCCTATGCTGGAAAAGGAAATATCTTCACATAAAAACTAGACAGAAGCATTCTCAGAAACTTCTCTGTGATGAGTGCATTCTACTCACAGAGTTGAACCTTCTTTTTGATAGAAGAGTTTTCAAACTCTCTTTTTGTAGAATCTGCAAATGCATATTTGGAGCTGTATGATTCCAACGCTGGGAAAGGAAACATCCTCACATAGAAACTAGACAGAAGCATTCTCAGAAACTTGTTTGTGACGAGTGCATTCAACTCACAGACTTGAACCTTTCTTTTGAAAGAGCAGTTTTGGAACACTCTTTTTGTAGATTCTGCTAGTGTATATTTGGAGCGCTGTGAGGCCTATGTTGGGAAATGAAATATCTTCACCTAAAAACAAGACAGAAGCATTCTCAGAAACTTCTGTGTGATGAGTGCATTCAACTCACAGACTTGAACGTTCCTTTTGATAGAACAGTTTTAAAACACTCCTTTTATAGAATCTTTAAGGGTTTATTTCGAGCGCTTTGAGGCGTATGCTGGAAAAAGATATGTCTTCAAATAACAACTACACAGAAGCATTCTCAGAAACTTCTTTGTGATGAGTGCATTCAACTCACAGACTTGAACCTTCCCTTTGAAAGAGCAGTTTTGAAACACTCTTTTTGTAGAATCTGCAAGTGGATATTTGGAGCGCTTTGAGGCCTAGGCTGGGAAATGAAATATCTTCACCTAAAAACTAGACAGAAGCATTCTCAGAAACTTCTGTGTGATGAGCGCATTCAACTCACAGACTTCAACGTTCCTTTTGATAGAACAGTTTTGAAACTCACCTTTTGTAGAATCTGCAAGTGTTTATTTCGAGCGCTTTGAGGCCTATGCTGGAAAAGGAAATGTCTTCAAATAACAACTACACAGAAGCATTCTCAGAACCTTCTTTGTGATGAGTGCATTCAACTCACAGACTTGAACCTTCCTTTTGAAACAGCAGTTTTGAAACACTCTTTTTGTAGAATCTACAAATGGATATTTGGAGCGCTTTGGGGCCTATGCTGGGAAATGAAATATCTTCACCCAAAAACTAGACAGAAGCATTCTCAGAAACTTCTGTGTGATGAGTGCATTCAACTCACAGACTTGAACATTCCTTTTGATAGAGCAGTTTGGAAACACTAATTTTGTAAAATCTGCAAGTGTTTACTTGGAGCGCTTTGAGGCCTATGCTGGAAAAGGAAATATCTTCACATAAAAACTAGACAGAAGCATTCTCAGAAACTTCTCTGTGATGAGTGCATTCTACTCACGGAGTTGAACCTTCTTTTTGATACAAGAGTTTTCAAACACTCTTTTTGTAGAATCTGCAAGTGCATATTTGGAGCTGTTTGAGGCCAACGCTGGAAAAGGAAACATCCTGACATAGAAACTAGACAGAAGCATTCTCAGAAACTTGTTTGTGACGAGTGCATTCAACTCACAGACTTGAGCCTTTCTTTTGAAAGAGCAGTTTTGGAACACTCTTTTTGTAGAATCTGCTAGTGTATATTTGGAGCGCTGTGAGGCCTATGCTGGGAAATGAAATATCTTCACCTAAAAACAAGACAGAAGCATTCTCAGAAACTTCTGTGTGATGAGTGCATTCAACTCACAGACTTGAACGTTCCTTTTGATAGAACAGTTTTGAAACACTCCTTTTGTAGAATCTGCAAGTGTTTATTTGGAGCGCTTTGAGGCGTATGCTGGAAAAGGAAATGTCTTCAAATAACAACTACACAGAAGCATTCTCAGAAACTTCTTTGTGATGAGTGCATTCAACTCACAGACTTGAACCTTCCTTTTGAAAGAGCAGTTTTGAAACACTGTTTTGGTAGAATCTGCAAGTGGATATATGGAGCTCTTTGGGGCCTATGCTGGGAAATGAAATATCTGCACCTAAAAACTAGACAGAAGCATTCTCAGGAACTTCTGTGTGATGAGTGCATTCAACTCACAGACTTCAACGTTCCTTTTGACAGAACAGTTTTGAAACTCTCCTTTTGTAGACTCTGCAAGTGTTTATTTCGAGCGCTTTGAGGCCTACGCTGGAAAACGAAATGTCTTCAAATAACAACTACACAGAAACATTCTCAGAACATTCTTTGTGATGAGTGCATT
Organism: Pongo abelii; assembly: GCF_028885655.2. NCBI lineage: Eukaryota > Metazoa > Chordata > Mammalia > Primates > Hominidae > Pongo > Pongo abelii. The sequence goes on from NC_071992.2 coordinate 49,700,043, forward strand.
CAACTCACAGACTTGAACCTTCCTTTTGAAAGAGCAGTTTTGAAACACTCTTTTTGTAGAATCTGCAAGTGGATATTTGGAGCGCTTCGGGGCCTATGCTGGGAAATGAAATATCTTCACCTAAAAACTAGACAGAAGCATTCTCAGAAACTTCTGTGTGATGAGTGCATTCAACTCACAGAGTTGAACATTCCTTTTGATAGAGCAGTTTGGAAACACTAATTTTGTAAAATCTGCAAGTGTTTATTTGGAACGCTTTGAGGCCTATGCTGGAAAAGGAAATATCTTCACATAAAAACTAGACAGAAGCATTCTCAGAAACTTCTCTGTGATGAGTGCATTCTACTCACAGAGTTGAACCTTCTTTTTGATAGAAGAGTTTTCAAACTCTCTTTTTGTAGAATCTGCAAATGCATATTTGGAGCTGTATGATTCCAACGCTGGGAAAGGAAACATCCTCACATAGAAACCAGACAGAAGCATTCTCAGAAACTTGTTTGTGACGAGTGCATTCAACTCACAGACTTGAACCTTTCTTTTGAAAGAGCAGTTTTGGAACACTCTTTTTGTAGATTCTGCTAGTGTATATTTGGAGCGCTGTGAGGCCTATGTTGGGAAATGAAATATCTTCACCTAAAAACTAGACAGAAGCATTCTCAGAAACTTCTGTGTGATGAGTGCATTCAACTCACAGACTTGAACGTTCCTTTTGATAGAACAGTTTTGAAACACTCCTTTTATAGAATCTTTAAGGGTTCATTTCGAGCGCTTTGAGGCGTATGCTGGAAAAAGATATGTCTTCAAATAACAACTACACAGAAGCATTCTCAGAAACTTCTTTGTGATGAGTGCATTCAACTCACAGACTTGAACCTTCCCTTTGAAAGAGCAGTTTTGAAACACTCTTTTTGTAGAATCTGCAAGTGGATATTTGGAGCGCTTTGGGGCCTAGGCTGGGAAATGAAATATCTTCACCTAAAAACTAGACAGAAGCATTCTCAGAAACTTCTGTGTGATGAGGGCATTCAACTCTCAGACTTCAACGTTCCTTTTGATAGAACAGTTTTGAAACTCACCTTTTGTAGAATCTGCAAGTGTTTATTTCGAGCGCTTTGAGGCCTATGCTGGAAAAGGAAATGTCTTCAAATAACAACTACACAGAAGCATTCTCAGAACCTTCTTTGTGATGAGTGCATTCAACTCACAGACTTGAACCTTCCTTTTGAAACAGCAGTTTTGAAACACTCTTTTTGTAGCATCTACAAATGGATATTTGGAGCGCTTTGGGGCCTATGCTGGGAAATGAAATATCTTCACCTAAAAACTAGACAGAAGCATTCTCAGAAACTTCTGTGTGATGAGTGCATTCAACTCACAGACTTGAACATTCCTTTTGATAGAGCAGTTTGGAAACACTAATTTTGTAAAATCTGCAAGTGTTTATTTGGAGCGCTTTGAGGCCTATGCTGGAAAAGGAAATATCTTCACATAAAAACTAGACAGAAGCATTCTCAGAAACTTCTCTGTCATGAGTGCATTCTACTCACAGAGTTGAACCTTCTTTTTGATACAAGAGTTTTCAAACACTCTTTTTGTAGAATCTGCAAGTGCATATTTGGAGCTGTTTGAGGCCAACGCTGGAAAAGGAAACATCCTCACATAGAAACTAGACAGAAGCATTCTCAGAAACTTGTTTGTGACGAGTGCATTCAACTCACAGACTTGAGCCTTTCTTTTGAAAGAGCAGTTTTGGAACACTCTTTTTGTAGAATCTGCTAGTGTATATTTGGAGCGCTGTGAGGCCTATGCTGGGAAATGAAATATCTTCACCTAAAAACAAGACAGAAGCATTCTCAGAAACTTCTGTGTGATGAGTGCATTCAACTCACAGACTTGAACGTTCCTTTTGATAGAACAGTTTTGAAACACTCCTTTTGTAGAATCTGCAAGTGTTTATTTGGAGCGCTTTGAGGCGTATGCTGGAAAAGGAAATGTCTTCAAATAACAACTACACAGAAGCATTCTCAGAAACTTCTTTGTGATGAGTGCATTCAACTCACAGACTTGAACCTTCCTTTTGAAAGAGCAGTTTTGAAACACTGTTTTGGTAGAATCTGCAAGTGGATATATGGGGCTCTTTGGGGCCTATGCTGGGAAATGAAATATCTGCACCTAAAAACTAGACAGAAGCATTCTCAGGAACTTCTGTGTGATGAGTGCATTCAACTCACAGACTTCAACGTTCCTTTTGATAGAACAGTTTTGAAACTCTCCTTTTGTAGACTCTGCAAGTGTTTATTTCGAGCGCTTTGAGGCCTACGCTGGAAAACGAAATGTCTTCAAATAACAACTACACAGAAACATTCTCAGAACATTCTTTGTGATGAGTGCATTCAACTCACAGACTTGAACCTTCCTTTTGAAAGAGCAGTTTTGAAACACTCTTTTTGTAGAATCTGCAAGTGGATATTTGGAGCGCTTCGGGGCCTATGCTGGGAAATGAAATATCTTCACCTAAAAACTAGACAGAAGCATTCTCAGAAACTTCTGTGTGATGAGTGCATTCAACTCACAGAGTTGAACATTCCTTTTGATAGAGCAGTTTGGAAACACTAATTTTGTAAAATCTGCAAGTGTTTATTTGGAACGCTTTGAGGCCTATGCTGGAAAAGGAAATATCTTCAGATAAAAACTAGACAGAAGCATTCTCAGAAACTTCTCTGTGATGAGTGCATTCTACTCACAGAGTTGAACCTTCTTTTTGATAGAAGAGTTTTCAAACTCTCTTTTTGTAGAATCTGCAAATGCATATTTGGAGCTGTATGATTCCAACGCTGGGAAAGGAAACATCCTCACATAGAAACTAGACAGAAGCATTCTCAGAAACTTGTTTGTGACGAGTGCATTCAACTCACAGACTTGAACCTTTCTTTTGAAAGAGCAGTTTTGGAACACTCTTTTTGTAGATTCTGCTAGTGTATATTTGGAGCGCTGTGAGGCCTATGTTGGGAAATGAAATATCTTCACCTAAAAACTAGACAGAAGCATTCTCAGAAACTTCTGTGTGATGAGTGCATTCAACTCACAGACTTGAACGTTCCTTTTGATAGAACAGTTTTGAAACACTCCTTTTATAGAATCTTTAAGGGTTTATTTCGAGCGCTTTGAGGCGTATGCTGGAAAAAGATATGTCTTCAAATAACAACTACACAGAAGCATTCTCAGAAACTTCTTTGTGATGAGTGCATTCAACTCACAGACTTGAACCTTCCCTTTGAAAGAGCAGTTTTGAAACACTCTTTTTGTAGAATCTGCAAGTGGATATTTGGAGCGCTTTGGGGCCTAGGCTGGGAAATGAAATATCTTCACCTAAAAACTAGACAGAAGCATTCTCAGAAACTTCTGTGTGATGAGCGCATTCAACTCACAGACTTCAACGTTCCTTTTGATAGAACAGTTTTGAAACTCACCTTTTGTAGAATCTGCAAGTGTTTATTTCGAGCGCTTTGAGGCCTATGCTGGAAAAGGAAATGTCTTCAAATAACAACTACACAGAAGCATTCTCAGAACCTTCTTTGTGATGAGTGCATTCAACTCACAGACTTGAACCTTCCTTTTGAAACAGCAGTTTTGAAACACTCTTTTTGTAGAATCTACAAATGGATATTTGGAGCGCTTTGGGGCCTAGGCTGGGAAATGAAATATCTTCACCTAAAAACTAGACAGAAGCATTCTCAGAAACTTCTGTGTGATGAGTGCATTCAACTCACAGACTTGAACATTCCTTTTGATAGAGCAGTTTGGAAACACTAATTTTGTAAAATCTGCAAGTGTTTACTTGGAGCGCTTTGAGGCCTATGCTGGAAAAGGAAATATCTTCACATAAAAACTAGACAGAAGCATTCTCAGAAACTTCTCTGTGATGAGTGCATTCTACTCACGGAGTTGAACCTTCTTTTTGATACAAGAGTTTTCAAACACTCTTTTTGTAGAATCTGCAAGTGCATATTTGGAGCTGTTTGAGGCCAACGCTGGAAAAGGAAATATCCTCACATAGAAACTAGACAGAAGCATTCTCAGAAACTTGTTTGTGACGAGTGCATTCAACTCACAGACTTGAGCCTTTCTTTTGAAAGAGCAGTTTTGGAACACTCTTTTTGTAGAATCTGCTAGTGTATATTTGGAGCGCTGTGAGGCCTATGCTGGGAAATGAAATATCTTCACCTAAAAACAAGACAGAAGCATTCTCAGAAACTTCTGTGTGATGAGTGCATTCAACTCACAGACTTGAACGTTCCTTTTGATAGAACAGTTTTGAAACACTCCTTTTGTAGAATCTGCAAGTGTTTATTTGGAGCGCTTTGAGGCGTATGCTGGAAAAGGAAATGTCTTCAAATAACAACTACACAGAAGCATTCTCAGAAACTTCTTTGGGATGAGTGCATTCAACTCACAGACTTGAACCTTCCTTTTGAAAGAGCAGTTTTGAAACACTGTTTTGGTAGAATCTGCAAGTGGATATATGGGGCTCTGTGGGGCCTATGCTGGGAAATGAAATATCTGCACCTAAAAACTAGACAGAAGCATTCTCAGGAACTTCTGTGTGATGAGTGCATTCAACTCACAGACTTCAACGTTCCTTTTGATAGAACAGTTTTGAAACTCTCCTTTTGTAGACTCTGCAAGTGTTTATTTCGAGCGCTTTGAGGCCTACGCTGGAAAACGAAATGTCTTCAAATAACAACTACGCAGAAACATTCTCAGAACATTCTTTGTGATGAGTGCATTCAACTCACAGACTTGAACCTTCCTTTTGAAAGAGCAGTTTTGAAACACTCTTTTTGTAGAATCTGCAAGTGGATATTTGGAGCGCTTCGGGGCCTATGCTGGGAAATGAAATATCTTCACCTAAAAACTAGACAGAAGCATTCTCAGAAACTTCTGTGTGATGAGTGCATTCAACTCACAGAGTTGAACATTCCTTTTGATAGAGCAGTTTGGAAACACTAATTTTGTAAAATCTGCAAGTGTTTATTTGGAACGCTTTGAGGCCTATGCTGGAAAAGGAAATATCTTCACATAAAAACTAGACAGAAGCATTCTCAGAAACTTCTCTGTGATGAGTGCATTCTACTCACAGAGTTGAACCTTCTTTTTGATAGAAGAGTTTTCAAACTCTCTTTTTGTAGAATCTGCAAATGCATATTTGGAGCTGTATGATTCCAACGCTGGGAAAGGAAACATCCTCACATAGAAACTAGACAGAAGCATTCTCAGAAACTTGTTTGTGACGAGTGCATTCAACTCACAGACTTGAACCTTTCTTTTGAAAGAGCAGTTTTGGAACACTCTTTTTGTAGATTCTGCTAGTGTATATTTGGAGCGCTGTGAGGCCTATGTTGGGAAATGAAATATCTTCACCTAAAAACTAGACAGAAGCATTCTCAGAAACTTCTGTGTGATGAGTGCATTCAACTCACAGACTTGAACGTTCCTTTTGATAGAACAGTTTTGAAACACTCCTTTTATAGAATCTTTAAGGGTTTATTTCGAGCGCTTTGAGGCGTATGCTGGAAAAAGATATGTCTTCAAATAACAGCTACACAGAAGCATTCTCAGAAACTTCTTTGTGATGAGTGCATTCAACTCACAGACTTGAACCTTCCCTTTGAAAGAGCAGTTTTGAAACACTCTTTTTGTAGAATCTGCAAGTGGATATTTGGAGCGCTTTGAGGCCTAGGCTGGGAAATGAAATATCTTCACCTAAAAACTAGAGAGAAGCATTCTCAGAAACTTGTTTGTGACGAGTGCATTCAACTCACAGACTTGAGGCTTTCTTTTGAAATAGCAGTTTTGGAACACTCTTTTTGTAGAATCTGCTAGTGTATATTTGGAGCGCTGTGAGGCCTATGCTGGGAAATGAAATATCTTCACCTAAAAACAAGACAGAAGCATTCTCAGAAACTTCTGTGTGATGAGTGCATTCAACTCACAGGCTTGAACGTTCCTTTTGATAGAACAGTTTTGAAACACTCCTTTTGTAGAATCTGCAAGTGTTTATTTGGAGCGCTTTGAGGCGTATGCTGGAAAAGGAAATGTCTTCAAATAACAACTACACAGAAGCATTCTCAGAAACTTCTTTGTGATGAGTGCATTCAACTCACAGACTTGAACCTTCCTTTTGAAAGAGCAGTTTTGAAACACTGTTTTGGTAGAATCTGCAAGTGGATATATGGAGCTCTTTGGGGCCTATGCTGGGAAATGAAATATCTGCACCTAAAAACTAGACAGAAGCATTCTCAGGAACTTCTGTGTGATGAGTGCATTCAACTCACAGACTTCAACGTTCCTTTTGATAGAACAGTTTTGAAACTCTCCTTTTGTAGACTCTGCAAGTGTTTATTTCGAGCGCTTTGAGGCCTACGCTGGAAAACGAAATGTCTTCAAATAACAACTACACAGAAACATTCTCAGAACATTCTTTGTGATGAGTGCATTCAACTCACAGACTTGAACCTTCCTTTTGAAAGAGCAGTTTTGAAACACTCTTTTTGTAGAATCTGCAAGTGGATATTTGGAGCGCTTCGGGGCCTATGTTGGGAAATGAAATATCTTCACCTAAAAACTAGACAGAAGCATTCTCAGAAACTTCTGTGTGATGAGTGCATTCAACTCACAGAGTTGAACATTCCTTTTGATAGAGCAGTTTGGAAACACTAATTTTGTAAAATCTGCAAGTGTTTATTTGGAACGCTTTGAGGCCTATGCTGGAAAAGGAAATATCTTCACATAAAAACTAGACAGAAGCATTCTCAGAAACTTCTCTGTGATGAGTGCATTCTACTCACAGAGTTGAACCTTCTTTTTGATAGAAGAGTTTTCAAACTCTCTTTTTGTAGAATCTGCAAATGCATATTTGGAGCTGTATGATTCCAACGCTGGGAAAGGAAACATCCTCACATAGAAACTAGACAGAAGCATTCTCAGAAACTTGTTTGTGACGAGTGCATTCAACTCACAGACTTGAACCTTTCTTTTGAAAGAGCAGTTTTGGAACACTCTTTTTGTAGATTCTGCTAGTGTATATTTGGAGCGCTGTGAGGCCTATGTTGGGAAATGAAATATCTTCACCTAAAAACTAGACAGAAGCATTCTCAGAAACTTCTGTGTGATGAGTGCATTCAACTCACAGACTTGAACGTTCCTTTTGATAGAACAGTTTTGAAACACTCCTTTTATAGAATCTTTAAGGGTTTATTTCGAGCGCTTTGAGGCGTATGCTGGAAAAAGATATGTCTTCAAATAACAACTACACAGAAGCATTCTCAGAAACTTCTTTGTGATGAGTGCATTCAACTCACAGACTTGAACCTTCCCTTTGAAAGAGCAGTTTTGAAACACTCTTTTTGTAGAATCTGCAAGTGGATATTTGGAGCGCTTTGAGGCCTAGGCTGGGAAATGAAATATCTTCACCTAAAAACTAGACAGAAGCATTCTCAGAAACTTCTGTGTGATGAGCGCATTCAACTCACAGACTTCAACGTTCCTTTTGATAGAACAGTTTTGAAACTCACCTTTTGTAGAATCTGCAAGTGTTTATTTCGAGCGCTTTGAGGCCTATGCTGGAAAAGGAAATGTCTTCAAATAACAACTACACAGAAGCATTCTCAGAACCTTCTTTGTGATGAGTGCATTCAACTCACAGACTTGAACCTTCCTTTTGAAACAGCAGTTTTGAAACACTCTTTTTGTAGAATCTACAAATGGATATTTGGAGCGCTTTGGGGCCTATGCTGGGAAATGAAATATCTTCACCCAAAAACTAGACAGAAGCATTCTCAGAAACTTCTGTGTGATGAGTGCATTCAACTCACAGACTTGAACATTCCTTTTGATAGAGCAGTTTGGAAACACTAATTTTGTAAAATCTGCAAGTGTTTACTTGGAGCGCTTTGAGGCCTATGCTGGAAAAGGAAATATCTTCACATAAAAACTAGACAGAAGCATTCTCAGAAACTTCTCTGTGATGAGTGCATTCTACTCACGGAGTTGAACCTTCTTTTTGATACAAGAGTTTTCAAACACTCTTTTTGTAGAATCTGCAAGTGCATATTTGGAGCTGTTTGAGGCCAACGCTGGAAAAGGAAACATCCTGACATAGAAACTAGACAGAAGCATTCTCAGAAACTTGTTTGTGACGAGTGCATTCAACTCACAGACTTGAGCCTTTCTTTTGAAAGAGCAGTTTTGGAACACTCTTTTTGTAGAATCTGCTAGTGTATATTTGGAGCGCTGTGAGGCCTATGCTGGGAAATGAAATATCTTCACCTAAAAACAAGACAGAAGCATTCTCAGAAACTTCTGTGTGATGAGTGCATTCAACTCACAGACTTGAACGTTCCTTTTGATAGAACAGTTTTGAAACACTCCTTTTGTAGAATCTGCAAGTGTTTATTTGGAGCGCTTTGAGGCGTATGCTGGAAAAGGAAATGTCTTCAAATAACAACTACACAGAAGCATTCTCAGAAACTTCTTTGTGATGAGTGCATTCAACTCACAGACTTGAACCTTCCTTTTGAAAGAGCAGTTTTGAAACACTGTTTTGGTAGAATCTGCAAGTGGATATATGGAGCTCTTTGGGGCCTATGCTGGGAAATGAAATATCTGCACCTAAAAACTAGACAGAAGCATTCTCAGGAACTTCTGTGTGATGAGTGCATTCAACTCACAGACTTCAACGTTCCTTTTGACAGAACAGTTTTGAAACTCTCCTTTTGTAGACTCTGCAAGTGTTTATTTCGAGCGCTTTGAGGCCTACGCTGGAAAACGAAATGTCTTCAAATAACAACTACACAGAAACATTCTCAGAACATTCTTTGTGATGAGTGCATTCAACTCACAGACTTGAACCTTCCTTTTGAAAGAGCAGTTTTGAAACACTCTTTTTGTAGAATCTGCAAGTGGATATTTGGAGCGCTTCGGGGCCTATGCTGGGAAATGAAATATCTTCACCTAAAAACTAGACAGAAGCATTCTCAGAAACTTCTGTGTGATGAGTGCATTCAACTCACAGAGTTGAACATTCCTTTTGATAGAGCAGTTTGGAAACACTAATTTTGTAAAATCTGCAAGTGTTTATTTGGAACGCTTTGAGGCCTATGCTGGAAAAGGAAATATCTTCACATAAAAACTAGACAGAAGCATTCTCAGAAACTTCTCTGTGATGAGTGCATTCTACTCACAGAGTTGAACCTTCTTTTTGATAGAAGAGTTTTCAAACTCTCTTTTTGTAGAATCTGCAAATGCATATTTGGAGCTGTATGATTCCAACGCTGGGAAAGGAAACATCCTCACATAGAAACCAGACAGAAGCATTCTCAGAAACTTGTTTGTGACGAGTGCATTCAACTCACAGACTTGAACCTTTCTTTTGAAAGAGCAGTTTTGGAACACTCTTTTTGTAGATTCTGCTAGTGTATATTTGGAGCGCTGTGAGGCCTATGTTGGGAAATGAAATATCTTCACCTAAAAACTAGACAGAAGCATTCTCAGAAACTTCTGTGTGATGAGTGCATTCAACTCACAGACTTGAACGTTCCTTTTGATAGAACAGTTTTGAAACACTCCTTTTATAGAATCTTTAAGGGTTCATTTCGAGCGCTTTGAGGCGTATGCTGGAAAAAGATATGTCTTCAAATAACAACTACACAGAAGCATTCTCAGAAACTTCTTTGTGATGAGTGCATTCAACTCACAGACTTGAACCTTCCCTTTGAAAGAGCAGTTTTGAAACACTCTTTTTGTAGAATCTGCAAGTGGATATTTGGATCGCTTTGGGGCCTAGGCTGGGAAATGAAATATCTTCACCTAAAAACTAGACAGAAGCATTCTCAGAAACTTCTGTGTGATGAGGGCATTCAACTCTCAGACTTCAACGTTCCTTTTGATAGAACAGTTTTGAAACTCACCTTTTGTAGAATCTGCAAGTGTTTATTTCGAGCGCTTTGAGGCCTATGCTGGAAAAGGAAATGTCTTCAAATAACAACTACACAGAAGCATTCTCAGAACCTTCTTTGTGATGAGTGCATTCAACTCACAGACTTGAACCTTCCTTTTGAAACAGCAGTTTTTAAACACTCTTTTTGTAGCATCTACAAATGGATATTTGGAGCGCTTTGGGGCCTATGCTGGGAAATGAAATATCTTCACCTAAAAACTAGACAGAAGCATTCTCAGAAACTTCTGTGTGATGAGTGCATTCAACTCACAGACTTGAACATTCCTTTTGATAGAGCAGTTTGGAAACACTAATTTTGTAAAATCTGCAAGTGTTTATTTGGAGCGCTTTGAGGCCTATGCTGGAAAAGGAAATATCTTCACATAAAAACTAGACAGAAGCATTCTCAGAAACTTCTCTGTGATGAGTGCATTCTACTCACAGAGTTGAACCTTCTTTTTGATACAAGAGTTTTCAAACACTCTTTTTGTAGAATCTGCAAGTGCATATTTGGAGCTGTTTGAGGCCAACGCTGGAAAAGGAAACATCCTCACATAGAAACTAGACAGAAGCATTCTCAGAAACTTGTTTGTGACGAGTGCATTCAACTCACAGACTTGAGCCTTTCTTTTGAAAGAGCAGTTTTGGAACACTCTTTTTGTAGAATCTGCTAGTGTATATTTGGAGCGCTGTGAGGCCTATGCTGGGAAATGAAATATCTTCACCTAAAAACAAGACAGAAGCATTCTCAGAAACTTCTGTGTGATGAGTGCATTCAACTCACAGACTTGAACGTTCCTTTTGATAGAACAGTTTTGAAACACTCCTTTTGTAGAATCTGCAAGTGTTTATTTGGAGCGCTTTGAGGCGTATGCTGGAAAAGGAAATGTCTTCAAATAACAACTACACAGAAGCATTCTCAGAAACTTCTTTGTGATGAGTGCATTCAACTCACAGACTTGAACCTTCCTTTTGAAAGAGCAGTTTTGAAACACTGTTTTGGTAGAATCTGCAAGTGGATATATGGGGCTCTTTGGGGCCTATGCTGGGAAATGAAATATCTGCACCTAAAAACTAGACAGAAGCATTCTCAGGAACTTCTGTGTGATGAGTGCATTCAACTCACAGACTTCAACGTTCCTTTTGATAGAACAGTTTTGAAACTCTCCTTTTGTAGACTCTGCAAGTGTTTATTTCGAGCGCTTTGAGGCCTACGCTGGAAAACGAAATGTCTTCAAATAACAACTACACAGAAACATTCTCAGAACATTCTTTGTGATGAGTGCATTCAACTCACAGACTTGAACCTTCCTTTTGAAAGAGCAGTTTTGAAACACTCTTTTTGTAGAATCTGCAAGTGGATATTTGGAGCGCTTCGGGGCCTATGCTGGGAAATGAAATATCTTCACCTAAAAACTAGACAGAAGCATTCTCAGAAACTTCTGTGTGATGAGTGCATTCAACTCACAGAGTTGAACATTCCTTTTGATAGAGCAGTTTGGAAACACTAATTTTGTAAAATCTGCAAGTGTTTATTTGGAACGCTTTGAGGCCTATGCTGGAAAAGGAAATATCTTCACATAAAAACTAGACAGAAGCATTCTCAGAAACTTCTCTGTGATGAGTGCATTCTACTCACAGAGTTGAACCTTCTTTTTGATAGAAGAGTTTTCAAACTCTCTTTTTGTAGAATCTGCAAATGCATATTTGGAGCTGTATGATTCCAACGCTGGGAAAGGAAACATCCTCACATAGAAACTAGACAGAAGCATTCTCAGAAACTTGTTTGTGACGAGTGCATTCAACTCACAGACTTGAACCTTTCTTTTGAAAGAGCAGTTTTGGAACACTCTTTTTGTAGATTCTGCTAGTGTATATTTGGAGCGCTGTGAGGCCTATGTTGGGAAATGAAATATCTTCACCTAAAAACTAGACAGAAGCATTCTCAGAAACTTCTGTGTGATGAGTGCATTCAACTCACAGACTTGAACGTTCCTTTTGATAGAACAGTTTTGAAACACTCCTTTTATAGAATCTTTAAGGGTTCATTTCGAGCGCTTTGAGGCGTATGCTGGAAAAAGATATGTCTTCAAATAACAACTACACAGAAGCATTCTCAGAAACTTCTTTGTGATGAGTGCATTCAACTCACAGACTTGAACCTTCCCTTTGAAAGAGCAGTTTTGAAACACTCTTTTTGTAGAATCTGCAAGTGGATATTTGGAGCGCTTTGGGGCCTAGGCTGGGAAATGAAATATCTTCACCTAAAAACTAGACAGAAGCATTCTCAGAAACTTCTGTGTGATGAGCGCATTCAACTCACAGACTTCAACGTTCCTTTTGATAGAACAGTTTTGAAACTCACCTTTTGTAGAATCTGCAAGTGTTTATTTCGAGCGCTTTGAGGCCTATGCTGGAAAAGGAAATGTCTTCAAACAACAACTACACAGAAGCATTCTCAGAACCTTCTTTGTGATGAGTGCATTCAACTCACAGACTTGAACCTTCCTTTTGAAACAGCAGTTTTGAAACACTCTTTTTGTAGCATCTACAAATGGATATTTGGAGCGCTTTGGGGCCTATGCTGGGAAATGAAATATCTTCACCTAAAAACTAGACAGAAGCATTCTCAGAAACTTCTGTGTGATGAGTGCATTCAACTCACAGACTTGAACATTCCTTTTGATAGAGCAGTTTGGAAACACTAATTTTGTAAAATCTGCAAGTGTTTACTTGGAGCGCTTTGAGGCCTATGCTGGAAAAGGAAATATCTTCACATAAAAACTAGACAGAAGCATTCTCAGAAACTTCTCTGTGATGAGTGCATTCTACTCACGGAGTTGAACCTTCTTTTTGATACAAGAGTTTTCAAACACTCTTTTTGTAGAATCTGCAAGTGCATATTTGGAGCTGTTTGAGGCCAACGCTGGAAAAGGAAACATCCTCACATAGAAACTAGACAGAAGCATTCTCAGAAACTTGTTTGTGACGAGTGCATTCAACTCACAGACTTGAGCCTTTCTTTTGAAAGAGCAGTTTTGGAACACTCTTTTTGTAGAATCTGCTAGTGTATATTTGGAGCGCTGTGAGGCCTATGCTGGGAAATGAAATATCTTCACCTAAAAACAAGACAGAAGCATTCTCAGAAACTTCTGTGTGATGAGTGCATTCAACTCACAGACTTGAACGTTCCTTTTGATAGAACAGTTTTGAAACACTCCTTTTGTAGAATCTGCAAGTGTTTATTTGGAGCGCTTTGAGGCGTATGCTGGAAAAGGAAATGTCTTCAAATAACAACTACACAGAAGCATTCTCAGAAACTTCTTTGTGATGAGTGCATTCAACTCACAGACTTGAACCTTCCTTTTGAAAGAGCAGTTTTGAAACACTGTTTTGGTAGAATCTGCAAGTGGATATATGGAGCTCTTTGGGGCCTATGCTGGGAAATGAAATATCTGCACCTAAAAACTAGACAGAAGCATTCTCAGGAACTTCTGTGTGATGAGTGCATTCAACTCACAGACTTCAACGTTCCTTTTGACAGAACAGTTTTGAAACTCTCCTTTTGTAGACTCTGCAAGTGTTTATTTCGAGCGCTTTGAGGCCTACGCTGGAAAACGAAATGTCTTCAAATAACAACTACACAGAAACATTCTCAGAACATTCTTTGTGATGAGTGCATTCAACTCACAGACTTGAACCTTCCTTTTGAAAGAGCAGTTTTGAAACACTCTTTTTGTAGAATCTGCAAGTGGATATTTGGAGCGCTTCGGGGCCTATGCTGGGAAATGAAATATCTTCACCTAAAAACTAGACAGAAGCATTCTCAGAAACTTCTGTGTGATGAGTGCATTCAACTCACAGAGTTGAACATTCCTTTTGATAGAGCAGTTTGGAAACACTAATTTTGTAAAATCTGCAAGTGTTTATTTGGAACGCTTTGAGGCCTATGCTGGAAAAGGAAATATCTTCACATAAAAACTAGACAGAAGCATTCTCAGAAACTTCTCTGTGATGAGTGCATTCTACTCACAGAGTTGAACCTTCTTTTTGATAGAAGAGTTTTCAAACTCTCTTTTTGTAGAATCTGCAAATGCATATTTGGAGCTGTAGGATTCCAACGCTGGGAAAGGAAACATCCTCACATAGAAACTAGACAGAAGCATTCTCAGAAACTTGTTTGTGACGAGTGCATTCAACTCACAGACTTGAACCTTTCTTTTGAAAGAGCAGTTTTGGAACACTCTTTTTGTAGATTCTGCTAGTGTATATTTGGAGCGCTGTGAGGCCTATGTTGGGAAATGAAATATCTTCACCTAAAAACTAGACAGAAGCATTCTCAGAAACTTCTGTGTGATGAGTGCATTCAACTCACAGAATTGAACGTTCCTTTTGATAGAACAGTTTTGAAACACTCCTTTTATAGAATCTTTAAGGGTTTATTTCGAGCGCTTTGAGGCGTATGCTGGAAAAAGATATGTCTTCAAATAACAACTACACAGAAGCATTCTCAGAAACTTCTTTGTGATGAGTGCATTCAACTCACAGACTTGAACCTTCCCTTTGAAAGAGCAGTTTTGAAACACTCTTTTTGTAGAATCTGCAAGTGGATATTTGGAGCGCTTTGGGGCCTAGGCTGGGAAATGAAATATCTTCTCCTAAAAACTAGACAGAAGCATTCTCAGAAACTTCTGTGTAATGAGCGCATTCAACTCACAGACTTCAACGTTCCTTTTGATAGAACAGTTTTGAAACTCACCTTTTGTAGAATCTGCAAGTGTTTATTTCGAGCGCTTTGAGGCCTATGCTGGAAAAGGAAATGTCTTCAAATAACAACTACACAGAAGCATTCTCAGAACCTTCTTTGTGATGAGTGCATTCAACTCACAGACTTGAACCTTCCTTTTGAAACAGCAGTTTTGAAACACTCTTTTTGTAGAATCTACAAATGGATATTTGGAGCGCTTTGGGGCCTAGGCTGGGAAATGAAATATCTTCACCTAAAAACTAGACAGAAGCATTCTCAGAAACTTCTGTGTGATGAGTGCATTCAACTCACAGACTTGAACATTCCTTTTGATAGAGCAGTTTGGAAACACTAATTTTGTAAAATCTGCAAGTGTTTACTTGGAGCCCTTTGAGGCCTATGCTGGAAAAGGAAATATCTTCACATAAAAACTAGACAGAAGCATTCTCAGAAACTTCTCTGTGATGAGTGCATTCTACTCACGGAGTTGAACCTTCTTTTTGATACAAGAGTTTTCAAACACTCTTTTTGTAGAATCTGCAAGTGCATATTTGGAGCTGTTTGAGGCCAACGCTGGAAAAGGAAACATCCTCACATAGAAACTAGACAGAAGCATTCTCAGAAACTTGTTTGTGACGAGTGCATTCAACTCACAGACTTGAGCCTTTCTTTTGAAAGAGCAGTTTTGGAACACTCTTTTTGTAGAATCTGCTAGTGTATATTTGGAGCGCTGTGAGGCCTATGCTGGGAAATGAAATATCTTCACCTAAAAACAAGACAGAAGCATTCTCAGAAACTTCTGTGTGATGAGTGCATTCAACTCACAGACTTGAACGTTCCTTTTGATAGAACAGTTTTGAAACACTCCTTTTGTAGAATCTGCAAGTGTTTATTTGGAGCGCTTTGAGGCGTATGCTGGAAAAGGAAATGTCTTCAAATAACAACTACACAGAAGCATTCTCAGAAACTTCTTTGGGATGAGTGCATTCAACTCACAGACTTGAACCTTCCTTTTGAAAGAGCAGTTTTGAAACACTGTTTTGGTAGAATCTGCAAGTGGATATATGGGGCTCTGTGGGGCCTATGCTGGGAAATGAAATATCTGCACCTAAAAACTAGACAGAAGCATTCTCAGGAACTTCTGTGTGATGAGTGCATTCAACTCACAGACTTCAACGTTCCTTTTGATAGAACAGTTTTGAAACTCTCCTTTTGTAGACTCTGCAAGTGTTTATTTCGAGCGCTTTGAGGCCTACGCTGGAAAACGAAATGTCTTCAAATAACAACTACGCAGAAACATTCTCAGAACATTCTTTGTGATGAGTGCATTCAACTCACAGACTTGAACCTTCCTTTTGAAAGAGCAGTTTTGAAACACTCTTTTTGTAGAATCTGCAAGTGGATATTTGGAGCGCTTCGGGGCCTATGCTGGGAAATGAAATATCTTCACCTAAAAACTAGACAGAAGCATTCTCAGAAACTTCTGTGTGATGAGTGCATTCAACTCACAGAGTTGAACATTCCTTTTGATAGAGCAGTTTGGAAACACTAATTTTGTAAAATCTGCAAGTGTTTATTTGGAACGCTTTGAGGCCTATGCTGGAAAAGGAAATATCTTCACATAAAAACTAGACAGAAGCATTCTCAGAAACTTCTCTGTGATGAGTGCATTCTACTCACAGAGTTGAACCTTCTTTTTGATAGAAGAGTTTTCAAACTCTCTTTTTGTAGAATCTGCAAATGCATATTTGGAGCTGTATGATTCCAACGCTGGGAAAGGAAACATCCTCACATAGAAACTAGACAGAAGCATTCTCAGAAACTTGTTTGTGACGAGTGCATTCAACTCACAGACTTGAACCTTTCTTTTGAAAGAGCAGTTTTGGAACACTCTTTTTGTAGATTCTGCTAGTGTATATTTGGAGCGCTGTGAGGCCTATGTTGGGAAATGAAATATCTTCACCTAAAAACTAGACAGAAGCATTCTCAGAAACTTCTGTGTGATGAGTGCATTCAACTCACAGACTTGAACGTTCCTTTTGATAGAACAGTTTTGAAACACTCCTTTTATAGAATCTTTAAGGGTTTATTTCGAGCGCTTTGAGGCGTATGCTGGAAAAAGATATGTCTTCAAATAACAGCTACACAGAAGCATTCTCAGAAACTTCTTTGTGATGAGTGCATTCAACTCACAGACTTGAACCTTCCCTTTGAAAGAGCAGTTTTGAAACACTCTTTTTGTAGAATCTGCAAGTGGATATTTGGAGCGCTTTGAGGCCTAGGCTGGGAAATGAAATATCTTCACCTAAAAACTAGAGAGAAGCATTCTCAGAAACTTGTTTGTGACGAGTGCATTCAACTCACAGACTTGAGGCTTTCTTTTGAAATAGCAGTTTTGGAACACTCTTTTTGTAGAATCTGCTAGTGTATATTTGGAGCGCTGTGAGGCCTATGCTGGGAAATGAAATATCTTCACCTAAAAACAAGACAGAAGCATTCTCAGAAACTTCTGTGTGATGAGTGCATTCAACTCACAGGCTTGAACGTTCCTTTTGATAGAACAGTTTTGAAACACTCCTTTTGTAGAATCTGCAAGTGTTTATTTGGAGCGCTTTGAGGCGTATGCTGGAAAAGGAAATGTCTTCAAATAACAACTACACAGAAGCATTCTCAGAAACTTCTTTGTGATGAGTGCATTCAACTCACAGACTTGAACCTTCCTTTTGAAAGAGCAGTTTTGAAACACTGTTTTGGTAGAATCTGCAAGTGGATATATGGAGCTCTTTGGGGCCTATGCTGGGAAATGAAATATCTGCACCTAAAAACTAGACAGAAGCATTCTCAGGAACTTCTGTGTGATGAGTGCATTCAACTCACAGACTTCAACGTTCCTTTTGATAGAACAGTTTTGAAACTCTCCTTTTGTAGACTCTGCAAGTGTTTATTTCGAGCGCTTTGAGGCCTACGCTGGAAAACGAAATGTCTTCAAATAACAACTACACAGAAACATTCTCAGAACATTCTTTGTGATGAGTGCATTCAACTCACAGACTTGAACCTTCCTTTTGAAAGAGCAGTTTTGAAACACTCTTTTTGTAGAATCTGCAAGTGGATATTTGGAGCGCTTCGGGGCCTATGCTGGGAAATGAAATATCTTCACCTAAAAACTAGACAGAAGCATTCTCAGAAACTTCTGTGTGATGAGTGCATTCATCTCACAGAGTTGAACATTCCTTTTGATAGAGCAGTTTGGAAACACTAATTTTGTAAAATCTGCAAGTGTTTATTTGGAACGCTTTGAGGCCTATGCTGGAAAAGGAAATATCTTCACATAAAAACTAGACAGAAGCATTCTCAGAAACTTCTCTGTGATGAGTGCATTCTACTCACAGAGTTGAACCTTCTTTTTGATAGAAGAGTTTTCAAACTCTCTTTTTGTAGAATCTGCAAATGCATATTTGGAGCTGTATGATTCCAACGCTGGGAAAGGAAACATCCTCACATAGAAACTAGACAGAAGCATTCTCAGAAACTTGTTTGTGACGAGTGCATTCAACTCACAGACTTGAACCTTTCTTTTGAAAGAGCAGTTTTGGAACACTCTTTTTGTAGATTCTGCTAGTGTATATTTGGAGCGCTGTGAGGCCTATGTTGGGAAATGAAATATCTTCACCTAAAAACTAGACAGAAGCATTCTCAGAAACTTCTGTGTGATGAGTGCATTCAACTCACAGACTTGAACGTTCCTTTTGATAGAACAGTTTTGAAACACTCCTTTTATAGAATCTTTAAGGGTTTATTTCGAGCGCTTTGAGGCGTATGCTGGAAAAAGATATGTCTTCAAATAACAACTACACAGAAGCATTCTCAGAAACTTCTTTGTGATGAGTGCATTCAACTCACAGACTTGAACCTTCCCTTTGAAAGAGCAGTTTTGAAACACTCTTTTTGTAGAATCTGCAAGTGGATATTTGGAGCGCTTTGAGGCCTAGGCTGGGAAATGAAATATCTTCACCTAAAAACTAGACAGAAGCATTCTCAGAAACTTCTGTGTGATGAGCGCATTCAACTCACAGACTTCAACGTTCCTTTTGATAGAACAGTTTTGAAACTCACCTTTTGTAGAATCTGCAAGTGTTTATTTCGAGCGCTTTGAGGCCTATGCTGGAAAAGGAAATGTCTTCAAATAACAACTACACAGAAGCATTCTCAGAACCTTCTTTGTGATGAGTGCATTCAACTCACAGACTTGAACCTTCCTTTTGAAACAGCAGTTTTGAAACACTCTTTTTGTAGAATCTACAAATGGATATTTGGAGCGCTTTGGGGCCTATGCTGGGAAATGAAATATCTTCACCCAAAAACTAGACAGAAGCATTCTCAGAAACTTCTGTGTGATGAGTGCATTCAACTCACAGACTTGAACATTCCTTTTGATAGAGCAGTTTGGAAACACTAATTTTGTAAAATCTGCAAGTGTTTACTTGGAGCGCTTTGAGGCCTATGCTGGAAAAGGAAATATCTTCACATAAAAACTAGACAGAAGCATTCTCAGAAACTTCTCTGTGATGAGTGCATTCTACTCACGGAGTTGAACCTTCTTTTTGATACAAGAGTTTTCAAACACTCTTTTTGTAGAATCTGCAAGTGCATATTTGGAGCTGTTTGAGGCCAACGCTGGAAAAGGAAACATCCTGACATAGAAACTAGACAGAAGCATTCTCAGAAACTTGTTTGTGACGAGTGCATTCAACTCACAGACTTGAGCCTTTCTTTTGAAAGAGCAGTTTTGGAACACTCTTTTTGTAGAATCTGCTAGTGTATATTTGGAGCGCTGTGAGGCCTATGCTGGGAAATGAAATATCTTCACCTAAAAACAAGACAGAAGCATTCTCAGAAACTTCTGTGTGATGAGTGCATTCAACTCACAGACTTGAACGTTCCTTTTGATAGAACAGTTTTGAAACACTCCTTTTGTAGAATCTGCAAGTGTTTATTTGGAGCGCTTTGAGGCGTATGCTGGAAAAGGAAATGTCTTCAAATAACAACTACACAGAAGCATTCTCAGAAACTTCTTTGTGATGAGTGCATTCAACTCACAGACTTGAACCTTCCTTTTGAAAGAGCAGTTTTGAAACACTGTTTTGGTAGAATCTGCAAGTGGATATATGGAGCTCTTTGGGGCCTATGCTGGGAAATGAAATATCTGCACCTAAAAACTAGACAGAAGCATTCTCAGGAACTTCTGTGTGATGAGTGCATTCAACTCACAGACTTCAACGTTCCTTTTGACAGAACAGTTTTGAAACTCTCCTTTTGTAGACTCTGCAAGTGTTTATTTCGAGCGCTTTGAGGCCTACGCTGGAAAACGAAATGTCTTCAAATAACAACTACACAGAAACATTCTCAGAACATTCTTTGTGATGAGTGCATTCAACTCACAGACTTGAACCTTCCTTTTGAAAGAGCAGTTTTGAAACACTCTTTTTGTAGAATCTGCAAGTGGATATTTGGAGCGCTTCGGGGCCTATGCTGGGAAATGAAATATCTTCACCTAAAAACTAGACAGAAGCATTCTCAGAAACTTCTGTGTGATGAGTGCATTCAACTCACAGAGTTGAACATTCCTTTTGATAGAGCAGTTTGGAAACACTAATTTTGTAAAATCTGCAAGTGTTTATTTGGAACGCTTTGAGGCCTATGCTGGAAAAGGAAATATCTTCACATAAAAACTAGACAGAAGCATTCTCAGAAACTTCTCTGTGATGAGTGCATTCTACTCACAGAGTTGAACCTTCTTTTTGATAGAAGAGTTTTCAAACTCTCTTTTTGTAGAATCTGCAAATGCATATTTGGAGCTGTATGATTCCAACGCTGGGAAAGGAAACATCCTCACATAGAAACCAGACAGAAGCATTCTCAGAAACTTGTTTGTGACGAGTGCATTCAACTCACAGACTTGAACCTTTCTTTTGAAAGAGCAGTTTTGGAACACTCTTTTTGTAGATTCTGCTAGTGTATATTTGGAGCGCTGTGAGGCCTATGTTGGGAAATGAAATATCTTCACCTAAAAACTAGACAGAAGCATTCTCAGAAACTTCTGTGTGATGAGTGCATTCAACTCACAGACTTGAACGTTCCTTTTGATAGAACAGTTTTGAAACACTCCTTTTATAGAATCTTTAAGGGTTCATTTCGAGCGCTTTGAGGCGTATGCTGGAAAAAGATATGTCTTCAAATAACAACTACACAGAAGCATTCTCAGAAACTTCTTTGTGATGAGTGCATTCAACTCACAGACTTGAACCTTCCCTTTGAAAGAGCAGTTTTGAAACACTCTTTTTGTAGAATCTGCAAGTGGATATTTGGATCGCTTTGGGGCCTAGGCTGGGAAATGAAATATCTTCACCTAAAAACTAGACAGAAGCATTCTCAGAAACTTCTGTGTGATGAGGGCATTCAACTCTCAGACTTCAACGTTCCTTTTGATAGAACAGTTTTGAAACTCACCTTTTGTAGAATCTGCAAGTGTTTATTTCGAGCGCTTTGAGGCCTATGCTGGAAAAGGAAATGTCTTCAAATAACAACTACACAGAAGCATTCTCAGAACCTTCTTTGTGATGAGTGCATTCAACTCACAGACTTGAACCTTCCTTTTGAAACAGCAGTTTTTAAACACTCTTTTTGTAGCATCTACAAATGGATATTTGGAGCGCTTTGGGGCCTATGCTGGGAAATGAAATATCTTCACCTAAAAACTAGACAGAAGCATTCTCAGAAACTTCTGTGTGATGAGTGCATTCAACTCACAGACTTGAACATTCCTTTTGATAGAGCAGTTTGGAAACACTAATTTTGTAAAATCTGCAAGTGTTTATTTGGAGCGCTTTGAGGCCTATGCTGGAAAAGGAAATATCTTCACATAAAAACTAGACAGAAGCATTCTCAGAAACTTCTCTGTGATGAGTGCATTCTACTCACAGAGTTGAACCTTCTTTTTGATACAAGAGTTTTCAAACACTCTTTTTGTAGAATCTGCAAGTGCATATTTGGAGCTGTTTGAGGCCAACGCTGGAAAAGGAAACATCCTCACATAGAAACTAGACAGAAGCATTCTCAGAAACTTGTTTGTGACGAGTGCATTCAACTCACAGACTTGAGCCTTTCTTTTGAAAGAGCAGTTTTGGAACACTCTTTTTGTAGAATCTGCTAGTGTATATTTGGAGCGCTGTGAGGCCTATGCTGGGAAATGAAATATCTTCACCTAAAAACAAGACAGAAGCATTCTCAGAAACTTCTGTGTGATGAGTGCATTCAACTCACAGACTTGAACGTTCCTTTTGATAGAACAGTTTTGAAACACTCCTTTTGTAGAATCTGCAAGTGTTTATTTGGAGCGCTTTGAGGCGTATGCTGGAAAAGGAAATGTCTTCAAATAACAACTACACAGAAGCATTCTCAGAAACTTCTTTGTGATGAGTGCATTCAACTCACAGACTTGAACCTTCCTTTTGAAAGAGCAGTTTTGAAACACTGTTTTGGTAGAATCTGCAAGTGGATATATGGGGCTCTTTGGGGCCTATGCTGGGAAATGAAATATCTGCACCTAAAAACTAGACAGAAGCATTCTCAGGAACTTCTGTGTGATGAGTGCATTCAACTCACAGACTTCAACGTTCCTTTTGATAGAACAGTTTTGAAACTCTCCTTTTGTAGACTCTGCAAGTGTTTATTTCGAGCGCTTTGAGGCCTACGCTGGAAAACGAAATGTCTTCAAATAACAACTACACAGAAACATTCTCAGAACATTCTTTGTGATGAGTGCATTCAACTCACAGACTTGAACCTTCCTTTTGAAAGAGCAGTTTTGAAACACTCTTTTTGTAGAATCTGCAAGTGGATATTTGGAGCGCTTCGGGGCCTATGCTGGGAAATGAAATATCTTCACCTAAAAACTAGACAGAAGCATTCTCAGAAACTTCTGTGTGATGAGTGCATTCAACTCACAGAGTTGAACATTCCTTTTGATAGAGCAGTTTGGAAACACTAATTTTGTAAAATCTGCAAGTGTTTATTTGGAACGCTTTGAGGCCTATGCTGGAAAAGGAAATATCTTCACATAAAAACTAGACAGAAGCATTCTCAGAAACTTCTCTGTGATGAGTGCATTCTACTCACAGAGTTGAACCTTCTTTTTGATAGAAGAGTTTTCAAACTCTCTTTTTGTAGAATCTGCAAATGCATATTTGGAGCTGTATGATTCCAACGCTGGGAAAGGAAACATCCTCACATAGAAACTAGACAGAAGCATTCTCAGAAACTTGTTTGTGACGAGTGCATTCAACTCACAGACTTGAACCTTTCTTTTGAAAGAGCAGTTTTGGAACACTCTTTTTGTAGATTCTGCTAGTGTATATTTGGAGCGCTGTGAGGCCTATGTTGGGAAATGAAATATCTTCACCTAAAAACTAGACAGAAGCATTCTCAGAAACTTCTGTGTGATGAGTGCATTCAACTCACAGACTTGAACGTTCCTTTTGATAGAACAGTTTTGAAACACTCCTTTTATAGAATCTTTAAGGGTTCATTTCGAGCGCTTTGAGGCGTATGCTGGAAAAAGATATGTCTTCAAATAACAACTACACAGAAGCATTCTCAGAAACTTCTTTGTGATGAGTGCATTCAACTCACAGACTTGAACCTTCCCTTTGAAAGAGCAGTTTTGAAACACTCTTTTTGTAGAATCTGCAAGTGGATATTTGGAGCGCTTTGGGGCCTAGGCTGGGAAATGAAATATCTTCACCTAAAAACTAGACAGAAGCATTCTCAGAAACTTCTGTGTGATGAGCGCATTCAACTCACAGACTTCAACGTTCCTTTTGATAGAACAGTTTTGAAACTCACCTTTTGTAGAATCTGCAAGTGTTTATTTCGAGCGCTTTGAGGCCTATGCTGGAAAAGGAAATGTCTTCAAACAACAACTACACAGAAGCATTCTCAGAACCTTCTTTGTGATGAGTGCATTCAACTCACAGACTTGAACCTTCCTTTTGAAACAGCAGTTTTGAAACACTCTTTTTGTAGCATCTACAAATGGATATTTGGAGCGCTTTGGGGCCTATGCTGGGAAATGAAATATCTTCACCTAAAAACTAGACAGAAGCATTCTCAGAAACTTCTGTGTGATGAGTGCATTCAACTCACAGACTTGAACATTCCTTTTGATAGAGCAGTTTGGAAACACTAATTTTGTAAAATCTGCAAGTGTTTACTTGGAGCGCTTTGAGGCCTATGCTGGAAAAGGAAATATCTTCACATAAAAACTAGACAGAAGCATTCTCAGAAACTTCTCTGTGATGAGTGCATTCTACTCACGGAGTTGAACCTTCTTTTTGATACAAGAGTTTTCAAACACTCTTTTTGTAGAATCTGCAAGTGCATATTTGGAGCTGTTTGAGGCCAACGCTGGAAAAGGAAACATCCTCACATAGAAACTAGACAGAAGCATTCTCAGAAACTTGTTTGTGACGAGTGCATTCAACTCACAGACTTGAGCCTTTCTTTTGAAAGAGCAGTTTTGGAACACTCTTTTTGTAGAATCTGCTAGTGTATATTTGGAGCGCTGTGAGGCCTATGCTGGGAAATGAAATATCTTCACCTAAAAACAAGACAGAAGCATTCTCAGAAACTTCTGTGTGATGAGTGCATTCAACTCACAGACTTGAACGTTCCTTTTGATAGAACAGTTTTGAAACACTCCTTTTGTAGAATCTGCAAGTGTTTATTTGGAGCGCTTTGAGGCGTATGCTGGAAAAGGAAATGTCTTCAAATAACAACTACACAGAAGCATTCTCAGAAACTTCTTTGTGATGAGTGCATTCAACTCACAGACTTGAACCTTCCTTTTGAAAGAGCAGTTTTGAAACACTGTTTTGGTAGAATCTGCAAGTGGATATATGGAGCTCTTTGGGGCCTATGCTGGGAAATGAAATATCTGCACCTAAAAACTAGACAGAAGCATTCTCAGGAACTTCTGTGTGATGAGTGCATTCAACTCACAGACTTCAACGTTCCTTTTGACAGAACAGTTTTGAAACTCTCCTTTTGTAGACTCTGCAAGTGTTTATTTCGAGCGCTTTGAGGCCTACGCTGGAAAACGAAATGTCTTCAAATAACAACTACACAGAAACATTCTCAGAACATTCTTTGTGATGAGTGCATTCAACTCACAGACTTGAACCTTCCTTTTGAAAGAGCAGTTTTGAAACACTCTTTTTGTAGAATCTGCAAGTGGATATTTGGAGCGCTTCGGGGCCTATGCTGGGAAATGAAATATCTTCACCTAAAAACTAGACAGAAGCATTCTCAGAAACTTCTGTGTGATGAGTGCATTCAACTCACAGAGTTGAACATTCCTTTTGATAGAGCAGTTTGGAAACACTAATTTTGTAAAATCTGCAAGTGTTTATTTGGAACGCTTTGAGGCCTATGCTGGAAAAGGAAATATCTTCACATAAAAACTAGACAGAAGCATTCTCAGAAACTTCTCTGTGATGAGTGCATTCTACTCACAGAGTTGAACCTTCTTTTTGATAGAAGAGTTTTCAAACTCTCTTTTTGTAGAATCTGCAAATGCATATTTGGAGCTGTAGGATTCCAACGCTGGGAAAGGAAACATCCTCACATAGAAACTAGACAGAAGCATTCTCAGAAACTTGTTTGTGACGAGTGCATTCAACTCACAGACTTGAACCTTTCTTTTGAAAGAGCAGTTTTGGAACACTCTTTTTGTAGATTCTGCTAGTGTATATTTGGAGCGCTGTGAGGCCTATGTTGGGAAATGAAATATCTTCACCTAAAAACTAGACAGAAGCATTCTCAGAAACTTCTGTGTGATGAGTGCATTCAACTCACAGAATTGAACGTTCCTTTTGATAGAACAGTTTTGAAACACTCCTTTTATAGAATCTTTAAGGGTTTATTTCGAGCGCTTTGAGGCGTATGCTGGAAAAAGATATGTCTTCAAATAACAACTACACAGAAGCATTCTCAGAAACTTCTTTGTGATGAGTGCATTCAACTCACAGACTTGAACCTTCCCTTTGAAAGAGCAGTTTTGAAACACTCTTTTTGTAGAATCTGCAAGTGGATATTTGGAGCGCTTTGGGGCCTAGGCTGGGAAATGAAATATCTTCTCCTAAAAACTAGACAGAAGCATTCTCAGAAACTTCTGTGTAATGAGCGCATTCAACTCACAGACTTCAACGTTCCTTTTGATAGAACAGTTTTGAAACTCACCTTTTGTAGAATCTGCAAGTGTTTATTTCGAGCGCTTTGAGGCCTATGCTGGAAAAGGAAATGTCTTCAAATAACAACTACACAGAAGCATTCTCAGAACCTTCTTTGTGATGAGTGCATTCAACTCACAGACTTGAACCTTCCTTTTGAAACAGCAGTTTTGAAACACTCTTTTTGTAGAATCTACAAATGGATATTTGGAGCGCTTTGGGGCCTATGCTGGGAAATGAAATATCTTCACCTAAAAACTAGACAGAAGCATTCTCAGAAACTTCTGTGTGATGAGTGCATTCAACTCACAGACTTGAACATTCCTTTTGATAGAGCAGTTTGGAAACACTAATTTTGTAAAATCTGCAAGTGTTTACTTGGAGCGCTTTGAGGCCTATGCTGGAAAAGGAAATATCTTCACATAAAAACTAGACAGAAGCATTCTCAGAAACTTCTCTGTGATGAGTGCATTCTACTCACGGAGTTGAACCTTCTTTTTGATACAAGAGTTTTCAAACACTCTTTTTGTAGAATCTGCAAGTGCATATTTGGAGCTGTTTGAGGCCAACGCTGGAAAAGGAAACATCCTCACATAGAAACTAGACAGAAGCATTCTCAGAAACTTGTTTGTGACGAGTGCATTCAACTCACAGACTTGAGCCTTTCTTTTGAAAGAGCAGTTTTGGAACACTCTTTTTGTAGAATCTGCTAGTGTATATTTGGAGCGCTGTGAGGCCTATGCTGGGAAATGAAATATCTTCACCTAAAAACAAGACAGAAGCATTCTCAGAAACTTCTGTGTGATGAGTGCATTCAACTCACAGACTTGAACGTTCCTTTTGATAGAACAGTTTTGAAACACTCCTTTTGTAGAATCTGCAAGTGTTTATTTGGAGCGCTTTGAGGCGTATGCTGGAAAAGGAAATGTCTTCAAATAACAACTACACAGAAGCATTCTCAGAAACTTCTTTGTGATGAGTGCATTCAACTCACAGACTTGAACCTTCCTTTTGAAAGAGCAGTTTTGAAACACTGTTTTGGTAGAATCTGCAAGTGGATATATGGAGCTCTTTGGGGCCTATGCTGGGAAATGAAATATCTGCACCTAAAAACTAGACAGAAGCATTCTCAGGAACTTCTGTGTGATGAGTGCATTCAACTCACAGACTTCAACGTTCCTTTTGATAGAACAGTTTTGAAACTCTCCTTTTGTAGACTCTGCAAGTGTTTATTTCGAGCGCTTTGAGGCCTACGCTGGAAAACGAAATGTCTTCAAATAACAACTACACAGAAACATTCTCAGAACATTCTTTGTGATGAGTGCATTCAACTCACAGACTTGAACCTTCCTTTTGAAAGAGCAGTTTTGAAACACTCTTTTTGTAGAATCTGCAAGTGGATATTTGGAGCGCTTCGGGGCCTATGCTGGGAAATGAAATATCTTCACGTAAAAACTAGACAGAAGCATTCTCAGAAACTTCTGTGTGATGAGTGCATTCAACTCACAGAGTTGAACATTCCTTTTGATAGAGCAGTTTGGAAACACTAATTTTGTAAAATCTGCAAGTGTTTATTTGGAACGCTTTGAGGCCTATGCTGGAAAAGGAAATATCTTCACATAAAAACTAGACAGAAGCATTCTCAGAAACTTCTCTGTGATGAGTGCATTCTACTCACAGAGTTGAACCTTCTTTTTGATAGAAGAGTTTTCAAACTCTCTTTTTGTAGAATCTGCAAATGCATATTTGGAGCTGTATGATTCCAACGCTGGGAAAGGATACATCCTCACATAGAAACTAGACAGAAGCATTCTCAGAAACTTGTTTGTGACGAGTGCATTCAACTCACAGACTTGAGCCTTTCTTTTGAAAGAGCAGTTTTGGAACACTCTTTTTGTAGAATCTGCTAGTGTATATTTGGAGCGCTGTGAGGCCTATGCTGGGAAATGAAATATCTTCACCTAAAAACAAGACAGAAGCATTCTCAGAAACTTCTGTGTGATGAGTGCATTCAACTCACAGACTTGAACGTTCCTTTTGATAGAACAGTTTTGAAACACTCCTTTTGTAGAATCTGCAAGTGTTTATTTGGAGCGCTTTGAGGCGTATGCTGGAAAAGGAAATGTCTTCAAATAACAACTACACAGAAGCATTCTCAGAAACTTCTTTGTGATGAGTGCATTCAACTCACAGACTTGAACCTTCCTTTTGAAAGAGCAGTTTTGAAACACTGTTTTGGTAGAATCTGCAAGTGGATATATGGAGCTCTTTGGGGCCTATGCTGGGAAATTAAATATCTGCACCTAAAAACTAGACAGAAGCATTCTCAGGAACTTCTGTGTGATGAGTGCATTCAACTCACAGACTTCAACGTTCCTTTTGACAGAACAGTTTTGAAACTCTCCTTTTGTAGACTCTGCAAGTGTTTATTTCGAGCGCTTTGAGGCCTACGCTGGAAAACGAAATGTCTTCAAATAACAACTACACAGAAACATTCTCAGAACATTCTTTGTGATGAGTGCATTCAACTCACAGACTTGAACCTTCCTTTTGAAAGAGCAGTTTTGAAACACTCTTTTTGTAGAATCTGCAAGTGGATATTTGGAGCGCTTCGGGGCCTATGCTGGGAAATGAAATATCTTCACCTAAAAACTAGACAGAAGCATTCTCAGAAACTTCTGTGTGATGAGTGCATTCAACTCACAGAGTTGAACATTCCTTTTGATAGAGCAGTTTGGAAACACTAATTTTGTAAAATCTGCAAGTGTTTATTTGGAACGCTTTGAGGCCTATGCTGGAAAAGGAAATATCTTCACATAAAAACTAGACAGAAGCATTCTCAGAAACTTCTCTGTGATGAGTGCATTCTACTCACAGAGTTGAACCTTCTTTTTGATAGAAGAGTTTTCAAACTCTCTTTTTGTAGAATCTGCAAATGCATATTTGGAGCTGTATGATTCCAACGCTGGGAAAGGAAACATCCTCACATAGAAACCAGACAGAAGCATTCTCAGAAACTTGTTTGTGACGAGTGCATTCAACTCACAGACTTGAACCTTTCTTTTGAAAGAGCAGTTTTGGAACACTCTTTTTGTAGATTCTGCTAGTGTATATTTGGAGCGCTGTGAGGCCTATGTTGGGAAATGAAATATCTTCACCTAAAAACTAGACAGAAGCATTCTCAGAAACTTCTGTGTGATGAGTGCATTCAACTCACAGACTTGAACGTTCCTTTTGATAGAACAGTTTTGAAACACTCCTTTTATAGAATCTTTAAGGGTTCATTTCGAGCGCTTTGAGGCGTATGCTGGAAAAAGATATGTCTTCAAATAACAACTACACAGAAGCATTCTCAGAAACTTCTTTGTGATGAGTGCATTCAACTCACAGACTTGAACCTTCCCTTTGAAAGAGCAGTTTTGAAACACTCTTTTTGTAGAATCTGCAAGTGGATATTTGGAGCGCTTTGGGGCCTAGGCTGGGAAATGAAATATCTTCACCTAAAAACTAGACAGAAGCATTCTCAGAAACTTCTGTGTGATGAGGGCATTCAACTCTCAGACTTCAACGTTCCTTTTGATAGAACAGTTTTGAAACTCACCTTTTGTAGAATCTGCAAGTGTTTATTTCGAGCGCTTTGAGGCCTATGCTGGAAAAGGAAATGTCTTCAAATAACAACTACACAGAAGCATTCTCAGAACCTTCTTTGTGATGAGTGCATTCAACTCACAGACTTGAACCTTCCTTTTGAAACAGCAGTTTTGAAACACTCTTTTTGTAGAATCTACAAATGGATATTTGGAGCGCTTTGGGGCCTATGCTGGGAAATGAAATATCTTCACCCAAAAACTAGACAGAAGCATTCTCAGAAACTTCTGTGTGATGAGTGCATTCAACTCACAGACTTGAACATTCCTTTTGATAGAGCAGTTTGGAAACACTAATTTTGTAAAATCTGCAAGTGTTTACTTGGAGCGCTTTGAGGCCTATGCTGGAAAAGGAAATATCTTCACATAAAAACTAGACAGAAGCATTCTCAGAAACTTCTCTGTGATGAGTGCATTCTACTCACGGAGTTGAACCTTCTTTTTGATACAAGAGTTTTCAAACACTCTTTTTGTAGAATCTGCAAGTGCATATTTGGAGCTGTTTGAGGCCAACGCTGGAAAAGGAAACATCCTGACATAGAAACTAGACAGAAGCATTCTCAGAAACTTGTTTGTGACGAGTGCATTCAACTCACAGACTTGAGCCTTTCTTTTGAAAGAGCAGTTTTGGAACACTCTTTTTGTAGAATCTGCTAGTGTATATTTGGAGCGCTGTGAGGCCTATGCTGGGAAATGAAATATCTTCACCTAAAAACAAGACAGAAGCATTCTCAGAAACTTCTGTGTGATGAGTGCATTCAACTCACAGACTTGAACGTTCCTTTTGATAGAACAGTTTTGAAACACTCCTTTTGTAGAATCTGCAAGTGTTTATTTGGAGCGCTTTGAGGCGTATGCTGGAAAAGGAAATGTCTTCAAATAACAACTACACAGAAGCATTCTCAGAAACTTCTTTGTGATGAGTGCATTCAACTCACAGACTTGAACCTTCCTTTTGAAAGAGCAGTTTTGAAACACTGTTTTGGTAGAATCTGCAAGTGGATATATGGAGCTCTTTGGGGCCTATGCTGGGAAATTAAATATCTGCACCTAAAAACTAGACAGAAGCATTCTCAGGAACTTCTGTGTGATGAGTGCATTCAACTCACAGACTTCAACGTTCCTTTTGACAGAAGAGTTTTGAAACTCTCCTTTTGTAGACTCTGCAAGTGTTTATTTCGAGCGCTTTGAGGCCTACGCTGGAAAACGAAATGTCTTCAAATAACAACTACACAGAAACATTCTCAGAACATTCTTTGTGATGAGTGCATTCAACTCACAGACTTGAACCTTCCTTTTGAAAGAGCAGTTTTGAAACACTCTTTTTGTAGAATCTGCAAGTGGATATTTGGAGCGCTTCGGGGCCTATGCTGGGAAATGAAATATCTTCACCTAAAAACTAGACAGAAGCATTCTCAGAAACTTCTGTGTGATGAGTGCATTCAACTCACAGAGTTGAACATTCCTTTTGATAGAGCAGTTTGGAAACACTAATTTTGTAAAATCTGCAAGTGTTTATTTGGAACGCTTTGAGGCCTATGCTGGAAAAGGAAATATCTTCACATAAAAACTAGACAGAAGCATTCTCAGAAACTTCTCTGTGATGAGTGCATTCTACTCACAGAGTTGAACCTTCTTTTTGATAGAAGAGTTTTCAAACTCTCTTTTTGTAGAATCTGCAAATGCATATTTGGAGCTGTATGATTCCAACGCTGGGAAAGGAAACATCCTCACATAGAAACCAGACAGAAGCATTCTCAGAAACTTGTTTGTGACGAGTGCATTCAACTCACAGACTTGAACCTTTCTTTTGAAAGAGCAGTTTTGGAACACTCTTTTTGTAGATTCTGCTAGTGTATATTTGGAGCGCTGTGAGGCCTATGTTGGGAAATGAAATATCTTCACCTAAAAACTAGACAGAAGCATTCTCAGAAACTTCTGTGTGATGAGTGCATTCAACTCACAGACTTGAACGTTCCTTTTGATTGAACAGTTTTGAAACACTCCTTTTATAGAATCTTTAAGGGTTCATTTCGAGCGCTTTGAGGCGTATGCTGGAAAAAGATATGTCTTCAAATAACAACTACACAGAAGCATTCTCAGAAACTTCTTTGTGATGAGTGCATTCAACTCACAGACTTGAACCTTCCCTTTGAAAGAGCAGTTTTGAAACACTCTTTTTGTAGAATCTGCAAGTGGATATTTGGAGCGCTTTGGGGCCTAGGCTGGGAAATGAAATATCTTCACCTAAAAACTAGACAGAAGCATTCTCAGAAACTTCTGTGTGATGAGGGCATTCAACTCTCAGACTTCAACGTTCCTTTTGATAGAACAGTTTTGAAACTCACCTTTTGTAGAATCTGCAAGTGTTTATTTCGAGCGCTTTGAGGCCTATGCTGGAAAAGGAAATGTCTTCAAATAACAACTACACAGAAGCATTCTCAGAACCTTCTTTGTGATGAGTGCATTCAACTCACAGACTTGAACCTTCCTTTTGAAACAGCAGTTTTTAAACACTCTTTTTGTAGCATCTACAAATGGATATTTGGAGCGCTTTGGGGCCCATGCTGGGAAATGAAATATCTTCACCTAAAAACTAGACAGAAGCATTCTCAGAAACTTCTGTGTGATGAGTGCATTCAACTCACAGACTTGAACATTCCTTTTGATAGAGCAGTTTGGAAACACTAATTTTGTAAAATCTGCAAGTGTTTATTTGGAGCGCTTTGAGGCCTATGCTGGAAAAGGAAATATCTTCACATAAAAACTAGACAGAAGCATTCTCAGAAACTTCTCTGTGATGAGTGCATTCTACTCACAGAGTTGAACCTTCTTTTTGATACAAGAGTTTTCAAACACTCTTTTTGTAGAATCTGCAAGTGCATATTTGGAGCTGTTTGAGGCCAACGCTGGAAAAGGAAACATCCTCACATAGAAACTAGACAGAAGCATTCTCAGAAACTTGTTTGTGACGAGTGCATTCAACTCACAGACTTGAGCCTTTCTTTTGAAAGAGCAGTTTTGGAACACTCTTTTTGTAGAATCTGCTAGTGTATATTTGGAGCGCTGTGAGGCCTATGCTGGGAAATGAAATATCTTCACCTAAAAACAAGACAGAAGCATTCTCAGAAACTTCTGTGTGATGAGTGCATTCAACTCACAGACTTGAACGTTCCTTTTGATAGAACAGTTTTGAAACACTCCTTTTGTAGAATCTGCAAGTGTTTATTTGGAGCGCTTTGAGGCGTATGCTGGAAAAGGAAATGTCTTCAAATAACAACTACACAGAAGCATTCTCAGAAACTTCTTTGTGATGAGTGCATTCAACTCACAGACTTGAACCTTCCTTTTGAAAGAGCAGTTTTGAAACACTGTTTTGGTAGAATCTGCAAGTGGATATATGGGGCTCTTTGGGGCCTATGCTGGGAAATGAAATATCTGCACCTAAAAACTAGACAGAAGCATTCTCAGGAACTTCTGTGTGATGAGTGCATTCAACTCACAGACTTCAACGTTCCTTTTGATAGAACAGTTTTGAAACTCTCCTTTTGTAGACTCTGCAAGTGTTTATTTCGAGCGCTTTGAGGCCTACGCTGGAAAACGAAATGTCTTCAAATAACAACTACACAGAAACATTCTCAGAACATTCTTTGTGATGAGTGCATTCAACTCACAGACTTGAACCTTCCTTTTGAAAGAGCAGTTTTGAAACACTCTTTTTGTAGAATCTGCAAGTGGATATTTGAATCGCTTCGGGGCCTATGCTGGGAAATGAAATATCTTCACCTAAAAACTAGACAGAAGCATTCTCAGAAACTTCTGTGTGATGAGTGCATTCAACTCACAGAGTTGAACATTCCTTTTGATAGAGCAGTTTGGAAACACTAATTTTGTAAAATCTGCAAGTGTTTATTTGGAACGCTTTGAGGCCTATGCTGGAAAAGGAAATATCTTCACATAAAAACTAGACAGAAGCATTCTCAGAAACTTCTCTGTGATGAGTGCATTCTACTCACAGAGTTGAACCTTCTTTTTGATAGAAGAGTTTTCAAACTCTCTTTTTGTAGAATCTGCAAATGCATATTTGGAGCTGTATGATTCCAACGCTGGGAAAGGAAACATCCTCACATAGAAACTAGACAGAAGCATTCTCAGAAACTTGTTTGTGACGAGTGCATTCAACTCACAGACTTGAACCTTTCTTTTGAAAGAGCAGTTTTGGAACACTCTTTTTGTAGATTCTGCTAGTGTATATTTGGAGCGCTGTGAGGCCTATGTTGGGAAATGAAATATCTTCACCTAAAAACTAGACAGAAGCATTCTCAGAAACTTCTGTGTGATGAGTGCATTCAACTCACAGACTTGAACGTTCCTTTTGATAGAACAGTTTTGAAACACTCCTTTTATAGAATCTTTAAGGGTTCATTTCGAGCGCTTTGAGGCGTATGCTGGAAAAAGATATGTCTTCAAATAACAACTACACAGAAGCATTCTCAGAAACTTCTTTGTGATGAGTGCATTCAACTCACAGACTTGAACCTTCCCTTTGAAAGAGCAGTTTTGAAACACTCTTTTTGTAGAATCTGCAAGTGGATATTTGGAGCGCTTTGGGGCCTAGGCTGGGAAATGAAATATCTTCACCTAAAAACTAGACAGAAGCATTCTCAGAAACTTCTGTGTGATGAGCGCATTCAACTCACAGACTTCAACGTTCCTTTTGATAGAACAGTTTTGAAACTCACCTTTTGTAGAATCTGCAAGTGTTTATTTCGAGCGCTTTGAGGCCTATGCTGGAAAAGGAAATGTCTTCAAATAACAACTACACAGAAGCATTCTCAGAACCTTCTTTGTGATGAGTGCATTCAACTCACAGACTTGAACCTTCCTTTTGAAACAGCAGTTTTGAAACACTCTTTTTGTAGCATCTACAAATGGATATTTGGAGCGCTTTGGGGCCTATGCTGGGAAATGAAATATCTTCACCTAAAAACTAGACAGAAGCATTCTCAGAAACTTCTGTGTGATGAGTGCATTCAACTCACAGACTTGAACATTCCTTTTGATAGAGCAGTTTGGAAACACTAATTTTGTAAAATCTGCAAGTGTTTACTTGGAGCGCTTTGAGGCCTATGCTGGAAAAGGAAATATCTTCACATAAAAACTAGACAGAAGCATTCTCAGAAACTTCTCTGTGATGAGTGCATTCTACTCACGGAGTTGAACCTTCTTTTTGATACAAGAGTTTTCAAACACTCTTTTTGTAGAATCTGCAAGTGCATATTTGGAGCTGTTTGAGGCCAACGCTGGAAAAGGAAACATCCTCACATAGAAACTAGACAGAAGCATTCTCAGAAACTTGTTTGTGACGAGTGCATTCAACTCACAGACTTGAGCCTTTCTTTTGAAAGAGCAGTTTTGGAACACTCTTTTTGTAGAATCTGCTAGTGTATATTTGGAGCGCTGTGAGGCCTATGCTGGGAAATGAAATATCTTCACCTAAAAACAAGACAGAAGCATTCTCAGAAACTTCTGTGTGATGAGTGCATTCAACTCACAGACTTGAACGTTCCTTTTGATAGAACAGTTTTGAAACACTCCTTTTGTAGAATCTGCAAGTGTTTATTTGGAGCGCTTTGAGGCGTATGCTGGAAAAGGAAATGTCTTCAAATAACAACTACACAGAAGCATTCTCAGAAACTTCTTTGTGATGAGTGCATTCAACTCACAGACTTGAACCTTCCTTTTGAAAGAGCAGTTTTGAAACACTGTTTTGGTAGAATCTGCAAGTGGATATATGGGGCTCTTTGGGACCTATGCTGGGAAATGAAATATCTGCACCTAAAAACTAGACAGAAGCATTCTCAGGAACTTCTGTGTGATGAGTGCATTCAACTCACAGACTTCAACGTTCCTTTTGACAGAACAGTTTTGAAACTCTCCTTTTGTAGACTCTGCAAGTGTTTATTTCGAGCGCTTTGAGGCCTACGCTGGAAAACGAAATGTCTTCAAATAACAACTACACAGAAACATTCTCAGAACATTCTTTGTGATGAGTGCATTCAACTCACAGACTTGAACCTTCCTTTTGAAAGAGCAGTTTTGAAACACTCTTTTTGTAGAATCTGCAAGTGGATATTTGGAGCGCTTCGGGGCCTATGCTGGGAAATGAAATATCTTCACCTAAAAACTAGACAGAAGCATTCTCAGAAACTTCTGTGTGATGAGTGCATTCAACTCACAGAGTTGAACATTCCTTTTGATAGAGCAGTTTGGAAACACTAATTTTGTAAAATCTGCAAGTGTTTATTTGGAACGCTTTGAGGCCTATGCTGGAAAAGGAAATATCTTCACATAAAAACTAGACAGAAGCATTCTCAGAAACTTCTCTGTGATGAGTGCATTCTACTCACAGAGTTGAACCTTCTTTTTGATAGAAGAGTTTTCAAACTCTCTTTTTGTAGAATCTGCAAATGCATATTTGGAGCTGTATGATTCCAACGCTGGGAAAGGAAACATCCTCACATAGAAACCAGACAGAAGCATTCTCAGAAACTTGTTTGTGACGAGTGCATTCAACTCACAGACTTGAACCTTTCTTTTGAAAGAGCAGTTTTGGAACACTCTTTTTGTAGATTCTGCTAGTGTATATTTGGAGCGCTGTGAGGCCTATGTTGGGAAATGAAATATCTTCACCTAAAAACTAGACAGAAGCATTCTCAGAAACTTCTGTGTGATGAGTGCATTCAACTCACAGACTTGAACGTTCCTTTTGATAGAACAGTTTTGAAACACTCCTTTTATAGAATCTTTAAGGGTTCATTTCGAGCGCTTTGAGGCGTATGCTGGAAAAAGATATGTCTT
Organism: Pongo abelii; assembly: GCF_028885655.2. Lineage (NCBI taxonomy): Eukaryota > Metazoa > Chordata > Mammalia > Primates > Hominidae > Pongo > Pongo abelii. The sequence goes on from NC_071992.2 coordinate 49,736,583, forward strand.
CAAATAACAACTACACAGAAGCATTCTCAGAAACTTCTTTGTGATGAGTGCATTCAACTCACAGACTTGAACCTTCCCTTTGAAAGAGCAGTTTTGAAACACTCTTTTTGTAGAATCTGCAAGTGGATATTTGGAGCGCTTTGGGGCCTAGGCTGGGAAATGAAATATCTTCACCTAAAAACTAGACAGAAGCATTCTCAGAAACTTCTGTGTGATGAGGGCATTCAACTCTCAGACTTCAACGTTCCTTTTGATAGAACAGTTTTGAAACTCACCTTTTGTAGAATCTGCAAGTGTTTATTTCGAGCGCTTTGAGGCCTATGCTGGAAAAGGAAATGTCTTCAAATAACAACTACACAGAAGCATTCTCAGAACCTTCTTTGTGATGAGTGCATTCAACTCACAGACTTGAACCTTCCTTTTGAAACAGCAGTTTTGAAACACTCTTTTTGTAGCATCTACAAATGGATATTTGGAGCGCTTTGGGGCCTATGCTGGGAAATGAAATATCTTCACCTAAAAACTAGACAGAAGCATTCTCAGAAACTTCTGTGTGATGAGTGCATTCAACTCACAGACTTGAACATTCCTTTTGATAGAGCAGTTTGGAAACACTAATTTTGTAAAATCTGCAAGTGTTTATTTGGAGCGCTTTGAGGCCTATGCTGGAAAAGGAAATATCTTCACATAAAAACTAGACAGAAGCATTCTCAGAAACTTCTCTGTGATGAGTGCATTCTACTCACAGAGTTGAACCTTCTTTTTGATACAAGAGTTTTCAAACACTCTTTTTGTAGAATCTGCAAGTGCATATTTGGAGCTGTTTGAGGCCAACGCTGGAAAAGGAAACATCCTCACATAGAAACTAGACAGAAGCATTCTCAGAAACTTGTTTGTGACGAGTGCATTCAACTCACAGACTTGAGCCTTTCTTTTGAAAGAGCAGTTTTGGAACACTCTTTTTGTAGAATCTGCTAGTGTATATTTGGAGCGCTGTGAGGCCTATGCTGGGAAATGAAATATCTTCACCTAAAAACAAGACAGAAGCATTCTCAGAAACTTCTGTGTGATGAGTGCATTCAACTCACAGACTTGAACGTTCCTTTTGATAGAACAGTTTTGAAACACTCCTTTTGTAGAATCTGCAAGTGTTTATTTGGAGCGCTTTGAGGCGTATGCTGGAAAAGGAAATGTCTTCAAATAACAACTACACAGAAGCATTCTCAGAAACTTCTTTGTGATGAGTGCATTCAACTCACAGACTTGAACCTTCCTTTTGAAAGAGCAGTTTTGAAACACTGTTTTGGTAGAATCTGCAAGTGGATATATGGGGCTCTTTGGGGCCTATGCTGGGAAATGAAATATCTGCACCTAAAAACTAGACAGAAGCATTCTCAGGAACTTCTGTGTGATGAGTGCATTCAACTCACAGACTTCAACGTTCCTTTTGATAGAACAGTTTTGAAACTCTCCTTTTGTAGACTCTGCAAGTGTTTATTTCGAGCGCTTTGAGGCCTACGCTGGAAAACGAAATGTCTTCAAATAACAACTACACAGAAACATTCTCAGAACATTCTTTGTGATGAGTGCATTCAACTCACAGACTTGAACCTTCCTTTTGAAAGAGCAGTTTTGAAACACTCTTTTTGTAGAATCTGCAAGTGGATATTTGGAGCGCTTCGGGGCCTATGCTGGGAAATGAAATATCTTCACCTAAAAACTAGACAGAAGCATTCTCAGAAACTTCTGTGTGATGAGTGCATTCAACTCACAGAGTTGAACATTCCTTTTGATAGAGCAGTTTGGAAACACTAATTTTGTAAAATCTGCAAGTGTTTATTTGGAACGCTTTGAGGCCTATGCTGGAAAAGGAAATATCTTCACATAAAAACTAGACAGAAGCATTCTCAGAAACTTCTCTGTGATGAGTGCATTCTACTCACAGAGTTGAACCTTCTTTTTGATAGAAGAGTTTTCAAACTCTCTTTTTGTAGAATCTGCAAATGCATATTTGGAGCTGTATGATTCCAACGCTGGGAAAGGAAACATCCTCACATAGAAACTAGACAGAAGCATTCTCAGAAACTTGTTTGTGACGAGTGCATTCAACTCACAGACTTGAACCTTTCTTTTGAAAGAGCAGTTTTGGAACACTCTTTTTGTAGATTCTGCTAGTGTATATTTGGAGCGCTGTGAGGCCTATGTTGGGAAATGAAATATCTTCACCTAAAAACTAGACAGAAGCATTCTCAGAAACTTCTGTGTGATGAGTGCATTCAACTCACAGACTTGAACGTTCCTTTTGATAGAACAGTTTTGAAACACTCCTTTTATAGAATCTTTAAGGGTTCATTTCGAGCGCTTTGAGGCGTATGCTGGAAAAAGATATGTCTTCAAATAACAACTACACAGAAGCATTCTCAGAAACTTCTTTGTGATGAGTGCATTCAACTCACAGACTTGAACCTTCCCTTTGAAAGAGCAGTTTTGAAACACTCTTTTTGTAGAATCTGCAAGTGGATATTTGGAGCGCTTTGGGGCCTAGGCTGGGAAATGAAATATCTTCACCTAAAAACTAGACAGAAGCATTCTCAGAAACTTCTGTGTGATGAGGGCATTCAACTCTCAGACTTCAACGTTCCTTTTGATAGAACAGTTTTGAAACTCACCTTTTGTAGAATCTGCAAGTGTTTATTTCGAGCGCTTTGAGGCCTATGCTGGAAAAGGAAATGTCTTCAAATAACAACTACACAGAAGCATTCTCAGAACCTTCTTTGTGATGAGTGCATTCAACTCACAGACTTGAACCTTCCTTTTGAAACAGCAGTTTTGAAACACTCTTTTTGTAGCATCTACAAATGGATATTTGGAGCGCTTTGGGGCCTATGCTGGGAAATGAAATATCTTCACCTAAAAACTAGACAGAAGCATTCTCAGAAACTTCTGTGTGATGAGTGCATTCAACTCACAGACTTGAACATTCCTTTTGATAGAGCAGTTTGGAAACACTAATTTTGTAAAATCTGCAAGTGTTTATTTGGAGCGCTTTGAGGCCTATGCTGGAAAAGGAAATATCTTCACATAAAAACTAGACAGAAGCATTCTCAGAAACTTCTCTGTGATGAGTGCATTCTACTCACAGAGTTGAACCTTCTTTTTGATACAAGAGTTTTCAAACACTCTTTTTGTAGAATCTGCAAGTGCATATTTGGAGCTGTTTGAGGCCAACGCTGGAAAAGGAAACATCCTCACATAGAAACTAGACAGAAGCATTCTCAGAAACTTGTTTGTGACGAGTGCATTCAACTCACAGACTTGAGCCTTTCTTTTGAAAGAGCAGTTTTGGAACACTCTTTTTGTAGAATCTGCTAGTGTATATTTGGAGCGCTGTGAGGCCTATGCTGGGAAATGAAATATCTTCACCTAAAAACAAGACAGAAGCATTCTCAGAAACTTCTGTGTGATGAGTGCATTCAACTCACAGACTTGAACGTTCCTTTTGATAGAACAGTTTTGAAACACTCCTTTTGTAGAATCTGCAAGTGTTTATTTGGAGCGCTTTGAGGCGTATGCTGGAAAAGGAAATGTCTTCAAATAACAACTACACAGAAGCATTCTCAGAAACTTCTTTGTGATGAGTGCATTCAACTCACAGACTTGAACCTTCCTTTTGAAAGAGCAGTTTTGAAACACTGTTTTGGTAGAATCTGCAAGTGGATATATGGGGCTCTTTGGGGCCTATGCTGGGAAATGAAATATCTGCACCTAAAAACTAGACAGAAGCATTCTCAGGAACTTCTGTGTGATGAGTGCATTCAACTCACAGACTTCAACGTTCCTTTTGATAGAACAGTTTTGAAACTCTCCTTTTGTAGACTCTGCAAGTGTTTATTTCGAGCGCTTTGAGGCCTACGCTGGAAAACGAAATGTCTTCAAATAACAACTACACAGAAACATTCTCAGAACATTCTTTGTGATGAGTGCATTCAACTCACAGACTTGAACCTTCCTTTTGAAAGAGCAGTTTTGAAACACTCTTTTTGTAGAATCTGCAAGTGGATATTTGGAGCGCTTCGGGGCCTATGCTGGGAAATGAAATATCTTCACCTAAAAACTAGACAGAAGCATTCTCAGAAACTTCTGTGTGATGAGTGCATTCAACTCACAGAGTTGAACATTCCTTTTGATAGAGCAGTTTGGAAACACTAATTTTGTAAAATCTGCAAGTGTTTATTTGGAACGCTTTGAGGCCTATGCTGGAAAAGGAAATATCTTCACATAAAAACTAGACAGAAGCATTCTCAGAAACTTCTCTGTGATGAGTGCATTCTACTCACAGAGTTGAACCTTCTTTTTGATAGAAGAGTTTTCAAACTCTCTTTTTGTAGAATCTGCAAATGCATATTTGGAGCTGTATGATTCCAACGCTGGGAAAGGAAACATCCTCACATAGAAACTAGACAGAAGCATTCTCAGAAACTTGTTTGTGACGAGTGCATTCAACTCACAGACTTGAACCTTTCTTTTGAAAGAGCAGTTTTGGAACACTCTTTTTGTAGATTCTGCTAGTGTATATTTGGAGCGCTGTGAGGCCTATGTTGGGAAATGAAATATCTTCACCTAAAAACTAGACAGAAGCATTCTCAGAAACTTCTGTGTGATGAGTGCATTCAACTCACAGACTTGAACGTTCCTTTTGATAGAACAGTTTTGAAACACTCCTTTTATAGAATCTTTAAGGGTTCATTTCGAGCGCTTTGAGGCGTATGCTGGAAAAAGATATGTCTTCAAATAACAACTACACAGAAGCATTCTCAGAAACTTCTTTGTGATGAGTGCATTCAACTCACAGACTTGAACCTTCCCTTTGAAAGAGCAGTTTTGAAACACTCTTTTTGTAGAATCTGCAAGTGGATATTTGGAGCGCTTTGGGGCCTAGGCTGGGAAATGAAATATCTTCACCTAAAAACTAGACAGAAGCATTCTCAGAAACTTCTGTGTGATGAGGGCATTCAACTCTCAGACTTCAAAGTTCCTTTTGATAGAACAGTTTTGAAACTCACCTTTTGTAGAATCTGCAAGTGTTTATTTCGAGCGCTTTGAGGCCTATGCTGGAAAAGGAAATGTCTTCAAATAACAACTACACAGAAGCATTCTCAGAACCTTCTTTGTGATGAGTGCATTCAACTCACAGACTTGAACCTTCCTTTTGAAACAGCAGTTTTGAAACACTCTTTTTGTAGCATCTACAAATGGATATTTGGAGCGCTTTGGGGCCTATGCTGGGAAATGAAATATCTTCACCTAAAAACTAGACAGAAGCATTCTCAGAAACTTCTGTGTGATGAGTGCATTCAACTCACAGACTTGAACATTCCTTTTGATAGAGCAGTTTGGAAACACTAATTTTGTAAAATCTGCAAGTGTTTATTTGGAGCGCTTTGAGGCCTATGCTGGAAAAGGAAATATCTTCACATAAAAACTAGACAGAAGCATTCTCAGAAACTTCTCTGTGATGAGTGCATTCTACTCACAGAGTTGAACCTTCTTTTTGATACAAGAGTTTTCAAACACTCTTTTTGTAGAATCTGCAAGTGCATATTTGGAGCTGTTTGAGGCCAACGCTGGAAAAGGAAACATCCTCACATAGAAACTAGACAGAAGCATTCTCAGAAACTTGTTTGTGACGAGTGCATTCAACTCACAGACTTGAGCCTTTCTTTTGAAAGAGCAGTTTTGGAACACTCTTTTTGTAGAATCTGCTAGTGTATATTTGGAGCGCTGTGAGGCCTATGCTGGGAAATGAAATATCTTCACCTAAAAACAAGACAGAAGCATTCTCAGAAACTTCTGTGTGATGAGTGCATTCAACTCACAGACTTGAACGTTCCTTTTGATAGAACAGTTTTGAAACACTCCTTTTGTAGAATCTGCAAGTGTTTATTTGGAGCGCTTTGAGGCGTATGCTGGAAAAGGAAATGTCTTCAAATAACAACTACACAGAAGCATTCTCAGAAACTTCTTTGTGATGAGTGCATTCAACTCACAGACTTGAACCTTCCTTTTGAAAGAGCAGTTTTGAAACACTGTTTTGGTAGAATCTGCAAGTGGATATATGGGGCTCTTTGGGGCCTATGCTGGGAAATGAAATATCTGCACCTAAAAACTAGACAGAAGCATTCTCAGGAACTTCTGTGTGATGAGTGCATTCAACTCACAGACTTCAACGTTCCTTTTGATAGAACAGTTTTGAAACTCTCCTTTTGTAGACTCTGCAAGTGTTTATTTCGAGCGCTTTGAGGCCTACGCTGGAAAACGAAATGTCTTCAAATAACAACTACACAGAAACATTCTCAGAACATTCTTTGTGATGAGTGCATTCAACTCACAGACTTGAACCTTCCTTTTGAAAGAGCAGTTTTGAAACACTCTTTTTGTAGAATCTGCAAGTGGATATTTGGAGCGCTTCGGGGCCTATGCTGGGAAATGAAATATCTTCACCTAAAAACTAGACAGAAGCATTCTCAGAAACTTCTGTGTGATGAGTGCATTCAACTCACAGAGTTGAACATTCCTTTTGATAGAGCAGTTTGGAAACACTAATTTTGTAAAATCTGCAAGTGTTTATTTGGAACGCTTTGAGGCCTATGCTGGAAAAGGAAATATCTTCACATAAAAACTAGACAGAAGCATTCTCAGAAACTTCTCTGTGATGAGTGCATTCTACTCACAGAGTTGAACCTTCTTTTTGATAGAAGAGTTTTCAAACTCTCTTTTTGTAGAATCTGCAAATGCATATTTGGAGCTGTATGATTCCAACGCTGGGAAAGGAAACATCCTCACATAGAAACTAGACAGAAGCATTCTCAGAAACTTGTTTGTGACGAGTGCATTCAACTCACAGACTTGAACCTTTCTTTTGAAAGAGCAGTTTTGGAACACTCTTTTTGTAGATTCTGCTAGTGTATATTTGGAGCGCTGTGAGGCCTATGTTGGGAAATGAAATATCTTCACCTAAAAACTAGACAGAAGCATTCTCAGAAACTTCTGTGTGATGAGTGCATTCAACTCACAGACTTGAACGTTCCTTTTGATAGAACAGTTTTGAAACACTCCTTTTATAGAATCTTTAAGGGTTCATTTCGAGCGCTTTGAGGCGTATGCTGGAAAAAGATATGTCTTCAAATAACAACTACACAGAAGCATTCTCAGAAACTTCTTTGTGATGAGTGCATTCAACTCACAGACTTGAACCTTCCCTTTGAAAGAGCAGTTTTGAAACACTCTTTTTGTAGAATCTGCAAGTGGATATTTGGAGCGCTTTGGGGCCTAGGCTGGGAAATGAAATATCTTCACCTAAAAACTAGACAGAAGCATTCTCAGAAACTTCTGTGTGATGAGTGCATTCAACTCACAGACTTCAACGTTCCTTTTGATAGAACAGTTTTGAAACTCACCTTTTGTAGAATCTGCAAGTGTTTATTTCGAGCGCTTTGAGGCCTATGCTGGAAAAGGAAATGTCTTCAAATAACAACTACACAGAAGCATTCTCAGAACCTTCTTTGTGATGAGTGCATTCAACTCACAGACTTGAACCTTCCTTTTGAAAGAGCAGTTTTGAAACACTCTTTTTGTAGAATCTGCAAGTGGATATTTGGAGCGCTTCGGGGCCTATGCTGGGAAATGAAATATCTTCACCTAAAAACTAGACAGAAGCATTCTCAGAAACTTCTGTGTGATGAGTGCATTCAACTCACAGAGTTGAACATTCCTTTTGATAGAGCAGTTTGGAAACACTAATTTTGTAAAATCTGCAAGTGTTTATTTGGAACGCTTTGAGGCCTATGCTGGAAAAGGAAATATCTTCACATAAAAACTAGACAGAAGCATTCTCAGAAACTTCTCTGTGATGAGTGCATTCTACTCACAGAGTTGAACCTTCTTTTTGATAGAAGAGTTTTCAAACTCTCTTTTTGTAGAATCTGCAAATGCATATTTGGAGCTGTAGGATTCCAACGCTGGGAAAGGAAACATCCTCACATAGAAACTAGACAGAAGCATTCTCAGAAACTTGTTTGTGACGAGTGCATTCAACTCACAGACTTGAACCTTTCTTTTGAAAGAGCAGTTTTGGAACACTCTTTTTGTAGCTTCTGCTAGTGTATATTTGGAGCGCTGTGAGGCCTATGTTGGGAAATGAAATATCTTCACCTAAAAACTAGACAGAAGCATTCTCAGAAACTTCTGTGTGATGAGTGCATTCAACTCACAGAATTGAACGTTCCTTTTGATAGAACAGTTTTGAAACACTCCTTTTATAGAATCTTTAAGGGTTTATTTCGAGCGCTTTGAGGCGTATGCTGGAAAAAGATGTGTCTTCAAATAACAACTACACAGAAGCATTCTCAGAAACTTCTTTGTGATGAGTGCATTCAACTCACAGACTTGAACCTTCCCTTTGAAAGAGCAGTTTTGAAACACTCTTTTTGTAGAATCTGCAAGTGGATATTTGGAGCGCTTTGGGGCCTAGGCTGGGAAATGAAATATCTTCACCTAAAAACTAGACAGAAGCATTCTCAGAAACTTCTGTGTGATGAGCGCATTCAACTCACAGACTTCAACGTTCCTTTTGATAGAACAGTTTTGAAACTCACCTTTTGTAGAATCTGCAAGTGTTTATTTCGAGCGCTTTGAGGCCTATGCTGGAAAAGGAAATGTCTTCAAATAACAACTACACAGAAGCATTCTCAGAACCTTCTTTGTGATGAGTGCATTCAACTCACAGACTTGAACCTTCCTTTTGAAACAGCAGTTTTGAAACACTCTTTTTGTAGAATCTACAAATGGATATTTGGAGCGCTTTGGGGCCTATGCTGGGAAATGAAATATCTTCACCTAAAAACTAGACAGAAGCATTCTCAGAAACTTCTGTGTGATGAGTGCATTCAACTCACAGACTTGAACATTCCTTTTGATAGAGCAGTTTGGAAACACTAATTTTGTAAAATCTGCAAGTGTTTACTTGGAGCGCTTTGAGGCCTATGCTGGAAAAGGAAATATCTTCACATAAAAACTAGACAGAAGCATTCTCAGAAACTTCTCTGTGATGAGTGCATTCTACTCACGGAGTTGAACCTTCTTTTTGATACAAGAGTTTTCAAACACTCTTTTTGTAGAATCTGCAAGTGCATATTTGGAGCTGTTTGAGGCCAACGCTGGAAAAGGAAACATCCTCACATAGAAACTAGACAGAAGCATTCTCAGAAACTTGTTTGTGACGAGTGCATTCAACTCACAGACTTGAGCCTTTCTTTTGAAAGAGCAGTTTTGGAACACTCTTTTTGTAGAATCTGCTAGTGTATATTTGGAGCGCTGTGAGGCCTATGCTGGGAAATGAAATATCTTCACCTAAAAACAAGACAGAAGCATTCTCAGAAACTTCTGTGTAATGAGTGCATTCAACTCACAGACTTGAACGTTCCTTTTGATAGAACAGTTTTGAAACACTCCTTTTGTAGAATCTGCAAGTGTTTATTTGGAGCGCTTTGAGGCGTATGCTGGAAAAGGAAATGTCTTCAAATAACAACTACACAGAAGCATTCTCAGAAACTTCTTTGTGATGAGTGCATTCAACTCACAGACTTGAACCTTCCTTTTGAAAGAGCAGTTTTGAAACACTGTTTTGGTAGAATCTGCAAGTGGATATATGGAGCTCTTTGGGGCCTATGCTGGGAAATGAAATATCTGCACCTAAAAACTAGACAGAAGCATTCTCAGGAACTTCTGTGTGATGAGTGCATTCAACTCACAGACTTCAACGTTCCTTTTGATAGAACAGTTTTGAAACTCTCCTTTTGTAGACTCTGCAAGTGTTTATTTCGAGCGCTTTGAGGCCTACGCTGGAAAACGAAATGTCTTCAAATAACAACTACACAGAAACATTCTCAGAACATTCTTTGTGATGAGTGCATTCAACTCACAGACTTGAACCTTCCTTTTGAAAGAGCAGTTTTGAAACACTCTTTTTGTAGAATCTGCAAGTGGATATTTGGAGCGCTTCGGGGCCTATGCTGGGAAATGAAATATCTTCACCTAAAAACTAGACAGAAGCATTCTCAGAAACTTCTGTGTGATGAGTGCATTCAACTCACAGAGTTGAACATTCCTTTTGATAGAGCAGTTTGGAAACACTAATTTTGTAAAATCTGCAAGTGTTTATTTGGAACGCTTTGAGGCCTATGCTGGAAAAGGAAATATCTTCACATAAAAACTAGACAGAAGCATTCTCAGAAACTTCTCTGTGATGAGTGCATTCTACTCACAGAGTTGAACCTTCTTTTTGATAGAAGAGTTTTCAAACTCTCTTTTTGTAGAATCTGCAAATGCATATTTGGAGCTGTATGATTCCAACGCTGGGAAAGGAAACATCCTCACATAGAAACTAGACAGAAGCATTCTCAGAAACTTGTTTGTGACGAGTGCATTCAACTCACAGACTTGAACCTTTCTTTTGAAAGAGCAGTTTTGGAACACTCTTTTTGTAGATTCTGCTAGTGTATATTTGGAGCGCTGTGAGGCCTATGTTGGGAAATGAAATATCTTCACCTAAAAACTAGACAGAAGCATTCTCAGAAACTTCTGTGTGATGAGTGCATTCAACTCACAGACTTGAACGTTCCTTTTGATAGAACAGTTTTGAAACACTCCTTTTATAGAATCTTTAAGGGTTTATTTCGAGCGCTTTGAGGCGTATGCTGGAAAAAGATATGTCTTCAAATAACAACTACACAGAAGCATTCTCAGAAACTTCTTTGTGATGAGTGCATTCAACTCACAGACTTGAACCTTCCCTTTGAAAGAGCAGTTTTGAAACACTCTTTATGTAGAATCTGCAAGTGGATATTTGGAGCGCTTTGAGGCCTAGGCTGGGAAATGAAATATCTTCACCTAAAAACTAGACAGAAGCATTCTCAGAAACTTGTTTGTGACGAGTGCATTCAACTCACAGACTTGAGCCTTTCTTTTGAAAGAGCAGTTTTGGAACACTCTTTTTGTAGAGTCTGCTAGTGTATATTTGGAGCGCTGTGAGGCCTATGCTGGGAAATGAAATATCTTCACCTAAAAACAAGACAGAAGCATTCTCAGAAACTTCTGTGTGATGAGTGCATTCAACTCACAGACTTGAACGTTCCTTTTGATAGAACAGTTTTGAAACACTCCTTTTGTAGAATCTGCAAGTGTTTATTTGGAGCGCTTTGAGGCGTATGCTGGAAAAGGAAATGTCTTCAAATAACAACTACACAGAAGCATTCTCAGAAACTTCTTTGTGATGAGTGCATTCAACTCACAGACTTGAACCTTCCTTTTGAAAGAGCAGTTTTGAAACACTGTTTTGGTAGAATCTGCAAGTGGATATATGGAGCTCTTTGGGGCCTATGCTGGGAAATGAAATATCTGCACCTAAAAACTAGACAGAAGCATTCTCAGGAACTTCTGTGTGATGAGTGCATTCAACTCACAGACTTCAACGTTCCTTTTGATAGAACAGTTTTGAAACTCTCCTTTTGTAGACTCTGCAAGTGTTTATTTCGAGCGCTTTGAGGCCTACGCTGGAAAACGAAATGTCTTCAAATAACAACTACACAGAAACATTCTCAGAACATTCTTTGTGATGAGTGCATTCAACTCACAGACTTGAACCTTCCTTTTGAAAGAGCAGTTTTGAAACACTCTTTTTGTAGAATCTGCAAGTGGATATTTGGAGCGCTTCGGGGCCTATGCTGGGAAATGAAATATCTTCACCTAAAAACTAGACAGAAGCATTCTCAGAAACTTCTGTGTGATGAGTGCATTCAACTCACAGAGTTGAACATTCCTTTTGATAGAGCAGTTTGGAAACACTAATTTTGTAAAATCTGCAAGTGTTTATTTGGAACGCTTTGAGGCCTATGCTGGAAAAGGAAATATCTTCACATAAAAACTAGACAGAAGCATTCTCAGAAACTTCTCTGTGATGAGTGCATTCTACTCACAGAGTTGAACCTTCTTTTTGATAGAAGAGTTTTCAAACTCTCTTTTTGTAGAATCTGCAAATGCATATTTGGAGCTGTATGATTCCAACGCTGGGAAAGGAAACATCCTCACATAGAAACTAGACAGAAGCATTCTCAGAAACTTGTTTGTGACGAGTGCATTCAACTCACAGACTTGAACCTTTCTTTTGAAAGAGCAGTTTTGGAACACTCTTTTTGTAGATTCTGCTAGTGTATATTTGGAGCGCTGTGAGGCCTATGTTGGGAAATGAAATATCTTCACCTAAAAACTAGACAGAAGCATTCTCAGAAACTTCTGTGTGATGAGTGCATTCAACTCACAGAATTGAACGTTCCTTTTGATAGAACAGTTTTGAAACACTCCTTTTATAGAATCTTTAAGGGTTTATTTCGAGCGCTTTGAGGCGTATGCTGGAAAAAGATATGTCTTCAAATAACAACTACACAGAAGCATTCTCAGAAACTTCTTTGTGATGAGTGCATTCAACTCACAGACTTGAACCTTCCCTTTGAAAGAGCAGTTTTGAAACACTCTTTTTGTAGAATCTGCAAGTGGATATTTGGAGCGCTTTGGGGCCTAGGCTGGGAAATGAAATATCTTCACCTAAAAACTAGACAGAAGCATTCTCAGAAAGTTCTGTGTGATGAGCGCATTCAACTCACAGACTTCAACGTTCCTTTTGATAGAACAGTTTTGAAACTCACCTTTTGTAGAATCTGCAAGTGTTTATTTCGAGCGCTTTGAGGCCTATGCTGGAAAAGGAAATGTCTTCAAATAACAACTACACAGAAGCATTCTCAGAACCTTCTTTGTGATGAGTGCATTCAACTCACAGACTTGAACCTTCCTTTTGAAACAGCAGTTTTGAAACACTCTTTTTGTAGAATCTACAAATGGATATTTGGAGCGCTTTGGGGCCTATGCTGGGAAATGAAATATCTTCACCTAAAAACTAGACAGAAGCATTCTCAGAAACTTCTGTGTGATGAGTGCATTCAACTCACAGACTTGAACATTCCTTTTGATAGAGCAGTTTGGAAACACTAATTTTGTAAAATCTGCAAGTGTTTACTTGGAGCGCTTTGAGGCCTATGCTGGAAAAGGAAATATCTTCACATAAAAACTAGACAGAAGCATTCTCAGAAACTTCTCTGTGATGAGTGCATTCTACTCACGGAGTTGAACCTTCTTTTTGATACAAGAGTTTTCAAACACTCTTTTTGTAGAATCTGCAAGTGCATATTTGGAGCTGTTTGAGGCCAACGCTGGAAAAGGAAACATCCTCACATAGAAACTAGACAGAAGCATTCTCAGAAACTTGTTTGTGACGAGTGCATTCAACTCACAGACTTGAGCCTTTCTTTTGAAAGAGCAGTTTTGGAACACTCTTTTTGTAGAATCTGCTAGTGTATATTTGGAGCGCTGTGAGGCCTATGCTGGGAAATGAAATATCTTCACCTAAAAACAAGACAGAAGCATTCTCAGAAACTTCTGTGTGATGAGTGCATTCAACTCACAGACTTGAACGTTCCTTTTGATAGAACAGTTTTGAAACACTCCTTTTGTAGAATCTGCAAGTGTTTATTTGGAGCGCTTTGAGGCGTATGCTGGAAAAGGAAATGTCTTCAAATAACAACTACACAGAAGCATTCTCAGAAACTTCTTTGTGATGAGTGCATTCAACTCACAGACTTGAACCTTCCTTTTGAAAGAGCAGTTTTGAAACACTGTTTTGGTAGAATCTGCAAGTGGATATATGGAGCTCTTTGGGGCCTATGCTGGGAAATGAAATATCTGCACCTAAAAACTAGACAGAAGCATTCTCAGGAACTTCTGTGTGATGAGTGCATTCAACTCACAGACTTCAACGTTCCTTTTGATAGAACAGTTTTGAAACTCTCCTTTTGTAGACTCTGCAAGTGTTTATTTCGAGCGCTTTGAGGCCTACGCTGGAAAACGAAATGTCTTCAAATAACAACTACACAGAAACATTCTCAGAACATTCTTTGTGATGAGTGCATTCAACTCACAGACTTGAACCTTCCTTTTGAAAGAGCAGTTTTGAAACACTCTTTTTGTAGAATCTGCAAGTGGATATTTGGAGCGCTTCGGGGCCTATGCTGGGAAATGAAATATCTTCACCTAAAAACTAGACAGAAGCATTCTCAGAAACTTCTGTGTGATGAGTGCATTCAACTCACAGAGTTGAACATTCCTTTTGATAGAGCAGTTTGGAAACACTAATTTTGTAAAATCTGCAAGTGTTTATTTGGAACGCTTTGAGGCCTATGCTGGAAAAGGAAATATCTTCACATAAAAACTAGACAGAAGCATTCTCAGAAACTTCTCTGTGATGAGTGCATTCTACTCACAGAGTTGAACCTTCTTTTTGATAGAAGAGTTTTCAAACTCTCTTTTTGTAGAATCTGCAAATGCATATTTGGAGCTGTATGATTCCAACGCTGGGAAAGGAAACATCCTCACATAGAAACTAGACAGAAGCATTCTCAGAAACTTGTTTGTGACGAGTGCATTCAACTCACAGACTTGAACCTTTCTTTTGAAAGAGCAGTTTTGGAACACTCTTTTTGTAGATTCTGCTAGTGTATATTTGGAGCGCTGTGAGGCCTATGTTGGGAAATGAAATATCTTCACCTAAAAACTAGACAGAAGCATTCTCAGAAACTTCTGTGTGATGAGTGCATTCAACTCACAGACTTGAACGTTCCTTTTGATAGAACAGTTTTGAAACACTCCTTTTATAGAATCTTTAAGGGTTCATTTCGAGCGCTTTGAGGCGTATGCTGGAAAAAGATATGTCTTCAAATAACAACTACACAGAAGCATTCTCAGAAACTTCTTTGTGATGAGTGCATTCAACTCACAGACTTGAACCTTCCCTTTGAAAGAGCAGTTTTGAAACACTCTTTTTGTAGAATCTGCAAGTGGATATTTGGAGCGCTTTGGGGCCTAGGCTGGGAAATGAAATATCTTCACCTAAAAACTAGACAGAAGCATTCTCAGAAACTTCTGTGTGATGAGTGCATTCAACTCTCAGACTTCAACGTTCCTTTTGATAGAACAGTTTTGAAACTCACCTTTTGTAGAATCTGCAAGTGTTTATTTCGAGCGCTTTGAGGCCTATGCTGGAAAAGGAAATGTCTTCAAATAACAACTACACAGAAGCATTCTCAGAACCTTCTTTGTGATGAGTGCATTCAACTCACAGACTTGAACCTTCCTTTTGAAACAGCAGTTTTGAAACACTCTTTTTGTAGCAACTACAAATGGATATTTGGAGCGCTTTGGGGCCTATGCTGGGAAATGAAATATCTTCACCTAAAAACTAGACAGAAGCATTCTCAGAAACTTCTGTGTGATGAGTGCATTCAACTCACAGACTTGAACATTCCTTTTGATAGAGCAGTTTGGAAACACTAATTTTGTAAAATCTGCAAGTGTTTATTTGGAGCGCTTTGAGGCCTATGCTGGAAAAGGAAATATCTTCACATAAAAACTAGACAGAAGCATTCTCAGAAACTTCTCTGTGATGAGTGCATTCTACTCACAGAGTTGAACCTTCTTTTTGATACAAGAGTTTTCAAACACTCTTTTTGTAGAATCTGCAAGTGCATATTTGGAGCTGTTTGAGGCCAACGCTGGAAAAGGAAACATCCTCACATAGAAACTAGACAGAAGCATTCTCAGAAACTTGTTTGTGACGAGTGCATTCAACTCACAGACTTGAGCCTTTCTTTTGAAAGAGCAGTTTTGGAACACTCTTTTTGTAGAATCTGCTAGTGTATATTTGGAGCGCTGTGAGGCCTATGCTGGGAAATGAAATATCTTCACCTAAAAACAAGACAGAAGCATTCTCAGAAACTTCTGTGTGATGAGTGCATTCAACTCACAGACTTGAACGTTCCTTTTGATAGAACAGTTTTGAAACACTCCTTTTGTAGAATCTGCAAGTGTTTATTTGGAGCGCTTTGAGGCGTATGCTGGAAAAGGAAATGTCTTCAAATAACAACTACACAGAAGCATTCTCAGAAACTTCTTTGTGATGAGTGCATTCAACTCACAGACTTGAACCTTCCTTTTGAAAGAGCAGTTTTGAAACACTGTTTTGGTAGAATCTGCAAGTGGATATATGGAGCTCTTTGGGGCCTATGCTGGGAAATGAAATATCTGCACCTAAAAACTAGACAGAAGCATTCTCAGGAACTTCTGTGTGATGAGTGCATTCAACTCACAGACTTCAACGTTCCTTTTGACAGAACAGTTTTGAAACTCTCCTTTTGTAGACTCTGCAAGTGTTTATTTCGAGCGCTTTGAGGCCTACGCTGGAAAACGAAATGTCTTCAAATAACAACTACACAGAAACATTCTCAGAACATTCTTTGTGATGAGTGCATTCAACTCACAGACTTGAACCTTCCTTTTGAAAGAGCAGTTTTGAAACACTCTTTTTGTAGAATCTGCAAGTGGATATTTGGAGCGCTTCGGGGCCTATGCTGGGAAATGAAATATCTTCACCTAAAAACTAGACAGAAGCATTCTCAGAAACTTCTGTGTGATGAGTGCATTCAACTCACAGAGTTGAACATTCCTTTTGATAGAGCAGTTTGGAAACACTAATTTTGTAAAATCTGCAAGTGTTTATTTGGAACGCTTTGAGGCCTATGCTGGAATAGGAAATATCTTCACATAAAAACTAGACAGAAGCATTCTCAGAAACTTCTCTGTGATGAGTGCATTCTACTCACAGAGTTGAACCTTCTTTTTGATAGAAGAGTTTTCAAACTCTCTTTTTGTAGAATCTGCAAATGCATATTTGGAGCTGTATGATTCCAACGCTGGGAAAGGAAACATCCTCACATAGAAACTAGACAGAAGCATTCTCAGAAACTTGTTTGTGACGAGTGCATTCAACTCACAGACTTGAACCTTTCTTTTGAAAGAGCAGTTTTGGAACACTCTTTTTGTAGATTCTGCTAGTGTATATTTGGAGCGCTGTGAGGCCTATGTTGGGAAATGAAATATCTTCACCTAAAAACTAGACAGAAGCATTCTCAGAAACTTCTGTGTGATGAGTGCATTCAACTCACAGAATTGAACGTTCCTTTTGATAGAACAGTTTTGAAACACTCCTTTTATAGAATCTTTAAGGGTTTATTTCGAGCGCTTTGAGGCGTATGCTGGAAAAAGATATGTCTTCAAATAACAACTACACAGAAGCATTCTCAGAAACTTCTTTGTGATGAGTGCATTCAACTCACAGACTTGAACCTTCCCTTTGAAAGAGCAGTTTTGAAACACTCTTTTTGTAGAATCTGCAAGTGGATATTTGGAGCGCTTTGGGGCCTAGGCTGGGAAATGAAATATCTTCACCTAAAAACTAGACAGAAGCATTCTCAGAAACTTCTGTGTGATGAGTGCATTCAACTCAAAGACTTCAACGTTCCTTTTGATAGAACAGTTTTGAAACTCACCTTTTGTAGAATCTGCAAGTGTTTATTTCGAGCGCTTTGAGGCCTATGCTGGAAAAGGAAATGTCTTCAAATAACAACTACACAGAAGCATTCTCAGAACCTTCTTTGTGATGAGTGCATTCAACTCACAGACTTGAACCTTCCTTTTGAAACAGCAGTTTTGGAACACTCTTTTTGTAGATTCTGCTAGTGTATATTTGGAGCGCTGTGAGGCCTATGTTGGGAAATGAAATATCTTCACCTAAAAACTAGACAGAAGCATTCTCAGAAACTTCTGTGTGATGAGTGCATTCAACTCACAGACTTGAACGTTCCTTTTGATAGAACAGTTTTGAAACACTCCTTTTATAGAATCTTTAAGGGTTTATTTCGAGCGCTTTGAGGCGTATGCTGGAAAAAGATATGTCTTCAAATAACAACTACACAGAAGCATTCTCAGAAACTTCTTCGTGATGAGTGCATTCAACTCACAGACTTGAACCTTCCCTTTGAAAGAGCAGTTTTGAAACACTCTTTTTGTAGAATCTGCAAGTGGATATTTGGAGCGCTTTGGGGCCTAGGCTGGGAAATGAAATATCTTCACCTAAAAACTAGACAGAAGCATTCTCAGAAACTTCTGTGTGATGAGTGCATTCAACTCACAGACTTCAACGTTCCTTTTGATAGAACAGTTTTGAAACTCACCTTTTGTAGAATCTGCAAGTGTTTATTTCGAGCGCTTTGAGGCCTATGCTGGAAAAGGAAATGTCTTCAAATAACAACTACACAGAAGCATTCTCAGAACCTTCTTTGTGATGAGTGCATTCAACTCACAGACTTGAACCTTCCTTTTGAAACAGCAGTTTTGAAACACTCTTTTTGTAGCATCTACAAATGGATATTTGGAGCGCTTTGGGGCCTATGCTGGGAAATGAAATATCTTCACCTAAAAACTAGACAGAAGCATTCTCAGAAACTTCTGTGTGATGAGTGCATTCAACTCACAGACTTGAACATTCCTTTTGATAGAGCAGTTTGGAAACACTAATTTTGTAAAATCTGCAAGTGTTTATTTGGAGCGCTTTGAGGCCTATGCTGGAAAAGGAAATATCTTCACATAAAAACTAGACAGAAGCATTCTCAGAAACTTCTCTGTGATGAGTGCATTCTACTCACAGAGTTGAACCTTCTTTTTGATACAAGAGTTTTCAAACACTCTTTTTGTAGAATCTGCAAGTGCATATTTGGAGCTGTTTGAGGCCAACGCTGGAAAAGGAAACATCCTCACATAGAAACTAGACAGAAGCATTCTCAGAAACTTGTTTGTGACGAGTGCATTCAACTCACAGACTTGAGCCTTTCTTTTGAAAGAGCAGTTTTGGAACACTCTTTTTGTAGAATCTCCTAGTGTATATTTGGAGCGCTGTGAGGCCTATGCTGGGAAATGAAATATCTTCACCTAAAAACAAGACAGAAGCATTCTCAGAAACTTCTGTGTGATGAGTGCATTCAACTCACAGACTTGAACGTTCCTTTTGATAGAACAGTTTTGAAACACTCCTTTTGTAGAATCTGCAAGTGTTTATTTGGAGCGCTTTGAGGCGTATGCTGGAAAAGGAAATGTCTTCAAATAACAACTACACAGAAGCATTCTCAGAAACTTCTTTGTGATGAGTGCATTCAACTCACAGACTTGAACCTTCCTTTTGAAAGAGCAGTTTTGAAACACTGTTTTGGTAGGATCTGCAAGTGGATATATGGAGCTCTTTGGGGCCTATGCTGGGAAATGAAATATCTGCACCTAAAAACTAGACAGAAGCATTCTCAGGAACTACTGTGTGATGAGTGCATTCAACTCACAGACTTCAACGTTACTTTTGATAGAACAGTTTTGAAACTCTCCTTTTGTAGACTCTGCAAGTGTTTATTTTGAGCGCTTTGAGGCCTACGCTGGAAAACGAAATGTCTTCAAATAACAACTACACAGAAACATTCTCAGAACATTCTTTGTGATGAGTGCATTCAACTCACAGACTTGAACCTTCCTTTTGAAAGAGCAGTTTTGAAACACTCTTTTTGTAGAATCTGCAAGTGGATATTTGGAGCGCTTCGGGGCCTATGCTGGGAAATGAAATATCTTCACCTAAAAACTAGACAGAAGCATTCTCAGAAACTTCTGTGTGATGAGTGCATTCAACTCACAGAGTTGAACATTCCTTTTGATAGAGCAGTTTGGAAACACTAATTTTGTAAAATCTGCAAGTGTTTATTTGGAACGCTTTGAGGCCTATGCTGGAAAAGGAAATATCTTCACATAAAAACTAGACAGAAGCATTCTCAGAAACTTCTCTGTGATGAGTGCATTCTACTCACAGAGTTGAACCTTCTTTTTGATAGAAGAGTTTTCAAACTCTCTTTTTGTAGAATCTGCAAATGCATATTTGGAGCTGTATGATTCCAACGCTGGGAAAGGAAACATCCTCACATAGAAACTAGACAGAAGCATTCTCAGAAACTTGTTTGTGACGAGTGCATTCAACTCACAGACTTGAACCTTTCTTTTGAAAGAGCAGTTTTGGAACACTCTTTTTGTAGATTCTGCTAGTGTATATTTGGAGCGCTGTGAGGCCTATGTTGGGAAATGAAATATCTTCACCTAAAAACTAGACAGAAGCATTCTCAGAAACTTCTGTGTGATGAGTGCATTCAACTCACAGACTTGACCGTTCCTTTTGATAGAACAGTTTTGAAACACTCCTTTTATAGAATCTTTAAGGGTTTATTTCGAGCGCTTTGAGGCGTATGCTGGAAAAAGATATGTCTTCAAATAACAACTACACAGAAGCATTCTCAGAAACTTCTTTGTGATGAGTGCATTCAACTCACAGACTTGAACCTTCCCTTTGAAAGAGCAGTTTTGAAACACTCTTTTTGTAGAATCTGCAAGTGGATATTTGGAGCGCTTTGGGGCCTAGGCTGGGAAATGAAATATCTTCACCTAAAAACTAGACAGAAGCATTCTCAGAAACTTCTGTGTGATGAGTGCATTCAACTCACAGACTTCAACGTTCCTTTTGATAGAACAGTTTTGAAACTCACCTTTTGTAGAATCTGCAAGTGTTTATTTCGAGCGCTTTGAGGCCTATGCTGGAAAAGGAAATGTCTTCAAATAACAACTACACAGAAGCATTCTCAGAACCTTCTTTGTGATGAGTGCATTCAACTCACAGACTTGAACCTTCCTTTTGAAACAGCAGTTTTGAAACACTCTTTTTGTAGCATCTACAAATGGATATTTGGAGCGCTTTGGGGCCTATGCTGGGAAATGAAATATCTTCACCTAAAAACTAGACAGAAGCATTCTCAGAAACTTCTGTGTGATGAGTGCATTCAACTCACAGACTTGAACATTCCTTTTGATAGAGCAGTTTGGAAACACTAATTTTGTAAAATCTGCAAGTGTTTATTTGGAGCGCTTTGAGGCCTATGCTGGAAAAGGAAATATCTTCACATAAAAACTAGACAGAAGCATTCTCAGAAACTTCTCTGTGATGAGTGCATTCTACTCACAGAGTTGAACCTTCTTTTTGATACAAGAGTTTTCAAACACTCTTTTTGCAGAATCTGCAAGTGCATATTTGGAGCTGTTTGAGGCCAACGCTGGAAAAGGAAACATCCTCACATAGAAACTAGACAGAAGCATTCTCAGAAACTTGTTTGTGACGAGTGCATTCAACTCACAGACTTGAACCTTTCTTTTGAAAGAGCAGTTTTGGAACACTCTTTTTGTAGAATCTGCTAGTGTATATTTGGAGCGCTGTGAGGCCTATGCTGGGAAATGAAATATCTTCACCTAAAAACAAGACAGAAGCATTCTCAGAAACTTCTGTGTGATGAGTGCATTCAACTCACAGACTTGAACGTTCCTTTTGATAGAACAGTTTTGAAACACTCCTTTTGTAGAATCTGCAAGTGTTTATTTGGAGCGCTTTGAGGCGTATGCTGGAAAAGGAAATCTCTTCAAATAACAACTACACAGAAGCATTCTCAGAAACTTCTTTGTGATGAGTGCATTCAACTCACAGACTTGAACCTTCCTTTTGAAAGAGCAGTTTTGAAACACTGTTTTGGTAGAATCTGCAAGTGGATATATGGGGCTCTTTGGGGCCTATGCTGGGAAATGAAATATCTGCACCTAAAAACTAGACAGAAGCATTCTCAGGAACTTCTGTGTGATGAGTGCATTCAACTCACAGACTTCAACGTTCCTTTTGATAGAACAGTTTTGAAACTCTCCTTTTGTAGACTCTGCAAGTGTTTATTTCGAGCGCTTTGAGGCCTACGCTGGAAAACGAAATGTCTTCAAATAACAACTACACAGAAACATTCTCAGAACATTCTTTGTGATGAGTGCATTCAACTCACAGACTTGAACCTTCCTTTTGAAAGAGCAGTTTTGAAACACTCTTTTTGTAGAATCTGCAAGTGGATATTTGGAGCGCTTCGGGGCCTATGCTGGGAAATGAAATATCTTCACCTAAAAACTAGACAGAAGCATTCTCAGAAACTTCTGTGTGATGAGTGCATTCAACTCACAGAGTTGAACATTCCTTTTGATAGAGCAGTTTGGAAACACTAATTTTGTAAAATCTGCAAGTGTTTATTTGGAACGCTTTGAGGCCTATGCTGGAAAAGGAAATATCTTCACATAAAAACTAGACAGAAGCATTCTCAGAAACTTCTCTGTGATGAGTGCATTCTACTCACAGAGTTGAACCTTCTTTTTGATAGAAGAGTTTTCAAACTCTCTTTTTGTAGAATCTGCAAATGCATATTTGGAGCTGTATGATTCCAACGCTGGGAAAGGAAACATCCTCACATAGAAACTAGACAGAAGCATTCTCAGAAACTTGTTTGTGACGAGTGCATTCAACTCACAGACTTGAACCTTTCTTTTGAAAGAGCAGTTTTGGAACACTCTTTTTGTAGATTCTGCTAGTGTATATTTGGAGCGCTGTGAGGCCTATGTTGGGAAATGAAATATCTTCACCTAAAAACTAGACAGAAGCATTCTCAGAAACTTCTGTGTGATGAGTGCATTCAACTCACAGAATTGAACGTTCCTTTTGATAGAACAGTTTTGAAACACTCCTTTTATAGAATCTTTAAGGGTTTATTTCGAGCGCTTTGAGGCGTATGCTGGAAAAAGATATGTCTTCAAATAACAACTACACAGAAGCATTCTCAGAAACTTCTTTGTGATGAGTGCATTCAACTCACAGACTTGAACCTTCCCTTTGAAAGAGCAGTTTTGAAACACTCTTTTTGTAGAATCTGCAAGTGGATATTTGGAGCGCTTTGGGGCCTAGGCTGGGAAATGAAATATCTTCACCTAAAAACTAGACAGAAGCATTCTCAGAAACTTCTGTGTGATGAGCGCATTCAACTCACAGACTTCAACGTTCCTTTTGATAGAACAGTTTTGAAACTCACCTTTTGTAGAATCTGCAAGTGTTTATTTCGAGCGCTTTGAGGCCTATGCTGGAAAAGGAAATGTCTTCAAATAACAACTACACAGAAGCATTCTCAGAACATTCTTTGTGATGAGTGCATTCAACTCACAGACTTGAACCTTCCTTTTGAAACAGAAGTTTTGAAACACTCTTTTTGTGGAATCTACAAATGGATATTTGGAGCGCTTTGGGGCCTATGCTGGGAAATGAAATATCTTCACCTAAAAACTAGACAGAAGCATTCTCAGAAACTTCTGTGTGATGAGTGCATTCAACTCACAGACTTGAACATTCCTTTTGATAGAGCAGTTTGGAAACACTAATTTTGTAAAATCTGCAAGTGTTTACTTGGAGCGCTTTGAGGCCTATGCTGGAAAAGGAAATATCTTCACATAAAAACTAGACAGAAGCATTCTCAGAAACTTCTCTGTGATGAGTGCATTCTACTCACGGAGTTGAACCTTCTTTTTGATACAAGAGTTTTCAAACACTCTTTTTGTAGAATCTGCAAGTGCATATTTGGAGCTGTTTGAGGCCAACGCTGGAAAAGGAAACATCCTCACATAGAAACTAGACAGAAGCATTCTCAGAAACTTGTTTGTGACGAGTGCATTCAACTCACAGACTTGAGCCTTTCTTTTGAAAGAGCAGTTTTGGAACACTCTTTTTGTAGAATCTGCTAGTGTATATTTGGAGCGCTGTGAGGCCTATGCTGGGAAATGAAATATCTTCACCTAAAAACAAGACAGAAGCATTCTCAGAAACTTCTGTGTGATGAGTGCATTCAACTCACAGACTTGAACGTTCCTTTTGATAGAACAGTTTTGAAACACTCCTTTTGTAGAATCTGCAAGTGTTTATTTGGAGCGCTTTGAGGCGTATGCTGGAAAAGGAAATGTCTTCAAATAACAACTACACAGAAGCATTCTCAGAAACTTCTTTGTGATGAGTGCATTCAACTCACAGACTTGAACCTTCCTTTTGAAAGAGCAGTTTTGAAACACTGTTTTGGTAGAATCTGCAAGTGGATATATGGAGCTCTTTGGGGCCTATGCTGGGAAATGAAATATCTGCACCTAAAAACTAGACAGAAGCATTCTCAGGAACTTCTGTGTGATGAGTGCATTCAACTCACAGACTTCAACGTTCCTTTTGACAGAACAGTTTTGAAACTCTCCTTTTGTAGACTCTGCAAGTGTTTATTTCGAGCGCTTTGAGGCCTACGCTGGAAAACGAAATGTCTTCAAATAACAACTACACAGAAACATTCTCAGAACATTCTTTGTGATGAGTGCATTCAACTCACAGACTTGAACCTTCCTTTTGAAAGAGCAGTTTTGAAACACTCTTTTTGTAGAATCTGCAAGTGGATATTTGGAGCGCTTCGGGGCCTATGCTGGGAAATGAAATATCTTCACCTAAAAACTAGACAGAAGCATTCTCAGAAACTTCTGTGTGATGAGTGCATTCAACTCACAGAGTTGAACATTCCTTTTGATAGAGCAGTTTGGAAACACTAATTTTGTAAAATCTGCAAGTGTTTATTTGGAACGCTTTGAGGCCTATGCTGGAAAAGGAAATATCTTCACATAAAAACTAGACAGAAGCATTCTCAGAAACTTCTCTGTGATGAGTGCATTCTACTCACAGAGTTGAACCTTCTTTTTGATAGAAGAGTTTTCAAACTCTCTTTTTGTAGAATCTGCAAATGCATATTTGGAGCTGTATGATTCCAACGCTGGGAAAGGAAACATCCTCACATAGAAACTAGACAGAAGCATTCTCAGAAACTTGTTTGTGACGAGTGCATTCAACTCACAGACTTGAACCTTTCTTTTGAAAGAGCAGTTTTGGAACACTCTTTTTGTAGATTCTGCTAGTGTATATTTGGAGCGCTGTGAGGCCTATGTTGGGAAATGAAATATCTTCACCTAAAAACTAGACAGAAGCATTCTCAGAAACTTCTGTGTGATGAGTGCATTCAACTCACAGACTTGAACGTTCCTTTTGATAGAACAGTTTTGAAACACTCCTTTTATAGAATCTTTAAGGGTTCATTTCGAGCGCTTTGAGGCGTATGCTGGAAAAAGATATGTCTTCAAATAACAACTACACAGAAGCATTCTCAGAAACTTCTTTGTGATGAGTGCATTCAACTCACAGACTTGAACCTTCCCTTTGAAAGAGCAGTTTTGAAACACTCTTTTTGTAGAATCTGCAAGTGGATATTTGGAGCGCTTTGGGGCCTAGGCTGGGAAATGAAATATCTTCACCTAAAAACTAGACAGAAGCATTCTCAGAAACTTCTGTGTGATGAGTGCATTCAACTCTCAGACTTCAACGTTCCTTTTGATAGAACAGTTTTGAAACTCACCTTTTGTAGAATCTGCAAGTGTTTATTTCGAGCGCTTTGAGGCCTATGCTGGAAAAGGAAATGTCTTCAAATAACAACTACACAGAAGCATTCTCAGAACCTTCTTTGTGATGAGTGCATTCAACTCACAGACTTGAACCTTCCTTTTGAAACAGCAGTTTTGAAACACTCTTTTAGTAGCATCTACAAATGGATATTTGGAGCGCTTTGGGGCCTATGCTGGGAAATGAAATATCTTCACCTAAAAACTGGACAGAAGCATTCTCAGAAACTTCTGTGTGATGAGTGCATTCAACTCACAGACTTGAACATTCCTTTTGATAGAGCAGTTTGGAAACACTAATTTTGTAAAATCTGCAAGTGTTTATTTGGAGCGCTTTGACGCCTATGCTGGAAAAGGAAATATCTTCACATAAAAACTAGACAGAAGCATTCTCAGAAACTTCTCTGTGATGAGTGCATTCTACTCACAGAGTTGAACCTTCTTTTTGATACAAGAGTTTTCAAACACTCTTTTTGTAGAATCTGCAAGTGCATATTTGGAGCTGTTTGAGGCCAACGCTGGAAAAGGAAACATCCTCACATAGAAACTAGACAGAAGCATTCTCACAAACTTGTTTGTGACGAGTGCATTCAACTCACAGACTTGAGCCTTTCTTTTGAAAGAGCAGTTTTGGAACACTCTTTTTGTAGAATCTGCTAGTGTATATTTGGAGCGCTGTGAGGCCTATGCTGGGAAATGAAATATCTTCACCTAAAAACAAGACAGAAGCATTCTCAGAAACTTCTGTGTGATGAGTGCATTCAACTCACAGACTTGAACGTTCCTTTTGATAGAACAGTTTTGAAACACTCCTTTTGTAGAATCTGCAAGTGTTTATTTGGAGCGCTTTGAGGCGTATGCTGGAAAAGGAAATGTCTTCAAATAACAACTACACAGAAGCATTCTCAGAAACTTCTTTGTGATGAGTGCATTCAACTCACAGACTTGAACCTTCCTTTTGAAAGAGCAGTTTTGAAACACTGTTTTGGTAGAATCTGCAAGTGGATATATGGAGCTCTTTGGGGCCTATGCTGGGAAATGAAATATCTGCACCTAAAAACTAGACAGAAGCATTCTCAGGAACTTCTGTGTGATGAGTGCATTCAACTCACAGACTTCAACGTTCCTTTTGACAGAACAGTTTTGAAACTCTCCTTTTGTAGACTCTGCAAGTGTTTATTTCGAGCGCTTTGAGGCCTACGCTGGAAAACGAAATGTCTTCAAATAACAACTACACAGAAACATTCTCAGAACATTCTTTGTGATGAGTGCATTCAACTCACAGACTTGAACCTTCCTTTTGAAAGAGCAGTTTTGAAACACTCTTTTTGTAGAATCTGCAAGTGGATATTTGGAGCGCTTCGGGGCCTATGCTGGGAAATGAAATATCTTCACCTAAAAACTAGACAGAAGCATTCTCAGAAACTTCTGTGTGATGAGTGCATTCAACTCACAGAGTTGAACATTCCTTTTGATAGAGCAGTTTGGAAACACTAATTTTGTAAAATCTGCAAGTGTTTATTTGGAACGCTTTGAGGCCTATGCTGGAAAAGGAAATATCTTCACATAAAAACTAGACAGAAGCATTCTCAGAAACTTCTCTGTGATGAGTGCATTCTACTCACAGAGTTGAACCTTCTTTTTGATAGAAGAGTTTTCAAACTCTCTTTTTGTAGAATCTGCAAATGCATATTTGGAGCTGTATGATTCCAACGCTGGGAAAGGAAACATCCTCACATAGAAACTAGACAGAAGCATTCTCAGAAACTTGTTTGTGACGAGTGCATTCAACTCACAGACTTGAACCTTTCTTTTGAAAGAGCAGTTTTGGAACACTCTTTTTGTAGATTCTGCTAGTGTATATTTGGAGCGCTGTGAGGCCTATGTTGGGAAATGAAATATCTTCACCTAAAAACTAGACAGAAGCATTCTCAGAAACTTCTGTGTGATGAGTGCATTCAACTCACAGAATTGAACGTTCCTTTTGATAGAACAGTTTTGAAACACTCCTTTTATAGAATCTTTAAGGGTTTATTTCGAGCGCTTTGAGGCGTATGCTGGAAAAAGATATGTCTTCAAATAACAACTACACAGAAGCATTCTCAGAAACTTCTTTGTGATGAGTGCATTCAACTCACAGACTTGAACCTTCCCTTTGAAAGAGCAGTTTTGAAACACTCTTTTTGTAGAATCTGCAAGTGGATATTTGGAGCGCTTTGGGGCCTAGGCTGGGAAATGAAATATCTTCACCTAAAAACTAGACAGAAGCATTCTCAGAAACTTCTGTGTGATGAGTGCATTCAACTCACAGACTTCAACGTTCCTTTTGATAGAACAGTTTTGAAACTCACCTTTTGTAGAATCTGCAAGTGTTTATTTCGAGCGCTTTGAGGCCTATGCTGGAAAAGGAAATGTCTTCAAATAACAACTACACAGAAGCATTCTCAGAACCTTCTTTGTGATGAGTGCATTCAACTCACAGACTTGAACCTTCCTTTTGAAACAGCAGTTTTGAAACACTCTTTTTGTAGAATCTACAAATGGATATTTGGAGCGCTTTGGGGCCTATGCTGGGAAATGAAATATCTTCACCTAAAAACTAGACAGAAGCATTCTCAGAAACTTCTGTGTGATGAGTGCATTCAACTCACAGACTTGAACATTCCTTTTGATAGAGCAGTTTGGAAACACTAATTTTGTAAAATCTGCAAGTGTTTACTTGGAGCGCTTTGAGGCCTATGCTGGAAAAGGAAATATCTTCACATAAAAACTAGACAGAAGCATTCTCAGAAACTTCTCTGTGATGAGTGCATTCTACTCACGGAGTTGAACCTTCTTTTTGATACAAGAGTTTTCAAACACTCTTTTTGTAGAATCTGCAAGTGCATATTTGGAGCTGTTTGAGGCCAACGCTGGAAAAGGAAACATCCTCACATAGAAACTAGACAGAAGCATTCTCAGAAACTTGTTTGTGACGAGTGCATTCAACTCACAGACTTGAGCCTTTCTTTTGAAAGAGCAGTTTTGGAACACTCTTTTTGTAGAATCTGCTAGTGTATATTTGGAGCGCTGTGAGGCCTATGCTGGGAAATGAAATATCTTCACCTAAAAACAAGACAGAAGCATTCTCAGAAACTTCTGTGTGATGAGTGCATTCAACTCACAGACTTGAACGTTCCTTTTGATAGAACAGTTTTGAAACACTCCTTTTGTAGAATCTGCAAGTGTTTATTTGGAGCGCTTTGAGGCGTATGCTGGAAAAGGAAATGTCTTCAAATAACAACTACACAGAAGCATTCTCAGAAACTTCTTTGTGATGAGTGCATTCAACTCACAGACTTGAACCTTCCTTTTGAAAGAGCAGTTTTGAAACACTGTTTTGGTAGAATCTGCAAGTGGATATATGGGGCTCTTTGGGGCCTATGCTGGGAAATGAAATATCTGCACCTAAAAACTAGACAGAAGCATTCTCAGGAACTTCTGTGTGATGAGTGCATTCAACTCACAGACTTCAACGTTCCTTTTGATAGAACAGTTTTGAAACTCTCCTTTTGTAGACTCTGCAAGTGTTTATTTCGAGCGCTTTGAGGCCTACGCTGGAAAACGAAATGTCTTCAAATAACAACTACACAGAAACATTCTCAGAACATTCTTTGTGATGAGTGCATTCAACTCACAGACTTGAACCTTCCTTTTGAAAGAGCAGTTTTGAAACACTCTTTTTGTAGAATCTGCAAGTGGATATTTGGAGCGCTTCGGGGCCTATGCTGGGAAATGAAATATCTTCACCTAAAAACTAGACAGAAGCATTCTCAGAAACTTCTGTGTGATGAGTGCATTCAACTCACAGAGTTGAACATTCCTTTTGATAGAGCAGTTTGGAAACACTAATTTTGTAAAATCTGCAAGTGTTTATTTGGAACGCTTTGAGGCCTATGCTGGAAAAGGAAATATCTTCACATAAAAACTAGACAGAAGCATTCTCAGAAACTTCTCTGTGATGAGTGCATTCTACTCACAGAGTTGAACCTTCTTTTTGATAGAAGAGTTTTCAAACTCTCTTTTTGTAGAATCTGCAAATGCATATTTGGAGCTGTATGATTCCAACGCTGGGAAAGGAAACATCCTCACATAGAAACTAGACAGAAGCATTCTCAGAAACTTGTATGTGACGAGTGCATTCAACTCACAGACTTGAACCTTTCTTTTGAAAGAGCAGTTTTGGAACACTCTTTTTGTAGATTCTGCTAGTGTATATTTGGAGCGCTGTGAGGCCTATGTTGGGAAAAGAAATATCTTCACCTAAAAACTAGACAGAAGCATTCTCAGAAACTTCTGTGTGATGAGTGCATTCAACTCACAGACTTGAACGTTCCTTTTGATAGAACAGTTTTGAAACACTCCTTTTATAGAATCTTTAAGGGTTTATTTCGAGCGCTTTGAGGCGTATGCTGGAAAAAGATATGTCTTCAAATAACAACTACACAGAAGCATTCTCAGAAACTTCTTCGTGATGAGTGCATTCAACTCACAGACTTGAACCTTCCCTTTGAAAGAGCAGTTTTGAAACACTCTTTTTGTAGAATCTGCAAGTGGATATTTGGAGCGCTTTGGGGCCTAGGCTGGGAAATGAAATATCTTCACCTAAAAACTAGACAGAAGCATTCTCAGAAACTTCTGTGTGATGAGTGCATTCAACTCACAGACTTCAACGTTCCTTTTGATAGAACAGTTTTGAAACTCACCTTTTGTAGCATCTGCAAGTGTTTATTTCGAGCGCTTTGAGGCCTATGCTGGAAAAGGAAATGTCTTCAAATAACAACTACACAGAAGCATTCTCAGAACCTTCTTTGTGATGAGTGCATTCAACTCACAGACTTGAACCTTCCTTTTGAAACAGCAGTTTTGAAACACTCTTTTTGTAGCATCTACAAATGGATATTTGGAGCGCTTTGGGGCCTATGCTGGGAAATGAAATATCTTCACCTAAAAACTAGACAGAAGCATTCTCAGAAACTTCTGTGTGATGAGTGCATTCAACTCACAGACTTGAACATTCCTTTTGATAGAGCAGTTTGGAAACACTAATTTTGTAAAATCTGCAAGTGTTTATTTGGAGCGCTTTGAGGCCTATGCTGGAAAAGGAAATATCTTCACATAAAAACTAGACAGAAGCATTCTCAGAAACTTCTCTGTGATGAGTGCATTCTACTCACAGAGTTGAACCTTCTTTTTGATACAAGAGTTTTCAAACACTCTTTTTGTAGAATCTGCAAGTGCATATTTGGAGCTGTTTGAGGCCAACGCTGGAAAAGGAAACATCCTCACATAGAAACTAGACAGAAGCATTCTCAGAAACTTGTTTGTGACGAGTGCATTCAACTCACAGACTTGAGCCTTTCTTTTGAAAGAGCAGTTTTGGAACACTCTTTTTGTAGAATCTGCTAGTGTATATTTGGAGCGCTGTGAGGCCTATGCTGGGAAATGAAATATCTTCACCTAAAAACAAGACAGAAGCATTCTCAGAAACTTCTGTGTGATGAGTGCATTCAACTCACAGACTTGAACGTTCCTTTTGATAGAACAGTTTTGAAACACTCCTTTTGTAGAATCTGCAAGTGTTTATTTGGAGCGCTTTGAGGCGTATGCTGGAAAAGGAAATGTCTTCAAATAACAACTACACAGAAGCATTCTCAGAAACTTCTTTGTGATGAGTGCATTCAACTCACAGACTTGAACCTTCCTTTTGAAAGAGCAGTTTTGAAACACTGTTTTGGTAGGATCTGCAAGTGGATATATGGAGCTCTTTGGGGCCTATGCTGGGAAATGAAATATCTGCACCTAAAAACTAGACAGAAGCATTCTCAGGAACTACTGTGTGATGAGTGCATTCAACTCACAGACTTCAACGTTCCTTTTGATAGAACAGTTTTGAAACTCTCCTTTTGTAGACTCTGCAAGTGTTTATTTTGAGCGCTTTGAGGCCTACGCTGGAAAACGAAATGTCTTCAAATAACAACTACACAGAAACATTCTCAGAACATTCTTTGTGATGAGTGCATTCAACTCACAGACTTGAACCTTCCTTTTGAAAGAGCAGTTTTGAAACACTCTTTTTGTAGAATCTGCAAGTGGATATTTGGAGCGCTTCGGGGCCTATGCTGGGAAATGAAATATCTTCACCTAAAAACTAGACAGAAGCATTCTCAGAAACTTCTGTGTGATGAGTGCATTCAACTCACAGAGTTGAACATTCCTTTTGATAGAGCAGTTTGGAAACACTAATTTTGTAAAATCTGCAAGTGTTTATTTGGAACGCTTTGAGGCCTATGCTGGAAAAGGAAATATCTTCACATAAAAACTAGACAGAAGCATTCTCAGAAACTTCTCTGTGATGAGTGCATTCTACTCACAGAGTTGAACCTTCTTTTTGATAGAAGAGTTTTCAAACTCTCCTTTTGTAGAATCTGCAAATGCATATTTGGAGCTGTATGATTCCAACGCTGGGAAAGGAAACATCCTCACATAGAAACTAGACAGAAGCATTCTCAGAAACTTGTTTGTGACGAGTGCATTCAACTCACAGACTTGAACCTTTCTTTTGAAAGAGCAGTTTTGGAACACTCTTTTTGTAGATTCTGCTAGTGTATATTTGGAGCGCTGTGAGGCCTATGTTGGGAAATGAAATATCTTCACCTAAAAACTAGACAGAAGCATTCTCAGAAACTTCTGTGTGATGAGTGCATTCAACTCACAGACTTGAACGTTCCTTTTGATAGAACAGTTTTGAAACACTCCTTTTATAGAATCTTTAAGGGTTTATTTCGAGCGCTTTGAGGCGTATGCTGGAAAAAGATATGTCTTCAAATAACAACTACACAGAAGCATTCTCAGAAACTTCTTTGTGATGAGTGCATTCAACTCACAGACTTGAACCTTCCCTTTGAAAGAGCAGTTTTGAAACACTCTTTTTGTAGAATCTGCAAGTGGATATTTGGAGCGCTTTGGGGCCTAGGCTGGGAAATGAAATATCTTCACCTAAAAACTAGACAGAAGCATTCTCAGAAACTTCTGTGTGATGAGTGCATTCAACTCACAGACTTCAACGTTCCTTTTGATAGAACAGTTTTGAAACTCACCTTTTGTAGAATCTGCAAGTGTTTATTTCGAGCGCTTTGAGGCCTATGCTGGAAAAGGAAATGTCTTCAAATAACAACTACACAGAAGCATTCTCAGAACCTTCTTTGTGATGAGTGCATTCAACTCACAGACTTGAACCTTCCTTTTGAAACAGCAGTTTTGAAACACTCTTTTTGTAGCATCTACAAATGGATATTTGGAGCGCTTTGGGGCCTATGCTGGGAAATGAAATATCTTCACCTAAAAACTAGACAGAAGCATTCTCAGAAACTTCTGTGTGATGAGTGCATTCAACTCACAGACTTGAACATTCCTTTTGATAGAGCAGTTTGGAAACACTAATTTTGTAAAATCTGCAAGTGTTTATTTGGAGCGCTTTGAGGCCTATGCTGGAAAAGGAAATATCTTCACATAAAAACTAGACAGAAGCATTCTCAGAAACTTCTCTGTGATGAGTGCATTCTACTCACAGAGTTGAACCTTCTTTTTGATACAAGAGTTTTCAAACACTCTTTTTGTAGAATCTGCAAGTGCATATTTGGAGCTGTTTGAGGCCAACGCTGGAAAAGGAAACATCCTCACATAGAAACTAGACAGAAGCATTCTCAGAAACTTGTTTGTGACGAGTGCATTCAACTCACAGACTTGAACCTTTCTTTTGAAAGAGCAGTTTTGGAACACTCTTTTTGTAGAATCTGCTAGTGTATATTTGGAGCGCTGTGAGGCCTATGCTGGGAAATGAAATATCTTCACCTAAAAACAAGACAGAAGCATTCTCAGAAACTTCTGTGTGATGAGTGCATTCAACTCACAGACTTGAACGTTCCTTTTGATAGAACAGTTTTGAAACACTCCTTTTGTAGAATCTGCAAGTGTTTATTTGGAGCGCTTTGAGGCGTATGCTGGAAAAGGAAATCTCTTCAAATAACAACTACACAGAAGCATTCTCAGAAACTTCTTTGTGATGAGTGCATTCAACTCACAGACTTGAACCTTCCTTTTGAAAGAGCAGTTTTGAAACACTGTTTTGGTAGAATCTGCAAGTGGATATATGGGGCTCTTTGGGGCCTATGCTGGGAAATGAAATATCTGCACCTAAAAACTAGACAGAAGCATTCTCAGGAACTTCTGTGTGATGAGTGCATTCAACTCACAGACTTCAACGTTCCTTTTGATAGAACAGTTTTGAAACTCTCCTTTTGTAGACTCTGCAAGTGTTTATTTCGAGCGCTTTGAGGCCTACGCTGGAAAACGAAATGTCTTCAAATAACAACTACACAGAAACATTCTCAGAACATTCTTTGTGATGAGTGCATTCAACTCACAGACTTGAACCTTCCTTTTGAAAGAGCAGTTTTGAAACACTCTTTTTGTAGAATCTGCAAGTGGATATTTGGAGCGCTTCGGGGCCTATGCTGGGAAATGAAATATCTTCACCTAAAAACTAGACAGAAGCATTCTCAGAAACTTCTGTGTGATGAGTGCATTCAACTCACAGAGTTGAACATTCCTTTTGATAGAGCAGTTTGGAAACACTAATTTTGTAAAATCTGCAAGTGTTTATTTGGAACGCTTTGAGGCCTATGCTGGAAAAGGAAATATCTTCACGTAAAAACTAGACAGAAGCATTCTCAGAAGCTTCTCTGTGATGAGTGCATTCTACTCACAGAGTTGAACCTTCTTTTTGATAGAAGAGTTTTCAAACTCTCTTTTTGTAGAATCTGCAAATGCATATTTGGAGCTGTATGATTCCAACGCTGGGAAAGGAAACATCCTCACATAGAAACTAGACAGAAGCATTCTCAGAAACTTGTTTGTGACGAGTGCATTCAACTCACAGACTTGAACCTTTCTTTTGAAAGAGCAGTTTTGGAACACTCTTTTTGTAGATTCTGCTAGTGCATATTTGGAGCGCTGTGAGGCCTATGTTGGGAAATGAAATATCTTCACCTAAAAACTAGACAGAAGCATTCTCAGAAACTTCTGTGTGATGAGTGCATTCAACTCACAGACTTGAACGTTCCTTTTGATAGAACAGTTTTGAAACACTCCTTTTAGAGAATCTTTAAGGGTTTATTTCGAGCGCTTTGAGGCGTATGCTGGAAAAAGATATGTCTTCAAATAACAACTACACAGAAGCATTCTCAGAAACTTCTTTGTGATGAGTGCATTCAACTCACAGACTTGAACCTTCCCTTTGAAAGAGCAGTTTTGAAACACTCTTTTTGTAGAATCTGCAAGTGGATATTTGGAGCGCTTTGGGGCCTAGGCTGGGAAATGAAATATCTTCACCTAAAAACTAGACAGAAGCATTCTCAGAAACTTCTGTGTGATGAGTGCATTCAACTCACAGACTTCAACGTTCCTTTTGATAGAACAGTTTTGAAACTCACCTTTTGTAGAATCTGCAAGTGTTTATTTCGAGCGCTTTGAGGCCTATGCTGGAAAAGGAAATGTCTTCAAATAACAACTACACAGAAGCATTCTCAGAACCTTCTTTGTGATGAGTGCATTCAACTCACAGACTTGAACCTTCCTTTTGAAACAGCAGTTTTGAAACACTCTTTTTGTAGCATCTACAAATGGATATTTGGAGCGCTTTGGGGCCTATGCTGGGAAATGAAATATCTTCACCTAAAAACTAGACAGAAGCATTCTCAGAAACTTCTGTGTGATGAGTGCATTCAACTCACAGACTTGAACATTCCTTTTGATAGAGCAGTTTGGAAACACTAATTTTGTAAAATCTGCAAGTGTTTATTTGGAGCGCTTTGAGGCCTATGCTGGAAAAGGAAATATCTTCACATAAAAACTAGACAGAAGCATTCTCAGAAACTTCTCTGTGATGAGTGCATTCTACTCACAGAGTTGAACCTTCTTTTTGATACAAGAGTTTTCAAACACTCTTTTTGTAGAATCTGCAAGTGCATATTTGGAGCTGTTTGAGGCCAACGCTGGAAAAGGAAACATCCTCACATAGAAACTAGACAGAAGCATTCTCAGAAACTTGTTTGTGACGAGTGCATTCAACTCACAGACTTGAGCCTTTCTTTTGAAAGAGCAGTTTTGGAACACTCTTTTTGTAGAATCTGCTAGTGTATATTTGGAGCGCTGTGAGGCCTATGCTGGGAAATGAAATATCTTCACCTAAAAACAAGACAGAAGCATTCTCAGAAACTTCTGTGTGATGAGTGCATTCAACTCACAGACTTGAACGTTCCTTTTGATAGAACAGTTTTGAAACACTCCTTTTGTAGAATCTGCAAG
This sequence comes from Pongo abelii, assembly GCF_028885655.2. Lineage (NCBI taxonomy): Eukaryota > Metazoa > Chordata > Mammalia > Primates > Hominidae > Pongo > Pongo abelii. Next base: position 49,772,445 of record NC_071992.2, read on the forward strand.
TGTTTATTTGGAGCGCTTTGAGGCGTATGCTGGAAAAGGAAATGTCTTCAAATAACAACTACACAGAAGCATTCTCAGAAACTTCTTTGTGATGAGTGCATTCAACTCACAGACTTGAACCTTCCTTTTGAAAGAGCAGTTTTGAAACACTGTTTTGGTAGAATCTGCAAGTGGATATATGGAGCTCTTTGGGGCCTATGCTGGGAAATGAAATATCTGCACCTAAAAACTAGACAGAAGCATTCTCAGGAACTTCTGTGTGATGAGTGCATTCAACTCACAGACTTCAACGTTCCTTTTGATAGAACAGTTTTGAAACTCTCCTTTTGTAGACTCTGCAAGTGTTTATTTCGAGCGCTTTGAGGCCTACGCTGGAAAACGAAATGTCTTCAAATAACAACTACACAGAAACATTCTCAGAACATTCTTTGTGATGAGTGCATTCAACTCACAGACTTGAACCTTCCTTTTGAAAGAGCAGTTTTGAAACACTCTTTTTGTAGAATCTGCAAGTGGATATTTGGAGCGCTTCGGGGCCTATGCTGGGAAATGAAATATCTTCACCTAAAAACTAGACAGAAGCATTCTCAGAAACTTCTGTGTGATGAGTGCATTCAACTCACAGAGTTGAACATTCCTTTTGATAGAGCAGTTTGGAAACACTAATTTTGTAAAATCTGCAAGTGTTTATTTGGAACGCTTTGAGGCCTATGCTGGAAAAGGAAATATCTTCACATAAAAACTAGACAGAAGCATTCTCAGAAACTTCTCTGTGATGAGTGCATTCTACTCACAGAGTTGAACCTTCTTTTTGATAGAAGAGTTTTCAAACTCTCTTTTTGTAGAATCTGCAAATGCATATTTGGAGCTGTATGATTCCAACGCTGGGAAAGGAAACATCCTCACATAGAAACTAGACAGAAGCATTCTCAGAAACTTGTTTGTGACGAGTGCATTCAACTCACAGACTTGAACCTTTCTTTTGAAAGAGCAGTTTTGGAACACTCTTTTTGTAGATTCTGCTAGTGTATATTTGGAGCGCTGTGAGGCCTATGTTGGGAAATGAAATATCTTCACCTAAAAACTAGACAGAAGCATTCTCAGAAACTTCTGTGTGATGAGTGCATTCAACTCACAGACTTGAACGTTCCTTTTGATAGAACAGTTTTGAAACACTCCTTTTATAGAATCTTTAAGGGTTTATTTCGAGCGCTTTGAGGCGTATGCTGGAAAAAGATATGTCTTCAAATAACAACTACACAGAAGCATTCTCAGAAACTTCTTTGTGATGAGTGCATTCAACTCACAGACTTGAACCTTCCCTTTGAAAGAGCAGTTTTGAAACACTCTTTTTGTAGAATCTGCAAGTGGATATTTGGAGCGCTTTGGGGCCTAGGCTGGGAAATGAAATATCTTCACCTAAAAACTAGACAGAAGCATTCTCAGAAACTTCTGTGTGATGAGTGCATTCAACTCACAGACTTCAACGTTCCTTTTGATAGAACAGTTTTGAAACTCACCTTTTGTAGAATCTGCAAGTGTTTATTTCGAGCGCTTTGAGGCCTATGCTGGAAAAGGAAATGTCTTCAAATAACAACTACACAGAAGCATTCTCAGAACTTTCTTTGTGATGAGTGCATTCAACTCACAGACTTGAACCTTCCTTTTGAAACAGCAGTTTTGAAACACTCTTTTTGTAGCATCTACAAATGGATATTTGGAGCGCTTTGCGGCCTATGCTGGGAAATGAAATATCTTCACCTAAAAACTAGACAGAAGCATTCTCAGAAACTTCTGTGTGATGAGTGCATTCAACTCACAGACTTGAACATTCCTTTTGATAGAGCAGTTTGGAAACACTAATTTTGTAAAATCTGCAAGTGTTTATTTGGAGCGCTTTGAGGCCTATGCTGGAAAAGGAAATATCTTCACATAAAAACTAGACAGAAGCATTCTCAGAAACTTCTCTGTGATGAGTGCATTCTACTCACAGAGTTGAACCTTCTTTTTGATACAAGAGTTTTCAAACACTCTTTTTGTAGAATCTGCAAGTGCATATTTGGAGCTGTTTGAGGCCAACGCTGGAAAAGGAAACATCCTCACATAGAAACTAGACAGAAGCATTCTCAGAAACTTGTTTGTGACGAGTGCATTCAACTCACAGACTTGAGCCTTTCTTTTGAAAGAGCAGTTTTGGAACACTCTTTTTGTAGAATCTGCTAGTGTATATTTGGAGCGCTGTGAGGCCTATGCTGGGAAATGAAATATCTTCACCTAAAAACAAGACAGAAGCATTCTCAGAAACTTCTGTGTGATGAGTGCATTCAACTCACAGACTTGAACGTTCCTTTTGATAGAACAGTTTTGAAACACTCCTTTTGTAGAATCTGCAAGTGTTTATTTGGAGCGCTTTGAGGCGTATGCTGGAAAAGGAAATGTCTTCAAATAACAACTACACAGAAGCATTCTCAGAAACTTCTTTGTGATGAGTGCATTCAACTCACAGACTTGAACCTTCCTTTTGAAAGAGCAGTTTTGAAACACTGTTTTGGTAGAATCTGCAAGTGGATATATGGGGCTCTTTGGGGCCTAGGCTGGGAAATGAAATATCTGCACCTAAAAACTAGACAGAAGCATTCTCAGGAACTTCTGTGTGATGAGTGCATTCAACTCACAGACTTCAACGTTCCTTTTGATAGAACAGTTTGGAAACTCTCCTTTTGTAGACTCTGCAAGTGTTTATTTCGAGCGCTTTGAGGCCTACGCTGGAAAACGAAATGTCTTCAAATAACAACTACACAGAAACATTCTCAGAACATTCTTTGTGATGAGTGCATTCAACTCACAGACTTGAACCTTCCTTTTGAAAGAGCAGTTTTGAAACACTCTTTTTGTAGAATCTGCAAGTGGATATTTGGAGCGCTTCGGGGCCTATGCTGGGAAATGAAATATCTTCACCTAAAAACTAGACAGAAGCATTCTCAGAAACTTCTGTGTGATGAGTGCATTCAACTCACAGAGTTGAACATTCCTTTTGATAGAGCAGTTTGGAAACACTAATTTTGTAAAATCTGCAAGTGTTTATTTGGAACGCTTTGAGGCCTATGCTGGAAAAGGAAATATCTTCACATAAAAACTAGACAGAAGCATTCTCAGAAACTTCTCTGTGATGAGTGCATTCTACTCACAGAGTTGAACCTTCTTTTTGATAGAAGAGTTTTCAAACTCTCTTTTTGTAGAATCTGCAAATGCATATTTGGAGCTGTATGATTCCAACGCTGGGAAAGGAAACATCCTCACATAGAAACTAGACAGAAGCATTCTCAGAAACTTGTTTGTGACGAGTGCATTCAACTCACAGACTTGAACCTTTCTTTTGAAAGAGCAGTTTTGGAACACTCTTTTTGTAGATTCTGCTAGTGTATATTTGGAGCGCTGTGAGGCCTATGTTGGGAAATGAAATATCTTCACCTAAAAACTAGACAGAAGCATTCTCAGCAACTTCTGTGTGATGAGTGCATTCAACTCACAGACTTGAACGTTCCTTTTGATAGAACAGTTTTGAAACACTCCTTTTGTAGAATCTTTAAGGGTTTATTTCGAGCGCTTTGAGGCGTATGCTGGAAAAAGATATGTCTTCAAATAACAACTACACAGAAGCATTCTCAGAAACTTCTTTGTGATGAGTGCATTCAACTCACAGACTTGAACCTTCCCTTTGAAAGAGCAGTTTTGAAACACTCTTTTTGTAGAATCTGCAAGTGGATATTTGGAGCGCTTTGGGGCCTAGGCTGGGAAATGAAATATCTTCACCTAAAAACTAGACAGAAGCATTCTCAGAAACTTCTGTGTGATGAGTGCATTCAACTCACAGACTTCAACGTTCCTTTTGATAGAACAGTTTTGAAACTCACCTTTTGTAGAATCTGCAAGTGTTTATTTCGAGCGCTTTGAGGCCTATGCTGGAAAAGGAAATGTCTTCAAATAACAACTAAACAGAAGCATTCTCAGAACCTTCTTTGTGATGAGTGCATTCAACTCACAGACTTGAACCTTCCTTTTGAAACAGCAGTTTTGAAACACTCTTTTTGTAGAATCTACAAATGGATATTTGGAGCGCTTTGGGGCCTATGCTGGGAAATGAAATATCTTCACCTAAAAACTAGACAGAAGCATTCTCAGAAACTTCTGTGTGATGAGTGCATTCAACTCACAGACTTGAACATTCCTTTTGATAGAGCAGTTTGGAAACACTAATTTTGTAAAATCTGCAAGTGTTTATTTGGAACGCTTTGAGGCCTATGCTGGAAAAGGAAATATCTTCACATAAAAACTAGACAGAAGCATTCTCAGAAACTTCTCTGTGATGAGTGCATTCTACTCACAGAGTTGAACCTTCTTTTTGATACAAGAGTTTTCAAACTCTGTTTTTGTAGAATCTGCAAATGCATATTTGGAGCTGTATGATTCCAACGCTGGGAAAGGAAACATCCTCACATAGAAACTAGACAGAAGCATTCTCAGAAACTTGTTTGTGACGAGTGCATTCAACTCACAGACTTGAACCTTTCTTTTGAAAGAGCAGTTTTGGAACACTCTTTTTGTAGATTCTGCTAGTGTATATTTGGAGCGCTGTGAGGCCTATGTTGGGAAATGAAATATCTTCACCTAAAAACTAGACAGAAGCATTCTCAGAAACTTCTGTGTGATGAGTGCATTCAACTCACAGACTTCAACGTTCCTTTTGATAGAACAGTTTTGAAACACTCCTTTTATAGAATCTTTAAGGGTTTATTTCGAGAGCTTTGAGGCGTATGCTGGAAAAAGATATGTCTTCAAATAACAACTACACAGAAGCATTCTCAGAAACTTCTTTGTGATGAGTGCATTCAACTCACAGACTTGAACCTTCCCTTTGAAAGAGCAGTTTTGAAACACTCTTTTTGTAGAATCTGCAAGTGGATATTTGGAGCGCTTTGGGGCCTAGGCTGGGAAATGAAATATCTTCACCTAAAAACTAGACAGAAGCATTCTCAGAAACTTCTGTGTGATGAGTGCATTCAACTCACAGACTTCAACGTTCCTTTTGATAGAACAGTTTTGAAACTCACCTTTTGTAGAATCTGCAAGTGTTTATTTCGAGCGCTTTGAGGCCTATGCTGGAAAAGGAAATGTCTTCAAATAACAACTACACAGAAGCATTCTCAGAACCTTCTTTGTGATGAGTGCATTCAACTCACAGACTTGAACCTTCCTTTTGAAACAGCAGTTTTGAAACACTCTTTTTGTAGCATCTACAAATGGATATTTGGAGCGCTTTGGGGCCTATGCTGGGAAATGAAATATCTTCACCTAAAAACTAGACAGAAGCATTCTCAGAAACTTCTGTGTGATGAGTGCATTCAACTCACAGACTTGAACATTCCTTTTGATAGAGCAGTTTGGAAACACTAATTTTGTAAAATCTGCAAGTGTTTATTTGGAGCGCTTTGAGGCCTATGCTGGAAAAGGAAATATCTTCACATAAAAACTAGACAGAAGCATTCTCAGAAACTTCTCTGTGATGAGTGCATTCTACTCACAGAGTTGAACCTTCTTTTTGATACAAGAGTTTTCAAACACTCTTTTTGTAGAATCTGCAAGTGCATATTTGGAGCTGTTTGAGGCCAACGCTGGAAAAGGAAACATCCTCACATAGAAACTAGACAGAAGCATTCTCAGAAACTTGTTTGTGACGAGTGCATTCAACTCACAGACTTGAGCCTTTCTTTTGAAAGAGCAGTTTTGGAACACTCTTTTTGTAGAATCTGCTAGTGTATATTTGGAGCGCTGTGAGGCCTATGCTGGGAAATGAAACATCTTCACCTAAAAACAAGACAGAAGCATTCTCAGAAACTTCTGTGTGATGAGTGCATTCAACTCACAGACTTGAACGTTCCTTTTGATAGAACAGTTTTGAAACACTCCTTTTGTAGAATCTGCAAGTGTTTATTTGGAGCGCTTTGAGGCGTATGCTGGAAAAGGATATGTCTTCAAATAACAACTACACAGAAGCATTCTCAGAAACTTCTTTGTGATGAGTGCATTCAACTCACAGACTTGAACCTTGCTTTTGAAAGAGCAGTTTTGAAACACTGTTTTGGTAGAATCTGCAAGTGGATATATGGAGCTCTTTGGGGCCTATGCTGGGAAATGAAATATCTGCACCTAAAAACTAGACAGAAGCATTCTCAGGAACTTCTGTGTGATGAGTGCATTCAACTCACAGACTTCAACGTTCCTTTTGATAGATCAGTTTTGAAACTCTCCTTTTGTAGACTCTGCAAGTGTTTATATCGAGCTCTTTGAGGCCTACGCTGGAAAACGAAATGTCTTCAAATAACAACTACACAGAAACATTCTCAGAACATTCTTTGTGATGAGTGCATTCAACTCACAGACTTCAACGTTCCTTTTGATAGAACAGTTTTGAAACTCACCTTTTGTAGAATCTGCAAGTGTTTATTTCGAGCGCTTTGAGGCCTATGCTGGAAAAGGAAATGTCTTCAAATAACAACTACACAGAAGCATTCTCAGAACCTTCTTTGTGATGAGTGCATTCAACTCACAGACTTGAACCTTCCTTTTGAAACAGCAGTTTTGAAACACTCTTTTTGTAGAATCTACAAATGGATATTTGGAGCGCTTTGGGGCCTATGCGGGGAAATGAAATATCTTCACCTAAAAACTAGACAGAAGCATTCTCAGAAACTTCTGTGTGATGAGTGCATTCAACTCACAGACTTGAACATTCCTTTTGATAGAGCAGTTTGGAAACACTAATTTTGTAAAATCTGCAAGTGTTTATTTGGAGCGCTTTGAGGCCTATGCTGGAAAAGGAAATATCTTCACATAAAAACTAGACAGAAGCATTCTCAGAAACTTCTGTGTGATGAGTGCATTCAACTCACAGACTTGAACCTTCTTTTTGATACAAGAGTTTTCAAACACTCTTTTTGTAGAATCTGCAAGTGTTTATTTGGAGCGCTTTGAGGCGTATGCTGGAAAAGGAACTGTCTTCAAATAACAACTACACAGAAGCATTCTCAGAAACTTCTTTGTGATGAGTGCATTCAACTCACAGACTTGAACCTTCCTTTTGAAAGAGCAGTTTTGAAACACTGTTTTGGTAGAATCTGCAAGTGGATATATGGAGCTCTTTGGGGCCTATGCTGGGAAATGAAATATCTGCACCTAAAAACTGGACAGAAGCATTCTCAGGAACTTCTGTGTGATGAGTGCATTCAACTCACAGACTTCAACGTTCCTTTTGATAGAACAGTTTTGAAACTCTCCTTTTGTAGACTCTGCAAGTGTTTATTTCGAGCGCTTTGAGGCCTACGCTGGAAAACGAAATGTCTTCAAATAACAACTACACAGAAACATTCTCAGAACATTCTTTGTGATGAGTGCATTCAACTCACAGACTTGAACCTTCCTTTTGAAAGAGCAGTTTTGAAACACTCTTTTTGTAGAATCTGCAAGTGGATATTTGGAGCGCTTCGGGGCCTATGCTGGGAAATGAAATATCTTCACCTAAAAACTAGACAGAAGCATTCTCAGAAACTTCTGTGTGATGAGTGCATTCAACTCACAGAGTTGAACATTCCTTTTGATAGAGCAGTTTGGAAACACTAATTTTGTAAAATCTGCAAGTGTTTATTTGGAACGCTTTGAGGCCTATGCTGGAAAAGGAAATATCTTCACATAAAAACTAGACAGAAGCATTCTCAGAAACTTCTCTGTGATGAGTGCATTCTACTCACAGAGTTGAACCTTCTTTTTGATAGAAGAGTTTTCAAACTCTCTTTTTGTAGAATCTGCAAATGCATATTTGGAGCTGTATGATTCCAACGCTGGGAAAGGAAACATCCTCACATAGAAACTAGACAGAAGCATTCTCAGAAACTTGTTTGTGACGAGTGCATTCAACTCACAGACTTGAACCTTTCTTTTGAAAGAGCAGTTTTGGAACACTCTTTTTGTAGATTCTGCTAGTGTATATTTGGAGCGCTGTGAGGCCTATGTTGGGAAATGAAATATCTTCACCTAAAAACTAGACAGAAGCATTCTCAGCAACTTCTGTGTGATGAGTGCATTCAACTCACAGACTTGAACGTTCCTTTTGATAGAACAGTTTTGAAACACTCCTTTTATAGAATCTTTAAGGGTTTATTTCGAGGGCTTTGAGGCGTATGCTGGAAAAAGATATGTCTTCAAATAACAACTACACAGAAGCATTCTCAGAAACTTCTTTGTGATGAGTGCATTCAACTCACAGACTTGAACCTTCCCTTTGAAAGAGCAGTTTTGAAACACTCTTTTTGTAGAATCTGCAAGTGGATATTTGGAGCGCTTTGGGGCCTAGGCTGGGAAATGAAATATCTTCACCTAAAAACTAGACAGACGCATTCTCAGAAACTTCTGTGTGATGAGTGCATTCAACTCACAGACTTCAACGTTCCTTTTGATAGAACAGTTTTGAAACTCACCTTTCGTAGAATCTGCAAGTGTTTATTTCGAGCACTTTGAGGCCTATGCTGGAAAAGGAAATGTCTTCAAATAACAACTACACAGAAGCATTCTCAGAACCTTCTTTGTGATGAGTGCATTCAACTCACAGACTTGAACCTTCCTTTTGAAACAGCAGTTTTGAAACACTCTTTTTGTAGCATCTACAAATGTATATTTGGAGCGCTTTGGGGCCTATGCTGGGAAATGAAATATCTTCACCTAAAAACTAGACAGAAGCATTCTCAGAAACTTCTGTGTGATGAGTGCATTCAACTCACAGACTTGAACATTCCTTTTGATAGAGCAGTTTGGAAACACTAATTTTGTAAAATCTGCAAGTGTTTATTTGGAGCGCTTTGAGGCCTATGCTGGTAAAGGAAATATCTTCACATAAAAACTAGACAGAAGCATTCTCAGAAACTTCTCTGTCATGAGTGCATTCTACTCACAGAGTTGAACCTTCTTTTTGACACAAGAGTTTTCAAACACTCTTTTTGTAGAATCTGCAAGTGCATATTTGGAGCTGTTTGAGGCCAACGCTGGAAAAGGAAACATCCTCACATAGAAACTAGACAGAAGCATTCTCAGAAACTTGTTTGTGACGAGTGCATTCAACTCACAGACTTGAGCCTTTCTTTTGAAAGAGCAGTTTTGGAACACTCTTTTTGTAGAATCTGCTAGTGTATATTTGGAGCGCTGTGAGGCCTATGCTGGGAAATGAAATATCTTCACCTAAAAACAAGACAGAAGCATTCTCAGAAACTTCTGTGTGATGAGTGCATTCAACTCACAGACTTGAACGTTCCTTTTGATAGAACAGTTTTGAAACACTCCTTTTGTAGAATCTGCAAGTGTTTATTTGGAGCGCTTTGAGGCGTATGCTGGAAAAGGATATGTCTTCAAATAACAACTACACAGAAGCATTCTCAGAAGCTTCTTTGTGACGAGTGCATTCAACTCACAGACTTGAACCTTCCTTTTGAAAGAGCAGTTTTGAAACACTGTTTTGGTAGAATCTGCAAGTGGATATATGGAGCTCTTTGGGGCCTATGCTGGGAAATGAAATATCTGCACCTAAAAACTAGACAGAAGCATTCTCAGGAACTTCTGTGTGATGAGTGCATTCAACTCACAGACTTCAACGTTCCTTTTGATAGAACAGTTTTGAAACTCTCCTTTTGTAGACTCTGCAAGTGTTTATTTCGAGCGCTTTGAGGCCTACGCTGGAAAACGAAATGTCTTCAAATAACAACTACACAGAAACATTCTCAGAACATTCTTTGTGATGAGTGCATTCAACTCACAGACTTGAACCTTCCTTTTGAAAGAGCAGTTTTGAAACACTCTTTTGGTAGAATCTGCAAGTGGATATTTGGAGCGCTTCGGGGCCTATGCTGGGAAATGAAATATCTTCACCTAAAAACTAGACAGAAGCATTCTCAGAAACTTCTGTGTGATGAGTGCATTCAACTCACAGAGTTGAACATTCCTTTTGATAGAGCAGTTTGGAAACACTAATTTTGTAAAATCTGCAAGTGTTTATTTGGAACGCTTTGAGGCCTATGCTGGAAAAGGAAATATCTTCACATAAAAACTAGACAGAAGCATTCTCAGAAACTTCTCTGTGATGAGTGCATTCTACTCACAGAGTTGAACCTTCTTTTTGATAGAAGAGTTTTCAAACTCTCTTTTTGTAGAATCTGCAAATGCATATTTGGAGCTGTATGATTCCAACGCTGGGAAAGGAAACATCCTCACATAGAAACTAGACAGAAGCATTCTCAGAAACTTGTTTGCGACGAGTGCATTCAACTCACAGACTTGAACCTTTCTTTTGAAAGAGCAGTTTTGGAACACTCTTTTTGTAGATTCTGCTAGTGTATATTTGGAGCGCTGTGAGGCCTATGTTGGGAAATGAAATATCTTCACCTAAAAACTAGACAGAAGCATTCTCAGAAACTTCTGTGTGATGAGTGCATTCAGCTCACAGACTTGAACGTTCCTTTTGATAGAACAGTTTTGAAACATTCCTTTTATAGAATCTTTAAGGGTTTATTTCGAGCGCTTTGAGGCGTATGCTGGAAAAAGATATGTCTTCAAATAACAACTACACAGAAGCATTCTCAGAAACTTATTTGTGATGAGTGCATTCAACTCACAGACTTGAACCTTCCCTTTGAAAGAGCAGTTTTGAAACACTCTTTTTGTAGAATCTGCAAGTGGATATTCGGAGCGCTTTGGGGCCTAGGCTGGGAAATTAAATATCTTCACCTAAAAACTAGACAGAAGCATTCTCAGAAACTTCTGTGTGATGAGTGCATTCAACTCACAGAATTCAACGTTCCTTTTCATAGAACAGTTTTGAAACTCACCTTTTGTAGAATCTGCAAGTGTTTATTTCGAGCGCTTTGAGGCCTATGCTGGAAAAGGAAATGTCTTCAAATAACAACTACACAGAAGCATTCTCAGAACCTTCTTTGTGATGAGTGCATTCAACTCACAGACTTGAACCTTCCTTTTGAAACAGCAGTTTTGAAACACTCTTTTTGTAGAATCTACAAATGGATATTTGGAGCGCTTTGGGGCCTATGCTGGGAAATGAAATATCTTCACCTAAAAACTAGACAGAAGCATTCTCAGAAACTTCTGTGTGATGAGTGCATTCAACTCACCGACTTGAACACTCCTTTTCATAGAGCAGTTTGGAAACACTAATTTTGTAAAATCTGCAAGTGTTTATTTGGAGCGCTTTGAGGCCTATGCTGGAAAAGGAAATATCTTCACATAAAAACTAGACAGAAGCATTCTCAGAAACTTCTCTGTGATGAGTGCATTCTACTCACAGAGTTGAACCTTCTTTTTGATACAAGAGTCTTCAAACACTCTTTTTGTAGAATCTGCAAGTGCATATTTGGAGCTGTTTGAGGCCAACGCTGGAAAAGGAAACATCCTCACATAGAAACTAGACAGAAGCATTCTCAGAAACTTGTTTGTGACGAATGCATTCAACTCACAGACTTGAGCCTTTCTTTTGAAGGAGCAGTTTTGGAACACTCTTTTTGTAGAATCTGCTAGTGTATATTTGGAGCGCTGTGAGGCCTATGCTCGGAAATGAAATATCTTCACCTAAAAACAAGACAGAAGCATTCTCAGAAACTTCTGTGTGATGAGTGCATTCAACTCACAGACTTGAACGTTCCTTTTGATAGAACAGTTTTGAAACACTCCTTTTGTAGAATCTGCAAGTGTTTATTTGGAGCGCTTTGAGGCGTATGCTGGAAAAGGAAATGTCTTCAAATAACAACTACACAGAAGCATTCTCAGAAACTTCTTTGTGATGAGTGCATTCAACTCACAGACTTGAACCTTCCTTTTGAAAGAGCAGTTTTGAAACACTGTTTTGGTAGAATCTTCAAGTGGATATATGGAGCTCTTTGTGGCCTATGCTGGGAAATGAAATATCTGCAGCTAAAAACTAGACAGAAGCATTCTCAGGAACTTCTGTGTGATGAGTGCATTCAACTCACAGACTTCAACGTTCCTTTTGATAGAACAGTTTTGAAACTCTCCTTTTGTAGACTCTGCAAGTGTTTATTTCGAGCGCTTTGAGGCCTACGCTGGAAAACGAAATGTCTTCAAATAACAACTACACAGAAACATTCTCAGAACATTCTTTGTGATGAGTGCATTCAACTCACAGACTTGAACCTTCCTTTTGAAAGAGCAGTTTTGAAACACTCTTTTTGTAGAATCTGCAAGTGGATATTTGGAGCGCTTCGGGGCCTATGCTGGGAAATGAAATATCTTCACCTAAAAACTAGACAGAAGCATTCTCAGAAACTTCTGTGTGATGAGTGCATTCAACTCACAGAGTTGAACATTCCTTTTGATAGAGCAGTTTGGAAACACTAATTTTGTAAAATCTCCAAGTGTTTATTTGGAACGCTTTGAGGCCTATGCTGGAAAAGGAAATATCTTCACATAAAAACTAGACAGAAGCATTCTCAGAAACTTCTCTGTGATGAGTGCATTCTACTCACAGAGTTGAACCTTCTTTTTGATAGAAGAGTTTTCAAACTCTCTTTTTGTAGAATCTGCAAATGCATATTTGGAGCTGTATGATTCCAACGCTGGGAAAGGAAACATCCTCACATAGAAACTAGACAGAAGCATTCTCAGAAACTTGTTTGTGACGAGTGCATTCAACTCACAGACTTGAGCCTTTCTTTAGAAAGAGCAGATTTGGAACACTCTTTTTGTAGAATCTGCTAGTGTATATTTGGAGCGCTGTGAGGCCTATGCTGGGAAATGAAATATCTTCAACTAAAAACAAGACAGAAGCATTCTCAGAAACTTCTGTGTGATGAGTGCATTCAACTCACAGACTTGAACCTTCCTTTTGAAAGAGCAGTTTTGAAACACTGTTTTGGTAGAATCTGCAAGTGGATATATGGAGCTCTTTGGGGCCTATGCTGGGAAATGAAATATCTGCACCTAAAAACTAGACAGAAGCATTCTCAGGAACTTCTGTGTGATGAGTGCATTCAACTCACAGACTTCAACGTTCCTTTTGATAGAACAGTTTTGAAACTCTCCTTTTGTAGACTCTGCAAGTGTTTATTTCGAGCGCTTTGAGGCCTACGCTGGAAAACGAAATGTCTTCAAATAACAACTACACAGAAACATTCTCAGAACATTCTTTGTGATGAGTGCATTCAACTCACAGACTTGAACCTTCCTTTTGAAAGAGCAGTTTTGAAACACTCTTTTTGTAGAATCTGCAAGTGGATATTTGGAGCGCTTCGGGGCCTATGCTGGGAAATGAAATATCTTCACCTAAAAACTAGACAGAAGCATTCTCAGAAACTTCTGTGTGATGAGTGCATTCAACTCACAGAGTTGAACATTCCTTTTGATAGAGCAGTTTGGAAACACTAATTTTGTAAAATCTGCAAGTGTTTATTGAGGCCTATGCTGGAAAAGGAAATATCTTCACATAAAAACTAGACAGAAGCATTCTCAGAAACTTCTCTGTGATGAGTGCATTCTACTCACAGAGTTGAACCTTCTTTTTGATAGAAGAGTTTTCAAACTCTCTTTTTGTAGAATCTGCAAATGCATATTTGGAGCTGTATGATTCCAACGCTGGGAAAGGAAACATCCTCACATAGAAACTAGACAGAAGCATTCTCAGAAACTTGTTTGTATATTTGGAGCGCTGTGAGGCCTATGTTGGGAAATGAAATATCTTCACCTAAAAACTAGACAGAAGCATTCTCAGCAACTTCTGTGTGATGAGTGCATTCAACTCACAGACTTGAACGTTCCTTTTGATAGAACAGTTTTGAAACACTCCTTTTGTAGAATCTTTAAGGGTTTATTTCGAGCGCTTTGAGGCGTATGCTGGAAAAAGATATGTCTTCAAATAACAACTACACAGAAGCATTCTCAGAAACTTCTTTGTGATGAGTGCATTCAACTCACAGACTTGAACCTTCCCTTTGAAAGAGCAGTTTTGAAACACTCTTTTTGTAGAATCTGCAAGTGGATATTTGGAGCGCTTTGGGGCCTAGGCTGGGAAATGAAATATCTTCACCTAAAAACTAGACAGAAGCATTCTCAGAAACTTCTGTGTGATGAGTGCATTCAACTCACAGACTTCAACGTTCCTTTTGATAGAACAGTTTTGAAACTCACCTTTTGTAGAATCTGCAAGTGTTTATTTCGAGCGCTTTGAGGCCTATGCTGGAAAAGGAAATGTCTTCAAATAACAACTACACAGAAGCATTCTCAGAACCTTCTTTGTGATGAGTGCATTCAACTCACAGAGTTGAACCTTCCTTTTGAAACAGCAGTTTTGAAACACTCTTTTTGTAGAATCTACAAATGGATATTTGGAGCGCTTTGGGGCCTATGCTGGGAAATGAAATATCTTCACCTAAAAACTAGACAGAAGCATTCTCAGAAACTTCTGTGTGATGAGTGCATTCAACTCACAGACTTGAACATTCCTTTTGATAGAGCAGTTTGGAAACACTAATTTTGTAAAATCTGCAAGTGTTTATTTGGAACGCTTTGAGGCCTATGCTGGAAAAGGAAATATCTTCACATAAAAACTAGACAGAAGCATTCTCAGAAACTTCTCTGTGATGAGTGCATTCTACTCACAGAGTTGAACCTTCTTTTTGATGCAAGAGTTTTCAAACTCTGTTTTTGTAGAATCTGCAAATGCATATTTGGAGCTGTATGATTCCAACGCTGGGAAAGGAAACATCCTCACATAGAAACTAGACAGAAGCATTCTCAGAAACTTGTTTGTGACGAGTGCATTCAACTCACAGACTTGAACCTTTCTTTTGAAAGAGCAGTTTTGGAACACTCTTTTTGTAGATTCTGCTAGTGTATATTTGGAGCGCTGTGAGGCCTATGTTGGGAAATGAAATATCTTCACCTAAAAACTAGACAGAAGCATTCTCAGAAACTTCTGTGTGATGAGTGCATTCAACTCACAGACTTGAACGTTCCTTTTGATAGAACAGTTTTGAAACACTCCTTTTATAGAATCTTTAAGGGTTTATTTCGAGAGCTTTGAGGCGTATGCTGGAAAAAGATATGTCTTCAAATAACAACTACACAGAAGCATTCTCAGAAACTTCTTTGTGATGAGTGCATTCAACTCACAGACTTGAACCTTCCCTTTGAAAGAGCAGTTTGGAAACACTCTTTTTGTAGAATCTGCAAGTGGATATTTGGAGCGCTTTGGGGCCTAGGCTGGGAAATGAAATATCTTCACCTAAAAACTAGACAGAAGCATTCTCAGAAACTTCTGTGTGATGAGTGCATTCAACTCACAGACTTCAACGTTCCTTTTGATAGAACAGTTTGGAAACACTAATTTTGTAAAATCTGCAAGTGTTTATTTGGAGCGCTTTGAGGCCTATGCTGGAAAAGGAAATATCTTCACATAAAAACTAGACAGAAGCATTCTCAGAAACTTCTCTGTGATGAGTGCATTCTACTCACAGAGTTGAACCTTCTTTTTGATACAAGAGTTTTCAAACACTCTTTTTGTAGAATCTGCAAGTGCATATTTGGAGCTGTTTGAGGCCAACGCTGGAAAAGGAAACATCCTCACATAGAAACTAGACAGAAGCATTCTCAGAAACTTGTTTGTGACGAGTGCATTCAACTCACAGACTTGAGCCTTTCTTTTGAAAGAGCAGTTTTGGAACACTCTTTTTGTAGAATCTGCTAGTGTATATTTGGAGCGCTGTGAGGCCTATGCTGGGAAATGAAACATCTTCACCTAAAAACAAGACAGAAGCATTCTCAGAAACTTCTGTGTGATGAGTGCATTCAACTCACAGACTTGAACGTTCCTTTTGATAGAACAGTTTTGAAACACTCCTTTTGTAGAATCTGCAAGTGTTTATTTGGAGCGCTTTGAGGCGTATGCTGGAAAAGGATATGTCTTCAAATAACAACTACACAGAAGCATTCTCAGAAACTTCTTTGTGATGAGTGCATTCAACTCACAGACTTGAACCTTCCTTTTGAAAGAGCAGTTTTGAAACACTGTTTTGGTAGAATCTGCAAGTGGATATATGGAGCTCTTTGGGGCCTATGCTGGGAAATGAAATATCTGCACCTAAAAACTAGACAGAAGCATTCTCAGGAACTTCTGTGTGATGAGTGCATTCAACTCACAGACTTCAACGTTCCTTTTGATAGATCACTTTTGAAACTCTCCTTTTGTAGACTCTGCAAGTGTTTATATCGAGCTCTTTGAGGCCTACGCTGGAAAACGAAATGTCTTCAAATAACAACTACACAGAAACATTCTCAGAACATTCTTTGTGATGAGTGCATTCAACTCACAGACTTCAACGTTCCTTTTGATAGAACAGTTTTGAAACTCACCTTTTGTAGAATCTGCAAGTGTTTATTTCGAGCGCTTTGAGGCCTATGCTGGAAAAGGAAATGTCTTCAAATAACAACTACACAGAAGCATTCTCAGAACCTTCTTTGTGATGAGTGCATTCAACTCACAGACTTGAACCTTCCTTTTGAAACAGCAGTTTTGAAACACTCTTTTTGTAGAATCTACAAATGGATATTTGGAGCGCTTTGGGGCCTATGCGGGGAAATGAAATATCTTCACCTAAAAACTAGACAGAAGCATTCTCAGAAACTTCTGTGTGATGAGTGCATTCAACTCACAGACTTGAACATTCCTTTTGATAGAGCAGTTTGGAAACACTAATTTTGTAAAATCTGCAAGTGTTTATTTGGAGCGCTTTGAGGCCTATGCTGGAAAAGGAAATATCTTCACATAAAAACTAGACAGAAGCATTCTCAGAAACTTCTCTGTGATGAGTGCATTCTACTCACAGAGTTGAACCTTCTTTTTGATACAAGAGTTTTCAAACACTCTTTTTGTAGGATCTGCAAGTGCATATTTGGAGCTGTTGGAGGCCAACGCTGGAAAAGGAAACATCCTCACATAGAAACTAGACAGAAGCATTCTCAGAAACTTGTTTGTGACGAGTGCATTCAACTCACAGACTTGAGCCTTTCTTTTGAAAGAGCAGTTTTGGAACACTCTTTTTGTAGAATCTGCTAGTGTATATTTGGAGCGCTGTGAGGCCTATGCTGGGAAATGAAATATCTTCACCTAAAAACAAGACAGAAGCATTCTCAGAAACTTCTGTGTGATGAGTGCATTCAACTCACAGACTTGAACGTTCCTTTTGATAGAACAGTTTTGAAACACTCCTTTTGTAGAATCTGCAAGTGTTTATTTGGAGCGCTTTGAGGCATATGCTGGAAAAGGAACTGTCTTCAAATAACAACTACACAGAAGCATTCTCAGAAACTTCTTTGTGATGAGTGCATTCAACTCACAGACTTGAACCTTCCTTTTGAAAGAGCAGTTTTGAAACACTGTTTTGGTAGAATCTGCAAGTGGATATATGGAGCTCTTTGGGGCCTATGCTGGGAAATGAAATATCTGCACCTAAAAACTAGACAGAAGCATTCTCAGGAACTTCTGTGTGATGAGTGCATTCAACTCACAGACTTCAACGTTCCTTTTTATAGAACAGTTTTGAAACTCTCCTTTTGTAGACTCTGCAAGTGTTTATTTCGAGCGCTTTGAGGCCTACGCTGGAAAATGAAATGTCTTCAAATAACAACTACACAGAAACATTCTCAGAACATTCTTTGTGATGAGTGCATTCAACTCACAGACTTGAACCTTCCTTTTGAAAGAGCAGTTTTGAAACACTCTTTTTGTAGAATCTGCAAGTGGATATTTGGAGCGCTTCGGGGCCTATGCTGGGAAATGAAATATCTTCACCTAAAAACTAGACAGAAGCATTCTCAGAAACTTCTGTGTGATGAGTGCATTCAACTCACAGAGTTGAACATTCCTTTTGATAGAGCAGTTTGGCAACACTAATTTTGTAAAATCTGCAAGTGTTTATTTGGAACGCTTTGAGGCCTATGCTGGAAAAGGAAATATCTTCACATAAAAACTAGACAGAAGCATTCTCAGAAACTTCTCTGTGATGAGTGCATTCTACTCACAGAGTTGAACCTTCTTTTTGATACAAGAGTTTTCAAACTCTCTTTTTGTAGAATCTGCAAATGCATATTTGGAGCTGTATGATTCCAACGCTGGGAAAGGAAACATCCTCACATAGAAACTAGACAGAAGCATTCTCAGAAACTTGTTTGTGACGAGTGCATTCAACTCACAGACTTGAACCTTTCTTTTGAAAGAGCAGTTTTGGAACACTCTTTTTGTAGATTCTGCTAGTGTATATTTGGAGCGCTGTGAGGCCTATGTTGGGAAATGAAATATCTTCACCTAAAAACTAGACAGAAGCATTCTCAGAAACTTCTGTGTGATGAGTGCATTCAACTCACAGACTTGAACGTTCCTTTTGATAGAACAGTTTTGAAACACTCCTTTTGTAGAATCTTTAAGGGTTTATTTCGAGCGCTTTGAGGCGTATGCTGGAAAAAGATATGTCTTCAAATAACAACTACACAGAAGCATTCTCAGAAACTTCTTTGTGATGAGTGCATTCAACTCACAGACTTGAACCTTCCCTTTGAAAGAGCAGTTTTGAAACACTCTTTTTGTAGAATCTGCAAGTGGATATTTGGAGCGCTTTGGGGCCTAGGCTGGGAAATGAAATATCTTCACCTAAAAACTAGACAGAAGCATTCTCAGAAACTTCTGTGTGATGAGTGCATTCAACTCACAGACTTCAACGTTCCTTTTGATAGAACAGTTTTGAAACTCACCTTTTGTAGAATCTGCAAGTGTTTATTTCGACCGCTTTGAGGCCTATGCTGGAAAAGGAAATGTCTTCAAATAACAACTACACAGAAGCATTCTCAGAACCTTCTTTGTGATGAGTGCATTCAACTCACAGACTTGAACCTTCCTTTTGAAACAGCAGTTTTGAAACACTCTTTTTGTAGAATCTACAAATGGATATTTGGAGCGCTTTGGGGCCTATGCTGGGAAATGAAATATCTTCACCTAAAAACTAGACAGAAGCATTCTCAGAAACTTCTGTGTGATGAATGCATTCAACTCACAGACTTGAACATTCCTTTTGATAGAGCAGTTTGGAAACACTAATTTTGTAAAATCTGCAAGTGTTTATTTGGAACGCTTTGAGGCCTATGCTGGAAAAGGAAATATCTTCACATAAAAACTAGACAGAAGCATTCTCAGAAACTTCTCTGTGATGAGTGCATTCTACTCACAGAGTTGAACCTTCTTTTTGATACAAGAGTTTTCAAACTCTCTTTTTGTAGAATCTGCAAATGCATATTTGGAGCTGTATGATTCCAACGCTGGGAAAGGAAACATCCTCACATAGAAACTAGACAGAAGCATTCTCAGAAACTTGTTTGTGACGAGTGCATTCAACTCACAGACTTGAACCTTTCTTTTGAAAGAGCAGTTTTGGAACACTCTTTTTGTAGATTCTGCTAGTGTATATTTGGAGCGCTGTGAGGCCTATGTTGGGAAATGAAATATCTTCACCTAAAAACTAGACAGAAGCATTCTCAGAACTTCTGTGTGATGAGTGCATTCAACTCACAGACTTCAACGTTCCTTTTGATAGAACAGTTTTGAAACACTCCTTTTATAGAATCTTTAAGGGTTTATTTCGAGAGCTGTGAGGCGTATGCTGGAAAAAGATATGTCTTCAAATAACAACTACACAGAAGCATTCTCAGAAACTTCTTTGTGATGAGTGCATTCAACTCACAGACTTGAACCTTCCCTTTGAAAGAGCAGTTTTGAAACACTGTTTTTGTAGAATCTGCAAGTGGATATTTGGAGCGCTTTGGGGCCTAGGCTGGGAAATGAAATATCTTCACCTAAAAACTAGACAGAAGCATTCTCAGAAACTTCTGTGTGATGAGTGCATTCAACTCACAGACTTCAACGTTCCTTTTGATAGAACAGTTTTGAAACTCACCTTTTGTAGAATCTGCAAGTGTTTATTTCGAGCGCTTTGAGGCCTATGCTGGAAAAGGAAATGTCTTCAAATAACAACTACACAGAAGCATTCTCAGAACCTTCTTTGTGATGAGTGCATTCAACTCACAGACTTGAACCTTCCTTTTGAAACAGCAGTTTTGAAACACTCTTTTTGTAGCATCTACAAATGGATATTTGGAGCGCTTTGGGGCCTATGCTGGGAAATGAAATATCTTCACCTAAAAACTAGACAGAAGCATTCTCAGAAACTTCTGTTTGATGAGTGCATTCAACTCACAGACTTGAACATTCCTTTTGATAGAGCAGTTTGGAAACACTAATTTTGTAAAATCTGCAAGTGTTTATTTGGAGCGCTTTGAGGCCTATGCTGGAAAAGGAAATATCTTCACATAAAAACTAGACAGAAGCATTCTCAGAAACTTCTCTGTGATGAGTGCATTCTACTCACAGAGTTGAACCTTCTTTTTGATACAAGAGTTTTCAAACACTCTTTTTGTAGAATCTGCAAGTGCATATTTGGAGCTGTTTGAGGCCAACGCTGGAAAAGGAAACATCCTCACATAGAAACTAGACAGAAGCATTCTCAGAAACTTGTTTGTGACGAGTGCATTCAACTCACAGACTTGAGCCTTTCTTTTGAAAGAGCAGTTTTGGAACACTCTTTTTGTAGAATCTGCTAGTGTATATTTGGAGCGCTGTGAGGCCTATGCTGGGAAATGAAACATCTTCACCTAAAAACAAGACAGAAGCATTCTCAGAAACTTCTGTGTGATGAGTGCATTCAACTCACAGACTTGAACGTTCCTTTTGATAGAACAGTTTTGAAACACTCCTTTTGTAGAATCTGCAAGTGTTTATTTGGAGCGCTTTGAGGCGTATGCTGGAAAAGGATATGTCTTCAAATAACAACTACACAGAAGCATTCTCAGAAACTTCTTTGTGATGAGTGCATTCAACTCACAGAC
This sequence comes from Pongo abelii, assembly GCF_028885655.2. Classification (NCBI taxonomy): domain Eukaryota; kingdom Metazoa; phylum Chordata; class Mammalia; order Primates; family Hominidae; genus Pongo; species Pongo abelii. The sequence continues at coordinate 49,793,496 of NC_071992.2, forward strand.
TTGAACCTTCCTTTTGAAAGAGCAGTTTTGAAACACTGTTTTGGTAGAATCTGCAAGTGGATATATGGAGCTCTTTGGGGCCTATGCTGGGAAATGAAATATCTGCACCTAAAAACTAGACAGAAGCATTCTCAGGAACTTCTGTGTGATGAGTGCATTCAACTCACAGACTTCAACGTTCCTTTTGATAGATCAGTTTTGAAACTCTCCTTTTGTAGACTCTGCAAGTGTTTATATCGAGCTCTTTGAGGCCTACGCTGGAAAACGAAATGTCTTCAAATAACAACTACACACAAACATTCTCAGAACATTCTTTGTGATGAGTGCGTTCAACTCACAGACTTCAACGTTCCTTTTGATAGAACAGTTTTGAAACTCACCTTTTGTAGAATCTGCAAGTGTTTATTTCGAGCGCTTTGAGGCCTATGCTGGAAAAGGAAATGTCTTCAAATAACAACTACACAGAAGCATTCTCAGAACCTTCTTTGTGATGAGTGCATTCAACTCACAGAGTTGAACCTTCCTTTTGAAACAGCAGTTTTGAAACACTCTTTTTGTAGAATCTACAAATGGATATTTGGAGCGCTTTGGGGCCTATGCTGGGAAATGAAATATCTTCACCTAAAAACTAGACAGAAGCATTCTCAGAAACTTCTGTGTGATGAGTGCATTCAACTCACAGACTTGAACATTCCTTTTGATAGAGCAGTTTGGAAACACTAATTTTGTAAAATCTGCAAGTGTTTATTTGGAACGCTTTGAGGCCTATGCTGGAAAAGGAAATATCTTCACATAAAAACTAGACAGAAGCATTCTCAGAAACTTCTCTGTGATGAGTGCATTCTACTCACAGAGTTGAACCTTCTTTTTGATACAAGAGTTTTCAAACTCTGTTTTTGTAGAATCTGCAAATGCATATTTGGAGCTGTATGATTCCAACGCTGGGAAAGGAAACATCCTCACATAGAAACTAGACAGAAGCATTCTCAGAAAGTTGTTTGTGACGAGTGCATTCAACTCACAGACTTGAACCTTTCTTTTGAAAGAGCAGTTTTGGAACACTCTTTTTGTAGATTCTGCTAGTGTATATTTGGAGCGCTGTGAGGCCTATGTTGGGAAATGAAATATCTTCACCTAAAAACTAGACAGAAGCATTCTCAGAAACTTCTGTGTGATGAGTGCATTCAACTCACAGACTTCAACGTTCCTTTTGATAGAACAGTTTTGAAACACTCCTTTTATAGAATCTTTAAGGGTTTATTTCGAGAGCTTTGAGGCGTATGCTGGAAAAAGATATGTCTTCAAATAACAACTACACAGAAGCATTCTCAGAAACTTCTTTGTGATGAGTGCATTCAACTCACAGACTTGAACCTTCCCTTTGAAAGAGCAGTTTTGAAACACTCTTTTTGTAGAATCTGCAAGTGGATATTTGGAGCCCTTTGGGGCCTAGGCTGGGAAATGAAATATCTTCACCTAAAAACTAGACAGAAGCATTCTCAGAAACTTCTGTGTGATGAGTGCATTCAACTCGCAGACTTCAACGTTCCTTTTGATAGAACAGTTTGGAAACACTAATTTTGTAAAATCTGCAAGTGTTTATTTGGAGCGCTTTGAGGCCTATGCTGGAAAAGGAAATATCTTCACATAAAAACTAGACAGAAGCATTCTCAGAAACTTCTCTGTGATGAGTGCATTCTACTCACAGAGTTGAACCTTCTTTTTGATACAAGAGTTTTCAAACACTCTTTTTGTAGAATCTGCAAGTGCATATTTGGAGCTGTTTGAGGCCAACGCTGGAAAAGGAAACATCCTCACATAGAAACTAGACAGAAGCATTCTAAGAAACTTCTGTGTGACGAGTGCATTCAACTCACAGACTTGAGCCTTTCTTTTGAAAGAGCAGTTTTGGAACACTCTTTTTGTAGAATCTGCTAGTGTATATTTGGAGCGCTGTGAGGCCTATGCTGGGAAATGAAACATCTTCACCTAAAAACAAGACAGAAGCATTCTCAGAAACTTCTGTGTGATGAGTGCATTCAACTCACAGACTTGAACGTTCCTTTTGATAGAACAGTTTTGAAACACTCCTTTTGTAGAATCTGCAAGTGTTTATTTGGAGCGCTTTGAGGCGTATGCTGGAAAAGGATATGTCTTCAAATAACAACTACACAGAAGCATTCTCAGAAACTTCTTTGTGATGAGTGCATTCAACTCACAGACTTGAACCTTCCTTTTGAAAGAGCAGTTTTGAAACACTGTTTTGGTAGAATCTGCAAGTGGATATATGGAGCTCTTTGGGGCCTATGCTGGGAAATGAAATATCTGCACCTAAAAACTAGACAGAAGCATTCTCAGGAACTTCTGTGTGATGAGTGCATTCAACTCACAGACTTCAACGTTCCTTTTGATAGATCAGTTTTGAAACTCTCCTTTTGTAGACTCTGCAAGTGTTTATATCGAGCTCTTTGAGGCCTACGCTGGAAAACGAAATGTCTTCAAATAACAACTACACAGAAACATTCTCAGAACATTCTTTGTGATGAGTGCATTCAACTCACAGACTTCAACGTTCCTTTTGATAGAACAGTTTTGAAACTCACCTTTTGTAGAATCTGCAAGTGTTTATTTCGAGCGCTTTGAGGCCTATGCTGGAAAAGGAAATGTCTTCAAATAACAACTACACAGAAGCATTCTCAGAACCTTCTTTGTGATGAGTGCATTCAACTCACAGACTTGAACCTTCCTTTTGAAACAGCAGTTTTGAAACACTCTTTTTGTAGAATCTACAAATGGATATTTGGAGCGCTTTGGGGCCTATGCCGGGAAATGAAATATCTTCACCTAAAAACTAGACAGAAGCATTCTCAGAAACTTCTGTGTGATGAGTGCATTCAACTCACAGACTTGAACATTCCTTTTGATAGAGCAGTTTGGAAACACTAATTTTGTAAAATCTGCAAGTGTTTATTTGGAGCGCTTTGAGGCCTATGCTGGAAAAGGAAATATCTTCACATAAAAACTAGACAGAAGCATTCTCAGAAACTTCTCTGTGATGAGTGCATTCTACTCACAGAGTTGAACCTTCTTTTTGATACAAGAGTTTTCAAACACTCTTTTTGTAGGATCTGCAAGTGCATATTTGGAGCTGTTTGAGGCCAACGCTGGAAAAGGAAACATCCTCACATAGAAACTAGACAGAAGCATTCTCAGAAACTTGTTTGTGACGAGTGCATTCAACTCACAGACTTGAGCCTTTCTTTTGAAAGAGCAGTTTTGGAACACTCTTTTTGTAGAATCTGCTAGTGTATATTTGGAGCGCTGTGAGGCCTATGCTGGGAAATGAAATATCTTCACCTAAAAACAAGACAGAAGCATTCTCAGAAACTTCTGTGTGATGAGTGCATTCAACTCACAGACTTCAACGTTCCTTTTGATAGAACAGTTTTGAAACACTCCTTTTGTAGAATCTGCAAGTGTTTATTTGGAGCGCTTTGAGGCATATGCTGGAAAAGGAACTGTCTTCAAATAACAACTACACAGAAGCATTCTCAGAAACTTCTTTGTGATGAGTGCATTCAACTCACAGACTTGAACCTTCCTTTTGAAAGAGCAGTTTTGAAACACTGTTTTGGTAGAATCTGCAAGTGGATATATGGAGCTCTTTGGGGCCTATGCTGGGAAATGAAATATCTGCACCTAAAAACTAGACAGAAGCATTCTCAGGAACTTCTGTGTGATGAGTGCATTCAACTCACAGACTTCAACGTTCCTTTTTATAGAACAGTTTTGAAACTCTCTTTTGTAGACTCTGCAAGTGTTTATTTCGAGCGCTTTGAGGCCTACGCTGGAAAATGAAATGTCTTCAAATAACAACTACACAGAAACATTCTCAGAACATTCTTTGTGATGAGTGCATTCAACTCACAGACTTGAACCTTCCTTTTGAAAGAGCAGTTTTGAAACACTCTTTTTGTAGAATCTGCAAGTGGATATTTGGAGCGCTTCGGGGCCTATGCTGGGAAATGAAATATCTTCACCTAAAAACTAGACAGAAGCATTCTCAGAAACTTCTGTGTGATGAGTGCATTCAACTCACAGAGTTGAACATTCCTTTTGATAGAGCAGTTTGGCAACACTAATTTTGTAAAATCTGCAAGTGTTTATTTGGAACGCTTTGAGGCCTATGCTGGAAAAGGAAATATCTTCACATAAAAACTAGACAGAAGCATTCTCAGAAACTTCTCTGTGATGAGTGCATTCTACTCACAGAGTTGAACCTTCTTTTTGATACAAGAGTTTTCAAACTCTCTTTTTGTAGAATCTGCAAATGCATATTTGGAGCTGTATGATTCCAACGCTGGGAAAGGAAACATCCTCACATAGAAACTAGACAGAAGCATTCTCAGAAACTTGTTTGTGACGAGTGCATTCAACTCACAGACTTGAACCTTTCTTTTGAAAGAGCAGTTTTGGAACACTCTTTTTGTAGATTCTGCTAGTGTATATTTGGAGCGCTGTGAGGCCTATGTTGGGAAATGAAATATCTTCACCTAAAAACTAGACAGAAGCATTCTCAGAAACTTCTGTGTGATGAGTGCATTCAACTCACAGACTTGAACGTTCCTTTTGATAGAACAGTTTTGAAACACTCCTTTTGTAGAATCTTTAAGGGTTTATTTCGAGCGCTTTGAGGCGTATGCTGGAAAAACATATGTCTTCAAATAACAACTACACAGAAGCATTCTCAGAAACTTCTTTGTGATGAGTGCATTCAACTCACAGACTTGAACCTTCCCTTTGAAAGAGCAGTTTTGAAACACTCTTTTTGTAGAATCTGCAAGTGGATATTTGGAGCGCTTTGGGGCCTAGGCTGGGAAATGAAATATCTTCACCTAAAAACTAGACAGAAGCATTCTCAGAAACTTCTGTGTGATGAGTGCATTCAACTCACAGACTTCAACGTTCCTTTTGATAGAACAGTTTTGAAACTCACCTTTTGTAGAATCTGCAAGTGTTTATTTCGAGCGCTTTGAGGCCTATGCTGGAAAAGGAAATGTCTTCAAATAACAACTACACAGAAGCATTCTCAGAACCTTCTTTGTGATGAGTGCATTCAACTCACAGACTTGAACCTTCCTTTTGAAACAGCAGTTTTGAAACACTCTTTTTGTAGCATCTACAAATGGATATTTGGAGCGCTTTGGGGCCTATGCTGGGAAATGAAATATCTTCACCTAAAAACTAGACAGAAGCATTCTCAGAAACTTCTGTGTGATGAGTGCATTCAACTCACAGACTTGAACATTCCTTTTGATAGAGCAGTTTGGAAACACTAATTTTGTAAAATCTGCAAGTGTTTATTTGGAGCGCTTTGAGGCCTATGATGGAAAAGGAAATATCTTCACATAAAAACTAGACAGAAGCATTCTCAGAAACTTCTCTGTGATGAGTGCATTCTACTCACAGAGTTGAACCTTCTTTTTGATACAAGAGTTTTCAAACACTCTTTTTGTAGAATCTGCAAGTGCATATTTGGAGCTGTTTGAGGCCAACGCTGGAAAAGGAAACATCCTCACATAGAAACTAGACAGAAGCATTCTCAGAAACTTGTTTGTGACGAGTGCATTCAACTCACAGACTTGAGCCTTTCTTTTGAAAGAGCAGTTTTGGAACACTCTTTTTGTAGAATCTGCTAGTGTATATTTGGAGCGCTGTGAGGCCTATGCTGGGAAATGAAACATCTTCACCTAAAAACAAGACAGAAGCATTCTCAGAAACTTCTGTGTGATGAGTGCATTCAACTCACAGACTTGAACGTTCCTTTTGATAGAACAGTTTTGAAACACTCCTTTTGTAGAATCTGCAAGTGTTTATTTGGAGCGCTTTGAGGCGTATGCTGGAAAAGGATATGTCTTCAAATAACAACTACACAGAAGCATTCTCAGAAACTTCTTTGTGATGAGTGCATTCAACTCACAGACTTGAACCTTCCTTTTGAAAGAGCAGTTTTGAAACACTGTTTTGGTAGAATCTGCAAGTGGATATATGGAGCTCTTTGGGGCCTATGCTGGGAAATGAAATATCTGCACCTAAAAACTAGACAGAAGCATTCTCAGGAACTTCTGTGTGATGAGTGCATTCAACTCACAGACTTCAACGTTCCTTTTGATAGATCAGTTTTGAAACTCTCCTTTTGTAGACTCTGCAAGTGTTTATATCGAGCTCTTTGAGGCCTACGCTGGAAAACGAAATGTCTTCAAATAACAACTACACAGAAACATTCTCAGAACATTCTTTGTGATGAGTGCATTCAACTCACAGACTTCAACGTTCCTTTTGATAGAACAGTTTTGAAACTCACCTTTTGTAGAATCTGCAAGTGTTTATTTCGAGCGCTTTGAGGCCTATGCTGGAAAAGGAAATGTCTTCAAATAACAACTACACAGAAGCATTCTCAGAACCTTCTTTGTGATGAGTGCATTCAACTCACAGACTTGAACCTTCCTTTTGAAACAGCAGTTTTGAAACACTCTTTTTGTAGAATCTACAAATGGATATTTGGAGCGCTTTGGGGCCTATGCGGGGAAATGAAATATCTTCACCTAAAAACTAGACAGAAGCATTCTCAGAAACTTCTGTGTGATGAGTGCATTCAACTCACAGACTTGAACATTCCTTTTGATAGAGCAGTTTGGAAACACTAATTTTGTAAAATCTGCAAGTGTTTATTTGGAGCGCTTTGAGGCCTATGCTGGAAAAGGAAATATCTTCACATAAAAACTAGACAGAAGCATTCTCAGAAACTTCTGTGTGATGAGTGCATTCAACTCACAGACTTGAACCTTCTTTTTGATACAAGAGTTTTCAAACACTCTTTTTGTAGAATCTGCAAGTGTTTATTTGGAGCGCTTTGAGGCGTATGCTGGAAAAGGAACTGTCTTCAAATAACAACTACACAGAAGCATTCTCAGAAACTTCTTTGTGATGAGTGCATTCAACTCACAGACTTGAACCTTCCTTTTGAAAGAGCAGTTTTGAAACACTGTTTTGGTAGAATCTGCAAGTGGATATATGGAGCTCTTTGGGGCCTATGCTGGGAAATGAAATATCTGCACCTAAAAACTAGACAGAAGCATTCTCAGGAACTTCTGTGTGATGAGTGCATTCAACTCACAGACTTCAACGTTCCTTTTGATAGAACAGTTTTGAAACTCTCCTTTTGTAGACTCTGCAAGTGTTTATTTCGAGCGCTTTGAGGCCTACGCTGGAAAACGAAATGTCTTCAAATAACAACTACACAGAAACATTCTCAGAACATTCTTTGTGATGAGTGCATTCAACTCACAGACTTGAACCTTCCTTTTGAAAGAGCAGTTTTGAAACACTCTTTTTGTAGAATCTGCAAGTGGATATTTGGAGCGCTTCGGGGCCTATGCTGGGAAATGAAATATCTTCACCTAAAAACTAGACAGAAGCATTCTCAGAAACTTCTGTGTGATGAGTGCATTCAACTCACAGAGTTGAACATTCCTTTTGATAGAGCAGTTTGGAAACACTAATTTTGTAAAATCTGCAAGTGTTTATTTGGAACGCTTTGAGGCCTATGCTGGAAAAGGAAATATCTTCACATAAAAACTAGACAGAAGCATTCTCAGAAACTTCTCTGTGATGAGTGCATTCTACTCACAGAGTTGAACCTTCTTTTTGATAGAAGAGTTTTCAAACTCTCTTTTTGTAGAATCTGCAAATGCATATTTGGAGCTGTATGATTCCAACGCTGGGAAAGGAAACATCCTCACATAGAAACTAGACAGAAGCATTCTCAGAAACTTGTTTGTGACGAGTGCATTCAACTCACAGACTTGAACCTTTCTTTTGAAAGAGCAGTTTTGGAACACTCTTTTTGTAGATTCTGCTAGTGTATATTTGGAGCGCTGTGAGGCCTATGTTGGGAAATGAAATATCTTCACCTAAAAACTAGACAGAAGCATTCTCAGAAACTTCTGTGTGATGAGTGCATTCAACTCACAGACTTGAGCCTTTCTTTTGAAAGAGCAGTTTTGGAACACTCTTTTTGTAGAATCTGCTAGTGTATATTTGGAACGCTGTGAGGCCTATGCTGGGAAATGAAACATCTTCACCTAAAAACAAGACAGAAGCATTCTCAGAAACTTCTGTGTGATGAGTGCATTCAACTCACAGACTTGAACGTTCCTTTTGATAGAACAGTTTTGAAACACTCCTTTTGTAGAATCTGCAAGTGTTTATTTGGAGCGCTTTGAGGCGTATGCTGGAAAAGGATATGTCTTCAAATAACAACTACACAGAAGCATTCTCAGAAACTTCTTTGTGATGAGTGCATTCAACTCACAGACTTGAACCTTCCTTTTGAAAGAGCAGTTTTGAAACACTGTTTTGGTAGAATCTGCAAGTGGATATATGGAGCTCTTTGGGGCCTATGCTGGGAAATGAAATATCTGCACCTAAAAACTAGACAGAAGCATTCTCAGGAACTTCTGTGTGATGAGTGCATTCAACTCACAGACTTCAACGTTCCTTTTGATAGATCAGTTTTGAAACTCTCCTTTTGTAGACTCTGCAAGTGTTTATATCGAGCTCTTTGAGGCCTACGCTGGAAAACGAAATGTCTTCAAATAACAACTACACAGAAACATTCTCAGAACATTCTTTGTGATGAGTGCATTCAACTCACAGACTTCAACGTTCCTTTTGATAGAACAGTTTTGAAACTCACCTTTTGTAGAATCTGCAAGTGTTTATTTCGAGCGCTTTGAGGCCTATGCTGGAAAAGGAAATGTCTTCAAATAACAACTACACAGAAGCATTCTCAGAACCTTCTTTGTGATGAGTGCATTCAACTCACAGACTTGAACCTTCCTTTTGAAACAGCAGTTTTGAAACACTCTTTTTGTAGAATCTACAAATGGATATTTGGAGCGCTTTGGGGCCTATGCGGGGAAATGAAATATCTTCACCTAAAAACTAGACAGAAGCATTCTCAGAAACTTCTGTGTGATGAGTGCATTCAACTCACAGACTTGAACATTCCTTTTGATAGAGCAGTTTGGAAACACTAATTTTGTAAAATCTGCAAGTGTTTATTTGGAGCGCTTTGAGGCCTATGCTGGAAAAGGAAATATCTTCACATAAAAACTAGACAGAAGCATTCTCAGAAACTTCTGTGTGATGAGTGCATTCAACTCACAGACTTGAACCTTCTTTTTGATACAAGAGTTTTCAAACACTCTTTTTGTAGAATCTGCAAGTGTTTATTTGGAGCGCTTTGAGGCGTATGCTGGAAAAGGAACTGTCTTCAAATAACAACTACACAGAAGCATTCTCAGAAACTTCTTTGTGATGAGTGCATTCAACTCACAGACTTGAACCTTCCTTTTGAAAGAGCAGTTTTGAAACACTGTTTTGGTAGAATCTGCAAGTGGATATATGGAGCTCTTTGGGGCCTATGCTGGGAAATGAAATATCTGCACCTAAAAACTAGACAGAAGCATTCTCAGGAACTTCTGTGTGATGAGTGCATTCAACTCACAGACTTCAACGTTCCTTTTGATAGAACAGTTTTGAAACTCTCCTTTTGTAGACTCTGCAAGTGTTTATTTCGAGCGCTTTGAGGCCTACGCTGGAAAACGAAATGTCTTCAAATAACAACTACACAGAAACATTCTCAGAACATTCTTTGTGATGAGTGCATTCAACTCACAGACTTGAACCTTCCTTTTGAAAGAGCAGTTTTGAAACACTCTTTTTGTAGAATCTGCAAGTGGATATTTGGAGCGCTTCGGGGCCTATGCTGGGAAATGAAATATCTTCACCTAAAAACTAGACAGAAGCATTCTCAGAAACTTCTGTGTGATGAGTGCATTCAACTCACAGAGTTGAACATTCCTTTTGATAGAGCAGTTTGGAAACACTAATTTTGTAAAATCTGCAAGTGTTTATTTGGAACGCTTTGAGGCCTATGCTGGAAAAGGAAATATCTTCACATAAAAACTAGACAGAAGCATTCTCAGAAACTTCTCTGTGATGAGTGCATTCTACTCACAGAGTTGAACCTTCTTTTTGATAGAAGAGTTTTCAAACTCTCTTTTTGTAGAATCTGCAAATGCATATTTGGAGCTGTATGATTCCAACGCTGGGAAAGGAAACATCCTCACATAGAAACTAGACAGAAGCATTCTCAGAAACTTGTTTGTGACGAGTGCATTCAACTCACAGACTTGAACCTTTCTTTTGAAAGAGCAGTTTTGGAACACTCTTTTTGTAGATTCTGCTAGTGTATATTTGGAGCGCTGTGAGGCCTATGTTGGGAAATGAAATATCTTCACCTAAAAACTAGACAGAAGCATTCTCAGCAACTTCTGTGTGATGAGTGCATTCAACTCACAGACTTGAACGTTCCTTTTGATAGAACAGTTTTGAAACACTCCTTTTATAGAATCTTTAAGGGTTTATTTCGAGGGCTTTGAGGCGTATGCTGGAAAAAGATATGTCTTCAAATAACAACTACACAGAAGCATTCTCAGAAACTTCTTTGTGATGAGTGCATTCAACTCACAGACTTGAACCTTCCCTTTGAAAGAGCAGTTTTGAAACACTCTTTTTGTAGAATCTGCAAGTGGATATTTGGAGCGCTTTGGGGCCTAGGCTGGGAAATGAAATATCTTCACCTAAAAACTAGACAGAAGCATTCTCAGAAACTTCTGTGTGATGAGTGCATTCAACTCACAGACTTCAACGTTCCTTTTGATAGAACAGTTTTGAAACTCACCTTTCGTAGAATCTGCAAGTGTTTATTTCGAGCGCTTTGAGGCCTATGCTGGAAAAGGAAATGTCTTCAAATAACAACTACACAGAAGCATTCTCAGAACCTTCTTTGTGATGAGTGCATTCAACTCACAGACTTGAACCTTCCTTTTGAAACAGCAGTTTTGAAACACTCTTTTTGTAGCATCTACAAATGTATATTTGGAGCGCTTTGGGGCCTATGCTGGGAAATGAAATATCTTCACCTAAAAACTAGACAGAAGCATTCTCAGAAACTTCTGTGTGATGAGTGCATTCAACTCACAGACTTGAACATTCCTTTTGATAGAGCAGTTTGGAAACACTAATTTTGTAAAATCTGCAAGTGTTTATTTGGAGCGCTTTGAGGCCTATGCTGGTAAAGGAAATATCTTCACATAAAAACTAGACAGAAGCATTCTCAGAAACTTCTCTGTCATGAGTGCATTCTACTCACAGAGTTGAACCTTCTTTTTGATACAAGAGTTTTCAAACACTCTTTTTGTAGAATCTGCAAGTGCATATTTGGAGCTGTTTGAGGCCAACGCTGGAAAAGGAAACATCCTCACATAGAAACTAGACAGAAGCATTCTCAGAAACTTGTTTGTGACGAGTGCATTCAACTCACAGACTTGAGCCTTTCTTTTGAAAGAGCAGTTTTGGAACACTCTTTTTGTAGAATCTGCTAGTGTATATTTGGAGCGCTGTGAGGCCTATGCTGGGAAATGAAATATCTTCACCTAAAAACAAGACAGAAGCATTCTCAGAAACTTCTGTGTGATGAGTGCATTCAACTCACAGACTTGAACGTTCCTTTTGATAGAACAGTTTTGAAACACTCCTTTTGTAGAATCTGCAAGTGTTTATTTGGAGCGCTTTGAGGCGTATGCTGGAAGAGGATATGTCTTCAAATAACAACTACACAGAAGCATTCTCAGAAGCTTCTTTGTGACGAGTGCATTCAACTCACAGACTTGAACCTTCCTTTTGAAAGAGCAGTTTTGAAACACTGTTTTGGTAGAATCTGCAAGTGGATATATGGAGCTCTTTGGGGCCTATGCTGGGAAATGAAATATCTGCACCTAAAAACTAGACAGAAGCATTCTCAGGAACTTCTGTGTGATGAGTGCATTCAACTCACAGACTTCAACGTTCCTTTTGATAGAACAGTTTTGAAACTCTCCTTTTGTAGACTCTGCAAGTGTTTATTTCGAGCGCTTTGAGGCCTACGCTGGAAAACGAAATGTCTTCAAATAACAACTACACAGAAACATTCTCAGAACATTCTTTGTGATGAGTGCATTCAACTCACAGACTTGAACCTTCCTTTTGAAAGAGCAGTTTTGAAACACTCTTTTTGTAGAATCTGCAAGTGGATATTTGGAGCGCTTCGGGGCCTATGCTGGGAAATGAAATATCTTCACCTAAAAACTAGACAGAAGCATTCTCAGAAACTTCTGTGTGATGAGTGCATTCAACTCACAGAGTTGAACATTCCTTTTGATAGAGCAGTTTGGAAACACTAATTTTGTAAAATCTGCAAGTGTTTATTTGGAACGCTTTGAGGCCTATGCTGGAAAAGGAAATATCTTCACATAAAAACTAGACAGAAGCATTCTCAGAAACTTCTCTGTGATGAGTGCATTCTACTCACAGAGTTGAACCTTCTTTTTGATAGAAGAGTTTTCAAACTCTCTTTTTGTAGAATCTGCAAATGCATATTTGGAGCTGTATGATTCCAACGCTGGGAAAGGAAACATCCTCACATAGAAACTAGACAGAAGCATTCTCAGAAACTTGTTTGCGACGAGTGCATTCAACTCACAGACTTGAACCTTTCTTTTGAAAGAGCAGTTTTGGAACACTCTTTTTGTAGATTCTGCTAGTGTATATTTGGAGCGCTGTGAGGCCTATGTTGGGAAATGAAATATCTTCACCTAAAAACTAGACAGAAGCATTCTCAGAAACTTCTGTGTGATGAGTGCATTCAGCTCACAGACTTGAACGTTCCTTTTGATAGAACAGTTTTGAAACATTCCTTTTATAGAATCTTTAAGGGTTTATTTCGAGCGCTTTGAGGCGTATGCTGGAAAAAGATATGTCTTCAAATAACAACTACACAGAAGCATTCTCAGAAACTTATTTGTGATGAGTGCATTCAACTCACAGACTTGAACCTTCCCTTTGAAAGAGCAGTTTTGAAACACTCTTTTTGTAGAATCTGCAAGTGGATATTCGGAGCGCTTTGGGGCCTAGGCTGGGAAATTAAATATCTTCACCTAAAAACTAGACAGAAGCATTCTCAGAAACTTCTGTGTGATGAGTGCATTCAACTCACAGAATTCAACGTTCCTTTTCATAGAACAGTTTTGAAACTCACCTTTTGTAGAATCTGCAAGTGTTTATTTCGAGCGCTTTGAGGCCTATGCTGGAGAAGGAAATGTCTTCAAATAACAACTACACAGAAGCATTCTCAGAACCTTCTTTGTGATGAGTGCATTCAACTCACAGACTTGAACCTTCCTTTTGAAACAGCAGTTTTGAAACACTCTTTTTGTAGAATCTACAAATGGATATTTGGAGCGCTTTGGGGCCTTTGCTGGGAAATGAAATATCTTCACCTAAAAACTAGACAGAAGCATTCTCAGAAACTTCTGTGTGATGAGTGCATTCAACTCACCGACTTGAACACTCCTTTTGATAGAGCAGTTTGGAAACACTAATTTTGTAAAATCTGCAAGTGTTTATTTGGAGCGCTTTGAGGCCTATGCTGGAGAAGGAAATATCTTCACATAAAAACTAGACAGAAGCATTCTCAGAAACTTCTCTGTGATGAGTGCATTCTACTCACAGAGTTGAACCTTCTTTTTGATAGAAGAGTCTTCAAACACTCTTTTTGTAGAATCTGCAAGTGCATATTTGGAGCTGTTTGAGGCCAACGCTGGAAAAGGAAACATCCTCACATAGAAACTAGACAGAAGCATTCTCAGAAACTTGTTTGTGACGAGTGCATTCAACTCACAGACTTGAGCCTTTCTTTTGAAGGAGCAGTTTTGGAACACTCTTTTTGTAGAATCTGCTAGTGTATATTTGGAGCGCTGTGAGGCCTATGCTCGGAAATGAAATATCTTCACCTAAAAACAAGACAGAAGCATTCTCAGAAACTTCTGTGTGATGAGTGCATTCAACTCACAGACTTGAACGTTCCTTCTGATAGAACAGTTTTGAAACACTCCTTTTGTAGAATCTGCAAGTGTTTATTTGGAGCGCTTTGAGGCGTATGCTGGAAAAGGAAATGTCTTCAAATAACAACTACACAGAAGCATTCTCAGAAACTTCTTTGTGATGAGTGCATTCAACTCACAGACTTGAACCTTCCTTTTGAAAGAGCAGTTTTGAAACACTGTTTTGGTAGAATCTTCAAGTGGATATATGGAGCTCTTTGTGGCCTATGCTGGGAAATGAAATATCTGCAGCTAAAAACTAGACAGAAGCATTCTCAGGAACTTCTGTGTGATGAGTGCATTCAACTCACAGACTTCAACGTTCCTTTTGATAGAACAGTTTTGAAACTCTCCTTTTGTAGACTCTGCAAGTGTTTATTTCGAGCGCTTTGAGGCCTACGCTGGAAAACGAAATGTCTTCAAATAACAACTACACAGAAACATTCTCAGAACATTCTTTGTGATGAGTGCATTCAACTCACAGACTTGAACCTTCCTTTTGAAAGAGCAGTTTTGAAACACTCTTTTTGTAGAATCTGCAAGTGGATATTTGGAGCGCTTCGGGGCCTATGCTGGGAAATGAAATATCTTCACCTAAAAACTAGACAGAAGCATTCTCAGAAACTTCTGTGTGATGAGTGCATTCAACTCACAGAGTTGAACATTCCTTTTGATAGAGCAGTTTGGAAACACTAATTTTGTAAAATCTGCAAGTGTTTATTTGGAACGCTTTGAGGCCTATGCTGGAAAAGGAAATATCTTCACATAAAAACTAGACAGAAGCATTCTCAGAAACTTCTCTGTGATGAGTGCATTCTACTCACAGAGTTGAACCTTCTTTTTGATAGAAGAGTTTTCAAACTCTCTTTTTGTAGAATCTGCAAATGCATATTTGGAGCTGTATGATTCCAACGCTGGGAAAGGAAACATCCTCACATAGAAACTAGACAGAAGCATTCTCAGAAACTTGTTTGTGACGAGTGCATTCAACTCACATACTTGAGCCTTTCTTTAGAAAGAGCAGATTTGGAACACTCTTTTTGTAGATTCTGCTAGTGTATATTTGGAGCGCTGTGAGGCCTATGCTGGGAAATGAAATATCTTCAACTAAAACCAGACAGAAGCATTCTCAGAAACTTCTGTGTGATGAGTGCATTCAACTCACAGACTTGAACCTTCCTTTTGAAAGAGCAGTTTTGAAACACTGTTTTGGTAGAATCTGCAAGTGGATATATGGAGCTCTTTGGGGCCTATGCTGGGAAATGAAATATCTGCACCTAAAAACTAGACAGAAGCATTCTCAGGAACTTCTGTGTGATGAGTGCATTCAACTCACAGACTTCAACGTTCCTTTTGATAGAACAGTTTTGAAACTCTCCTTTTGTAGACTCTGCAAGTGTTTATTTCGAGCGCTTTGAGGCCTACGCTGGAAAACGAAATGTCTTCAAATAACAACTACACAGAAACATTCTCAGAACATTCTTTGTGATGAGTGCATTCAACTCACAGACTTGAACCTTCCTTTTGAAAGAGCAGTTTTGAAACACTCTTTTTGTAGAATCTGCAAGTGGATATTTGGAGCGCTTCGGGGCCTATGCTGGGAAATGAAATATCTTCACCTAAAAACTAGACAGAAGCATTCTCAGAAACTTCTGTGTGATGAGTGCATTCAACTCACAGAGTTGAACATTCCTTTTGATAGAGCAGTTTGGAAACACTAATTTTGTAAAATCTGCAAGTGTTTATTTGGAACGCTTTGAGGCCTATGCTGGAAAAGGAAATATCTTCACATAAAAACTAGACAGAAGCATTCTCAGAAACTTCTCTGTGATGAGTGCATTCTACTCACAGAGTTGAACCTTCTTTTTGATAGAAGAGTTTTCAAACTCTCTTTTTGTAGAATCTGCAAATGCATATTTGGAGCTGTATGATTCCAACGCTGGGAAAGGAAACATCCTCACATAGAAACTAGACAGAAGCATTCTCAGAAACTTGTTTGTGACGAGTGCATTCAACTCACAGACTTGAACCTTTCTTTTGAAAGAGCAGTTTTGGAACACTCTTTTTGTAGATTCTGCTAGTGTATATTTGGAGCGCTGTGAGGCCTATGTTGGGAAATGAAATATCTTCACCTAAAAACTAGACAGAAGCATTCTCAGAAACTTCTGTGTGATGAGTGCATTCAACTCACAGACTTGAACGTTCCTTTTGATAGAACAGTTTTGAAACACTCCTTTTATAGAATCTTTAAGGGTTTATTTCGAGCGCTTTGAGGCGTATGCTGGAAAAAGATATGTCTTCAAATAACAACTACACAGAAGCTTTCTCAGAAACTTCTTTGTGATGAGTGCATTCAACTCACAGACTTGAACCTTCCCTTTGAAAGAGCAGTTTTGAAACACTCTTTTTGTAGAATCTGCAAGTGGATATTTGGAGCGCTTTGGGGCCTATGCTGGGAAATGAAATATCTTCACCTAAACACTAGACAGAAGCATTCTCAGAAACTTCTGTGTGATGAGTGCATTCAACTCACAGACTTCAACGTTCCTTTTCATAGAACAGTTTTGAAACTCACCTTTTGTAGAATCTGCAAGTGTTTATTTCGAGCGCTTTGAGGCCTATGCTGGAAAAGGAAATGTCTTCAAATAACAACTACACAGAAGCATTCTCACAACCTTCTTTGTGATGAGTGCATTCAACTCACAGACTTGAACCTTTCTTTTGAAACAGCAGTTTTGAAACACTCTTTTTGTAGAATCTACAAATGGATATTTGGAGCGCTTTGTTGCCTATGCTGGGAAATGAAATATCTTCACCTAAAAACTAGACAGAAGCATTCTCAGAAACTTCTGTGTGATGAGTGCATTCAACTCACAGACTTGAACATTCCTTTTGATAGAGCAGTTTGGAAACACTAATTTTGTAAAATCTGCAAGTGTTTATTTGGAGCGCTTTGAGGCCTATGCTGGAAAAGGAAACATCTTCACATAAAAACTAGACAGAAGCTTCTCAGAAACTTCTCTGTGATGAGTGCATTCTACTCACAGAGTTGAACCTTCTTTTTGATAGAAGAGTCTTCAAACACTCTTTTTGTAGAATCTGCAAGTGCATATTTGGAGCTGTTTGAGGCCAACGCTGGAAAAGAAAACATCCTCACATAGAAACTAGACAGAAGCATTCTCAGAAACTTGTTTGTGACGAGTGCATTCAACTGACAGACTTGAGCCTTTCTTTAGAAAGAGCAGATTTGGAACACTCTTTTTGTAGAATCTGCTAGTGTATATTTGGAGCGCTGTGAGGCCTATGCTGGGAAATGAAATATCTTCAACTAAAAACAAGACAGAAGCATTCTCAGAAACTTCTGTGTGATGAGTGCATTCAACTCACAGACTTGAACCTTCCTTTTGAAAGAGCAGTTTTGAAACACTGTTTTGGTAGAATCTGCAAGTGGATATATGGAGCTCTTTGGGGCCTATGCTGGGAAATGAAATATCTGCACCTAAAAACTAGACAGAAGCATTCTCAGGAACTTCTGTGTGATGAGTGCATTCAACTCACAGACTTCAACGTTCCTTTTGATAGAACCGTTTTGAAACTCTCCTTTTGTAGACTCTGCAAGTGTTTATTTCGAGCGCTTTGAGGCCTACGCTGGAAAACGAAATGTCTTCAAATAACAACTACACAGAAACATTCTCAGAACATTCTTTGTGATGAGTGCATTCAACTCACAGACTTGAACCTTCCTTTTGAAAGAGCAGTTTTGAAACACTCTTTTTGTAGTATCTGCAAGTGGATATTTGGAGCGCTTCGGGGCCTATGCTGGGAAATGAAATATCTTCACCTAAAAACTAGACAGAAGCATTCTCAGAAACTTCTGTGTGATGAGTGCATTCAACTCACAGAGTTGAACATTCCTTTTGATAGAGCAGTTTGGAAACACTAATTTTGTAAAATCTGCAAGTGTTTATTTGGAACGCTTTGAGGCCTATGCTGGAAAAGGAAATATCTTCACATAAAAACTAGACAGAAGCATTCTCAGAAACTTCTCTGTGATGAGTGCATTCTACTCACAGAGTTGAACCTTCTTTTTGATAGAAGAGTTTTCAAACTCTCTTTTTGTAGAATCTGCAAATGCATATTTGGAGCTGTATGATTCCAACGCTGGGAAAGGAAACATCCTCACATAGAAACTAGACAGAAGCATTCTCAGAAACTTGTTTGTGACGAGTGCATTCAACTCACAGACTTGAACCTTTCTTTTGAAAGAGCAGTTTTGGAACACTCTTTTTGTAGATTCTGCTAGTGTATATTTGGAGCGCTGTGAGGCCTATGTTGGGAAATGAAATATCTTCACCTAAAAACTAGACAGAAGCATTCTCAGAAACTTCTGTGTGATGAGTGCATTCAACTCACAGACTTGAACGTTCCTTTGGTAGAACAGTTTTGAAACACTCCTTTTATAGAATCTTTAAGGGTTTATTTCGAGCGCTTTGAGGCGTATGCTGGAAAAAGATATGTCTTCAAATAACAACTACACAGAAGCATTCTCAGAAACTTCTTTGTGATGAGTGCATTCAACTCACAGACTTGAGCCTTCCCTTTGAAAGAGCAGTTTTGAAACACTCTTTTTGTAGAATCTGCAAGTGGATATTTGGAGCGCTTTGGGGCCTAGGCTGGGAAATGAAATATCTTCACCTAAAAACTAGACAGAAGCATTCTCAGAAACTTCTGTGTGATGAGTGCATTCAACTCACAGACTTCAACGTTCCTTTTGATAGAACAGTTTTGAAACTCACCTTTTGTAGAATCTGCAAGTGTTTATTTCGAGCGCTTTGAGGCCTATGCTGGAAAAGGAAATGTCTTCAAATAACAACTACACAGAAGCATTCTCAGAACTTTCTTTGTGATGAGTGCATTCAACTCACAGACTTGAACCTTCCTTTTGAAACAGCAGTTTTGAAACACTCTTTTTGTAGCATCTACAAATGGATATTTGGAGCGCTTTGGGGCCTATGCTGGGAAATGAAATATCTTCACCTAAAAACTAGACAGAAGCATTCTCAGAAACTTCTGTGTGATGAGTGCATTCAACTCACAGACTTGAACATTCCTTTTGATAGAGCAGTTTGGAAACACTAATTTTGTAAAATCTGCAAGTGTTTATTTGGAGCGCTTTGAGGCCTATGCTGGAAAAGGAAATATCTTCACATAAAAACTAGACAGAAGCATTCTCAGAAACTTCTCTGTGATGAGTGCATTCTACTCACAGAGTTGAACCTTCTTTTTGATACAAGAGTTTTCAAACACTCTTTTTGTAGAATCTGCAAGTGCATATTTGGAGCTGTTTGAGGCCAACGCTGGAAAAGGAAACATCCTCACATAGAAACTAGACAGAAGCATTCTCAGAAACTTGTTTGTGACGAGTGCATTCAACTCACAGACTTGAGCCTTTCTTTTGAAAGAGCAGTTTTGGAACACTCTTTTTGTAGAATCTGCTAGTGTATATTTGGAGCGCTGTGAGGCCTATGCTGGGAAATGAAATATCTTCACCTAAAAACAAGACAGAAGCATTCTCAGAAACTTCTGTGTGATGAGTGCATTCAACTCACAGACTTGAACGTTCCTTTTGATAGAACAGTTTTGAAACACTCCTTTTGTAGAATCTGCAAGTGTTTATTTGGAGCGCTTTGAGGCGTATGCTGGAAAAGGAAATGTCTTCAAATAACAACTACACAGAAGCATTCTCAGAAACTTCTTTGTGATGAGTGCATTCAACTCACAGACTTGAACCTTCCTTTTGAAAGAGCAGTTTTGAAACACTGTTTTGGTAGAATCTGCAAGTGGATATATGGGGCTCTTTGGGGCCTATGCTGGGAAATGAAATATCTGCACCTAAAAACTAGACAGAAGCATTCTCAGGAACTTCTGTGTGATGAGTGCATTCAACTCACAGACTTCAACGTTCCTTTTGATAGAACAGTTTTGAAACTCTCCTTTTGTAGACTCTGCAAGTGTTTATTTCGAGCGCTTTGAGGCCTACGCTGGAAAACGAAATGTCTTCAAATAACAACTACACAGAAACATTCTCAGAACATTCTTTGTGATGAGTGCATTCAACTCACAGACTTGAACCTTCCTTTTGAAAGAGCAGTTTTGAAACACTCTTTTTGTAGAATCTGCAAGTGGATATTTGGAGCGCTTCGGGGCCTATGCTGGGAAATGAAATATCTTCACCTAAAAACTAGACAGAAGCATTCTCAGAAACTTCTGTGTGATGAGTGCATTCAACTCACATACTTGAACATTCCTTTTGATAGAGCAGTTTGGAAACACTAATTTTGTAAAATCTGCAAGTGTTTATTTGGAGCGCTTTGAGGCCTATGCTGGAAAAGGAAATATCTTCACATAAAAACTAGACAGAAGCATTCTCAGAAACTTCTCTGTGATGAGTGCATTCTACTCACAGAGTTGAACCTTCTTTTTGATACAAGAGTTTTCAAACACTCTTTTTGTAGAATCTGCAAGTGCATATTTGGAGCTGTTTGAGGCCAACGCTGGAAAAGGAAACATCCTCACATAGAAACTAGACAGAAGCATTCTCAGAAACTTGTTTGTGACGAGTGCATTCAACTCACAGACTTGAGCCTTTCTTTTGAAAGAGCAGTTTTGGAACACTCTTTTTGTAGAATCTGCTAGTGTATATTTGGAGCGCTGTGAGTCCTATGCTGGGAAATGAAATATCTTCACCTAAAAACAAGACAGAAGCATTCTCAGAAACTTCTGTGTGATGAGTGCATTCAACTCACAGACTTGAACGTTCCTTTTGATAGAACAGTTTTGAAACACTGTTTTGGTAGAATCTGCAAGTGGATATATGGAGCGCTTTGAGGCGTATGCTGGAAAAGGATATGTCTTCAAATAACAACTACACAGAAGCATTCTCAGAAACTTCTTTGTGATGAGTGCATTCAACTCACAGACTTGAACCTTCCTTTTGAAAGAGCAGTTTTGAAACACTGTTTTGGTAGAATCTGCAAGTGGATATATGGAGCTCTTTGGGGCCTATGCTGGGAAATGAAATATCTGCACCTAAAAACTAGACAGAAGCATTCTCAGGAACTTCTGTGTGATGAGTGCATTCAACTCACAGACTTCAACGTTCCTTTTGATAGATCAGTTTTGAAACTCTCCTTTTGTAGACTCTGCAAGTGTTTATATCGAGCTCTTTGAGGCCTACGCTGGAAAACGAAATGTCTTCAAATAACAACTACACAGAAACATTCTCAGAACATTCTTTGTGATGAGTGCATTCAACTCACAGACTTCAACGTTCCTTTTGATAGAACAGTTTTGAAACTCACCTTTTGTAGAATCTGCAAGTGTTTATTTCGAGCGCTTTGAGGCCTATGCTGGAAAAGGAAATGTCTTCAAATAACAACTACACAGAAGCATTCTCAGAACCTTCTTTGTGATGAGTGCATTCAACTCACAGACTTGAACCTTCCTTTTGAAACAGCAGTTTTGAAACACTCTTTTTGTAGAATCTACAAATGGATATTTGGAGCGCTTTGGGGCCTATGCTGGGAAATGAAATATCTTCACCTAAAAACTAGACAGAAGCATTCTCAGAAACTTCTGTGTGATGAGTGCATTCAACTCACAGACTTGAACATTCCTTTTGATAGAGCAGTTTGGAAACACTAATTTTGTAAAATCTGCAAGTGTTTATTTGGAACGCTTTGAGGCCTATGCTGGAAAAGGAAATATCTTCACATAAAAACTAGACAGAAGCATTCTCAGAAACTTCTCTGTGATGAGTGCATTCTACTCACAGAGTTGAACCTTCTTTTTGATAGAAGAGTTTTCAAACTCTCTTTTTGTAGAATCTGCAAATGCATATTTGGAGCTGTATGATTCCAAGGCTGGGAAAGGAAACATCCTCACATAGAAACTAGACAGAAGCATTCTCAGAAACTTGTTTGTGACGAGTGCATTCAACTCACAGACTTGAACCTTTCTTTTGAAAGAGCAGTTTTGGAACACTCTTTTTGTAGATTCTGCTAGTGTATATTTGGAGCGCTGTGAGGCCTATGTTGGGAAATGAAATATCTTCACCTAAAAACTAGACAGAAGCATTCTCAGAAACTTCTGTGTGATGAGTGCATTCAACTCACAGACTTGAACGTTCCTTTTGATAGAACAGTTTTGAAACACTCCTTTTGTAGAATCTTTAAGGGTTTATTTCGAGCGCTTTGAGGCGTATGCTGGAAAAAGATATGTCTTCAAATAACAACTACACAGAAGCATTCTCAGAGACTTCTTTGTGATGAGTGCATTCAACTCACAGACTTGAACCTTCCCTTTGAAAGAGCAGTTTTGAAACACTCTTTTTGTAGAATC
This sequence comes from Pongo abelii, assembly GCF_028885655.2. Classification (NCBI taxonomy): domain Eukaryota; kingdom Metazoa; phylum Chordata; class Mammalia; order Primates; family Hominidae; genus Pongo; species Pongo abelii. The sequence goes on from NC_071992.2 coordinate 49,815,944, forward strand.
TGCAAGTGGATATTTGGAGCGCTTTGGGGCCTAGGCTGGGAAATGAAATCTCTTCACCTAAAAACTAGACAGAAGCATTCTCAGAAACTTCTGTGTGATGAGTGCATTCAACTCACAGACTTCAACGTTCCTTTTGATAGAACAGTTTTGAAACTCACCTTTTGTAGAATCTGCAAGTGTTTATTTCGAGCGCTTTGAGGCCTATGCTGGAAAAGGAAATGTCTTCAAATAACAACTACACAGAAGCATTCTCAGAACCTTCTTTGTGATGAGTGCATTCAACTCACAGACTTGAACCTTCCTTTTGAAACAGCAGTTTTGAAACACTCTTTTTGTAGCATCTACAAATGGATATTTGGAGCGCTTTGGGGCCTATGCTGGGAAATGAAATATCTTCACCTAAAAACTAGACAGAAGCATTCTCAGAAACTTCTGTGTGATGAGTGCATTCAACTCACAGACTTGAACATTCCTTTTGATAGAGCAGTTTGGAAACACTAATTTTGTAAAATCTGCAAGTGTTTATTTGGAGCGCTTTGAGGCCTATGCTGGAAAAGGAAATATCTTCACATAAAAACTAGACAGAAGCATTCTCAGAAACTTCTCTGTGATGAGTGCATTCTACTCACAGAGGTGAACCTTCTTTTTGATACAAGAGTTTTCAAACACTCTTTTTGTAGAATCTGCAAGTGCATATTTGGAGCTGTTTGAGGCCAACGCTGGAAAAGGAAACATCCTCACATAGAAACTAGACAGAAGCATTCTCAGAAACTTGTTTGTGACGAGTGCATTCAACTCACAGACTTGAGCCTTTCTTTTGAAAGAGCAGTTTTGGAACACTCTTTTTGTAGGATCTGCTAGTGTATATTTGGAGCGCTGTGAGGCCTATGCTGGGAAATGAAATATCTTCACCTAAAAACAAGACAGAAGCATTCTCAGAAACTTCTGTGTGATGAGTGCATTCAACTCACAGACTTGAACGTTCCTTTTGATAGAACAGTTTTGAAACACTCCTTTTGTAGAATCTGCAAGTGTTTATTTGGAGCGCTTTGAGGCGTATGCTGGAAAAGGATATGTCTTCAAATAACAACTACACAGAAGCATTCTCAGAAACTTCTTTGTGATGAGTGCATTCAACTCACAGACTTGAACCTTCCTTTTGAAAGAGCAGTTTTGAAACACTGTTTTGGTAGAATCTGCAAGTGGATATATGGAGCTCTTTGGGGCCTATGCTGGGAAATGAAATATCTGCACCTAAAAACTAGACAGAAGCATTCTCAGGAACTTCTGTGTGATGAGTGCATTCAACTCACAGACTTCAACGTTCCTTTTGATAGATCAGTTTTGAAACTCTCCTTTTGTAGACTCTGCAAGTGTTTATATCGAGCTCTTTGAGGCCTACGCTGGAAAACGAAATGTCTTCAAATAACAACTACACAGAAACATTCTCAGAACATTCTTTGTGATGAGTGCATTCAACTCACAGACTTCAACGTTCCTTTTGATAGAACAGTTTTGAAACTCACCTTTTGTAGAATCTGCAAGTGTTTATTTCGAGCGCTTTGAGGCCTATGCTGGAAAAGGAAATGTCTTCAAATAACAACTACACAGAAGCATTCTCAGAACCTTCTTTGTGATGAGTGCATTCAACTCACAGACTTGAACCTTCCTTTTGAAACAGCAGTTTTGAAACACTCTTTTTGTAGAATCTACAAATGGATATTTGGAGCGCTTTGGGGCCTATGCTGGGAAATGAAATATCTTCACCTAAAAACTAGACAGAAGCATTCTCAGAAACTTCTGTGTGATGAGTGCATTCAACTCACAGACTTGAACATTCCTTTTGATAGAGCAGTTTGGAAACACTAATTTTGTAAAATCTGCAAGTGTTTATTTGGAACGCTTTGAGGCCTATGCTGGAAAAGGAAATATCTTCACATAAAAACTAGACAGAAGCATTCTCAGAAACTTCTCTGTGATGAGTGCATTCTACTCACAGAGTTGAACCTTCTTTTTGATAGAAGAGTTTTCAAACTCTCTTTTTGTAGAATCTGCAAATGCATATTTGGAGCTGTATGTTTCCAACGCTGGGAAAGGAAACATCCTCACATAGAAACTAGACAGAAGCATTCTCAGAAACTTGTTTGTGACGAGTGCATTCAACTCACAGACTTGAACCTTTCTTTTGAAAGAGCAGTTTTGGAACACTCTTTTTGTAGATTCTGCTAGTGTATATTTGGAGCGCTGTGAGGCCTATGTTGGGAAATGAAATATCTTCACCTAAAAACTAGACAGAAGCATTCTCAGAAACTTCTGTGTGATGAGTGCATTCAACTCACAGACTTCAACGTTCCTTTTGATAGAACAGTTTTGAAACACTCCTTTTGTAGAATCTTTAAGGGTTTATTTCGAGCGCTTTGAGGCGTATGCTGGAAAAAGATATGTCTTCAAATAACAACTACACAGAAGCATTCTCAGAAACTTCTTTGTGATGAGTGCATTCAACTCACAGACTTGAACCTTCCCTTTGAAAGAGCAGTTTTGAAACACTCTTTTTGTAGAATCTGCAAGTGGATATTTGGAGCGCTTTGCGGCCTAGGCTGGGAAATGAAATATCTTCACCTAAAAACTAGACAGAAGCATTATCAGAAACTTCTGTGTGATGAGTGCATTCAACTCACAGACTTCAACGTTCCTTTTGATAGAACAGTTTTGAAACTCACCTTTTGTAGAATCTGCAAGTGTTTATTTCGAGCACTTTGAGGCCTATGCTGGAAAAGGAAATGTCTTCAAATAACAACTACACAGAAGCATTCTCAGAACCTTCTTTGTGATGAGTGCATTCAACTCACAGACTTGAACCTTCCTTTTGATACAGCAGTTTTGAAACACTCTTTTTGTAGAATCTACAAATGGATATTTGGAGCGCTTTGGGGCCTATGCTGGGAAATGAAATATCTTCACCTAAAAACTAGACAGAAGCATTCTCAGAAACTTCTGTGTGATGAGTGCATTCAACTCACAGACTTGAACATTCCTTTTGATAGAGCAGTTTGGAAACACTAATTTTGTAAAATCTGCAAGTGTTTATTTGGAACGCTTTGAGGCCTATGCTGGAAAAGGAAATATCTTCACATAAAAACTAGACAGAAGCATTCTCAGAAACTTCTCTGTGATGAGTGCATTCTACTCACAGAGTTGAACCTTCTTTTTGATACAAGAGTTTTCAAACTCTCTTTTTGTAGAATCTGCAAATGCATATTTGGAGCTGTATGATTCCAACGCTGGGAAAGGAAACATCCTCACATAGAAACTAGACAGAAGCATTCTCAGAAACTTGTTTGTGACGAGTGCATTCAACTCACAGACTTGAGCCTTTCTTTTGAAAGAGCAGTTTTAGAACACTCTTTTTGTAGAATCTGCTAGTGTATATTTGGAGCGATGTGAGGCCTATGCTGGGAAATGAAATATCTTCACCTAAAAACAAGACAGAAGCATTCTCAGAAACTTCTGTGTGATGAGTGCATTCAACTCACAGACTTGAACGTTCCTTTTGATAGAACAGTTTTGAAACACTCCTTTTGTAGAATCTGCAAGTGTTTATTTGGAGCGCTTTGAGGCGTATGCTGGAAAAGGAAATGTCTTCAAATAACAACTACACAGAAGCATTCTCAGAAACTTCTTTGTGATGAGTGCATTCAACTCACAGACTTGAACCTTCCTTTTGAAAGAGCAGTTTTGAAACACTGTTTTGGTAGAATCTGCAAGTGGATATATGGAGCTCTTTGGGGCCTATGCTGGGAAATGAAATATCTGCACCTAAAAACTAGACAGAAGCATTCTCAGGAACTTCTGTGTGATGAGTGCATTCAACTCACAGACTTCAACGTTCCTTTTGACAGAACAGTTTTGAAACTCTCCTTTTGTAGACTCTGCAAGTGTTTATTTCGAGCGCTTTGAGGCCTACGCTGGAAAACGAAATGTCTTCAAATAACAACTACACAGAAACATTCTCAGAACATTCTTTGTGATGAGTGCATTCAACTCACAGACTTGAACCTTCCTTTTGAAAGAGCAGTTTTGAAACACTCTTTTTGTAGAATCTGCAAGTGGATATTTGGAGCGCTTCGGGGCCTATGCTGGGAAATGAAATATCTTCACCTAAAAACTAGACAGAAGCATTCTCAGAAACTTCTGTGTGATGAGTGCATTCAACTCACAGAGTTGAACATTCCTTTTGATAGAGCAGTTTGGAAACACTAATTTTGTAAAATCTGCAAGTGTTTATTTGGAACGCTTTGAGGCCTATGCTGGAAAAGGAAATATCTTCACATAAAAACTAGACAGAAGCATTCTCAGAAACTTCTCTGTGATGAGTGCATTCTACTCACAGAGTTGAACCTTCTTTTTGATAGAAGAGTTTTCAAACTCTCTTTTTGTAGAATCTGCAAATGCATATTTGGAGCTGTATGATTCCAACGCTGGGAAAGGAAACATCCTCACATAGAAACCAGACAGAAGCATTCTCAGAAACTTGTTTGTGACGAGTGCATTCAACTCACAGACTTGAACCTTTCTTTTGAAAGAGCAGTTTTGGAACACTCTTTTTGTAGATTCTGCTAGTGTATATTTGGAGCGCTGTGAGGCCTATGTTGGGAAATGAAATATCTTCACCTAAAAACTAGACAGAAGCATTCTCAGAAACTTCTGTGTCATGAGTGCATTCAACTCACAGACTTGAACGTTCCTTTTGATAGAACAGTTTTGAAACACTCCTTTTATAGAATCTTTAACTGTTCATTTCGAGCGCTTTGAGGCGTATGCTGGAAAAAGATATGTCTTCAAATAACGACTACACAGAAGCATTCTCAGAAACTTCTTTGTGATGAGTGCATTCAACTCACAGACTTGAACCTTCCCTTTGAAAGAGCAGTTTTGAAACACTCTTTTTGTAGAATCTGCAAGTGGATATTTGGAGCGCTTTGGGGCCTAGGCTGGGAAATGAAATATCTTCACCTAAAAACTAGACAGAAGCATTCTCAGAAACTTCTGTGTGATGAGGGCATTCAACTCTCAGACTTCAACGTTCCTTTTGATAGAACAGTTTTGAAACTCACCTTTTGTAGAATCTGCAAGTGTTTATTTCGAGCGCTTTGAGGCCTATGCTGGAAAAGGAAATGTCTTCAAATAACAACTACACAGAAGCATTCTCAGAACCTTCTTTGTGATGAGTGCATTCAACTCACAGACTTGAACCTTCCTTTTGAAACAGCAGTTTTGAAACACTCTTTTTGTAGCATCTACAAATGGATATTTGGAGCGCTTTGGGGCCTATGCTGGGAAATGAAATATCTTCACCTAAAAACTAGACAGAAGCATTCTCAGAAACTTCTGTGTGATGAGTGCATTCAACTCACAGACTTGAACATTCCTTTTGATAGAGCAGTTTGGAAACACTAATTTTGTAAAATCTGCAAGTGTTTATTTGGAGCGCTTTGAGTCCTATGCTGGAAAAGGAAATATCTTCACATAAAAACTAGACAGAAGCATTCTCAGAAACTTCTCTGTCATGAGTGCATTCTACTCACAGAGTTGAACCTTCTTTTTGATACAAGAGTTTTCAAACACTCTTTTTGTAGAATCTGCAAGTGCATATTTGGAGCTGTTTGAGGCCAACGCTGGAAAAGGAAACATCCTCACATAGAAACTAGACAGAAGCATTCTCAGAAACTTGTTTGTGACGAGTGCATTCAACTCACAGACTTGAGCCTTTCTTTTGAAAGAGCAGTTTTGGAACACTCTTTTTGTAGAATCTGCTAGTGTATATCTGGAGCGCTGTGAGGCCTATGCTGGGAAATGAAATATCTTCACCTAAAAACAAGACAGAAGCATTCTCAGAAACTTCTGTGTGATGAGTGCATTCAACTCACAGACTTGAACGTTCCTTTTGATAGAACAGTTTTGAAACACTCCTTTTGTAGAATCTGCAAGTGTTTATTTGGAGCGCTTTGAGGCGTATGCTGGAAAAGGAAATGTCTTCAAATAACAACTACACAGAAGCATTCTCAGAAACTTCTTTGTGATGAGTGCATTCAACTCACAGACTTGAACCTTCCTTTTGAAAGAGCAGTTTTGAAACACTGTTTTGGTAGAATCTGCAAGTGGATATATGGGGCTCTTTGGGGCCTATGCTGGGAAATGAAATATCTGCACCTAAAAACTAGACAGAAGCATTCTCAGGAACTTCTGTGTGATGAGTGCATTCAACTCACAGACTTCAACGTTCCTTTTGATAGAACAGTTTTGAAACTCTCCTTTTGTAGACTCTGCAAGTGTTTATTTCGAGCGCTTTGAGGCCTACGCTGGAAAACGAAATGTCTTCAAATAACAACTACACAGAAACATTCTCAGAACATTCTTTGTGATGAGTGCATTCAACTCACAGACTTGAACCTTCCTTTTGAAAGAGCAGTTTTGAAACACTCTTTTTGTAGAATCTGCAAGTGGATATTTGGAGCGCTTCGGGGCCTATGCTGGGAAATGAAATATCTTCACCTAAAAACTAGACAGAAGCATTCTCAGAAACTTCTGTGTGATGAGTGCATTCAACTCACAGAGTTGAACATTCCTTTTGATAGAGCAGTTTGGAAACACTAATTTTGTAAAATCTGCAAGTGTTTATTTGGAACGCTTTGAGGCCTATGCTGGAAAAGGAAATATCTTCACATAAAAACTAGACAGAAGCATTCTCAGAAACTTCTCTGTGATGAGTGCATTCTACTCACAGAGTTGAACCTTCTTTTTGATAGAAGAGTTTTCAAACTCTCTTTTTGTAGAATCTGCAAATGCATATTTGGAGCTGTATGATTCCAACGCTGGGAAAGGAAACATCCTCACATAGAAACTAGACAGAAGCATTCTCAGAAACTTGTTTGTGACGAGTGCATTCAACTCACAGACTTGAACCTTTCTTTTGAAAGAGCAGTTTTGGAACACTCTTTTTGTAGATTCTGCTAGTGTATATTTGGAGCGCTGTGAGGCCTATGTTGGGAAATGAAATATCTTCACCTAAAAACTAGACAGAAGCATTCTCAGAAACTTCTGTGTGATGAGTGCATTCAACTCACAGACTTGAACGTTCCTTTTGATAGAACAGTTTTGAAACACTCCTTTTATAGAATCTTTAAGGGTTTATTTCGAGCGCTTTGAGGCGTATGCTGGAAAAAGATATGTCTTCAAATAACAACTACACAGAAGCATTCTCAGAAACTTCCTGGTGATGAGTGCATTCAACTCACAGACTTGAACCTTCCCTTTGAAAGAGCAGTTTTGAAACACTCTTTTTGTAGAATCTGCAAGTGGATATTTGGAGCGCTTTGGGGCCTAGGCTGGGAAATGAAATATCTTCACCTAAAAACTAGACAGAAGCATTCTCAGAAATTTCTGTGTGATGAGCGCATTCAACTCACAGACTTCAACGTTCCTTTTGATAGAACAGTTTTGAAACTCACCTTTTGTAGAATCTGCAAGTGTTTATTTCGAGCGCTTTGAGGCCTATGCTGGAAAAGGAAATGTCTTCAAATAACAACTACACAGAAGCATTCTCAGAAACTTCTTTGTGATGAGTGCATTCAACTCACAGACTTGAACCTTCCTTTTGAAAGAGCAGTTTTGAAACACTGTTTTGGTAGAATCTGCAAGTGGATATATGGAGCTCTTTGGGGCCTATGCTGGGAAATGAAATATCTGCACCTAAAAACTAGACAGAAGCATTCTCAGGAACTTCTGTGTGATGAGTGCATTCAACTCACAGACTTCAACGTTCCTTTTGACAGAACAGTTTTGAAACTCTCCTTTTGTAGACTCTGCAAGTGTTTATTTCGAGCGCTTTGAGGCCTACGCTGGAAAACGAAATGTCTTCAAATAACAACTACACAGAAACATTCTCAGAACATTCTTTGTGATGAGTGCATTCAACTCACAGACTTGAACCTTCCTTTTGAAAGAGCAGTTTTGAAACACTCTTTTTGTAGAATCTGCAAGTGGATATTTGGAGCGCTTCGGGGCCTATGCTGGGAAATGAAATATCTTCACCTAAAAACTAGACAGAAGCATTCTCAGAAACTTCTGTGTGATGAGTGTATTCAACTCACAGAGTTGAACATTCCTTTTGATAGAGCAGTTTGGAAACACTAATTTTGTAAAATCTGCAAGTGTTTATTTGGAACGCTTTGAGGCCTATGCTGGAAAAGGAAATATCTTCACATAAAAACTAGACAGAAGCATTCTCAGAAACTTCTCTGTGATGAGTGCATTCTACTCACAGAGTTGAACCTTCTTTTTGATAGAAGAGTTTTCAAACTCTCTTTTTGTAGAATCTGCAAATGCATATTTGGAGCTGTATGATTCCAACGCTGGGAAAGGAAACATCCTCACATAGAAACTAGACAGAAGCATTCTCAGAAACTTGTTTGTGACGAGTGCATTCAACTCACAGACTTGAACCTTTCTTTTGAAAGAGCAGTTTTGGAACACTCTTTTTGTAGATTCTGCTAGTGTATATTTGGAGCGCTGTGAGGCCTATGTTGGGAAATGAAATATCTTCACCTAAAAACTAGACAGAAGCATTCTCAGAAACTTCTGTGTGATGAGTGCATTCAACTCACAGACTTGAACGTTCCTTTTGATAGAACAGTTTTGAAACACTCCTTTTATAGAATCTTTAAGGGTTCATTTCGAGCGCTTTGAGGCGTATGCTGGAAAAAGATATGTCTTCAAATAACAACTACACAGAAGCATTCTCAGAAACTTCTTTGTGATGAGTGCATTCAACTCACAGACTTGAACCTTCCCTTTGAAAGAGCAGTTTTGAAACACTCTTTTTGTAGAATCTGCAAGTGGATATTTGGAGCGCTTTGGGGCCTAGGCTGGGAAATGAAATATCTTCACCTAAAAACTAGACAGAAGCATTCTCAGAAACTTCTGTGTGATGAGTGCATTCAACCCTCAGACTTCAACGTTCCTTTTGATAGAACAGTTTTGAAACTCACCTTTTGTAGAATCTGCAAGTGTTTATTTCGAGCGCTTTGAGGCCTATGCTGGAAAAGGAAATGTCTTCAAATAACAACTACACAGAAGCATTCTCAGAACCTTCTTTGTGATGAGTGCATTCAACTCACAGACTTGAACCTTCCTTTTGAAACAGCAGTTTTGAAACACTCTTTTTGTAGCATCTACAAATGGATATTTGGAGCGCTTTGGGGCCTATGCTGGGAAATGAAATATCTTCAACTAAAAACTAGACAGAAGCATTCTCAGAAACTTCTGTGTGATGAGTGCATTCAACTCACAGACTTGAACATTCCTTTTGATAGAGCAGTTTGGAAACACTAATTTTGTAAAATCTGCAAGTGTTTATTTGGAGCGCTTTGAGGCCTATGCTGGAAAAGGAAATATCTTCACATAAAAACTAGACAGAAGCATTCTCAGAAACTTCTCTGTCATGAGTGCATTCTACTCACAGAGTTGAACCTTCTTTTTGATACAAGAGTTTTCAAACACTCTTTTTGTAGAATCTGCAAGTGCATATTTGGAGCTGTTTGAGGCCAACGCTGGAAAAGGAAACATCCTCACATAGAAACTAGACAGAAGCATTCTCAGAAACTTGTTTGTGACGAGTGCATTCAACTCAGAGACTTGAGCCTTTCTTTTGAAAGAGCAGTTTTGGAACACTCTTTTTGTAGAATCTGCTAGTGTATATTTGGAGCGCTGTGAGGCCTATGCTGGGAAATGAAATATCTTCACCTAAAAACAAGACAGAAGCATTCTCAGAAACTTCTGTGTGATGAGTGCATTCAACTCACAGACTTGAACGTTCCTTTTGATAGAACAGTTTTGAAACACTCCTTTTGTAGAATCTGCAAGTGTTTATTTGGAGCGCTTTGAGGCGTATGCTGGAAAAGGAAATGTCTTCAAATAACAACTACACAGAAGCATTCTCAGAAACTTCTTTGTGATGAGTGCATTCAACTCACAGACTTGAACCTTCCTTTTGAAAGAGCAGTTTTGAAACACTGTTTTGGTAGAATCTGCAAGTGGATATATGGAGCTCTTTGGGGCCTATGCTGGGAAATGAAATATCTGCACCTAAAAACTAGACAGAAGCATTCTCAGGAACTTCTGTGTGATGAGTGCATTCAACTCACAGACTTCAACGTTCCTTTTGACAGAACAGTTTTGAAACTCTCCTTTTGTAGACTCTGCAAGTGTTTATTTCGAGCGCTTTGAGGCCTACGCTGGAAAACGAAATGTCTTCAAATAACAACTATACAGAAACATTCTCAGAACATTCTTTGTGATGAGTGCATTCAACTCACAGACTTGAACCTTCCTTTTGAAAGAGCAGTTTTGAAACACTCTTTTTGTAGAATCTGCAAGTGGATATTTGGAGCGCTTCGGGGCCTATGCTGGGAAATGAAATATCTTCACCTAAAAACTAGACAGAAGCATTCTCAGAAACTTCTGTGTGATGAGTGCATTCAACTCACAGAGTTGAACATTCCTTTTGATAGAGCAGTTTGGAAACACTAATTTTGTAAAATCTGCAAGTGTTTATTTGGAACGCTTTGAGGCCTATGCTGGAAAAGGAAATATCTTCACATAAAAACTAGACAGAAGCATTCTCAGAAACTTCTCTGTGATGAGTGCATTCTACTCACAGAGTTGAACCTTCTTTTTGATAGAAGAGTTTTCAAACTCTCTTTTTGTAGAATCTGCAAATGCATATTTGGAGCTGTATGATTCCAACGCTGGGAAAGGAAACATCCTCACATAGAAACTAGACAGAAGCATTCTCAGAAACTTGTTTGTGACGAGTGCATTCAACTCACAGACTTGAACCTTTCTTTTGAAAGAGCAGTTTTGGAACACTCTTTTTGTAGATTCTGCTAGTGTATATTTGGAGCGCTGTGAGGCCTATGTTGGGAAATGAAATATCTTCACCTAAAAACTAGACAGAAGCATTCTCAGAAACTTCTGTGTGATGAGTGCATTCAACTCACAGACTTGAACGTTCCTTTTGATAGAACAGTTTTGAAACACTCCTTTTATAGAATCTTTAAGGGTTCATTTCGAGCGCTTTGAGGCGTATGCTGGAAAAAGATATGTCTTCAAATAACAACTACACAGAAGCATTCTCAGAAACTTCTTTGTGATGAGTGCATTCAACTCACAGACTTGAACCTTCCCTTTGAAAGAGCAGTTTTGAAACACTCTTTTTGTAGAATCTGCAAGTGGATATTTGGAGCGCTTTGGGGCCTAGGCTGGGAAATGAAATATCTTCACCTAAAAACTAGACAGAAGCATTCTCAGAAACTTCTGTGTGATGAGTGCATTCAACTCTCAGACTTCAACGTTCCTTTTGATAGAACAGTTTTGAAACTCACCTTTTGTAGAATCTGCAAGTGTTTATTTCGAGCGCTTTGAGGCCTATGCTGGAAAAGGAAATGTCTTCAAATAACAACTACACAGAAGCATTCTCAGAACCTTCTTTGTGATGAGTGCATTCAACTCACAGACTTGAACCTTCCTTTTGAAACAGCAGTTTTGAAACACTCTTTTTGTAGCATCTACAAATGGATATTTGGAGCGCTTTGGGGCCTATGCTGGGAAATGAAATATCTTCACCTAAAAACTAGACAGAAGCATTCTCAGAAACTTCTGTGTGATGAGTGCATTCAACTCACAGACTTGAACATTCCTTTTGATAGAGCAGTTTGGAAACACTAATTTTGTAAAATCTGCAAGTGTTTATTTGGAGCGCTTTGAGGCCTATGCTGGAAAAGGAAATATCTTCACATAAAAACTAGACAGAAGCATTCTCAGAAACTTCTCTGTCATGAGTGCATTCTACTCACAGAGTTGAACCTTCTTTTTGATACAAGAGTTTTCAAACACTCTTTTTGTAGAATCTGCAAGTGCATATTTGGAGCTGTTTGAGGCCAACGCTGGAAAAGGAAACATCCTCACATAGAAACTAGACAGAAGCATTCTCAGAAACTTGTTTGTGACGAGTGCATTCAACTCACAGACTTGAGCCTTTCTTTTGAAAGAGCAGTTTTGGAACACTCTTTTTGTAGAATCTGCTAGTGTATATTTGGAGCGCTGTGAGGCCTATGCTGGGAAATGAAATATCTTCACCTAAAAACAAGACAGAAGCATTCTCAGAAACTTCTGTGTGATGAGTGCATTCAAATCACAGACTTGAACGTTCCTTTTGATAGAACAGTTTTGAAACACTCCTTTTGTAGAATCTGCAAGTGTTTATTTGGAGCGCTTTGAGGCGTATGCTGGAAAAGGAAATGTCTTCAAATAACAACTACACAGAAGCATTCTCAGAAACTTCTTTGTGATGAGTGCATTCAACTCACAGACTTGAACCTTCCTTTTGAAAGAGCAGTTTTGAAACACTGTTTTGGTAGAATCTGCAAGTGGATATATGGAGCTCTTTGGGGCCTATGCTGGGAAATGAAATATCTGCACCTAAAAACTAGACAGAAGCATTCTCAGGAACTTCTGTGTGATGAGTGCATTCAACTCACAGACTTCAACGTTCCTTTTGACAGAACAGTTTTGAAACTCTCCTTTTGTAGACTCTGCAAGTGTTTATTTCGAGCGCTTTGAGGCCTACGCTGGAAAACGAAATGTCTTCAAATAACAACTACACAGAAACATTCTCAGAACATTCTTTGTGATGAGTGCATTCAACTCACAGACTTGAACCTTCCTTTTGAAAGAGCAGTTTTGAAACACTCTTTTTGTAGAATCTGCAAGTGGATATTTGGAGCGCTTCGGGGCCTATGCTGGGAAATGAAATATCTTCACCTAAAAACTAGACAGAAGCATTCTCAGAAACTTCTGTGTGATGAGTGCATTCAACTCACAGAGTTGAACATTCCTTTTGATAGAGCAGTTTGGAAACACTAATTTTGTAAAATCTGCAAGTGTTTATTTGGAACGCTTTGAGGCCTATGCTGGAAAAGGAAATATCTTCACATAAAAACTAGACAGAAGCATTCTCAGAAACTTCTCTGTGATGAGTGCATTCTACTCACAGAGTTGAACCTTCTTTTTGATAGAAGAGTTTTCAAACTCTCTTTTTGTAGAATCTGCAAATGCATATTTGGAGCTGTATGATTCCAACGCTGGGAAAGGAAACATCCTCACATAGAAACTAGACAGAAGCATTCTCAGAAACTTGTTAGTGACGAGTGCATTCAACTCACAGACTTGAACCTTTCTTTTGAAAGAGCAGTTTTGGAACACTCTTTTTGTAGATTCTGCTAGTGTATATTTGGAGCGCTGTGAGGCCTATGTTGGGAAATGAAATATCTTCACCTAAAAACTAGACAGAAGCATTCTCAGAAACTTCTGTGTGATGAGTGCATTCAACTCACAGAATTGAACGTTCCTTTTGATAGAACAGTTTTGAAACACTCCTTTTATAGAATCTTTAAGGGTTTATTTCGAGCGCTTTGAGGCGTATGCTGGAAAAAGATATGTCTTCAAATAACAACTACACAGAAGCATTCTCAGAAACTTCTTTGTGATGAGTGCATTCAACTCACAGACTTGAACCTTCCCTTTGAAAGAGCAGTTTTGAAACACTCTTTTTGTAGAATCTGCAAGTGGATATTTGGAGCGCTTTGGGGCCTAGGCTGGGAAATGAAATATCTTCACCTAAAAACTAGACAGAAGCATTCTCAGAAACTTCTGTGTGATGAGCGCATTCAACTCACAGACTTCAACGTTCCTTTTGATAGAACAGTTTTGAAACTCACCTTTTGTAGAATCTGCAAGTGTTTATTTCGAGCGCTTTGAGGCCTATGCTGGAAAAGGAAATGTCTTCAAATAACAACTACACAGAAGCATTCTCAGAACCTTCTTTGTGATGAGTGCATTCAACTCACAGACTTGAACCTTCCTTTTGAAACAGCAGTTTTGAAACACTCTTTTTGTAGAATCTACAAAAGGATATTTGGAGCGCTTTGGGGCCTATGCTGGGAAATGAAATATCTTCACCTAAAAACTAGACAGAAGCATTCTCAGAAACTTCTGTGTGATGAGTGCATTCAACTCACAGACTTGAACATTCCTTTTGATAGAGCAGTTTGGAAACACTAATTTTGTAAAATCTGCAAGTGTTTACTTGGAGCGCTTTGAGGCCTATGCTGGAAAAGGAAATATCTTCACATAAAAACTAGACAGAAGCATTCTCAGAAACTTCTCTGTGATGAGTGCATTCTACTCACGGAGTTGAACCTTCTTTTTGATACAAGAGTTTTCAAACACTCTTTTTGTAGAATCTGCAAGTGCATATTTGGAGCTGTTTGAGGCCAACGCTGGAAAAGGAAACATCCTCACATAGAAACTAGACAGAAGCATTCTCAGAAACTTGTTTGTGACGAGTGCATTCAACTCACAGACTTGAGCCTTTCTTTTGAAAGAGCAGTTTTGGAACACTCTTTTTGTAGAATCTGCTAGTGTATATTTGGAGCGCTGTGAGGCCTATGCTGGGAAATGAAATATCTTCACCTAAAAACAAGACAGAAGCATTCTCAGAAACTTCTGTGTGATGAGTGCATTCAACTCACAGACTTGAACGTTCCTTTTGATAGAACAGTTTTGAAACACTCCTTTTGTAGAATCTGCAAGTGTTTATTTGGAGCGCTTTGAGGCGTATGCTGGAAAAGGAAATGTCTTCAAATAACAACTACACAGAAGCATTCTCAGAAACTTCTTTGTGATGAGTGCATTCAACTCACAGACTTGAACCTTCCTTTTGAAAGAGCAGTTTTGAAACACTGTTTTGGTAGAATCTGCAAGTGGATATATGGAGCTCTTTGGGGCCTATGCTGGGAAATGAAATATCTGCACCTAAAAACTAGACAGAAGCATTCTCAGGAACTTCTGTGTGATGAGTGCATTCAACTCACAGACTTCAACGTTCCTTTTGACAGAACAGTTTTGAAACTCTCCTTTTGTAGACTCTGCAAGTGTTTATTTCGAGCGCTTTGAGGCCTACGCTGGAAAACGAAATGTCTTCAAATAACAACTACACAGAAACATTCTCAGAACATTCTTTGTGATGAGTGCATTCAACTCACAGACTTGAACCTTCCTTTTGAAAGAGCAGTTTTGAAACACTCTTTTTGTAGAATCTGCAAGTGGATATTTGGAGCGCTTCGGGGCCTATGCTGGGAAATGAAATATCTTCACCTAAAAACTAGACAGAAGCATTCTCAGAAACTTCTGTGTGATGAGTGCATTCAACTCACAGAGTTGAACATTCCTTTTGATAGAGCAGTTTGGAAACACTAATTTTGTAAAATCTGCAAGTGTTTATTTGGAACGCTTTGAGGCCTATGCTGGAAAAGGAAATATCTTCACATAAAAACTAGACAGAAGCATTCTCAGAAACTTCTCTGTGATGAGTGCATTCTACTCACAGAGTTGAACCTTCTTTTTGATAGAAGAGTTTTCAAACTCTCTTTTTGTAGAATCTGCAAATGCATATTTGGAGCTGTATGATTCCAACGCTGGGAAAGGAAACATCCTCACATAGAAACTAGACAGAAGCATTCTCAGAAACTTGTTTGTGACGAGTGCATTCAACTCACAGACTTGAACCTTTCTTTTGAAAGAGCAGTTTTGGAACACTCTTTTTGTAGATTCTGCTAGTGTATATTTGGAGCGCTGTGAGGCCTATGTTGGGAAATGAAATATCTTCACCTAAAAACTAGACAGAAGCATTCTCAGAAACTTCTGTGTGATGAGTGCATTCAACTCACAGACTTGAACGTTCCTTTTGATAGAACAGTTTTGAAACACTCCTTTTATAGAATCTTTAAGGGTTCATTTCGAGCGCTTTGAGGCGTATGCTGGAAAAAGATATGTCTTCAAATAACAACTACACAGAAGCATTCTCAGAAACTTCTTTGTGATGAGTGCATTCAACTCACAGACTTGAACCTTCCCTTTGAAAGAGCAGTTTTGAAACACTCTTTTTGTAGAATCTGCAAGTGGATATTTGGAGCGCTTTGGGGCCTAGGCTGGGAAATGAAATATCTTCACCTAAAAACTAGACAGAAGCATTCTCAGAAACTTCTGTGTGATGAGTGCATTCAACCCTCAGACTTCAACGTTCCTTTTGATAGAACAGTTTTGAAACTCACCTTTTGTAGAATCTGCAAGTGTTTATTTCGAGCGCTTTGAGGCCTATGCTGGAAAAGGAAATGTCTTCAAATAACAACTACACAGAAGCATTCTCAGAACCTTCTTTGTGATGAGTGCATTCAACTCACAGACTTGAACCTTCCTTTTGAAACAGCAGTTTTGAAACACTCTTTTTGTAGCATCTACAAATGGATATTTGGAGCGCTTTGGGGCCTATGCTGGGAAATGAAATATCTTCACCTAAAAACTAGACAGAAGCATTCTCAGAAACTTCTGTGTGATGAGTGCATTCAACTCACAGACTTGAACATTCCTTTTGATAGAGCAGTTTGGAAACACTAATTTTGTAAAATCTGCAAGTGTTTATTTGGAGCGCTTTGAGGCCTATGCTGGAAAAGGAAATATCTTCACATAAAAACTAGACAGAAGCATTCTCAGAAACTTCTCTGTCATGAGTGCATTCTACTCACAGAGTTGAACCTTCTTTTTGATACAAGAGTTTTCAAACACTCTTTTTGTAGAATCTGCAAGTGCATATTTGGAGCTGTTTGAGGCCAACGCTGGAAAAGGAAACATCCTCACATAGAAACTAGACAGAAGCATTCTCAGAAACTTGTTTGTGACGAGTGCATTCAACTCACAGACTTGAGCCTTTCTTTTGAAAGAGCAGTTTTGGAACACTCTTTTTGTAGAATCTGCTAGTGTATATTTGGAGCGCTGTGAGGCCTATGCTGGGAAATGAAATATCTTCACCTAAAAACAAGACAGAAGCATTCTCAGAAACTTCTGTGTGATGAGTGCATTCAACTCACAGACTTGAACGTTCCTTTTGATAGAACAGTTTTGAAACACTCCTTTTGTAGAATCTGCAAGTGTTTATTTGGAGCGCTTTGAGGCGTATGCTGGAAAAGGAAATGTCTTCAAATAACAACTACACAGAAGCATTCTCAGAAACTTCTTTGTGATGAGTGCATTCAACTCACAGACTTGAACCTTCCTTTTGAAAGAGCAGTTTTGAAACACTGTTTTGGTAGAATCTGCAAGTGGATATATGGAGCTCTTTGGGGCCTATGCTGGGAAATGAAATATCTTCACCTAAAAACTAGACAGAAGCATTCTCAGGAACTTCTGTGTGATGAGTGCATTCAACTCACAGACTTCAACGTTCCTTTTGACAGAACAGTTTTGAAACTCTCCTTTTGTAGACTCTGCAAGTGTTTATTTCGAGCGCTTTGAGGCCTACGCTGGAAAACGAAATGTCTTCAAATAACAACTACACAGAAACATTCTCAGAACATTCTTTGTGATGAGTGCATTCAACTCACAGACTTGAACCTTCCTTTTGAAAGAGCAGTTTTGAAACACTCTTTTTGTAGAATCTGCAAGTGGATATTTGGAGCGCTTCGGGGCCTATGCTGGGAAATGAAATATCTTCACCTAAAAACTAGACAGAAGCATTCTCAGAAACTTCTGTGTGATGAGTGCATTCAACTCAGAGAGTTGAACATTCCTTTTGATAGAGCAGTTTGGAAACACTAATTTTGTAAAATCTGCAAGTGTTTATTTGGAACGCTTTGAGGCCTATGCTGGAAAAGGAAATATCTTCACATAAAAACTAGACAGAAGCATTCTCAGAAACTTCTCTGTGATGAGTGCATTCTACTCACAGAGTTGAACCTTCTTTTTGATAGAAGAGTTTTCAAACTCTCTTTTTGTAGAATCTGCAAATGCATATTTGGAGCTGTATGATTCCAACGCTGGGAAAGGAAACATCCTCACATAGAAACTAGACAGAAGCATTCTCAGAAACTTGTTTGTGACGAGTGCATTCAACTCACAGACTTGAACCTTTCTTTTGAAAGAGCAGTTTTGGAACACTCTTTTTGTAGATTCTGCTAGTGTATATTTGGAGCGCTGTGAGGCCTATGTTGGGAAATGAAATATCTTCACCTAAAAACTAGACAGAAGCATTCTCAGAAACTTCTGTGTGATGAGTGCATTCAACTCACAGACTTGAACGTTCCTTTTGATAGAACAGTTTTGAAACACTCCTTTTATAGAATCTTTAAGGGTTCATTTCGAGCGCTTTGAGGCGTATGCTGGAAAAAGATATGTCTTCAAATAACAACTACACAGAAGCATTCTCAGAAACTTCTTTGTGATGAGTGCATTCAACTCACAGACTTGAACCTTCCCTTTGAAAGAGCAGTTTTGAAACACTCTTTTTGTAGAATCTGCAAGTGGATATTTGGAGCGCTTTGGGGCCTAGGCTGGGAAATGAAATATCTTCACCTAAAAACTAGACAGAAGCATTCTCAGAAACTTCTGTGTGATGAGTGCATTCAACTCTCAGACTTCAACGTTCCTTTTGATAGAACAGTTTTGAAACTCACCTTTTGTAGAATCTGCAAGTGTTTATTTCGAGCGCTTTGAGGCCTATGCTGGAAAAGGAAATGTCTTCAAATAACAACTACACAGAAGCATTCTCAGAACCTTCTTTGTGATGAGTGCATTCAACTCACAGACTTGAACCTTCCTTTTGAAACAGCAGTTTTGAAACACTCTTTTTGTAGCATCTACAAATGGATATTTGGAGCGCTTTGGGGCCTATGCTGGGAAATGAAATATCTTCACCTAAAAACTAGACAGAAGCATTCTCAGAAACTTCTGTGTGATGAGTGCATTCAACTCACAGACTTGAACATTCCTTTTGATAGAGCAGTTTGGAAACACTAATTTTGTAAAATCTGCAAGTGTTTATTTGGAGCGCTTTGAGGCCTATGCTGGAAAAGGAAATATCTTCACATAAAAACTAGACAGAAGCATTCTCAGAAACTTCTCTGTCATGAGTGCATTCTACTCACAGAGTTGAACCTTCTTTTTGATACAAGAGTTTTCAAACACTCTTTTTGTAGAATCTGCAAGTGCATATTTGGAGCTGTTTGAGGCCAACGCTGGAAAAGGAAACATCCTCACATAGAAACTAGACAGAAGCATTCTCAGAAACTTGTTTGTGACGAGTGCATTCAACTCACAGACTTGAGCCTTTCTTTTGAAAGAGCAGTTTTGGAACACTCTTTTTGTAGAATCTGCTAGTGTATATTTGGAGCGCTGTGAGGCCTATGCTGGGAAATGAAATATCTTCACCTAAAAACAAGACAGAAGCATTCTCAGAAACTTCTGTGTGATGAGTGCATTCAACTCACAGACTTGAACGTTCCTTTTGATAGAACAGTTTTGAAACACTCCTTTTGTAGAATCTGCAAGTGTTTATTTGGAGCGCTTTGAGGCGTATGCTGGAAAAGGAAATGTCTTCAAATAACAACTACACAGAAGCATTCTCAGAAACTTCTTTGTGATGAGTGCATTCAACTCACAGACTTGAACCTTCCTTTTGAAAGAGCAGTTTTGAAACACTGTTTTGGTAGAATCTGCAAGTGGATATATGGAGCTCTTTGGGGCCTATGCTGGGAAATGAAATATCTGCACCTAAAAACTAGACAGAAGCATTCTCAGGAACTTCTGTGTGATGAGTGCATTCAACTCACAGACTTCAACGTTCCTTTTGACAGAACAGTTTTGAAACTCTCCTTTTGTAGACTCTGCAAGTGTTTATTTCGAGCGCTTTGAGGCCTACGCTGCAAAACGAAATGTCTTCAAATAACAACTACACAGAAACATTCTCAGAACATTCTTTGTGATGAGTGCATTCAACTCACAGACTTGAACCTTCCTTTTGAAAGAGCAGTTTTGAAACACTCTTTTTGTAGAATCTGCAAGTGGATATTTGGAGCGCTTCGGGGCCTATGCTGGGAAATGAAATATCTTCACCTAAAAACTAGACAGAAGCATTCTCAGAAACTTCTGTGTGATGAGTGCATTCAACTCACAGAGTTGAACATTCCTTTTGATAGAGCAGTTTGGAAACACTAATTTTGTAAAATCTGCAAGTGTTTATTTGGAACGCTTTGAGGCCTATGCTGGAAAAGGAAATATCTTCACATAAAAACTAGACAGAAGCATTCTCAGAAACTTCTCTGTGATGAGTGCATTCTACTCACAGAGTTGAACCTTCTTTTTGATAGAAGAGTTTTCAAACTCTCTTTTTGTAGAATCTGCAAATGCATATTTGGAGCTGTATGATTCCAACGCTGGGAAAGGAAACATCCTCACATAGAAACTAGACAGAAGCATTCTCAGAAACTTGTTAGTGACGAGTGCATTCAACTCACAGACTTGAACCTTTCTTTTGAAAGAGCAGTTTTGGAACACTCTTTTTGTAGATTCTGCTAGTGTATATTTGGAGCGCTGTGAGGCCTATGTTGGGAAATGAAATATCTTCACCTAAAAACTAGACAGAAGCATTCTCAGAAACTTCTGTGTGATGAGTGCATTCAACTCACAGAATTGAACGTTCCTTTTGATAGAACAGTTTTGAAACACTCCTTTTATAGAATCTTTAAGGGTTTATTTCGAGCGCTTTGAGGCGTATGCTGGAAAAAGATATGTCTTCAAATAACAACTACACAGAAGCATTCTCAGAAACTTCTTTGTGATGAGTGCATTCAACTCACAGACTTGAACCTTCCCTTTGAAAGAGCAGTTTTGAAACACTCTTTTTGTAGAATCTGCAAGTGGATATTTGGAGCGCTTTGGGGCCTAGGCTGGGAAATGAAATATCTTCACCTAAAAACTAGACAGAAGCATTCTCAGAAACTTCTGTGTGATGAGCGCATTCAACTCACAGACTTCAACGTTCCTTTTGATAGAACAGTTTTGAAACTCACCTTTTGTAGAATCTGCAAGTGTTTATTTCGAGCGCTTTGAGGCCTATGCTGGAAAAGGAAATGTCTTCAAATAACAACTACACAGAAGCATTCTCAGAACCTTCTTTGTGATGAGTGCATTCAACTCACAGACTTGAACCTTCCTTTTGAAACAGCAGTTTTGAAACACTCTTTTTGTAGAATCTACAAAAGGATATTTGGAGCGCTTTGGGGCCTATGCTGGGAAATGAAATATCTTCACCTAAAAACTAGACAGAAGCATTCTCAGAAACTTCTGTGTGATGAGTGCATTCAACTCACAGACTTGAACATTCCTTTTGATAGAGCAGTTTGGAAACACTAATTTTGTAAAATCTGCAAGTGTTTACTTGGAGCGCTTTGAGGCCTATGCTGGAAAAGGAAAT
Source organism: Pongo abelii (assembly GCF_028885655.2). Taxonomy (NCBI): domain Eukaryota; kingdom Metazoa; phylum Chordata; class Mammalia; order Primates; family Hominidae; genus Pongo; species Pongo abelii. The sequence continues at coordinate 49,837,368 of NC_071992.2, forward strand.
ATCTTCACATAAAAACTAAACAGAAGCATTCTCAGAAACTTCTCTGTGATGAGTGCATTCTACTCACGGAGTTGAACCTTCTTTTTGATACAAGAGTTTTCAAACACTCTTTTTGTAGAATCTGCAAGTGCATATTTGGAGCTGTTTGAGGCCAACGCTGGAAAAGGAAACATCCTCACATAGAAACTAGACAGAAGCATTCTCAGAAACTTGTTTGTGACGAGTGCATTCAACTCACAGACTTGAGCCTTTCTTTTGAAAGAGCAGTTTTGGAACACTCTTTTTGTAGAATCTGCTAGTGTATATTTGGAGCGCTGTGAGGCCTATGCTGGGAAATGAAATATCTTCACCTAAAAACAAGACAGAAGCATTCTCAGAAACTTCTGTGTGATGAGTGCATTCAACTCACAGACTTGAACGTTCCTTTTGATAGAACAGTTTTGAAACACTCCTTTTGTAGAATCTGCAAGTGTTTATTTGGAGCGCTTTGAGGCGTATGCTGGAAAAGGAAATGTCTTCAAATAACAACTACACAGAAGCATTCTCAGAAACTTCTTTGTGATGAGTGCATTCAACTCACAGACTTGAACCTTCCTTTTGAAAGAGCAGTTTTGAAACACTGTTTTGATAGAATCTGCAAGTGGATATATGGAGCTCTTTGGGGCCTATGCTGGGAAATGAAATATCTGCACCTAAAAACTAGACAGAAGCATTCTCAGGAACTTCTGTGTGATGAGTGCATTCAACTCACAGACTTCAACGTTCCTTTTGATAGAACAGTTTTGAAACTCTCCTTTTGTAGACTCTGCAAGTGTTTATTTCGAGCGCTTTGAGGCCTACGCTGGAAAACGAAATGTCTTCAAATAACAACTACACAGAAACATTCTCAGAACATTCTTTGTGATGAGTGCATTCAACTCACAGACTTGAACCTTCCTTTTGAAAGAGCAGTTTTGAAACACTCTTTTTGTAGAATCTGCAAGTGGATATTTGGAGCGCTTCGGGGCCTATGCTGGGAAATGAAATATCTTCACCTAAAAACTAGACAGAAGCATTCCCAGAAACTTCTGTGTGATGAGTGCATTCAACTCACAGAGTTGAACATTCCTTTTGATAGAGCAGTTTGGAAACACTAATTTTGTAAAATCTGCAAGTGTTTATTTGGAACGCTTTGAGGCCTATGCTGGAAAAGGAAATATCTTCACATAAAAACTAGACAGAAGCATTCTCAGAAACTTCTCTGTGATGAGTGCATTCTACTCACAGAGTTGAACCTTCTTTTTGATAGAAGAGTTTTCAAACTCTCTTTTTGTAGAATCTGCAAATGCATATTTGGAGCTGTATGATTCCAACGCTGGGAAAGGAAACATCCTCACATAGAAACTAGACAGAAGCATTCTCAGAAACTTGTTTGTGACGAGTGCATTCAACTCACAGACTTGAACCTTTCTTTTGAAAGAGCAGTTTTGGAACACTCTTTTTGTAGATTCTGCTAGTGTATATTTGGAGCGCTGTGAGGCCTATGTTGGGAAATGAAATATCTTCACCTAAAAACTAGACAGAAGCATTCTCAGAAACTTCTGTGTGATGAGTGCATTCAACTCACAGACTTGAACGTTCCTTTTGATAGAACAGTTTTGAAACACTCCTTTTATAGAATCTTTAAGGGTTTATTTCGAGCGCTTTGAGGCGTATGCTGGAAAAAGATATGTCTTCAAATAACAACTACACAGAAGCATTCTCAGAAACTTCTTTGTGATGAGTGCATTCAACTCACAGACTTGAACCTTCCCTTTGAAAGAGCAGTTTTGAAACACTCTTTTTGTAGAATCTGCAAGTGGATATTTGGAGCGCTTTGGGGCCTAGGCTGGGAAATGAAATATCTTCACCTAAAAACTAGACAGAAGCATTCTCAGAAACTTCTGTGTGATGAGCGCATTCAACTCACAGACTTCAACGTTCCTTTTGATAGAACAGTTTTGAAACTCACCTTTTGTAGAATCTGCAAGTGTTTATTTCGAGCGCTTTGAGGCCTATGCTGGAAAAGGAAATGTCTTCAAATAACAACTACACAGAAGCATTCTCAGAACCTTCTTTGTGATGAGTGCATTCAACTCACAGACTTGAACCTTCCTTTTGAAACAGCAGTTTTGAAACACTCTTTTTGTAGAATCTACAAATGGATATTTGGAGCGCTTTGGGGCCTATGCTGGGAAATGAAATATCTTCACCTAAAAACTAGACAGAAGCATTCTCAGAAACTTCTGTGTGATGAGTGCATTCAACTCACAGACTTGAACATTCCTTTTGATAGAGCAGTTTGGAAACACTAATTTTGTAAAATCTGCAAGTGTTTACTTGGAGCGCTTTGAGGCCTATGCTGGAAAAGGAAATATCTTCACATAAAAACTAGACAGAAGCATTCTCAGAAACTTCTCTGTGATGAGTGCATTCTACTCACGGAGTTGAACCTTCTTTTTGATACAAGAGTTTTCAAACACTCTTTTTGTAGAATCTGCAAGTGCATATTTGGAGCTGTTTGAGGCCAACGCTGGAAAAGGAAACATCCTCACATAGAAACTAGACAGAAGCATTCTCAGAAACTTGTTTGTGACGAGTGCATTCAACTCACAGACTTGAGCCTTTCTTTTGAAAGAGCAGTTTTGGAACACTCTTTTTGTAGAATCTGCTAGTGTATATTTGGAGCGCTGTGAGGCCTATGCTGGGAAATGAAATATCTTCACCTAAAAACAAGACAGAAGCATTCTCAGAAACTTCTGTGTGATGAGTGCATTCAACTCACAGACTTGAACGTTCCTTTTGATAGAACAGTTTTGAAACACTCCTTTTGTAGAATCTGCAAGTGTTTATTTGGAGCGCTTTGAGGCGTATGCTGGAAAAGGAAATGTCTTCAAATAACAACTACACAGAAGCATTCTCAGAAACTTCTTTGTGATGAGTGCATTCAACTCACAGACTTGAACCTTCCTTTTGAAAGAGCAGTTTTGAAACACTGTTTTGGTAGAATCTGCAAGTGGATATATGGAGCTCTTTGGGGCCTATGCTGGGAAATGAAATATCTGCACCTAAAAACTAGACAGAAGCATTCTCAGGAACTTCTGTGTGATGAGTGCATTCAACTCACAGACTTCAACGTTCCTTTTGACAGAACAGTTTTGAAACTCTCCTTTTGTAGACTCTGCAAGTGTTTATTTCGAGCGCTTTGAGGCCTACGCTGGAAAACGAAATGTCTTCAAATAACAACTACACAGAAACATTCTCAGAACATTCTTTGTGATGAGTGCATTCAACTCACAGACTTGAACCTTCCTTTTGAAAGAGCAGTTTTGAAACACTCTTTTTGTAGAATCTGCAAGTGGATATTTGGAGCGCTTCGGGGCCTATGCTGGGAAATGAAATATCTTCACCTAAAAACTAGACAGAAGCATTCTCAGAAACTTCTGTGTGATGAGTGCATTCAACTCACAGAGTTGAACATTCCTTTTGATAGAGCAGTTTGGAAACACTAATTTTGTAAAATCTGCAAGTGTTTATTTGGAACGCTTTGAGGCCTATGCTGGAAAAGGAAATATCTTCACATAAAAACTAGACAGAAGCATTCTCAGAAACTTCTCTGTGATGAGTGCATTCTACTCACAGAGTTGAACCTTCTTTTTGATAGAAGAGTTTTCAAACTCTCTTTTTGTAGAATCTGCAAATGCATATTTGGAGCTGTATGATTCCAACGCTGGGAAAGGAAACATCCTCACATAGAAACTAGACAGAAGCATTCTCAGAAACTTGTTTGTGACGAGTGCATTCAACTCACAGACTTGAACCTTTCTTTTGAAAGAGCAGTTTTGGAACACTCTTTTTGTAGATTCTGCTAGTGTATATTTGGAGCGCTGTGAGGCCTGTGTTGGGAAATGAAATATCTTCACCTAAAAACTAGACAGAAGCATTCTCAGAAACTTCTGTGTGATGAGTGCATTCAACTCACAGACTTGAACGTTCCTTTTGATAGAACAGTTTTGAAACACTCCTTTTATAGAATCTTTAAGGGTTCATTTCGAGCGCTTTGAGGCGTATGCTGGAAAAAGATATGTCTTCAAATAACAACTACACAGAAGCATTCTCAGAAACTTCTTTGTGATGAGTGCATTCAACTCACAGACTTGAACCTTCCCTTTGAAAGAGCAGTTTTGAAACACTCTTTTTGTAGAATCTGCAAGTGGATATTTGGAGCGCTTTGGGGCCTAGGCTGGGAAATGAAATATCTTCACCTAAAAACTAGACAGAAGCATTCTCAGAAACTTCTGTGTGATGAGTGCATTCAACTCTCAGACTTCAACGTTCCTTTTGATAGAACAGTTTTGAAACTCACCTTTTGTAGAATCTGCAAGTGTTTATTTCGAGCGCTTTGAGGCCTATGCTGGAAAAGGAAATGTCTTCAAATAACAACTACACAGAAGCATTCTCAGAACCTTCTTTGTGATGAGTGCATTCAACTCACAGACTTGAACCTTCCTTTTGAAACAGCAGTTTTGAAACACTCTTTTTGTAGCATCTACAAATGGATATTTGGAGCGCTTTGGGGCCTATGCTGGGAAATGAAATATCTTCACCTAAAAACTAGACAGAAGCATTCTCAGAAACTTCTGTGTGATGAGTGCATTCAACTCACAGACTTGAACATTCCTTTTGATAGAGCAGTTTGGAAACACTAATTTTGTAAAATCTGCAAGTGTTTATTTGGAGCGCTTTGAGGCCTATGCTGGAAAAGGAAATATCTTCACATAAAAACTAGACAGAAGCATTCTCAGAAACTTCTCTGTGATGAGTGCATTCTACTCACAGAGTTGAACCTTCTTTTTGATACAAGAGTTTTCAAACACTCTTTTTGTAGAATCTGCAAGTGCATATTTGGAGCTGTTTGAGGCCAACGCTGGAAAAGGAAACATCCTCACATAGAAACTAGACAGAAGCATTCTCAGAAACTTGTTTGTGACGAGTGCATTCAACTCACAGACTTGAGCCTTTCTTTTGAAAGAGCAGTTTTGGAACACTCTTTTTGTAGAATCTGCTAGTGTATATTTGGAGCGCTGTGAGGCCTATGCTGGGAAATGAAATATCTTCACCTAAAAACAAGACAGAAGCATTCTCAGAAACTTCTGTGTGATGAGTGCATTCAACTCACAGACTTGAACGTTCCTTTTGATAGAAGAGTTTTGAAACACTCCTTTTGTAGAATCTGCAAGTGTTTATTTGGAGCGCTTTGAGGCGTATGCTGGAAAAGGAAATGTCTTCAAATAACAACTACACAGAAGCATTCTCAGAAACTTCTTTGTGATGAGTGCATTCAACTCACAGACTTGAACCTTCCATTTGAAAGAGCAGTTTTGAAACAGTGTTTTGGTAGAATCTGCAAGTGGATATATGGAGCTCTTTGGGGCCTATGCTGGGAAATGAAATATCTGCACCTAAAAACTAGACAGAAGCATTCTCAGGAACTTCTGTGTGATGAGTGCATTCAACTCACAGACTTCAACGTTCCTTTTGACAGAACAGTTTTGAAACTCTCCTTTTGTAGACTCTGCAAGTGTTTATTTCGAGCGCTTTGAGGCCTACGCTGGAAAACGAAATGTCTTCAAATAACAACTACACAGAAACATTCTCAGAACATTCTTTGTGATGAGTGCATTCAACTCACAGACTTGAACCTTCCTTTTGAAAGAGCAGTTTTGAAACACTCTTTTTGTAGAATCTGCAAGTGGATATTTGGAGCGCTTCGGGGCCTATGCTGGGAAATGAAATATCTTCACCTAAAAACTAGACAGAAGCATTCTCAGAAACTTCTGTGTGATGAGTGCATTCAACTCACAGAGTTGAACATTCCTTTTGATAGAGCAGTTTGGAAACACTAATTTTTTAAAATCTGCAAGTGTTTATTTGGAACGCTTTGAGGCCTATGCTGGAAAAGGAAATATCTTCACATAAAAACTAGACAGAAGCATTCTCAGAAACTTCTCTGTGATGAGTGCATTCTACTCACAGAGTTGAACCTTCTTTTTGATAGAAGAGTTTTCAAACTCTCTTTTTGTAGAATCTGCAAATGCATATTTGGAGCTGTATGATTCCAACGCTGGGAAAGGAAACATCCTCACATAGAAACTAGACAGAAGCATTCTCAGAAACTTGTTTGTGACGAGTGCATTCAACTCACAGACTTGAACCTTTCTTTTGAAAGAGCAGTTTTGGAACACTCTTTTTGTAGATTCTGCTAGTGTATATTTGGAGCGCTGTGAGGCCTATGTTGGGAAATGAAATATCTTCACCTAAAAACTAGACAGAAGCATTCTCAGAAACTTCTGTGTGATGAGTGCATTCAACTCACAGACTTGAACGTTCCTTTTGATAGAACAGTTTTGAAACACTCCTTTTATAGAATCTTTAAGGGTTTATTTCGAGCGCTTTGAGGCGTATGCTGGAAAAAGATATGTCTTCAAATAACAACTACACAGAAGCATTCTCAGAAACTTCTTTGTGATGAGTGCATTCAACTCACAGACTTGAACCTTCCCTTTGAAAGAGCAGTTTTGAAACACTCTTTTTGTAGAATCTGCAAGTGGATATTTGGAGCGCTTTGGGGCCTAGGCTGGGAAATGAAATATCTTCACCTAAAAACTAGACAGAAGCATTCTCAGAAACTTCTGTGTGATGAGTGCATTCAACTCACAGACTTCAACGTTCCTTTTGATAGAACAGTTTTGAAACTCACCTTTTGTAGAATCTGCAAGTGTTTATTTCGAGCGCTTTGAGGCCTATGCTGGAAAAGGAAATGTCTTCAAATAACAACTACACAGAAGCATTCTCAGAACCTTCTTTGTGATGAGTGCATTCAACTCACAGACTTGAACCTTCCTTTTGAAACAGCAGTTTTGAAACACTCTTTTTGTAGCATCTACAAATGGATATTTGGAGCGCTTTGGGGCCTATGCTGGGAAATGAAATATCTTCACCTAAAAACTAGACAGAAGCATTCTCAGAAACTTCTGTGTGATGAGTGCATTCAACTCACAGACTTGAACATTCCTTTTGATAGAGCAGTTTGGAAACACTAATTTTGTAAAATCTGCAAGTGTTTATTTGGAGCGCTTTGAGGCCTATGCTGGAAAAGGAAATATCTTCACATAAAAACTAGACAGAAGCATTCTCAGAAACTTCTCTGTGATGAGTGCATTCTACTCACAGAGTTGAACCTTCTTTTTGATACAAGAGTTTTCAAACACTCTTTTTGTAGAATCTGCAAGTGCATATTTGGAGCTGTTTGAGGCCAACGCTGGAAAAGGAAACATCCTCACATAGAAACTAGACAGAAGCATTCTCAGAAACTTGTTTGTGACGAGTGCATTCAACTCACAGACTTGAGCCTTTCTTTTGAAAGAGCAGTTTTGGAACACTCTTTTTGTAGAATCTGCTAGTGTATATTTGGAGCGCTGTGAGGCCTATGTTGGGAAATGAAATATCTTCACCTAAAAACTAGACAGAAGCATTCTCAGAAACTTCTGTGTGATGAGTGCATTCAACTCACAGATTTGAACGTTCCTTTTGATAGAACAGTTTTGAAACACTCCTTTTGTAGAATCTGCAAGTGTTTATTTGGAGCGCTTTGAGGCGTATGCTGGAAAAGGAAATGTCTTCAAATAACAACTACACAGAAGCATTCTCAGAAACTTCTTTGTGATGAGTGCATTCAACTCACAGACTTGAACCTTCCTTTTGAAAGAGCAGTTTTGAAACACTGTTTTGGTAGAATCTGCAAGTGGATATATGGAGCTCTTTGGGGCCTATGCTGGGAAATGAAATATCTGCACCTAAAAACTAGACAGAAGCATTCTCAGGAACTTCTGTGTGATGAGTGCATTCAACTCACAGACTTCAACGTTCCTTTTGATAGAACAGTTTTGAAACTCTCCTTTTGTAGACTCTGCAAGTGTTTATTTCGAGCGCTTTGAGGCCTACGCTGGAAAACGAAATGTCTTCAAATAACAACTACACAGAAACATTCTCAGAACATTCTTTGTGATGAGTGCATTCAACTCACAGACTTGAACCTTCCTTTTGAAAGAGCAGTTTTGAAACACTCTTTTTGTAGAATCTGCAAGTGGATATTTGGAGCGCTTCGGGGCCTATGCTGGGAAATGAAATATCTTCACCTAAAAACTAGACAGAAGCATTCTCAGAAACTTCTGTGTGATGAGTGCATTCAACTCACAGAGTTGAACATTCCTTTTGATAGAGCAGTTTGGAAACACTAATTTTGTAAAATCTGCAAGTGTTTATTTGGAACGCTTTGAGGCCTATGCTGGAAAAGGAAATATCTTCACATAAAAACTAGACAGAAGCATTCTCAGAAACTTCTCTGTGATGAGTGCATTCTACTCACAGAGTTGAACCTTCTTTTTGATAGAAGAGTTTTCAAACTCTCTTTTTGTAGAATCTGCAAATGCATATTTGGAGCTGTATGATTCCAACGCTGGGAAAGGAAACATCCTCACATAGAAACTAGACAGAAGCATTCTCAGAAACTTGTTTGTGACGAGTGCATTCAACTCACAGACTTGAACCTTTCTTTTGAAAGAGCAGTTTTGGAACACTCTTTTTGTAGATTCTGCTAGTGTATATTTGGAGCGCTGTGAGGCCTATGTTGGGAAATGAAATATCTTCACCTAAAAACTAGACAGAAGCATTCTCAGAAACTTCTGTGTGATGAGTGCATTCAACTCACAGACTTGAACGTTCCTTTTGATAGAACAGTTTTGAAACACTCCTTTTATAGAATCTTTAAGGGTTTATTTCGAGCGCTTTGAGGCGTATGCTGGAAAAAGATATGTCTTCAAATAACAACTACACAGAAGCATTCTCAGAAACTTCTTTGTGATGAGTGCATTCAACTCACAGACTTGAACCTTCCCTTTGAAAGAGCAGTTTTGAAACACTCTTTTTGTAGAATCTGCAAGTGGATATTTGGAGCGCTTTGGGGCCTAGGCTGGGAAATGAAATATCTTCACCTAAAAACTAGACAGAAGCATTCTCAGAAACTTCTGTGTGATGAGTGCATTCAACTCACAGACTTCAACGTTCCTTTTGATAGAACAGTTTTGAAACTCACCTTTTGTAGAATCTGCAAGTGTTTATTTCGAGCGCTTTGAGGCCTATGCTGGAAAAGGAAATGTCTTCAAATAACAACTACACAGAAGCATTCTCAGAACCTTCTTTGTGATGAGTGCATTCAACTCACAGACTTGAACCTTCCTTTTGAAACAGCAGTTTTGAAACACTCTTTTTGTAGCATCTACAAATGGATATTTGGAGCGCTTTGGGGCCTATGCTGGGAAATGAAATATCTTCACCTAAAAACTAGACAGAAGCATTCTCAGAAACTTCTGTGTGATGAGTGCATTCAACTCACAGACTTGAACATTCCTTTTGATAGAGCAGTTTGGAAACACTAATTTTGTAAAATCTGCAAGTGTTTATTTGGAGCGCTTTGAGGCCTATGCTGGAAAAGGAAATATCTTCACATAAAAACTAGACAGAAGCATTCTCAGAAACTTCTCTGTGATGAGTGCATTCTACTCACAGAGTTGAACCTTCTTTTTGATACAAGAGTTTTCAAACACTCTTTTTGTAGAATCTGCAAGTGCATATTTGGAGCTGTTTGAGGCCAACGCTGGAAAAGGAAACATCCTCACATAGAAACTAGACAGAAGCATTCTCAGAAACTTGTTTGTGACGAGTGCATTCAACTCACAGACTTGAGCCTTTCTTTTGAAAGAGCAGTTTTGGAACACTCTTTTTGTAGAATCTGCTAGTGTATATTTGGAGCGCTGTGAGGCCTATGTTGGGAAATGAAATATCTTCACCTAAAAACTAGACAGAAGCATTCTCAGAAACTTCTGTGTGATGAGTGCATTCAACTCACAGATTTGAACGTTCCTTTTGATAGAACAGTTTTGAAACACTCCTTTTGTAGAATCTGCAAGTGTTTATTTGGAGCGCTTTGAGGCGTATGCTGGAAAAGGAAATGTCTTCAAATAACAACTACACAGAAGCATTCTCAGAAACTTCTTTGTGATGAGTGCATTCAACTCACAGACTTGAACCTTCCTTTTGAAAGAGCAGTTTTGAAACACTGTTTTGGTAGAATCTGCAAGTGGATATATGGAGCTCTTTGGGGCCTATGCTGGGAAATGAAATATCTGCACCTAAAAACTAGACAGAAGCATTCTCAGGAACTTCTGTGTGATGAGTGCATTCAACTCACAGACTTCAACGTTCCTTTTGATAGAACAGTTTTGAAACTCTCCTTTTGTAGACTCTGCAAGTGTTTATTTCGAGCGCTTTGAGGCCTACGCTGCAAAACGAAATGTCTTCAAATAACAACTACACAGAAACATTCTCAGAACATTCTTTGTGATGAGTGCATTCAACTCACAGACTTGAACCTTCCTTTTGAAAGAGCAGTTTTGAAACACTCTTTTTGTAGAATCTGCAAGTGGATATTTGGAGCGCTTCGGGGCCTATGCTGGGAAATGAAATATCTTCACCTAAAAACTAGACAGAAGCATTCTCAGAAACTTCTGTGTGATGAGTGCATTCAACTCACAGAGTTGAACATTCCTTTTGATAGAGCAGTTTGGAAACACTAATTTTGTAAAATCTGCAAGTGTTTATTTGGAACGCTTTGAGGCCTATGCTGGAAAAGGAAATATCTTCACATAAAAACTAGACAGAAGCATTCTCAGAAACTTCTCTGTGATGAGTGCATTCTACTCACAGAGTTGAACCTTCTTTTTGATAGAAGAGTTTTCAAACTCTCTTTTTGTAGAATCTGCAAATGCATATTTGGAGCTGTATGATTCCAACGCTGGGAAAGGAAACATCCTCACATAGAAACTAGACAGAAGCATTCTCAGAAACTTGTTTGTGACGAGTGCATTCAACTCACAGACTTGAACCTTTCTTTTGAAAGAGCAGTTTTGGAACACTCTTTTTGTAGATTCTGCTAGTGTATATTTGGAGCGCTGTGAGGCCTATGTTGGGAAATGAAATATCTTCACCTAAAAACTAGACAGAAGCATTCTCAGAAACTTCTGTGTGATGAGTGCATTCAACTCACAGACTTGAACGTTCCTTTTGATAGAACAGTTTTGAAACACTCCTTTTATAGAATCTTTAAGGGTTTATTTCGAGCGCTTTGAGGCGTATGCTGGAAAAAGATATGTCTTCAAATAACAACTACACAAAAGCATTCTCAGAAACTTCTTTGTGATGAGTGCATTCAACTCACAGACTTGAACCTTCCCTTTGAAAGAGCAGTTTTGAAACACTCTTTTTGTAGAATCTGGAAGTGGATATTTGGAGCGCTTTGGGGCCTAGGCTGGGAAATGAAATATCTTCACCTAAAAACTAGACAGAAGCATTCTCAGAAACTTCTGTGTGATGAGTGCATTCAACTCACAGACTTCAACGTTCCTTTTGATAGAACAGTTTTGAAACTCACCTTTTGTAGAATCTGCAAGTGTTTATTTCGAGCGCTTTGAGGCCTATGCTGGAAAAGGAAATGTCTTCAAATAACAACTACACAGAAGCATTCTCAGAACCTTCTTTGTGATGAGTGCATTCAACTCACAGACTTGAACCTTCCTTTTGAAACAGCAGTTTTGAAACACTCTTTTTGTAGCATCTACAAATGGATATTTGGAGCGCTTTGGGGCCTATGCTGGGAAATGAAATATCTTCACCTAAAAACTAGACAGAAGCATTCTCAGAAACTTCTGTGTGATGAGTGCATTCAACTCACAGACTTGAACATTCCTTTTGATAGAGCAGTTTGGAAACACTAATTTTGTAAAATCTGCAAGTGTTTATTTGGAGCGCTTTGAGGCCTATGCTGGAAAAGGAAATATCTTCACATAAAAACTAGACAGAAGCATTCTCAGAAACTTCTCTGTGATGAGTGCATTCTACTCACAGAGTTGAACCTTCTTTTTGATACAAGAGTTTTCAAACACTCTTTTTGTAGAATCTGCAAGTGCATATTTGGAGCTGTTTGAGGCCAACGCTGGAAAAGGAAACATCCTCACATAGAAACTAGACAGAAGCATTCTCAGAAACTTGTTTGTGACGAGTGCATTCAACTCACAGACTTGAGCCTTTCTTTTGAAAGAGCAGTTTTGGAACACTCTTTTTGTAGAATCTGCTAGTGTATATTTGGAGCGCTGTGAGGCCTATGTTGGGAAATGAAATATCTTCACCTAAAAACTAGACAGAAGCATTCTCAGAAACTTCTGTGTGATGAGTGCATTCAACTCACAGATTTGAACGTTCCTTTTGATAGAACAGTTTTGAAACACTCCTTTTGTAGAATCTGCAAGTGTTTATTTGGAGCGCTTTGAGGCGTATGCTGGAAAAGGAAATGTCTTCAAATAACAACTACACAGAAGCATTCTCAGAAACTTCTTTGTGATGAGTGCATTCAACTCACAGACTTGAACCTTCCTTTTGAAAGAGCAGTTTTGAAACACTGTTTTGGTAGAATCTGCAAGTGGATATATGGAGCTCTTTGGGGCCTATGCTGGGAAATGAAATATCTGCACCTAAAAACTAGACAGAAGCATTCTCAGGAACTTCTGTGTGATGAGTGCATTCAACTCACAGACTTCAACGTTCCTTTTGATAGAACAGTTTTGAAACTCTCCTTTTGTAGACTCTGCAAGTGTTTATTTCGAGCGCTTTGAGGCCTACGCTGCAAAACGAAATGTCTTCAAATAACAACTACACAGAAACATTCTCAGAACATTCTTTGTGATGAGTGCATTCAACTCACAGACTTGAACCTTCCTTTTGAAAGAGCAGTTTTGAAACACTCTTTTTGTAGAATCTGCAAGTGGATATTTGGAGCGCTTCGGGGCCTATGCTGGGAAATGAAATATCTTCACCTAAAAACTAGACAGAAGCATTCTCAGAAACTTCTGTGTGATGAGTGCATTCAACTCACAGAGTTGAACATTCCTTTTGATAGAGCAGTTTGGAAACACTAATTTTGTAAAATCTGCAAGTGTTTATTTGGAACGCTTTGAGGCCTATGCTGGAAAAGGAAATATCTTCACATAAAAACTAGACAGAAGCATTCTCAGAAACTTCTCTGTGATGAGTGCATTCTACTCACAGAGTTGAACCTTCTTTTTGATAGAAGAGTTTTCAAACTCTCTTTTTGTAGAATCTGCAAATGCATATTTGGAGCTGTATGATTCCAACGCTGGGAAAGGAAACATCCTCACATAGAAACTAGACAGAAGCATTCTCAGAAACTTGTTTGTGACGAGTGCATTCAACTCACAGACTTGAACCTTTCTTTTGAAAGAGCAGTTTTGGAACACTCTTTTTGTAGATTCTGCTAGTGTATATTTGGAGCGCTGTGAGGCCTATGTTGGGAAATGAAATATCTTCACCTAAAAACTAGACAGAAGCATTCTCAGAAACTTCTGTGTGATGAGTGCATTCAACTCACAGACTTGAACGTTCCTTTTGATAGAACAGTTTTGAAACACTCCTTTTATAGAATCTTTAAGGGTTTATTTCGAGCGCTTTGAGGCGTATGCTGGAAAAAGATATGTCTTCAAATAACAACTACACAAAAGCATTCTCAGAAACTTCTTTGTGATGAGTGCATTCAACTCACAGACTTGAACCTTCCCTTTGAAAGAGCAGTTTTGAAACACTCTTTTTGTAGAATCTGGAAGTGGATATTTGGAGCGCTTTGGGGCCTAGGCTGGGAAATGAAATATCTTCACCTAAAAACTAGACAGAAGCATTCTCAGAAACTTCTGTGTGATGAGTGCATTCAACTCACAGACTTCAACGTTCCTTTTGATAGAACAGTTTTGAAACTCACCTTTTGTAGAATCTGCAAGTGTTTATTTCGAGCGCTTTGAGGCCTATGCTGGAAAAGGAAATGTCTTCAAATAACAACTACACAGAAGCATTCTCAGAACCTTCTTTGTGATGAGTGCATTCAACTCACAGACTTGAACCTTCCTTTTGAAACAGCAGTTTTGAAACACTCTTTTTGTAGCATCTACAAATGGATATTTGGAGCGCTTTGGGGCCTATGCTGGGAAATGAAATATCTTCACCTAAAAACTAGACAGAAGCATTCTCAGAAACTTCTGTGTGATGAGTGCATTCAACTCACAGACTTGAACATTCCTTTTGATAGAGCAGTTTGGAAACACTAATTTTGTAAAATCTGCAAGTGTTTATTTGGAGCGCTTTGAGGCCTATGCTGGAAAAGGAAATATCTTCACATAAAAACTAGACAGAAGCATTCTCAGAAACTTCTCTGTCATGAGTGCATTCTACTCACAGAGTTGAACCTTCTTTTTGATACAAGAGTTTTCAAACACTCTTTTTGTAGAATCTGCAAGTGCATATTTGGAGCTGTTTGAGGCCAACGCTGGAAAAGGAAACATCCTCACATAGAAACTAGACAGAAGCATTCTCAGAAACTTGTTTGTGACGAGTGCATTCAACTCACAGACTTGAGCCTTTCTTTTGAAAGAGCAGTTTTGGAACACTCTTTTTGTAGAATCTGCTAGTGTATATTTGGAGCGCTGTGAGGCCTATGCTGGGAAATGAAATATCTTCACCTAAAAACAAGACAGAAGCATTCTCAGAAACTTCTGTGTGATGAGTGCATTCAACTCACAGACTTGAACGTTCCTTTTGATAGAACAGTTTTGAAACACTCCTTTTGTAGAATCTGCAAGTGTTTATTTGGAGCGCTTTGAGGCGTATGCTGGAAAAGGAAATGTCTTCAAATAACAACTACACAGAAGCATTCTCAGAAACTTCTTTGTGATGAGTGCATTCAACTCACAGACTTGAACCTTCCTTTTGAAAGAGCAGTTTTGAAACACTGTTTTGGTAGAATCTGCAAGTGGATATATGGAGCTCTTTGGGGCCTATGCTGGGAAATGAAATATCTGCACCTAAAAACTAGACAGAAGCATTCTCAGGAACTTCTGTGTGATGAGTGCATTCAACTCACAGACTTCAACGTTCCTTTTGACAGAACAGTTTTGAAACTCTCCTTTTGTAGACTCTGCAAGTGTTTATTTCGAGCGCTTTGAGGCCTACGCTGGAAAACGAAATGTCTTCAAATAACAACTACACAGAAACATTCTCAGAACATTCTTTGTGATGAGTGCATTCAACTCACAGACTTGAACCTTCCTTTTGAAAGAGCAGTTTTGAAACACTCTTTTTGTAGAATCTGCAAGTGGATATTTGGAGCGCTTCGGGGCCTATGCTGGGAAATGAAATATCTTCACCTAAAAACTAGACAGAAGCATTCTCAGAAACTTCTGTGTGATGAGTGCATTCAACTCAGAGAGTTGAACATTCCTTTTGATAGAGCAGTTTGGAAACACTAATTTTGTAAAATCTGCAAGTGTTTATTTGGAACGCTTTGAGGCCTATGCTGGAAAAGGAAATATCTTCACATAAAAACTAGACAGAAGCATTCTCAGAAACTTCTCTGTGATGAGTGCATTCTACTCACAGAGTTGAACCTTCTTTTTGATAGAAGAGTTTTCAAACTCTCTTTTTGTAGAATCTGCAAATGCATATTTGGAGCTGTATGATTCCAACGCTGGGAAAGGAAACATCCTCACATAGAAACTAGACAGAAGCATTCTCAGAAACTTGTTTGTGACGAGTGCATTCAACTCACAGACTTGAACCTTTCTTTTGAAAGAGCAGTTTTGGAACACTCTTTTTGTAGATTCTGCTAGTGTATATTTGGAGCGCTGTGAGGCCTATGTTGGGAAATGAAATATCTTCACCTAAAAACTAGACAGAAGCATTCTCAGAAACTTCTGTGTGATGAGTGCATTCAACTCACAGACTTGAACGTTCCTTTTGATAGAACAGTTTTGAAACACTCCTTTTATAGAATCTTTAAGGGTTCATTTCGAGCGCTTTGAGGCGTATGCTGGAAAAAGATATGTCTTCAAATAACAACTACACAGAAGCATTCTCAGAAACTTCTTTGTGATGAGTGCATTCAACTCACAGACTTGAACCTTCCCTTTGAAAGAGCAGTTTTGAAACACTCTTTTTGTAGAATCTGCAAGTGGATATTTGGAGCGCTTTGGGGCCTAGGCTGGGAAATGAAATATCTTCACCTAAAAACTAGACAGAAGCATTCTCAGAAACTTCTGTGTGATGAGTGCATTCAACTCTCAGACTTCAACGTTCCTTTTGATAGAACAGTTTTGAAACTCACCTTTTGTAGAATCTGCAAGTGTTTATGTCGAGCGCTTTGAGGCCTATGCTGGAAAAGGAAATGTCTTCAAATAACAACTACACAGAAGCATTCTCAGAACCTTCTTTGTGATGAGTGCATTCAACTCACAGACTTGAACCTTCCTTTTGAAACAGCAGTTTTGAAACACTCTTTTTGTAGCATCTACAAATGGATATTTGGAGCGCTTTGGGGCCTATGCTGGGAAATGAAATATCTTCACCTAAAAACTAGACAGAAGCATTCTCAGAAACTTCTGTGTGATGAGTGCATTCAACTCACAGACTTGAACATTCCTTTTGATAGAGCAGTTTGGAAACACTAATTTTGTAAAATCTGCAAGTGTTTATTTGGAGCGCTTTGAGGCCTATGCTGGAAAAGGAAATATCTTCACATAAAAACTAGACAGAAGCATTCTCAGAAACTTCTCTGTCATGAGTGCATTCTACTCACAGAGTTGAACCTTCTTTTTGATACAAGAGTTTTCAAACACTCTTTTTGTAGAATCTGCAAGTGCATATTTGGAGCTGTTTGAGGCCAACGCTGGAAAAGGAAACATCCTCACATAGAAACTAGACAGAAGCATTCTCAGAAACTTGTTTGTGACGAGTGCATTCAACTCACAGACTTGAGCCTTTCTTTTGAAAGAGCAGTTTTGGAACACTCTTTTTGTAGAATCTGCTAGTGTATATTTGGAGCGCTGTGAGGCCTATGCTGGGAAATGAAATATCTTCACCTAAAAACAAGACAGAAGCATTCTCAGAAACTTCTGTGTGATGAGTGCATTCAACTCACAGACTTGAACGTTCCTTTTGATAGAACAGTTTTGAAACACTCCTTTTGTAGAATCTGCAAGTGTTTATTTGGAGCGCTTTGAGGCGTATGCTGGAAAAGGAAATGTCTTCAAATAACAACTACACAGAAGCATTCTCAGAAACTTCTTTGTGATGAGTGCATTCAACTCACAGACTTGAACCTTCCATTTGAAAGAGCAGTTTTGAAACACTGTTTTGGTAGAATCTGCAAGTGGATATATGGAGCTCTTTGGGGCCTATGCTGGGAAATGAAATATCTGCACCTAAAAACTAGACAGAAGCATTCTCAGGAACTTCTGTGTGATGAGTGCATTCAACTCACAGACTTCAACGTTCCTTTTGACAGAACAGTTTTGAAACTCTCCTTTTGTAGACTCTGCAAGTGTTTATTTCGAGCGCTTTGAGGCCTACGCTGCAAAACGAAATGTCTTCAAATAACAACTACACAGAAACATTCTCAGAACATTCTTTGTGATGAGTGCATTCAACTCACAGACTTGAACCTTCCTTTTGAAAGAGCAGTTTTGAAACACTCTTTTTGTAGAATCTGCAAGTGGATATTTGGAGCGCTTCGGGGCCTATGCTGGGAAATGAAATATCTTCACCTAAAAACTAGACAGAAGCATTCTCAGAAACTTCTGTGTGATGAGTGCATTCAACTCACAGAGTTGAACATTCCTTTTGATAGAGCAGTTTGGAAACACTAATTTTGTAAAATCTGCAAGTGTTTATTTGGAACGCTTTGAGGCCTATGCTGGAAAAGGAAATATCTTCACATAAAAACTAGACAGAAGCATTCTCAGAAACTTCTCTGTGATGAGTGCATTCTACTCACAGAGTTGAACCTTCTTTTTGATAGAAGAGTTTTCAAACTCTCTTTTTGTAGAATCTGCAAATGCATATTTGGAGCTGTATGATTCCAACGCTGGGAAAGGAAACATCCTCACATAGAAACTAGACAGAAGCATTCTCAGAAACTTGTTTGTGACGAGTGCATTCAACTCACAGACTTGAACCTTTCTTTTGAAAGAGCAGTTTTGGAACACTCTTTTTGTAGATTCTGCTAGTGTATATTTGGAGCGCTGTGAGGCCTATGTTGGGAAATGAAATATCTTCACCTAAAAACTAGACAGAAGCATTCTCAGAAACTTCTGTGTGATGAGTGCATTCAACTCACAGACTTGAACGTTCCTTTTGATAGAACAGTTTTGAAACACTCCTTTTATAGAATCTTTAAGGGTTCATTTCGAGCGCTTTGAGGCGTATGCTGGAAAAAGATATGTCTTCAAATAACAACTACACAGAAGCATTCTCAGAAACTTCTTTGTGATGAGTGCATTCAACTCACAGACTTGAACCTTCCCTTTGAAAGAGCAGTTTTGAAACACTCTTTTTGTAGAATCTGCAAGTGGATATTTGGAGCGCTTTGGGGCCTAGGCTGGGAAATGAAATATCTTCACCTAAAAACTAGACAGAAGCATTCTCAGAAACTTCTGTGTGATGAGTGCATTCAACTCTCAGACTTCAACGTTCCTTTTGATAGAACAGTTTTGAAACTCACCTTTTGTAGAATCTGCAAGTGTTTATTTCGAGCGCTTTGAGGCCTATGCTGGAAAAGGAAATGTCTTCAAATAACAACTACACAGAAGCATTCTCAGAACCTTCTTTGTGATGAGTGCATTCAACTCACAGACTTGAACCTTCCTTTTGAAACAGCAGTTTTGAAACACTCTTTTTGTAGCATCTACAAATGGATATTTGGAGCGCTTTGGGGCCTATGCTGGGAAATGAAATATCTTCACCTAAAAACTAGACAGAAGCATTCTCAGAAACTTCTGTGTGATGAGTGCATTCAACTCACAGACTTGAACATTCCTTTTGATAGAGCAGTTTGGAAACACTAATTTTGTAAAATCTGCAAGTGTTTATTTGGAGCGCTTTGAGGCCTATGCTGGAAAAGGAAATATCTTCACATAAAAACTAGACAGAAGCATTCTCAGAAACTTCTCTGTGATGAGTGCATTCTACTCACAGAGTTGAACCTTCTTTTTGATACAAGAGTTTTCAAACACTCTTTTTGTAGAATCTGCAAGTGCATATTTGGAGCTGTTTGAGGCCAACGCTGGAAAAGGAAACATCCTCACATAGAAACTAGACAGAAGCATTCTCAGAAACTTGTTTGTGACGAGTGCATTCAACTCACAGACTTGAGCCTTTCTTTTGAAAGAGCAGTTTTGGAACACTCTTTTTGTAGAATCTGCTAGTGTATATTTGGAGCGCTGTGAGGCCTATGCTGGGAAATGAAATATCTTCACCTAAAAACAAGACAGAAGCATTCTCAGAAACTTCTGTGTGATGAGTGCATTCAACTCACAGACTTGAACGTTCCTTTTGATAGAACAGTTTTGAAACACTCCTTTTGTAGAATCTGCAAGTGTTTATTTGGAGCGCTTTGAGGCGTATGCTGGAAAAGGAAATGTCTTCAAATAACAACTACACAGAAGCATTCTCAGAAACTTCTTTGTGATGAGTGCATTCAACTCACAGACTTGAACCTTCCATTTGAAAGAGCAGTTTTGAAACAGTGTTTTGGTAGAATCTGCAAGTGGATATATGGAGCTCTTTGGGGCCTATGCTGGGAAATGAAATATCTGCACCTAAAAACTAGACAGAAGCATTCTCAGGAACTTCTGTGTGATGAGTGCATTCAACTCACAGACTTCAACGTTCCTTTTGACAGAACAGTTTTGAAACTCTCCTTTTGTAGACTCTGCAAGTGTTTATTTCGAGCGCTTTGAGGCCTACGCTGGAAAACGAAATGTCTTCAAATAACAACTACACAGAAACATTCTCAGAACATTCTTTGTGATGAGTGCATTCAACTCACAGACTTGAACCTTCCTTTTGAAAGAGCAGTTTTGAAACACTCTTTTTGTAGAATCTGCAAGTGGATATTTGGAGCGCTTCGGGGCCTATGCTGGGAAATGAAATATCTTCACCTAAAAACTAGACAGAAGCATTCTCAGAAACTTCTGTGTGATGAGTGCATTCAACTCACAGAGTTGAACATTCCTTTTGATAGAGCAGTTTGGAAACACTAATTTTTTAAAATCTGCAAGTGTTTATTTGGAACGCTTTGAGGCCTATGCTGGAAAAGGAAATATCTTCACATAAAAACTAGACAGAAGCATTCTCAGAAACTTCTCTGTGATGAGTGCATTCTACTCACAGAGTTGAACCTTCTTTTTGATAGAAGAGTTTTCAAACTCTCTTTTTGTAGAATCTGCAAATGCATATTTGGAGCTGTATGATTCCAACGCTGGGAAAGGAAACATCCTCACATAGAAACTAGACAGAAGCATTCTCAGAAACTTGTTTGTGACGAGTGCATTCAACTCACAGACTTGAACCTTTCTTTTGAAAGAGCAGTTTTGGAACACTCTTTTTGTAGATTCTGCTAGTGTATATTTGGAGCGCTGTGAGGCCTATGTTGGGAAATGAAATATCTTCACCTAAAAACTAGACAGAAGCATTCTCAGAAACTTCTGTGTGATGAGTGCATTCAACTCACAGACTTGAACGTTCCTTTTGATAGAACAGTTTTGAAACACTCCTTTTATAGAATCTTTAAGGGTTTATTTCGAGCGCTTTGAGGCGTATGCTGGAAAAAGATATGTCTTCAAATAACAACTACACAGAAGCATTCTCAGAAACTTCTTTGTGATGAGTGCATTCAACTCACAGACTTGAACCTTCCCTTAGAAAGAGCAGTTTTGAAACACTCTTTTTGTAGAATCTGCAAGTGGATATTTGGAGCGCTTTGGGGCCTAGGCTGGGAAATGAAATATCTTCACCTAAAAACTAGACAGAAGCATTCTCAGAAACTTCTGTGTGATGAGTGCATTCAACTCACAGACTTCAACGTTCCTTTTGATAGAACAGTTTTGAAACTCACCTTTTGTAGAATCTGCAAGTGTTTATTTCGAGCGCTTTGAGGCCTATGCTGGAAAAGGAAATGTCTTCAAATAACAACTACACAGAAGCATTCTCAGAACCTTCTTTGTGATGAGTGCATTCAACTCACAGACTTGAACCTTCCTTTTGAAACAGCAGTTTTGAAACACTCTTTTTGTAGCATCTACAAATGGATATTTGGAGCGCTTTGGGGCCTATGCTGGGAAATGAAATATCTTCACCTAAAAACTAGACAGAAGCATTCTCAGAAACTTCTGTGTGATGAGTGCATTCAACTCACAGACTTGAACATTCCTTTTGATAGAGCAGTTTGGAAACACTAATTTTGTAAAATCTGCAAGTGTTTACTTGGAGCGCTTTGAGGCCTATGCTGGAAAAGGAAATATCTTCACATAAAAACTAGACAGAAGCATTCTCAGAAACTTCTCTGTGATGAGTGCATTCTACTCACGGAGTTGAACCTTCTTTTTGATACAAGAGTTTTCAAACACTCTTTTTGTAGAATCTGCAAGTGCATATTTGGAGCTGTTTGAGGCCAACGCTGGAAAAGGAAACATCCTCACATAGAAACTAGACAGAAGCATTCTCAGAAACTTGTTTGTGACGAGTGCATTCAACTCACAGACTTGAGCCTTTCTTTTGAAAGAGCAGTTTTGGAACACTCTTTTTGTAGAATCTGCTAGTGTATATTTGGAGCGCTGTGAGGCCTATGCTGGGAAATGAAATATCTTCACCTAAAAACAAGACAGAAGCATTCTCAGAAACTTCTGTGTGATGAGTGCATTCAACTCACAGACTTGAACGTTCCTTTTGATAGAACAGTTTTGAAACACTCCTTTTGTAGAATCTGCAAGTGTTTATTTGGAGCGCTTTGAGGCGTATGCTGGAAAAGGAAATGTCTTCAAATAACAACTACACAGAAGCATTCTCAGAAACTTCTTTGTGATGAGTGCATTCAACTCACAGACTTGAACCTTCCTTTTGAAAGAGCAGTTTTGAAACACTGTTTTGGTAGAATCTGCAAGTGGATATATGGAGCTCTTTGGGGCCTATGCTGGGAAATGAAATATCTGCACCTAAAAACTAGACAGAAGCATTCTCAGGAACTTCTGTGTGATGAGTGCATTCAACTCACAGACTTCAACGTTCCTTTTGATAGAACAGTTTTGAAACTCTCCTTTTGTAGACTCTGCAAGTGTTTATTTCGAGCGCTTTGAGGCCTACGCTGGAAAACGAAATGTCTTCAAATAACAACTACACAGAAACATTCTCAGAACATTCTTTGTGATGAGTGCATTCAACTCACAGACTTGAACCTTCCTTTTGAAAGAGCAGTTTTGAAACACTCTTTTTGTAGAATCTGCAAGTGGATATTTGGAGCGCTTCGGGGCCTATGCTGGGAAATGAAATATCTTCACCTAAAAACTAGACAGAAGCATTCTCAGAAACTTCTGTGTGATGAGTGCATTCAACTCACAGAGTTGAACATTCCTTTTGATAGAGCAGTTTGGAAACACTAATTTTTTAAAATCTGCAAGTGTTTATTTGGAACGCTTTGAGGCCTATGCTGGAAAAGGAAATATCTTCACATAAAAACTAGACAGAAGCATTCTCAGAAACTTCTCTGTGATGAGTGCATTCTACTCACAGAGTTGAACCTTCTTTTTGATAGAAGAGTTTTCAAACTCTCTTTTTGTAGAATCTGCAAATGCATATTTGGAGCTGTATGATTCCAACGCTGGGAAAGGAAACATCCTCACATAGAAACTAGACAGAAGCATTCTCAGAAACTTGTTTGTGACGAGTGCATTCAACTCACAGACTTGAACCTTTCTTTTGAAAGAGCAGTTTTGGAACACTCTTTTTGTAGATTCTGCTAGTGTATATTTGGAGCGCTGTGAGGCCTATGTTGGGAAATGAAATATCTTCACCTAAAAACTAGACAGAAGCATTCTCAGAAACTTCTGTGTGATGAGTGCATTCAACTCACAGACTTGAACGTTCCTTTTGATAGAACAGTTTTGAAACACTCCTTTTATAGAATCTTTAAGGGTTCATTTCGAGCGCTTTGAGGCGTATGCTGGAAAAAGATATGTCTTCAAATAACAACTACACAGAAGCATTCTCAGAAACTTCTTTGTGATGAGTGCATTCAACTCACAGACTTGAACCTTCCCTTAGAAAGAGCAGTTTTGAAACACTCTTTTTGTAGAATCTGCAAGTGGATATTTGGAGCGCTTTGGGGCCTAGGCTGGGAAATGAAATATCTTCACCTAAAAACTAGACAGAAGCATTCTCAGAAACTTCTGTGTGATGAGTGCATTCAACTCTCAGACTTCAACGTTCCTTTTGATAGAACAGTTTTGAAACTCACCTTTTGTAGAATCTGCAAGTGTTTATTTCGAGCGCTTTGAGGCCTATGCTGGAAAAGGAAATGTCTTCAAATAACAACTACACAGAAGCATTCTCAGAACCTTCTTTGTGATGAGTGCATTCAACTCACAGACTTGAACCTTCCTTTTGAAACAGCAGTTTTGAAACACTCTTTTTGTAGCATCTACAAATGGATATTTGGAGCGCTTTGGGGCCTATGCTGGGAAATGAAATATCTTCACCTAAAAACTAGACAGAAGCATTCTCAGAAACTTCTGTGTGATGAGTGCATTCAACTCACAGACTTGAACATTCCTTTTGATAGAGCAGTTTGGAAACACTAATTTTGTAAAATCTGCAAGTGTTTACTTGGAGCGCTTTGAGGCCTATGCTGGAAAAGGAAATATCTTCACATAAAAACTAGACAGAAGCATTCTCAGAAACTTCTCTGTGATGAGTGCATTCTACTCACGGAGTTGAACCTTCTTTTTGATACAAGAGTTTTCAAACACTCTTTTTGTAGAATCTGCAAGTGCATATTTGGAGCTGTTTGAGGCCAACGCTGGAAAAGGAAACATCCTCACATAGAAACTAGACAGAAGCATTCTCAGAAACTTGTTTGTGACGAGTGCATTCAACTCACAGACTTGAGCCTTTCTTTTGAAAGAGCAGTTTTGGAACACTCTTTTTGTAGAATCTGCTAGTGTATATTTGGAGCGCTGTGAGGCCTATGCTGGGAAATGAAATATCTTCACCTAAAAACAAGACAGAAGCATTCTCAGAAACTTCTGTGTGATGAGTGCATTCAACTCACAGACTTGAACGTTCCTTTTGATAGAACAGTTTTGAAACACTCCTTTTGTAGAATCTGCAAGTGTTTATTTGGAGCGCTTTGAGGCGTATGCTGGAAAAGGAAATGTCTTCAAATAACAACTACACAGAAGCATTCTCAGAAACTTCTTTGTGATGAGTGCATTCAACTCACAGACTTGAACCTTCCTTTTGAAAGAGCAGTTTTGAAACACTGTTTTGGTAGAATCTGCAAGTGGATATATGGAGCTCTTTGGGGCCTATGCTGGGAAATGAAATATCTGCACCTAAAAACTAGACAGAAGCATTCTCAGGAACTTCTGTGTGATGAGTGCATTCAACTCACAGACTTCAACGTTCCTTTTGATAGAACAGTTTTGAAACTCTCCTTTTGTAGACTCTGCAAGTGTTTATTTCGAGCGCTTTGAGGCCTACGCTGGAAAACGAAATGTCTTCAAATAACAACTACACAGAAACATTCTCAGAACATTCTTTGTGATGAGTGCATTCAACTCACAGACTTGAACCTTCCTTTTGAAAGAGCAGTTTTGAAACACTCTTTTTGTAGAATCTGCAAGTGGATATTTGGAGCGCTTCGGGGCCTATGCTGGGAAATGAAATATCTTCACCTAAAAACTAGACAGAAGCATTCTCAGAAACTTCTGTGTGATGAGTGCATTCAACTCACAGAGTTGAACATTCCTTTTGATAGAGCAGTTTGGAAACACTAATTTTGTAAAATCTGCAAGTGTTTATTTGGAACGCTTTGAGGCCTATGCTGGAAAAGGAAATATCTTCACATAAAAACTAGACAGAAGCATTCTCAGAAACTTCTCTGTGATGAGTGCATTCTACTCACAGAGTTGAACCTTCTTTTTGATAGAAGAGTTTTCAAACTCTCTTTTTGTAGAATCTGCAAATGCATATTTGGAGCTGTATGATTCCAACGCTGGGAAAGGAAACATCCTCACATAGAAACTAGACAGAAGCATTCTCAGAAACTTGTTTGTGACGAGTGCATTCAACTCACAGACTTGAACCTTTCTTTTGAAAGAGCAGTTTTGGAACACTCTTTTTGTAGATTCTGCTAGTGTATATTTGGAGCGCTGTGAGGCCTATGTTGGGAAATGAAATATCTTCACCTAAAAACTAGACAGAAGCATTCTCAGAAACTTCTGTGTGATGAGTGCATTCAACTCACAGACTTGAACGTTCCTTTTGATAGAACAGTTTTGAAACACTCCTTTTATAGAATCTTTAAGGGTTTATTTCGAGCGCTTTGAGGCGTATGCTGGAAAAAGATATGTCTTCAAATAACAACTACACAGAAGCATTCTCAGAAACTTCTTTGTGATGAGTGCATTCAACTCACAGACTTGAACCTTCCCTTTGAAAGAGCAGTTTTGAAACACTCTTTTTGTAGAATCTGCAAGTGGATATTTGGAGCGCTTTGGGGCCTAGGCTGGGAAATGAAATATCTTCACCTAAAAACTAGACAGAAGCATTCTCAGAAACTTCTGTGTGATGAGTGCATTCAACT
The DNA here is from genome assembly GCF_028885655.2 of Pongo abelii. Classification (NCBI taxonomy): domain Eukaryota; kingdom Metazoa; phylum Chordata; class Mammalia; order Primates; family Hominidae; genus Pongo; species Pongo abelii. The sequence goes on from NC_071992.2 coordinate 49,863,253, forward strand.
CACAGACTTCAACGTTCCTTTTGATAGAACAGTTTTGAAACTCACCTTTTGTAGAATCTGCAAGTGTTTATTTCGAGCGCTTTGAGGCCTATGCTGGAAAAGGAAATGTCTTCAAATAACAACTACACAGAAGCATTCTCAGAACCTTCTTTGTGATGAGTGCATTCAACTCACAGACTTGAACCTTCCTTTTGAAACAGCAGTTTTGAAACACTCTTTTTGTAGCATCTACAAATGGATATTTGGAGCGCTTTGGGGCCTATGCTGGGAAATGAAATATCTTCACCTAAAAACTAGACAGAAGCATTCTCAGAAACTTCTGTGTGATGAGTGCATTCAACTCACAGACTTGAACATTCGTTTTGATAGAGCAGTTTGGAAACACTAATTTTGTAAAATCTGCAAGTGTTTATTTGGAGCGCTTTGAGGCCTATGCTGGAAAAGGAAATATCTTCACATAAAAACTAGACAGAAGCATTCTCAGAAACTTCTCTGTGATGAGTGCATTCTACTCACAGAGTTGAACCTTCTTTTTGATACAAGAGTTTTCAAACACTCTTTTTGTAGAATCTGCAAGTGCATATTTGGAGCTGTTTGAGGCCAACGCTGGAAAAGGAAACATCCTCACATAGAAACTAGACAGAAGCATTCTCAGAAACTTGTTTGTGACGAGTGCATTCAACTCACAGACTTGAGCCTTTCTTTTGAAAGAGCAGTTTTGGAACACTCTTTTTGTAGAATCTGCTAGTGTATATTTGGAGCGCTGTGAGGCCTATGTTGGGAAATGAAATATCTTCACCTAAAAACTAGACAGAAGCATTCTCAGAAACTTCTGTGTGATGAGTGCATTCAACTCACAGATTTGAACGTTCCTTTTGATAGAACAGTTTTGAAACACTCCTTTTGTAGAATCTGCAAGTGTTTATTTGGAGCGCTTTGAGGCGTATGCTGGAAAAGGAAATGTCTTCAAATAACAACTACACAGAAGCATTCTCAGAAACTTCTTTGTGATGAGTGCATTCAACTCACAGACTTGAACCTTCCTTTTGAAAGAGCAGTTTTGAAACACTGTTTTGGTAGAATCTGCAAGTGGATATATGGAGCTCTTTGGGGCCTATGCTGGGAAATGAAATATCTGCACCTAAAAACTAGACAGAAGCATTCTCAGGAACTTCTGTGTGATGAGTGCATTCAACTCACAGACTTCAACGTTCCTTTTGATAGAACAGTTTTGAAACTCTCCTTTTGTAGACTCTGCAAGTGTTTATTTCGAGCGCTTTGAGGCCTACGCTGGAAAACGAAATGTCTTCAAATAACAACTACACAGAAACATTCTCAGAACATTCTTTGTGATGAGTGCATTCAACTCACAGACTTGAACCTTCCTTTTGAAAGAGCAGTTTTGAAACACTCTTTTTGTAGAATCTGCAAGTGGATATTTGGAGCGCTTCGGGGCCTATGCTGGGAAATGAAATATCTTCACCTAAAAACTAGACAGAAGCATTCTCAGAAACTTCTGTGTGATGAGTGCATTCAACTCACAGAGTTGAACATTCCTTTTGATAGAGCAGTTTGGAAACACTAATTTTGTAAAATCTGCAAGTGTTTATTTGGAACGCTTTGAGGCCTATGCTGGAAAAGGAAATATCTTCACATAAAAACTAGACAGAAGCATTCTCAGAAACTTCTCTGTGATGAGTGCATTCTACTCACAGAGTTGAACCTTCTTTTTGATAGAAGAGTTTTCAAACTCTCTTTTTGTAGAATCTGCAAATGCATATTTGGAGCTGTATGATTCCAACGCTGGGAAAGGAAACATCCTCACATAGAAACTAGACAGAAGCATTCTCAGAAACTTGTTTGTGACGAGTGCATTCAACTCACAGACTTGAACCTTTCTTTTGAAAGAGCAGTTTTGGAACACTCTTTTTGTAGATTCTGCTAGTGTATATTTGGAGCGCTGTGAGGCCTATGTTGGGAAATGAAATATCTTCACCTAAAAACTAGACAGAAGCATTCTCAGAAACTTCTGTGTGATGAGTGCATTCAACTCACAGACTTGAACGTTCCTTTTGATAGAACAGTTTTGAAACACTCCTTTTATAGAATCTTTAAGGGTTTATTTCGAGCGCTTTGAGGCGTATGCTGGAAAAAGATATGTCTTCAAATAACAACTACACAAAAGCATTCTCAGAAACTTCTTTGTGATGAGTGCATTCAACTCACAGACTTGAACCTTCCCTTTGAAAGAGCAGTTTTGAAACACTCTTTTTGTAGAATCTGGAAGTGGATATTTGGAGCGCTTTGGGGCCTAGGCTGGGAAATGAAATATCTTCACCTAAAAACTAGACAGAAGCATTCTCAGAAACTTCTGTGTGATGAGTGCATTCAACTCACAGACTTCAACGTTCCTTTTGATAGAACAGTTTTGAAACTCACCTTTTGTAGAATCTGCAAGTGTTTATTTCGAGCGCTTTGAGGCCTATGCTGGAAAAGGAAATGTCTTCAAATAACAACTACACAGAAGCATTCTCAGAACCTTCTTTGTGATGAGTGCATTCAACTCACAGACTTGAACCTTCCTTTTGAAACAGCAGTTTTGAAACACTCTTTTTGTAGCATCTACAAATGGATATTTGGAGCGCTTTGGGGCCTATGCTGGGAAATGAAATATCTTCACCTAAAAACTAGACAGAAGCATTCTCAGAAACTTCTGTGTGATGAGTGCATTCAACTCACAGACTTGAACATTCCTTTTGATAGAGCAGTTTGGAAACACTAATTTTGTAAAATCTGCAAGTGTTTATTTGGAGCGCTTTGAGGCCTATGCTGGAAAAGGAAATATCTTCACATAAAAACTAGACAGAAGCATTCTCAGAAACTTCTCTGTCATGAGTGCATTCTACTCACAGAGTTGAACCTTCTTTTTGATACAAGAGTTTTCAAACACTCTTTTTGTAGAATCTGCAAGTGCATATTTGGAGCTGTTTGAGGCCAACGCTGGAAAAGGAAACATCCTCACATAGAAACTAGACAGAAGCATTCTCAGAAACTTGTTTGTGACGAGTGCATTCAACTCACAGACTTGAGCCTTTCTTTTGAAAGATCAGTTTTGGAACACTCTTTTTGTAGAATCTGCTAGTGTATATTTGGAGCGCTGTGAGGCCTATGCTGGGAAATGAAATATCTTCACCTAAAAACAAGACAGAAGCATTCTCAGAAACTTCTGTGTGATGAGTGCATTCAACTCACAGACTTGAACGTTCCTTTTGATAGAACAGTTTTGAAACACTCCTTTTGTAGAATCTGCAAGTGTTTATTTGGAGCGCTTTGAGGCGTATGCTGGAAAAGGAAATGTCTTCAAATAACAACTACACAGAAGCATTCTCTGAAACTTCTTTGTGATGAGTGCATTCAACTCACAGACTTGAACCTTCCTTTTGAAAGAGCAGTTTTGAAACACTGTTTTGGTAGAATCTGCAAGTGGATATATGGGGCTCTTTGGGGCCTATGCTGGGAAATGAAATATCTGCACCTAAAAACTAGACAGAAGCATTCTCAGGAACTTCTGTGTGATGAGTGCATTCAACTCACAGACTTCAACGTTCCTTTTGATAGAACAGTTTTGAAACTCTCCTTTTGTAGACTCTGCAAGTGTTTATTTCGAGCGCTTTGAGGCCTACGCTGGAAAACGAAATGTCTTCAAATAACAACTACACAGAAACATTCTCAGAACATTCTTTGTGATGAGTGCATTCAACTCACAGACTTGAACCTTCCTTTTGAAAGAGCAGTTTTGAAACACTCTTTTTGTAGAATCTGCAAGTGGATATTTGGAGCGCTTCGGGGCCTATGCTGGGAAATGAAATATCTTCACCTAAAAACTAGACAGAAGCATTCTCAGAAACTTCTGTGTGATGAGTGCATTCAACTCACAGAGTTGAACATTCCTTTTGATAGAGCAGTTTGGAAACACTAATTTTGTAAAATCTGCAAGTGTTTATTTGGAACGCTTTGAGGCCTATGCTGGAAAAGGAAATATCTTCACGTAAAAACTAGACAGAAGCATTCTCAGAAGCTTCTCTGTGATGAGTGCATTCTACTCACAGAGTTGAACCTTCTTTTTGATAGAAGAGTTTTCAAACTCTCTTTTTGTAGAATCTGCAAATGCATATTTGGAGATGTATGATTCCAACGCTGGGAAAGGAAACATCCTCACATAGAAACTAGACAGAAGCATTCTCAGAAACTTGTTTGTGACGAGTGCATTCAACTCACAGACTTGAACCTTTCTTTTGAAAGAGCAGTTTTGGAACACTCTTTTTGTAGATTCTGCTAGTGCATATTTGGAGCGCTGTGAGGCCTATGTTGGGAAATGAAATATCTTCACCTAAAAACTAGACAGAAGCATTCTCAGAAACTTCTGTGTGATGAGTGCATTCAACTCACAGACTTGAACGTTCCTTTTGATAGAACAGTTTTGAAACACTCCTTTTAGAGAATCTTTAAGGGTTTATTTCGAGCGCTTTGAGGCGTATGCTGGAAAAAGATATGTCTTCAAATAACAACTACACAGAAGCATTCTCAGAAACTTCTTTGTGATGAGTGCATTCAACTCACAGACTTGAACCTTCCCTTTGAAAGAGCAGTTTTGAAACACTCTTTTTGTAGAATCTGCAAGTGGATATTTGGAGCGCTTTGGGGCCTAGGCTGGGAAATGAAATATCTTCACCTAAAAACTAGACAGAAGCATTCTCAGAAACTTCTGTGTGATGAGTGCATTCAACTCACAGACTTCAACGTTCCTTTTGATAGAACAGTTTTGAAACTCACCTTTTGTAGAATCTGCAAGTGTTTATTTCGAGCGCTTTGAGGCCTATGCTGGAAAAGGAAATGTCTTCAAATAACAACTACACAGAAGCATTCTCAGAACCTTCTTTGTGATGAGTGCATTCAACTCACAGACTTGAACCTTCCTTTTGAAACAGCAGTTTTGAAACACTCTTTTTGTAGCATCTACAAATGGATATTTGGAGCGCTTTGGGGCCTATGCTGGGAAATGAAATATCTTCACCTAAAAACTAGACAGAAGCATTCTCAGAAACTTCTGTGTGATGAGTGCATTCAACTCACAGACTTGAACATTCCTTTTGATAGAGCAGTTTGGAAACACTAATTTTGTAAAATCTGCAAGTGTTTATTTGGAGCGCTTTGAGGCCTATGCTGGAAAAGGAAATATCTTCACATAAAAACTAGACAGAAGCATTCTCAGAAACTTCTCTGTGATGAGTGCATTCTACTCACAGAGTTGAACCTTCTTTTTGATACAAGAGTTTTCAAACACTCTTTTTGTAGAATCTGCAAGTGCATATTTGGAGCTGTTTGAGGCCAACGCTGGAAAAGGAAACATCCTCACATAGAAACTAGACAGAAGCATTCTCAGAAACTTGTTTGTGACGAGTGCATTCAACTCACAGACTTGAGCCTTTCTTTTGAAAGAGCAGTTTTGGAACACTCTTTTTGTAGAATCTGCTAGTGTATATTTGGAGCGCTGTGAGGCCTATGCTGGGAAATGAAATATCTTCACCTAAAAACAAGACAGAAGCATTCTCAGAAACTTCTGTGTGATGAGTGCATTCAACTCACAGACTTGAACGTTCCTTTTGATAGAACAGTTTTGAAACACTCCTTTTGTAGAATCTGCAAGTGTTTATTTGGAGCGCTTTGAGGCGTATGCTGGAAAAGGAAATGTCTTCAAATAACAACTACACAGAAGCATTCTCAGAAACTTCTTTGTGATGAGTGCATTCAACTCACAGACTTGAACCTTCCTTTTGAAAGAGCAGTTTTGAAACACTGTTTTGGTAGAATCTGCAAGTGGATATATGGAGCTCTTTGGGGCCTATGCTGGGAAATGAAATATCTGCACCTAAAAACTAGACAGAAGCATTCTCAGGAACTTCTGTGTGATGAGTGCATTCAACTCACAGACTTCAACGTTCCTTTTGATAGAACAGTTTTGAAACTCTCCTTTTGTAGACTCTGCAAGTGTTTATTTCGAGCGCTTTGAGGCCTACGCTGGAAAACGAAATGTCTTCAAATAACAACTACACAGAAACATTCTCAGAACATTCTTTGTGATGAGTGCATTCAACTCACAGACTTGAACCTTCCTTTTGAAAGAGCAGTTTTGAAACACTCTTTTTGTAGAATCTGCAAGTGGATATTTGGAGCGCTTCGGGGCCTATGCTGGTAAATGAAATATCTTCACCTAAAAACTAGACAGAAGCATTCTCAGAAACTTCTGTGTGATGAGTGCATTCAACTCACAGAGTTGAACATTCCTTTTGATAGAGCAGTTTGGAAACACTAATTTTGTAAAATCTGCAAGTGTTTATTTGGAACGCTTTGAGGCCTATGCTGGAAAAGGAAATATCTTCACATAAAAACTAGACAGAAGCATTCTCAGAAACTTCTCTGTGATGAGTGCATTCTACTCACAGAGTTGAACCTTCTTTTTGATAGAAGAGTTTTCAAACTCTCTTTTTGTAGAATCTGCAAATGCATATTTGGAGCTGTATGATTCCAACGCTGGGAAAGGAAACATCCTCACATAGAAACTAGACAGAAGCATTCTCAGAAACTTGTTTGTGACGAGTGCATTCAACTCACAGACTTGAACCTTTCTTTTGAAAGAGCAGTTTTGGAACACTCTTTTTGTAGATTCTGCTAGTGTATATTTGGAGCGCTGTGAGGCCTATGTTGGGAAATGAAATATCTTCACCTAAAAACTAGACAGAAGCATTCTCAGAAACTTCTGTGTGATGAGTGCATTCAACTCACAGACTTGAACGTTCCTTTTGATAGAACAGTTTTGAAACACTCCTTTTATAGAATCTTTAAGGGTTTATTTCGAGCGCTTTGAGGCGTATGCTGGAAAAAGATATGTCTTCAAATAACAACTACACAGAAGCATTCTCAGAAACTTCTTTGTGATGAGTGCATTCAACTCACAGACTTGAACCTTCCCTTTGAAAGAGCAGTTTTGAAACACTCTTTTTGTAGAATCTGCAAGTGGATATTTGGAGCGCTTTGTGGCCTAGGCTGGGAAATGAAATATCTTCACCTAAAAACTAGACAGAAGCATTCTCAGAAACTTCTGTGTGATGAGTGCATTCAACTCACAGACTTCAACGTTCCTTTTGATAGAACAGTTTTGAAACTCACCTTTTGTAGAATCTGCAAGTGTTTATTTCGAGCGCTTTGAGGCCTATGCTGGAAAAGGAAATGTCTTCAAATAACAACTACACAGAAGCATTCTCAGAACTTTCTTTGTGATGAGTGCATTCAACTCACAGACTTGAACCTTCCTTTTGAAACAGCAGTTTTGAAACACTCTTTTTGTAGCATCTACAAATGGATATTTGGAGCGCTTTGCGGCCTATGCTGGGAAATGAAATATCTTCACCTAAAAACTAGACAGAAGCATTCTCAGAAACTTCTGTGTGATGAGTGCATTCAACTCACAGACTTGAACATTCCTTTTGATAGAGCAGTTTGGAAACACTAATTTTGTAAAATCTGCAAGTGTTTATTTGGAGCGCTTTGAGGCCTATGCTGGAAAAGGAAATATCTTCACATAAAAACTAGACAGAAGCATTCTCAGAAACTTCTCTGTGATGAGTGCATTCTACTCACAGAGTTGAACCTTCTTTTTGATACAAGAGTTTTCAAACACTCTTTTTGTAGAATCTGCAAGTGCATATTTGGAGCTGTTTGAGGCCAACGCTGGAAAAGGAAACATCCTCACATAGAAACTAGACAGAAGCATTCTCAGAAACTTGTTTGTGACGAGTGCATTCAACTCACAGACTTGAGCCTTTCTTTTGAAAGAGCAGTTTTGGAACACTCTTTTTGTAGAATCTGCTAGTGTATATTTGGAGCGCTGTGAGGCCTATGCTGGGAAATGAAATATCTTCACCTAAAAACAAGACAGAAGCATTCTCAGAAACTTCTGTGTGATGAGTGCATTCAACTCACAGACTTGAACGTTCCTTTTGATAGAACAGTTTTGAAACACTCCTTTTGTAGAATCTGCAAGTGTTTATTTGGAGCGCTTTGAGGCGTATGCTGGAAAAGGAAATGTCTTCAAATAACAACTACACAGAAGCATTCTCAGAAACTTCTTTGTGATGAGTGCATTCAACTCACAGACTTGAACCTTCCTTTTGAAAGAGCAGTTTTGAAACACTGTTTTGGTAGAATCTGCAAGTGGATATATGGGGCTCTTTGGGGCCTAGGCTGGGAAATGAAATATCTGCACCTAAAAACTAGACAGAAGCATTCTCAGGAACTTCTGTGTGATGAGTGCATTCAACTCACAGACTTCAACGTTCCTTTTGATAGAACAGTTTGGAAACTCTCCTTTTGTAGACTCTGCAAGTGTTTATTTCGAGCGCTTTGAGGCCTACGCTGGAAAACGAAATGTCTTCAAATAACAACTACACAGAAACATTCTCAGAACATTCTTTGTGATGAGTGCATTCAACTCACAGACTTGAACCTTCCTTTTGAAAGAGCAGTTTTGAAACACTCTTTTTGTAGAATCTGCAAGTGGATATTTGGAGCGCTTCGGGGCCTATGCTGGGAAATGAAATATCTTCACCTAAAAACTAGACAGAAGCATTCTCAGAAACTTCTGTGTGATGAGTGCATTCAACTCACAGAGTTGAACATTCCTTTTGATAGAGCAGTTTGGAAACACTAATTTTGTAAAATCTGCAAGTGTTTATTTGGAACGCTTTGAGGCCTATGCTGGAAAAGGAAATATCTTCACATAAAAACTAGACAGAAGCATTCTCAGAAACTTCTCTGTGATGAGTGCATTCTACTCACAGAGTTGAACCTTCTTTTTGATAGAAGAGTTTTCAAACTCTCTTTTTGTAGAATCTGCAAATGCATATTTGGAGCTGTATGATTCCAACGCTGGGAAAGGAAACATCCTCACATAGAAACTAGACAGAAGCATTCTCAGAAACTTGTTTGTGACGAGTGCATTCAACTCACAGACTTGAACCTTTCTTTTGAAAGAGCAGTTTTGGAACACTCTTTTTGTAGATTCTGCTAGTGTATATTTGGAGCGCTGTGAGGCCTATGTTGGGAAATGAAATATCTTCACCTAAAAACTAGACAGAAGCATTCTCAGCAACTTCTGTGTGATGAGTGCATTCAACTCACAGACTTGAACGTTCCTTTTGATAGAACAGTTTTGAAACACTCCTTTTGTAGAATCTTTAAGGGTTTATTTCGAGCGCTTTGAGGCGTATGCTGGAAAAAGATATGTCTTCAAATAACAACTACACAGAAGCATTCTCAGAAACTTCTTTGTGATGAGTGCATTCAACTCACAGACTTGAACCTTCCCTTTGAAAGAGCAGTTTTGAAACACTCTTTTTGTAGAATCTGCAAGTGGATATTTGGAGCGCTTTGGGGCCTAGGCTGGGAAATGAAATATCTTCACCTAAAAACTAGACAGAAGCATTCTCAGAAACTTCTGTGTGATGAGTGCATTCAACTCACAGACTTCAACGTTCCTTTTGATAGAACAGTTTTGAAACTCACCTTTTGTAGAATCTGCAAGTGTTTATTTCGAGCGCTTTGAGGCCTATGCTGGAAAAGGAAATGTCTTCAAATAACAACAAAACAGAAGCATTCTCAGAACCTTCTTTGTGATGAGTGCATTCAACTCACAGACTTGAACCTTCCTTTTGAAACAGCAGTTTTGAAACACTCTTTTTGTAGAATCTACAAATGGATATTTGGAGCGCTTTGGGGCCTATGCTGGGAAATGAAATATCTTCACCTAAAAACTAGACAGAAGCATTCTCAGAAACTTCTGTGTGATGAGTGCATTCAACTCACAGACTTGAACATTCCTTTTGATAGAGCAGTTTGGAAACACTAATTTTGTAAAATCTGCAAGTGTTTATTTGGAACGCTTTGAGGCCTATGCTGGAAAAGGAAATATCTTCACATAAAAACTAGACAGAAGCATTCTCAGAAACTTCTCTGTGATGAGTGCATTCTACTCACAGAGTTGAACCTTCTTTTTGATACAAGAGTTTTCAAACTCTGTTTTTGTAGAATCTGCAAATGCATATTTGGAGCTGTATGATTCCAACGCTGGGAAAGGAAACATCCTCACATAGAAACTAGACAGAAGCATTCTCAGAAACTTGTTTGTGACGAGTGCATTCAACTCACAGACTTGAACCTTTCTTTTGAAAGAGCAGTTTTGGAACACTCTTTTTGTAGATTCTGCTAGTGTATATTTGGAGCGCTGTGAGGCCTATGTTGGGAAATGAAATATCTTCACCTAAAAACTAGACAGAAGCATTCTCAGAAACTTCTGTGTGATGAGTGCATTCAACTCACAGACTTCAACGTTCCTTTTGATAGAACAGTTTTGAAACACTCCTTTTATAGAATCTTTAAGGGTTTATTTCGAGAGCTTTGAGGCGTATGCTGGAAAAAGATATGTCTTCAAATAACAACTACACAGAAGCATTCTCAGAAACTTCTTTGTGATGAGTGCATTCAACTCACAGACTTGAACCTTCCCTTTGAAAGAGCAGTTTTGAAACACTCTTTTTGTAGAATCTGCAAGTGGATATTTGGAGCGCTTTGGGGCCTAGGCTGGGAAATGAAATATCTTCACCTAAAAACTAGACAGAAGCATTCTCAGAAACTTCTGTGTGATGAGTGCATTCAACTCACAGACTTCAACGTTCCTTTTGATAGAACAGTTTTGAAACTCACCTTTTGTAGAATCTGCAAGTGTTTATTTCGAGCGCTTTGAGGCCTATGCTGGAAAAGGAAATGTCTTCAAATAACAACTACACAGAAGCATTCTCAGAACCTTCTTTGTGATGAGTGCATTCAACTCACAGACTTGAACCTTCCTTTTGAAACAGCAGTTTTGAAACACTCTTTTTGTAGCATCTACAAATGGATATTTGGAGCGCTTTGGGGCCTATGCTGGGAAATGAAATATCTTCACCTAAAAACTAGACAGAAGCATTCTCAGAAACTTCTGTGTGATGAGTGCATTCAACTCACAGACTTGAACATTCCTTTTGATAGAGCAGTTTGGAAACACTAATTTTGTAAAATCTGCAAGTGTTTATTTGGAGCGCTTTGAGGCCTATGCTGGAAAAGGAAATATCTTCACATAAAAACTAGACAGAAGCATTCTCAGAAACTTCTCTGTGATGAGTGCATTCTACTCACAGAGTTGAACCTTCTTTTTGATACAAGAGTTTTCAAACACTCTTTTTGTAGAATCTGCAAGTGCATATTTGGAGCTGTTTGAGGCCAACGCTGGAAAAGGAAACATCCTCACATAGAAACTAGACAGAAGCATTCTCAGAAACTTGTTTGTGACGAGTGCATTCAACTCACAGACTTGAGCCTTTCTTTTGAAAGAGCAGTTTTGGAACACTCTTTTTGTAGAATCTGCTAGTGTATATTTGGAGCGCTGTGAGGCCTATGCTGGGAAATGAAACATCTTCACCTAAAAACAAGACAGAAGCATTCTCAGAAACTTCTGTGTGATGAGTGCATTCAACTCACAGACTTGAACGTTCCTTTTGATAGAACAGTTTTGAAACACTCCTTTTGTAGAATCTGCAAGTGTTTATTTGGAGCGCTTTGAGGCGTATGCTGGAAAAGGATATGTCTTCAAATAACAACTACACAGAAGCATTCTCAGAAACTTCTTTGTGATGAGTGCATTCAACTCACAGACTTGAACCTTGCTTTTGAAAGAGCAGTTTTGAAACACTGTTTTGGTAGAATCTGCAAGTGGATATATGGAGCTCTTTGGGGCCTATGCTGGGAAATGAAATATCTGCACCTAAAAACTAGACAGAAGCATTCTCAGGAACTTCTGTGTGATGAGTGCATTCAACTCACAGACTTCAACGTTCCTTTTGATAGATCAGTTTTGAAACTCTCCTTTTGTAGACTCTGCAAGTGTTTATATCGAGCTCTTTGAGGCCTACGCTGGAAAACGAAATGTCTTCAAATAACAACTACACAGAAACATTCTCAGAACATTCTTTGTGATGAGTGCATTCAACTCACAGACTTCAACGTTCCTTTTGATAGAACAGTTTTGAAACTCACCTTTTGTAGAATCTGCAAGTGTTTATTTCGAGCGCTTTGAGGCCTATGCTGGAAAAGGAAATGTCTTCAAATAACAACTACACAGAAGCATTCTCAGAACCTTCTTTGTGATGAGTGCATTCAACTCACAGACTTGAACCTTCCTTTTGAAACAGCAGTTTTGAAACACTCTTTTTGTAGAATCTACAAATGGATATTTGGAGCGCTTTGGGGCCTATGCGGGGAAATGAAATATCTTCACCTAAAAACTAGACAGAAGCATTCTCAGAAACTTCTGTGTGATGAGTGCATTCAACTCACAGACTTGAACATTCCTTTTGATAGAGCAGTTTGGAAACACTAATTTTGTAAAATCTGCAAGTGTTTATTTGGAGCGCTTTGAGGCCTATGCTGGAAAAGGAAATATCTTCACATAAAAACTAGACAGAAGCATTCTCAGAAACTTCTGTGTGATGAGTGCATTCAACTCACAGACTTGAACCTTCTTTTTGATACAAGAGTTTTCAAACACTCTTTTTGTAGAATCTGCAAGTGTTTATTTGGAGCGCTTTGAGGCGTATGCTGGAAAAGGAACTGTCTTCAAATAACAACTACACAGAAGCATTCTCAGAAACTTCTTTGTGATGAGTGCATTCAACTCACAGACGTGAACCTTCCTTTTGAAAGAGCAGTTTTGAAACACTGTTTTGGTAGAATCTGCAAGTGGATATATGGAGCTCTTTGGGGCCTATGCTGGGAAATGAAATATCTGCACCTAAAAACTGGACAGAAGCATTCTCAGGAACTTCTGTGTGATGAGTGCATTCAACTCACAGACTTCAACGTTCCTTTTGATAGAACAGTTTTGAAACTCTCCTTTTGTAGACTCTGCAAGTGTTTATTTCGAGCGCTTTGAGGCCTACGCTGGAAAACGAAATGTCTTCAAATAACAACTACACAGAAACATTCTCAGAACATTCTTTGTGATGAGTGCATTCAACTCACAGACTTGAACCTTCCTTTTGAAAGAGCAGTTTTGAAACACTCTTTTTGTAGAATCTGCAAGTGGATATTTGGAGCGCTTCGGGGCCTATGCTGGGAAATGAAATATCTTCACCTAAAAACTAGACAGAAGCATTCTCAGAAACTTCTGTGTGATGAGTGCATTCAACTCACAGAGTTGAACATTCCTTTTGATAGAGCAGTTTGGAAACACTAATTTTGTAAAATCTGCAAGTGTTTATTTGGAACGCTTTGAGGCCTATGCTGGAAAAGGAAATATCTTCACATAAAAACTAGACAGAAGCATTCTCAGAAACTTCTCTGTGATGAGTGCATTCTACTCACAGAGTTGAACCTTCTTTTTGATAGAAGAGTTTTCAAACTCTCTTTTTGTAGAATCTGCAAATGCATATTTGGAGCTGTATGATTCCAACGCTGGGAAAGGAAACATCCTCACATAGAAACTAGACAGAAGCATTCTCAGAAACTTGTTTGTGACGAGTGCATTCAACTCACAGACTTGAACCTTTCTTTTGAAAGAGCAGTTTTGGAACACTCTTTTTGTAGATTCTGCTAGTGTATATTTGGAGCGCTGTGAGGCCTATGTTGGGAAATGAAATATCTTCACCTAAAAACTAGACAGAAGCATTCTCAGCAACTTCTGTGTGATGAGTGCATTCAACTCACAGACTTGAACGTTCCTTTTGATAGAACAGTTTTGAAACACTCCTTTTATAGAATCTTTAAGGGTTTATTTCGAGGGCTTTGAGGCGTATGCTGGAAAAAGATATGTCTTCAAATAACAACTACACAGAAGCATTCTCAGAAACTTCTTTGTGATGAGTGCATTCAACTCACAGACTTGAACCTTCCCTTTGAAAGAGCAGTTTTGAAACACTCTTTTTGTAGAATCTGCAAGTGGATATTTGGAGCGCTTTGGGGCCTAGGCTGGGAAATGAAATATCTTCACCTAAAAACTAGACAGACGCATTCTCAGAAACTTCTGTGTGATGAGTGCATTCAACTCACAGACTTCAACGTTCCTTTTGATAGAACAGTTTTGAAACTCACCTTTCGTAGAATCTGCAAGTGTTTATTTCGAGCACTTTGAGGCCTATGCTGGAAAAGGAAATGTCTTCAAATAACAACTACACAGAAGCATTCTCAGAACCTTCTTTGTGATGAGTGCATTCAACTCACAGACTTGAACCTTCCTTTTGAAACAGCAGTTTTGAAACACTCTTTTTGTAGCATCTACAAATGTATATTTGGAGCGCTTTGGGGCCTATGCTGGGAAATGAAATATCTTCACCTAAAAACTAGACAGAAGCATTCTCAGAAACTTCTGTGTGATGAGTGCATTCAACTCACAGACTTGAACATTCCTTTTGATAGAGCAGTTTGGAAACACTAATTTTGTAAAATCTGCAAGTGTTTATTTGGAGCGCTTTGAGGCCTATGCTGGTAAAGGAAATATCTTCACATAAAAACTAGACAGAAGCATTCTCAGAAACTTCTCTGTCATGAGTGCATTCTACTCACAGAGTTGAACCTTCTTTTTGACACAAGAGTTTTCAAACACTCTTTTTGTAGAATCTGCAAGTGCATATTTGGAGCTGTTTGAGGCCAACGCTGGAAAAGGAAACATCCTCACATAGAAACTAGACAGAAGCATTCTCAGAAACTTGTTTGTGACGAGTGCATTCAACTCACAGACTTGAGCCTTTCTTTTGAAAGAGCAGTTTTGGAACACTCTTTTTGTAGAATCTGCTAGTGTATATTTGGAGCGCTGTGAGGCCTATGCTGGGAAATGAAATATCTTCACCTAAAAACAAGACAGAAGCATTCTCAGAAACTTCTGTGTGATGAGTGCATTCAACTCACAGACTTGAACGTTCCTTTTGATAGAACAGTTTTGAAACACTCCTTTTGTAGAATCTGCAAGTGTTTATTTGGAGCGCTTTGAGGCGTATGCTGGAAAAGGATATGTCTTCAAATAACAACTACACAGAAGCATTCTCAGAAGCTTCTTTGTGACGAGTGCATTCAACTCACAGACTTGAACCTTCCTTTTGAAAGAGCAGTTTTGAAACACTGTTTTGGTAGAATCTGCAAGTGGATATATGGAACTCTTTGGGGCCTATGCTGGGAAATGAAATATCTGCACCTAAAAACTAGACAGAAGCATTCTCAGGAACTTCTGTGTGATGAGTGCATTCAACTCACAGACTTCAACGTTCCTTTTGATAGAACAGTTTTGAAACTCTCCTTTTGTAGACTCTGCAAGTGTTTATTTCGAGCGCTTTGAGGCCTACTCTGGAAAACGAAATGTCTTCAAATAACAACTACACAGAAACATTCTCAGAACATTCTTTGTGATGAGTGCATTCAACTCACAGACTTGAACCTTCCTTTTGAAAGAGCAGTTTTGAAACACTCTTTTTGTAGAATCTGCAAGTGGATATTTGGAGCGCTTCGGGGCCTATGCTGGGAAATGAAATATCTTCACCTAAAAACTAGACAGAAGCATTCTCAGAAACTTCTGTGTGATGAGTGCATTCAACTCACAGAGTTGAACATTCCTTTTGATAGAGCAGTTTGGAAACACTAATTTTGTAAAATCTGCAAGTGTTTATTTGGAACGCTTTGAGGCCTATGCTGGAAAAGGAAATATCTTCACATAAAAACTAGACAGAAGCATTCTCAGAAACTTCTCTGTGATGAGTGCATTCTACTCACAGAGTTGAACCTTCTTTTTGATAGAAGAGTTTTCAAACTCTCTTTTTGTAGAATCTGCAAATGCATATTTGGAGCTGTATGATTCCAACGCTGGGAAAGGAAACATCCTCACATAGAAACTAGACAGAAGCATTCTCAGAAACTTGTTTGCGACGAGTGCATTCAACTCACAGACTTGAACCTTTCTTTTGAAAGAGCAGTTTTGGAACACTCTTTTTGTAGATTCTGCTAGTGTATATTTGGAGCGCTGTGAGGCCTATGTTGGGAAATGAAATATCTTCACCTAAAAACTAGACAGAAGCATTCTCAGAAACTTCTGTGTGATGAGTGCATTCAGCTCACAGACTTGAACGTTCCTTTTGATAGAACAGTTTTGAAACATTCCTTTTATAGAATCTTTAAGGGTTTATTTCGAGCGCTTTGAGGCGTATGCTGGAAAAAGATATGTCTTCAAATAACAACTACACAGAAGCATTCTCAGAAACTTATTTGTGATGAGTGCATTCAACTCACAGACTTGAACCTTCCCTTTGAAAGAGCAGTTTTGAAACACTCTTTTTGTAGAATCTGCAAGTGGATATTCGGAGCGCTTTGGGGCCTAGGCTGGGAAATTAAATATCTTCACCTAAAAACTAGACAGAAGCATTCTCAGAAACTTCTGTGTGATGAGTGCATTCAACTCACAGAATTCAACGTTCCTTTTCATAGAACAGTTTTGAAACTCACCTTTTGTAGAATCTGCAAGTGTTTATTTCGAGCGCTTTGAGGCCTATGCTGGAAAAGGAAATGTCTTCAAATAACAACTACACAGAAGCATTCTCAGAACCTTCTTTGTGATGAGTGCATTCAACTCACAGACTTGAACCTTCCTTTTGAAACAGCAGTTTTGAAACACTCTTTTTGTAGAATCTACAAATGGATATTTGGAGCGCTTTGGGGCCTATGCTGGGAAATGAAATATCTTCACCTAAAAACTAGACAGAAGCATTCTCAGAAACTTCTGTGTGATGAGTGCATTCAACTCACCGACTTGAACACTCCTTTTCATAGAGCAGTTTGGAAACACGAATTTTGTAAAATCTGCAAGTGTTTATTTGGAGCGCTTTGAGGCCTATGCTGGAAAAGGAAATATCTTCACATAAAAACTAGACAGAAGCATTCTCAGAAACTTCTCTGTGATGAGTGCATTCTACTCACAGAGTTGAACCTTCTTTTTGATACAAGAGTCTTCAAACACTCTTTTTGTAGAATCTGCAAGTGCATATTTGGAGCTGTTTGAGGCCAACGCTGGAAAAGGAAACATCCTCACATAGAAACTAGACAGAAGCATTCTCAGAAACTTGTTTGTGACGAGTGCATTCAACTCACAGACTTGAGCCTTTCTTTTGAAGGAGCAGTTTTGGAACACTCTTTTTGTAGAATCTGCTAGTGTATATTTGGAGCGCTGTGAGGCCTATGCTCGGAAATGAAATATCTTCACCTAAAAACAAGACAGAAGCATTCTCAGAAACTTCTGTGTGATGAGTGCATTCAACTCACAGACTTGAACGTTCCTTTTGATAGAACAGTTTTGAAACACTCCTTTTGTAGAATCTGCAAGTGTTTATTTGGAGCGCTTTGAGGCGTATGCTGGAAAAGGAAATGTCTTCAAATAACAACTACACAGAAGCATTCTCAGAAACTTCTTTGTGATGAGTGCATTCAACTCACAGACTTGAACCTTCCTTTTGAAAGAGCAGTTTTGAAACACTGTTTTGGTAGAATCTTCAAGTGGATATATGGAGCTCTTTGTGGCCTATGCTTGGAAATGAAATATCTGCAGCTAAAAACTAGACAGAAGCATTCTCAGGAACTTCTGTGTGATGAGTGCATTCAACTCACAGACTTCAACGTTCCTTTTGATAGAACAGTTTTGAAACTCTCCTTTTGTAGACTCTGCAAGTGTTTATTTCGAGCGCTTTGAGGCCTACGCTGGAAAACGAAATGTCTTCAAATAACAACTACACAGAAACATTCTCAGAACATTCTTTGTGATGAGTGCATTCAACTCACAGACTTGAACCTTCCTTTTGAAAGAGCAGTTTTGAAACACTCTTTTTGTAGAATCTGCAAGTGGATATTTGGAGCGCTTCGGGGCCTATGCTGGGAAATGAAATATCTTCACCTAAAAACTAGACAGAAGCATTCTCAGAAACTTCTGTGTGATGAGTGCATTCAACTCACAGAGTTGAACATTCCTTTTGATAGAGCAGTTTGGAAACACTAATTTTGTAAAATCTCCAAGTGTTTATTTGGAACGCTTTGAGGCCTATGCTGGAAAAGGAAATATCTTCACATAAAAACTAGACAGAAGCATTCTCAGAAACTTCTCTGTGATGAGTGCATTCTACTCACAGAGTTGAACCTTCTTTTTGATAGAAGAGTTTTCAAACTCTCTTTTTGTAGAATCTGCAAATGCATATTTGGAGCTGTATGATTCCAACGCTGGGAAAGGAAACATCCTCACATAGAAACTAGACAGAAGCATTCTCAGAAACTTGTTTGTGACGAGTGCATTCAACTCACAGACTTGAGCCTTTCTTTAGAAAGAGCAGATTTGGAACACTCTTTTTGTAGAATCTGCTAGTGTATATTTGGAGCGCTGTGAGGCCTATGCTGGGAAATGAAATATCTTCAACTAAAAACAAGACAGAAGCATTCTCAGAAACTTCTGTGTGATGAGTGCATTCAACTCACAGACTTGAACCTTCCTTTTGAAAGAGCAGTTTTGAAACACTGTTTTGGTAGAATCTGCAAGTGGATATATGGAGCTCTTTGGGGCCTATGCTGGGAAATGAAATATCTGCACCTAAAAACTAGACAGAAGCATTCTCAGGAACTTCTGTGTGATGAGTGCATTCAACTCACAGACTTCAACGTTCCTTTTGATAGAACAGTTTTGAAACTCTCCTTTTGTAGACTCTGCAAGTGTTTATTTCGAGCGCTTTGAGGCCTACGCTGGAAAACGAAATGTCTTCAAATAACAACTACACAGAAACATTCTCAGAACATTCTTTGTGATGAGTGCATTCAACTCACAGACTTGAACCTTCCTTTTGAAAGAGCAGTTTTGAAACACTCTTTTTGTAGAATCTGCAAGTGGATATTTGGAGCGCTTCGGGGCCTATGCTGGGAAATGAAATATCTTCACCTAAAAACTAGACAGAAGCATTCTCAGAAACTTCTGTGTGATGAGTGCATTCAACTCACAGAGTTGAACATTCCTTTTGATAGAGCAGTTTGGAAACACTAATTTTGTAAAATCTGCAAGTGTTTATTTGGAACGCTTTGAGGCCTATGCTGGAAAAGGAAATATCTTCACATAAAAACTAGACAGAAGCATTCTCAGAAACTTCTCTGTGATGAGTGCATTCTACTCACAGAGTTGAACCTTCTTTTTGATAGAAGAGTTTTCAAACTCTCTTTTTGTAGAATCTGCAAATGCATATTTGGAGCTGTATGATTCCAACGCTGGGAAAGGAAACATCCTCACATAGAAACTAGACAGAAGCATTCTCAGAAACTTGTTTGTGACGAGTGCATTCAACTCACAGACTTGAACCTTTCTTTTGAAAGAGCAGTTTTGGAACACTCTTTTTGTAGATTCTGCTAGTGTATATTTGGAGCGCTGTGAGGCCTATGTTGGGAAATGAAATATCTTCACCTAAAAACTAGACAGAAGCATTCTCAGCAACTTCTGTGTGATGAGTGCATTCAACTCACAGACTTGAACGTTCCTTTTGATAGAACAGTTTTGAAACACTCCTTTTGTAGAATCTTTAAGGGTTTATTTCGAGCGCTTTGAGGCGTATGCTGGAAAAAGATATGTCTTCAAATAACAACTACACAGAAGCATTCTCAGAAACTTCTTTGTGATGAGTGCATTCAACTCACAGACTTGAACCTTCCCTTTGAAAGAGCAGTTTTGAAACACTCTTTTTGTAGAATCTGCAAGTGGATATTTGGAGCGCTTTGGGGCCTAGGCTGGGAAATGAAATATCTTCACCTAAAAACTAGACAGAAGCATTCTCAGAAACTTCTGTGTGATGAGTGCATTCAACTCACAGACTTCAACGTTCCTTTTCATAGAACAGTTTTGAAACTCACCTTTTGTAGAATCTGCAAGTGTTTATTTCGAGCGCTTTGAGGCCTATGCTGGAAAAGGAAATGTCTTCAAATAACAACTACACAGAAGCATTCTCAGAACCTTCTTTGTGATGAGTGCATTCAACTCACAGAGTTGAACCTTCCTTTTGAAACAGCAGTTTTGAAACACTCTTTTTGTAGAATCTACAAATGGATATTTGGAGCGCTTTGGGGCCTATGCTGGGAAATGAAATATCTTCACCTAAAAACTAGACAGAAGCATTCTCAGAAACTTCTGTGTGATGAGTGCATTCAACTCACAGACTTGAACATTCCTTTTGATAGAGCAGTTTGGAAACACTAATTTTGTAAAATCTGCAAGTGTTTATTTGGAACGCTTTGAGGCCTATGCTGGAAAAGGAAATATCTTCACATAAAAACTAGACAGAAGCATTCTCAGAAACTTCTCTGTGATGAGTGCATTCTACTCACAGAGTTGAACCTTCTTTTTGATACAAGAGTTTTCAAACTCTGTTTTTGTAGAATCTGCAAATGCATATTTGGAGCTGTATGATTCCAACGCTGGGAAAGGAAACATCCTCACATAGAAACTAGACAGAAGCATTCTCAGAAACTTGTTTGTGACGAGTGCATTCAACTCACAGACTTGAACCTTTCTTTTGAAAGAGCAGTTTTGGAACACTCTTTTTGTAGATTCTGCTAGTGTATATTTGGAGCGCTGTGAGGCCTATGTTGGGAAATGAAATATCTTCACCTAAAAACTAGACAGAAGCATTCTCAGAAACTTCTGTGTGATGAGTGCATTCAACTCACAGACTTGAACGTTCCTTTTGATAGAACAGTTTTGAAACACTCCTTTTATAGAATCTTTAAGGGTTTATTTCGAGAGCTTTGAGGCGTATGCTGGAAAAAGATATGTCTTCAAATAACAACTACACAGAAGCATTCTCAGAAACTTCTTTGTGATGAGTGCATTCAACTCACAGACTTGAACCTTCCCTTTGAAAGAGCAGTTTGGAAACACTCTTTTTGTAGAATCTGCAAGTGGATATTTGGAGCGCTTTGGGGCCTAGGCTGGGAAATGAAATATCTTCACCTAAAAACTAGACAGAAGCATTCTCAGAAACTTCTGTGTGATGAGTGCATTCAACTCACAGACTTCAACGTTCCTTTTGATAGAACAGTTTGGAAACACTAATTTTGTAAAATCTGCAAGTGTTTATTTGGAGCGCTTTGAGGCCTATGCTGGAAAAGGAAATATCTTCACATAAAAACTAGACAGAAGCATTCTCAGAAACTTCTCTGTGATGAGTGCATTCTACTCACAGAGTTGAACCTTCTTTTTGATACAAGAGTTTTCAAACACTCTTTTTGTAGAATCTGCAAGTGCATATTTGGAGCTGTTTGAGGCCAACGCTGGAAAAGGAAACATCCTCACATAGAAACTAGACAGAAGCATTCTCAGAAACTTGTTTGTGACGAGTGCATTCAACTCACAGACTTGAGCCTTTCTTTTGAAAGAGCAGTTTTGGAACACTCTTTTTGTAGAATCTGCTAGTGTATATTTGGAGCGCTGTGAGGCCTATGCTGGGAAATGAAACATCTTCACCTAAAAACAAGACAGAAGCATTCTCAGAAACTTCTGTGTGATGAGTGCATTCAACTCACAGACTTGAACGTTCCTTTTGATAGAACAGTTTTGAAACACTCCTTTTGTAGAATCTGCAAGTGTTTATTTGGAGCGCTTTGAGGCGTATGCTGGAAAAGGATATGTCTTCAAATAACAACTACACAGAAGCATTCTCAGAAACTTCTTTGTGATGAGTGCATTCAACTCACAGACTTGAACCTTCCTTTTGAAAGAGCAGTTTTGAAACACTGTTTTGGTAGAATCTGCAAGTGGATATATGGAGCTCTTTGGGGCCTATGCTGGGAAATGAAATATCTGCACCTAAAAACTAGACAGAAGCATTCTCAGGAACTTCTGTGTGATGAGTGCATTCAACTCACAGACTTCAACGTTCCTTTTGATAGATCAGTTTTGAAACTCTCCTTTTGTAGACTCTGCAAGTGTTTATATCGAGCTCTTTGAGGCCTACGCTGGAAAACGAAATGTCTTCAAATAACAACTACACAGAAACATTCTCAGAACATTCTTTGTGATGAGTGCATTCAACTCACAGACTTCAACGTTCCTTTTGATAGAACAGTTTTGAAACTCACCTTTTGTAGAATCTGCAAGTGTTTATTTCGAGCGCTTTGAGGCCTATGCTGGAAAAGGAAATGTCTTCAAATAACAACTACACAGAAGCATTCTCAGAACCTTCTTTGTGATGAGTGCATTCAACTCACAGACTTGAACCTTCCTTTTGAAACAGCAGTTTTGAAACACTCTTTTTGTAGAATCTACAAATGGATATTTGGAGCGCTTTGGGGCCTATGCGGGGAAATGAAATATCTTCACCTAAAAACTAGACAGAAGCATTCTCAGAAACTTCTGTGTGATGAGTGCATTCAACTCACAGACTTGAACATTCCTTTTGATAGAGCAGTTTGGAAACACTAATTTTGTAAAATCTGCAAGTGTTTATTTGGAGCGCTTTGAGGCCTATGCTGGAAAAGGAAATATCTTCACATAAAAACTAGACAGAAGCATTCTCAGAAACTTCTCTGTGATGAGTGCATTCTACTCACAGAGTTGAACCTTCTTTTTGATACAAGAGTTTTCAAACACTCTTTTTGTAGGATCTGCAAGTGCATATTTGGAGCTGTTGGAGGCCAACGCTGGAAAAGGAAACATCCTCACATAGAAACTAGACAGAAGCATTCTCAGAAACTTGTTTGTGACGAGTGCATTCAACTCACAGACTTGAGCCTTTCTTTTGAAAGAGCAGTTTTGGAACACTCTTTTTGTAGAATCTGCTAGTGTATATTTGGAGCGCTGTGAGGCCTATGCTGGGAAATGAAATATCTTCACCTAAAAACAAGACAGAAGCATTCTCAGAAACTTCTGTGTGATGAGTGCATTCAACTCACAGACTTGAACGTTCCTTTTGATAGAACAGTTTTGAAACACTCCTTTTGTAGAATCTGCAAGTGTTTATTTGGAGCGCTTTGAGGCATATGCTGGAAAAGGAACTGTCTTCAAATAACAACTACACAGAAGCATTCTCAGAAACTTCTTTGTGATGAGTGCATTCAACTCACAGACTTGAACCTTCCTTTTGAAAGAGCAGTTTTGAAACACTGTTTTGGTAGAATCTGCAAGTGGATATATGGAGCTCTTTGGGGCCTATGCTTGGAAATGAAATATCTGCACCTAAAAACTAGACAGAAGCATTCTCAGGAACTTCTGTGTGATGAGTGCATTCAACTCACAGACTTCAACGTTCCTTTTTATAGAACAGTTTTGAAACTCTCCTTTTGTAGACTCTGCAAGTGTTTATTTCGAGCGCTTTGAGGCCTACGCTGGAAAATGAAATGTCTTCAAATAACAACTACACAGAAACATTCTCAGAACATTCTTTGTGATGAGTGCATTCAACTCACAGACTTGAACCTTCCTTTTGAAAGAGCAGTTTTGAAACACTCTTTTTGTAGAATCTGCAAGTGGATATTTGGAGCGCTTCGGGGCCTATGCTGGGAAATGAAATATCTTCACCTAAAAACTAGACAGAAGCATTCTCAGAAACTTCTGTGTGATGAGTGCATTCAACTCACAGAGTTGAACATTCCTTTTGATAGAGGAGTTTGGCAACACTAATTTTGTAAAATCTGCAAGTGTTTATTTGGAACGCTTTGAGGCCTATGCTGGAAAAGGAAATATCTTCACATAAAAACTAGACAGAAGCATTCTCAGAAACTTCTCTGTGATGAGTGCATTCTACTCACAGAGTTGAACCTTCTTTTTGATACAAGAGTTTTCAAACTCTCTTTTTGTAGAATCTGCAAATGCATATTTGGAGCTGTATGATTCCAACGCTGGGAAAGGAAACATCCTCACATAGAAACTAGACAGAAGCATTCTCAGAAACTTGTTTGTGACGAGTGCATTCAACTCACAGACTTGAACCTTTCTTTTGAAAGAGCAGTTTTGGAACACTCTTTTTGTAGATTCTGCTAGTGTATATTTGGAGCGCTGTGAGGCCTATGTTGGGAAATGAAATATCTTCACCTAAAAACTAGACAGAAGCATTCTCAGAAACTTCTGTGTGATGAGTGCATTCAACTCACAGACTTGAACGTTCCTTTTGATAGAACAGTTTTGAAACACTCCTTTTGTAGAATCTTTAAGGGTTTATTTCGAGCGCTTTGAGGCGTATGCTGGAAAAAGATATGTCTTCAAATAACAACTACACAGAAGCATTCTCAGAAACTTCTTTGTGATGAGTGCATTCAACTCACAGACTTGAACCTTCCCTTTGAAAGAGCAGTTTTGAAACACTCTTTTTGTAGAATCTGCAAGTGGATATTTGGAGCGCTTTGGGGCCTAGGCTGGGAAATGAAATATCTTCACCTAAAAACTAGACAGAAGCATTCTCAGAAACTTCTGTGTGATGAGTGCATTCAACTCACAGACTTCAACGTTCCTTTTGATAGAACAGTTTTGAAACTCACCTTTTGTAGAATCTGCAAGTGTTTATTTCGACCGCTTTGAGGCCTATGCTGGAAAAGGAAATGTCTTCAAATAACAACTACACAGAAGCATTCTCAGAACCTTCTTTGTGATGAGTGCATTCAACTCACAGACTTGAACCTTCCTTTTGAAACAGCAGTTTTGAAACACTCTTTTTGTAGAATCTACAAATGGATATTTGGAGCGCTTTGGGGCCTATGCTGGGAAATGAAATATCTTCACCTAAAAACTAGACAGAAGCATTCTCAGAAACTTCTGTGTGATGAATGCATTCAACTCACAGACTTGAACATTCCTTTTGATAGAGCAGTTTGGAAACACTAATTTTGTAAAATCTGCAAGTGTTTATTTGGAACGCTTTGAGGCCTATGCTGGAAAAGGAAATATCTTCACATAAAAACTAGACAGAAGCATTCTCAGAAACTTCTCTGTGATGAGTGCATTCTACTCACAGAGTTGAACCTTCTTTTTGATACAAGAGTTTTCAAACTCTCTTTTTGTAGAATCTGCAAATGCATATTTGGAGCTGTATGATTCCAACGCTGGGAAAGGAAACATCCTCACATAGAAACTAGACAGAAGCATTCTCAGAAACTTGTTTGTGACGAGTGCATTCAACTCACAGACTTGAACCTTTCTTTTGAAAGAGCAGTTTTGGAACACTCTTTTTGTAGATTCTGCTAGTGTATATTTGGAGCGCTGTGAGGCCTATGTTGGGAAATGAAATATCTTCACCTAAAAACTAGACAGAAGCATTCTCAGAACTTCTGTGTGATGAGTGCATTCAACTCACAGACTTCAACGTTCCTTTTGATAGAACAGTTTTGAAACACTCCTTTTATAGAATCTTTAAGGGTTTATTTCGAGAGCTGTGAGGCGTATGCTGGAAAAAGATATGTCTTCAAATAACAACTACACAGAAGCATTCTCAGAAACTTCTTTATGATGAGTGCATTCAACTCACAGACTTGAACCTTCCCTTTGAAAGAGCAGTTTTGAAACACTGTTTTTGTAGAATCTGCAAGTGGATATTTGGAGCGCTTTGGGGCCTAGGCTGGGAAATGAAATATCTTCACCTAAAAACTAGACAGAAGCATTCTCAGAAACTTCTGTGTGATGAGTGCATTCAACTCACAGACTTCAACGTTCCTTTTGATAGAACAGTTTTGAAACTCACCTTTTGTAGAATCTGCAAGTGTTTATTTCGAGCGCTTTGAGGCCTATGCTGGAAAAGGAAATGTCTTCAAATAACAACTACACAGAAGCATTCTCAGAACCTTCTTTGTGATGAGTGCATTCAACTCACAGACTTGAACCTTCCTTTTGAAACAGCAGTTTTGAAACACTCTTTTTGTAGCATCTACAAATGGATATTTGGAGCGCTTTGGGGCCTATGCTGGGAAATGAAATATCTTCACCTAAAAACTAGACAGAAGCATTCTCAGAAACTTCTGTGTGATGAGTGCATTCAACTCACAGACTTGAACATTCCTTTTGATAGAGCAGTTTGGAAACACTAATTTTGTAAAATCTGCAAGTGTTTATTTGGAGCGCTTTGAGGCCTATGCTGGAAAAGGAAATATCTTCACATAAAAACTAGACAGAAGCATTCTCAGAAACTTCTCTGTGATGAGTGCATTCTACTCACAGAGTTGAACCTTCTTTTTGATACAAGAGTTTTCAAACACTCTTTTTGTAGAATCTGCAAGTGCATATTTGGAGCTGTTTGAGGCCAACGCTGGAAAAGGAAACATCCTCACATAGAAACTAGACAGAAGCATTCTCAGAAACTTGTTTGTGACGAGTGCATTCAACTCACAGACTTGAGCCTTTCTTTTGAAAGAGCAGTTTTGGAACACTCTTTTTGTAGAATCTGCTAGTGTATATTTGGAGCGCTGTGAGGCCTATGCTGGGAAATGAAACATCTTCACCTAAAAACAAGACAGAAGCATTCTCAGAAACTTCTGTGTGATGAGTGCATTCAACTCACAGACTTGAACGTTCCTTTTGATAGAACAGTTTTGAAACACTCCTTTTGTAGAATCTGCAAGTGTTTATTTGGAGCGCTTTGAGGCGTATGCTGGAAAAGGATATGTCTTCAAATAACAACTACACAGAAGCATTCTCAGAAACTTCTTTGTGATGAGTGCATTCAACTCACAGACTTGAACCTTCCTTTTGAAAGAGCAGTTTTGAAACACTGTTTTGGTAGAATCTGCA
The DNA here is from genome assembly GCF_028885655.2 of Pongo abelii. Lineage (NCBI taxonomy): Eukaryota > Metazoa > Chordata > Mammalia > Primates > Hominidae > Pongo > Pongo abelii. The sequence continues at coordinate 49,890,161 of NC_071992.2, forward strand.
AGTGGATATATGGAGCTCTTTGGGGCCTATGCTGGGAAATGAAATATCTGCACCTAAAAACTAGACAGAAGCATTCTCAGGAACTTCTGTGTGATGAGTGCATTCAACTCACAGACTTCAACGTTCCTTTTGATAGATCAGTTTTGAAACTCTCCTTTTGTAGACTCTGCAAGTGTTTATATCGAGCTCTTTGAGGCCTACGCTGGAAAACGAAATGTCTTCAAATAACAACTACACAGAAACATTCTCAGAACATTCTTTGTGATGAGTGCATTCAACTCACAGACTTCAACGTTCCTTTTGATAGAACAGTTTTGAAACTCACCTTTTGTAGAATCTGCAAGTGTTTATTTCGAGCGCTTTGAGGCCTATGCTGGAAAAGGAAATGTCTTCAAATAACAACTACACAGAAGCATTCTCAGAACCTTCTTTGTGATGAGTGCATTCAACTCACAGAGTTGAACCTTCCTTTTGAAACAGCAGTTTTGAAACACTCTTTTTGTAGAATCTACAAATGGATATTTGGAGCGCTTTGGGGCCTATGCTGGGAAATGAAATATCTTCACCTAAAAACTAGACAGAAGCATTCTCAGAAACTTCTGTGTGATGAGTGCATTCAACTCACAGACTTGAACATTCCTTTTGATAGAGCAGTTTGGAAACACTAATTTTGTAAAATCTGCAAGTGTTTATTTGGAACGCTTTGAGGCCTATGCTGGAAAAGGAAATATCTTCACATAAAAACTAGACAGAAGCATTCTCAGAAACTTCTCTGTGATGAGTGCATTCTACTCACAGAGTTGAACCTTCTTTTTGATACAAGAGTTTTCAAACTCTGTTTTTGTAGAATCTGCAAATGCATATTTGGAGCTGTATGATTCCAACGCTGGGAAAGGAAACATCCTCACATAGAAACTAGACAGAAGCATTCTCAGAAAGTTGTTTGTGACGAGTGCATTCAACTCACAGACTTGAACCTTTCTTTTGAAAGAGCAGTTTTGGAACACTCTTTTTGTAGATTCTGCTAGTGTATATTTGGAGCGCTGTGAGGCCTATGTTGGGAAATGAAATATCTTCACCTAAAAACTAGACAGAAGCATTCTCAGAAACTTCTGTGTGATGAGTGCATTCAACTCACAGACTTCAACGTTCCTTTTGATAGAACAGTTTTGAAACACTCCTTTTATAGAATCTTTAAGGGTTTATTTCGAGAGCTTTGAGGCGTATGCTGGAAAAAGATATGTCTTCAAATAACAACTACACAGAAGCATTCTCAGAAACTTCTTTGTGATGAGTGCATTCAACTCACAGACTTGAACCTTCCCTTTGAAAGAGCAGTTTTGAAACACTCTTTTTGTAGAATCTGCAAGTGGATATTTGGAGCGCTTTGGGGCCTAGGCTGGGAAATGAAATATCTTCACCTAAAAACTAGACAGAAGCATTCTCAGAAACTTCTGTGTGATGAGTGCATTCAACTCGCAGACTTCAACGTTCCTTTTGATAGAACAGTTTGGAAACACTAATTTTGTAAAATCTGCAAGTGTTTATTTGGAGCGCTTTGAGGCCTATGCTGGAAAAGGAAATATCTTCACATAAAAACTAGACAGAAGCATTCTCAGAAACTTCTCTGTGATGAGTGCATTCTACTCACAGAGTTGAACCTTCTTTTTGATACAAGAGTTTTCAAACACTCTTTTTGTAGAATCTGCAAGTGCATATTTGGAGCTGTTTGAGGCCAACGCTGGAAAAGGAAACATCCTCACATAGAAACTAGACAGAAGCATTCTAAGAAACTTCTGTGTGACGAGTGCATTCAACTCACAGACTTGAGCCTTTCTTTTGAAAGAGCAGTTTTGGAACACTCTTTTTGTAGAATCTGCTAGTGTATATTTGGAGCGCTGTGAGGCCTATGCTGGGAAATGAAACATCTTCACCTAAAAACAAGACAGAAGCATTCTCAGAAACTTCTGTGTGATGAGTGCATTCAACTCACAGACTTGAACGTTCCTTTTGATAGAACAGTTTTGAAACACTCCTTTTGTAGAATCTGCAAGTGTTTATTTGGAGCGCTTTGAGGCGTATGCTGGAAAAGGATATGTCTTCAAATAACAACTACACAGAAGCATTCTCAGAAACTTCTTTGTGATGAGTGCATTCAACTCACAGACTTGAACCTTCCTTTTGAAAGAGCAGTTTTGAAACACTGTTTTGGTAGAATCTGCAAGTGGATATATGGAGCTCTTTGGGGCCTATGCTGGGAAATGAAATATCTGCACCTAAAAACTAGACAGAAGCATTCTCAGGAACTTCTGTGTGATGAGTGCATTCAACTCACAGACTTCAACGTTCCTTTTGATAGATCAGTTTTGAAACTCTCCTTTTGTAGACTCTGCAAGTGTTTATATCGAGCTCTTTGAGGCCTACGCTGGAAAACGAAATGTCTTCAAATAACAACTACACAGAAACATTCTCAGAACATTCTTTGTGATGAGTGCATTCAACTCACAGACTTCAACGTTCCTTTTGATAGAACAGTTTTGAAACTCACCTTTTGTAGAATCTGCAAGTGTTTATTTCGAGCGCTTTGAGGCCTATGCTGGAAAAGGAAATGTCTTCAAATAACAACTACACAGAAGCATTCTCAGAACCTTCTTTGTGATGAGTGCATTCAACTCACAGACTTGAACCTTCCTTTTGAAACAGCAGTTTTGAAACACTCTTTTTGTAGAATCTACAAATGGATATTTGGAGCGCTTTGGGGCCTATGCCGGGAAATGAAATATCTTCACCTAAAAACTAGACAGAAGCATTCTCAGAAACTTCTGTGTGATGAGTGCATTCAACTCACAGACTTGAACATTCCTTTTGATAGAGCAGTTTGGAAACACTAATTTTGTAAAATCTGCAAGTGTTTATTTGGAGCGCTTTGAGGCCTATGCTGGAAAAGGAAATATCTTCACATAAAAACTAGACAGAAGCATTCTCAGAAACTTCTCTGTGATGAGTGCATTCTACTCACAGAGTTGAACCTTCTTTTTGATACAAGAGTTTTCAAACACTCTTTTTGTAGGATCTGCAAGTGCATATTTGGAGCTGTTTGAGGCCAACGCTGGAAAAGGAAACATCCTCACATAGAAACTAGACAGAAGCATTCTCAGAAACTTGTTTGTGACGAGTGCATTCAACTCACAGACTTGAGCCTTTCTTTTGAAAGAGCAGTTTTGGAACACTCTTTTTGTAGAATCTGCTAGTGTATATTTGGAGCGCTGTGAGGCCTATGCTGGGAAATGAAATATCTTCACCTAAAAACAAGACAGAAGCATTCTCAGAAACTTCTGTGTGATGAGTGCATTCAACTCACAGACTTCAACGTTCCTTTTGATAGAACAGTTTTGAAACACTCCTTTTGTAGAATCTGCAAGTGTTTATTTGGAGCGCTTTGAGGCATATGCTGGAAAAGGAACTGTCTTCAAATAACAACTACACAGAAGCATTCTCAGAAACTTCTTTGTGATGAGTGCATTCAACTCACAGACTTGAACCTTCCTTTTGAAAGAGCAGTTTTGAAACACTGTTTTGGTAGAATCTGCAAGTGGATATATGGAGCTCTTTGGGGCCTATGCTGGGAAATGAAATATCTGCACCTAAAAACTAGACAGAAGCATTCTCAGGAACTTCTGTGTGATGAGTGCATTCAACTCACAGACTTCAACGTTCCTTTTTATAGAACAGTTTTGAAACTCTCTTTTGTAGACTCTGCAAGTGTTTATTTCGAGCGCTTTGAGGCCTACGCTGGAAAATGAAATGTCTTCAAATAACAACTACACAGAAACATTCTCAGAACATTCTTTGTGATGAGTGCATTCAACTCACAGACTTGAACCTTCCTTTTGAAAGAGCAGTTTTGAAACACTCTTTTTGTAGAATCTGCAAGTGGATATTTGGAGCGCTTCGGGGCCTATGCTGGGAAATGAAATATCTTCACCTAAAAACTAGACAGAAGCATTCTCAGAAACTTCTGTGTGATGAGTGCATTCAACTCACAGAGTTGAACATTCCTTTTGATAGAGCAGTTTGGCAACACTAATTTTGTAAAATCTGCAAGTGTTTATTTGGAACGCTTTGAGGCCTATGCTGGAAAAGGAAATATCTTCACATAAAAACTAGACAGAAGCATTCTCAGAAACTTCTCTGTGATGAGTGCATTCTACTCACAGAGTTGAACCTTCTTTTTGATACAAGAGTTTTCAAACTCTCTTTTTGTAGAATCTGCAAATGCATATTTGGAGCTGTATGATTCCAACGCTGGGAAAGGAAACATCCTCACATAGAAACTAGACAGAAGCATTCTCAGAAACTTGTTTGTGACGAGTGCATTCAACTCACAGACTTGAACCTTTCTTTTGAAAGAGCAGTTTTGGAACACTCTTTTTGTAGATTCTGCTAGTGTATATTTGGAGCGCTGTGAGGCCTATGTTGGGAAATGAAATATCTTCACCTAAAAACTAGACAGAAGCATTCTCAGAAACTTCTGTGTGATGAGTGCATTCAACTCACAGACTTGAACGTTCCTTTTGATAGAACAGTTTTGAAACACTCCTTTTGTAGAATCTTTAAGGGTTTATTTCGAGCGCTTTGAGGCGTATGCTGGAAAAACATATGTCTTCAAATAACAACTACACAGAAGCATTCTCAGAAACTTCTTTGTGATGAGTGCATTCAACTCACAGACTTGAACCTTCCCTTTGAAAGAGCAGTTTTGAAACACTCTTTTTGTAGAATCTGCAAGTGGATATTTGGAGCGCTTTGGGGCCTAGGCTGGGAAATGAAATATCTTCACCTAAAAACTAGACAGAAGCATTCTCAGAAACTTCTGTGTGATGACTGCATTCAACTCACAGACTTCAACGTTCCTTTTGATAGAACAGTTTTGAAACTCACCTTTTGTAGAATCTGCAAGTGTTTATTTCGAGCGCTTTGAGGCCTATGCTGGAAAAGGAAATGTCTTCAAATAACAACTACACAGAAGCATTCTCAGAACCTTCTTTGTGATGAGTGCATTCAACTCACAGACTTGAACCTTCCTTTTGAAACAGCAGTTTTGAAACACTCTTTTTGTAGAATCTACAAATGGATATTTGGAGCGCTTTGGGGCCTATGCTGGGAAATGAAATATCTTCACCTAAAAACTAGACAGAAGCATTCTCAGAAACTTCTGTGTGATGAGTGCATTCAACTCACAGACTTGAACATTCCTTTTGATAGAGCAGTTTGGAAACACTAATTTTGTAAAATCTGCAAGTGTTTATTTGGAACGCTTTGAGGCCTATGCTGGAAAAGGAAATATCTTCACATAAAAACTAGACAGAAGCATTCTCAGAAACTTCTCTGTGATGAGTGCATTCTACTCACAGAGTTGAACCTTCTTTTTGATACAAGAGTTTTCAAACTCTCTTTTTGTAGAATCTGCAAATGCATATTTGGAGCTGTATGATTCCAACGCTGGGAAAGGAAACATCCTCACATAGAAACTAGACAGAAGCATTCTCAGAAACTTGTTTGTGACGAGTGCATTCAACTCACAGACTTGAACCTTTCTTTTGAAAGAGCAGTTTTGGAACACTCTTTTTGTAGATTCTGCTAGTGTATATTTGGAGCGCTGTGAGGCCTATGTTGGGAAATGAAATATCTTCACCTAAAAACTAGACAGAAGCATTCTCAGAAACTTCTGTGTGATGAGTGCATTCAACTCACAGACTTCAACGTTCCTTTTGATAGAACAGTTTTGAAACACTCCTTTTATAGAATCTTTAAGGGTTTATTTCGAGAGCTTTGAGGCGTATGCTGGAAAAAGATATGTCTTCAAATAACAACTACACAGAAGCATTCTCAGAAACTTCTTTATGATGAGTGCATTCAACTCACAGACTTGAACCTTCCCTTTGAAAGAGCAGTTTTGAAACACTGTTTTTGTAGAATCTGCAAGTGGATATTTGGAGCGCTTTTGGGCCTAGGCTGGGAAATGAAATATCTTCACCTAAAAACTAGACAGAAGCATTCTCAGAAACTTCTGTGTGATGAGTGCATTCAACTCACAGACTTCAACGTTCCTTTTGATAGAACAGTTTTGAAACTCACCTTTTGTAGAATCTGCAAGTGTTTATTTCGAGCGCTTTGAGGCCTATGCTGGAAAAGGAAATGTCTTCAAATAACAACTACACAGAAGCATTCTCAGAACCTTCTTTGTGATGAGTGCATTCAACTCACAGACTTGAACCTTCCTTTTGAAACAGCAGTTTTGAAACACTCTTTTTGTAGCATCTACAAATGGATATTTGGAGCGCTTTGGGGCCTATGCTGGGAAATGAAATATCTTCACCTAAAAACTAGACAGAAGCATTCTCAGAAACTTCTGTGTGATGAGTGCATTCAACTCACAGACTTGAACATTCCTTTTGATAGAGCAGTTTGGAAACACTAATTTTGTAAAATCTGCAAGTGTTTATTTGGAGCGCTTTGAGGCCTATGATGGAAAAGGAAATATCTTCACATAAAAACTAGACAGAAGCATTCTCAGAAACTTCTCTGTGATGAGTGCATTCTACTCACAGAGTTGAACCTTCTTTTTGATACAAGAGTTTTCAAACACTCTTTTTGTAGAATCTGCAAGTGCATATTTGGAGCTGTTTGAGGCCAACGCTGGAAAAGGAAACATCCTCACATAGAAACTAGACAGAAGCATTCTCAGAAACTTGTTTGTGACGAGTGCATTCAACTCACAGACTTGAGCCTTTCTTTTGAAAGAGCAGTTTTGGAACACTCTTTTTGTAGAATCTGCTAGTGTATATTTGGAGCGCTGTGAGGCCTATGCTGGGAAATGAAACATCTTCACCTAAAAACAAGACAGAAGCATTCTCAGAAACTTCTGTGTGATGAGTGCATTCAACTCACAGACTTGAACGTTCCTTTTGATAGAACAGTTTTGAAACACTCCTTTTGTAGAATCTGCAAGTGTTTATTTGGAGCGCTTTGAGGCGTATGCTGGAAAAGGATATGTCTTCAAATAACAACTACACAGAAGCATTCTCAGAAACTTCTTTGTGATGAGTGCATTCAACTCACAGACTTGAACCTTCCTTTTGAAAGAGCAGTTTTGAAACACTGTTTTGGTAGAATCTGCAAGTGGATATATGGAGCTCTTTGGGGCCTATGCTGGGAAATGAAATATCTGCACCTAAAAACTAGACAGAAGCATTCTCAGGAACTTCTGTGTGATGAGTGCATTCAACTCACAGACTTCAACGTTCCTTTTGATAGATCAGTTTTGAAACTCTCCTTTTGTAGACTCTGCAAGTGTTTATATCGAGCTCTTTGAGGCCTACGCTGGAAAACGAAATGTCTTCAAATAACAACTACACAGAAACATTCTCAGAACATTCTTTGTGATGAGTGCATTCAACTCACAGACTTCAACGTTCCTTTTGATAGAACAGTTTTGAAACTCACCTTTTGTAGAATCTGCAAGTGTTTATTTCGAGCGCTTTGAGGCCTATGCTGGAAAAGGAAATGTCTTCAAATAACAACTACACAGAAGCATTCTCAGAACCTTCTTTGTGATGAGTGCATTCAACTCACAGACTTGAACCTTCCTTTTGAAACAGCAGTTTTGAAACACTCTTTTTGTAGAATCTACAAATGGATATTTGGAGCGCTTTGGGGCCTATGCGGGGAAATGAAATATCTTCACCTAAAAACTAGACAGAAGCATTCTCAGAAACTTCTGTGTGATGAGTGCATTCAACTCACAGACTTGAACATTCCTTTTGATAGAGCAGTTTGGAAACACTAATTTTGTAAAATCTGCAAGTGTTTATTTGGAGCGCTTTGAGGCCTATGCTGGAAAAGGAAATATCTTCACATAAAAACTAGACAGAAGCATTCTCAGAAACTTCTGTGTGATGAGTGCATTCAACTCACAGACTTGAACCTTCTTTTTGATACAAGAGTTTTCAAACACTCTTTTTGTAGAATCTGCAAGTGTTTATTTGGAGCGCTTTGAGGCGTATGCTGGAAAAGGAACTGTCTTCAAATAACAACTACACAGAAGCATTCTCAGAAACTTCTTTGTGATGAGTGCATTCAACTCACAGACTTGAACCTTCCTTTTGAAAGAGCAGTTTTGAAACACTGTTTTGGTAGAATCTGCAAGTGGATATATGGAGCTCTTTGGGGCCTATGCTGGGAAATGAAATATCTGCACCTAAAAACTAGACAGAAGCATTCTCAGGAACTTCTGTGTGATGAGTGCATTCAACTCACAGACTTCAACGTTCCTTTTGATAGAACAGTTTTGAAACTCTCCTTTTGTAGACTCTGCAAGTGTTTATTTCGAGCGCTTTGAGGCCTACGCTGGAAAACGAAATGTCTTCAAATAACAACTACACAGAAACATTCTCAGAACATTCTTTGTGATGAGTGCATTCAACTCACAGACTTGAACCTTCCTTTTGAAAGAGCAGTTTTGAAACACTCTTTTTGTAGAATCTGCAAGTGGATATTTGGAGCGCTTCGGGGCCTATGCTGGGAAATGAAATATCTTCACCTAAAAACTAGACAGAAGCATTCTCAGAAACTTCTGTGTGATGAGTGCATTCAACTCACAGAGTTGAACATTCCTTTTGATAGAGCAGTTTGGAAACACTAATTTTGTAAAATCTGCAAGTGTTTATTTGGAACGCTTTGAGGCCTATGCTGGAAAAGGAAATATCTTCACATAAAAACTAGACAGAAGCATTCTCAGAAACTTCTCTGTGATGAGTGCATTCTACTCACAGAGTTGAACCTTCTTTTTGATAGAAGAGTTTTCAAACTCTCTTTTTGTAGAATCTGCAAATGCATATTTGGAGCTGTATGATTCCAACGCTGGGAAAGGAAACATCCTCACATAGAAACTAGACAGAAGCATTCTCAGAAACTTGTTTGTGACGAGTGCATTCAACTCACAGACTTGAACCTTTCTTTTGAAAGAGCAGTTTTGGAACACTCTTTTTGTAGATTCTGCTAGTGTATATTTGGAGCGCTGTGAGGCCTATGTTGGGAAATGAAATATCTTCACCTAAAAACTAGACAGAAGCATTCTCAGCAACTTCTGTGTGATGAGTGCATTCAACTCACAGACTTGAACGTTCCTTTTGATAGAACAGTTTTGAAACACTCCTTTTATAGAATCTTTAAGGGTTTATTTCGAGGGCTTTGAGGCGTATGCTGGAAAAAGATATGTCTTCAAATAACAACTACACAGAAGCATTCTCAGAAACTTCTTTGTGATGAGTGCATTCAACTCACAGACTTGAACCTTCCCTTTGAAAGAGCAGTTTTGAAACACTCTTTTTGTAGAATCTGCAAGTGGATATTTGGAGCGCTTTGGGGCCTAGGCTGGGAAATGAAATATCTTCACCTAAAAACTAGACAGAAGCATTCTCAGAAACTTCTGTGTGATGAGTGCATTCAACTCACAGACTTCAACGTTCCTTTTGATAGAACAGTTTTGAAACTCACCTTTCGTAGAATCTGCAAGTGTTTATTTCGAGCGCTTTGAGGCCTATGCTGGAAAAGGAAATGTCTTCAAATAACAACTACACAGAAGCATTCTCAGAACCTTCTTTGTGATGAGTGCATTCAACTCACAGACTTGAACCTTCCTTTTGAAACAGCAGTTTTGAAACACTCTTTTTGTAGCATCTACAAATGTATATTTGGAGCGCTTTGGGGCCTATGCTGGGAAATGAAATATCTTCACCTAAAAACTAGACAGAAGCATTCTCAGAAACTTCTGTGTGATGAGTGCATTCAACTCACAGACTTGAACATTCCTTTTGATAGAGCAGTTTGGAAACACTAATTTTGTAAAATCTGCAAGTGTTTATTTGGAGCGCTTTGAGGCCTATGCTGGTAAAGGAAATATCTTCACATAAAAACTAGACAGAAGCATTCTCAGAAACTTCTCTGTCATGAGTGCATTCTACTCACAGAGTTGAACCTTCTTTTTGATACAAGAGTTTTCAAACACTCTTTTTGTAGAATCTGCAAGTGCATATTTGGAGCTGTTTGAGGCCAACGCTGGAAAAGGAAACATCCTCACATAGAAACTAGACAGAAGCATTCTCAGAAACTTGTTTGTGACGAGTGCATTCAACTCACAGACTTGAGCCTTTCTTTTGAAAGAGCAGTTTTGGAACACTCTTTTTGTAGAATCTGCTAGTGTATATTTGGAGCGCTGTGAGGCCTATGCTGGGAAATGAAATATCTTCACCTAAAAACAAGACAGAAGCATTCTCAGAAACTTCTGTGTGATGAGTGCATTCAACTCACAGACTTGAACGTTCCTTTTGATAGAACAGTTTTGAAACACTCCTTTTGTAGAATCTGCAAGTGTTTATTTGGAGCGCTTTGAGGCGTATGCTGGAAGAGGATATGTCTTCAAATAACAACTACACAGAAGCATTCTCAGAAGCTTCTTTGTGACGAGTGCATTCAACTCACAGACTTGAACCTTCCTTTTGAAAGAGCAGTTTTGAAACACTGTTTTGGTAGAATCTGCAAGTGGATATATGGAGCTCTTTGGGGCCTATGCTGGGAAATGAAATATCTGCACCTAAAAACTAGACAGAAGCATTCTCAGGAACTTCTGTGTGATGAGTGCATTCAACTCACAGACTTCAACGTTCCTTTTGATAGAACAGTTTTGAAACTCTCCTTTTGTAGACTCTGCAAGTGTTTATTTCGAGCGCTTTGAGGCCTACGCTGGAAAACGAAATGTCTTCAAATAACAACTACACAGAAACATTCTCAGAACATTCTTTGTGATGAGTGCATTCAACTCACAGACTTGAACCTTCCTTTTGAAAGAGCAGTTTTGAAACACTCTTTTTGTAGAATCTGCAAGTGGATATTTGGAGCGCTTCGGGGCCTATGCTGGGAAATGAAATATCTTCACCTAAAAACTAGACAGAAGCATTCTCAGAAACTTCTGTGTGATGAGTGCATTCAACTCACAGAGTTGAACATTCCTTTTGATAGAGCAGTTTGGAAACACTAATTTTGTAAAATCTGCAAGTGTTTATTTGGAACGCTTTGAGGCCTATGCTGGAAAAGGAAATATCTTCACATAAAAACTAGACAGAAGCATTCTCAGAAACTTCTCTGTGATGAGTGCATTCTACTCACAGAGTTGAACCTTCTTTTTGATAGAAGAGTTTTCAAACTCTCTTTTTGTAGAATCTGCAAATGCATATTTGGAGCTGTATGATTCCAACGCTGGGAAAGGAAACATCCTCACATAGAAACTAGACAGAAGCATTCTCAGAAACTTGTTTGCGACGAGTGCATTCAACTCACAGACTTGAACCTTTCTTTTGAAAGAGCAGTTTTGGAACACTCTTTTTGTAGATTCTGCTAGTGTATATTTGGAGCGCTGTGAGGCCTATGTTGGGAAATGAAATATCTTCACCTAAAAACTAGACAGAAGCATTCTCAGAAACTTCTGTGTGATGAGTGCATTCAGCTCACAGACTTGAACGTTCCTTTTGATAGAACAGTTTTGAAACATTCCTTTTATAGAATATTTAAGGGTTTATTTCGAGCGCTTTGAGGCGTATGCTGGAAAAAGATATGTCTTCAAATAACAACTACACAGAAGCATTCTCAGAAACTTATTTGTGATGAGTGCATTCAACTCACAGACTTGAACCTTCCCTTTGAAAGAGCAGTTTTGAAACACTCTTTTTGTAGAATCTGCAAGTGGATATTCGGAGCGCTTTGGGGCCTAGGCTGGGAAATTAAATATCTTCACCTAAAAACTAGACAGAAGCATTCTCAGAAACTTCTGTGTGATGAGTGCATTCAACTCACAGAATTCAACGTTCCTTTTCATAGAACAGTTTTGAAACTCACCTTTTGTAGAATCTGCAAGTGTTTATTTCGAGCGCTTTGAGGCCTATGCTGGAGAAGGAAATGTCTTCAAATAACAACTACACAGAAGCATTCTCAGAACCTTCTTTGTGATGAGTGCATTCAACTCACAGACTTGAACCTTCCTTTTGAAACAGCAGTTTTGAAACACTCTTTTTGTAGAATCTACAAATGGATATTTGGAGCGCTTTGGGGCCTTTGCTGGGAAATGAAATATCTTCACCTAAAAACTAGACAGAAGCATTCTCAGAAACTTCTGTGTGATGAGTGCATTCAACTCACCGACTTGAACACTCCTTTTGATAGAGCAGTTTGGAAACACTAATTTTGTAAAATCTGCAAGTGTTTATTTGGAGCGCTTTGAGGCCTATGCTGGAGAAGGAAATATCTTCACATAAAAACTAGACAGAAGCATTCTCAGAAACTTCTCTGTGATGAGTGCATTCTACTCACAGAGTTGAACCTTCTTTTTGATAGAAGAGTCTTCAAACACTCTTTTTGTAGAATCTGCAAGTGCATATTTGGAGCTGTTTGAGGCCAACGCTGGAAAAGGAAACATCCTCACATAGAAACTAGACAGAAGCATTCTCAGAAACTTGTTTGTGACGAGTGCATTCAACTCACAGACTTGAGCCTTTCTTTTGAAGGAGCAGTTTTGGAACACTCTTTTTGTAGAATCTGCTAGTGTATATTTGGAGCGCTGTGAGGCCTATGCTCGGAAATGAAATATCTTCACCTAAAAACAAGACAGAAGCATTCTCAGAAACTTCTGTGTGATGAGTGCATTCAACTCACAGACTTGAACGTTCCTTCTGATAGAACAGTTTTGAAACACTCCTTTTGTAGAATCTGCAAGTGTTTATTTGGAGCGCTTTGAGGCGTATGCTGGAAAAGGAAATGTCTTCAAATAACAACTACACAGAAGCATTCTCAGAAACTTCTTTGTGATGAGTGCATTCAACTCACAGACTTGAACCTTCCTTTTGAAAGAGCAGTTTTGAAACACTGTTTTGGTAGAATCTTCAAGTGGATATATGGAGCTCTTTGTGGCCTATGCTGGGAAATGAAATATCTGCAGCTAAAAACTAGACAGAAGCATTCTCAGGAACTTCTGTGTGATGAGTGCATTCAACTCACAGACTTCAACGTTCCTTTTGATAGAACAGTTTTGAAACTCTCCTTTTGTAGACTCTGCAAGTGTTTATTTCGAGCGCTTTGAGGCCTACGCTGGAAAACGAAATGTCTTCAAATAACAACTACACAGAAACATTCTCAGAACATTCTTTGTGATGAGTGCATTCAACTCACAGACTTGAACCTTCCTTTTGAAAGAGCAGTTTTGAAACACTCTTTTTGTAGAATCTGCAAGTGGATATTTGGAGCGCTTCGGGGCCTATGCTGGGAAATGAAATATCTTCACCTAAAAACTAGACAGAAGCATTCTCAGAAACTTCTGTGTGATGAGTGCATTCAACTCACAGAGTTGAACATTCCTTTTGATAGAGCAGTTTGGAAACACTAATTTTGTAAAATCTGCAAGTGTTTATTTGGAACGCTTTGAGGCCTATGCTGGAAAAGGAAATATCTTCACATAAAAACTAGACAGAAGCATTCTCAGAAACTTCTCTGTGATGAGTGCATTCTACTCACAGAGTTGAACCTTCTTTTTGATAGAAGAGTTTTCAAACTCTCTTTTTGTAGAATCTGCAAATGCATATTTGGAGCTGTATGATTCCAACGCTGGGAAAGGAAACATCCTCACATAGAAACTAGACAGAAGCATTCTCAGAAACTTGTTTGTGACGAGTGCATTCAACTCACATACTTGAGCCTTTCTTTAGAAAGAGCAGATTTGGAACACTCTTTTTGTAGAATCTGCTAGTGTATATTTGGAGCGCTGTGAGGCCTATGCTGGGAAATGAAATATCTTCAACTAAAACCAGACAGAAGCATTCTCAGAAACTTCTGTGTGATGAGTGCATTCAACTCACAGACTTGAACCTTCCTTTTGAAAGAGCAGTTTTGAAACACTGTTTTGGTAGAATCTGCAAGTGGATATATGGAGCTCTTTGGGGCCTATGCTGGGAAATGAAATATCTGCACCTAAAAACTAGACAGAAGCATTCTCAGGAACTTCTGTGTGATGAGTGCATTCAACTCACAGACTTCAACGTTCCTTTTGATAGAACAGTTTTGAAACTCTCCTTTTGTAGACTCTGCAAGTGTTTATTTCGAGCGCTTTGAGGCCTACGCTGGAAAACGAAATGTCTTCAAATAACAACTACACAGAAACATTCTCAGAACATTCTTTGTGATGAGTGCATTCAACTCACAGACTTGAACCTTCCTTTTGAAAGAGCAGTTTTGAAACACTCTTTTTGTAGAATCTGCAAGTGGATATTTGGAGCGCTTCGGGGCCTATGCTGGGAAATGAAATATCTTCACCTAAAAACTAGACAGAAGCATTCTCAGAAACTTCTGTGTGATGAGTGCATTCAACTCACAGAGTTGAACATTCCTTTTGATAGAGCAGTTTGGAAACACTAATTTTGTAAAATCTGCAAGTGTTTATTTGGAACGCTTTGAGGCCTATGCTGGAAAAGGAAATATCTTCACATAAAAACTAGACAGAAGCATTCTCAGAAACTTCTCTGTGATGAGTGCATTCTACTCACAGAGTTGAACCTTCTTTTTGATAGAAGAGTTTTCAAACTCTCTTTTTGTAGAATCTGCAAATGCATATTTGGAGCTGTATGATTCCAACGCTGGGAAAGGAAACATCCTCACATAGAAACTAGACAGAAGCATTCTCAGAAACTTGTTTGTGACGAGTGCATTCAACTCACAGACTTGAACCTTTCTTTTGAAAGAGCAGTTTTGGAACACTCTTTTTGTAGATTCTGCTAGTGTATATTTGGAGCGCTGTGAGGCCTATGTTGGGAAATGAAATATCTTCACCTAAAAACTAGACAGAAGCATTCTCAGAAACTTCTGTGTGATGAGTGCATTCAACTCACAGACTTGAACGTTCCTTTTGATAGAACAGTTTTGAAACACTCCTTTTATAGAATCTTTAAGGGTTTATTTCGAGCGCTTTGAGGCGTATGCTGGAAAAAGATATGTCTTCAAATAACAACTACACAGAAGCTTTCTCAGAAACTTCTTTGTGATGAGTGCATTCAACTCACAGACTTGAACCTTCCCTTTGAAAGAGCAGTTTTGAAACACTCTTTTTGTAGAATCTGCAAGTGGATATTTGGAGCGCTTTGGGGCCTATGCTGGGAAATGAAATATCTTCACCTAAACACTAGACAGAAGCATTCTCAGAAACTTCTGTGTGATGAGTGCATTCAACTCACAGACTTCAACGTTCCTTTTCATAGAACAGTTTTGAAACTCACCTTTTGTAGAATCTGCAAGTGTTTATTTCGAGCGCTTTGAGGCCTATGCTGGAAAAGGAAATGTCTTCAAATAACAACTACACAGAAGCATTCTCACAACCTTCTTTGTGATGAGTGCATTCAACTCACAGACTTGAACCTTTCTTTTGAAACAGCAGTTTTGAAACACTCTTTTTGTAGAATCTACAAATGGATATTTGGAGCGCTTTGTTGCCTATGCTGGGAAATGAAATATCTTCACCTAAAAACTAGACAGAAGCATTCTCAGAAACTTCTGTGTGATGAGTGCATTCAACTCACAGACTTGAACATTCCTTTTGATAGAGCAGTTTGGAAACACTAATTTTGTAAAATCTGCAAGTGTTTATTTGGAGCGCTTTGAGGCCTATGCTGGAAAAGGAAACATCTTCACATAAAAACTAGACAGAAGCTTCTCAGAAACTTCTCTGTGATGAGTGCATTCTACTCACAGAGTTGAACCTTCTTTTTGATAGAAGAGTCTTCAAACACTCTTTTTGTAGAATCTGCAAGTGCATATTTGGAGCTGTTTGAGGCCAACGCTGGAAAAGGAAACATCCTCACATAGAAACTAGACAGAAGCATTCTCAGAAACTTGTTTGTGACGAGTGCATTCAACTGACAGACTTGAGCCTTTCTTTAGAAAGAGCAGATTTGGAACACTCTTTTTGTAGAATCTGCTAGTGTATATTTGGAGCGCTGTGAGGCCTATGCTGGGAAATGAAATATCTTCAACTAAAAACAAGACAGAAGCATTCTCAGAAACTTCTGTGTGATGAGTGCATTCAACTCACAGACTTGAACCTTCCTTTTGAAAGAGCAGTTTTGAAACACTGTTTTGGTAGAATCTGCAAGTGGATATATGGAGCTCTTTGGGGCCTATGCTGGGAAATGAAATATCTGCACCTAAAAACTAGACAGAAGCATTCTCAGGAACTTCTGTGTGATGAGTGCATTCAACTCACAGACTTCAACGTTCCTTTTGATAGAACCGTTTTGAAACTCTCCTTTTGTAGACTCTGCAAGTGTTTATTTCGAGCGCTTTGAGGCCTACGCTGGAAAACGAAATGTCTTCAAATAACAACTACACAGAAACATTCTCAGAACATTCTTTGTGATGAGTGCATTCAACTCACAGACTTGAACCTTCCTTTTGAAAGAGCAGTTTTGAAACACTCTTTTTGTAGTATCTGCAAGTGGATATTTGGAGCGCTTCGGGGCCTATGCTGGGAAATGAAATATCTTCACCTAAAAACTAGACAGAAGCATTCTCAGAAACTTCTGTGTGATGAGTGCATTCAACTCACAGAGTTGAACATTCCTTTTGATAGAGCAGTTTGGAAACACTAATTTTGTAAAATCTGCAAGTGTTTATTTGGAACGCTTTGAGGCCTATGCTGGAAAAGGAAATATCTTCACATAAAAACTAGACAGAAGCATTCTCAGAAACTTCTCTGTGATGAGTGCATTCTACTCACAGAGTTGAACCTTCTTTTTGATAGAAGAGTTTTCAAACTCTCTTTTTGTAGAATCTGCAAATGCATATTTGGAGCTGTATGATTCCAACGCTGGGAAAGGAAACATCCTCACATAGAAACTAGACAGAAGCATTCTCAGAAACTTGTTTGTGACGAGTGCATTCAACTCACAGACTTGAACCTTTCTTTTGAAAGAGCAGTTTTGGAACACTCTTTTTGTAGATTCTGCTAGTGTATATTTGGAGCGCTGTGAGGCCTATGTTGGGAAATGAAATATCTTCACCTAAAAACTAGACAGAAGCATTCTCAGAAACTTCTGTGTGATGAGTGCATTCAACTCACAGACTTGAACGTTCCTTTGGTAGAACAGTTTTGAAACACTCCTTTTATAGAATCTTTAAGGGTTTATTTCGAGCGCTTTGAGGCGTATGCTGGAAAAAGATATGTCTTCAAATAACAACTACACAGAAGCATTCTCAGAAACTTCTTTGTGATGAGTGCATTCAACTCACAGACTTGAACCTTCCCTTTGAAAGAGCAGTTTTGAAACACTGTTTTTGTAGAATCTGCAAGTGGATATTTGGAGCGCTTTTGGGCCTAGGCTGGGAAATGAAATATCTTCACCTAAAAACTAGACAGAAGCATTCTCAGAAACTTCTGTGTGATGAGTGCATTCAACTCACAGACTTCAACGTTCCTTTTGATAGAACAGTTTTGAAACTCACCTTTTGTAGAATCTGCAAGTGTTTATTTCGAGCGCTTTGAGGCCTATGCTGGAAAAGGAAATGTCTTCAAATAACAACTACACAGAAGCATTCTCAGAACCTTCTTTGTGATGAGTGCATTCAACTCACAGACTTGAACCTTCCTTTTGAAACAGCAGTTTTGAAACACTCTTTTTGTAGCATCTACAAATGGATATTTGGAGCGCTTTGGGGCCTATGCTGGGAAATGAAATATCTTCACCTAAAAACTAGACAGAAGCATTCTCAGAAACTTCTGTGTGATGAGTGCATTCAACTCACAGACTTGAACATTCCTTTTGATAGAGCAGTTTGGAAACACTAATTTTGTAAAATCTGCAAGTGTTTATTTGGAGCGCTTTGAGGCCTATGATGGAAAAGGAAATATCTTCACATAAAAACTAGACAGAAGCATTCTCAGAAACTTCTCTGTGATGAGTGCATTCTACTCACAGAGTTGAACCTTCTTTTTGATACAAGAGTTTTCAAACACTCTTTTTGTAGAATCTGCAAGTGCATATTTGGAGCTGTTTGAGGCCAACGCTGGAAAAGGAAACATCCTCACATAGAAACTAGACAGAAGCATTCTCAGAAACTTGTTTGTGACGAGTGCATTCAACTCACAGACTTGAGCCTTTCTTTTGAAAGAGCAGTTTTGGAACACTCTTTTTGTAGAATCTGCTAGTGTATATTTGGAGCGCTGTGAGGCCTATGCTGGGAAATGAAACATCTTCACCTAAAAACAAGACAGAAGCATTCTCAGAAACTTCTGTGTGATGAGTGCATTCAACTCACAGACTTGAACGTTCCTTTTGATAGAACAGTTTTGAAACACTCCTTTTGTAGAATCTGCAAGTGTTTATTTGGAGCGCTTTGAGGCGTATGCTGGAAAAGGATATGTCTTCAAATAACAACTACACAGAAGCATTCTCAGAAACTTCTTTGTGATGAGTGCATTCAACTCACAGACTTGAACCTTCCTTTTGAAAGAGCAGTTTTGAAACACTGTTTTGGTAGAATCTGCAAGTGGATATATGGAGCTCTTTGGGGCCTATGCTGGGAAATGAAATATCTGCACCTAAAAACTAGACAGAAGCATTCTCAGGAACTTCTGTGTGATGAGTGCATTCAACTCACAGACTTCAACGTTCCTTTTGATAGATCAGTTTTGAAACTCTCCTTTTGTAGACTCTGCAAGTGTTTATATCGAGCTCTTTGAGGCCTACGCTGGAAAACGAAATGTCTTCAAATAACAACTACACAGAAACATTCTCAGAACATTCTTTGTGATGAGTGCATTCAACTCACAGACTTCAACGTTCCTTTTGATAGAACAGTTTTGAAACTCACCTTTTGTAGAATCTGCAAGTGTTTATTTCGAGCGCTTTGAGGCCTATGCTGGAAAAGGAAATGTCTTCAAATAACAACTACACAGAAGCATTCTCAGAACCTTCTTTGTGATGAGTGCATTCAACTCACAGACTTGAACCTTCCTTTTGAAACAGCAGTTTTGAAACACTCTTTTTGTAGAATCTACAAATGGATATTTGGAGCGCTTTGGGGCCTATGCGGGGAAATGAAATATCTTCACCTAAAAACTAGACAGAAGCATTCTCAGAAACTTCTGTGTGATGAGTGCATTCAACTCACAGACTTGAACATTCCTTTTGATAGAGCAGTTTGGAAACACTAATTTTGTAAAATCTGCAAGTGTTTATTTGGAGCGCTTTGAGGCCTATGCTGGAAAAGGAAATATCTTCACATAAAAACTAGACAGAAGCATTCTCAGAAACTTCTGTGTGATGAGTGCATTCAACTCACAGACTTGAACCTTCTTTTTGATACAAGAGTTTTCAAACACTCTTTTTGTAGAATCTGCAAGTGTTTATTTGGAGCGCTTTGAGGCGTATGCTGGAAAAGGAACTGTCTTCAAATAACAACTACACAGAAGCATTCTCAGAAACTTCTTTGTGATGAGTGCATTCAACTCACAGACTTGAACCTTCCTTTTGAAAGAGCAGTTTTGAAACACTGTTTTGGTAGAATCTGCAAGTGGATATATGGAGCTCTTTGGGGCCTATGCTGGGAAATGAAATATCTGCACCTAAAAACTAGACAGAAGCATTCTCAGGAACTTCTGTGTGATGAGTGCATTCAACTCACAGACTTCAACGTTCCTTTTGATAGAACAGTTTTGAAACTCTCCTTTTGTAGACTCTGCAAGTGTTTATTTCGAGCGCTTTGAGGCCTACGCTGGAAAACGAAATGTCTTCAAATAACAACTACACAGAAACATTCTCAGAACATTCTTTGTGATGAGTGCATTCAACTCACAGACTTGAACCTTCCTTTTGAAAGAGCAGTTTTGAAACACTCTTTTTGTAGAATCTGCAAGTGGATATTTGGAGCGCTTCGGGGCCTATGCTGGGAAATGAAATATCTTCACCTAAAAACTAGACAGAAGCATTCTCAGAAACTTCTGTGTGATGAGTGCATTCAACTCACAGAGTTGAACATTCCTTTTGATAGAGCAGTTTGGAAACACTAATTTTGTAAAATCTGCAAGTGTTTATTTGGAACGCTTTGAGGCCTATGCTGGAAAAGGAAATATCTTCACATAAAAACTAGACAGAAGCATTCTCAGAAACTTCTCTGTGATGAGTGCATTCTACTCACAGAGTTGAACCTTCTTTTTGATAGAAGAGTTTTCAAACTCTCTTTTTGTAGAATCTGCAAATGCATATTTGGAGCTGTATGATTCCAACGCTGGGAAAGGAAACATCCTCACATAGAAACTAGACAGAAGCATTCTCAGAAACTTGTTTGTGACGAGTGCATTCAACTCACAGACTTGAACCTTTCTTTTGAAAGAGCAGTTTTGGAACACTCTTTTTGTAGATTCTGCTAGTGTATATTTGGAGCGCTGTGAGGCCTATGTTGGGAAATGAAATATCTTCACCTAAAAACTAGACAGAAGCATTCTCAGCAACTTCTGTGTGATGAGTGCATTCAACTCACAGACTTGAACGTTCCTTTTGATAGAACAGTTTTGAAACACTCCTTTTATAGAATCTTTAAGGGTTTATTTCGAGGGCTTTGAGGCGTATGCTGGAAAAAGATATGTCTTCAAATAACAACTACACAGAAGCATTCTCAGAAACTTCTTTGTGATGAGTGCATTCAACTCACAGACTTGAACCTTCCCTTTGAAAGAGCAGTTTTGAAACACTCTTTTTGTAGAATCTGCAAGTGGATATTTGGAGCGCTTTGGGGCCTAGGCTGGGAAATGAAATATCTTCACCTAAAAACTAGACAGAAGCATTCTCAGAAACTTCTGTGTGATGAGTGCATTCAACTCACAGACTTCAACGTTCCTTTTGATAGAACAGTTTTGAAACTCACCTTTCGTAGAATCTGCAAGTGTTTATTTCGAGCGCTTTGAGGCCTATGCTGGAAAAGGAAATGTCTTCAAATAACAACTACACAGAAGCATTCTCAGAACCTTCTTTGTGATGAGTGCATTCAACTCACAGACTTGAACCTTCCTTTTGAAACAGCAGTTTTGAAACACTCTTTTTGTAGCATCTACAAATGTATATTTGGAGCGCTTTGGGGCCTATGCTGGGAAATGAAATATCTTCACCTAAAAACTAGACAGAAGCATTCTCAGAAACTTCTGTGTGATGAGTGCATTCAACTCACAGACTTGAACATTCCTTTTGATAGAGCAGTTTGGAAACACTAATTTTGTAAAATCTGCAAGTGTTTATTTGGAGCGCTTTGAGGCCTATGCTGGTAAAGGAAATATCTTCACATAAAAACTAGACAGAAGCATTCTCAGAAACTTCTCTGTCATGAGTGCATTCTACTCACAGAGTTGAACCTTCTTTTTGATACAAGAGTTTTCAAACACTCTTTTTGTAGAATCTGCAAGTGCATATTTGGAGCTGTTTGAGGCCAACGCTGGAAAAGGAAACATCCTCACATAGAAACTAGACAGAAGCATTCTCAGAAACTTGTTTGTGACGAGTGCATTCAACTCACAGACTTGAGCCTTTCTTTTGAAAGAGCAGTTTTGGAACACTCTTTTTGTAGAATCTGCTAGTGTATATTTGGAGCGCTGTGAGGCCTATGCTGGGAAATGAAATATCTTCACCTAAAAACAAGACAGAAGCATTCTCAGAAACTTCTGTGTGATGAGTGCATTCAACTCACAGACTTGAACGTTCCTTTTGATAGAACAGTTTTGAAACACTCCTTTTGTAGAATCTGCAAGTGTTTATTTGGAGCGCTTTGAGGCGTATGCTGGAAGAGGATATGTCTTCAAATAACAACTACACAGAAGCATTCTCAGAAGCTTCTTTGTGACGAGTGCATTCAACTCACAGACTTGAACCTTCCTTTTGAAAGAGCAGTTTTGAAACACTGTTTTGGTAGAATCTGCAAGTGGATATATGGAGCTCTTTGGGGCCTATGCTGGGAAATGAAATATCTGCACCTAAAAACTAGACAGAAGCATTCTCAGGAACTTCTGTGTGATGAGTGCATTCAACTCACAGACTTCAACGTTCCTTTTGATAGAACAGTTTTGAAACTCTCCTTTTGTAGACTCTGCAAGTGTTTATTTCGAGCGCTTTGAGGCCTACGCTGGAAAACGAAATGTCTTCAAATAACAACTACACAGAAACATTCTCAGAACATTCTTTGTGATGAGTGCATTCAACTCACAGACTTGAACCTTCCTTTTGAAAGAGCAGTTTTGAAACACTCTTTTTGTAGAATCTGCAAGTGGATATTTGGAGCGCTTCGGGGCCTATGCTGGGAAATGAAATATCTTCACCTAAAAACTAGACAGAAGCATTCTCAGAAACTTCTGTGTGATGAGTGCATTCAACTCACAGAGTTGAACATTCCTTTTGATAGAGCAGTTTGGAAACACTAATTTTGTAAAATCTGCAAGTGTTTATTTGGAACGCTTTGAGGCCTATGCTGGAAAAGGAAATATCTTCACATAAAAACTAGACAGAAGCATTCTCAGAAACTTCTCTGTGATGAGTGCATTCTACTCACAGAGTTGAACCTTCTTTTTGATAGAAGAGTTTTCAAACTCTCTTTTTGTAGAATCTGCAAATGCATATTTGGAGCTGTATGATTCCAACGCTGGGAAAGGAAACATCCTCACATAGAAACTAGACAGAAGCATTCTCAGAAACTTGTTTGCGACGAGTGCATTCAACTCACAGACTTGAACCTTTCTTTTGAAAGAGCAGTTTTGGAACACTCTTTTTGTAGATTCTGCTAGTGTATATTTGGAGCGCTGTGAGGCCTATGTTGGGAAATGAAATATCTTCACCTAAAAACTAGACAGAAGCATTCTCAGAAACTTCTGTGTGATGAGTGCATTCAGCTCACAGACTTGAACGTTCCTTTTGATAGAACAGTTTTGAAACATTCCTTTTATAGAATATTTAAGGGTTTATTTCGAGCGCTTTGAGGCGTATGCTGGAAAAAGATATGTCTTCAAATAACAACTACACAGAAGCATTCTCAGAAACTTATTTGTGATGAGTGCATTCAACTCACAGACTTGAACCTTCCCTTTGAAAGAGCAGTTTTGAAACACTCTTTTTGTAGAATCTGCAAGTGGATATTCGGAGCGCTTTGGGGCCTAGGCTGGGAAATTAAATATCTTCACCTAAAAACTAGACAGAAGCATTCTCAGAAACTTCTGTGTGATGAGTGCATTCAACTCACAGAATTCAACGTTCCTTTTCATAGAACAGTTTTGAAACTCACCTTTTGTAGAATCTGCAAGTGTTTATTTCGAGCGCTTTGAGGCCTATGCTGGAGAAGGAAATGTCTTCAAATAACAACTACACAGAAGCATTCTCAGAACCTTCTTTGTGATGAGTGCATTCAACTCACAGACTTGAACCTTCCTTTTGAAACAGCAGTTTTGAAACACTCTTTTTGTAGAATCTACAAATGGATATTTGGAGCGCTTTGGGGCCTTTGCTGGGAAATGAAATATCTTCACCTAAAAACTAGACAGAAGCATTCTCAGAAACTTCTGTGTGATGAGTGCATTCAACTCACCGACTTGAACACTCCTTTTGATAGAGCAGTTTGGAAACACTAATTTTGTAAAATCTGCAAGTGTTTATTTGGAGCGCTTTGAGGCCTATGCTGGAGAAGGAAATATCTTCACATAAAAACTAGACAGAAGCATTCTCAGAAACTTCTCTGTGATGAGTGCATTCTACTCACAGAGTTGAACCTTCTTTTTGATAGAAGAGTCTTCAAACACTCTTTTTGTAGAATCTGCAAGTGCATATTTGGAGCTGTTTGAGGCCAACGCTGGAAAAGGAAACATCCTCACATAGAAACTAGACAGAAGCATTCTCAGAAACTTGTTTGTGACGAGTGCATTCAACTCACAGACTTGAGCCTTTCTTTTGAAGGAGCAGTTTTGGAACACTCTTTTTGTAGAATCTGCTAGTGTATATTTGGAGCGCTGTGAGGCCTATGCTCGGAAATGAAATATCTTCACCTAAAAACAAGACAGAAGCATTCTCAGAAACTTCTGTGTGATGAGTGCATTCAACTCACAGACTTGAACGTTCCTTCTGATAGAACAGTTTTGAAACACTCCTTTTGTAGAATCTGCAAGTGTTTATTTGGAGCGCTTTGAGGCGTATGCTGGAAAAGGAAATGTCTTCAAATAACAACTACACAGAAGCATTCTCAGAAACTTCTTTGTGATGAGTGCATTCAACTCACAGACTTGAACCTTCCTTTTGAAAGAGCAGTTTTGAAACACTGTTTTGGTAGAATCTTCAAGTGGATATATGGAGCTCTTTGTGGCCTATGCTGGGAAATGAAATATCTGCAGCTAAAAACTAGACAGAAGCATTCTCAGGAACTTCTGTGTGATGAGTGCATTCAACTCACAGACTTCAACGTTCCTTTTGATAGAACAGTTTTGAAACTCTCCTTTTGTAGACTCTGCAAGTGTTTATTTCGAGCGCTTTGAGGCCTACGCTGGAAAACGAAATGTCTTCAAATAACAACTACACAGAAACATTCTCAGAACATTCTTTGTGATGAGTGCATTCAACTCACAGACTTGAACCTTCCTTTTGAAAGAGCAGTTTTGAAACACTCTTTTTGTAGAATCTGCAAGTGGATATTTGGAGCGCTTCGGGGCCTATGCTGGGAAATGAAATATCTTCACCTAAAAACTAGACAGAAGCATTCTCAGAAACTTCTGTGTGATGAGTGCATTCAACTCACAGAGTTGAACATTCCTTTTGATAGAGCAGTTTGGAAACACTAATTTTGTAAAATCTGCAAGTGTTTATTTGGAACGCTTTGAGGCCTATGCTGGAAAAGGAAATATCTTCACATAAAAACTAGACAGAAGCATTCTCAGAAACTTCTCTGTGATGAGTGCATTCTACTCACAGAGTTGAACCTTCTTTTTGATAGAAGAGTTTTCAAACTCTCTTTTTGTAGAATCTGCAAATGCATATTTGGAGCTGTATGATTCCAACGCTGGGAAAGGAAACATCCTCACATAGAAACTAGACAGAAGCATTCTCAGAAACTTGTTTGTGACGAGTGCATTCAACTCACATACTTGAGCCTTTCTTTAGAAAGAGCAGATTTGGAACACTCTTTTTGTAGAATCTGCTAGTGTATATTTGGAGCGCTGTGAGGCCTATGCTGGGAAATGAAATATCTTCAACTAAAACCAGACAGAAGCATTCTCAGAAACTTCTGTGTGATGAGTGCATTCAACTCACAGACTTGAACCTTCCTTTTGAAAGAGCAGTTTTGAAACACTGTTTTGGTAGAATCTGCAAGTGGATATATGGAGCTCTTTGGGGCCTATGCTGGGAAATGAAATATCTGCACCTAAAAACTAGACAGAAGCATTCTCAGGAACTTCTGTGTGATGAGTGCATTCAACTCACAGACTTCAACGTTCCTTTTGATAGAACAGTTTTGAAACTCTCCTTTTGTAGACTCTGCAAGTGTTTATTTCGAGCGCTTTGAGGCCTACGCTGGAAAACGAAATGTCTTCAAATAACAACTACACAGAAACATTCTCAGAACATTCTTTGTGATGAGTGCATTCAACTCACAGACTTGAACCTTCCTTTTGAAAGAGCAGTTTTGAAACACTCTTTTTGTAGAATCTGCAAGTGGATATTTGGAGCGCTTCGGGGCCTATGCTGGGAAATGAAATATCTTCACCTAAAAACTAGACAGAAGCATTCTCAGAAACTTCTGTGTGATGAGTGCATTCAACTCACAGAGTTGAACATTCCTTTTGATAGAGCAGTTTGGAAACACTAATTTTGTAAAATCTGCAAGTGTTTATTTGGAACGCTTTGAGGCCTATGCTGGAAAAGGAAATATCTTCACATAAAAACTAGACAGAAGCATTCTCAGAAACTTCTCTGTGATGAGTGCATTCTACTCACAGAGTTGAACCTTCTTTTTGATAGAAGAGTTTTCAAACTCTCTTTTTGTAGAATCTGCAAATGCATATTTGGAGCTGTATGATTCCAACGCTGGGAAAGGAAACATCCTCACATAGAAACTAGACAGAAGCATTCTCAGAAACTTGTTTGTGACGAGTGCATTCAACTCACAGACTTGAACCTTTCTTTTGAAAGAGCAGTTTTGGAACACTCTTTTTGTAGATTCTGCTAGTGTATATTTGGAGCGCTGTGAGGCCTATGTTGGGAAATGAAATATCTTCACCTAAAAACTAGACAGAAGCATTCTCAGAAACTTCTGTGTGATGAGTGCATTCAACTCACAGACTTGAACGTTCCTTTTGATAGAACAGTTTTGAAACACTCCTTTTATAGAATCTTTAAGGGTTTATTTCGAGCGCTTTGAGGCGTATGCTGGAAAAAGATATGTCTTCAAATAACAACTACACAGAAGCTTTCTCAGAAACTTCTTTGTGATGAGTGCATTCAACTCACAGACTTGAACCTTCCCTTTGAAAGAGCAGTTTTGAAACACTCTTTTTGTAGAATCTGCAAGTGGATATTTGGAGCGCTTTGGGGCCTATGCTGGGAAATGAAATATCTTCACCTAAACACTAGACAGAAGCATTCTCAGAAACTTCTGTGTGATGAGTGCATTCAACTCACAGACTTCAACGTTCCTTTTCATAGAACAGTTTTGAAACTCACCTTTTGTAGAATCTGCAAGTGTTTATTTCGAGCGCTTTGAGGCCTATGCTGGAAAAGGAAATGTCTTCAAATAACAACTACACAGAAGCATTCTCACAACCTTCTTTGTGATGAGTGCATTCAACTCACAGACTTGAACCTTTCTTTTGAAACAGCAGTTTTGAAACACTCTTTTTGTAGAATCTACAAATGGATATTTGGAGCGCTTTGTTGCCTATGCTGGGAAATGAAATATCTTCACCTAAAAACTAGACAGAAGCATTCTCAGAAACTTCTGTGTGATGAGTGCATTCAACTCACAGACTTGAACATTCCTTTTGATAGAGCAGTTTGGAAACACTAATTTTGTAAAATCTGCAAGTGTTTATTTGGAGCGCTTTGAGGCCTATGCTGGAAAAGGAAACATCTTCACATAAAAACTAGACAGAAGCTTCTCAGAAACTTCTCTGTGATGAGTGCATTCTACTCACAGAGTTGAACCTTCTTTTTGATAGAAGAGTCTTCAAACACTCTTTTTGTAGAATCTGCAAGTGCATATTTGGAGCTGTTTGAGGCCAACGCTGGAAAAGGAAACATCCTCACATAGAAACTAGACAGAAGCATTCTCAGAAACTTGTTTGTGACGAGTGCATTCAACTGACAGACTTGAGCCTTTCTTTAGAAAGAGCAGATTTGGAACACTCTTTTTGTAGAATCTGCTAGTGTATATTTGGAGCGCTGTGAGGCCTATGCTGGGAAATGAAATATCTTCAACTAAAAACAAGACAGAAGCATTCTCAGAAACTTCTGTGTGATGAGTGCATTCAACTCACAGACTTGAACCTTCCTTTTGAAAGAGCAGTTTTGAAACACTGTTTTGGTAGAATCTGCAAGTGGATATATGGAGCTCTTTGGGGCCTATGCTGGGAAATGAAATATCTGCACCTAAAAACTAGACAGAAGCATTCTCAGGAACTTCTGTGTGATGAGTGCATTCAACTCACAGACTTCAACGTTCCTTTTGATAGAACCGTTTTGAAACTCTCCTTTTGTAGACTCTGCAAGTGTTTATTTCGAGCGCTTTGAGGCCTACGCTGGAAAACGAAATGTCTTCAAATAACAACTACACAGAAACATTCTCAGAACATTCTTTGTGATGAGTGCATTCAACTCACAGACTTGAACCTTCCTTTTGAAAGAGCAGTTTTGAAACACTCTTTTTGTAGTATCTGCAAGTGGATATTTGGAGCGCTTCGGGGCCTATGCTGGGAAATGAAATATCTTCACCTAAAAACTAGACAGAAGCATTCTCAGAAACTTCTGTGTGATGAGTGCATTCAACTCACAGAGTTGAACATTCCTTTTGATAGAGCAGTTTGGAAACACTAATTTTGTAAAATCTGCAAGTGTTTATTTGGAACGCTTTGAGGCCTATGCTGGAAAAGGAAATATCTTCACATAAAAACTAGACAGAAGCATTCTCAGAAACTTCTCTGTGATGAGTGCATTCTACTCACAGAGTTGAACCTTCTTTTTGATAGAAGAGTTTTCAAACTCTCTTTTTGTAGAATCTGCAAATGCATATTTGGAGCTGTATGATTCCAACGCTGGGAAAGGAAACATCCTCACATAGAAACTAGACAGAAGCATTCTCAGAAACTTGTTTGTGACGAGTGCATTCAACTCACAGACTTGAACCTTTCTTTTGAAAGAGCAGTTTTGGAACACTCTTTTTGTAGATTCTGCTAGTGTATATTTGGAGCGCTGTGAGGCCTATGTTGGGAAATGAAATATCTTCACCTAAAAACTAGACAGAAGCATTCTCAGAAACTTCTGTGTGATGAGTGCATTCAACTCACAGACTTGAACGTTCCTTTGGTAGAACAGTTTTGAAACACTCCTTTTATAGAATCTTTAAGGGTTTATTTCGAGCGCTTTGAGGCGTATGCTGGAAAAAGATATGTCTTCAAATAACAACTACACAGAAGCATTCTCAGAAACTTCTTTGTGATGAGTGCATTCAACTCACAGACTTGAGCCTTCCCTTTGAAAGAGCAGTTTTGAAACACTCTTTTTGTAGAATCTGCAAGTGGATATTTGGAGCGCTTTGGGGCCTAGGCTGGGAAATGAAATATCTTCACCTAAAAACTAGACAGAAGCATTCTCAGAAACTTCTGTGTGATGAGTGCATTCAACTCACAGACTTCAACGTTCCTTTTGATAGAACAGTTTTGAAACTCACCTTTTGTAGAATCTGCAAGTGTTTATTTCGAGCGCTTTGAGGCCTATGCTGGAAAAGGAAATGTCTTCAAATAACAACTACACAGAAGCATTCTCAGAACTTTCTTTGTGATGAGTGCATTCAACTCACAGACTTGAACCTTCCTTTTGAAACAGCAGTTTTGAAACACTCTTTTTGTAGCATCTACAAATGGATATTTGGAGCGCTTTGGGGCCTATGCTGGGAAATGAAATATCTTCACCTAAAAACTAGACAGAAGCATTCTCAGAAACTTCTGTGTGATGAGTGCATTCAACTCACAGACTTGAACATTCCTTTTGATAGAGCAGTTTGGAAACACTAATTTTGTAAAATCTGCAAGTGTTTATTTGGAGCGCTTTGAGGCCTATGCTGGAAAAGGAAATATCTTCACATAAAAACTAGACAGAAGCATTCTCAGAAACTTCTCTGTGATGAGTGCATTCTACTCACAGAGTTGAACCTTCTTTTTGATACAAGAGTTTTCAAACACTCTTTTTGTAGAATCTGCAAGTGCATATTTGGAGCTGTTTGAGGCCAACGCTGGAAAAGGAAACATCCTCACATAGAAACTAGACAGAAGCATTCTCAGAAACTTGTTTGTGACGAGTGCATTCAACTCACAGACTTGAGCCTTTCTTTTGAAAGAGCAGTTTTGGAACACTCTTTTTGTAGAATCTGCTAGTGTATATTTGGAGCGCTGTGAGGCCTATGCTGGGAAATGAAATATCTTCACCTAAAAACAAGACAGAAGCATTCTCAGAAACTTCTGTGTGATGAGTGCATTCAACTCACAGACTTGAACGTTCCTTTTGATAGAACAGTTTTGAAACACTCCTTTTGTAGAATCTGCAAGTGTTTATTTGGAGCGCTTTGAGGCGTATGCTGGAAAAGGAAATGTCTTCAAATAACAACTACACAGAAGCATTCTCAGAAACTTCTTTGTGATGAGTGCATTCAACTCACAGACTTGAACCTTCCTTTTGAAAGAGCAGTTTTGAAACACTGTTTTGGTAGAATCTGCAAGTGGATATATGGGGCTCTTTGGGGCCTATGCTGGGAAATGAAATATCTGCACCTAAAAACTAGACAGAAGCATTCTCAGGAACTTCTGTGTGATGAGTGCATTCAACTCACAGACTTCAACGTTCCTTTTGATAGAACAGTTTTGAAACTCTCCTTTTGTAGACTCTGCAAGTGTTTATTTCGAGCGCTTTGAGGCCTACGCTGGAAAACGAAATGTCTTCAAATAACAACTACACAGAAACATTCTCAGAACATTCTTTGTGATGAGTGCATTCAACTCACAGACTTGAACCTTCCTTTTGAAAGAGCAGTTTTGAAACACTCTTTTTGTAGAATCTGCAAGTGGATATTTGGAGCGCTTCGGGGCCTATGCTGGGAAATGAAATATCT
The DNA here is from genome assembly GCF_028885655.2 of Pongo abelii. Lineage (NCBI taxonomy): Eukaryota > Metazoa > Chordata > Mammalia > Primates > Hominidae > Pongo > Pongo abelii. Next base: position 49,920,641 of record NC_071992.2, read on the forward strand.
TCACCTAAAAACTAGACAGAAGCATTCTCAGAAACTTCTGTGTGATGAGTGCATTCAACTCACAGACTTGAACATTCCTTTTGATAGAGCAGTTTGGAAACACTAATTTTGTAAAATCTGCAAGTGTTTATTTGGAGCGCTTTGAGGCCTATGCTGGAAAAGGAAATATCTTCACATAAAAACTAGACAGAAGCATTCTCAGAAACTTCTCTGTGATGAGTGCATTCTACTCACAGAGTTGAACCTTCTTTTTGATACAAGAGTTTTCAAACACTCTTTTTGTAGAATCTGCAAGTGCATATTTGGAGCTGTTTGAGGCCAACGCTGGAAAAGGAAACATCCTCACATAGAAACTAGACAGAAGCATTCTCAGAAACTTGTTTGTGACGAGTGCATTCAACTCACAGACTTGAGCCTTTCTTTTGAAAGAGCAGTTTTGGAACACTCTTTTTGTAGAATCTGCTAGTGTATATTTGGAGCGCTGTGAGGCCTATGCTGGGAAATGAAATATCTTCACCTAAAAACAAGACAGAAGCATTCTCAGAAACTTCTGTGTGATGAGTGCATTCAACTCACAGACTTGAACGTTCCTTTTGATAGAACAGTTTTGAAACACTGTTTTGGTAGAATCTGCAAGTGGATATATGGAGCGCTTTGAGGCGTATGCTGGAAAAGGATATGTCTTCAAATAACAACTACACAGAAGCATTCTCAGAAACTTCTTTGTGATGAGTGCATTCAACTCACAGACTTGAACCTTCCTTTTGAAAGAGCAGTTTTGAAACACTGTTTTGGTAGAATCTGCAAGTGGATATATGGAGCTCTTTGGGGCCTATGCTGGGAAATGAAATATCTGCACCTAAAAACTAGACAGAAGCATTCTCAGGAACTTCTGTGTGATGAGTGCATTCAACTCACAGACTTCAACGTTCCTTTTGATAGATCAGTTTTGAAACTCTCCTTTTGTAGACTCTGCAAGTGTTTATATCGAGCTCTTTGAGGCCTACGCTGGAAAACGAAATGTCTTCAAATAACAACTACACAGAAACATTCTCAGAACATTCTTTGTGATGAGTGCATTCAACTCACAGACTTCAACGTTCCTTTTGATAGAACAGTTTTGAAACTCACCTTTTGTAGAATCTGCAAGTGTTTATTTCGAGCGCTTTGAGGCCTATGCTGGAAAAGGAAATGTCTTCAAATAACAACTACACAGAAGCATTCTCAGAACCTTCTTTGTGATGAGTGCATTCAACTCACAGACTTGAACCTTCCTTTTGAAACAGCAGTTTTGAAACACTCTTTTTGTAGAATCTACAAATGGATATTTGGAGCGCTTTGGGGCCTATGCTGGGAAATGAAATATCTTCACCTAAAAACTAGACAGAAGCATTCTCAGAAACTTCTGTGTGATGAGTGCATTCAACTCACAGACTTGAACATTCCTTTTGATAGAGCAGTTTGGAAACACTAATTTTGTAAAATCTGCAAGTGTTTATTTGGAACGCTTTGAGGCCTATGCTGGAAAAGGAAATATCTTCACATAAAAACTAGACAGAAGCATTCTCAGAAACTTCTCTGTGATGAGTGCATTCTACTCACAGAGTTGAACCTTCTTTTTGATAGAAGAGTTTTCAAACTCTCTTTTTGTAGAATCTGCAAATGCATATTTGGAGCTGTATGATTCCAAGGCTGGGAAAGGAAACATCCTCACATAGAAACTAGACAGAAGCATTCTCAGAAACTTGTTTGTGACGAGTGCATTCAACTCACAGACTTGAACCTTTCTTTTGAAAGAGCAGTTTTGGAACACTCTTTTTGTAGATTCTGCTAGTGTATATTTGGAGCGCTGTGAGGCCTATGTTGGGAAATGAAATATCTTCACCTAAAAACTAGACAGAAGCATTCTCAGAAACTTCTGTGTGATGAGTGCATTCAACTCACAGACTTGAACGTTCCTTTTGATAGAACAGTTTTGAAACACTCCTTTTGTAGAATCTTTAAGGGTTTATTTCGAGCGCTTTGAGGCGTATGCTGGAAAAAGATATGTCTTCAAATAACAACTACACAGAAGCATTCTCAGAGACTTCTTTGTGATGAGTGCATTCAACTCACAGACTTGAACCTTCCCTTTGAAAGAGCAGTTTTGAAACACTCTTTTTGTAGAATCTGCAAGTGGATATTTGGAGCGCTTTGGGGCCTAGGCTGGGAAATGAAATCTCTTCACCTAAAAACTAGACAGAAGCATTCTCAGAAACTTCTGTGTGATGAGTGCATTCAACTCACAGACTTCAACGTTCCTTTTGATAGAACAGTTTTGAAACTCACCTTTTGTAGAATCTGCAAGTGTTTATTTCGAGCGCTTTGAGGCCTATGCTGGAAAAGGAAATGTCTTCAAATAACAACTACACAGAAGCATTCTCAGAACCTTCTCTGTGATGAGTGCATTCAACTCACAGACTTGAACCTTCCTTTTGAAACAGCAGTTTTGAAACACTCTTTTTGTAGCATCTACAAATGGATATTTGGAGCGCTTTGGGGCCTATGCTGGGAAATGAAATATCTTCACCTAAAAACTAGACAGAAGCATTCTCAGAAACTTCTGTGTGATGAGTGCATTCAACTCACAGACTTGAACATTCCTTTTGATAGAGCAGTTTGGAAACACTAATTTTGTAAAATCTGCAAGTGTTTATTTGGAGCGCTTTGAGGCCTATGCTGGAAAAGGAAATATCTTCACATAAAAACTAGACAGAAGCATTCTCAGAAACTTCTCTGTGATGAGTGCATTCTACTCACAGAGGTGAACCTTCTTTTTGATACAAGAGTTTTCAAACACTCTTTTTGTAGAATCTGCAAGTGCATATTTGGAGCTGTTTGAGGCCAACGCTGGAAAAGGAAACATCCTCACATAGAAACTAGACAGAAGCATTCTCAGAAACTTGTTTGTGACGAGTGCATTCAACTCACAGACTTGAGCCTTTCTTTTGAAAGAGCAGTTTTGGAACACTCTTTTTGTAGGATCTGCTAGTGTATATTTGGAGCGCTGTGAGGCCTATGCTGGGAAATGAAATATCTTCACCTAAAAACAAGACAGAAGCATTCTCAGAAACTTCTGTGTGATGAGTGCATTCAACTCACAGACTTGAACGTTCCTTTTGATAGAACAGTTTTGAAACACTCCTTTTGTAGAATCTGCAAGTGTTTATTTGGAGCGCTTTGAGGCGTATGCTGGAAAAGGATATGTCTTCAAATAACAACTACACAGAAGCATTCTCAGAAACTTCTTTGTGATGAGTGCATTCAACTCACAGACTTGAACCTTCCTTTTGAAAGAGCAGTTTTGAAACACTGTTTTGGTAGAATCTGCAAGTGGATATATGGAGCTCTTTGGGGCCTATGCTGGGAAATGAAATATCTGCACCTAAAAACTAGACAGAAGCATTCTCAGGAACTTCTGTGTGATGAGTGCATTCAACTCACAGACTTCAACGTTCCTTTTGATAGATCAGTTTTGAAACTCTCCTTTTGTAGACTCTGCAAGTGTTTATATCGAGCTCTTTGAGGCCTACGCTGGAAAACGAAATGTCTTCAAATAACAACTACACAGAAACATTCTCAGAACATTCTTTGTGATGAGTGCATTCAACTCACAGACTTCAACGTTCCTTTTGATAGAACAGTTTTGAAACTCACCTTTTGTAGAATCTGCAAGTGTTTATTTCGAGCGCTTTGAGGCCTATGCTGGAAAAGGAAATGTCTTCAAATAACAACTACACAGAAGCATTCTCAGAACCTTCTTTGTGATGAGTGCATTCAACTCACAGACTTGAACCTTCCTTTTGAAACAGCAGTTTTGAAACACTCTTTTTGTAGAATCTACAAATGGATATTTGGAGCGCTTTGGGGCCTATGCTGGGAAATGAAATATCTTCACCTAAAAACTAGACAGAAGCATTCTCAGAAACTTCTGTGTGATGAGTGCATTCAACTCACAGACTTGAACATTCCTTTTGATAGAGCAGTTTGGAAACACTAATTTTGTAAAATCTGCAAGTGTTTATTTGGAACGCTTTGAGGCCTATGCTGGAAAAGGAAATATCTTCACATAAAAACTAGACAGAAGCATTCTCAGAAACTTCTCTGTGATGAGTGCATTCTACTCACAGAGTTGAACCTTCTTTTTGATAGAAGAGTTTTCAAACTCTCTTTTTGTAGAATCTGCAAATGCATATTTGGAGCTGTATGTTTCCAACGCTGGGAAAGGAAACATCCTCACATAGAAACTAGACAGAAGCATTCTCAGAAACTTGTTTGTGACGAGTGCATTCAACTCACAGACTTGAACCTTTCTTTTGAAAGAGCAGTTTTGGAACACTCTTTTTGTAGATTCTGCTAGTGTATATTTGGAGCGCTGTGAGGCCTATGTTGGGAAATGAAATATCTTCACCTAAAAACTAGACAGAAGCATTCTCAGAAACTTCTGTGTGATGAGTGCATTCAACTCACAGACTTCAACGTTCCTTTTGATAGAACAGTTTTGAAACACTCCTTTTGTAGAATCTTTAAGGGTTTATTTCGAGCGCTTTGAGGCGTATGCTGGAAAAAGATATGTCTTCAAATAACAACTACACAGAAGCATTCTCAGAAACTTCTTTGTGATGAGTGCATTCAACTCACAGACTTGAACCTTCCCTTTGAAAGAGCAGTTTTGAAACACTCTTTTTGTAGAATCTGCAAGTGGATATTTGGAGCGCTTTGCGGCCTAGGCTGGGAAATGAAATATCTTCACCTAAAAACTAGACAGAAGCATTATCAGAAACTTCTGTGTGATGAGTGCATTCAACTCACAGACTTCAACGTTCCTTTTGATAGAACAGTTTTGAAACTCACCTTTTGTAGAATCTGCAAGTGTTTATTTCGAGCACTTTGAGGCCTATGCTGGAAAAGGAAATGTCTTCAAATAACAACTACACAGAAGCATTCTCAGAACCTTCTTTGTGATGAGTGCATTCAACTCACAGACTTGAACCTTCCTTTTGAAACAGCAGTTTTGAAACACTCTTTTTGTAGAATCTACAAATGGATATTTGGAGCGCTTTGGGGCCTATGCTGGGAAATGAAATATCTTCACCTAAAAACTAGACAGAAGCATTCTCAGAAACTTCTGTGTGATGAGTGCATTCAACTCACAGAGTTGAACATTCCTTTTGATAGAGCAGTTTGGAAACACTAATTTTGTAAAATCTGCAAGTGTTTATTTGGAACGCTTTGAGGCCTATGCTGGAAAAGGAAATATCTTCACATAAAAACTAGACAGAAGCATTCTCAGAAACTTCTCTGTGATGAGTGCATTCTACTCACAGAGTTGAACCTTCTTTTTGATACAAGAGTTTTCAAACTCTCTTTTTGTAGAATCTGCAAATGCATATTTGGAGCTGTATGATTCCAACGCTGGGAAAGGAAACATCCTCACATAGAAACTAGACAGAAGCATTCTCAGAAACTTGTTTGTGACGAGTGCATTCAACTCACAGACTTGAGCCTTTCTTTTGAAAGAGCAGTTTTAGAACACTCTTTTTGTAGAATCTGCTAGTGTATATTTGGAGCGATGTGAGGCCTATGCTGGGAAATGAAATATCTTCACCTAAAAACAAGACAGAAGCATTCTCAGAAACTTCTGTGTGATGAGTGCATTCAACTCACAGACTTGAACGTTCCTTTTGATAGAACAGTTTTGAAACACTCCTTTTGTAGAATCTGCAAGTGTTTATTTGGAGCGCTTTGAGGCGTATGCTGGAAAAGGAAATGTCTTCAAATAACAACTACACAGAAGCATTCTCAGAAACTTCTTTGTGATGAGTGCATTCAACTCACAGACTTGAACCTTCCTTTTGAAAGAGCAGTTTGGAAACACTGTTTTGGTAGAATCTGCAAGTGGATATATGGAGCTCTTTGGGGCCTATGCTGGGAAATGAAATATCTGCACCTAAAAACTAGACAGAAGCATTCTCAGGAACTTCTGTGTGATGAGTGCATTCAACTCACAGACTTCAACGTTCCTTTTGACAGAACAGTTTTGAAACTCTCCTTTTGTAGACTCTGCAAGTGTTTATTTCGAGCGCTTTGAGGCCTACGCTGGAAAACGAAATGTCTTCAAATAACAACTACAAAGAAACATTCTCAGAACATTCTTTGTGATGAGTGCATTCAACTCACAGACTTGAACCTTCCTTTTGAAAGAGCAGTTTTGAAACACTCTTTTTGTAGAATCTGCAAGTGGATATTTGGAGCGCTTCGGGGCCTATGCTGGGAAATGAAATATCTTCACCTAAAAACTAGACAGAAGCATTCTCAGAAACTTCTGTGTGATGAGTGCATTCAACTCACAGAGTTGAACATTCCTTTTGATAGAGCAGTTTGGAAACACTAATTTTGTAAAATCTGCAAGTGTTTATTTGGAACGCTTTGAGGCCTATGCTGGAAAAGGAAATATCTTCACATAAAAACTAGACAGAAGCATTCTCAGAAACTTCTCTGTGATGAGTGCATTCTACTCACAGAGTTGAACCTTCTTTTTGATAGAAGAGTTTTCAAACTCTCTTTTTGTAGAATCTGCAAATGCATATTTGGAGCTGTATGATTCCAACGCTGGGAAAGGAAACATCCTCACATAGAAACCAGACAGAAGCATTCTCAGAAACTTGTTTGTGACGAGTGCATTCAACTCACAGACTTGAACCTTTCTTTTGAAAGAGCAGTTTTGGAACACTCTTTTTGTAGATTCTGCTAGTGTATATTTGGAGCGCTGTGAGGCCTATGTTGGGAAATGAAATATCTTCACCTAAAAACTAGACAGAAGCATTCTCAGAAACTTCTGTGTCATGAGTGCATTCAACTCACAGACTTGAACGTTCCTTTTGATAGAACAGTTTTGAAACACTCCTTTTATAGAATCTTTAACTGTTCATTTCGAGCGCTTTGAGGCGTATGCTGGAAAAAGATATGTCTTCAAATAACGACTACACAGAAGCATTCTCAGAAACTTCTTTGTGATGAGTGCATTCAACTCACAGACTTGAACCTTCCCTTTGAAAGAGCAGTTTTGAAACACTCTTTTTGTAGAATCTGCAAGTGGATATTTGGAGCGCTTTGGGGCCTAGGCTGGGAAATGAAATATCTTCACCTAAAAACTAGACAGAAGCATTCTCAGAAACTTCTGTGTGATGAGGGCATTCAACTCTCAGACTTCAACGTTCCTTTTGATAGAACAGTTTTGAAACTCACCTTTTGTAGAATCTGCAAGTGTTTATTTCGAGCGCTTTGAGGCCTATGCTGGAAAAGGAAATGTCTTCAAATAACAACTACACAGAAGCATTCTCAGAACCTTCTTTGTGATGAGTGCATTCAACTCACAGACTTGAACCTTCCTTTTGAAACAGCAGTTTTGAAACACTCTTTTTGTAGCATCTACAAATGGATATTTGGAGCGCTTTGGGGCCTATGCTGGGAAATGAAATATCTTCACCTAAAAACTAGACAGAAGCATTCTCAGAAACTTCTGTGTGATGAGTGCATTCAACTCACAGACTTGAACATTCCTTTTGATAGAGCAGTTTGGAAACACTAATTTTGTAAAATCTGCAAGTGTTTATTTGGAGCGCTTTGAGTCCTATGCTGGAAAAGGAAATATCTTCACATAAAAACTAGACAGAAGCATTCTCAGAAACTTCTCTGTCATGAGTGCATTCTACTCACAGAGTTGAACCTTCTTTTTGATACAAGAGTTTTCAAACACTCTTTTTGTAGAATCTGCAAGTGCATATTTGGAGCTGTTTGAGGCCAACGCTGGAAAAGGAAACATCCTCACATAGAAACTAGACAGAAGCATTCTCAGAAACTTGTTTGTGACGAGTGCATTCAACTCACAGACTTGAGCCTTTCTTTTGAAAGAGCAGTTTTGGAACACTCTTTTTGTAGAATCTGCTAGTGTATATTTGGAGCGCTGTGAGGCCTATGCTGGGAAATGAAATATCTTCACCTAAAAACAAGACAGAAGCATTCTCAGAAACTTCTGTGTGATGAGTGCATTCAACTCACAGACTTGAACGTTCCTTTTGATAGAACAGTTTTGAAACACTCCTTTTGTAGAATCTGCAAGTGTTTATTTGGAGCGCTTTGAGGCGTATGCTGGAAAAGGAAATGTCTTCAAATAACAACTACACAGAAGCATTCTCAGAAACTTCTTTGTGATGAGTGCATTCAACTCACAGACTTGAACCTTCCTTTTGAAAGAGCAGTTTTGAAACACTGTTTTGGTAGAATCTGCAAGTGGATATATGGGGCTCTTTGGGGCCTATGCTGGGAAATGAAATATCTGCACCTAAAAACTAGACAGAAGCATTCTCAGGAACTTCTGTGTGATGAGTGCATTCAACTCACAGACTTCAACGTTCCTTTTGATAGAACAGTTTTGAAACTCTCCTTTTGTAGACTCTGCAAGTGTTTATTTCGAGCGCTTTGAGGCCTACGCTGGAAAACGAAATGTCTTCAAATAACAACTACACAGAAACATTCTCAGAACATTCTTTGTGATGAGTGCATTCAACTAACAGACTTGAACCTTCCTTTTGAAAGAGCAGTTTTGAAACACTCTTTTTGTAGAATCTGCAAGTGGATATTTGGAGCGCTTCGGGGCCTATGCTGGGAAATGAAATATCTTCACCTAAAAACTAGACAGAAGCATTCTCAGAAACTTCTGTGTGATGAGTGCATTCAACTCACAGAGTTGAACATTCCTTTTGATAGAGCAGTTTGGAAACACTAATTTTGTAAAATCTGCAAGTGTTTATTTGGAACGCTTTGAGGCCTATGCTGGAAAAGGAAATATCTTCACATAAAAACTAGACAGAAGCATTCTCAGAAACTTCTCTGTGATGAGTGCATTCTACTCACAGAGTTGAACCTTCTTTTTGATAGAAGAGTTTTCAAACTCTCTTTTTGTAGAATCTGCAAATGCATATTTGGAGCTGTATGATTCCAACGCTGGGAAAGGAAACATCCTCACATAGAAACTAGACAGAAGCATTCTCAGAAACTTGTTTGTGACGAGTGCATTCAACTCACAGACTTGAACCTTTCTTTTGAAAGAGCAGTTTTGGAACACTCTTTTTGTAGATTCTGCTAGTGTATATTTGGAGCGCTGTGAGGCCTATGTTGGGAAATGAAATATCTTCACCTAAAAACTAGACAGAAGCATTCTCAGAAACTTCTGTGTGATGAGTGCATTCAACTCACAGACTTGAACGTTCCTTTTGATAGAACAGTTTTGAAACACTCCTTTTATAGAATCTTTAAGGGTTTATTTCGAGCGCTTTGAGGCGTATGCTGGAAAAAGATATGTCTTCAAATAACAACTACACAGAAGCATTCTCAGAAACTTCCTGGTGATGAGTGCATTCAACTCACAGACTTGAACCTTCCCTTTGAAAGAGCAGTTTTGAAACACTCTTTTTGTAGAATCTGCAAGTGGATATTTGGAGCGCTTTGGGGCCTAGGCTGGGAAATGAAATATCTTCACCTAAAAACTAGACAGAAGCATTCTCAGAAATTTCTGTGTGATGAGCGCATTCAACTCACAGACTTCAACGTTCCTTTTGATAGAACAGTTTTGAAACTCACCTTTTGTAGAATCTGCAAGTGTTTATTTCGAGCGCTTTGAGGCCTATGCTGGAAAAGGAAATGTCTTCAAATAACAACTACACAGAAGCATTCTCAGAACCTTCTTTGTGATGAGTGCATTCAACTCACAGACTTGAACCTTCCTTTTGAAACAGCAGTTTTGAAACACTCTTTTTGTAGAATCTACAAATGGATATTTGGAGCGCTTTGGGGCCTATGCTGGGAAATGAAATATCTTCACCTAAAAACTAGACAGAAGCATTCTCAGAACCTTCTGTGTGATGAGTGCATTCAACTCACAGACTTGAACATTCCTTTTGATAGAGCAGTTTGGAAACACTAATTTTGTAAAATCTGCAAGTGTTTACTTGGAGCGCTTTGAGGCCTATGCTGGAAAAGGAAATATCTTCACATAAAAACTAGACAGAAGCATTCTCAGAAACTTCTCTGTGATGAGTGCATTCTACTCACGGAGTTGAACCTTCTTTTTGATACAAGAGTTTTCAAACACTCTTTTTGTAGAATCTGCAAGTGCATATTTGGAGCTGTTTGAGGCCAACGCTGGAAAAGGAAACATCCTCACATAGAAACTAGACAGAAGCATTCTCAGAAACTTGTTTGTGACGAGTGCATTCAACTCACAGACTTGAGCCTTTCTTTTGAAAGAGCAGTTTTGGAACACTCTTTTTGTAGAATCTGCTAGTGTATATTTGGAGCGCTGTGAGGCCTATGCTGGGAAATGAAATATCTTCACCTAAAAACAAGACAGAAGCATTCTCAGAAACTTCTGTGTGATGAGTGCATTCAACTCACAGACTTGAACGTTCCTTTTGATAGAACAGTTTTGAAACACTCCTTTTGTAGAATCTGCAAGTGTTTATTTGGAGCGCTTTGAGGCGTATGCTGGAAAAGGAAATGTCTTCAAATAACAACTACACAGAAGCATTCTCAGAAACTTCTTTGTGATGAGTGCATTCAACTCACAGACTTGAACCTTCCTTTTGAAAGAGCAGTTTTGAAACACTGTTTTGGTAGAATCTGCAAGTGGATATATGGAGCTCTTTGGGGCCTATGCTGGGAAATGAAATATCTGCACCTAAAAACTAGACAGAAGCATTCTCAGGAACTTCTGTGTGATGAGTGCATTCAACTCACAGACTTCAACGTTCCTTTTGACAGAACAGTTTTGAAACTCTCCTTTTGTAGACTCTGCAAGTGTTTATTTCGAGCGCTTTGAGGCCTACGCTGGAAAACGAAATGTCTTCAAATAACAACTACACAGAAACATTCTCAGAACATTCTTTGTGATGAGTGCATTCAACTCACAGACTTGAACCTTCCTTTTGAAAGAGCAGTTTTGAAACACTCTTTTTGTAGAATCTGCAAGTGGATATTTGGAGCGCTTCGGGGCCTATGCTGGGAAATGAAATATCTTCACCTAAAAACTAGACAGAAGCATTCTCAGAAACTTCTGTGTGATGAGTGCATTCAACTCACAGAGTTGAACATTCCTTTTGATAGAGCAGTTTGGAAACACTAATTTTGTAAAATCTGCAAGTGTTTATTTGGAACGCTTTGAGGCCTATGCTGGAAAAGGAAATATCTTCACATAAAAACTAGACAGAAGCATTCTCAGAAACTTCTCTGTGATGAGTGCATTCTACTCACAGAGTTGAACCTTCTTTTTGATAGAAGAGTTTTCAAACTCTCTTTTTGTAGAATCTGCAAATGCATATTTGGAGCTGTATGATTCCAACGCTGGGAAAGGAAACATCCTCACATAGAAACTAGACAGAAGCATTCTCAGAAACTTGTTTGTGACGAGTGCATTCAACTCACAGACTTGAACCTTTCTTTTGAAAGAGCAGTTTTGGAACACTCTTTTTGTAGATTCTGCTAGTGTATATTTGGAGCGCTGTGAGGCCTATGTTGGGAAATGAAATATCTTCACCTAAAAACTAGACAGAAGCATTCTCAGAAACTTCTGTGTGATGAGTGCATTCAACTCACAGACTTGAACGTTCCTTTTGATAGAACAGTTTTGAAACACTCCTTTTATAGAATCTTTAAGGGTTCATTTCGAGCGCTTTGAGGCGTATGCTGGAAAAAGATATGTCTTCAAATAACAACTACACAGAAGCATTCTCAGAAACTTCTTTGTGATGAGTGCATTCAACTCACAGACTTGAACCTTCCCTTTGAAAGAGCAGTTTTGAAACACTCTTTTTGTAGAATCTGCAAGTGGATATTTGGAGCGCTTTGGGGCCTAGGCTGGGAAATGAAATATCTTCACCTAAAAACTAGACAGAAGCATTCTCAGAAACTTCTGTGTGATGAGTGCATTCAACCCTCAGACTTCAACGTTCCTTTTGATAGAACAGTTTTGAAACTCACCTTTTGTAGAATCTGCAAGTGTTTATTTCGAGCGCTTTGAGGCCTATGCTGGAAAAGGAAATGTCTTCAAATAACAACTACACAGAAGCATTCTCAGAACCTTCTTTGTGATGAGTGCATTCAACTCACAGACTTGAACCTTCCTTTTGAAACAGCAGTTTTGAAACACTCTTTTTGTAGCATCTACAAATGGATATTTGGAGCGCTTTGGGGCCTATGCTGGGAAATGAAATATCTTCAACTAAAAACTAGACAGAAGCATTCTCAGAAACTTCTGTGTGATGAGTGCATTCAACTCACAGACTTGAACATTCCTTTTGATAGAGCAGTTTGGAAACACTAATTTTGTAAAATCTGCAAGTGTTTATTTGGAGCGCTTTGAGGCCTATGCTGGAAAAGGAAATATCTTCACATAAAAACTAGACAGAAGCATTCTCAGAAACTTCTCTGTCATGAGTGCATTCTACTCACAGAGTTGAACCTTCTTTTTGATACAAGAGTTTTCAAACACTCTTTTTGTAGAATCTGCAAGTGCATATTTGGAGCTGTTTGAGGCCAACGCTGGAAAAGGAAACATCCTCACATAGAAACTAGACAGAAGCATTCTCAGAAACTTGTTTGTGACGAGTGCATTCAACTCAGAGACTTGAGCCTTTCTTTTGAAAGAGCAGTTTTGGAACACTCTTTTTGTAGAATCTGCTAGTGTATATTTGGAGCGCTGTGAGGCCTATGCTGGGAAATGAAATATCTTCACCTAAAAACAAGACAGAAGCATTCTCAGAAACTTCTGTGTGATGAGTGCATTCAACTCACAGACTTGAACGTTCCTTTTGATAGAACAGTTTTGAAACACTCCTTTTGTAGAATCTGCAAGTGTTTATTTGGAGCGCTTTGAGGCGTATGCTGGAAAAGGAAATGTCTTCAAATAACAACTACACAGAAGCATTCTCAGAAACTTCTTTGTGATGAGTGCATTCAACTCACAGACTTGAACCTTCCTTTTGAAAGAGCAGTTTTGAAACACTGTTTTGGTAGAATCTGCAAGTGGATATATGGAGCTCTTTGGGGCCTATGCTGGGAAATGAAATATCTGCACCTAAAAACTAGACAGAAGCATTCTCAGGAACTTCTGTGTGATGAGTGCATTCAACTCACAGACTTCAACGTTCCTTTTGACAGAACAGTTTTGAAACTCTCCTTTTGTAGACTCTGCAAGTGTTTATTTCGAGCGCTTTGAGGCCTACGCTGGAAAACGAAATGTCTTCAAATAACAACTACACAGAAACATTCTCAGAACATTCTTTGTGATGAGTGCATTCAACTCACAGACTTGAACCTTCCTTTTGAAAGAGCAGTTTTGAAACACTCTTTTTGTAGAATCTGCAAGTGGATATTTGGAGCGCTTCGGGGCCTATGCTGGGAAATGAAATATCTTCACCTAAAAACTAGACAGAAGCATTCTCAGAAACTTCTGTGTGATGAGTGCATTCAACTCACAGAGTTGAACATTCCTTTTGATAGAGCAGTTTGGAAACACTAATTTTGTAAAATCTGCAAGTGTTTATTTGGAACGCTTTGAGGCCTATGCTGGAAAAGGAAATATCTTCACATAAAAACTAGACAGAAGCATTCTCAGAAACTTCTCTGTGATGAGTGCATTCTACTCACAGAGTTGAACCTTCTTTTTGATAGAAGAGTTTTCAAACTCTCTTTTTGTAGAATCTGCAAATGCATATTTGGAGCTGTATGATTCCAACGCTGGGAAAGGAAACATCCTCACATAGAAACTAGACAGAAGCATTCTCAGAAACTTGTTTGTGACGAGTGCATTCAACTCACAGACTTGAACCTTTCTTTTGAAAGAGCAGTTTTGGAACACTCTTTTTGTAGATTCTGCTAGTGTATATTTGGAGCGCTGTGAGGCCTATGTTGGGAAATGAAATATCTTCACCTAAAAACTAGACAGAAGCATTCTCAGAAACTTCTGTGTGATGAGTGCATTCAACTCACAGACTTGAACGTTCCTTTTGATAGAACAGTTTTGAAACACTCCTTTTATAGAATCTTTAAGGGTTCATTTCGAGCGCTTTGAGGCGTATGCTGGAAAAAGATATGTCTTCAAATAACAACTACACAGAAGCATTCTCAGAAACTTCTTTGTGATGAGTGCATTCAACTCACAGACTTGAACCTTCCCTTTGAAAGAGCAGTTTTGAAACACTCTTTTTGTAGAATCTGCAAGTGGATATTTGGAGCGCTTTGGGGCCTAGGCTGGGAAATGAAATATCTTCACCTAAAAACTAGACAGAAGCATTCTCAGAAACTTCTGTGTGATGAGCGCATTCAACTCACAGACTTCAACGTTCCTTTTGATAGAACAGTTTTGAAACTCACCTTTTGTAGAATCTGCAAGTGTTTATTTCGAGCGCTTTGAGGCCTATGCTGGAAAAGGAAATGTCTTCAAATAACAACTACACAGAAGCATTCTCAGAACCTTCTTTGTGATGAGTGCATTCAACTCACAGACTTGAACCTTCCTTTTGAAACAGCAGTTTTGAAACACTCTTTTTGTAGAATCTACAAATGGATATTTGGAGCGCTTTGGGGCCTATGCTGGGAAATGAAATATCTTCACCTAAAAACTAGACAGAAGCATTCTCAGAAACTTCTGTGTGATGAGTGCATTCAACTCACAGACTTGAACATTCCTTTTGATAGAGCAGTTTGGAAACACTAATTTTGTAAAATCTGCAAGTGTTTACTTGGAGCGCTTTGAGGCCTATGCTGGAAAAGGAAATATCTTCACATAAAAACTAGACAGAAGCATTCTCAGAAACTTCTCTGTGATGAGTGCATTCTACTCACGGAGTTGAACCTTCTTTTTGATACAAGAGTTTTCAAACACTCTTTTTGTAGAATCTGCAAGTGCATATTTGGAGCTGTTTGAGGCCAACGCTGGAAAAGGAAACATCCTCACATAGAAACTAGACAGAAGCATTCTCAGAAACTTGTTTGTGACGAGTGCATTCAACTCACAGACTTGAGCCTTTCTTTTGAAAGAGCAGTTTTGGAACACTCTTTTTGTAGAATCTGCTAGTGTATATTTGGAGCGCTGTGAGGCCTATGCTGGGAAATGAAATATCTTCACCTAAAAACAAGACAGAAGCATTCTCAGAAACTTCTGTGTGATGAGTGCATTCAACTCACAGACTTGAACGTTCCTTTTGATAGAACAGTTTTGAAACACTCCTTTTGTAGAATCTGCAAGTGTTTATTTGGAGCGCTTTGAGGCGTATGCTGGAAAAGGAAATGTCTTCAAATAACAACTACACAGAAGCATTCTCAGAAACTTCTTTGTGATGAGTGCATTCAACTCACAGACTTGAACCTTCCTTTTGAAAGAGCAGTTTTGAAACACTGTTTTGGTAGAATCTGCAAGTGGATATATGGAGCTCTTTGGGGCCTATGCTGGGAAATGAAATATCTGCACCTAAAAACTAGACAGAAGCATTCTCAGGAACTTCTGTGTGATGAGTGCATTCAACTCACAGACTTCAACGTTCCTTTTGACAGAACAGTTTTGAAACTCTCCTTTTGTAGACTCTGCAAGTGTTTATTTCGAGCGCTTTGAGGCCTACGCTGCAAAACGAAATGTCTTCAAATAACAACTACACAGAAACATTCTCAGAACATTCTTTGTGATGAGTGCATTCAACTCACAGACTTGAACCTTCCTTTTGAAAGAGCAGTTTTGAAACACTCTTTTTGTAGAATCTGCAAGTGGATATTTGGAGCGCTTCGGGGCCTATGCTGGGAAATGAAATATCTTCACCTAAAAACTAGACAGAAGCATTCTCAGAAACTTCTGTGTGATGAGTGCATTCAACTCACAGAGTTGAACATTCCTTTTGATAGAGCAGTTTGGAAACACTAATTTTGTAAAATCTGCAAGTGTTTATTTGGAACGCTTTGAGGCCTATGCTGGAAAAGGAAATATCTTCACATAAAAACTAGACAGAAGCATTCTCAGAAACTTCTCTGTGATGAGTGCATTCTACTCACAGAGTTGAACCTTCTTTTTGATAGAAGAGTTTTCAAACTCTCTTTTTGTAGAATCTGCAAATGCATATTTGGAGCTGTATGATTCCAACGCTGGGAAAGGAAACATCCTCACATAGAAACTAGACAGAAGCATTCTCAGAAACTTGTTTGTGACGAGTGCATTCAACTCACAGACTTGAACCTTTCTTTTGAAAGAGCAGTTTTGGAACACTCTTTTTGTAGATTCTGCTAGTGTATATTTGGAGCGCTGTGAGGCCTATGTTGGGAAATGAAATATCTTCACCTAAAAACTAGACAGAAGCATTCTCAGAAACTTCTGTGTGATGAGTGCATTCAACTCACAGACTTGAACGTTCCTTTTGATAGAACAGTTTTGAAACACTCCTTTTATAGAATCTTTAAGGGTTCATTTCGAGCGCTTTGAGGCGTATGCTGGAAAAAGATATGTCTTCAAATAACAACTACACAGAAGCATTCTCAGAAACTTCTTTGTGATGAGTGCATTCAACTCACAGACTTGAACCTTCCCTTTGAAAGAGCAGTTTTGAAACACTCTTTTTGTAGAATCTGCAAGTGGATATTTGGAGCGCTTTGGGGCCTAGGCTGGGAAATGAAATATCTTCACCTAAAAACTAGACAGAAGCATTCTCAGAAACTTCTGTGTGATGAGTGCATTCAACTCTCAGACTTCAACGTTCCTTTTGATAGAACAGTTTTGAAACTCACCTTTTGTAGAATCTGCAAGTGTTTATTTCGAGCGCTTTGAGGCCTATGCTGGAAAAGGAAATGTCTTCAAATAACAACTACACAGAAGCATTCTCAGAACCTTCTTTGTGATGAGTGCATTCAACTCACAGACTTGAACCTTCCTTTTGAAACAGCAGTTTTGAAACACTCTTTTTGTAGCATCTACAAATGGATATTTGGAGCGCTTTGGGGCCTATGCTGGGAAATGAAATATCTTCACCTAAAAACTAGACAGAAGCATTCTCAGAAACTTCTGTGTGATGAGTGCATTCAACTCACAGACTTGAACATTCCTTTTGATAGAGCAGTTTGGAAACACTAATTTTGTAAAATCTGCAAGTGTTTATTTGGAGCGCTTTGAGGCCTATGCTGGAAAAGGAAATATCTTCACATAAAAACTAGACAGAAGCATTCTCAGAAACTTCTCTGTCATGAGTGCATTCTACTCACAGAGTTGAACCTTCTTTTTGATACAAGAGTTTTCAAACACTCTTTTTGTAGAATCTGCAAGTGCATATTTGGAGCTGTTTGAGGCCAACGCTGGAAAAGGAAACATCCTCACATAGAAACTAGACAGAAGCATTCTCAGAAACTTGTTTGTGACGAGTGCATTCAACTCACAGACTTGAGCCTTTCTTTTGAAAGAGCAGTTTTGGAACACTCTTTTTGTAGAATCTGCTAGTGTATATTTGGAGCGCTGTGAGGCCTATGCTGGGAAATGAAATATCTTCACCTAAAAACAAGACAGAAGCATTCTCAGAAACTTCTGTGTGATGAGTGCATTCAACTCACAGACTTGAACGTTCCTTTTGATAGAACAGTTTTGAAACACTCCTTTTGTAGAATCTGCAAGTGTTTATTTGGAGCGCTTTGAGGCGTATGCTGGAAAAGGAAATGTCTTCAAATAACAACTACACAGAAGCATTCTCAGAAACTTCTTTGTGATGAGTGCATTCAACTCACAGACTTGAACCTTCCTTTTGAAAGAGCAGTTTTGAAACACTGTTTTGGTAGAATCTGCAAGTGGATATATGGAGCTCTTTGGGGCCTATGCTGGGAAATGAAATATCTGCACCTAAAAACTAGACAGAAGCATTCTCAGGAACTTCTGTGTGATGAGTGCATTCAACTCACAGACTTCAACGTTCCTTTTGACAGAACAGTTTTGAAACTCTCCTTTTGTAGACTCTGCAAGTGTTTATTTCGAGCGCTTTGAGGCCTACGCTGCAAAACGAAATGTCTTCAAATAACAACTACACAGAAACATTCTCAGAACATTCTTTGTGATGAGTGCATTCAACTCACAGACTTGAACCTTCCTTTTGAAAGAGCAGTTTTGAAACACTCTTTTTGTAGAATCTGCAAGTGGATATTTGGAGCGCTTCGGGGCCTATGCTGGGAAATGAAATATCTTCACCTAAAAACTAGACAGAAGCATTCTCAGAAACTTCTGTGTGATGAGTGCATTCAACTCACAGAGTTGAACATTCCTTTTGATAGAGCAGTTTGGAAACACTAATTTTGTAAAATCTGCAAGTGTTTATTTGGAACGCTTTGAGGCCTATGCTGGAAAAGGAAATATCTTCACATAAAAACTAGACAGAAGCATTCTCAGAAACTTCTCTGTGATGAGTGCATTCTACTCACAGAGTTGAACCTTCTTTTTGATAGAAGAGTTTTCAAACTCTCTTTTTGTAGAATCTGCAAATGCATATTTGGAGCTGTATGATTCCAACGCTGGGAAAGGAAACATCCTCACATAGAAACTAGACAGAAGCATTCTCAGAAACTTGTTAGTGACGAGTGCATTCAACTCACAGACTTGAACCTTTCTTTTGAAAGAGCAGTTTTGGAACACTCTTTTTGTAGATTCTGCTAGTGTATATTTGGAGCGCTGTGAGGCCTATGTTGGGAAATGAAATATCTTCACCTAAAAACTAGACAGAAGCATTCTCAGAAACTTCTGTGTGATGAGTGCATTCAACTCACAGAATTGAACGTTCCTTTTGATAGAACAGTTTTGAAACACTCCTTTTATAGAATCTTTAAGGGTTTATTTCGAGCGCTTTGAGGCGTATGCTGGAAAAAGATATGTCTTCAAATAACAACTACACAGAAGCATTCTCAGAAACTTCTTTGTGATGAGTGCATTCAACTCACAGACTTGAACCTTCCCTTTGAAAGAGCAGTTTTGAAACACTCTTTTTGTAGAATCTGCAAGTGGATATTTGGAGCGCTTTGGGGCCTAGGCTGGGAAATGAAATATCTTCACCTAAAAACTAGACAGAAGCATTCTCAGAAACTTCTGTGTGATGAGCGCATTCAACTCACAGACTTCAACGTTCCTTTTGATAGAACAGTTTTGAAACTCACCTTTTGTAGAATCTGCAAGTGTTTATTTCGAGCGCTTTGAGGCCTATGCTGGAAAAGGAAATGTCTTCAAATAACAACTACACAGAAGCATTCTCAGAACCTTCTTTGTGATGAGTGCATTCAACTCACAGACTTGAACCTTCCTTTTGAAACAGCAGTTTTGAAACACTCTTTTTGTAGAATCTACAAAAGGATATTTGGAGCGCTTTGGGGCCTATGCTGGGAAATGAAATATCTTCACCTAAAAACTAGACAGAAGCATTCTCAGAAACTTCTGTGTGATGAGTGCATTCAACTCACAGACTTGAACATTCCTTTTGATAGAGCAGTTTGGAAACACTAATTTTGTAAAATCTGCAAGTGTTTACTTGGAGCGCTTTGAGGCCTATGCTGGAAAAGGAAATATCTTCACATAAAAACTAAACAGAAGCATTCTCAGAAACTTCTCTGTGATGAGTGCATTCTACTCACGGAGTTGAACCTTCTTTTTGATACAAGAGTTTTCAAACACTCTTTTTGTAGAATCTGCAAGTGCATATTTGGAGCTGTTTGAGGCCAACGCTGGAAAAGGAAACATCCTCACATAGAAACTAGACAGAAGCATTCTCAGAAACTTGTTTGTGACGAGTGCATTCAACTCACAGACTTGAGCCTTTCTTTTGAAAGAGCAGTTTTGGAACACTCTTTTTGTAGAATCTGCTAGTGTATATTTGGAGCGCTGTGAGGCCTATGCTGGGAAATGAAATATCTTCACCTAAAAACAAGACAGAAGCATTCTCAGAAACTTCTGTGTGATGAGTGCATTCAACTCACAGACTTGAACGTTCCTTTTGATAGAACAGTTTTGAAACACTCCTTTTGTAGAATCTGCAAGTGTTTATTTGGAGCGCTTTGAGGCGTATGCTGGAAAAGGAAATGTCTTCAAATAACAACTACACAGAAGCATTCTCAGAAACTTCTTTGTGATGAGTGCATTCAACTCACAGACTTGAACCTTCCTTTTGAAAGAGCAGTTTTGAAACACTGTTTTGATAGAATCTGCAAGTGGATATATGGAGCTCTTTGGGGCCTATGCTGGGAAATGAAATATCTGCACCTAAAAACTAGACAGAAGCATTCTCAGGAACTTCTGTGTGATGAGTGCATTCAACTCACAGACTTCAACGTTCCTTTTGATAGAACAGTTTTGAAACTCTCCTTTTGTAGACTCTGCAAGTGTTTATTTCGAGCGCTTTGAGGCCTACGCTGGAAAACGAAATGTCTTCAAATAACAACTACACAGAAACATTCTCAGAACATTCTTTGTGATGAGTGCATTCAACTCACAGACTTGAACCTTCCTTTTGAAAGAGCAGTTTTGAAACACTCTTTTTGTAGAATCTGCAAGTGGATATTTGGAGCGCTTCGGGGCCTATGCTGGGAAATGAAATATCTTCACCTAAAAACTAGACAGAAGCATTCCCAGAAACTTCTGTGTGATGAGTGCATTCAACTCACAGAGTTGAACATTCCTTTTGATAGAGCAGTTTGGAAACACTAATTTTGTAAAATCTGCAAGTGTTTATTTGGAACGCTTTGAGGCCTATGCTGGAAAAGGAAATATCTTCACATAAAAACTAGACAGAAGCATTCTCAGAAACTTCTCTGTGATGAGTGCATTCTACTCACAGAGTTGAACCTTCTTTTTGATAGAAGAGTTTTCAAACTCTCTTTTTGTAGAATCTGCAAATGCATATTTGGAGCTGTATGATTCCAACGCTGGGAAAGGAAACATCCTCACATAGAAACTAGACAGAAGCATTCTCAGAAACTTGTTTGTGACGAGTGCATTCAACTCACAGACTTGAGCCTTTCTTTTGAAAGAGCAGTTTTGGAACACTCTTTTTGTAGAATCTGCTAGTGTATATTTGGAGCGCTGTGAGGCCTATGCTGGGAAATGAAATATCTTCACCTAAAAACAAGACAGAAGCATTCTCAGAAACTTCTGTGTGATGAGTGCATTCAACTCACAGACTTGAACGTTCCTTTTGATAGAACAGTTTTGAAACACTCCTTTTGTAGAATCTGCAAGTGTTTATTTGGAGCGCTTTGAGGCGTATGCTGGAAAAGGAAATGTCTTCAAATAACAACTACACAGAAGCATTCTCAGAAACTTCTTTGTGATGAGTGCATTCAACTCACAGACTTGAACCTTCCTTTTGAAAGAGCAGTTTTGAAACACTGTTTTGGTAGAATCTGCAAGTGGATATATGGAGCTCTTTGGGGCCTATGCTGGGAAATGAAATATCTGCACCTAAAAACTAGACAGAAGCATTCTCAGGAACTTCTGTGTGATGAGTGCATTCAACTCACAGACTTCAACGTTCCTTTTGACAGAACAGTTTTGAAACTCTCCTTTTGTAGACTCTGCAAGTGTTTATTTCGAGCGCTTTGAGGCCTACGCTGCAAAACGAAATGTCTTCAAATAACAACTACACAGAAACATTCTCAGAACATTCTTTGTGATGAGTGCATTCAACTCACAGACTTGAACCTTCCTTTTGAAAGAGCAGTTTTGAAACACTCTTTTTGTAGAATCTGCAAGTGGATATTTGGAGCGCTTCGGGGCCTATGCTGGGAAATGAAATATCTTCACCTAAAAACTAGACAGAAGCATTCTCAGAAACTTCTGTGTGATGAGTGCATTCAACTCACAGAGTTGAACATTCCTTTTGATAGAGCAGTTTGGAAACACTAATTTTGTAAAATCTGCAAGTGTTTATTTGGAACGCTTTGAGGCCTATGCTGGAAAAGGAAATATCTTCACATAAAAACTAGACAGAAGCATTCTCAGAAACTTCTCTGTGATGAGTGCATTCTACTCACAGAGTTGAACCTTCTTTTTGATAGAAGAGTTTTCAAACTCTCTTTTTGTAGAATCTGCAAATGCATATTTGGAGCTGTATGATTCCAACGCTGGGAAAGGAAACATCCTCACATAGAAACTAGACAGAAGCATTCTCAGAAACTTGTTTGTGACGAGTGCATTCAACTCACAGACTTGAACCTTTCTTTTGAAAGAGCAGTTTTGGAACACTCTTTTTGTAGATTCTGCTAGTGTATATTTGGAGCGCTGTGAGGCCTATGTTGGGAAATGAAATATCTTCACCTAAAAACTAGACAGAAGCATTCTCAGAAACTTCTGTGTGATGAGTGCATTCAACTCACAGACTTGAACGTTCCTTTTGATAGAACAGTTTTGAAACACTCCTTTTATAGAATCTTTAAGGGTTCATTTCGAGCGCTTTGAGGCGTATGCTGGAAAAAGATATGTCTTCAAATAACAACTACACAGAAGCATTCTCAGAAACTTCTTTGTGATGAGTGCATTCAACTCACAGACTTGAACCTTCCCTTTGAAAGAGCAGTTTTGAAACACTCTTTTTGTAGAATCTGCAAGTGGATATTTGGAGCGCTTTGGGGCCTAGGCTGGGAAATGAAATATCTTCACCTAAAAACTAGACAGAAGCATTCTCAGAAACTTCTGTGTGATGAGTGCATTCAACTCTCAGACTTCAACGTTCCTTTTGATAGAACAGTTTTGAAACTCACCTTTTGTAGAATCTGCAAGTGTTTATTTCGAGCGCTTTGAGGCCTATGCTGGAAAAGGAAATGTCTTCAAATAACAACTACACAGAAGCATTCTCAGAACCTTCTTTGTGATGAGTGCATTCAACTCACAGACTTGAACCTTCCTTTTGAAACAGCAGTTTTGAAACACTCTTTTTGTAGCATCTACAAATGGATATTTGGAGCGCTTTGGGGCCTATGCTGGGAAATGAAATATCTTCACCTAAAAACTAGACAGAAGCATTCTCAGAAACTTCTGTGTGATGAGTGCATTCAACTCACAGACTTGAACATTCCTTTTGATAGAGCAGTTTGGAAACACTAATTTTGTAAAATCTGCAAGTGTTTATTTGGAGCGCTTTGAGGCCTATGCTGGAAAAGGAAATATCTTCACATAAAAACTAGACAGAAGCATTCTCAGAAACTTCTCTGTCATGAGTGCATTCTACTCACAGAGTTGAACCTTCTTTTTGATACAAGAGTTTTCAAACACTCTTTTTGTAGAATCTGCAAGTGCATATTTGGAGCTGTTTGAGGCCAACGCTGGAAAAGGAAACATCCTCACATAGAAACTAGACAGAAGCATTCTCAGAAACTTGTTTGTGACGAGTGCATTCAACTCACAGACTTGAGCCTTTCTTTTGAAAGAGCAGTTTTGGAACACTCTTTTTGTAGAATCTGCTAGTGTATATTTGGAGCGCTGTGAGGCCTATGCTGGGAAATGAAATATCTTCACCTAAAAACAAGACAGAAGCATTCTCAGAAACTTCTGTGTGATGAGTGCATTCAACTCACAGACTTGAACGTTCCTTTTGATAGAACAGTTTTGAAACACTCCTTTTGTAGAATCTGCAAGTGTTTATTTGGAGCGCTTTGAGGCGTATGCTGGAAAAGGAAATGTCTTCAAATAACAACTACACAGAAGCATTCTCAGAAACTTCTTTGTGATGAGTGCATTCAACTCACAGACTTGAACCTTCCTTTTGAAAGAGCAGTTTTGAAACACTGTTTTGGTAGAATCTGCAAGTGGATATATGGAGCTCTTTGGGGCCTATGCTGGGAAATGAAATATCTGCACCTAAAAACTAGACAGAAGCATTCTCAGGAACTTCTGTGTGATGAGTGCATTCAACTCACAGACTTCAACGTTCCTTTTGACAGAACAGTTTTGAAACTCTCCTTTTGTAGACTCTGCAAGTGTTTATTTCGAGCGCTTTGAGGCCTACGCTGCAAAACGAAATGTCTTCAAATAACAACTACACAGAAACATTCTCAGAACATTCTTTGTGATGAGTGCATTCAACTCACAGACTTGAACCTTCCTTTTGAAAGAGCAGTTTTGAAACACTCTTTTTGTAGAATCTGCAAGTGGATATTTGGAGCGCTTCGGGGCCTATGCTGGGAAATGAAATATCTTCACCTAAAAACTAGACAGAAGCATTCTCAGAAACTTCTGTGTGATGAGTGCATTCAACTCACAGAGTTGAACATTCCTTTTGATAGAGCAGTTTGGAAACACTAATTTTGTAAAATCTGCAAGTGTTTATTTGGAACGCTTTGAGGCCTATGCTGGAAAAGGAAATATCTTCACATAAAAACTAGACAGAAGCATTCTCAGAAACTTCTCTGTGATGAGTGCATTCTACTCACAGAGTTGAACCTTCTTTTTGATAGAAGAGTTTTCAAACTCTCTTTTTGTAGAATCTGCAAATGCATATTTGGAGCTGTATGATTCCAACGCTGGGAAAGGAAACATCCTCACATAGAAACTAGACAGAAGCATTCTCAGAAACTTGTTAGTGACGAGTGCATTCAACTCACAGACTTGAACCTTTCTTTTGAAAGAGCAGTTTTGGAACACTCTTTTTGTAGATTCTGCTAGTGTATATTTGGAGCGCTGTGAGGCCTATGTTGGGAAATGAAATATCTTCACCTAAAAACTAGACAGAAGCATTCTCAGAAACTTCTGTGTGATGAGTGCATTCAACTCACAGAATTGAACGTTCCTTTTGATAGAACAGTTTTGAAACACTCCTTTTATAGAATCTTTAAGGGTTTATTTCGAGCGCTTTGAGGCGTATGCTGGAAAAAGATATGTCTTCAAATAACAACTACACAGAAGCATTCTCAGAAACTTCTTTGTGATGAGTGCATTCAACTCACAGACTTGAACCTTCCCTTTGAAAGAGCAGTTTTGAAACACTCTTTTTGTAGAATCTGCAAGTGGATATTTGGAGCGCTTTGGGGCCTAGGCTGGGAAATGAAATATCTTCACCTAAAAACTAGACAGAAGCATTCTCAGAAACTTCTGTGTGATGAGCGCATTCAACTCACAGACTTCAACGTTCCTTTTGATAGAACAGTTTTGAAACTCACCTTTTGTAGAATCTGCAAGTGTTTATTTCGAGCGCTTTGAGGCCTATGCTGGAAAAGGAAATGTCTTCAAATAACAACTACACAGAAGCATTCTCAGAACCTTGTTTGTGATGAGTGCATTCAACTCACAGACTTGAACCTTCCTTTTGAAACAGCAGTTTTGAAACACTCTTTTTGTAGAATCTACAAAAGGATATTTGGAGCGCTTTGGGGCCTATGCTGGGAAATGAAATATCTTCACCTAAAAACTAGACAGAAGCATTCTCAGAAACTTCTGTGTGATGAGTGCATTCAACTCACAGACTTGAACATTCCTTTTGATAGAGCAGTTTGGAAACACTAATTTTGTAAAATCTGCAAGTGTTTACTTGGAGCGCTTTGAGGCCTATGCTGGAAAAGGAAATATCTTCACATAAAAACTAAACAGAAGCATTCTCAGAAACTTCTCTGTGATGAGTGCATTCTACTCACGGAGTTGAACCTTCTTTTTGATACAAGAGTTTTCAAACACTCTTTTTGTAGAATCTGCAAGTGCATATTTGGAGCTGTTTGAGGCCAACGCTGGAAAAGGAAACATCCTCACATAGAAACTAGACAGAAGCATTCTCAGAAACTTGTTTGTGACGAGTGCATTCAACTCACAGACTTGAGCCTTTCTTTTGAAAGAGCAGTTTTGGAACACTCTTTTTGTAGAATCTGCTAGTGTATATTTGGAGCGCTGTGAGGCCTATGCTGGGAAATGAAATATCTTCACCTAAAAACAAGACAGAAGCATTCTCAGAAACTTCTGTGTGATGAGTGCATTCAACTCACAGACTTGAACGTTCCTTTTGATAGAACAGTTTTGAAACACTCCTTTTGTAGAATCTGCAAGTGTTTATTTGGAGCGCTTTGAGGCGTATGCTGGAAAAGGAAATGTCTTCAAATAACAACTACACAGAAGCATTCTCAGAAACTTCTTTGTGATGAGTGCATTCAACTCACAGACTTGAACCTTCCTTTTGAAAGAGCAGTTTTGAAACACTGTTTTGATAGAATCTGCAAGTGGATATATGGAGCTCTTTGGGGCCTATGCTGGGAAATGAAATATCTGCACCTAAAAACTAGACAGAAGCATTCTCAGGAACTTCTGTGTGATGAGTGCATTCAACTCACAGACTTCAACGTTCCTTTTGATAGAACAGTTTTGAAACTCTCCTTTTGTAGACTCTGCAAGTGTTTATTTCGAGCGCTTTGAGGCCTACGCTGGAAAACGAAATGTCTTCAAATAACAACTACACAGAAACATTCTCAGAACATTCTTTGTGATGAGTGCATTCAACTCACAGACTTGAACCTTCCTTTTGAAAGAGCAGTTTTGAAACACTCTTTTTGTAGAATCTGCAAGTGGATATTTGGAGCGCTTCGGGGCCTATGCTGGGAAATGAAATATCTTCACCTAAAAACTAGACAGAAGCATTCCCAGAAACTTCTGTGTGATGAGTGCATTCAACTCACAGAGTTGAACATTCCTTTTGATAGAGCAGTTTGGAAACACTAATTTTGTAAAATCTGCAAGTGTTTATTTGGAACGCTTTGAGGCCTATGCTGGAAAAGGAAATATCTTCACATAAAAACTAGACAGAAGCATTCTCAGAAACTTCTCTGTGATGAGTGCATTCTACTCACAGAGTTGAACCTTCTTTTTGATAGAAGAGTTTTCAAACTCTCTTTTTGTAGAATCTGCAAATGCATATTTGGAGCTGTATGATTCCAACGCTGGGAAAGGAAACATCCTCACATAGAAACTAGACAGAAGCATTCTCAGAAACTTGTTTGTGACGAGTGCATTCAACTCACAGACTTGAGCCTTTCTTTTGAAAGAGCAGTTTTGGAACACTCTTTTTGTAGATTCTGCTAGTGTATATTTGGAGCGCTGTGAGGCCTATGTTGGGAAATGAAATATCTTCACCTAAAAACTAGACAGAAGCATTCTCAGAAACTTCTGTGTGATGAGTGCATTCAACTCACAGACTTGAACGTTCCTTTTGATAGAACAGTTTTGAAACACTCCTTTTATAGAATCTTTAAGGGTTTATTTCGAGCGCTTTGAGGCGTATGCTGGAAAAAGATATGTCTTCAAATAACAACTACACAGAAGCATTCTCAGAAACTTCTTTGTGATGAGTGCATTCAACTCACAGACTTGAACCTTCCCTTTGAAAGAGCAGTTTTGAAACACTCTTTTTGTAGAATCTGCAAGTGGATATTTGGAGCGCTTTGGGGCCTAGGCTGGGAAATGAAATATCTTCACCTAAAAACTAGACAGAAGCATTCTCAGAAACTTCTGTGTGATGAGCGCATTCAACTCACAGACTTCAACGTTCCTTTTGATAGAACAGTTTTGAAACTCACCTTTTGTAGAATCTGCAAGTGTTTATTTCGAGCGCTTTGAGGCCTATGCTGGAAAAGGAAATGTCTTCAAATAACAACTACACAGAAGCATTCTCAGAACCTTCTTTGTGATGAGTGCATTCAACTCACAGACTTGAACCTTCCTTTTGAAACAGCAGTTTTGAAACACTCTTTTTGTAGAATCTACAAATGGATATTTGGAGCGCTTTGGGGCCTATGCTGGGAAATGAAATATCTTCACCTAAAAACTAGACAGAAGCATTCTCAGAAACTTCTGTGTGATGAGTGCATTCAACTCACAGACTTGAACATTCCTTTTGATAGAGCAGTTTGGAAACACTAATTTTGTAAAATCTGCAAGTGTTTACTTGGAGCGCTTTGAGGCCTATGCTGGAAAAGGAAATATCTTCACATAAAAACTAGACAGAAGCATTCTCAGAAACTTCTCTGTGATGAGTGCATTCTACTCACGGAGTTGAACCTTCTTTTTGATACAAGAGTTTTCAAACACTCTTTTTGTAGAATCTGCAAGTGCATATTTGGAGCTGTTTGAGGCCAACGCTGGAAAAGGAAACATCCTCACATAGAAACTAGACAGAAGCATTCTCAGAAACTTGTTTGTGACGAGTGCATTCAACTCACAGACTTGAGCCTTTCTTTTGAAAGAGCAGTTTTGGAACACTCTTTTTGTAGAATCTGCTAGTGTATATTTGGAGCGCTGTGAGGCCTATGCTGGGAAATGAAATATCTTCACCTAAAAACAAGACAGAAGCATTCTCAGAAACTTCTGTGTGATGAGTGCATTCAACTCACAGACTTGAACGTTCCTTTTGATAGAACAGTTTTGAAACACTCCTTTTGTAGAATCTGCAAGTGTTTATTTGGAGCGCTTTGAGGCGTATGCTGGAAAAGGAAATGTCTTCAAATAACAACTACACAGAAGCATTCTCAGAAACTTCTTTGTGATGAGTGCATTCAACTCACAGACTTGAACCTTCCTTTTGAAAGAGCAGTTTTGAAACACTGTTTTGATAGAATCTGCAAGTGGATATATGGAGCTCTTTGGGGCCTATGCTGGGAAATGAAATATCTGCACCTAAAAACTAGACAGAAGCATTCTCAGGAACTTCTGTGTGATGAGTGCATTCAACTCACAGACTTCAACGTTCCTTTTGATAGAACAGTTTTGAAACTCTCCTTTTGTAGACTCTGCAAGTGTTTATTTCGAGCGCTTTGAGGCCTACGCTGGAAAACGAAATGTCTTCAAATAACAACTACACAGAAACATTCTCAGAACATTCTTTGTGATGAGTGCATTCAACTCACAGACTTGAACCTTCCTTTTGAAAGAGCAGTTTTGAAACACTCTTTTTGTAGAATCTGCAAGTGGATATTTGGAGCGCTTCGGGGCCTATGCTGGGAAATGAAATATCTTCACCTAAAAACTAGACAGAAGCATTCCCAGAAACTTCTGTGTGATGAGTGCATTCAACTCACAGAGTTGAACATTCCTTTTGATAGAGCAGTTTGGAAACACTAATTTTGTAAAATCTGCAAGTGTTTATTTGGAACGCTTTGAGGCCTATGCTGGAAAAGGAAATATCTTCACATAAAAACTAGACAGAAGCATTCTCAGAAACTTCTCTGTGATGAGTGCATTCTACTCACAGAGTTGAACCTTCTTTTTGATAGAAGAGTTTTCAAACTCTCTTTTTGTAGAATCTGCAAATGCATATTTGGAGCTGTATGATTCCAACGCTGGGAAAGGAAACATCCTCACATAGAAACTAGACAGAAGCATTCTCAGAAACTTGTTTGTGACGAGTGCATTCAACTCACAGACTTGAGCCTTTCTTTTGAAAGAGCAGTTTTGGAACACTCTTTTTGTAGATTCTGCTAGTGTATATTTGGAGCGCTGTGAGGCCTATGTTGGGAAATGAAATATCTTCACCTAAAAACTAGACAGAAGCATTCTCAGAAACTTCTGTGTGATGAGTGCATTCAACTCACAGACTTGAACGTTCCTTTTGATAGAACAGTTTTGAAACACTCCTTTTATAGAATCTTTAAGGGTTTATTTCGAGCGCTTTGAGGCGTATGCTGGAAAAAGATATGTCTTCAAATAACAACTACACAGAAGCATTCTCAGAAACTTCTTTGTGATGAGTGCATTCAACTCACAGACTTGAACCTTCCCTTTGAAAGAGCAGTTTTGAAACACTCTTTTTGTAGAATCTGCAAGTGGATATTTGGAGCGCTTTGGGGCCTAGGCTGGGAAATGAAATATCTTCACCTAAAAACTAGACAGAAGCATTCTCAGAAACTTCTGTGTGATGAGCGCATTCAACTCACAGACTTCAACGTTCCTTTTGATAGAACAGTTTTGAAACTCACCTTTTGTAGAATCTGCAAGTGTTTATTTCGAGCGCTTTGAGGCCTATGCTGGAAAAGGAAATGTCTTCAAATAACAACTACACAGAAGCATTCTCAGAACCTTCTTTGTGATGAGTGCATTCAACTCACAGACTTGAACCTTCCTTTTGAAACAGCAGTTTTGAAACACTCTTTTTGTAGAATCTACAAATGGATATTTGGAGCGCTTTGGGGCCTATGCTGGGAAATGAAATATCTTCACCTAAAAACTAGACAGAAGCATTCTCAGAAACTTCTGTGTGATGAGTGCATTCAACTCACAGACTTGAACATTCCTTTTGATAGAGCAGTTTGGAAACACTAATTTTGTAAAATCTGCAAGTGTTTACTTGGAGCGCTTTGAGGCCTATGCTGGAAAAGGAAATATCTTCACATAAAAACTAGACAGAAGCATTCTCAGAAACTTCTCTGTGATGAGTGCATTCTACTCACGGAGTTGAACCTTCTTTTTGATACAAGAGTTTTCAAACACTCTTTTTGTAGAATCTGCAAGTGCATATTTGGAGCTGTTTGAGGCCAACGCTGGAAAAGGAAACATCCTCACATAGAAACTAGACAGAAGCATTCTCAGAAACTTGTTTGTGACGAGTGCATTCAACTCACAGACTTGAGCCTTTCTTTTGAAAGAGCAGTTTTGGAACACTCTTTTTGTAGAATCTGCTAGTGTATATTTGGAGCGCTGTGAGGCCTATGCTGGGAAATGAAATATCTTCACCTAAAAACAAGACAGAAGCATTCTCAGAAACTTCTGTGTGATGAGTGCATTCAACTCACAGACTTGAACGTTCCTTTTGATAGAACAGTTTTGAAACACTCCTTTTGTAGAATCTGCAAGTGTTTATTTGGAGCGCTTTGAGGCGTATGCTGGAAAAGGAAATGTCTTCAAATAACAACTACACAGAAGCATTCTCAGAAACTTCTTTGTGATGAGTGCATTCAACTCACAGACTTGAACCTTCCTTTTGAAAGAGCAGTTTTGAAACACTGTTTTGGTAGAATCTGCAAGTGGATATATGGAGCTCTTTGGGGCCTATGCTGGGAAATGAAATATCTGCACCTAAAAACTAGACAGAAGCATTCTCAGGAACTTCTGTGTGATGAGTGCATTCAACTCACAGACTTCAACGTTCCTTTTGACAGAACAGTTTTGAAACTCTCCTTTTGTAGACTCTGCAAGTGTTTATTTCGAGCGCTTTGAGGCCTACGCTGGAAAACGAAATGTCTTCAAATAACAACTACACAGAAACATTCTCAGAACATTCTTTGTGATGAGTGCATTCAACTCACAGACTTGAACCTTCCTTTTGAAAGAGCAGTTTTGAAACACTCTTTTTGTAGAATCTGCAAGTGGATATTTGGAGCGCTTCGGGGCCTATGCTGGGAAATGAAATATCTTCACCTAAAAACTAGACAGAAGCATTCTCAGAAACTTCTGTGTGATGAGTGCATTCAACTCACAGAGTTGAACATTCCTTTTGATAGAGCAGTTTGGAAACACTAATTTTGTAAAATCTGCAAGTGTTTATTTGGAACGCTTTGAGGCCTATGCTGGAAAAGGAAATATCTTCACATAAAAACTAGACAGAAGCATTCTCAGAAACTTCTCTGTGATGAGTGCATTCTACTCACAGAGTTGAACCTTCTTTTTGATAGAAGAGTTTTCAAACTCTCTTTTTGTAGAATCTGCAAATGCATATTTGGAGCTGTATGATTCCAACGCTGGGAAAGGAAACATCCTCACATAGAAACTAGACAGAAGCATTCTCAGAAACTTGTTTGTGACGAGTGCATTCAACTCACAGACTTGAACCTTTCTTTTGAAAGAGCAGTTTTGGAACACTCTTTTTGTAGATTCTGCTAGTGTATATTTGGAGCGCTGTGAGGCCTATGTTGGGAAATGAAATATCTTCACCTAAAAACTAGACAGAAGCATTCTCAGAAACTTCTGTGTGATGAGTGCATTCAACTCACAGACTTGAACGTTCCTTTTGATAGAACAGTTTTGAAACACTCCTTTTATAGAATCTTTAAGGGTTCATTTCGAGCGCTTTGAGGCGTATGCTGGAAAAAGATATGTCTTCAAATAACAACTACACAGAAGCATTCTCAGAAACTTCTTTGTGATGAGTGCATTCAACTCACAGACTTGAACCTTCCCTTTGAAAGAGCAGTTTTGAAACACTCTTTTTGTAGAATCTGCAAGTGGATATTTGGAGCGCTTTGGGGCCTAGGCTGGGAAATGAAATATCTTCACCTAAAAACTAGACAGAAGCATTCTCAGAAACTTCTGTGTGATGAGTGCATTCAACTCTCAGACTTCAACGTTCCTTTTGATAGAACAGTTTTGAAACTCACCTTTTGTAGAATCTGCAAGTGTTTATTTCGAGCGCTTTGAGGCCTATGCTGGAAAAGGAAATGTCTTCAAATAACAACTACACAGAAGCATTCTCAGAACCTTCTTTGTGATGAGTGCATTCAACTCACAGACTTGAACCTTCCTTTTGAAACAGCAGTTTTGAAACACTCTTTTTGTAGCATCTACAAATGGATATTTGGAGCGCTTTGGGGCCTATGCTGGGAAATGAAATATCTTCACCTAAAAACTAGACAGAAGCATTCTCAGAAACTTCTGTGTGATGAGTGCATTCAACTCACAGACTTGAACATTCCTTTTGATAGAGCAGTTTGGAAACACTAATTTTGTAAAATCTGCAAGTGTTTATTTGGAGCGCTTTGAGGCCTATGCTGGAAAAGGAAATATCTTCACATAAAAACTAGACAGAAGCATTCTCAGAAACTTCTCTGTGATGAGTGCATTCTACTCACAGAGTTGAACCTTCTTTTTGATACAAGAGTTTTCAAACACTCTTTTTGTAGAATCTGCAAGTGCATATTTGGAGCTGTTTGAGGCCAACGCTGGAAAAGGAAACATCCTCACATAGAAACTAGACAGAAGCATTCTCAGAAACTTGTTTGTGACGAGTGCATTCAACTCACAGACTTGAGCCTTTCTTTTGAAAGAGCAGTTTTGGAACACTCTTTTTGTAGAATCTGCTAGTGTATATTTGGAGCGCTGTGAGGCCTATGCTGGGAAATGAAATATCTTCACCTAAAAACAAGACAGAAGCATTCTCAGAAACTTCTGTGTGATGAGTGCATTCAACTCACAGACTTGAACGTTCCTTTTGATAGAACAGTTTTGAAACACTCCTTTTGTAGAATCTGCAAGTGTTTATTTGGAGCGCTTTGAGGCGTATGCTGGAAAAGGAAATGTCTTCAAATAACAACTACACAGAAGCATTCTCAGAAACTTCTTTGTGATGAGTGCATTCAACTCACAGACTTGAACCTTCCATTTGAAAGAGCAGTTTTGAAACAGTGTTTTGGTAGAATCTGCAAGTGGATATATGGAGCTCTTTGGGGCCTATGCTGGGAAATGAAATATCTGCACCTAAAAACTAGACAGAAGCATTCTCAGGAACTTCTGTGTGATGAGTGCATTCAACTCACAGACTTCAACGTTCCTTTTGACAGAACAGTTTTGAAACTCTCCTTTTGTAGACTCTGCAAGTGTTTATTTCGAGCGCTTTGAGGCCTACGCTGGAAAACGAAATGTCTTCAAATAACAACTACACAGAAACATTCTCAGAACATTCTTTGTGATGAGTGCATTCAACTCACAGACTTGAACCTTCCTTTTGAAAGAGCAGTTTTGAAACACTCTTTTTGTAGAATCTGCAAGTGGATATTTGGAGCGCTTCGGGGCCTATGCTGGGAAATGAAATATCTTCACCTAAAAACTAGACAGAAGCATTCTCAGAAACTTCTGTGTGATGAGTGCATTCAACTCACAGAGTTGAACATTCCTTTTGATAGAGCAGTTTGGAAACACTAATTTTTTAAAATCTGCAAGTGTTTATTTGGAACGCTTTGAGGCCTATGCTGGAAAAGGAAATATCTTCACATAAAAACTAGACAGAAGCATTCTCAGAAACTTCTCTGTGATGAGTGCATTCTACTCACAGAGTTGAACCTTCTTTTTGATAGAAGAGTTTTCAAACTCTCTTTTTGTAGAATCTGCAAATGCATATTTGGAGCTGTATGATTCCAACGCTGGGAAAGGAAACATCCTCACATAGAAACTAGACAGAAGCATTCTCAGAAACTTGTTTGTGACGAGTGCATTCAACTCACAGACTTGAACCTTTCTTTTGAAAGAGCAGTTTTGGAACACTCTTTTTGTAGATTCTGCTAGTGTATATTTGGAGCGCTGTGAGGCCTATGTTGGGAAATGAAATATCTTCACCTAAAAACTAGACAGAAGCATTCTCAGAAACTTCTGTGTGATGAGTGCATTCAACTCACAGACTTGAACGTTCCTTTTGATAGAACAGTTTTGAAACACTCCTTTTATAGAATCTTTAAGGGTTTATTTCGAGCGCTTTGAGGCGTATGCTGGAAAAAGATATGTCTTCAAATAACAACTACACAGAAGCATTCTCAGAAACTTCTTTGTGATGAGTGCATTCAACTCACAGACTTGAACCTTCCCTTAGAAAGAGCAGTTTTGAAACACTCTTTTTGTAGAATCTGCAAGTGGATATTTGGAGCGCTTTGGGGCCTAGGCTGGGAAATGAAATATCTTCACCTAAAAACTAGACAGAAGCATTCTCAGAAACTTCTGTGTGATGAGTGCATTCAACTCACAGACTTCAACGTTCCTTTTGATAGAACAGTTTTGAAACTCACCTTTTGTAGAATCTGCAAGTGTTTATTTCGAGCGCTTTGAGGCCTATGCTGGAAAAGGAAATGTCTTCAAATAACAACTACACAGAAGCATTCTCAGAACCTTCTTTGTGATGAGTGCATTCAACTCACAGACTTGAACCTTCCTTTTGAAACAGCAGTTTTGAAACACTCTTTTTGTAGCATCTACAAATGGATATTTGGAGCGCTTTGGGGCCTATGCTGGGAAATGAAATATCTTCACCTAAAAACTAGACAGAAGCATTCTCAGAAACTTCTGTGTGATGAGTGCATTCAACTCACAGACTTGAACATTCCTTTTGATAGAGCAGTTTGGAAACACTAATTTTGTAAAATCTGCAAGTGTTTACTTGGAGCGCTTTGAGGCCTATGCTGGAAAAGGAAATATCTTCACATAAAAACTAGACAGAAGCATTCTCAGAAACTTCTCTGTGATGAGTGCATTCTACTCACGGAGTTGAACCTTCTTTTTGATACAAGAGTTTTCAAACACTCTTTTTGTAGAATCTGCAAGTGCATATTTGGAGCTGTTTGAGGCCAACGCTGGAAAAGGAAACATCCTCACATAGAAACTAGACAGAAGCATTCTCAGAAACTTGTTTGTGACGAGTGCATTCAACTCACAGACTTGAGCCTTTCTTTTGAAAGAGCAGTTTTGGAACACTCTTTTTGTAGAATCTGCTAGTGTATATTTGGAGCGCTGTGAGGCCTATGCTGGGAAATGAAATATCTTCACCTAAAAACAAGACAGAAGCATTCTCAGAAACTTCTGTGTGATGAGTGCATTCAACTCACAGACTTGAACGTTCCTTTTGATAGAACAGTTTTGAAACACTCCTTTTGTAGAATCTGCAAGTGTTTATTTGGAGCGCTTTGAGGCGTATGCTGGAAAAGGAAATGTCTTCAAATAACAACTACACAGAAGCATTCTCAGAAACTTCTTTGTGATGAGTGCATTCAACTCACAGACTTGAACCTTCCTTTTGAAAGAGCAGTTTTGAAACACTGTTTTGGTAGAATCTGCAAGTGGATATATGGAGCTCTTTGGGGCCTATGCTGGGAAATGAAATATCTGCACCTAAAAACTAGACAGAAGCATTCTCAGGAACTTCTGTGTGATGAGTGCATTCAACTCACAGACTTCAACGTTCCTTTTGATAGAACAGTTTTGAAACTCTCCTTTTGTAGACTCTGCAAGTGTTTATTTCGAGCGCTTTGAGGCCTACGCTGGAAAACGAAATGTCTTCAAATAACAACTACACAGAAACATTCTCAGAACATTCTTTGTGATGAGTGCATTCAACTCACAGACTTGAACCTTCCTTTTGAAACAGCAGTTTTGAAACACTCTTTTTGTAGAATCTGCAAGTGGATATTTGGAGCGCTTCGGGGCCTATGCTGGGAAATGAAATATCTTCACCTAAAAACTAGACAGAAGCATTCTCAGAAACTTCTGTGTGATGAGTGCATTCAACTCACAGAGTTGAACATTCCTTTTGATAGAGCAGTTTGGAAACACTAATTTTGTAAAATCTGCAAGTGTTTATTTGGAACGCTTTGAGGCCTATGCTGGAAAAGGAAATATCTTCACATAAAAACTAGACAGAAGCATTCTCAGAAACTTCTCTGTGATGAGTGCATTCTACTCACAGAGTTGAACCTTCTTTTTGATAGAAGAGTTTTCAAACTCTCTTTTTGTAGAATCTGCAAATGCATATTTGGAGCTGTATGATTCCAACGCTGGGAAAGGAAACATCCTCACATAGAAACTAGACAGAAGCATTCTCAGAAACTTGTTTGTGACGAGTGCATTCAACTCACAGACTTGAACCTTTCTTTTGAAAGAGCAGTTTTGGAACACTCTTTTTGTAGATTCTGCTAGTGTATATTTGGAGCGCTGTGAGGCCTATGTTGGGAAATGAAATATCTTCACCTAAAAACTAGACAGAAGCATTCTCAGAAACTTCTGTGTGATGAGTGCATTCAACTCACAGACTTGAACGTTCCTTTTGATAGAACAGTTTTGAAACACTCCTTTTATAGAATCTTTAAGGGTTTATTTCGAGCGCTTTGAGGCGTATGCTGGAAAAAGATATGTCTTCAAATAACAACTACACAGAAGCATTCTCAGAAACTTCTTTGTGATGAGTGCATTCAACTCACAGACTTGAACCTTCCCTTTGAAAGAGCAGTTTTGAAACACTCTTTTTGTAGAATCTGCAAGTGGATATTTGGAGCGCTTTGGGGCCTAGGCTGGGAAATGAAATATCTTCACCTAAAAACTAGACAGAAGCATTCTCAGAAACTTCTGTGTGATGAGTGCATTCAACTCACAGACTTCAACGTTCCTTTTGATAGAACAGTTTTGAAACTCACCTTTTGTAGAATCTGCAAGTGTTTATTTCGAGCGCTTTGAGGCCTATGCTGGAAAAGGAAATGTCTTCAAATAACAACTACACAGAAGCATTCTCAGAACCTTCTTTGTGATGAGTGCATTCAACTCACAGACTTGAACCTTCCTTTTGAAACAGCAGTTTTGAAACACTCTTTTTGTAGCATCTACAAATGGATATTTGGAGCGCTTTGGGGCCTATGCTGGGAAATGAAATATCTTCACCTAAAAACTAGACAGAAGCATTCTCAGAAACTTCTGTGTGATGAGTGCATTCAACTCACAGACTTGAACATTCCTTTTGATAGAGCAGTTTGGAAACACTAATTTTGTAAAATCTGCAAGTGTTTATTTGGAGCGCTTTGAGGCCTATGCTGGAAAAGGAAATATCTTCACATAAAAACTAGACAGAAGCATTCTCAGAAACTTCTCTGTGATGAGTGCATTCTACTCACAGAGTTGAACCTTCTTTTTGATACAAGAGTTTTCAAACACTCTTTTTGTAGAATCTGCAAGTGCATATTTGGAGCTGTTTGAGGCCAACGCTGGAAAAGGAAACATCCTCACATAGAAACTAGACAGAAGCATTCTCAGAAACTTGTTTGTGACGAGTGCATTCAACTCACAGACTTGAGCCTTTCTTTTGAAAGAGTAGTTTTGGAACACTCTTTTTGTAGAATCTGCTAGTGTATATTTGGAGCGCTGTGAGGCCTATGTTGGGAAATGAAATATCTTCACCTAAAAACTAGACAGAAGCATTCTCAGAAACTTCTGTGTGATGAGTGCATTCAACTCACAGATTTGAACGTTCCTTTTGATAGAACAGTTTTGAAACACTCCTTTTGTAGAATCTGCAAGTGTTTATTTGGAGCGCTTTGAGGCGTATGCTGGAAAAGGAAATGTCTTCAAATAACAACTACACAGAAGCATTCTCAGAAACTTCTTTGTGATGAGTGCATTCAACTCACAGACTTGAACCTTCCTTTTGAAAGAGCAGTTTTGAAACACTGTTTTGGTAGAATCTGCAAGTGGATATATGGAGCTCTTTGGGGCCTATGCTGGGAAATGAAATATCTGCACCTAAAAACTAGACAGAAGCATTCTCAGGAACTTCTGTGTGATGAGTGCATTCAACTCACAGACTTCAACGTTCCTTTTGATAGAACAGTTTTGAAACTCTCCTTTTGTAGACTCTGCAAGTGTTTATTTCGAGCGCTTTGAGGCCTACGCTGGAAAACGAAATGTCTTCAAATAACAACTACACAGAAACATTCTCAGAACATTCTTTGTGATGAGTGCATTCAACTCACAGACTTGAACCTTCCTTTTGAAAGAGCAGTTTTGAAACACTCTTTTTGTAGAATCTGCAAGTGGATATTTGGAGCGCTTCGGGGCCTATGCTGGGAAATGAAATATCTTCACCTAAAAACTAGACAGAAGCATTCTCAGAAACTTCTGTGTGATGAGTGCATTCAACTCACAGAGTTGAACATTCCTTTTGATAGAGCAGTTTGGAAACACTAATTTTGTAAAATCTGCAAGTGTTTATTTGGAACGCTTTGAGGCCTATGCTGGAAAAGGAAATATCTTCACATAAAAACTAGACAGAAGCATTCTCAGAAACTTCTCTGTGATGAGTGCATTCTACTCACAGAGTTGAACCTTCTTTTTGATAGAAGAGTTTTCAAACTCTCTTTTTGTAGAATCTGCAAATGCATATTTGGAGCTGTATGATTCCAACGCTGGGAAAGGAAACATCCTCACATAGAAACTAGACAGAAGCATTCTCAGAAACTTGTTTGTGACGAGTGCATTCAACTCACAGACTTGAACCTTTCTTTTGAAAGAGCAGTTTTGGAACACTCTTTTTGTAGATTCTGCTAGTGTATATTTGGAGCGCTGTGAGGCCTATGTTGGGAAATGAAATATCTTCACCTAAAAACTAGACAGAAGCATTCTCAGAAACTTCTGTGTGATGAGTGCATTCAACTCACAGACTTGAACGTTCCTTTTGATAGAACAGTTTTGAAACACTCCTTTTATAGAATCTTTAAGGGTTTATTTCGAGCGCTTTGAGGCGTATGCTGGAAAAAGATATGTCTTCAAATAACAACTACACAAAAGCATTCTCAGAAACTTCTTTGTGATGAGTGCATTCAACTCACAGACTTGAACCTTCCCTTTGAAAGAGCAGTTTTGAAACACTCTTTTTGTAGAATCTGGAAGTGGATATTTGGAGCGCTTTGGGGCCTAGGCTGGGAAATGAAATATCTTCACCTAAAAACTAGACAGAAGCATTCTCAGAAACTTCTGTGTGATGAGTGCATTCAACTCACAGACTTCAACGTTCCTTTTGATAGAACAGTTTTGAAACTCACCTTTTGTAGAATCTGCAAGTGTTTATTTCGAGCGCTTTGAGGCCTATGCTGGAAAAGGAAATGTCTTCAAATAACAACTACACAGAAGCATTCTCAGAACCTTCTTTGTGATGAGTGCATTCAACTCACAGACTTGAACCTTCCTTTTGAAACAGCAGTTTTGAAACACTCTTTTTGTAGCATCTACAAATGGATATTTGGAGCGCTTTGGGGCCTATGCTGGGAAATGAAATATCTTCACCTAAAAACTAGACAGAAGCATTCTCAGAAACTTCTGTGTGATGAGTGCATTCAACTCACAGACTTGAACATTCCTTTTGATAGAGCAGTTTGGAAACACTAATTTTGTAAAATCTGCAAGTGTTTATTTGGAGCGCTTTGAGGCCTATGCTGGAAAAGGAAATATCTTCACATAAAAACTAGACAGAAGCATTCTCAGAAACTTCTCTGTCATGAGTGCATTCTACTCACAGAGTTGAACCTTCTTTTTGATACAAGAGTTTTCAAACACTCTTTTTGTAGAATCTGCAAGTGCATATTTGGAGCTGTTTGAGGCCAACGCTGGAAAAGGAAACATCCTCACATAGAAACTAGACAGAAGCATTCTCAGAAACTTGTTTGTGACGAGTGCATTCAACTCACAGACTTGAGCCTTTCTTTTGAAAGATCAGTTTTGGAACACTCTTTTTGTAGAATCTGCTAGTGTATATTTGGAGCGCTGTGAGGCCTATGCTGGGAAATGAAATATCTTCACCTAAAAACAAGACAGAAGCATTCTCAGAAACTTCTGTGTGATGAGTGCATTCAACTCACAGACTTGAACGTTCCTTTTGATAGAACAGTTTTGAAACACTCCTTTTGTAGAATCTGCAAGTGTTTATTTGGAGCGCTTTGAGGCGTATGCTGGAAAAGGAAATGTCTTCAAATAACAACTACACAGAAGCATTCTCTGAAACTTCTTTGTGATGAGTGCATTCAACTCACAGACTTGAACCTTCCTTTTGAAAGAGCAGTTTTGAAACACTGTTTTGGTAGAATCTGCAAGTGGATATATGGGGCTCTTTGGGGCCTATGCTGGGAAATGAAATATCTGCACCTAAAAACTAGACAGAAGCATTCTCAGGAACTTCTGTGTGATGAGTGCATTCAACTCACAGACTTCAACGTTCCTTTTGATAGAACAGTTTTGAAACTCTCCTTTTGTAGACTCTGCAAGTGTTTATTTCGAGCGCTTTGAGGCCTACGCTGGAAAACGAAATGTCTTCAAATAACAACTACACAGAAACATTCTCAGAACATTCTTTGTGATGAGTGCATTCAACTCACAGACTTGAACCTTCCTTTTGAAAGAGCAGTTTTGAAACACTCTTTTTGTAGAATCTGCAAGTGGATATTTGGAGCGCTTCGGGGCCTATGCTGGGAAATGAAATATCTTCACCTAAAAACTAGACAGAAGCATTCTCAGAAACTTCTGTGTGATGAGTGCATTCAACTCACAGAGTTGAACATTCCTTTTGATAGAGCAGTTTGGAAACACTAATTTTGTAAAATCTGCAAGTGTTTATTTGGAACGCTTTGAGGCCTATGCTGGAAAAGGAAATATCTTCACATAAAAACTAGACAGAAGCATTCTCAGAAACTTCTCTGTGATGAGTGCATTCTACTCACAGAGTTGAACCTTCTTTTTGATAGAAGAGTTTTCAAACTCTCTTTTTGTAGAATCTGCAAATGCATATTTGGAGCTGTATGATTCCAACGCTGGGAAAGGAAACATCCTCACATAGAAACTAGACAGAAGCATTCTCAGAAACTTGTTTGTGACGAGTGCATTCAACTCACAGACTTGAACCTTTCTTTTGAAAGAGCAGTTTTGGAACACTCTTTTTGTAGATTCTGCTAGTGCATATTTGGAGCGCTGTGAGGCCTATGTTGGGAAATGAAATATCTTCACCTAAAAACTAGACAGAAGC
The DNA here is from genome assembly GCF_028885655.2 of Pongo abelii. NCBI lineage: Eukaryota > Metazoa > Chordata > Mammalia > Primates > Hominidae > Pongo > Pongo abelii. The sequence continues at coordinate 49,962,217 of NC_071992.2, forward strand.
ATTCTCAGAAACTTCTGTGTGATGAGTGCATTCAACTCACAGACTTGAACGTTCCTTTTGATAGAACAGTTTTGAAACACTCCTTTTATAGAATCTTTAAGGGTTTATTTCGAGCGCTTTGAGGCGTATGCTGGAAAAAGATATGTCTTCAAATAACAACTACACAGAAGCATTCTCAGAAACTTCTTTGTGATGAGTGCATTGAACTCACAGACTTGAACCTTCCCTTTGAAAGAGCAGTTTTGAAACACTCTTTTTGTAGAATCTGCAAGTGGATATTTGGAGCGCTTTGGGGCCTAGGCTGGGAAATGAAATATCTTCACCTAAAAACTAGACAGAAGCATTCTCAGAAACTTCTGTGTGATGAGTGCATTCAACTCACAGACTTCAACGTTCCTTTTGATAGAACAGTTTTGAAACTCACCTTTTGTAGAATCTGCAAGTGTTTATATCGAGCGCTTTGAGGCCTATGCTGGAAAAGGAAATGTCTTCAAATAACAACTACACAGAAGCATTCTCAGAACCTTCTTTGTGATGAGTGCATTCAACTCACAGACTTGAACCTTCCTTTTGAAACAGCAGTTTTGAAACACTCTTTTTGTAGCATCTACAAATGGATATTTGGAGCGCTTTGGGGCCTATGCTGGGAAATGAAATATCTTCACCTAAAAACTAGACAGAAGCATTCTCAGAAACTTCTGTGTGATGAGTGCATTCAACTCACAGACTTGAACATTCCTTTTGATAGAGCAGTTTGGAAACACTAATTTTGTAAAATCTGCAAGTGTTTATTTGGAGCGCTTTGAGGCCTATGCTGGAAAAGGAAATATCTTCACATAAAAACTAGACAGAAGCATTCTCAGAAACTTCTCTGTCATGAGTGCATTCTACTCACAGAGTTGAACCTTCTTTTTGATACAAGAGTTTTCAAACACTCTTTTTGTAGAATCTGCAAGTGCATATTTGGAGCTGTTTGAGGCCAACGCTGGAAAAGGAAACATCCTCACATAGAAACTAGACAGAAGCATTCTCAGAAACTTGTTTGTGACGAGTGCATTCAACTCACAGACTTGAGCCTTTCTTTTGAAAGATCAGTTTTGGAACACTCTTTTTGTAGAATCTGCTAGTGTATATTTGGAGCGCTGTGAGGCCTATGCTGGGAAATGAAATATCTTCACCTAAAAACAAGACAGAAGCATTCTCAGAAACTTCTGTGTGATGAGTGCATTCAACTCACAGACTTGAACGTTCCTTTTGATAGAACAGTTTTGAAACACTCCTTTTGTAGAATCTGCAAGTGTTTATTTGGAGCGCTTTGAGGCGTATGCTGGAAAAGGAAATGTCTTCAAATAACAACTACACAGAAGCATTCTCTGAAACTTCTTTGTGATGAGTGCATTCAACTCACAGACTTGAACCTTCCTTTTGAAAGAGCAGTTTTGAAACACTGTTTTGGTAGAATCTGCAAGTGGATATATGGGGCTCTTTGGGGCCTATGCTGGGAAATGAAATATCTGCACCTAAAAACTAGACAGAAGCATTCTCAGGAACTTCTGTGTGATGAGTGCATTCAACTCACAGACTTCAACGTTCCTTTTGATAGAACAGTTTTGAAACTCTCCTTTTGTAGACTCTGCAAGTGTTTATTTCGAGCGCTTTGAGGCCTACGCTGGAAAACGAAATGTCTTCAAATAACAACTACACAGAAACATTCTCAGAACATTCTTTGTGATGAGTGCATTCAACTCACAGACTTGAACCTTCCTTTTGAAAGAGCAGTTTTGAAACACTCTTTTTGTAGAATCTGCAAGTGGATATTTGGAGCGCTTCGGGGCCTATGCTGGGAAATGAAATATCTTCACCTAAAAACTAGACAGAAGCATTCTCAGAAACTTCTGTGTGATGAGTGCATTCAACTCACAGAGTTGAACATTCCTTTTGATAGAGCAGTTTGGAAACACTAATTTTGTAAAATCTGCAAGTGTTTATTTGGAACGCTTTGAGGCCTATGCTGGAAAAGGAAATATCTTCACATAAAAACTAGACAGAAGCATTCTCAGAAACTTCTCTGTGATGAGTGCATTCTACTCACAGAGTTGAACCTTCTTTTTGATAGAAGAGTTTTCAAACTCTCTTTTTGTAGAATCTGCAAATGCATATTTGGAGCTGTATGATTCCAACGCTGGGAAAGGAAACATCCTCACATAGAAACTAGACAGAAGCATTCTCAGAAACTTGTTTGTGACGAGTGCATTCAACTCACAGACTTGAACCTTTCTTTTGAAAGAGCAGTTTTGGAACACTCTTTTTGTAGATTCTGCTAGTGTATATTTGGAGCGCTGTGAGGCCTATGTTGGGAAATGAAATATCTTCACCTAAAAACTAGACAGAAGCATTCTCAGAAACTTCTGTGTGATGAGTGCATTCAACTCACAGACTTGAACGTTTCTTTTGATAGAACAGTTTTGAAACACTCCTTTTATAGAATCTTTAAGGGTTTATTTCGAGCGCTTTGAGGCGTATGCTGGAAAAAGATATGTCTTCAAATAACAACTACACAGAAGCATTCTCAGAAACTTCTTTGTGATGAGTGCATTCAACTCACAGACTTGAACCTTCCCTTTGAAAGAGCAGTTTTGAAACACTCTTTTTGTAGAATCTGCAAGTGGATATTTGGAGCGCTTTGGGGCCTAGGCTGGGAAATGAAATATCTTCACCTAAAAACTAGACAGAAGCATTCTCAGAAACTTCTGTGTGATGAGTGCATTCAACTCACAGACTTCAACGTTCCTTTTGATAGAACAGTTTTGAAACTCACCTTTTGTAGAATCTGCAAGTGTTTATTTCGAGCGCTTTGAGGCCTATGCTGGAAAAGGAAATGTCTTCAAATAACAACTACACAGAAGCATTCTCAGAACTTTCTTTGTGATGAGTGCATTCAACTCACAGACTTGAACCTTCCTTTTGAAACAGCAGTTTTGAAACACTCTTTTTGTAGCATCTACAAATGGATATTTGGAGCGCTTTGGGGCCTATGCTGGGAAATGAAATATCTTCACCTAAAAACTAGACAGAAGCATTCTCAGAAACTTCTGTGTGATGAGTGCATTCAACTCACAGACTTGAACATTCCTTTTGATAGAGCAGTTTGGAAACACTAATTTTGTAAAATCTGCAAGTGTTTATTTGGAGCGCTTTGAGGCCTATGCTGGAAAAGGAAATATCTTCACATAAAAACTAGACAGAAGCATTCTCAGAAACTTCTCTGTCATGAGTGCATTCTACTCACAGAGTTGAACCTTCTTTTTGATACAAGAGTTTTCAAACACTCTTTTTGTAGAATCTGCAAGTGCATATTTGGAGCTGTTTGAGGCCAACGCCGGAAAAGGAAACATCCTCACATAGAAACTAGACAGAAGCATTCTCAGAAACTTGTTTGTGACGAGTGCATTCAACTCACAGACTTGAGCCTTTCTTTTGAAAGAGCAGTTTTGGAACACTCTTTTTGTAGAATCTGCTAGTGTATATTTGGAGCGCTGTGAGGCCTATGCTGGGAAATGAAATATCTTCACCTAAAAACAAGACAGAAGCATTCTCAGAAACTTCTGTGTGATGAGTGCATTCAACTCACAGACTTGAACGTTCCTTTTGATAGAACAGTTTTGAAACACTCCTTTTGTAGAATCTGCAAGTGTTTATTTGGAGCGCTTTGAGGCGTATGCTGGAAAAGGAAATGTCTTCAAATAACAACTACACAGAAGCATTCTCAGAAACTTCTTTGTGATGAGTGCATTCAACTCACAGACTTGAACCTTCCTTTTGAAAGAGCAGTTTTGAAACACTGTTTTGGTAGAATCTGCAAGTGGATATATGGGGCTCTTTGGGGCCTATGCTGGGAAATGAAATATCTGCACCTAAAAACTAGACAGAAGCATTCTCAGGAACTTCTGTGTGATGAGTGCATTCAACTCACAGACTTCAACGTTCCTTTTGATAGAACAGTTTTGAAACTCTCCTTTTGTAGACTCTGCAAGTGTTTATTTCGAGCGCTTTGAGGCCTACGCTGGAAAACGAAATGTCTTCAAATAACAACTACACAGAAACATTCTCAGAACATTCTTTGTGATGAGTGCATTCAACTCACAGACTTGAACCTTCCTTTTGAAAGAGCAGTTTTGAAACACTCTTTTTGTAGAATCTGCAAGTGGATATTTGGAGCGCTTCGGGGCCTATGCTGGGAAATGAAATATCTTCACCTAAAAACTAGACAGAAGCATTCTCAGAAACTTCTGTGTGATGAGTGCATTCAACTCACAGAGTTGAACATTCCTTTTGATAGAGCAGTTTGGAAACACTAATTTTGTAAAATCTGCAAGTGTTTATTTGGAACGCTTTGAGGCCTATGCTGGAAAAGGAAATATCTTCACATAAAAACTAGACAGAAGCATTCTCAGAAACTTCTCTGTGATGAGTGCATTCTACTCACAGAGTTGAACCTTCTTTTTGATACAAGAGTTTTCAAACTCTCTTTTTGTAGAATCTGCAAATGCATATTTGGAGCTGTATGATTCCAACGCTGGGAAAGGAAACATCCTCACATAGAAACTAGACAGAAGCATTCTCAGAAACTTGTTTGTGACGAGTGCATTCAACTCACAGACTTGAACCTTTCTTTTGAAAGAGCAGTTTTGGAACACTCTTTTTGTAGATTCTGCTAGTGTATATTTGGAGCGCTGTGAGGCCTATGTTGGGAAATGAAATATCTTCACCTAAAAACTAGACAGAAGCATTCTCAGAAACTTCTGTGTGATGAGTGCATTCAACTCACAGACTTGAACGTTCCTTTTGATAGAACAGTTTTGAAACACTCCTTTTATAGAATCTTTAAGGGTTTATTTCGAGCGCTTTGAGGCGTATGCTGGAAAAAGATATGTCTTCAAATAACAACTACACAGAAGCATTCTCAGAAACTTCTTTGTGATGAGTGCATTCAACTCACAGACTTGAACCTTCCCTTTGAAAGAGCAGTTTTGAAACACTCTTTTTGTAGAATCTGCAAGTGGATATTTGGAGCGCTTTGGGGCCTAGGCTGGGAAATGAAATATCTTCACCTAAAAACTAGACAGAAGCATTCTCAGAAACTTCTGTGTGATGAGTGCATTCAACTCACAGACTTCAACGTTCCTTTTGATAGAACAGTTTTGAAACTCACCTTTTGTAGAATCTGCAAGTGTTTATTTCGAGCGCTTTGAGGCCTATGCTGGAAAAGGAAATGTCTTCAAATAACAACTACACAGAAGCATTCTCAGAACCTTCTTTGTGATGAGTGCATTCAACTCACAGACTTGAACCTTCCTTTTGAAACAGCAGTTTTGAAACACTCTTTTTGTAGCATCTACAAATGGATATTTGGAGCGCTTTGGGGCCTATGCTGGGAAATGAAATATCTTCACCTAAAAACTAGACAGAAGCATTCTCAGAAACTTCTGTGTGATGAGTGCATTCAACTCACAGACTTGAACATTCCTTTTGATACAGCAGTTTGGAAACACTAATTTTGTAAAATCTGCAAGTGTTTATTTGGAGCGCTTTGAGGCCTATGCTGGAAAAGGAAATATCTTCACATAAAAACTAGACAGAAGCATTCTCAGAAACTTCTCTGTCATGAGTGCATTCTACTCACAGAGTTGAACCTTCTTTTTGATACAAGAGTTTTCAAACACTCTTTTTGTAGAATCTGCAAGTGCATATTTGGAGCTGTTTGAGGCCAACGCTGGAAAAGGAAACATCCTCACATAGAAACTAGACAGAAGCATTCTCAGAAACTTGTTTGTGACGAGTGCATTCAACTCACAGACTTGAGCCTTTCTTTTGAAAGAGCAGTTTTGGAACACTCTTTTTGTAGAATCTGCTAGTGTATATTTGGAGCGCTGTGAGGCCTATGCTGGGAAATGAAATATCTTCACCTAAAAACAAGACAGAAGCATTCTCAGAAACTTCTGTGTGATGAGTGCATTCAACTCACAGACTTGAACGTTCCTTTTGATAGAACAGTTTTGAAACACTCCTTTTGTAGAATCTGCAAGTGTTTATTTGGAGCGCTTTGAGGCGTATGCTGGAAAAGGAAATGTCTTCAAATAACAACTACACAGAAGCATTCTCAGAAACTTCTTTGTGATGAGTGCATTCAACTCACAGACTTGAACCTTCCTTTTGAAAGAGCAGTTTTGAAACACTGTTTTGGTAGAATCTGCAAGTGGATATATGGAGCTCTTTGGGGCCTATGCTGGGAAATGAAATATCTGCAGCTAAAAACTAGACAGAAGCATTCTCAGGAACTTCTGTGTGATGAGTGCATTCAACTCACAGACTTCAACGTTCCTTTTGATAGAACAGTTTTGAAACTCTCCTTTTGTAGACTCTGCAAGTGTTTATTTCGAGCGCTTTGAGGCCTACGCTGGAAAACGAAATGTCTTCAAATAACAACTACACAGAAACATTCTCAGAACATTCTTTGTGATGAGTGCATTCAACTCACAGACTTGAACCTTCCTTTTGAAAGAGCAGTTTTGAAACACTCTTTTTGTAGAATCTGCTAGTGTATATTTGGAGCGCTGTGAGGCCTATGCTGGGAAATGAAATATCTTCACCTAAAAACAAGACAGAAGCATTCTCAGAAACTTCTGTGTGATGAGTGCATTCAACTCACAGACTTGAACGTTCCTTTTGATAGAACAGTTTTGAAACACTCCTTTTGTAGAATCTGCAAGTGTTTATTTGGAGCGCTTTGAGGCGTATGCTGGAAAAGGAAATGTCTTCAAATAACAACTACACAGAAGCATTCTCAGAAACTTCTTTGTGATGAGTGCATTCAACTCACAGACTTGAACCTTCCTTTTGAAAGAGCAGTTTTGAAACACTGTTTTGGTAGAATCTGCAAGTGGATATATGGAGCTCTTTGGGGCCTATGCTGGGAAATGAAATATCTGCACCTAAAAACTAGACAGAAGCATTCTCAGGAACTTCTGTGTGATGAGTGCATTCAACTCACAGACTTCAACGTTCCTTTTGATAGATCAGTTTTGAAACTCTCCTTTTGTAGACTCTGCAAGTGTTTATATCGAGCTCTTTGAGGCCTACGCTGGAAAACGAAATGTCTTCAAATAACAACTACACAGAAACATTCTCAGAACATTCTTTGTGATGAGTGCATTCAACTCACAGACTTCAACGTTCCTTTTGATAGAACAGTTTTGAAACTCACCTTTTGTAGAATCTGCAAGTGTTTATTTCGAGCGCTTTGAGGCCTATGCTGGAAAAGGAAATGTCTTCAAATAACAACTACACAGAAGCATTCTCAGAACCTTCTTTGTGATGAGTGCATTCAACTCACAGACTTGAACCTTCCTTTTGAAACAGCAGTTTTGAAACACTCTTTTTGTAGAATCTACAAATGGATATTTGGAGCGCTTTGGGGCCTATGCTGGGAAATGAAATATCTTCACCTAAAAACTAGACAGAAGCATTCTCAGAAACTTCTGTGTGATGAGTGCATTCAACTCACAGACTTGAACATTCCTTTTGATAGAGCAGTTTGGAAACACTAATTTTGTAAAATCTGCAAGTGTTTATTTGGAACGCTTTGAGGCCTATGCTGGAAAAGGAAATATCTTCACATAAAAACTAGACAGAAGCATTCTCAGAAACTTCTCTGTGATGAGTGCATTCTACTCACAGAGTTGAACCTTCTTTTTGATAGAAGAGTTTTCAAACTCTCTTTTTGTAGAATCTGCAAATGCATATTTGGAGCTGTATGATTCCAACGCTGGGAAAGGAAACATCCTCACATAGAAACTAGACAGAAGCATTCTCAGAAACTTGTTTGTGACGAGTGCATTCAACTCACAGACTTGAACCTTTCTTTTGAAAGAGCAGTTTTGGAACACTCTTTTTGTAGATTCTGCTAGTGCATATTTGGAGCGCTGTGAGGCCTATGTTGGGAAATGAAATATCTTCACCTAAAAACTAGACAGAAGCATTCTCAGAAACTTCTGTGTGATGAGTGCATTCAACTCACAGACTTGAACGTTCCTTTTGATAGAACAGTTTTGAAACACTCCTTTTATAGAATCTTTAAGGGTTTATTTCGAGCGCTTTGAGGCGTATGCTGGAAAAAGATATGTCTTCAAATAACAACTACACAGAAGCATTCTCAGAAACTTCTTTGTGATGAGTGCATTCAACTCACAGACTTGAACCTTCCCTTTGAAAGAGCAGTTTTGAAACACTCTTTTTGTAGAATCTGCAAGTGGATATTTGGAGCGCTTTGGGGCCTAGGCTGGGAAATGAAATATCTTCACCTAAAAACTAGACAGAAGCATTCTCAGAAACTTCTGTGTGATGAGTGCATTCAACTCACAGACTTCAACGTTCCTTTTGATAGAACAGTTTTGAAACTCACCTTTTGTAGAATCTGCAAGTGTTTATTTCGAGCGCTTTGAGGCCTATGCTGGAAAAGGAAATGTCTTCAAATAACAACTACACAGAAGCATTCTCAGAACCTTCTTTGTGATGAGTGCATTCAACTCACAGACTTGAACCTTCCTTTTGAAACAGCAGTTTTGAAACACTCTTTTTGTAGCATCTACAAATGGATATTTGGAGCGCTTTGGGGCCTATGCTGGGAAATGAAATATCTTCACCTAAAAACTAGACAGAAGCATTCTCAGAAACTTCTGTGTGATGAGTGCATTCAACTCACAGACTTGAACATTCCTTTTGATACAGCAGTTTGGAAACACTAATTTTGTAAAATCTGCAAGTGTTTATTTGGAGCGCTTTGAGGCCTATGCTGGAAAAGGAAATATCTTCACATAAAAACTAGACAGAAGCATTCTCAGAAACTTCTCTGTGATGAGTGCATTCTACTCACAGAGTTGAACCTTCTTTTTGATACAAGAGTTTTCAAACACTCTTTTTGTAGAATCTGCAAGTGCATATTTGGAGCTGTTTGAGGCCAACGCTGGAAATGGAAACATCCTCACATAGAAACTAGACAGAAGCATTCTCAGAAACTTGTTTGTGACGAGTGCATTCAACTCACAGACTTGAGCCTTTCTTTTGAAAGAGCAGTTTTGGAACACTCTTTTTGTAGAATCTGCTAGTGTATATTTGGAGCGCTGTGAGGCCTATGCTGGGAAATGAAATATCTTCACCTAAAAACAAGACAGAAGCATTCTCAGAAACTTCTGTGTGATGAGTGCATTCAACTCACAGACTTGAACGTTCCTTTTGATAGAACAGTTTTGAAACACTCCTTTTGTAGAATCTGCAAGTGTTTATTTGGAGCGCTTTGAGGCGTATGCTGGAAAAGGAAATGTCTTCAAATAACAACTACACAGAAGCATTCTCAGAAACTTCTTTGTGATGAGTGCATTCAACTCACAGACTTGAACCTTCCTTTTGAAAGAGCAGTTTTGAAACACTGTTTTGGTAGAATCTGCAAGTGGATATATGGAGCTCTTTGGGGCCTATGCTGGGAAATGAAATATCTGCAGCTAAAAACTAGACAGAAGCATTCTCAGGAACTTCTGTGTGATGAGTGCATTCAACTCACAGACTTCAACGTTCCTTTTGATAGAACAGTTTTGAAACTCTCCTTTTGTAGACTCTGCAAGTGTTTATTTCGAGCGCTTTGAGGCCTACGCTGGAAAACGAAATGTCTTCAAATAACAACTACACAGAAACATTCTCAGAACATTCTTTGTGATGAGTGCATTCAACTCACAGACTTGAACCTTCCTTTTGAAAGAGCAGTTTTGAAACACTCTTTTTGTAGAATCTGCTAGTGTATATTTGGAGCGCTGTGAGGCCTATGCTGGGAAATGAAATATCTTCACCTAAAAACAAGACAGAAGCATTCTCAGAAACTTCTGTGTGATGAGTGCATTCAACTCACAGACTTGAACGTTCCTTTTGATAGAACAGTTTTGAAACACTCGTTTTGTAGAATCTGCAAGTGTTTATTTGGAGCGCTTTGAGGCGTATGCTGGAAAAGGAAATGTCTTCAAATAACAACTACACAGAAGCATTCTCAGAAACTTCTTTGTGATGAGTGCATTCAACTCACAGACTTGAACCTTCCTTTTGAAAGAGCAGTTTTGAAACACTGTTTTGGTAGAATCTGCAAGTGGATATATGGAGCTCTTTGGGGCCTATGCTGGGAAATGAAATATCTGCACCTAAAAACTAGACAGAAGCATTCTCAGGAACTTCTGTGTGATGAGTGCATTCAACTCACAGACTTCAACGTTCCTTTTGATAGATCAGTTTTGAAACTCTCCTTTTGTAGACTCTGCAAGTGTTTATATCGAGCTCTTTGAGGCCTACGCTGGAAAACGAAATGTCTTCAAATAACAACTACACAGAAACATTCTCAGAACATTCTTTGTGATGAGTGCATTCAACTCACAGACTTGAACCTTCCTTTTGAAAGAGCAGTTTTGAAACACTCTTTTTGTAGAATCTGCAAGTGGATATTTGGAGCGCTTCGGGGCCTATGCTGGGAAATGAAATATCTTCACCTAAAAACTAGACAGAAGCATTCTCAGAAACTTCTGTGTGATGAGTGCATTCAACTCACAGAGTTGAACATTCCTTTTGATAGAGCAGTTTGGAAACACTAATTTTGTAAAATCTGCAAGTGTTTATTTGGAACGCTTTGAGGCCTATGCTGGAAAAGGAAATATCTTCACATAAAAACTAGACAGAAGCATTCTCAGAAACTTCTCTGTGATGAGTGCATTCTACTCACAGAGTTGAACCTTCTTTTTGATAGAAGAGTTTTCAAACTCTCTTTTTGTAGAATCTGCAAATGCATATTTGGAGCTGTATGATTCCAACGCTGGGAAAGGAAACATCCTCACATAGAAACCAGACAGAAGCATTCTCAGAAACTTGTTTGTGACGAGTGCATTCAACTCACAGACTTGAACCTTTCTTTTGAAAGAGCAGTTTTGGAACACTCTTTTTGTAGATTCTGCTAGTGTATATTTGGAGCGCTGTGAGGCCTATGTTGGGAAATGAAATATCTTCACCTAAAAACTAGACAGAAGCATTCTCAGAAACTTCTGTGTCATGAGTGCATTCAACTCACAGACTTGAACGTTCCTTTTGATAGAACAGTTTTGAAACACTCCTTTTATAGAATCTTTAACTGTTCATTTCGAGCGCTTTGAGGCGTATGCTGGAAAAAGATATGTCTTCAAATAACGACTACACAGAAGCATTCTCAGAAACTTCTTTGTGATGAGTGCATTCAACTCACAGACTTGAACCTTCCCTTTGAAAGAGCAGTTTTGAAACACTCTTTTTGTAGAATCTGCAAGTGGATATTTGGAGCGCTTTGGGGCCTAGGCTGGGAAATGAAATATCTTCACCTAAAAACTAGACAGAAGCATTCTCAGAAACTTCTGTGTGATGAGGGCATTCAACTCTCAGACTTCAACGTTCCTTTTGATAGAACAGTTTTGAAACTCACCTTTTGTAGAATCTGCAAGTGTTTATTTCGAGCGCTTTGAGGCCTATGCTGGAAAAGGAAATGTCTTCAAATAACAACTACACAGAAGCATTCTCAGAACCTTCTTTGTGATGAGTGCATTCAACTCACAGACTTGAACCTTCCTTTTGAAACAGCAGTTTTGAAACACTCTTTTTGTAGCATCTACAAATGGATATTTGGAGCGCTTTGGGGCCTATGCTGGGAAATGAAATATCTTCACCTAAAAACTAGACAGAAGCATTCTCAGAAACTTCTGTGTGATGAGTGCATTCAACTCACAGACTTGAACATTCCTTTTGATACAGCAGTTTGGAAACACTAATTTTGTAAAATCTGCAAGTGTTTATTTGGAGCGCTTTGAGGCCTATGCTGGAAAAGGAAATATCTTCACATAAAAACTAGACAGAAGCATTCTCAGAAACTTCTCTGTCATGAGTGCATTCTACTCACAGAGTTGAACCTTCTTTTTGATACAAGAGTTTTCAAACACTCTTTTTGTAGAATCTGCAAGTGCATATTTGGAGCTGTTTGAGGCCAACGCTGGAAAAGGAAACATCCTCACATAGAAACTAGACAGAAGCATTCTCAGAAACTTGTTTGTGACGAGTGCATTCAACTCACAGACTTGAGCCTTTCTTTTGAAAGAGCAGTTTTGGAACACTCTTTTTGTAGAATCTGCTAGTGTATATTTGGAGCGCTGTGAGGCCTATGCTGGGAAATGAAATATCTTCACCTAAAAACAAGACAGAAGCATTCTCAGAAACTTCTGTGTGATGAGTGCATTCAACTCACAGACTTGAACGTTCCTTTTGATAGAACAGTTTTGAAACACTCCTTTTGTAGAATCTGCAAGTGTTTATTTGGAGCGCTTTGAGGCGTATGCTGGAAAAGGAAATGTCTTCAAATAACAACTACACAGAAGCATTCTCAGAAACTTCTTTGTGATGAGTGCATTCAACTCACAGACTTGAACCTTCCTTTTGAAAGAGCAGTTTTGAAACACTGTTTTGGTAGAATCTGCAAGTGGATATATGGAGCTCTTTGGGGCCTATGCTGGGAAATGAAATATCTGCAGCTAAAAACTAGACAGAAGCATTCTCAGGAACTTCTGTGTGATGAGTGCATTCAACTCACAGACTTCAACGTTCCTTTTGATAGAACAGTTTTGAAACTCTCCTTTTGTAGACTCTGCAAGTGTTTATTTCGAGCGCTTTGAGGCCTACGCTGGAAAACGAAATGTCTTCAAATAACAACTACACAGAAACATTCTCAGAACATTCTTTGTGATGAGTGCATTCAACTCACAGACTTGAACCTTCCTTTTGAAAGAGCAGTTTTGAAACACTCTTTTTGTAGAATCTGCTAGTGTATATTTGGAGCGCTGTGAGGCCTATGCTGGGAAATGAAATATCTTCACCTAAAAACAAGACAGAAGCATTCTCAGAAACTTCTGTGTGATGAGTGCATTCAACTCACAGACTTGAACGTTCCTTTTGATAGAACAGTTTTGAAACACTCCTTTTGTAGAATCTGCAAGTGTTTATTTGGAGCGCTTTGAGGCGTATGCTGGAAAAGGAAATGTCTTCAAATAACAACTACACAGAAGCATTCTCAGAAACTTCTTTGTGATGAGTGCATTCAACTCACAGACTTGAACCTTCCTTTTGAAAGAGCAGTTTTGAAACACTGTTTTGGTAGAATCTGCAAGTGGATATATGGAGCTCTTTGGGGCCTAAGCTGGGAAATGAAATATCTGCACCTAAAAACTAGACAGAAGCATTCTCAGGAACTTCTGTGTGATGAGTGCATTCAACTCACAGACTTCAACGTTCCTTTTGATAGATCAGTTTTGAAACTCTCCTTTTGTAGACTCTGCAAGTGTTTATATCGAGCTCTTTGAGGCCTACGCTGGAAAACGAAATGTCTTCAAATAACAACTACACAGAAACATTCTCAGAACATTCTTTGTGATGAGTGCATTCAACTCACAGACTTCAACGTTCCTTTTGATAGAACAGTTTTGAAACTCACCTTTTGTAGAATCTGCAAGTGTTTATTTCGAGCGCTTTGAGGCCTATGCTGGAAAAGGAAATGTCTTCAAATAACAACTACACAGAAGCATTCTCAGAACCTTCTTTGTGATGAGTGCATTCAACTCACAGACTTGAACCTTCCTTTTGAAACAGCAGTTTTGAAACACTCTTTTTGTAGAATCTACAAATGGATATTTGGAGCGCTTTGGGGCCTATGCTGGGAAATGAAATATCTTCACCTAAAAACTAGACAGAAGCATTCTCAGAAACTTCTGTGTGATGAGTGCATTCAACTCACAGACTTGAACATTCCTTTTGATAGAGCAGTTTGGAAACACTAATTTTGTAAAATCTGCAAGTGTTTATTTGGAACGCTTTGAGGCCTATGCTGGAAAAGGAAATATCTTCACATAAAAACTAGACAGAAGCATTCTCAGAAACTTCTCTGTGATGAGTGCATTCTACTCACAGAGTTGAACCTTCTTTTTGATAGAAGAGTTTTCAAACTCTCTTTTTGTAGAATCTGCAAATGCATATTTGGAGCTGTATGATTCCAACGCTGGGAAAGGAAACATCCTCACATAGAAACTAGACAGAAGCATTCTCAGAAACTTGTTTGTGACGAGTGCATTCAACTCACAGACTTGAACCTTTCTTTTGAAAGAGCAGTTTTGGAACACTCTTTTTGTAGATTCTGCTAGTGCATATTTGGAGCGCTGTGAGGCCTATGTTGGGAAATGAAATATCTTCACCTAAAAACTAGACAGAAGCATTCTCAGAAACTTCTGTGTGATGAGTGCATTCAACTCACAGACTTGAACGTTCCTTTTGATAGAACAGTTTTGAAACACTCCTTTTATAGAATCTTTAAGGGTTTATTTCGAGCGCTTTGAGGCGTATGCTGGAAAAAGATATGTCTTCAAATAACAACTACACAGAAGCATTCTCAGAAACTTCTTTGTGATGAGTGCATTCAACTCACAGACTTGAACCTTCCCTTTGAAAGAGCAGTTTTGAAACACTCTTTTTGTAGAATCTGCAAGTGGATATTTGGAGCGCTTTGGGGCCTAGGCTGGGAAATGAAATATCTTCACCTAAAAACTAGACAGAAGCATTCTCAGAAACTTCTGTGTGATGAGTGCATTCAACTCACAGACTTCAACGTTCCTTTTGATAGAACAGTTTTGAAACTCACCTTTTGTAGAATCTGCAAGTGTTTATTTCGAGCGCTTTGAGGCCTATGCTGGAAAAGGAAATGTCTTCAAATAACAACTACACAGAAGCATTCTCAGAACCTTCTTTGTGATGAGTGCATTCAACTCACAGACTTGAACCTTCCTTTTGAAACAGCAGTTTTGAAACACTCTTTTTGTAGCATCTACAAATGGATATTTGGAGCGCTTTGGGGCCTATGCTGGGAAATGAAATATCTTCACCTAAAAACTAGACAGAAGCATTCTCAGAAACTTCTGTGTGATGAGTGCATTCAACTCACAGACTTGAACATTCCTTTTGATACAGCAGTTTGGAAACACTAATTTTGTAAAATCTGCAAGTGTTTATTTGGAGCGCTTTGAGGCCTATGCTGGAAAAGGAAATATCTTCACATAAAAACTAGACAGAAGCATTCTCAGAAACTTCTCTGTGATGAGTGCATTCTACTCACAGAGTTGAACCTTCTTTTTGATACAAGAGTTTTCAAACACTCTTTTTGTAGAATCTGCAAGTGCATATTTGGAGCTGTTTGAGGCCAACGCTGGAAATGGAAACATCCTCACATAGAAACTAGACAGAAGCATTCTCAGAAACTTGTTTGTGACGAGTGCATTCAACTCACAGACTTGAGCCTTTCTTTTGAAAGAGCAGTTTTGGAACACTCTTTTTGTAGAATCTGCTAGTGTATATTTGGAGCGCTGTGAGGCCTATGCTGGGAAATGAAATATCTTCACCTAAAAACAAGACAGAAGCATTCTCAGAAACTTCTGTGTGATGAGTGCATTCAACTCACAGACTTGAACGTTCCTTTTGATAGAACAGTTTTGAAACACTCCTTTTGTAGAATCTGCAAGTGTTTATTTGGAGCGCTTTGAGGCGTATGCTGGAAAAGGAAATGTCTTCAAATAACAACTACACAGAAGCATTCTCAGAAACTTCTTTGTGATGAGTGCATTCAACTCACAGACTTGAACCTTCCTTTTGAAAGAGCAGTTTTGAAACACTGTTTTGGTAGAATCTGCAAGTGGATATATGGAGCTCTTTGGGGCCTATGCTGGGAAATGAAATATCTGCAGCTAAAAACTAGACAGAAGCATTCTCAGGAACTTCTGTGTGATGAGTGCATTCAACTCACAGACTTCAACGTTCCTTTTGATAGAACAGTTTTGAAACTCTCCTTTTGTAGACTCTGCAAGTGTTTATTTCGAGCGCTTTGAGGCCTACGCTGGAAAACGAAATGTCTTCAAATAACAACTACACAGAAACATTCTCAGAACATTCTTTGTGATGAGTGCATTCAACTCACAGACTTGAACCTTCCTTTTGAAAGAGCAGTTTTGAAACACTCTTTTTGTAGAATCTGCTAGTGTATATTTGGAGCGCTGTGAGGCCTATGCTGGGAAATGAAATATCTTCACCTAAAAACAAGACAGAAGCATTCTCAGAAACTTCTGTGTGATGAGTGCATTCAACTCACAGACTTGAACGTTCCTTTTGATAGAACAGTTTTGAAACACTCGTTTTGTAGAATCTGCAAGTGTTTATTTGGAGCGCTTTGAGGCGTATGCTGGAAAAGGAAATGTCTTCAAATAACAACTACACAGAAGCATTCTCAGAAACTTCTTTGTGATGAGTGCATTCAACTCACAGACTTGAACCTTCCTTTTGAAAGAGCAGTTTTGAAACACTGTTTTGGTAGAATCTGCAAGTGGATATATGGAGCTCTTTGGGGCCTATGCTGGGAAATGAAATATCTGCACCTAAAAACTAGACAGAAGCATTCTCAGGAACTTCTGTGTGATGAGTGCATTCAACTCACAGACTTCAACGTTCCTTTTGATAGATCAGTTTTGAAACTCTCCTTTTGTAGACTCTGCAAGTGTTTATATCGAGCTCTTTGAGGCCTACGCTGGAAAACGAAATGTCTTCAAATAACAACTACACAGAAACATTCTCAGAACATTCTTTGTGATGAGTGCATTCAACTCACAGACTTGAACCTTCCTTTTGAAAGAGCAGTTTTGAAACACTCTTTTTGTAGAATCTGCAAGTGGATATTTGGAGCGCTTCGGGGCCTATGCTGGGAAATGAAATATCTTCACCTAAAAACTAGACAGAAGCATTCTCAGAAACTTCTGTGTGATGAGTGCATTCAACTCACAGAGTTGAACATTCCTTTTGATAGAGCAGTTTGGAAACACTAATTTTGTAAAATCTGCAAGTGTTTATTTGGAACGCTTTGAGGCCTATGCTGGAAAAGGAAATATCTTCACATAAAAACTAGACAGAAGCATTCTCAGAAACTTCTCTGTGATGAGTGCATTCTACTCACAGAGTTGAACCTTCTTTTTGATAGAAGAGTTTTCAAACTCTCTTTTTGTAGAATCTGCAAATGCATATTTGGAGCTGTATGATTCCAACGCTGGGAAAGGAAACATCCTCACATAGAAACCAGACAGAAGCATTCTCAGAAACTTGTTTGTGACGAGTGCATTCAACTCACAGACTTGAACCTTTCTTTTGAAAGAGCAGTTTTGGAACACTCTTTTTGTAGATTCTGCTAGTGTATATTTGGAGCGCTGTGAGGCCTATGTTGGGAAATGAAATATCTTCACCTAAAAACTAGACAGAAGCATTCTCAGAAACTTCTGTGTCATGAGTGCATTCAACTCACAGACTTGAACGTTCCTTTTGATAGAACAGTTTTGAAACACTCCTTTTATAGAATCTTTAACTGTTCATTTCGAGCGCTTTGAGGCGTATGCTGGAAAAAGATATGTCTTCAAATAACGACTACACAGAAGCATTCTCAGAAACTTCTTTGTGATGAGTGCATTCAACTCACAGACTTGAACCTTCCCTTTGAAAGAGCAGTTTTGAAACACTCTTTTTGTAGAATCTGCAAGTGGATATTTGGAGCGCTTTGGGGCCTAGGCTGGGAAATGAAATATCTTCACCTAAAAACTAGACAGAAGCATTCTCAGAAACTTCTGTGTGATGAGGGCATTCAACTCTCAGACTTCAACGTTCCTTTTGATAGAACAGTTTTGAAACTCACCTTTTGTAGAATCTGCAAGTGTTTATTTCGAGCGCTTTGAGGCCTATGCTGGAAAAGGAAATGTCTTCAAATAACAACTACACAGAAGCATTCTCAGAACCTTCTTTGTGATGAGTGCATTCAACTCACAGACTTGAACCTTCCTTTTGAAACAGCAGTTTTGAAACACTCTTTTTGTAGCATCTACAAATGGATATTTGGAGCGCTTTGGGGCCTATGCTGGGAAATGAAATATCTTCACCTAAAAACTAGACAGAAGCATTCTCAGAAACTTCTGTGTGATGAGTGCATTCAACTCACAGACTTGAACATTCCTTTTGATAGAGCAGTTTGGAAACACTAATTTTGTAAAATCTGCAAGTGTTTATTTGGAGCGCTTTGAGGCCTATGCTGGAAAAGGAAATATCTTCACATAAAAACTAGACAGAAGCATTCTCAGAAACTTCTCTGTCATGAGTGCATTCTACTCACAGAGTTGAACCTTCTTTTTGATACAAGAGTTTTCAAACACTCTTTTTGTAGAATCTGCAAGTGCATATTTGGAGCTGTTTGAGGCCAACGCTGGAAAAGGAAACATCCTCACATAGAAACTAGACAGAAGCATTCTCAGAAACTTGTTTGTGACGAGTGCATTCAACTCACAGACTTGAGCCTTTCTTTTGAAAGAGCAGTTTTGGAACACTCTTTTTGTAGAATCTGCTAGTGTATATTTGGAGCGCTGTGAGGCCTATGCTGGGAAATGAAATATCTTCACCTAAAAACAAGACAGAAGCATTCTCAGAAACTTCTGTGTGATGAGTGCATTCAACTCACAGACTTGAACGTTCCTTTTGATAGAACAGTTTTGAAACACTCCTTTTGTAGAATCTGCAAGTGTTTATTTGGAGCGCTTTGAGGCGTATGCTGGAAAAAGATATGTCTTCAAATAACAACTACACAGAAGCATTCTCAGAAACTTCTTTGTGATGAGTGCATTCAACTCACAGACTTGAACCTTCCTTTTGAAAGAGCAGTTTTGAAACACTGTTTTGGTAGAATCTGCAAGTGGATATATGGGGCTCTTTGGGGCCTATGCTGGGAAATGAAATATCTGCACCTAAAAACTAGACAGAAGCATTCTCAGGAACTTCTGTGTGATGAGTGCATTCAACTCACAGACTTCAACGTTCCTTTTGATAGAACAGTTTTGAAACTCTCCTTTTGTAGACTCTGCAAGTGTTTATTTCGAGCGCTTTGAGGCCTACGCTGGAAAACGAAATGTCTTCAAATAACAACTACACAGAAACATTCTCAGAACATTCTTTGTGATGAGTGCATTCAACTCACAGACTTGAACCTTCCTTTTGAAAGAGCAGTTTTGAAACACTCTTTTTGTAGAATCTGCAAGTGGATATTTGGAGCGCTTCGGGGCCTATGCTGGGAAATGAAATATCTTCACCTAAAAACTAGACAGAAGCATTCTCAGAAACTTCTGTGTGATGAGTGCATTCAACTCACAGAGTTGAACATTCCTTTTGATAGAGCAGTTTGGAAACACTAATTTTGTAAAATCTGCAAGTGTTTATTTGGAACGCTTTGAGGCCTATGCTGGAAAAGGAAATATCTTCACATAAAAACTAGACAGAAGCATTCTCAGAAACTTCTCTGTGATGAGTGCATTCTACTCACAGAGTTGAACCTTCTTTTTGATAGAAGAGTTTTCAAACTCTCTTTTTGTAGAATCTGCAAATGCATATTTGGAGCTGTATGATTCCAACGCTGGGAAAGGAAACATCCTCACATAGAAACTAGACAGAAGCATTCTCAGAAACTTGTTTGTGACGAGTGCATTCAACTCACAGACTTGAACCTTTCTTTTGAAAGAGCAGTTTTGGAACACTCTTTTTGTAGATTCTGCTAGTGTATATTTGGAGCGCTGTGAGGCCTATGTTGGGAAATGAAATATCTTCACCTAAAAACTAGACAGAAGCATTCTCAGAAACTTCTGTGTCATGAGTGCATTCAACTCACAGACTTGAACGTTCCTTTTGATAGAACAGTTTTGAAACACTCCTTTTATAGAATCTTTAAGGGTTTATTTCGAGCGCTTTGAGGCGTATGCTGGAAAAAGATATGTCTTCAAATAACAACTACACAGAAGCATTCTCAGAAACTTCCTGGTGATGAGTGCATTCAACTCACAGACTTGAACCTTCCCTTTGAAAGAGCAGTTTTGAAACACTCTTTTTGTAGAATCTGCAAGTGGATATTTGGAGCGCTTTGGGGCCTAGGCTGGGAAATGAAATATCTTCACCTAAAAACTAGACAGAAGCATTCTCAGAAATTTCTGTGTGATGAGCGCATTCAACTCACAGACTTCAACGTTCCTTTTGATAGAACAGTTTTGAAACTCACCTTTTGTAGAATCTGCAAGTGTTTATTTCGAGCGCTTTGAGGCCTATGCTGGAAAAGGAAATGTCTTCAAATAACAACTACACAGAAGCATTCTCAGAACCTTCTTTGTGATGAGTGCATTCAACTCACAGACTTGAACCTTCCTTTTGAAACAGCAGTTTTGAAACACTCTTTTTGTAGAATCTACAAATGGATATTTGGAGCGCTTTGGGGCCTATGCTGGGAAATGAAATATCTTCACCTAAAAACTAGACAGAAGCATTCTCAGAACCTTCTGTGTGATGAGTGCATTCAACTCACAGACTTGAACATTCCTTTTGATAGAGCAGTTTGGAAACACTAATTTTGTAAAATCTGCAAGTGTTTACTTGGAGCGCTTTGAGGCCTATGCTGGAAAAGGAAATATCTTCACATAAAAACTAGACAGAAGCATTCTCAGAAACTTCTCTGTGATGAGTGCATTCTACTCACGGAGTTGAACCTTCTTTTTGATACAAGAGTTTTCAAACACTCTTTTTGTAGAATCTGCAAGTGCATATTTGGAGCTGTTTGAGGCCAACGCTGGAAAAGGAAACATCCTCACATAGAAACTAGACAGAAGCATTCTCAGAAACTTGTTTGTGACGAGTGCATTCAACTCACAGACTTGAGCCTTTCTTTTGAAAGAGCAGTTTTGGAACACTCTTTTTGTAGAATCTGCTAGTGTATATTTGGAGCGCTGTGAGGCCTATGCTGGGAAATGAAATATCTTCACCTAAAAACAAGACAGAAGCATTCTCAGAAACTTCTGTGTGATGAGTGCATTCAACTCACAGACTTGAACGTTCCTTTTGATAGAACAGTTTTGAAACACTCCTTTTGTAGAATCTGCAAGTGTTTATTTGGAGCGCTTTGAGGCGTATGCTGGAAAAGGAAATGTCTTCAAATAACAACTACACAGAAGCATTCTCAGAAACTTCTTTGTGATGAGTGCATTCAACTCACAGACTTGAACCTTCCTTTTGAAAGAGCAGTTTTGAAACACTGTTTTGGTAGAATCTGCAAGTGGATATATGGAGCTCTTTGGGGCCTATGCTGGGAAATGAAATATCTGCACCTAAAAACTAGACAGAAGCATTCTCAGGAACTTCTGTGTGATGAGTGCATTCAACTCACAGACTTCAACGTTCCTTTTGACAGAACAGTTTTGAAACTCTCCTTTTGTAGACTCTGCAAGTGTTTATTTCGAGCGCTTTGAGGCCTACGCTGGAAAACGAAATGTCTTCAAATAACAACTACACAGAAACATTCTCAGAACATTCTTTGTGATGAGTGCATTCAACTCACAGACTTGAACCTTCCTTTTGAAAGAGCAGTTTTGAAACACTCTTTTTGTAGAATCTGCAAGTGGATATTTGGAGCGCTTCGGGGCCTATGCTGGGAAATGAAATATCTTCACCTAAAAACTAGACAGAAGCATTCTCAGAAACTTCTGTGTGATGAGTGCATTCAACTCACAGAGTTGAACATTCCTTTTGATAGAGCAGTTTGGAAACACTAATTTTGTAAAATCTGCAAGTGTTTATTTGGAACGCTTTGAGGCCTATGCTGGAAAAGGAAATATCTTCACATAAAAACTAGACAGAAGCATTCTCAGAAACTTCTCTGTGATGAGTGCATTCTACACACAGAGTTGAACCTTCTTTTTGATAGAAGAGTTTTCAAACTCTCTTTTTGTAGAATCTGCAAATGCATATTTGGAGCTGTATGATTCCAACGCTGGGAAAGGAAACATCCTCACATAGAAACCAGACAGAAGCATTCTCAGAAACTTGTTTGTGACGAGTGCATTCAACTCACAGACTTGAACCTTTCTTTTGAAAGAGCAGTTTTGGAACACTCTTTTTGTAGATTCTGCTAGTGTATATTTGGAGCGCTGTGAGGCCTATGTTGGGAAATGAAATATCTTCACCTAAAAACTAGACAGAAGCATTCTCAGAAACTTCTGTGTCATGAGTGCATTCAACTCACAGACTTGAACGTTCCTTTTGATAGAACAGTTTTGAAACACTCCTTTTATAGAATCTTTAACTGTTCATTTCGAGCGCTTTGAGGCGTATGCTGGAAAAAGATATGTCTTCAAATAACGACTACACAGAAGCATTCTCAGAAACTTCTTTGTGATGAGTGCATTCAACTCACAGACTTGAACCTTCCCTTTGAAAGAGCAGTTTTGAAACACTCTTTTTGTAGAATCTGCAAGTGGATATTTGGAGCGCTTTGGGGCCTAGGCTGGGAAATGAAATATCTTCACCTAAAAACTAGACAGAAGCATTCTCAGAAACTTCTGTGTGATGAGGGCATTCAACTCTCAGACTTCAACGTTCCTTTTGATAGAACAGTTTTGAAACTCACCTTTTGTAGAATCTGCAAGTGTTTATTTCGAGCGCTTTGAGGCCTATGCTGGAAAAGGAAATGTCTTCAAATAACAACTACACAGAAGCATTCTCAGAACCTTCTTTGTGATGAGTGCATTCAACTCACAGACTTGAACCTTCCTTTTGAAACAGCAGTTTTGAAACACTCTTTTTGTAGCATCTACAAATGGATATTTGGAGCGCTTTGGGGCCTATGCTGGGAAATGAAATATCTTCACCTAAAAACTAGACAGAAGCATTCTCAGAAACTTCTGTGTGATGAGTGCATTCAACTCACAGACTTGAACATTCCTTTTGATAGAGCAGTTTGGAAACACTAATTTTGTAAAATCTGCAAGTGTTTATTTGGAGCGCTTTGAGGCCTATGCTGGAAAAGGAAATATCTTCACATAAAAACTAGACAGAAGCATTCTCAGAAACTTCTCTGTCATGAGTGCATTCTACTCACAGAGTTGAACCTTCTTTTTGATACAAGAGTTTTCAAACACTCTTTTTGTAGAATCTGCAAGTGCATATTTGGAGCTGTTTGAGGCCAACGCTGGAAAAGGAAACATCCTCACATAGAAACTAGACAGAAGCATTCTCAGAAACTTGTTTGTGACGAGTGCATTCAACTCACAGACTTGAGCCTTTCTTTTGAAAGAGCAGTTTTGGAACACTCTTTTTGTAGAATCTGCTAGTGTATATTTGGAGCGCTGTGAGGCCTATGCTGGGAAATGAAATATCTTCACCTAAAAACAAGACAGAAGCATTCTCAGAAACTTCTGTGTGATGAGTGCATTCAACTCACAGACTTGAACGTTCCTTTTGATAGAACAGTTTTGAAACACTCCTTTTGTAGAATCTGCAAGTGTTTATTTGGAGCGCTTTGAGGCGTATGCTGGAAAAGGAAATGTCTTCAAATAACAACTACACAGAAGCATTCTCAGAAACTTCTTTGTGATGAGTGCATTCAACTCACAGACTTGAACCTTCCTTTTGAAAGAGCAGTTTTGAAACACTGTTTTGGTAGAATCTGCAAGTGGATATATGGAGCTCTTTGGGGCCTATGCTGGGAAATGAAATATCTGCACCTAAAAACTAGACAGAAGCATTCTCAGGAACTTCTGTGTGATGAGTGCATTCAACTCACAGACTTCAACGTTCCTTTTGACAGAACAGTTTTGAAACTCTCCTTTTGTAGACTCTGCAAGTGTTTATTTCGAGCGCTTTGAGGCCTACGCTGGAAAACGAAATGTCTTCAAATAACAACTACACAGAAACATTCTCAGAACATTCTTTGTGATGAGTGCATTCAACTCACAGACTTGAACCTTCCTTTTGAAAGAGCAGTTTTGAAACACTCTTTTTGTAGAATCTGCAAGTGGATATTTGGAGCGCTTCGGGGCCTATGCTGGGAAATGAAATATCTTCACCTAAAAACTAGACAGAAGCATTCTCAGAAACTTCTGTGTGATGAGTGCATTCAACTCACAGAGTTGAACATTCCTTTTGATAGAGCAGTTTGGAAACACTAATTTTGTAAAATCTGCAAGTGTTTATTTGGAACGCTTTGAGGCCTATGCTGGAAAAGGAAATATCTTCACATAAAAACTAGACAGAAGCATTCTCAGAAACTTCTCTGTGATGAGTGCAATCTACTCACAGAGTTGAACCTTCTTTTTGATAGAAGAGTTTTCAAACTCTCTTTTTGTAGAATCTGCAAATGCATATTTGGAGCTGTATGATTCCAACGCTGGGAAAGGAAACATCCTCACATAGAAACTAGACAGAAGCATTCTCAGAAACTTGTTTGTGACGAGTGCATTCAACTCACAGACTTGAACCTTTCTTTTGAAAGAGCAGTTTTGGAACACTCTTTTTGTAGATTCTGCTAGTGTATATTTGGAGCGCTGTGAGGCCTATGTTGGGAAATGAAATATCTTCACCTAAAAACTAGACAGAAGCATTCTCAGAAACTTCTGTGTGATGAGTGCATTCAACTCACAGACTTGAACGTTCCTTTTGATAGAACAGTTTTGAAACACTCCTTTTATAGAATCTTTAAGGGTTCATTTCGAGCGCTTTGAGGCGTATGCTGGAAAAAGATATGTCTTCAAATAACAACTACACAGAAGCATTCTCAGAAACTTCTTTGTGATGAGTGCATTCAACTCACAGACTTGAACCTTCCCTTTGAAAGAGCAGTTTTGAAACACTCTTTTTGTAGAATCTGCAAGTGGATATTTGGAGCGCTTTGGGGCCTAGGCTGGGAAATGAAATATCTTCACCTAAAAACTAGACAGAAGCATTCTCAGAAATTTCTGTGTGATGAGCGCATTCAACTCACAGACTTCAACGTTCCTTTTGATAGAACAGTTTTGAAACTCACCTTTTGTAGAATCTGCAAGTGTTTATTTCGAGCGCTTTGAGGCCTATGCTGGAAAAGGAAATGTCTTCAAATAACAACTACACAGAAGCATTCTCAGAACCTTCTTTGTGATGAGTGCATTCAACTCACAGACTTGAACCTTCCTTTTGAAACAGCAGTTTTGAAACACTCTTTTTGTAGAATCTACAAATGGATATTTGGAGCGCTTTGGGGCCTATGCTGGGAAATGAAATATCTTCACCTAAAAACTAGACAGAAGCATTCTCAGAACCTTCTGTGTGATGAGTGCATTCAACTCACAAACTTGAACATTCCTTTTGATAGAGCAGTTTGGAAACACTAATTTTGTAAAATCTGCAAGTGTTTACTTGGAGCGCTTTGAGGCCTATGCTGGAAAAGGAAATATCTTCACATAAAAACTAGACAGAAGCATTCTCAGAAACTTCTCTGTGATGAGTGCATTCTACTCACGGAGTTGAACCTTCTTTTTGATACAAGAGTTTTCAAACACTCTTTTTGTAGAATCTGCAAGTGCATATTTGGAGCTGTTTGAGGCCAACGCTGGAAAAGGAAACATCCTCACATAGAAACTAGACAGAAGCATTCTCAGAAACTTGTTTGTGACGAGTGCATTCAACTCACAGACTTGAGCCTTTCTTTTGAAAGAGCAGTTTTGGAACACTCTTTTTGTAGAATCTGCTAGTGTATATTTGGAGCGCTGTGAGGCCTATGCTGGGAAATGAAATATCTTCACCTAAAAACAAGACAGAAGCATTCTCAGAAACTTCTGTGTGATGAGTGCATTCAACTCACAGACTTGAACGTTCCTTTTGATAGAACAGTTTTGAAACACTCCTTTTGTAGAATCTGCAAGTGTTTATTTGGAGCGCTTTGAGGCGTATGCTGGAAAAGGAAATGTCTTCAAATAACAACTACACAGAAGCATTCTCAGAAACTTCTTTGTGATGAGTGCATTCAACTCACAGACTTGAACCTTCCTTTTGAAAGAGCAGTTTTGAAACACTGTTTTGGTAGAATCTGCAAGTGGATATATGGAGCTCTTTGGGGCCTATGCTGGGAAATGAAATATCTGCACCTAAAAACTAGACAGAAGCATTCTCAGGAACTTCTGTGTGATGAGTGCATTCAACTCACAGACTTCAACGTTCCTTTTGACAGAACAGTTTTGAAACTCTCCTTTTGTAGACTCTGCAAGTGTTTATTTCGAGCGCTTTGAGGCCTACGCTGGAAAACGAAATGTCTTCAAATAACAACTACACAGAAACATTCTCAGAACATTCTTTGTGATGAGTGCATTCAACTCACAGACTTGAACCTTCCTTTTGAAAGAGCAGTTTTGAAACACTCTTTTTGTAGAATCTGCAAGTGGATATTTGGAGCGCTTCGGGGCCTATGCTGGGAAATGAAATATCTTCACCTAAAAACTAGACAGAAGCATTCTCAGAAACTTCTGTGTGATGAGTGCATTCAACTCACAGAGTTGAACATTCCTTTTGATAGAGCAGTTTGGAAACACTAATTTTGTAAAATCTGCAAGTGTTTATTTGGAACGCTTTGAGGCCTATGCTGGAAAAGGAAATATCTTCACATAAAAACTAGACAGAAGCATTCTCAGAAACTTCTCTGTGATGAGTGCATTCTACTCACAGAGTTGAACCTTCTTTTTGATAGAAGAGTTTTCAAACTCTCTTTTTGTAGAATCTGCAAATGCATATTTGGAGCTGTATGATTCCAACGCTGGGAAAGGAAACATCCTCACATAGAAACTAGACAGAAGCATTCTCAGAAACTTGTTTGTGACGAGTGCATTCAACTCACAGACTTGAACCTTTCTTTTGAAAGAGCAGTTTTGGAACACTCTTTTTGTAGATTCTGCTAGTGTATATTTGGAGCGCTGTGAGGCCTATGTTGGGAAATGAAATATCTTCACCTAAAAACTAGACAGAAGCATTCTCAGAAACTTCTGTGTGATGAGTGCATTCAACTCACAGACTTGAACGTTCCTTTTGATAGAACAGTTTTGAAACACTCCTTTTATAGAATCTTTAAGGGTTCATTTCGAGCGCTTTGAGGCGTATGCTGGAAAAAGATATGTCTTCAAATAACAACTACACAGAAGCATTCTCAGAAACTTCTTTGTGATGAGTGCATTCAACTCACAGACTTGAACCTTCCCTTTGAAAGAGCAGTTTTGAAACACTCTTTTTGTAGAATCTGCAAGTGGATATTTGGAGCGCTTTGGGGCCTAGGCTGGGAAATGAAATATCTTCACCTAAAAACTAGACAGAAGCATTCTCAGAAACTTCTGTGTGATGAGCGCATTCAACTCACAGACTTCAACGTTCCTTTTGATAGAACAGTTTTGAAACTCACCTTTTGTAGAATCTGCAAGTGTTTATTTCGAGCGCTTTGAGGCCTATGCTGGAAAAGGAAATGTCTTCAAATAACAACTACACAGAAGCATTCTCAGAACCTTCTTTGTGATGAGTGCATTCAACTCACAGACTTGAACCTTCCTTTTGAAACAGCAGTTTTGAAACACTCTTTTTGTAGAATCTACAAAAGGATATTTGGAGCGCTTTGGGGCCTATGCTGGGAAATGAAATATCTTCACCTAAAAACTAGACAGAAGCATTCTCAGAAACTTCTGTGTGATGAGTGCATTCAACTCACAGACTTGAACATTCCTTTTGATAGAGCAGTTTGGAAACACTAATTTTGTAAAATCTGCAAGTGTTTACTTGGAGCGCTTTGAGGCCTATGCTGGAAAAGGAAATATCTTCACATAAAAACTAGACAGAAGCATTCTCAGAAACTTCTCTGTGATGAGTGCATTCTACTCACGGAGTTGAACCTTCTTTTTGATACAAGAGTTTTCAAACACTCTTTTTGTAGAATCTGCAAGTGCATATTTGGAGCTGTTTGAGGCCAACGCTGGAAAAGGAAACATCCTCACATAGAAACTAGACAGAAGCATTCTCAGAAACTTGTTTGTGACGAGTGCATTCAACTCACAGACTTGAGCCTTTCTTTTGAAAGAGCAGTTTTGGAACACTCTTTTTGTAGAATCTGCTAGTGTATATTTGGAGCGCTGTGAGGCCTATGCTGGGAAATGAAATATCTTCACCTAAAAACAAGACAGAAGCATTCTCAGAAACTTCTGTGTGATGAGTGCATTCAACTCACAGACTTGAACGTTCCTTTTGATAGAACAGTTTTGAAACACTCCTTTTGTAGAATCTGCAAGTGTTTATTTGGAGCGCTTTGAGGCGTATGCTGGAAAAGGAAATGTCTTCAAATAACAACTACACAGAAGCATTCTCAGAAACTTCTTTGTGATGAGTGCATTCAACTCACAGACTTGAACCTTCCTTTTGAAAGAGCAGTTTTGAAACACTGTTTTGATAGAATCTGCAAGTGGATATATGGAGCTCTTTGGGGCCTATGCTGGGAAATGAAATATCTGCACCTAAAAACTAGACAGAAGCATTCTCAGGAACTTCTGTGTGATGAGTGCATTCAACTCACAGACTTCAACGTTCCTTTTGATAGAACAGTTTTGAAACTCTCCTTTTGTAGACTCTGCAAGTGTTTATTTCGAGCGCTTTGAGGCCTACGCTGGAAAACGAAATGTCTTCAAATAACAACTACACAGAAACATTCTCAGAACATTCTTTGTGATGAGTGCATTCAACTCACAGACTTGAACCTTCCTTTTGAAAGAGCAGTTTTGAAACACTCTTTTTGTAGAATCTGCAAGTGGATATTTGGAGCGCTTCGGGGCCTATGCTGGGAAATGAAATATCTTCACCTAAAAACTAGACAGAAGCATTCCCAGAAACTTCTGTGTGATGAGTGCATTCAACTCACAGAGTTGAACATTCCTTTTGATAGAGCAGTTTGGAAACACTAATTTTGTAAAATCTGCAAGTGTTTATTTGGAACGCTTTGAGGCCTATGCTGGAAAAGGAAATATCTTCACATAAAAACTAGACAGAAGCATTCTCAGAAACTTCTCTGTGATGAGTGCATTCTACTCACAGAGTTGAACCTTCTTTTTGATAGAAGAGTTTTCAAACTCTCTTTTTGTAGAATCTGCAAATGCATATTTGGAGCTGTATGATTCCAACGCTGGGAAAGGAAACATCCTCACATAGAAACTAGACAGAAGCATTCTCAGAAACTTGTTTGTGACGAGTGCATTCAACTCACAGACTTGAACCTTTCTTTTGAAAGAGCAGTTTTGGAACACTCTTTTTGTAGATTCTGCTAGTGTATATTTGGAGCGCTGTGAGGCCTATGTTGGGAAATGAAATATCTTCACCTAAAAACTAGACAGAAGCATTCTCAGAAACTTCTGTGTGATGAGTGCATTCAACTCACAGACTTGAACGTTCCTTTTGATAGAACAGTTTTGAAACACTCCTTTTATAGAATCTTTAAGGGTTTATTTCGAGCGCTTTGAGGCGTATGCTGGAAAAAGATATGTCTTCAAATAACAACTACACAGAAGCATTCTCAGAAACTTCTTTGTGATGAGTGCATTCAACTCACAGACTTGAACCTTCCCTTTGAAAGAGCAGTTTTGAAACACTCTTTTTGTAGAATCTGCAAGTGGATATTTGGAGCGCTTTGGGGCCTAGGCTGGGAAATGAAATATCTTCACCTAAAAACTAGACAGAAGCATTCTCAGAAACTTCTGTGTGATGAGCGCATTCGACTCACAGACTTCAACGTTCCTTTTGATAGAACAGTTTTGAAACTCACCTTTTGTAGAATCTGCAAGTGTTTATTTCGAGCGCGTTGAGGCCTATGCTGGAAAAGGAAATGTCTTCAAATAACAACTACACAGAAGCATTCTCAGAACCTTCTTTGTGATGAGTGCATTCAACTCACAGACTTGAACCTTCCTTTTGAAACAGCAGTTTTGAAACACTCTTTTTGTAGAATCTACAAATGGATATTTGGAGCGCTTTGGGGCCTATGCTGGGAAATGAAATATCTTCACCTAAAAACTAGACAGAAGCATTCTCAGAAACTTCTGTGTGATGAGTGCATTCAACTCACAGACTTGAACATTCCTTTTGATAGAGCAGTTTGGAAACACTAATTTTGTAAAATCTGCAAGTGTTTACTTGGAGCGCTTTGAGGCCTATGCTGGAAAAGGAAATATCTTCACATAAAAACTAGACAGAAGCATTCTCAGAAACTTCTCTGTGATGAGTGCATTCTACTCACGGAGTTGAACCTTCTTTTTGATACAAGAGTTTTCAAACACTCTTTTTGTAGAATCTGCAAGTGCATATTTGGAGCTGTTTGAGGCCAACGCTGGAAAAGGAAACATCCTCACATAGAAACTAGACAGAAGCATTCTCAGAAACTTGTTTGTGACGAGTGCATTCAACTCACAGACTTGAGCCTTTCTTTTGAAAGAGCAGTTTTGGAACACTCTTTTTGTAGAATCTGCTAGTGTATATTTGGAGCGCTGTGAGGCCTATGCTGGGAAATGAAATATCTTCACCTAAAAACAAGACAGAAGCATTCTCAGAAACTTCTGTGTGATGAGTGCATTCAACTCACAGACTTGAACGTTCCTTTTGATAGAACAGTTTTGAAACACTCCTTTTGTAGAATCTGCAAGTGTTTATTTGGAGCGCTTTGAGGCGTATGCTGGAAAAGGAAATGTCTTCAAATAACAACTACACAGAAGCATTCTCAGAAACTTCTTTGTGATGAGTGCATTCAACTCACAGACTTGAACCTTCCTTTTGAAAGAGCAGTTTTGAAACACTGTTTTGGTAGAATCTGCAAGTGGATATATGGAGCTCTTTGGGGCCTATGCTGGGAAATGAAATATCTGCACCTAAAAACTAGACAGAAGCATTCTCAGGAACTTCTGTGTGATGAGTGCATTCAACTCACAGACTTCAACGTTCCTTTTGACAGAACAGTTTTGAAACTCTCCTTTTGTAGACTCTGCAAGTGTTTATTTCGAGCGCTTTGAGGCCTACGCTGGAAAACGAAATGTCTTCAAATAACAACTACACAGAAACATTCTCAGAACATTCTTTGTGATGAGTGCATTCAACTCACAGACTTGAACCTTCCTTTTGAAAGAGCAGTTTTGAAACACTCTTTTTGTAGAATCTGCAAGTGGATATTTGGAGCGCTTCGGGGCCTATGCTGGGAAATGAAATATCTTCACCTAAAAACTAGACAGAAGCATTCTCAGAAACTTCTGTGTGATGAGTGCATTCAACTCACAGACTTGAACATTCCTTTTGATAGAGCAGTTTGGAAACACTAATTTTGTAAAATCTGCAAGTGTTTATTTGGAACGCTTTGAGGCCTATGCTGGAAAAGGAAATATCTTCACATAAAAACTAGACAGAAGCATTCTCAGAAACTTCTCTGTGATGAGTGCATTCTACTCACAGAGTTGAACCTTCTTTTTGATAGAAGAGTTTTCAAACTCTCTTTTTGTAGAATCTGCAAGTGCATATTTGGAGCTGTTTGAGGCCAACGCTGGAAAAGGAAACATCCTCACATAGAAACTAGACAGAAGCATTCTCAGAAACTTGTTTGTGACGAGTGCATTCAACTCACAGACTTGAACCTTTCTTTTGAAAGAGCAGTTTTGGAACACTCTTTTTGTAGATTCTGCTAGTGTATATTTGGAGCGCTGTGAGGCCTATGTTGGGAAATGAAATATCTTCACCTAAAAACTAGACAGAAGCATTCTCAGAAACTTCTGTGTGATGAGTGCATTCAACTCACAGACTTGAACGTTCCTTTTGATAGAACAGTTTTGAAACACTCCTTTTATAGAATCTTTAAGGGTTTATTTCGAGCGCTTTGAGGCGTATGCTGGAAAAAGATATGTCTTCAAATAACAACTACACAGAAGCATTCTCAGAAACTTCTTTGTGATGAGTGCATTCAACTCACAGACTTGAACCTTCCCTTTGAAAGAGCAGTTTTGAAACACTCTTTTTGTAGAATCTGCAAGTGGATATTTGGAGCGCTTTGGGGCCTAGGCTGGGAAATGAAATATCTTCACCTAAAAACTAGACAGAAGCATTCTCAGAAACTTCTGTGTGATGAGTGCATTCAACTCACAGACTTCAACGTTCCTTTTGATAGAACAGTTTTGAAACTCACCTTTTGTAGAATCTGCAAGTGTTTATTTCGAGCGCTTTGAGGCCTATGCTGGAAAAGGAAATGTCTTCAAATAACAACTACACAGAAGCATTCTCAGAACTTTCTTTGTGATGAGTGCATTCAACTCACAGACTTGAACCTTCCTTTTGAAACAGCAGTTTTGAAACACTCTTTTTGTAGCATCTACAAATGGATATTTGGAGCGCTTTGGGGCCTATGCTGGGAAATGAAATATCTTCACCTAAAAACTAGACAGAAGCATTCTCAGAAACTTCTGTGTGATGAGTGCATTCAACTCACAGACTTGAACATTCCTTTTGATAGAGCAGTTTGGAAACACTAATTTTGTAAAATCTGCAAGTGTTTATTTGGAGCGCTTTGAGGCCTATGCTGGAAAAGGAAATATCTTCACATAAAAACTAGACAGAAGCATTCTCAGAAACTTCTCTGTCATGAGTGCATTCTACTCACAGAGTTGAACCTTCTTTTTGATACAAGAGTTTTCAAACACTCTTTTTGTAGAATCTGCAAGTGCATATTTGGAGCTGTTTGAGGCCAACGCCGGAAAAGGAAACATCCTCACATAGAAACTAGACAGAAGCATTCTCAGAAACTTGTTTGTGACGAGTGCATTCAACTCACAGACTTGAGCCTTTCTTTTGAAAGAGCAGTTTTGGAACACTCTTTTTGTAGAATCTGCTAGTGTATATTTGGAGCGCTGTGAGGCCTATGCTGGGAAATGAAATATCTTCACCTAAAAACAAGACAGAAGCATTCTCAGAAACTTCTGTGTGATGAGTGCATTCAACTCACAGACTTGAACGTTCCTTTTGATAGAACAGTTTTGAAACACTCCTTTTGTAGAATCTGCAAGTGTTTATTTGGAGCGCTTTGAGGCGTATGCTGGAAAAGGAAATGTCTTCAAATAACAACTACACAGAAGCATTCTCAGAAACTTCTTTGTGATGAGTGCATTCAACTCACAGACTTGAACCTTCCTTTTGAAAGAGCAGTTTTGAAACACTGTTTTGGTAGAATCTGCAAGTGGATATATGGGGCTCTTTGGGGCCTATGCTGGGAAATGAAATATCTGCACCTAAAAACTAGACAGAAGCATTCTCAGGAACTTCTGTGTGATGAGTGCATTCAACTCACAGACTTCAACGTTCCTTTTGATAGAACAGTTTTGAAACTCTCCTTTTGTAGACTCTGCAAGTGTTTATTTCGAGCGCTTTGAGGCCTACGCTGGAAAACGAAATGTCTTCAAATAACAACTACACAGAAACATTCTCAGAACATTCTTTGTGATGAGTGCATTCAACTCACAGACTTGAACCTTCCTTTTGAAAGAGCAGTTTTGAAACACTCTTTTTGTAGAATCTGCAAGTGGATATTTGGAGCGCTTCGGGGCCTATGCTGGGAAATGAAATATCTTCACCTAAAAACTAGACAGAAGCATTCTCAGAAACTTCTGTGTGATGAGTGCATTCAACTCACAGAGTTGAACATTCCTTTTGATAGAGCAGTTTGGAAACACTAATTTTGTAAAATCTGCAAGTGTTTATTTGGAACGCTTTGAGGCCTATGCTGGAAAAGGAAATATCTTCACATAAAAACTAGACAGAAGCATTCTCAGAAACTTCTCTGTGATGAGTGCATTCTACTCACAGAGTTGAACCTTCTTTTTGATAGAAGAGTTTTCAAACTCTCTTTTTGTAGAATCTGCAAATGCATATTTGGAGCTGTATGATTCCAACGCTGGGAAAGGAAACATCCTCACATAGAAACTAGACAGAAGCATTCTCAGAAACTTGTTTGTGACGAGTGCATTCAACTCACAGACTTGAACCTTTCTTTTGAAAGAGCAGTTTTGGAACACTCTTTTTGTAGATTCTGCTAGTGTATATTTGGAGCGCTGTGAGGCCTATGTTGGGAAATGAAATATCTTCACCTAAAAACTAGACAGAAGCATTCTCAGAAACTTCTGTGTGATGAGTGCATTCAACTCACAGACTTGAACGTTCCTTTTGATAGAACAGTTTTGAAACACTCCTTTTATAGAATCTTTAAGGGTTCATTTCGAGCGCTTTGAGGCGTATGCTGGAAAAAGATATGTCTTCAAATAACAACTACACAGAAGCATTCTCAGAAACTTCTTTGTGATGAGTGCATTCAACTCACAGACTTGAACCTTCCCTTTGAAAGAGCAGTTTTGAAACACTCTTTTTGTAGAATCTGCAAGTGGATATTTGGAGCGCTTTGGGGCCTAGGCTGGGAAATGAAATATCTTCACCTAAAAACTAGACAGAAGCATTCTCAGAAACTTCTGTGTGATGAGTGCATTCAACTCACAGACTTCAACGTTCCTTTTGATAGAACAGTTTTGAAACTCACCTTTTGTAGAATCTGCAAGTGTTTATTTCGAGCGCTTTGAGGCCTATGCTGGAAAAGGAAATGTCTTCAAATAACAACTACACAGAAGCATTCTCAGAACCTTCTTTGTGATGAGTGCATTCAACTCACAGACTTGAACCTTCCTTTTGAAACAGCAGTTTTGAAACACTCTTTTTGTAGAATCTACAAATGGATATTTGGAGCGCTTTGGGGCCTATGCTGGGAAATGAAATATCTTCACCTAAAAACTAGACAGAAGCATTCTCAGAAACTTCTGTGTGATGAGTGCATTCAACTCACAGACTTGAACATTCCTTTTGATAGAGCAGTTTGGAAACACTAATTTTGTAAAATCTGCAAGTGTTTACTTGGAGCGCTTTGAGGCCTATGCTGGAAAAGGAAATATCTTCACATAAAAACTAGACAGAAGCATTCTCAGAAACTTCTCTGTGATGAGTGCATTCTACTCACGGAGTTGAACCTTCTTTTTGATACAAGAGTTTTCAAACACTCTTTTTGTAGAATCTGCAAGTGCATATTTGGAGCTGTTTGAGGCCAACGCTGGAAAAGGAAACATCCTCACATAGAAACTAGACAGAAGCATTCTCAGAAACTTGTTTGTGACGAGTGCATTCAACTCACAGACTTGAGCCTTTCTTTTGAAAGAGCAGTTTTGGAACACTCTTTTTGTAGAATCTGCTAGTGTATATTTGGAGCGCTGTGAGGCCTATGCTGGGAAATGAAATATCTTCACCTAAAAACAAGACAGAAGCATTCTCAGAAACTTCTGTGTGATGAGTGCATTCAACTCACAGACTTGAACGTTCCTTTTGATAGAACAGTTTTGAAACACTCCTTTTGTAGAATCTGCAAGTGTTTATTTGGAGCGCTTTGAGGCGTATGCTGGAAAAGGAAATGTCTTCAAATAACAACTACACAGAAGCATTCTCAGAAACTTCTTTGTGATGAGTGCATTCAACTCACAGACTTGAACCTTCCTTTTGAAAGAGCAGTTTTGAAACACTGTTTTGGTAGAATCTGCAAGTGGATATATGGAGCTCTTTGGGGCCTATGCTGGGAAATGAAATATCTGCACCTAAAAACTAGACAGAAGCATTCTCAGGAACTTCTGTGTGATGAGTGCATTCAACTCACAGACTTCAACGTTCCTTTTGACAGAACAGTTTTGAAACTCTCCTTTTGTAGACTCTGCAAGTGTTTATTTCGAGCGCTTTGAGGCCTACGCTGGAAAACGAAATGTCTTCAAATAACAACTACACAGAAACATTCTCAGAACATTCTTTGTGATGAGTGCATTCAACTCACAGACTTGAACCTTCCTTTTGAAAGAGCAGTTTTGAAACACTCTTTTTGTAGAATCTGCAAGTGGATATTTGGAGCGCTTCGGGGCCTATGCTGGGAAATGAAATATCTTCACCTAAAAACTAGACAGAAGCATTCTCAGAAACTTCTGTGTGATGAGTGCATTCAACTCACAGACTTGAACATTCCTTTTGATAGAGCAGTTTGGAAACACTAATTTTGTAAAATCTGCAAGTGTTTATTTGGAACGCTTTGAGGCCTATGCTGGAAAAGGAAATATCTTCACATAAAAACTAGACAGAAGCATTCTCAGAAACTTCTCTGTGATGAGTGCATTCTACTCACAGAGTTGAACCTTCTTTTTGATAGAAGAGTTTTCAAACTCTCTTTTTGTAGAATCTGCAAATGCATATTTGGAGCTGTATGATTCCAACGCTGGGAAAGGAAACATCCTCACATAGAAACTAGACAGAAGCATTCTCAGAAACTTGTTTGTGACGAGTGCATTCAACTCACAGACTTGAACCTTTCTTTTGAAAGAGCAGTTTTGGAACACTCTTTTTGTAGATTCTGCTAGTGTATATTTGGAGCGCTGTGAGGCCTATGTTGGGAAATGAAATATCTTCACCTAAAAACTAGACAGAAGCATTCTCAGAAACTTCTGTGTGATGAGTGCATTCAACTCACAGACTTGAACGTTCCTTTTGATAGAACAGTTTTGAAACACTCCTTTTATAGAATCTTTAAGGGTTTATTTCGAGCGCTTTGAGGCGTATGCTGGAAAAAGATATGTCTTCAAATAACAACTACACAGAAGCATTCTCAGAAACTTCTTTGTGATGAGTGCATTCAACTCACAGACTTGAACCTTCCCTTTGAAAGAGCAGTTTTGAAACACTCTTTTTGTAGAATCTGCAAGTGGATATTTGGAGCGCTTTGGGGCCTAGGCTGGGAAATGAAATATCTTCACCTAAAAACTAGACAGAAGCATTCTCAGAAACTTCTGTGTGATGAGTGCATTCAACTCACAGACTTCAACGTTCCTTTTGATAGAACAGTTTTGAAACTCACCTTTTGTAGAATCTGCAAGTGTTTATTTCGAGCGCTTTGAGGCCTATGCTGGAAAAGGAAATGTCTTCAAATAACAACTACACAGAAGCATTCTCAGAACTTTCTTTGTGATGAGTGCATTCAACTCACAGACTTGAACCTTCCTTTTGAAACAGCAGTTTTGAAACACTATTTTTGTAGCATCTACAAATGGATATTTGGAGCGCTTTGGGGCCTATGCTGGGAAATGAAATATCTTCACCTAAAAACTAGACAGAAGCATTCTCAGAAACTTCTGTGTGATGAGTGCATTCAACTCACAGACTTGAACATTCCTTTTGATAGAGCAGTTTGGAAACACTAATTTTGTAAAATCTGCAAGTGTTTATTTGGAGCGCTTTGAGGCCTATGCTGGAAAAGGAAATATCTTCACATAAAAACTAGACAGAAGCATTCTCAGAAACTTCTCTGTCATGAGTGCATTCTACTCACAGAGTTGAACCTTCTTTTTGATACAAGAGTTTTCAAACACTCTTTTTGTAGAATCTGCAAGTGCATATTTGGAGCTGTTTGAGGCCAACGCCGGAAAAGGAAACATCCTCACATAGAAACTAGACAGAAGCATTCTCAGAAACTTGTTTGTGACGAGTGCATTCAACTCACAGACTTGAGCCTTTCTTTTGAAAGAGCAGTTTTGGAACACTCTTTTTGTAGAATCTGCTAGTGTATATTTGGAGCGCTGTGAGGCCTATGCTGGGAAATGAAATATCTTCACCTAAAAACAAGACAGAAGCATTCTCAGAAACTTCTGTGTGATGAGTGCATTCAACTCACAGACTTGAACGTTCCTTTTGATAGAACAGTTTTGAAACACTCCTTTTGTAGAATCTGCAAGTGTTTATTTGGAGCGCTTTGAGGCGTATGCTGGAAAAGGAAATGTCTTCAAATAACAACTACACAGAAGCATTCTCAGAAACTTCTTTGTGATGAGTGCATTCAACTCACAGACTTGAACCTTCCTTTTGAAAGAGCAGTTTTGAAACACTGTTTTGGTAGAATCTGCAAGTGGATATATGGGGCTCTTTGGGGCCTATGCTGGGAAATGAAATATCTGCACCTAAAAACTAGACAGAAGCATTCTCAGGAACTTCTGTGTGATGAGTGCATTCAACTCACAGACTTCAACGTTCCTTTTGATAGAACAGTTTTGAAACTCTCCTTTTGTAGACTCTGCAAGTGTTTATTTCGAGCGCTTTGAGGCCTACGCTGGAAAACGAAATGTCTTCAAATAACAACTACACAGAAACATTCTCAGAACATTCTTTGTGATGAGTGCATTCAACTCACAGACTTGAACCTTCCTTTTGAAAGAGCAGTTTTGAAACACTCTTTTTGTAGAATCTGCAAGTGGATATTTGGAGCGCTTCGGGGCCTATGCTGGGAAATGAAATATCTTCACCTAAAAACTAGACAGAAGCATTCTCAGAAACTTCTGTGTGATGAGTGCATTCAACTCACAGAGTTGAACATTCCTTTTGATAGAGCAGTTTGGAAACACTAATTTTGTAAAATCTGCAAGTGTTTATTTGGAACGCTTTGAGGCCTATGCTGGAAAAGGAAATATCTTCACATAAAAACTAGACAGAAGCATTCTCAGAAACTTCTCTGTGATGAGTGCATTCTACTCACAGAGTTGAACCTTCTTTTTGATAGAAGAGTTTTCAAACTCTCTTTTTGTAGAATCTGCAAATGCATATTTGGAGCTGTATGATTCCAACGCTGGGAAAGGAAACATCCTCACATAGAAACTAGACAGAAGCATTCTCAGAAACTTGTTTGTGACGAGTGCATTCAACTCACAGACTTGAACCTTTCTTTTGAAAGAGCAGTTTTGGAACACTCTTTTTGTAGATTCTGCTAGTGTATATTTGGAGCGCTGTGAGGCCTATGTTGGGAAATGAAATATCTTCACCTAAAAACTAGACAGAAGCATTCTCAGAAACTTCTGTGTGATGAGTGCATTCAACTCACAGACTTGAACGTTCCTTTTGATAGAACAGTTTTGAAACACTCCTTTTATAGAATCTTTAAGGGTTCATTTCGAGCGCTTTGAGGCGTATGCTGGAAAAAGATATGTCTTCAAATAACAACTACACAGAAGCATTCTCAGAAACTTCTTTGTGATGAGTGCATTCAACTCACAGACTTGAACCTTCCCTTTGAAAGAGCAGTTTTGAAACACTCTTTTTGTAGAATCTGCAAGTGGATATTTGGAGCGCTTTGGGGCCTAGGCTGGGAAATGAAATATCTTCACCTAAAAACTAGACAGAAGCATTCTCAGAAACTTCTGTGTGATGAGTGCATTCAACTCACAGACTTCAACGTTCCTTTTGATAGAACAGTTTTGAAACTCACCTTTTGTAGAATCTGCAAGTGTTTATTTCGAGCGCTTTGAGGCCTATGCTGGAAAAGGAAATGTCTTCAAATAACAACTACACAGAAGCATTCTCAGAACCTTCTTTGTGATGAGTGCATTCAACTCACAGACTTGAACCTTCCTTTTGAAACAGCAGTTTTGAAACACTCTTTTTGTAGCATCTACAAATGGATATTTGGAGCGCTTTGGGGCCTATGCTGGGAAATGAAATATCTTCACCTAAAAACTAGACAGAAGCATTCTCAGAAACTTCTGTGTGATGAGTGCATTCAACTCACAGACTTGAACATTCCTTTTGATAGAGCAGTTTGGAAACACTAATTTTGTAAAATCTGCAAGTGTTTATTTGGAGCGCTTTGAGGCCTATGCTGGAAAAGGAAATATCTTCACATAAAAACTAGACAGAAGCATTCTCAGAAACTTCTCTGTGATGAGTGCATTCTACTCACAGAGTTGAACCTTCTTTTTGATACAAGAGTTTTCAAACACTCTTTTTGTAGAATCTGCAAGTGCATATTTGGAGCTGTTTGAGGCCAACGCTGGAAAAGGAAACATCCTCACATAGAAACTAGACAGAAGCATTCTCAGAAACTTGTTTGTGACGAGTGCATTCAACTCACAGACTTGAGCCTTTCTTTTGAAAGAGCAGTTTTGGAACACTCTTTTTGTAGAATCTGCTAGTGTATATTTGGAGCGCTGTGAGGCCTATGCTGGGAAATGAAATATCTTCACCTAAAAACAAGACAGAAGCATTCTCAGAAACTTCTGTGTGATGAGTGCATTCAACTCACAGACTTGAACGTTCCTTTTGATAGAACAGTTTTGAAACACTCCTTTTGTAGAATCTGCAAGTGTTTATTTGGAGCGCTTTGAGGCGTATGCTGGAAAAGGAAATGTCTTCAAATAACAACTACACAGAAGCATTCTCAGAAACTTCTTTGTGATGAGTGCATTCAACTCACAGACTTGAACCTTCCTTTTGAAAGAGCAGTTTTGAAACACTGTTTTGGTAGAATCTGCAAGTGGATATATGGAGCTCTTTGGGGCCTATGCTGGGAAATGAAATATCTGCACCTAAAAACTAGACAGAAGCATTCTCAGGAACTTCTGTGTGATGAGTGCATTCAACTCACAGACTTCAACGTTCCTTTTGATAGAACAGTTTTGAAACTCTCCTTTTGTAGACTCTGCAAGTGTTTATTTCGAGCGCTTTGAGGCCTACGCTGGAAAACGAAATGTCTTCAAATAACAACTACACAGAAACATTCTCAGAACATTCTTTGTGATGAGTGCATTCAACTCACAGACTTGAACCTTCCTTTTGAAAGAGCAGTTTTGAAACACTCTTTTTGTAGAATCTGCTAGTGTATATTTGGAGCGCTGTGAGGCCTATGCTGGGAAATGAAATATCTTCACCTAAAAACAAGACAGAAGCATTCTCAGAAACTTCTGTGTGATGAGTGCATTCAACTCACAGACTTGAACGTTCCTTTTGATAGAACAGTTTTGAAACACTCCTTTTGTAGAATCTGCAAGTGTTTATTTGGAGCGCTTTGAGGCGTATGCTGGAAAAGGAAATGTCTTCAAATAACAACTACACAGAAGCATTCTCAGAAACTTCTTTGTGATGAGTGCATTCAACTCACAGACTTGAACCTTCCTTTTGAAAGAGCAGTTTTGAAACACTGTTTTGGTAGAATCTGCAAGTGGATATATGGAGCTCTTTGGGGCCTATGCTGGGAAATGAAATATCTGCACCTAAAAACTAGACAGAAGCATTCTCAGGAACTTCTGTGTGATGAGTGCATTCAACTCACAGACTTCAACGTTCCTTTTGATAGAACAGTTTTGAAACTCTCCTTTTGTAGACTCTGCAAGTGTTTATTTCGAGCGCTTTGAGGCCTACGCTGGAAAACGAAATGTCTTCAAATAACAACTACACAGAAACATTCTCAGAACATTCTTTGTGATGAGTGCATTCAACTCACAGACTTGAACCTTCCTTTTGAAAGAGCAGTTTTGAAACACTCTTTTTGTAGAATCTGCAAGTGGATATTTGGAGCGCTTCGGGGCCTATGCTGGGAAATGAAATATCTTCACCTAAAAACTAGACAGAAGCATTCTCAGAAACTTCTGTGTGATGAGTGCATTCAACTCACAGACTTGAACATTCCTTTTGATAGAGCAGTTTGGAAACACTAATTTTGTAAAATCTGCAAGTGTTTATTTGGAACGCTTTGAGGCCTATGCTGGAAAAGGAAATATCTTCACATAAAAACTAGACAGAAGCATTCTCAGAAACTTCTCTGTGATGAGTGCATTCTACTCACAGAGTTGAACCTTCTTTTTGATAGAAGAGTTTTCAAACTCTCTTTTTGTAGAATCTGCAAATGCATATTTGGAGCTGTATGATTCCAACGCTGGGAAAGGAAACATCCTCACATAGAAACTAGACAGAAGCATTCTCAGAAACTTGTTTGTGACGAGTGCATTCAACTCACAGACTTGAACCTTTCTTTTGAAAGAGCAGTTTTGGAACACTCTTTTTGTAGATTCTGCTAGTGTATATTTGGAGCGCTGTGAGGCCTATGTTGGGAAATGAAATATCTTCACCTAAAAACTAGACAGAAGCATTCTCAGAAACTTCTGTGTGATGAGTGCATTCAACTCACAGACTTGAACGTTCCTTTTGATAGAACAGTTTTGAAACACTCCTTTTATAGAATCTTTAAGGGTTTATTTCGAGCGCTTTGAGGCGTATGCTGGAAAAAGATATGTCTTCAAATAACAACTACACAGAAGCATTCTCAGAAACTTCTTTGTGATGAGTGCATTCAACTCACAGACTTGAACCTTCCCTTTGAAAGAGCAGTTTTGAAACACTCTTTTTGTAGAATCTGCAAGTGGATATTTGGAGCGCTTTGGGGCCTAGGCTGGGAAATGAAATATCTTCACCTAAAAACTAGACAGAAGCATTCTCAGAAACTTCTGTGTGATGAGTGCATTCAACTCACAGACTTCAACGTTCCTTTTGATAGAACAGTTTTGAAACTCACCTTTTGTAGAATCTGCAAGTGTTTATTTCGAGCGCTTTGAGGCCTATGCTGGAAAAGGAAATGTCTTCAAATAACAACTACACAGAAGCATTCTCAGAACTTTCTTTGTGATGAGTGCATTCAACTCACAGACTTGAACCTTCCTTTTGAAACAGCAGTTTTGAAACACTCTTTTTGTAGCATCTACAAATGGATATTTGGAGCGCTTTGGGGCCTATGCTGGGAAATGAAATATCTTCACCTAAAAACTAGACAGAAGCATTCTCAGAAACTTCTGTGTGATGAGTGCATTCAACTCACAGACTTGAACATTCCTTTTGATAGAGCAGTTTGGAAACACTAATTTTGTAAAATCTGCAAGTGTTTATTTGGAGCGCTTTGAGGCCTATGCTGGAAAAGGAAATATCTTCACATAAAAACTAGACAGAAGCATTCTCAGAAACTTCTCTGTCATGAGTGCATTCTACTCACAGAGTTGAACCTTCTTTTTGATACAAGAGTTTTCAAACACTCTTTTTGTAGAATCTGCAA
The DNA here is from genome assembly GCF_028885655.2 of Pongo abelii. Classification (NCBI taxonomy): domain Eukaryota; kingdom Metazoa; phylum Chordata; class Mammalia; order Primates; family Hominidae; genus Pongo; species Pongo abelii. The sequence continues at coordinate 50,005,238 of NC_071992.2, forward strand.
GTGCATATTTGGAGCTGTTTGAGGCCAACGCCGGAAAAGGAAACATCCTCACATAGAAACTAGACAGAAGCATTCTCAGAAACTTGTTTGTGACGAGTGCATTCAACTCACAGACTTGAGCCTTTCTTTTGAAAGAGCAGTTTTGGAACACTCTTTTTGTAGAATCTGCTAGTGTATATTTGGAGCGCTGTGAGGCCTATGCTGGGAAATGAAATATCTTCACCTAAAAACAAGACAGAAGCATTCTCAGAAACTTCTGTGTGATGAGTGCATTCAACTCACAGACTTGAACGTTCCTTTTGATAGAACAGTTTTGAAACACTCCTTTTGTAGAATCTGCAAGTGTTTATTTGGAGCGCTTTGAGGCGTATGCTGGAAAAGGAAATGTCTTCAAATAACAACTACACAGAAGCATTCTCAGAAACTTCTTTGTGATGAGTGCATTCAACTCACAGACTTGAACCTTCCTTTTGAAAGAGCAGTTTTGAAACACTGTTTTGGTAGAATCTGCAAGTGGATATATGGGGCTCTTTGGGGCCTATGCTGGGAAATGAAATATCTGCACCTAAAAACTAGACAGAAGCATTCTCAGGAACTTCTGTGTGATGAGTGCATTCAACTCACAGACTTCAACGTTCCTTTTGATAGAACAGTTTTGAAACTCTCCTTTTGTAGACTCTGCAAGTGTTTATTTCGAGCGCTTTGAGGCCTACGCTGGAAAACGAAATGTCTTCAAATAACAACTACACAGAAACATTCTCAGAACATTCTTTGTGATGAGTGCATTCAACTCACAGACTTGAACCTTCCTTTTGAAAGAGCAGTTTTGAAACACTCTTTTTGTAGAATCTGCAAGTGGATATTTGGAGCGCTTCGGGGCCTATGCTGGGAAATGAAATATCTTCACCTAAAAACTAGACAGAAGCATTCTCAGAAACTTCTGTGTGATGAGTGCATTCAACTCACAGAGTTGAACATTCCTTTTGATAGAGCAGTTTGGAAACACTAATTTTGTAAAATCTGCAAGTGTTTATTTGGAACGCTTTGAGGCCTATGCTGGAAAAGGAAATATCTTCACATAAAAACTAGACAGAAGCATTCTCAGAAACTTCTCTGTGATGAGTGCATTCTACTCACAGAGTTGAACCTTCTTTTTGATAGAAGAGTTTTCAAACTCTCTTTTTGTAGAATCTGCAAATGCATATTTGGAGCTGTATGATTCCAACGCTGGGAAAGGAAACATCCTCACATAGAAACTAGACAGAAGCATTCTCAGAAACTTGTTTGTGACGAGTGCATTCAACTCACAGACTTGAACCTTTCTTTTGAAAGAGCAGTTTTGGAACACTCTTTTTGTAGATTCTGCTAGTGTATATTTGGAGCGCTGTGAGGCCTATGTTGGGAAATGAAATATCTTCACCTAAAAACTAGACAGAAGCATTCTCAGAAACTTCTGTGTGATGAGTGCATTCAACTCACAGACTTGAACGTTCCTTTTGATAGAACAGTTTTGAAACACTCCTTTTATAGAATCTTTAAGGGTTTATTTCGAGCGCTTTGAGGCGTATGCTGGAAAAAGATATGTCTTCAAATAACAACTACACAGAAGCATTCTCAGAAACTTCTTTGTGATGAGTGCATTCAACTCACAGACTTGAACCTTCCCTTTGAAAGAGCAGTTTTGAAACACTCTTTTTGTAGAATCTGCAAGTGGATATTTGGAGCGCTTTGGGGCCTAGGCTGGGAAATGAAATATCTTCACCTAAAAACTAGACAGAAGCATTCTCAGAAACTTCTGTGTGATGAGTGCATTCAACTCACAGACTTCAACGTTCCTTTTGATAGAACAGTTTTGAAACTCACCTTTTGTAGAATCTGCAAGTGTTTATTTCGAGCGCTTTGAGGCCTATGCTGGAAAAGGAAATGTCTTCAAATAACAACTACACAGAAGCATTCTCAGAACCTTCTTTGTGATGAGTGCATTCAACTCACAGACTTGAACCTTCCTTTTGAAACAGCAGTTTTGAAACACTCTTTTTGTAGCATCTACAAATGGATATTTGGAGCGCTTTGGGGCCTATGCTGGGAAATGAAATATCTTCACCTAAAAACTAGACAGAAGCATTCTCAGAAACTTCTGTGTGATGAGTGCATTCAACTCACAGACTTGAACATTCCTTTTGATAGAGCAGTTTGGAAACACTAATTTTGTAAAATCTGCAAGTGTTTATTTGGAGCGCTTTGAGGCCTATGCTGGAAAAGGAAATATCTTCACATAAAAACTAGACAGAAGCATTCTCAGAAACTTCTCTGTGATGAGTGCATTCTACTCACAGAGTTGAACCTTCTTTTTGATACAAGAGTTTTCAAACACTCTTTTTGTAGAATCTGCAAGTGCATATTTGGCGCTGTTTGAGGCCAACGCTGGAAAAGGAAACATCCTCACATAGAAACTAGACAGAAGCATTCTCAGAAACTTGTTTGTGACGAGTGCATTCAACTCACAGACTTGAGCCTTTCTTTTGAAAGAGCAGTTTTGGAACACTCTTTTTGTAGAATCTGCTAGTGTATATTTGGAGCGCTGTGAGGCCTATGCTGGGAAATGAAATATCTTCACCTAAAAACAAGACAGAAGCATTCTCAGAAACTTCTGTGTGATGAGTGCATTCAACTCACAGACTTGAACGTTCCTTTTGATAGAACAGTTTTGAAACACTCCTTTTGTAGAATCTGCAAGTGTTTATTTGGAGCGCTTTGAGGCGTATGCTGGAAAAGGAAATGTCTTCAAATAACAACTACACAGAAGCATTCTCAGAAACTTCTTTGTGATGAGTGCATTCAACTCACAGACTTGAACCTTCCTTTTGAAAGAGCAGTTTTGAAACACTGTTTTGGTAGAATCTGCAAGTGGATATATGGAGCTCTTTGGGGCCTATGCTGGGAAATGAAATATCTGCACCTAAAAACTAGACAGAAGCATTCTCAGGAACTTCTGCGTGATGAGTGCATTCAACTCACAGACTTCAACGTTCCTTTTGATAGAACAGTTTTGAAACTCTCCTTTTGTAGACTCTGCAAGTGTTTATTTCGAGCGCTTTGAGGCCTACGCTGGAAAACGAAATGTCTTCAAATAACAACTACACAGAAACATTCTCAGAACATTCTTTGTGATGAGTGCATTCAACTCACAGACTTGAACCTTCCTTTTGAAAGAGCAGTTTTGAAACACTCTTTTTGTAGAATCTGCTAGTGTATATTTGGAGCGCTGTGAGGCCTATGCTGGGAAATGAAATATCTTCACCTAAAAACAAGACAGAAGCATTCTCAGAAACTTCTGTGTGATGAGTGCATTCAACTCACAGACTTGAACGTTCCTTTTGATAGAACAGTTTTGAAACACTCCTTTTGTAGAATCTGCAAGTGTTTATTTGGAGCGCTTTGAGGCGTATGCTGGAAAAGGAAATGTCTTCAAATAACAACTACACAGAAGCATTCTCAGAAACTTCTTTGTGATGAGTGCATTCAACTCACAGACTTGAACCTTCCTTTTGAAAGAGCAGTTTTGAAACACTGTTTTGGTAGAATCTGCAAGTGGATATATGGAGCTCTTTGGGGCCTATGCTGGGAAATGAAATATCTGCACCTAAAAACTAGACAGAAGCATTCTCAGGAACTTCTGTGTGATGAGTGCATTCAACTCACGGACTTCAACGTTCCTTTTGATAGAACAGTTTTGAAACTCTCCTTTTGTAGACTCTGCAAGTGTTTATTTCGAGCGCTTTGAGGCCTACGCTGGAAAACGAAATGTCTTCAAATAAGAACTACACAGAAACATTCTCAGAACATTCTTTGTGATGAGTGCATTCAACTCACAGACTTGAACCTTCCTTTTGAAAGAGCAGTTTTGAAACACTCTTTTTGTAGAATCTGCAAGTGGATATTTGGAGCGCTTCGGGGCCTATGCTGGGAAATGAAATATCTTCACCTAAAAACTAGACAGAAGCATTCTCAGAAACTTCTGTGTGATGAGTGCATTCAACTCACAGAGTTGAACATTCCTTTTGATAGAGCAGTTTGGAAACACTAATTTTGTAAAATCTGCAAGTGTTTATTTGGAACGCTTTGAGGCCTATGCTGGAAAAGGAAATATCTTCACATAAAAACTAGACAGAAGCATTCTCAGAAACTTCTCTGTGATGAGTGCATTCTACTCACAGAGTTGAACCTTCTTTTTGATAGAAGAGTTTTCAAACTCTCTTTTTGTAGAATCTGCAAATGCATATTTGGAGCTGTATGATTCCAACGCTGGGAAAGGAAACATCCTCACATAGAAACTAGACAGAAGCATTCTCAGAAACTTGTTTGTGACGAGTGCATTCAACTCACAGACTTGAACCTTTCTTTTGAAAGAGCAGTTTTGGAACACTCTTTTTGTAGATTCTGCTAGTGTATATTTGGAGCGCTGTGAGGCCTATGTTGGGAAATGAAATATCTTCACCTAAAAACTAGACAGAAGCATTCTCAGAAACTTCTGTGTGATGAGTGCATTCAACTCACAGACTTGAACGTTCCTTTTGATAGAACAGTTTTGAAACACTCCTTTTATAGAATCTTTAAGGGTTTATTTCGAGCGCTTTGAGGCGTATGCTGGAAAAAGATATGTCTTCAAATAACAACTACACAGAAGCATTCTCAGAAACTTCTTTGTGATGAGTGCATTCAACTCACAGACTTGAACCTTCCCTTTGAAAGAGCAGTTTTGAAACACTCTTTTTGTAGAATCTGCAAGTGGATATTTGGAGCGCTTTGGGGCCTAGGCTGGGAAATGAAATATCTTCACCTAAAAACTAGACAGAAGCATTCTCAGAAACTTCTGTGTGATGAGTGCATTCAACTCACAGACTTCAACGTTCCTTTTGATAGAACAGTTTTGAAACTCACCTTTTGTAGAATCTGCAAGTGTTTATTTCGAGCGCTTTGAGGCCTATGCTGGAAAAGGAAATGTCTTCAAATAACAACTACACAGAAGCATTCTCAGAACCTTCTTTGTGATGAGTGCATTCAACTCACAGACTTGAACCTTCCTTTTGAAACAGCAGTTTTGAAACACTCTTTTTGTAGCATCTACAAATGGATATTTGGAGCGCTTTGGGGCCTATGCTGGGAAATGAAATATCTTCACCTAAAAACTAGACAGAAGCATTCTCAGAAACTTCTGTGTGATGAGTGCATTCAACTCACAGACTTGAACATTCCTTTTGATAGAGCAGTTTGGAAACACTAATTTTGTAAAATCTGCAAGTGTTTATTTGGAGCGCTTTGAGGCCTATGCTGGAAAAGGAAATATCTTCACATAAAAACTAGACAGAAGCATTCTCAGAAACTTCTCTGTGATGAGTGCATTCTACTCACAGAGTTGAACCTTCTTTTTGATACAAGAGTTTTCAAACACTCTTTTTGTAGAATCTGCAAGTGCATATTTGGAGCTGTTTGAGGCCAACGCTGGAAAAGGAAACATCCTCACATAGAAACTAGACAGAAGCATTCTCAGAAACTTGTTTGTGACGAGTGCATTCAACTCACAGACTTGAGCCTTTCTTTTGAAAGAGCAGTTTTGGAACACTCTTTTTGTAGAATCTGCTAGTGTATATTTGGAGCGCTGTGAGGCCTATGCTGGGAAATGAAATATCTTCACCTAAAAACAAGACAGAAGCATTCTCAGAAACTTCTGTGTGATGAGTGCATTCAACTCACAGACTTGAACGTTCCTTTTGATAGAACAGTTTTGAAACACTCCTTTTGTAGAATCTGCAAGTGTTTATTTGGAGCGCTTTGAGGCGTATGCTGGAAAAGGAAATGTCTTCAAATAACAACTACACAGAAGCATTCTCAGAAACTTCTTTGTGATGAGTGCATTCAACTCACAGACTTGAACCTTCCTTTTGAAAGAGCAGTTTTGAAACACTGTTTTGGTAGAATCTGCAAGTGCATATATGGAGCTCTTTGGGGCCTATGCTGGGAAATGAAATATCTGCACCTAAAAACTAGACAGAAGCATTCTCAGGAACTTCTGTGTGATGAGTGCATTCAACTCACAGACTTCAACGTTCCTTTTGATAGAACAGTTTTGAAACTCTCCTTTTGTAGACTCTGCAAGTGTTTATTTCGAGCGCTTTGAGGCCTACGCTGGAAAACGAAATGTCTTCAAATAACAACTACACAGAAACATTCTCAGAACATTCTTTGTGATGAGTGCATTCAACTCACAGACTTGAACCTTCCTTTTGAAAGAGCAGTTTTGAAACACTCTTTTTGTAGAATCTGCTAGTGTATATTTGGAGCGCTGTGAGGCCTATGCTGGGAAATGAAATATCTTCACCTAAAAACAAGACAGAAGCATTCTCAGAAACTTCTGTGTGATGAGTGCATTCAACTCACAGACTTGAACGTTCCTTTTGATAGAACAGTTTTGAAACACTCCTTTTGTAGAATCTGCAAGTGTTTATTTGGAGCGCTTTGAGGCGTATGCTGGAAAAGGAAATGTCTTCAAATAACAACTACACAGAAGCATTCTCAGAAACTTCTTTGTGATGAGTGCATTCAACTCACAGACTTGAACCTTCCTTTTGAAAGAGCAGTTTTGAAACACTGTTTTGGTAGAATCTGCAAGTGGATATATGGAGCTCTTTGGGGCCTATGCTGGGAAATGAAATATCTGCACCTAAAAACTAGACAGAAGCATTCTCAGGAACTTCTGTGTGATGAGTGCATTCAACTCACGGACTTCAACGTTCCTTTTGATAGAACAGTTTTGAAACTCTCCTTTTGTAGACTCTGCAAGTGTTTATTTCGAGCGCTTTGAGGCCTACGCTGGAAAACGAAATGTCTTCAAATAAGAACTACACAGAAACATTCTCAGAACATTCTTTGTGATGAGTGCATTCAACTCACAGACTTGAACCTTCCTTTTGAAAGAGCAGTTTTGAAACACTCTTTTTGTAGAATCTGCAAGTGGATATTTGGAGCGCTTCGGGGACTATGCTGGGAAATGAAATATCTTCACCTAAAAACTAGACAGAAGCATTCTCAGAAACTTCTGTGTGATGAGTGCATTCAACTCACAGACTTCAACGTTCCTTTTGATAGAACAGTTTTGAAACTCACCTTTTGTAGAATCTGCAAGTGTTTATTTCGAGCGCTTTGAGGCCTATGCTGGAAAAGGAAATGTCTTCAAATAACAACTACACAGAAGCATTCTCAGAACCTTCTTTGTGATGAGTGCATTCAACTCACAGACTTGAACCTTCCTTTTGAAACAGCAGTTTTGAAACACTCTTTTTGTAGAATCTACAAATGGATATTTGGAGCGCTTTGGGGCCTATGCTGGGAAATGAAATATCTTCACCTAAAAACTAGACAGCAGCATTCCCAGAAACTTCTGTGTGATGAGTGCATTCAACTCACAGACTTGAACATTCCTTTTGATAGAGCAGTTTGGAAACACTAATTTTGTAAAATCTGCAAGTGTTTATTTGGAACGCTTTGAGGCCTATGCTGGAAAAGGAAATATCTTCACATAAAAACTAGACAGAAGCATTCTCAGAAACTTCTCTGTGATGAGTGCATTCTACTCACAGAGTTGAACCTTCTTTTTGATACAAGAGTTTTCAAACTCTCTTTTTGTAGAATCTGCAAATGCATATTTGGAGCTGTATGATTCCAACGCTGGGAAAGGAAACATCCTCACATAGAAACTAGACAGAAGCATTCTCAGAAACTTGTTTGTGACGAGTGCATTCAACTCACAGACTTGAACCTTTCTTTTGAAAGAGCAGTTTTGGAACACTCTTTTTGTAGATTCTGCTAGTGTATATTTGGAGCGCTGTGAGGCCTATGTTGGGAAATGAAATATCTTCACCTAAAAACTAGACAGAAGCATTCTCAGAAACTTCTGTGTGATGAGTGCATTCAACTCACAGACTTCAACGTTCCTTTTGATAGAACAGTTTTGAAACACTCCTTTTATAGAATCTTTAAGGGTTTATTTCGAGCGCTTTGAGGCGTATGCTGGAAAAAGATATGTCTTCAAATAACAACTACACAGAAGCATTCTCAGAAACTTCTTTGTGATGAGTGCATTCAACTCACAGACTTGAACCTTCTCTTTGAAAGAGCAGTTTTGAAACACTCTTTTTGTAGAATCTGCAAGTGGATATTTGGAGCGCTTTGGGGCCTAGGCTGGGAAATGAAATATCTTCACCTAAAAACTAGACAGAAGCATTCTCAGAAACTTCTGTGTGATGAGTGCATTCAACTCACAGACTTCAACGTTCCTTTTGATAGAACAGTTTTGAAACTCACCTTTTGTAGAATCTGCAAGTGTTTATTTCGAGCGCTTTGAGGCCTATGCTGGAAAAGGAAATGTCTTCAAATAACAACTACACAGAAGCATTCTCAGAACCTTCTTTGTGATGAGTGCATTCAACTCACAGACTTGAACCTTCCTTTTGAAACAGCAGTTTTGAAACACTCTTTTTGTAGCATCTACAAATGGATATTTGGAGCGCATTGGGGCCTATGCTGGGAAATGAAATATCTTCACCTAAAAACCAGACAGAAGCATTCTCAGAAACTTCTGTGTGATGAGTGCATTCAACTCACAGACTTGAACATTCCTTTTGATAGAGCAGTTTGGAAACACTAATTTTGTAAAATCTGCAAGTGTTTATTTGGAGCGCTTTGAGGCCTATGCTGGAAAAGGAAATATCTTCACATAAAAACTAGACAGAAGCATTCTCAGAAGCTTCTCTGTGATGAGTGCATTCTACTCACAGAGTTGAACCTTCTTTTTGATAGAAGAGTTTTCAAACACTCTTTTTGTAGAATCTGCAAGTGCATATTTGGAGCTGTTTGAGGCCAACGCTGGAAAAGGAAACATCCTCACATAGAAACTAGACAGAAGCATTCTCAGAAACTTGTTTGTGACGAGTGCATTCAACTCACAGACTTGAGCCTTTCTTTTGAAAGAGCAGTTTTGGAACACTCTTTTTGTAGAATCTGCTAGTGTATATTTGGAGCGCTGTGAGGCCTATGCTGGGAAATGAAATATCTTCACCTAAAAACAAGACAGAAGCATTCTCAGAAACTTCTGTGTGATGAGTGCATTCAACTCACAGACTTGAACGTTCCTTTTGATAGAACAGTTTTGAAACACTCCTTTTGTAGAATCTGCAAGTGTTTATTTGGAGCGCTTTGAGGCGTATGCTGGAAAAGGATATGTCTTCAAATAACAACTACACAGAAGCATTCTCAGAAACTTCTTTGTGATGAGTGCATTCAACTCACAGACTTGAACCTTCCTTTTGAAAGAGCAGTTTTGAAACACTGTTTTGGTAGAATCTGCAAGTGGATATATGGAGCTCTTTGGGGCCTATGCTGGGAAATGAAATATCTGCACCTAAAAACTAGACAGAAGCATTCTCAGGAACTTCTGTGTGATGAGTGCATTCAACTCACAGACTTCAACGTTCCTTTTGATAGATCAGTTTTGAAACTCTCCTTTTGTAGACTCTGCAAGTGTTTATATCGAGCTTTTTGAGGCCTACGCTGGAAAACGAAATGTCTTCAAATAACAACTACACAGAAACATTCTCAGAACATTCTTTGTGATGAGTGCATTCAACTCACAGACTTGAACCTTCCTTTTGAAAGAGCAGTTTTGAAACACTCATTTTGTAGAATCTGCAAGTGGATATTTGGAGCGCTTCGGGGCCTATGCTGGGAAATGAAATATCTTCACCTAAAAACTAGACAGAAGCATTCTCAGAAACTTCTGTGTGATGAGTGCATTCAACTCACAGACTTGAACATTCCTTTTCATAGAGCAGTTTGGAAACACTAATTTTGTAAAATCTGCAAGTGTTTATTTGGAACGCTTTGAGGCCTATGCTGGAAAAGGAAATATCTTCACATAAAAACTAGACAGAAGCATTCTCAGAAACTTCTCTGTGATGAGTGCATTCTACTCACAGAGTTGAACCTTCTTTTTGATAGAAGAGTTTTCAAACTCTCTTTTTGTAGAATCTGCAAATGCATATTTGGAGCTGTATGATTCCAACGCTGGGAAAGGAAACATCCTCACATAGAAACTAGACAGAAGCATTCTCAGAAACTTGTTTGTGACGAGTGCATTCAACTCACAGACTTGAACCTTTCTTTTGAAAGAGCAGTTTTGGAACACTCTTTTTGAAGATTCTGCTAGTGTATATTTGGAGCGCTGTGAGGCCTATGTTGGGAAATGAAATATCTTCACCTAAAAACTAGACAGAAGCATTCTCAGAAACTTCTGTGTGATGAGTGCATTCAACTCACAGACTTCAACGTTCCTTTTGATAGAACAGTTTTGAAACTCACCTTTCGTAGAATCTGCAAGTGTTTATTTCGAGCGCTTTGAGGCCTATGCTGGAAAAGGAAATGTCTTCAAATAACAACTACACAGAAGCATTCTCAGAACCTTCTTTGTGATGAGTGCATTCAACTCACAGACTTGAACCTTCCTTTTGAAACAGCAGTTTTGAAACACTCTTTTTGTAGCATCTACAAATGGATATTTGGAGCGCTTTGGGGCCTATGCTGGGAAATGAAATATCTTCACCTAAAAACTAGACAGAAGCATTCTCAGAAACTTCTGTGTGATGAGTGCATTCAACTCACAGACTTGAACGTTCCTTTTGATAGAACAGTTTTGAAACACTCCTTTTGTAGAATCTGCAAGTGTTTATTTGGAGCGCTTTGAGGCGTATGCTGGAAAAGGATATGTCTTCAAATAACAACTACACAGAAGCATTCTCAGAAGCTTCTTTGTGACGAGTGCATTCAACTCACAGACTTGAACCTTCCTTTTGAAAGAGCAGTTTTGAAACACTGTTTTGGTAGAATCTGCAAGTGGATATATGGGGCTCTTTGGGGCCTATGCTGGGAAATGAAATATCTGCACCTAAAAACTAGACAGAAGCATTCTCAGGAACTTCTGTGTGATGAGTGCATTCAACTCACAGACTTCAACGTTCCTTTTGATAGAACAGTTTTGAAACTCTCCTTTTGTAGACTCTGCAAGTGTTTATTTCGAGCGCTTTGAGGCCTACGCTGGAAAACGAAATGTCTTCAAATAACAACTACACAGAAACATTCTCAGAACATTCTTTGTGATGAGTGCATTCAACTCACAGACTTGAACCTTCCTTTTGAAAGAGCAGTTTTGAAACACTCTTTTTGTAGAATCTGCAAGTGGATATTTGGAGCGCTTCGGGGCCTATGCTGGGAAATGAAATATCTTCACCTAAAAACTAGACAGAAGCATTCTCAGAAACTTCTGTGTGATGAGTGCATTCAACTCACAGAGTTGAACATTCCTTTTGATAGAGCAGTTTGGAAACACTAATTTTGTAAAATCTGCAAGTGTTTATTTGGAACGCTTTGAGGCCTATGCTGGAAAAGGAAATATCTTCACATAAAAACTAGACAGAAGCATTCTCAGAAACTTCTCTGTGATGAGTGCATTCTACTCACAGAGTTGAACCTTCTTTTTGATAGAAGAGTTTTCAAACTATCTTTTTGTAGAATCTGCAAATGCATATTTGGAGCTGTATGATTCCAACGCTGGGAAAGGAAACATCCTCACATAGAAACTAGACAGAAGCATTCTCAGAAACTTGTTTGCGACGAGTGCATTCAACTCACAGACTTGAACCTTTCTTTTGAAAGAGCAGTTTTGGAACACTCTTTTTGTAGATTCTGCTAGTGTATATTTGGAGCGCTGTGAGGCCTATGTTGGGAAATGAAATATCTTCACCTAAAAACTAGACAGAAGCATTCTCAGAAACTTCTGTGTGATGAGTGCATTCAGCTCACAGACTTGAACGTTCCTTTTGATAGAACAGTTTTGAAACATTCCTTTTATAGAATCTTTAAGGGTTTATTTCGAGCGCTTTGAGGCGTATGCTGGAAAAAGATATGTCTTCAAATAACAACTACACAGAAGCATTCTCAGAACCTTCTTTGTGATGAGTGCATTCAACTCACAGACTTGAACCTTCCTTTTGAAACAGCAGTTTTGAAACACTCTTTTTGTAGAATCTACAAATGGATATTTGGAGCGCTTTGGGGCCTATGCTGGGAAATGAAATATCTTCACCTAAAAACTAGACAGAAGCATTCTCAGAAACTTCTGTGTGATGAGTGCATTCAACTCACAGACTTGAACATTCCTTTTGATAGAGCAGTTTGGAAACACTAATTTTGTAAAATCTGCAAGTGTTTATTTGGAGCGCTTTGAGGCCTATGCTGGAAAAGGAAATATCTTCACATAAAAACTAGACAGAAGCATTCTCAGAAACTTCTCTGTGATGAGTGCATTCTACTCACAGAGTTGAACCTTCTTTTTGATAGAAGAGTCTTCAAACACTCTTTTTGTAGAATCTGCAAGTGCATATTTGGAGCTGTTTGAGGCCAACGCTGGAAAAGGAAACATCCTCACATAGAAACTAGACAGAAGCATTCTCAGAAACTTGTTTGTGACGAGTGCATTCAACTCACAGACTTGAGCCTTTCTTTTGAAGGAGCAGTTTTGGAACACTCTTTTTGTAGAATCTGCTAGTGTATATTTGGAGCGCTGTGAGGCCTATGCTCGGAAATGAAATATCTTCACCTAAAAACAAGACAGAAGCATTCTCAGAAACTTCTGTGTGATGAGTGCATTCAACTCACAGACTTGAACGTTCCTTTTGATAGAACAGTTTTGAAACACTCCTTTTGTAGAATCTGCAAGTGTTTATTTGGAGCGCTTTGAGGCGTATGCTGGAAAAGGAAATGTCTTCAAATAACAACTACACAGAAGCATTCTCAGAAACTTCTTTGTGATGAGTGCATTCAACTCACAGACTTGAACCTTCCTTTTGAAAGAGCAGTTTTGAAACACTGTTTTGGTAGAATCTGCAAGTGGATATATGGAGCTCTTTGTGGCCTATGCTGGGAAATGAAATATCTGCAGCTAAAAATTAGACAGAAGCATTCTCAGGAACTTCTGTGTGATGAGTGCATTCAACTCACAGACTTCAACGTTCCTTTTGATAGAACAGTTTTGAAACTCTCCTTTTGTAGACTCTGCAAGTGTTTATTTCGAGCGCTTTGAGGCCTACGCTGGAAAACGAAATGTCTTCAAATAACAACTACACAGAAACATTCTCAGAACATTCTTTGTGATGAGTGCATTCAACTCACAGACTTGAACCTTCCTTTTGAAAGAGCAGTTTTGAAACACTCTTTTTGTAGAATCTGCAAGTGGATATTTGGAGCGCTTCGGGGCCTATGCTGGGAAATGAAATATCTTCACCTAAAAACTAGACAGAAGCATTCTCAGAAACTTCTGTGTGATGAGTGCATTCAACTCACAGAGTTGAACATTCCTTTTGATAGAGCAGTTTGGAAACACTAATTTTGTAAAATCTGCAAGTGTTTATTTGGAACGCTTTGAGGCCTATGCTGGAAAAGGAAATATCTTCACATAAAAACTAGACAGAAGCATTCTCAGAAACTTCTCTGTGATGAGTGCATTCTACTCACAGAGTTGAACCTTCTTTTTGATAGAAGAGTTTTCAAACTCTCTTTTTGTAGAATCTGCAAATGCATATTTGGAGCTGTATGATTCCAACGCTGGGAAAGGAAACATCCTCACATAGAAACTAGACAGAAGCATTCTCAGAAACTTGTTTGTGACGAGTGCATTCAACTCACAGACTTGAACCTTTCTTTTGAAAGAGCAGTTTTGGAACACTCTTTTTGTAGATTCTGCTAGTGTATATTTGGAGCGCTGTGAGGCCTATGTTGGGAAATGAAATATCTTCACCTAAAAACTAGACAGAAGCATTCTCAGAAACTTCTGTGTGATGAGTGCATTCAACTCACAGACTTGAACGTTCCTTTTGATAGAACAGTTTTGAAACATTCCTTTTATAGAATCTTTAAGGGTTTATTTCGAGCGCTTTGAGGCGTATGCTGGAAAAAGATATGTCTTCAAATAACAACTACACAGAAGCATTCTCAGAAACTTCTTTGTGATGAGTGCATTCAACTCACAGACTTGAACCTTCCCTTTGAAAGAGCAGTTTTGAAACACTCTTTTTGTAGAATCTGCAAGTGGATATTTGGAGCGCTTTGGGGCCTATGCTGGGAAATGAAATATCTTCACCTAAACACTAGACAGAAGCATTCTCAGAAACTTCTGTGTGATGAGTGCATTCAACTCACAGACTTCAACGTTCCTTTTCATAGAACAGTTTTGAAACTCACCTTTTGTAGAATCTGCAAGTGTTTATTTCGAGCGCTTTGAGGCCTATGCTGGAAAAGGAAATGTCTTCAAATAACAACTACACAGAAGCATTCTCAGAACCTTCTTTGTGATGAGTGCATTCAACTCACAGACTTGAACCTTCCTTTTGAAACAGCAGTTTTGAAACACTCTTTTTGTAGAATCTACAAATGGATATTTGGAGCGCTTTGGGGCCTATGCTGGGAAATGAAATATCTTCACCTAAAAACTAGACAGAAGCATTCTCAGAAACTTCTGTGTGATGAGTGCATTCAACTCACAGACTTGAACATTCCTTTTCATAGAGCAGTTTGGAAACACTAATTTTGTAAAATCTGCAAGTGTTTATTTGGAGCGCTTTGAGGCCTATGCTGGAAAAGGAAACATCTTCACATAAAAACTAGACAGAAGCTTCTCAGAAACTTCTCTGTGATGAGTGCATTCTACTCACAGAGTTGAACCTTCTTTTTGATAGAAGAGTCTTCAAACACTCTTTTTGTAGAATCTGCAAGTGCATATTTGGAGCTGTTTGAGGCCAACGCTGGAAAAGGAAACATCCTCACATAGAAACTAGACAGAAGCATTCTCAGAAACTTGTTTGTGACGAGTGCATTCAACTCACAGACTTGAGCCTTTCTTTAGAAAGAGCAGATTTGGAACACTCTTTTTGTAGAATCTGCTAGTGTATATTTGGAGCGCTGTGAGGCCTATGCTGGGAAATGAAATATCTTCAACTAAAAACAAGACAGAAGCATTCTCAGAAACTTCTGTGTGATGAGTGCATTCAACTCACAGACTTGAACCTTCCCTTTGAAAGAGCAGTTTTGAAACACTGTTTTGGTAGAATCTGCAAGTGGATATATGGAGCTCTTTGGGGCCTATGCTGGGAAATGAAATATCTGCACCTAAAAACTAGACAGAAGCATTCTCAGGAACTTCTGTGTGATGAGTGCATTCAACTCACAGACTTCAACGTTCCTTTTGATAGAACAGTTTTGAAACTCTCCTTTTGTAGACTCTGCAAGTGTTTATTTCGAGCGCTTTGAGGCCTACGCTGGAAAACGAAATGTCTTCAAATAACAACTACACAGAAACATTCTCAGAACATTCTTTGTGATGAGTGCATTCAACTCACAGACTTGAACCTTCCTTTTGAAAGAGCAGTTTTGAAACACTCTTTTTGTAGAATCTGCAAGTGGATATTTGGAGCGCTTCGGGGCCTATGCTGGGAAATGAAATATCTTCACCTAAAAACTAGACAGAAGCATTCTCAGAAACTTCTGTGTGATGAGTGCATTCAACTCACAGAGTTGAACATTCCTTTTGATAGAGCAGTTTGGAAACACTAATTTTGTAAAATCTGCAAGTGTTTATTTGGAACGCTTTGAGGCCTATGCTGGAAAAGGAAATATCTTCACATAAAAACTAGACAGAAGCATTCTCAGAAACTTCTCTGTGATGAGTGCATTCTACTCACAGAGTTGAACCTTCTTTTTGATAGAAGAGTTTTCAAACTCTCTTTTTGTAGAATCTGCAAATGCATATTTGGAGCTGTATGATTCCAACGCTGGGAAAGGAAACATCCTCACATAGAAACTAGACAGAAGCATTCTCAGAAACTTGTTTGTGACGAGTGCATTCAACTCACAGACTTGAACCTTTCTTTTGAAAGAGCAGTTTTGGAACACTCTTTTTGTAGATTCTGCTAGTGTATATTTGGAGCGCTGTGAGGCCTATGTTGGGAAATGAAATATCTTCACCTAAAAACTAGACAGAAGCATTCTCAGAAACTTCTGTGTGATGAGTGCATTCAACTCACAGACTTGAACGTTCCTTTTGATAGAACAGTTTTGAAACACTCCTTTTATAGAATCTTTAAGGGTTTATTTCGAGCGCTTTGAGGCGTATGCTGGAAAAAGATATGTCTTCAAATAACAACTACACAGAAGCATTCTCAGAAACTTCTTTGTGATGAGTGCATTCAACTCACAGACTTGAACCTTCCCTTTGAAAGAGCAGTTTTGAAACACTCTTTTTGTAGAATCTGCAAGTGGATATTTGGAGCGCTTTGGGGCCTATGCTGGGAAATGAAATATCTTCACCTAAACACTAGACAGAAGCATTCTCAGAAACTTCTGTGTGATGAGTGCATTCAACTCACAGACTTCAACGTTCCTTTTCATAGAACAGTTTTGAAACTCACCTTTTGTAGAATCTGCAAGTGTTTATTTCGAGCGCTTTGAGGCCTAGGCTGGAAAAGGAAATGTCTTCAAATAACAACTACACAGAAGCATTCTCAGAACCTTCTTTGTGATGAGTGCATTCAACTCACAGACTTGAACCTTCCTTTTGAAACAGCAGTTTTGAAACACTCTTTTTGTAGAATCTACAAATGGATACTTGGAGCGCTTTGGGGCCTATGCTGGGAAATGAAATATCTTCACCTAAAAACTAGACAGAAGCATTCTCAGAAACTTCTGTGTGATGAGTGCATTCAACTCACAGACTTGAACATTCCTTTTCATAGAGCAGTTTGGAAACACTAATTTTGTAAAATCTGCAAGTGTTTATTTGGAGCGCTTTGAGGCCTATGCTGGAAAAGGAATCATCTTCACATAAAAACTAGACAGAAGCTTCTCAGAAACTTCTCTGTGATGAGTGCATTCTACTCACAGAGTTGAACCTTCTTTTTGATAGAAGAGTCTTCAAACACTCTTTTTGTAGAATCTGCAAGTGCATATTTGGAGCTGTTTGAGGCCAACGCTGGAAAAGGAAACATCCTCACATAGAAACTAGACAGAAGCATTCTCAGAAACTTGTTTGTGACGAGTGCATTCAACTCACAGACTTGAGCCTTTCTTTAGAAAGAGCAGATTTGGAACACTCTTTTTGTAGAATCTGCTAGTGTATATTTGGAGCGCTGTGAGGCCTATGCTGGGAAATGAAATATCTTCAACTAAAAACAAGACAGAAGCATTCTCAGAAACTTCTGTGTGATGAGTGCATTCAACTCACAGACTTGAACCTTCCCTTTGAAAGAGCAGTTTTGAAACACTGTTTTGGTAGAATCTGCAAGTGGATATATGGAGCTCTTTGGGGCCTATGCTGGGAAATGAAATATCTGCACCTAAAAACTAGACAGAAGCATTCTCAGGAACTTCTGTGTGATGAGTGCATTCAACTCACAGACTTCAACGTTCCTTTTGATAGAACAGTTTTGAAACTCTCCTTTTGTAGACTCTGCAAGTGTTTATTTCGAGCGCTTTGAGGCCTACGCTGGAAAACGAAATGTCTTCAAATAACAACTACACAGAAACATTCTCAGAACATTCTTTGTGATGAGTGCATTCAACTCACAGACTTGAACCTTCCTTTTGAAAGAGCAGTTTTGAAACACTCTTTTTGTAGAATCTGCAAGTGGATATTTGGAGCGCTTCGGGGCCTATGCTGGGAAATGAAATATCTTCACCTAAAAACTAGACAGAAGCATTCTCAGAAACTTCTGTGTGATGAGTGCATTCAACTCACAGAGTTGAACATTCCTTTTGATAGAGCAGTTTGGAAACACTAATTTTGTAAAATCTGCAAGTGTTTATTTGGAACGCTTTGAGGCCTATGCTGGAAAAGGAAATATCTTCACATAAAAACTAGACAGAAGCATTCTCAGAAACTTCTCTGTGATGAGTGCATTCTACTCACAGAGTTGAACCTTCTTTTTGATAGAAGAGTTTTCAAACTCTCTTTTTGTAGAATCTGCAAATGCATATTTGGAGCTGTATGATTCCAACGCTGGGAAAGGAAACATCCTCACATAGAAACTAGACAGAAGCATTCTCAGAAACTTGTTTGTGACGAGTGCATTCAACTCACAGACTTGAACCTTTCTTTTGAAAGAGCAGTTTTGGAACACTCTTTTTGTAGATTCTGCTAGTGTATATTTGGAGCGCTGTGAGGCCTATGTTGGGAAATGAAATATCTTCACCTAAAAACTAGACAGAAGCATTCTCAGAAACTTCTGTGTGATGAGTGCATTCAACTCACAGACTTGAACGTTCCTTTTGATAGAACAGTTTTGAAACATTCCTTTTATAGAATCTTTAAGGGTTTATTTCGAGCGCTTTGAGGCGTATGCTGGAAAAAGATATGTCTTCAAATAACAACTACACAGAAGCATTCTCAGAAACTTCTTTGTGATGAGTGCATTCAACTCACAGACTTGAACCTTCCCTTTGAAAGAGCAGTTTTGAAACACTCTTTTTGTAGAATCTGCAAGTGGATATTTGGAGCGCTTTGGGGCCTATGCTGGGAAATGAAATATCTTCACCTAAACACTAGACAGAAGCATTCTCAGAAACTTCTGTGTGATGAGTGCATTCAACTCACAGACTTCAACGTTCCTTTTCATAGAACAGTTTTGAAACTCACCTTTTGTAGACTCTGCAAGTGTTTATTTCGAGCGCTTTGAGGCCTACGCTGGAAAACGAAATGTCTTCAAATAACAACTACACAGAAGCATTCTCAGAACCTTCTTTGTGATGAGTGCATTCAACTCACAGACTTGAACCTTCCTTTTGAAACAGCAGTTTTGAAACACTCTTTTTGTAGAATCTACAAATGGATATTTGGAGCGCTTTGGGGCCTATGCTGGGAAATGAAATATCTTCACCTAAAAACTAGACAGAAGCATTCTCAGAAACTTCTGTGTGATGAGTGCATTCAACTCACAGACTTGAACATTCCTTTTCATAGAGCAGTTTGGAAACACTAATTTTGTAAAATCTGCAAGTGTTTATTTGGAGCGCTTTGAGGCCTATGCTGGAAAAGGAAACATCTTCACATAAAAACTAGACAGAAGCTTCTCAGAAACTTCTCTGTGATGAGTGCATTCTACTCACAGAGTTGAACCTTCTTTTTGATAGAAGAGTCTTCAAACACTCTTTTTGTAGAATCTGCAAGTGCATATTTGGAGCTGTTTGAGGCCAACGCTGGAAAAGGAAACATCCTCACATAGAAACTAGACAGAAGCATTCTCAGAAACTTGTTTGTGACGAGTGCATTCAACTCACAGACTTGAGCCTTTCTTTAGAAAGAGCAGATTTGGAACACTCTTTTTGTAGAATCTGCTAGTGTATATTTGGAGCGCTGTGAGGCCTATGCTGGGAAATGAAATATCTTCAACTAAAAACAAGACAGAAGCATTCTCAGAAACTTCTGTGTGATGAGTGCATTCAACTCACAGACTTGAACCTTCCCTTTGAAAGAGCAGTTTTGAAACACTGTTTTGGTAGAATCTGCAAGTGGATATATGGAGCTCTTTGGGGCCTATGCTGGGAAATGAAATATCTGCACCTAAAAACTAGACAGAAGCATTCTCAGGAACTTCTGTGTGATGAGTGCATTCAACTCACAGACTTCAACGTTCCTTTTGATAGAACAGTTTTGAAACTCTCCTTTTGTAGACTCTGCAAGTGTTTATTTCGAGCGCTTTGAGGCCTACGCTGGAAAACGAAATGTCTTCAAATAACAACTACACAGAAACATTCTCAGAACATTCTTTGTGATGAGTGCATTCAACTCACAGACTTGAACCTTCCTTTTGAAAGAGCAGTTTTGAAACACTCTTTTTGTAGAATCTGCAAGTGGATATTTGGAGCGCTTCGGGGCCTATGCTGGGAAATGAAATATCTTCACCTAAAAACTAGACAGAAGCATTCTCAGAAACTTCTGTGTGATGAGTGCATTCAACTCACAGAGTTGAACATTCCTTTTGATAGAGCAGTTTGGAAACACTAATTTTGTAAAATCTGCAAGTGTTTATTTGGAACGCTTTGAGGCCTATGCTGGAAAAGGAAATATCTTCACATAAAAACTAGACAGAAGCATTCTCAGAAACTTCTCTGTGATGAGTGCATTCTACTCACAGAGTTGAACCTTCTTTTTGATAGAAGAGTTTTCAAACTCTCTTTTTGTAGAATCTGCAAATGCATATTTGGAGCTGTATGATTCCAACGCTGGGAAAGGAAACATCCTCACATAGAAACTAGACAGAAGCATTCTCAGAAACTTGTTTGTGACGAGTGCATTCAACTCACAGACTTGAACCTTTCTTTTGAAAGAGCAGTTTTGGAACACTCTTTTTGTAGATTCTGCTAGTGTATATTTGGAGCGCTGTGAGGCCTATGTTGGGAAATGAAATATCTTCACCTAAAAACTAGACAGAAGCATTCTCAGAAACTTCTGTGTGATGAGTGCATTCAACGCACAGACTTGAACGTTCCTTTTGATAGAACAGTTTTGAAACACTCCTTTTATAGAATCTTTAAGGGTTTATTTCGAGCGCTTTGAGGCGTATGCTGGAAAAAGATATGTCTTCAAATAACAACTACACAGAAGCATTCTCAGAAACTTCTTTGTGATGAGTGCATTCAACTCACAGACTTGAACCTTCCCTTTGAAAGAGCAGTTTTGAAACACTCTTTTTGTAGAATCTGCAAGTGGATATTTGGAGCGCTTTGGGGCCTATGCTGGGAAATGAAATATCTTCACCTAAACACTAGACAGAAGCATTCTCAGAAACTTCTGTGTGATGAGTGCATTCAACTCACAGACTTGAACATTCCTTTTCATAGAGCAGTTTGGAAACACTAATTTTGTAAAATCTGCAAGTGTTTATTTGGAGCGCTTTGAGGCCTATGCTGGAAAAGGAATCATCTTCACATAAAAACTAGACAGAAGCTTCTCAGAAACTTCTCTGTGATGAGTGCATTCTACTCACAGAGTTGAACCTTCTTTTTGATAGAAGAGTCTTCAAACACTCTTTTTGTAGAATCTGCAAGTGCATATTTGGAGCTGTTTGAGGCCAACGCTGGAAAAGGAAACATCCTCACATAGAAACTAGACAGAAGCATTCTCAGAAACTTGTTTGTGACGAGTGCATTCAACTCACAGACTTGAGCCTTTCTTTAGAAAGAGCAGATTTGGAACACTCTTTTTGTAGAATCTGCTAGTGTATATTTGGAGCGCTGTGAGGCCTATGCTGGGAAATGAAATATCTTCAACTAAAAACAAGACAGAAGCATTCTCAGAAACTTCTGTGTGATGAGTGCATTCAACTCACAGACTTGAACCTTCCCTTTGAAAGAGCAGTTTTGAAACACTGTTTTGGTAGAATCTGCAAGTGGATATATGGAGCTCTTTGGGGCCTATGCTGGGAAATGAAATATCTGCACCTAAAAACTAGACAGAAGCATTCTCAGGAACTTCTGTGTGATGAGTGCATTCAACTCACAGACTTCAACGTTCCTTTTGATAGAACAGTTTTGAAACTCTCCTTTTGTAGACTCTGCAAGTGTTTATTTCGAGCGCTTTGAGGCCTACGCTGGAAAACGAAATGTCTTCAAATAACAACTACACAGAAACATTCTCAGAACATTCTTTGTGATGAGTGCATTCAACTCACAGACTTGAACCTTCCTTTTGAAAGAGCAGTTTTGAAACACTCTTTTTGTAGAATCTGCAAGTGGATATTTGGAGCGCTTCGGGGCCTATGCTGGGAAATGAAATATCTTCACCTAAAAACTAGACAGAAGCATTCTCAGAAACTTCTGTGTGATGAGTGCATTCAACTCACAGAGTTGAACATTCCTTTTGATAGAGCAGTTTGGAAACACTAATTTTGTAAAATCTGCAAGTGTTTATTTGGAACGCTTTGAGGCCTATGCTGGAAAAGGAAATATCTTCACATAAAAACTAGACAGAAGCATTCTCAGAAACTTCTCTGTGATGAGTGCATTCTACTCACAGAGTTGAACCTTCTTTTTGATAGAAGAGTTTTCAAACTCTCTTTTTGTAGAATCTGCAAATGCATATTTGGAGCTGTATGATTCCAACGCTGGGAAAGGAAACATCCTCACATAGAAACTAGACAGAAGCATTCTCAGAAACTTGTTTGTGACGAGTGCATTCAACTCACAGACTTGAACCTTTCTTTTGAAAGAGCAGTTTTGGAACACTCTTTTTGTAGATTCTGCTAGTGTATATTTGGAGCGCTGTGAGGCCTATGTTGGGAAATGAAATATCTTCACCTAAAAACTAGACAGAAGCATTCTCAGAAACTTCTGTGTGATGAGTGCATTCAACTCACAGACTTGAACGTTCCTTTTGATAGAACAGTTTTGAAACATTCCTTTTATAGAATCTTTAAGGGTTTATTTCGAGCGCTTTGAGGCGTATGCTGGAAAAAGATATGTCTTCAAATAACAACTACACAGAAGCATTCTCAGAAACTTCTTTGTGATGAGTGCATTCAACTCACAGACTTGAACCTTCCCTTTGAAAGAGCAGTTTTGAAACACTCTTTTTGTAGAATCTGCAAGTGGATATTTGGAGCGCTTTGGGGCCTATGCTGGGAAATGAAATATCTTCACCTAAACACTAGACAGAAGCATTCTCAGAAACTTCTGTGTGATGAGTGCATTCAACTCACAGACTTCAACGTTCCTTTTCATAGAACAGTTTTGAAACTCACCTTTTGTAGACTCTGCAAGTGTTTATTTCGAGCGCTTTGAGGCCTACGCTGGAAAACGAAATGTCTTCAAATAACAACTACACAGAAGCATTCTCAGAACCTTCTTTGTGATGAGTGCATTCAACTCACAGACTTGAACCTTCCTTTTGAAACAGCAGTTTTGAAACACTCTTTTTGTAGAATCTACAAATGGATATTTGGAGCGCTTTGGGGCCTATGCTGGGAAATGAAATATCTTCACCTAAAAACTAGACAGAAGCATTCTCAGAAACTTCTGTGTGATGAGTGCATTCAACTCACAGACTTGAACATTCCTTTTCATAGAGCAGTTTGGAAACACTAATTTTGTAAAATCTGCAAGTGTTTATTTGGAGCGCTTTGAGGCCTATGCTGGAAAAGGAAACATCTTCACATAAAAACTAGACAGAAGCTTCTCAGAAACTTCTCTGTGATGAGTGCATTCTACTCACAGAGTTGAACCTTCTTTTTGATAGAAGAGTCTTCAAACACTCTTTTTGTAGAATCTGCAAGTGCATATTTGGAGCTGTTTGAGGCCAACGCTGGAAAAGGAAACATCCTCACATAGAAACTAGACAGAAGCATTCTCAGAAACTTGTTTGTGACGAGTGCATTCAACTCACAGACTTGAGCCTTTCTTTAGAAAGAGCAGATTTGGAACACTCTTTTTGTAGAATCTGCTAGTGTATATTTGGAGCGCTGTGAGGCCTATGCTGGGAAATGAAATATCTTCAACTAAAAACAAGACAGAAGCATTCTCAGAAACTTCTGTGTGATGAGTGCATTCAACTCACAGACTTGAACCTTCCCTTTGAAAGAGCAGTTTTGAAACACTGTTTTGGTAGAATCTGCAAGTGGATATATGGAGCTCTTTGGGGCCTATGCTGGGAAATGAAATATCTGCACCTAAAAACTAGACAGAAGCATTCTCAGGAACTTCTGTGTGATGAGTGCATTCAACTCACAGACTTCAACGTTCCTTTTGATAGAACAGTTTTGAAACTCTCCTTTTGTAGACTCTGCAAGTGTTTATTTCGAGCGCTTTGAGGCCTACGCTGGAAAACGAAATGTCTTCAAATAACAACTACACAGAAACATTCTCAGAACATTCTTTGTGATGAGTGCATTCAACTCACAGACTTGAACCTTCCTTTTGAAAGAGCAGTTTTGAAACACTCTTTTTGTAGAATCTGCAAGTGGATATTTGGAGCGCTTCGGGGCCTATGCTGGGAAATGAAATATCTTCACCTAAAAACTAGACAGAAGCATTCTCAGAAACTTCTGTGTGATGAGTGCATTCAACTCACAGAGTTGAACATTCCTTTTGATAGAGCAGTTTGGAAACACTAATTTTGTAAAATCTGCAAGTGTTTATTTGGAACGCTTTGAGGCCTATGCTGGAAAAGGAAATATCTTCACATAAAAACTAGACAGAAGCATTCTCAGAAACTTCTCTGTGATGAGTGCATTCTACTCACAGAGTTGAACCTTCTTTTTGATAGAAGAGTTTTCAAACTCTCTTTTTGTAGAATCTGCAAATGCATATTTGGAGCTGTATGATTCCAACGCTGGGAAAGGAAACATCCTCACATAGAAACTAGACAGAAGCATTCTCAGAAACTTGTTTGTGACGAGTGCATTCAACTCACAGACTTGAACCTTTCTTTTGAAAGAGCAGTTTTGGAACACTCTTTTTGTAGATTCTGCTAGTGTATATTTGGAGCGCTGTGAGGCCTATGTTGGGAAATGAAATATCTTCACCTAAAAACTAGACAGAAGCATTCTCAGAAACTTCTGTGTGATGAGTGCATTCAACGCACAGACTTGAACGTTCCTTTTGATAGAACAGTTTTGAAACACTCCTTTTATAGAATCTTTAAGGGTTTATTTCGAGCGCTTTGAGGCGTATGCTGGAAAAAGATATGTCTTCAAATAACAACTACACAGAAGCATTCTCAGAAACTTCTTTGTGATGAGTGCATTCAACTCACAGACT
The DNA here is from genome assembly GCF_028885655.2 of Pongo abelii. Taxonomy (NCBI): domain Eukaryota; kingdom Metazoa; phylum Chordata; class Mammalia; order Primates; family Hominidae; genus Pongo; species Pongo abelii. Next base: position 50,030,144 of record NC_071992.2, read on the forward strand.
TGAACCTTCCCTTTGAAAGAGCAGTTTTGAAACACTCTTTTTGTAGAATCTGCAAGTGGATATTTGGAGCGCTTTGGGGCCTATGCTGGGAAATGAAATATCTTCACCTAAACACTAGACAGAAGCATTCTCAGAAACTTCTGTGTGATGAGTGCATTCAACTCACAGACTTCAACGTTCCTTTTCATAGAACAGTTTTGAAACTCACCTTTTGTAGAATCTGCAAGTGTTTATTTCGAGCGCTTTGAGGCCTAGGCTGGAAAAGGAAATGTCTTCAAATAACAACTACACAGAAGCATTCTCAGAACCTTCTTTGTGATGAGTGCATTCAACTCACAGACTTGAACCTTCCTTTTGAAACAGCAGTTTTGAAACACTCTTTTTGTAGAATCTACAAATGGATACTTGGAGCGCTTTGGGGCCTATGCTGGGAAATGAAATATCTTCACCTAAAAACTAGACAGAAGCATTCTCAGAAACTTCTGTGTGATGAGTGCATTCAACTCACAGACTTGAACATTCCTTTTCATAGAGCAGTTTGGAAACACTAATTTTGTAAAATCTGCAAGTGTTTATTTGGAGCGCTTTGAGGCCTATGCTGGAAAAGGAATCATCTTCACATAAAAACTAGACAGAAGCTTCTCAGAAACTTCTCTGTGATGAGTGCATTCTACTCACAGAGTTGAACCTTCTTTTTGATAGAAGAGTCTTCAAACACTCTTTTTGTAGAATCTGCAAGTGCATATTTGGAGCTGTTTGAGGCCAACGCTGGAAAAGGAAACATCCTCACATAGAAACTAGACAGAAGCATTCTCAGAAACTTGTTTGTGACGAGTGCATTCAACTCACAGACTTGAGCCTTTCTTTAGAAAGAGCAGATTTGGAACACTCTTTTTGTAGAATCTGCTAGTGTATATTTGGAGCGCTGTGAGGCCTATGCTGGGAAATGAAATATCTTCAACTAAAAACAAGACAGAAGCATTCTCAGAAACTTCTGTGTGATGAGTGCATTCAACTCACAGACTTGAACCTTCCCTTTGAAAGAGCAGTTTTGAAACACTGTTTTGGTAGAATCTGCAAGTGGATATATGGAGCTCTTTGGGGCCTATGATGGGAAATGAAATATCTGCACCTAAAAACTAGACAGAAGCATTCTCAGGAACTTCTGTGTGATGAGTGCATTCAACTCACAGACTTCAACGTTCCTTTTGATAGAACAGTTTTGAAACTCTCCTTTTGTAGACTCTGCAAGTGTTTATTTCGAGCGCTCTGAGGCCTACGCTGGAAAACGAAGTGTCTTCAAATAACAACTACACAGAAACATTCTCAGAACATTCTTTGTGATGAGTGCATTCAACTCACAGACTTGAACCTTCCTTTTGAAAGAGCAGTTTTGAAACACTCTTTTTGTAGAATCTGCAAGTGGATATTTGGAGCGCTTCGGGGCCTATGCTGGGAAATGAAATATCTTCACCTAAAAACTAGACAGAAGCATTCTCAGAAACTTCTGTGTGATGAGTGCATTCAACTCACAGAGTTGAACATTCCTTTTGATAGAGCAGTTTGGAAACACTAATTTTGTAAAATCTGCAAGTGTTTATTTGGAACGCTTTGAGGCCTATGCTGGAAAAGGAAATATCTTCACATAAAAACTAGACAGAAGCATTCTCAGAAACTTCTCTGTGATGAGTGCATTCTACTCACAGAGTTGAACCTTCTTTTTGATAGAAGAGTTTTCAAACTCTCTTTTTGTAGAATCTGCAAATGCATATTTGGAGCTGTATGATTCCAACGCTGGGAAAGGAAACATCCTCACATAGAAACTAGACAGAAGCATTCTCAGAAACTTGTTTGTGACGAGTGCATTCAACTCACAGACTTGAACCTTTCTTTTGAAAGAGCAGTTTTGGAACACTCTTTTTGTAGATTCTGTTAGTGTATATTTGGAGCGCTGTGAGGCCTATGTTGGGAAATGAAATATCTTCACCTAAAAACTAGACAGAAGCATTCTCAGAAACTTCTGTGTGATGAGTGCATTCAACTCACAGACTTGAACGTTCCTTTTGATAGAACAGTTTTGAAACACTCCTTTTATAGAATCTTTAAGGGTTTATTTAGAGCGCTTTGAGGCGTATGCTGGAAAAAGATATGTCTTCAAATACCAACTACACAGAAGCTTTCTCAGAAACTTCTTTGTGATGAGTGCATTCAACTCACAGACTTGAACCTTCCCTTTGAAAGAGCAGTTTTGAAACACTCTTTTTGTAGAATCTGCAAGTGGATATTTGGAGCGCTTTGGGGCCTATGCTGGGAAATGAAATATCTTCACCTAAACACTAGACAGAAGCATTCTCAGAAACTTCTGTGTGATGAGTGCATTCAACTCACAGACTTCAACGTTCCTTTTGATAGAACAGTTTTGAAACTCACCTTTTGTAGAATCTGCAAGTGTTTATTTCGAGCGCTTTGAGGCCTATGCTGGAAAAGGAAATGTCTTCAAATAACAACTACACAGAAGCATTCTCAGAACCTTCTTTGTGATGAGTGCATTCAACTCACAGACTTGAACCTTCCTTTTGAAACAGCAGTTTTGAAACACTCTTTTTGTAGCATCTACAAATGGATACTTGGAGCGCTTTGGGGCCTATGCTGGGAAATGAAATATCTTCACCTAAAAACTAGACAGAAGCATTCTCAGAAACTTCTGTGTGATGAGTGCATTCAACTCACAGACTTGAACATTCCTTTTCATAGAGCAGTTTGGAAACACTAATTTTGTAATATCTGCAAGTGTTTATTTGGAGCGCTTTGAGGCCTATGCTGGAAAAGGAAACATCTTCACATAAAAACTAGACAGAAGCTTCTCAGAAACTTCTCTGTGATGAGTGCATTCTACTCACAGAGTTGAACCTTCTTTTTGATAGAAGAGTCTTCAAACACTCTTTTTGTAGAATCTGCAAGTGCATATTTGGAGCTGTTTGAGGCCAACGCTGGAAAAGGAAACATCCTCACATAGAAACTAGACAGAAGCATTCTCAGAAACTTGTTTGTGACGAGTGCATTCAACTCACAGACTTGAGCCTTTCTTTAGAAAGAGCAGATTTGGAACACTCTTTTTGTAGAATCTGCTAGTGTATATTTGGAGCGCTGTGAGGCCTATGCTGGGAAATGAAATATCTTCAACTAAAAACAAGACAGAAGCATTCTCAGAAACTTCTGTGTGATGAGTGCATTCAACTCACAGACTTGAACCTTCCCTTTGAAAGAGCAGTTTTGAAACACTGTTTTGGTAGAATCTGCAAGTGGATATATGGAGCTCTTTGGGGCCTATGCTGGGAAATGAAATATCTGCACCTAAAAACTAGACAGAAGCATTCTCAGGAACTTCTGTGTGATGAGTGCATTCAACTCACAGACTTCAACGTTCCTTTTGATAGAACAGTTTTGAAACTCTCCTTTTGTAGACTCTGCAAGTGTTTATTTCGAGCGCTTTGAGGCCTACGCTGGAAAACGAAATGTCTTCAAATAACAACTACACAGAAACATTCTCAGAACATTCTTTGTGATGAGTGCATTCAACTCACAGACTTGAACCTTCCTTTTGAAAGAGCAGTTTTGAAACACTCTTTTTGTAGAATCTGCAAGTGGATATTTGGAGCGCTTCGGGGCCTATGCTGGGAAATGAAATATCTTCACCTAAAAACTAGACAGAAGCATTCTCAGAAACTTCTGTGTGATGAGTGCATTCAACTAACAGAGTTGAACATTCCTTTTGATAGAGCAGTTTGGAAACACTAATTTTGTAAAATCTGCAAGTGTTTATTTGGAACGCTTTGAGGCTTATGCTGGAAAAGGAAATATCTTCACATAAAAACTAGACAGAAGCATTCTCAGAAACTTCTCTGTGATGAGTGCATTCTACTCACAGAGTTGAACCTTCTTTTTGATAGAAGAGTTTTCAAACTCTCTTTTTGTAGAATCTGCAAATGCATATTTGGAGCTGTATGATTCCAACGCTGGGAAAGGAAACATCCTCACATAGAAACTAGACAGAAGCATTCTCAGAAACTTGTTTGTGACGAGTGCATTCAACTCACAGACTTGAACCTTTCTTTTGAAAGAGCAGTTTTGGAACACTCTTTTTGTAGATTCTGCTAGTGTATATTTGGAGCGCTGTGAGGCCTATGTTGGGAAATGAAATATCTTCACCTAAAAACTAGACAGAAGCATTCTCAGAAACTTCTGTGTGATGAGTGCATTCAACTCACAGACTTGAACGTTCCTTTTGATAGAACAGTTTTGAAACACTCCTTTTATAGAATCTTTAAGGGTTTATTTCGAGCGCTTTGAGGCGTATGCTGGAAAAAGATATGTCTTCAAATAACAACTACACAGAAGCATTCTCAGAAACTTCTTTGTGATGAGTGCATTCAACTCACAGACTTGAACCTTCCCTTTGAAAGAGCAGTTTTGAAACACTCTTTTTGTAGAATCTGCAAGTGGATATTTGGAGCGCTTTGGGGCCTATGCTGGGAAATGAAATATCTTCACCTAAACACTAGACAGAAGCATTCTCAGAAACTTCTGTGTGATGAGTGCATTCAACTCACAGACTTCAACGTTCCTTTTCATAGAACAGTTTTGAAACTCACCTTTTGTAGAATCTGCAAGTGTTTATTTCGAGCGCTTTGAGGCCTAGGCTGGAAAAGGAAATGTCTTCAAATAACAACTACACAGAAGCATTCTCAGAACCTTCTTTGTGATGAGTGCATTCAACTCACAGACTTGAACCTTCCTTTTGAAACAGCAGTTTTGAAACACTCTTTTTGTAGAATCTACAAATGGATACTTGGAGCGCTTTGGGGCCTATGCTGGGAAATGAAATATCTTCACCTAAAAACTAGACAGAAGCATTCTCAGAAACTTCTGTGTGATGAGTGCATTCAACTCACAGACTTGAACATTCCTTTTCATAGAGCAGTTTGGAAACACTAATTTTGTAAAATCTGCAAGTGTTTATTTGGAGCGCTTTGAGGCCTATGCTGGAAAAGGAATCATCTTCACATAAAAACTAGACAGAAGCTTCTCAGAAACTTCTCTGTGATGAGTGCATTCTACTCACAGAGTTGAACCTTCTTTTTGATAGAAGAGTCTTCAAACACTCTTTTTGTAGAATCTGCAAGTGCATATTTGGAGCTGTTTGAGGCCAACGCTGGAAAAGGAAACATCCTCACATAGAAACTAGACAGAAGCATTCTCAGAAACTTGTTTGTGACGAGTGCATTCAACTCACAGACTTGAGCCTTTCTTTAGAAAGAGCAGATTTGGAACACTCTTTTTGTAGAATCTGCTAGTGTATATTTGGAGCGCTGTGAGGCCTATGCTGGGAAATGAAATATCTTCAACTAAAAACAAGACAGAAGCATTCTCAGAAACTTCTGTGTGATGAGTGCATTCAACTCACAGACTTGAACCTTCCCTTTGAAAGAGCAGTTTTGAAACACTGTTTTGGTAGAATCTGCAAGTGGATATATGGAGCTCTTTGGGGCCTATGATGGGAAATGAAATATCTGCACCTAAAAACTAGACAGAAGCATTCTCAGGAACTTCTGTGTGATGAGTGCATTCAACTCACAGACTTCAACGTTCCTTTTGATAGAACAGTTTTGAAACTCTCCTTTTGTAGACTCTGCAAGTGTTTATTTCGAGCGCTCTGAGGCCTACGCTGGAAAACGAAGTGTCTTCAAATAACAACTACACAGAAACATTCTCAGAACATTCTTTGTGATGAGTGCATTCAACTCACAGACTTGAACCTTCCTTTTGAAAGAGCAGTTTTGAAACACTCTTTTTGTAGAATCTGCAAGTGGATATTTGGAGCGCTTCGGGGCCTATGCTGGGAAATGAAATATCTTCACCTAAAAACTAGACAGAAGCATTCTCAGAAACTTCTGTGTGATGAGTGCATTCAACTCACAGAGTTGAACATTCCTTTTGATAGAGCAGTTTGGAAACACTAATTTTGTAAAATCTGCAAGTGTTTATTTGGAACGCTTTGAGGCCTATGCTGGAAAAGGAAATATCTTCACATAAAAACTAGACAGAAGCATTCTCAGAAACTTCTCTGTGATGAGTGCATTCTACTCACAGAGTTGAACCTTCTTTTTGATAGAAGAGTTTTCAAACTCTCTTTTTGTAGAATCTGCAAATGCATATTTGGAGCTGTATGATTCCAACGCTGGGAAAGGAAACATCCTCACATAGAAACTAGACAGAAGCATTCTCAGAAACTTGTTTGTGACGAGTGCATTCAACTCACAGACTTGAACCTTTCTTTTGAAAGAGCAGTTTTGGAACACTCTTTTTGTAGATTCTGCTAGTGTATATTTGGAGCGCTGTGAGGCCTATGTTGGGAAATGAAATATCTTCACCTAAAAACTAGACAGAAGCATTCTCAGAAACTTCTGTGTGATGAGTGCATTCAACTCACAGACTTGAACGTTCCTTTTGATAGAACAGTTTTGAAACACTCCTTTTATAGAATCTTTAAGGGTTTATTTCGAGCGCTTTGAGGCGTATGCTGGAAAAAGATATGTCTTCAAATACCAACTACACAGAAGCTTTCTCAGAAACTTCTTTGTGATGAGTGCATTCAACTCACAGACTTGAACCTTCCCTTTGAAAGAGCAGTTTTGAAACACTCTTTTTGTAGAATCTGCAAGTGGATATTTGGAGCGCTTTGGGGCCTATGCTGGGAAATGAAATATCTTCACCTAAACACTAGACAGAAGCATTCTCAGAAACTTCTGTGTGATGAGTGCATTCAACTCACAGACTTCAACGTTCCTTTTCATAGAACAGTTTTGAAACTCACCTTTTGTAGAATCTGCAAGTGTTTATTTCGAGCGCTTTGAGGCCTATGCTGGAAAAGGAAATGTCTTCAAATAACAACTACACAGAAGCATTCTCAGAACCTTCTTTGTGATGAGTGCATTCAACTCACAGACTTGAACCTTCCTTTTGAAACAGCAGTTTTGAAACACTCTTTTTGTAGCATCTACAAATGGATACTTGGAGCGCTTTGGGGCCTATGCTGGGAAATGAAATATCTTCACCTAAAAACTAGACAGAAGCATTCTCAGAAACTTCTGTGTGATGAGTGCATTCAACTCACAGACTTGAACATTCCTTTTCATAGAGCAGTTTGGAAACACTAATTTTGTAATATCTGCAAGTGTTTATTTGGAGCGCTTTGAGGCCTATGCTGGAAAAGGAAACATCTTCACATAAAAACTAGACAGAAGCTTCTCAGAAACTTCTCTGTGATGAGTGCATTCTACTCACAGAGTTGAACCTTCTTTTTGATAGAAGAGTCTTCAAACACTCTTTTTGTAGAATCTGCAAGTGCATATTTGGAGCTGTTTGAGGCCAACGCTGGAAAAGGAAACATCCTCACATAGAAACTAGACAGAAGCATTCTCAGAAACTTGTTTGTGACGAGTGCATTCAACTCACAGACTTGAGCCTTTCTTTAGAAAGAGCAGATTTGGAACACTCTTTTTGTAGAATCTGCTAGTGTATATTTGGAGCGCTGTGAGGCCTATGCTGGGAAATGAAATATCTTCAACTAAAAACAAGACAGAAGCATTCTCAGAAACTTCTGTGTGATGAGTGCATTCAACTCACAGACTTGAACCTTCCTTTTGAAAGAGCAGTTTTGAAACACTGTTTTGGTAGAATCTGCAAGTGGATATATGGAGCTCTTTGGGGCCTATGCTGGGAAATGAAATATCTGCACCTAAAAACTAGACAGAAGCATTCTCAGGAACTTCTGTGTGATGAGTGCATTCAACTCACAGACTTCAACGTTCCTTTTGATAGAACAGTTTTGAAACTCTCCTTTTGTAGACTCTGCAAGTGTTTATTTCGAGCGCTTTGAGGCCTACGCTGGAAAACGAAATGTCTTCAAATAACAACTACACAGAAACATTCTCAGAACATTCTTTGTGATGAGTGCATTCAACTCACAGACTTGAACCTTCCTTTTGAAAGAGCAGTTTTGAAACACTCTTTTTGTAGAATCTGCAAGTGGATATTTGGAGCGCTTCGGGGCCTATGCTGGGAAATGAAATATCTTCACCTAAAAACTAGACAGAAGCATTCTCAGAAACTTCTGTGTGATGAGTGCATTCAACTCACAGAGTTGAACATTCCTTTTGATAGAGCAGTTTGGAAACACTAATTTTGTAAAATCTGCAAGTGTTTATTTGGAACGCTTTGAGGCCTATGCTGGAAAAGGAAATATCTTCACATAAAAACTAGACAGAAGCATTCTCAGAAACTTCTCTGTGATGAGTGCATTCTACTCACAGAGTTGAACCTTCTTTTTGATAGAAGAGTTTTCAAACTCTCTTTTTGTAGAATCTGCAAATGCATATTTGGAGCTGTATGATTCCAACGCTGGGAAAGGAAACATCCTCACATAGAAACTAGACAGAAGCATTCTCAGAAACTTGTTTGTGACGAGTGCATTCAACTCACAGACTTGAACCTTTCTTTTGAAAGAGCAGTTTTGGAACACTCTTTTTGTAGATTCTGCTAGTGTATATTTGGAGCGCTGTGAGGCCTATGTTGGGAAATGAAATATCTTCACCTAAAAACTAGACAGAAGCATTCTCAGAAACTTCTTTGTGATGAGTGCATTCAACTCAGAGACTTGAACGTTCCTTTTGATAGAACAGTTTTGAAACACTCCTTTTATAGAATCTTTAAGGGTTTATTTCGAGCGCTTTGAGGCGTATGCTGGAAAAAGATATGTCTTCAAATAACAACTACACAGAAGCATTCTCAGAAACTTCTTTGTGATGAGTGCATTCAACTCACAGACTTGAACCTTCCCTTTGAAAGAGCAGTTTTGAAACACTCTTTTTGTAGAATCTGCAAGTGGATATTTGGAGCGCTTTGGGGCCTAGGCTGGGAAATGACATATCTTCACCTAAAAACTAGACAGAAGCATTCTCAGAAACTTCTGTGTGATGAGTGCATTCAACTCACAGACTTCAACGTTCCTTTTGATAGAACAGTTTTGAAACTCACCTTTTGTAGAATCTGCAAGTGTTTATTTCGAGCGCTTTGAGGCCTATGCTGGAAAAGGAAATGTCTTCAAATAACAACTACACAGAAGCATTCTCAGAACTTTCTTTGTGATGAGTGCATTCAACTCACGGACTTGAACCTTCCTTTTGAAACAGCAGTTTTGAAACACTCTTTTTGTAGCATCTACAAATGGATATTTAGAGCGCTTTGGGGCCTATGCTGGGAAATGAAATATCTTCACCTAAAAACTAGACAGAAGCATTCTCAGAAACTTCTGTGTGATGAGTGCATTCAACTCACAGACTTGAACATTCCTTTTGATAGAGCAGTTTGGAAACACTAATTTTGTAAAATCTGCAAGTGTTTATTTGGAGCGCTTTGAGGCCTATGCTGGAAAAGGAAATATCTTCACATAAAAACTAGACAGAAGCATTCTCAGAAACTTCTCTGTGATGAGTGCATTCTACTCACAGAGTTGAACCTTCTTTTTGATACAAGAGTTTTCAAACACTCTTTTTGTAGAATCTGCAAGTGCATATTTGGAGCTGTTTGAGGCCAACGCTGGAAAAGGAAACATCCTCACATAGAAACTAGACAGAAGCATTCTCAGAAACTTGTTTGTGACGAGTGCATTCAACTCACAGACTTGAGCCTTTCTTTTGAAAGAGCAGTTTTGGAACACTCTTTTTGTAGAATCTGCTAGTGTATATTTGGAGCGCTGTGAGGCCTATGCTGGGAAATGAAATATCTTCACCTAAAAACAAGACAGAAGCATTCTCAGAAACTTCTGTGTGATGAGTGCATTCAACTCACAGACTTGAACGTTCCTTTTGATAGAACAGTTTTGAAACACTCCTTTTGTAGAATCTGCAAGTGTTTATTTGGAGCGCTTTGAGGCGTATGCTGGAAAAGGAAATGTCTTCAAATAACAACTACACAGAAGCATTCTCAGAAACTTCTTTGTGATGAGTGCATTCAACTCACAGACTTGAACCTTCCTTTTGAAAGAGCAGTTTTGAAACACTGTTTTGGTAGAATCTGCAAGTGGATATATGGGGCTCTTTGGGGCCTATGCTGGGAAATGAAATATCTGCACCTAAAAACTAGACAGAAGCATTCTCAGGAACTTCTGTGTGATGAGTGCATTCAACTCACAGACTTCAACGTTCCTTTTGATAGAACAGTTTTGAAACTCTCCTTTTGTAGACTCTGCAAGTGTTTATTTCGAGCGCTTTGAGGCCTACGCTGGAAAACGAAATGTCTTCAAATAACAACTACACAGAAACATTCTCAGAACATTCTTTGTGATGAGTGCATTCAACTCACAGACTTGAACCTTCCTTTTGAAAGAGCAGTTTTGAAACACTCTTTTTGTAGAATCTGCAAGTGGATATTTGGAGCGCTTCGGGGCCTATGCTGGGAAATGAAATATCTTCACCTAAAAACTAGACAGAAGCATTCTCAGAAACTTCTGTGTGATGAGTGCATTCAACTCACAGAGTTGAACATTCCTTTTGATAGAGCAGTTTGGAAACACTAATTTTGTAAAATCTGCAAGTGTTTATTTGGAACGCTTTGAGGCCTATGCTGGAAAAGGAAATATCTTCACATAAAAACTAGACAGAAGCATTCTCAGAAACTTCTCTGTGATGAGTGCATTCTACTCACAGAGTTGAACCTTCTTTTTGATAGAAGAGTTTTCAAACTCTCTTTTTGTAGAATCTGCAAATGCATATTTGGAGCTGTATGATTCCAACGCTGGGAAAGGAAACATCCTCACATAGAAACTAGACAGAAGCATTCTCAGAAACTTGTTTGTGACGAGTGCATTCAACTCACAGACTTGAACCTTTCTTTTGAAAGAGCAGTTTTGGAACACTCTTTTTGTAGATTCTGCTAGTGTATATTTGGAGCGCTGTGAGGCCTATGTTGGGAAATGAAATATCTTCACCTAAAAACTAGACAGAAGCATTCTCAGAAACTTCTGTGTGATGAGTGCATTCAACTCACAGACTTGAACGTTCCTTTTGATAGAACAGTTTTGAAACACTCCTTTTATAGAATCTTTAAGGGTTTATTTCGAGCGCTTTGAGGCGTATGCTGGAAAAAGATATGTCTTCAAATAACAACTACACAGAAGCATTCTCAGAAACTTCTTTGTGATGAGTGCATTCAACTCACAGACTTGAACCTTCCCTTTGAAAGAGCAGTTTTGAAACACTCTTTTTGTAGAATCTGCAAGTGGATATTTGGAGCGATTTGGGGCCTAGGCTGGGAAATGAAATATCTTCACCTAAAAACTAGACAGAAGCATTCTCAGAAACTTCTGTGTGATGAGTGCATTCAACTCACAGACTTCAACGTTCCTTTTGATAGAACAGTTTTGAAACTCACCTTTTGTAGAATCTGCAAGTGTTTATTTCGAGCGCTTTGAGGCCTATGCTGGAAAAGGAAATGTCTTCAAATAACAACTACACAGAAGCATTCTCAGAACCTTCTTTGTGATGAGTGCATTCAACTCACAGACTTGAACCTTCCTTTTGAAACAGCAGTTTTGAAACACTCTTTTTGTAGCATCTACAAATGGATATTTGGAGCGCTTTGGGGCCTATGCTGGGAAATGAAATATCTTCACCTAAAAACTAGACAGAAGCATTCTCAGAAACTTCTGTGTGATGAGTGCATTCAACTCACAGACTTGAACATTCCTTTTGATAGAGCAGTTTGGAAACACTAATTTTGTAAAATCTGCAAGTGTTTATTTGGAGCGCTTTGAGGCCTATGCTGGAAAAGGAAATATCTTCACATAAAAACTAGACAGAAGCATTCTCAGAAACTTCTCTGTGATGAGTGCATTCTACTCACAGAGTTGAACCTTCTTTTTGATAGAAGAGTTTTCAAACACTCTTTTTGTAGAATCTGCAAGTGCATATTTGGAGCTGTTTGAGGCCAACGCTGGAAAAGGAAACATCCTCACATAGAAACTAGACAGAAGCATTCTCAGAAACTTGTTTGTGACGAGTGCATTCAACTCACAGACTTGAGCCTTTCTTTTGAAAGAGCAGTTTTGGAACACTCTTTTTGTAGAATCTGCTAGTGTATATTTGGAGCGCTGTGAGGCCTATGCTGGGAAATGAAATATCTTCACCTAAAAACAAGACAGAAGCATTCTCAGAAACTTCTGTGTGATGAGTGCATTCAACTCACAGACTTGAACGTTCCTTTTGATAGAACAGTTTTGAAACACTCCTTTTGTAGAATCTGCAAGTGTTTATTTGGAGCGCTTTGAGGCGTATGCTGGAAAAGGAAATGTCTTCAAATAACAACTACACAGAAGCATTCTCAGAAACTTCTTTGTGATGAGTGCATTCAACTCACAGACTTGAACCTTCCTTTTGAAAGAGCAGTTTTGAAACACTGTTTTGGTAGAATCTGCAAGTGGATATATGGAGCTCTTTGGGGCCTATGCTGGGAAATGAAATATCTGCAGCTAAAAACTAGACAGAAGCATTCTCAGGAACTTCTGTGTGATGAGTGCATTCAACTCACAGACTTCAACGTTCCTTTTGATAGAACAGTTTTGAAACTCTCCTTTTGTAGACTGTGCAAGTGTTTATTTCGAGCGCTTTGAGGCCTACGCTGGAAAACGAAATGTCTTCAAATAACAACTACACAGAAACATTCTCAGAACATTCTTTGTGATGAGTGCATTCAACTCACAGACTTGAACCTTCCTTTTGAAAGAGCAGTTTTGAAACACTCTTTTTGTAGAATCTGCAAGTGGATATTTGGAGCGCTTCGGGGCCTATGCTGGGAAATGAAATATCTTCACCTAAAAACTAGACAGAAGCATTCTCAGAAACTTCTGTGTGATGAGTGCATTCAACTCACAGAGTTGAACATTCCTTTTGATAGAGCAGTTTGGAAACACTAATTTTGTAAAATCTGCAAGTGTTTATTTGGAACGCTTTGAGGCCTATGCTGGAAAAGGAAATATCTTCACATAAAAACTAGACAGAAGCATTCTCAGAAACTTCTCTGTGATGAGTGCATTCTACTCACAGAGTTGAACCTTCTTTTTGATAGAAGAGTTTTCAAACTCTCTTTTTGTAGAATCTGCAAATGCATATTTGGAGCTGTATGATTCCAACGCTGGGAAAGGAAACATCCTCACATAGAAACTAGACAGAAGCATTCTCAGAAACTTGTTTGTGACGAGTGCATTCAACTCACAGACTTGAACCTTTCTTTTGAAAGAGCAGTTTTGGAACACTCTTTTTGTAGATTCTGCTAGTGTATATTTGGAGCGCTGTGAGGCCTATGTTGGGAAATGAAATATCTTCACCTAAAAACTAGACAGAAGCATTCTCAGAAACTTCTGTGTGATGAGTGCATTCAACTCACAGACTTGAACGTTCCTTTTGATAGAACAGTTTTGAAACACTCCTTTTATAGAATCTTTAAGGGTTTATTTCGAGCGCTTTGAGGCGTATGCTGGAAAAAGATATGTCTTCAAATAACAACTACACAGAAGCATTCTCAGAAACTTCTTTGTGATGAGTGCATTCAACTCACAGACTTGAACCTTCCCTTTGAAAGAGCAGTTTTGAAACACTCTTTTTGTAGAATCTGCAAGTGGATATTTGGAGCGCTTTGGGGCCTATGCTGAGAAATGAAATATCTTCACCTAAACACTAGACAGAAGCATTCTCAGAAACTTCTGTGTGATGAGTGCATTCAACTCACAGACTTCAACGTTCCTTTTCATAGAACAGTTTTGAAACTCACCTTTTGTAGAATCTGCAAGTGTTTATTTCGAGCGCTTTGAGGCCTAGGCTGGAAAAGGAAATGTCTTCAAATAACAACTACACAGAAGCATTCTCAGAACCTTCTTTGTGATGAGTGCATTCAACTCACAGACTTGAACCTTCCTTTTGAAACAGCAGTTTTGAAACACTCTTTTTGTAGAATCTACAAATGGATACTTGGAGCGCTTTGGGGCCTATGCTGGGAAATGAAATATCTTCACCTAAAAACTAGACAGAAGCATTCTCAGAAACTTCTGTGTGATGAGTGCATTCAACTCACAGACTTGAACATTCCTTTTCATAGAGCAGTTTGGAAACACTAATTTTGTAAAATCTGCAAGTGTTTATTTGGAGCGCTTTGAGGCCTATGCTGGAAAAGGAAACATCTTCACATAAAAACTAGACAGAAGCTTCTCAGAAACTTCTCTGTGATGAGTGCATTCTACTCACAGAGTTGAACCTTCTTTTTGATAGAAGAGTCTTCAAACACTCTTTTTGTAGAATCTGCAAGTGCATATTTGGAGCTGTTTGAGGCCAACGCTGGAAAAGGAAACATCCTCACATAGAAACTAGACAGAAGCATTCTCAGAAACTTGTTTGTGACGAGTGCATTCAACTCACAGACTTGAGCCTTTCTTTAGAAAGAGCAGATTTGGAACACTCTTTTTGTAGAATCTGCTAGTGTATATTTGGAGCGCTGTGAGGCCTATGCTGGGAAATGAAATATCTTCAACTAAAAACAAGACAGAAGCATTCTCAGAAACTTCTGTGTGATGAGTGCATTCAACTCACAGACTTGAACCTTCCCTTTGAAAGAGCAGTTTTGAAACACTGTTTTGGTAGAATCTGCAAGTGGATATATGGAGCTCTTTGGGGCCTATGCTGGGAAATGAAATATCTGCACCTAAAAACTAGACAGAAGCATTCTCAGGAACTTCTGTGTGATGAGTGCATTCAACTCACAGACTTCAACGTTCCTTTTGATAGAACAGTTTTGAAACTCTCCTTTTGTAGACTCTGCAAGTGTTTATTTCGAGCGCTTTGAGGCCTACGCTGGAAAACGAAATGTCTTCAAATAACAACTACACAGAAACATTCTCAGAACATTCTTTGTGATGAGTGCATTCAACTCACAGACTTGAACCTTCCTTTTGAAAGAGCAGTTTTGAAACACTCTTTTTGTAGAATCTGCAAGTGGATATTTGGAGCGCTTCGGGGCCTATGCTGGGAAATGAAATATCTTCACCTAAAAACTAGACAGAAGCATTCTCAGAAACTTCTGTGTGATGAGTGCATTCAACTCACAGAGTTGAACATTCCTTTTGATAGAGCAGTTTGGAAACACTAATTTTGTAAAATCTGCAAGTGTTTATTTGGAACGCTTTGAGGCCTATGCTGGAAAAGGAAATATCTTCACATAAAAACTAGACAGAAGCATTCTCAGAAACTTCTCTGTGATGAGTGCATTCTACTCACAGAGTTGAACCTTCTTTTTGATACAAGAGTTTTCAAACTCTCTTTTTGTAGAATCTGCAAATGCATATTTGGAGCTGTATGATTCCAACGCTGGGAAAGGAAACATCCTCACATAGAAACTAGACAGAAGCATTCTCAGAAACTTGTTTGTGACGAGTGCATTCAACTCACAGACTTGAACCTTTCTTTTGAAAGAGCAGTTTTGGAACACTCTTTTTGTAGATTCTGCTAGTGTATATTTGGAGCGCTGTGAGGCCTATGTTGGGAAATGAAATATCTTCACCTAAAAACTAGACAGAAGCATTCTCAGAAACTTCTGTGTGATGAGTGCATTCAACTCACAGACTTGAACGTTCCTTTTGATAGAACAGTTTTGAAACACTCCTTTTGTAGAATCTTTAAGGGTTTATTTCGAGCGCTTTGAGGCGTATGCTGGAAAAAGATATGTCTTCAAATAACAACTACACAGAAGCATTCTCAGAAACTTCTTTGTGATGAGTGCATTCAACTCACAGACTTGAACCTTCCCTTTGAAAGAGCAGTTTTGAAACACTCTTTTTGTAGAATCTGCAAGTGGATATTTGGAGCGCTTTGGGGCCTAGGCTGGGAAATGAAATATCTTCACCTAAAAACAAGACAGAAGCATTCTCAGAAACTTCTGTGTGATGAGTGCATTCAACTCACAGACTTGAACGTTCCTTTTGATAGAACAGTTTTGAAACACTCCTTTTGTAGAATCTGCAAGTGTTTATTTGGAGCGCTTTGAGGCGTATGCTGGAAAAGGAAATGTCTTCAAATAACAACTACACAGAAGCATTCTCAGAAACTTCTTTGTGATGAGTGCATTCAACTCACAGACTTGAACCTTCCTTTTGAAAGAGCAGTTTTGAAACACTGTTTTGGTAGAATCTGCAAGTGGATATATGGGGCTCTTTGGGGCCTATGCTGGGAAATGAAATATCTGCACCTAAAAACTAGACAGAAGCATTCTCAGGAACTTCTGTGTGATGAGTGCATTCAACTCACAGACTTCAACGTTCCTTTTGATAGAACAGTTTTGAAACTCTCCTTTTGTAGACTCTGCAAGTGTTTATTTCGAGCGCTTTGAGGCCTACGCTGGAAAACGAAATGTCTTCAAATAACAACTACACAGAAACATTCTCAGAACATTCTTTGTGATGAGTGCATTCAACTCACAGACTTGAACCTTCCTTTTGAAAGAGCAGTTTTGAAACACTCTTTTTGTAGAATCTGCAAGTGGATATTTGGAGCGCTTCGGGGCCTATGCTGGGAAATGAAATATCTTCACCTAAAAACTAGACAGAAGCATTCTCAGAAACTTCTGTGTGATGAGTGCATTCAACTCACAGAGTTGAACATTCCTTTTGATAGAGCAGTTTGGAAACACTAATTTTGTAAAATCTGCAAGTGTTTATTTGGAACGCTTTGAGGCCTATGCTGGAAAAGGAAATATCTTCACATAAAAACTAGACAGAAGCATTCTCAGAAACTTCTCTGTGATGAGTGCATTCTACTCACAGAGTTGAACCTTCTTTTTGATAGAAGAGTTTTCAAACTCTCTTTTTGTAGAATCTGCAAATGCATATTTGGAGCTGTATGATTCCAACGCTGGGAAAGGAAACATCCTCACATAGAAACTAGACAGAAGCATTCTCAGAAACTTGTTTGTGACGAGTGCATTCAACTCACAGACTTGAACCTTTCTTTTGAAGGAGCAGTTTTGGAACACTCTTTTTGTAGATTCTGCTAGTGTATATTTGGAGCGCTGTGAGGCCTATGTTGGGAAATGAAATATCTTCACCTAAAAACTAGACAGAAGCATTCTCAGAAACTTCTGTGTGATGAGTGCATTCAACTCACAGACTTGAACGTTCCTTTTGATAGAACAGTTTTGAAACACTCCTTTTATAGAATCTTTAAGGGTTTATTTCGAGCGCTTTGAGGCGTATGCTGGAAAAAGATATGTCTTCAAATAACAACTACACAGAAGCATTCTCAGAAACTTCTTTGTGATGAGTGCATTCAACTCACAGACTTGAACCTTCCCTTTGAAAGAGCAGTTTTGAAACACTCTTTTTGTAGAATCTGCAAGTGGATATTTGGAGCGCTTTGGGGCCTAGGCTGGGAAATGAAATATCTTCACCTAAAAACTAGACAGAAGCATTCTCAGAAACTTCTGTGTGATGAGTGCATTCAACTCACAGACTTCAACGTTCCTTTTGATAGAACAGTTTTGAAACTCACCTTTTGTAGAATCTGCAAGTGTTTATTTCGAGCGCTTTGAGGCCTATGCTGGAAAAGGAAATGTCTTCAAATAACAACTACACAGAAGCATTCTCAGAACCTTCTTTGTGATGAGTGCATTCAACTCACAGACTTGAACCTTCCTTTTGAAACAGCAGTTTTGAAACACTCTTTTTGTAGAATCTACAAATGGATATTTGGAGCGCTTTGGGGCCTATGCTGGGAAATGAAATATCTTCACCTAAAAACTAGACAGAAGCATTCCCAGAAACTTCTGTGTGATGAGTGCATTCAACTCACAGACTTGAACATTCCTTTTGATAGAGCAGTTTGGAAACACTAATTTTGTAAAATCTGCAAGTGTTTATTTGGAACGCTTTGAGGCCTATGCTGGAAAAGGAAATATCTTCACATAAAAACTAGACAGAAGCATTCTCAGAAACTTCTCTGTGATGAGTGCATTCTACTCACAGAGTTGAACCTTCTTTTTGATACAAGAGTTTTCAAACTCTCTTTTTGTAGAATCTGCAAATGCATATTTGGAGCTGTATGATTCCAACGCTGGGAAAGGAAACATCCTCACATAGAAAGTAGACAGAAGCATTCTCAGAAACTTGTTTGTGACGAGTGCATTCAACTCACAGACTTGAACCTTTCTTTTGAAAGAGCAGTTTTGGAACACTCTTTTTGTAGATTCTGCTAGTGTATATTTGGAGCGCTGTGAGGCCTATGTTGGGAAATGAAATATCTTCACCTAAAAACTAGACAGAAGCATTCTCAGAAACTTCTGTGTGATGAGTGCATTCAACTCACAGACTTCAACGTTCCTTTTGATAGAACAGTTTTGAAACACTCCTTTTATAGAATCTTTAAGGGTTTATTTCGAGCGCTTTGAGGCGTATGCTGGAAAAAGATATGTCTTCAAATAACAACTACACAGAAGCATTCTCAGAAACTTCTTTGTGATGAGTGCATTCAACTCACAGACTTGAACCTTCTCTTTGAAAGAGCAGTTTTGAAACACTCTTTTTGTAGAATCTGCAAGTGGATATTTGGAGCGCTTTGGGGCCTAGGCTGGGAAATGAAATATCTTCACCTAAAAACTAGACAGAAGCATTCTCAGAAACTTCTGTGTGATGAGTGCATTCAACTCACAGACTTCAACGTTCCTTTTGATAGAACAGTTTTGAAACTCACCTTTTGTAGAATCTGCAAGTGTTTATTTCGAGCGCTTTGAGGCCTATGCTGGAAAAGGAAATGTCTTCAAATAACAACTACACAGAAGCATTCTCAGAACCTTCTTTGTGATGAGTGCATTCAACTCACAGACTTGAACCTTCCTTTTGAAACAGCAGTTTTGAAACACTCTTTTTGTAGCATCTACAAATGGATATTTGGAGCGCTTTGGGGCCTATGCTGGGAAATGAAATATCTTCACCTAAAAACTAGACAGAAGCATTCTCAGAAACTTCTGTGTGATGAGTGCATTCAACTCACAGACTTGAACATTCCTTTTGATAGAGCAGTTTGGAAACACTAATTTTGTAAAATCTGCAAGTGTTTATTTGGAGCGCTTTGAGGCCTATGCTGGAAAAGGAAATATCTTCACATAAAAACTAGACAGAAGCATTCTCAGAAACTTCTCTGTGATGAGTGCATTCTACTCACAGAGTTGAACCTTCTTTTTGATAGAAGAGTTTTCAAACACTCTTTTTGTAGAATCTGCAAGTGCATATTTGGAGCTGTTTGAGGCCAACGCTGGAAAAGGAAACATCCTCACATAGAAACTAGACAGAAGCATTCTCAGAAACTTGTTTGTGACGAGTGCATTCAACTCACAGACTTGAGCCTTTCTTTTGAAAGAGCAGTTTTGGAACACTCTTTTTGTAGAATCTGCTAGTGTATATTTGGAGCGCTGTGAGGCCTATGCTGGGAAATGAAATATCTTCACCTAAAAACAAGACAGAAGCATTCTCAGAAACTTCTGTGTGATGAGTGCATTCAACTCACAGACTTGAACGTTCCTTTTGATAGAACAGTTTTGAAACACTCCTTTTGTAGAATCTGCAAGTGTTTATTTGGAGCGCTTTGAGGCGTATGCTGGAAAAGGATATGTCTTCAAATAACAACTACACAGAAGCATTCTCAGAAACTTCTTTGTGATGAGTGCATTCAACTCACAGACTTGAACCTTCCTTTTGAAAGAGCAGTTTTGAAACACTGTTTTGGTAGAATCTGCAAGTGGATATATGGAGCTCTTTGGGGCCTATGCTGGGAAATGAAATATCTGCACCTAAAAACTAGACAGAAGCATTCTCAGGAACTTCTGTGTGATGAGTGCATTCAACTCACAGACTTCAACGTTCCTTTTTATAGATCAGTTTTGAAACTCTCCTTTTGTAGACTCTGCAAGTGTTTATATCGAGCTTTTTGAGGCCTACGCTGGAAAACGAAATGTCTTCAAATAACAACTACACAGAAACATTCTCAGAACATTCTTTGTGATGAGTGCATTCAACTCACAGACTTCAACGTTCCTTTTGATAGAACAGTTTTGAAACTCACCTTTTGTAGAATCTGCAAGTGTTTATTTCGAGCGCTTTGAGGCCTATGCTGGAAAAGGAAATGTCTTCAAATAACAACTACACAGAAGCATTCTCAGAACCTTCTTTGTGATGAGTGCATTCAACTCACAGACTTGAACCTTCCTTTTGAAACAGCAGTTTTGAAACACTCTTTTTGTAGAATCTACAAATGGATATTTGGAGCGCTTTGGGGCCTATGCGGGGAAATGAAATATCTTCACCTAAAAACTAGACAGAAGCATTCTCAGAAACTTCTGTGTGATGAGTGCATTCAACTCACAGACTTGAACATTCCTTTTGATAGAGCAGTTTGGAAACACTAATTTTGTAAAATCTGCAAGTGTTTATTTGGAGCCCTTTGAGGCCTATGCTGGAAAAGGAAATATCTTCACATAAAAACAAGACAGAAGCATTCTCAGAAACTTCTGTGTGATGAGTGCATTCAACTCACAGACTTGAACCTTCTTTTTGATACAAGAGTTTTCAAACACTCTTTTTGTAGAATCTGCAAGTGTTTATTTGGAGCGCTTTGAGGCGTATGCTGGAAAAGGAACTGTCTTCAAATAACAACTACACAGAAGCATTCTCAGAAACTTCTTTGTGATGAGTGCATTCAACTCACAGACTTGAACCTTCCTTTTGAAAGAGCAGTTTTGAAACACTGTTTTCGTAGAATCTGCAAGTGGATATATGGAGCTCTTTGGGGCCTATGCTGGGAAATGAAATATCTGCACCTAAAAACTAGACAGAAGCATTCTCAGGAACTTCTGTGTGATGAGTGCATTCAACTCACAGACTTCAACGTTCCTTTTGATAGAACAGTTTTGAAACTCTCCTTTTGTAGACTCTGCAAGTGTTTATTTCGAGCGCTTTGAGGCCTACGCTGGAAAACGAAATGTCTTCAAATAACAACTACACAGAAACATTCTCAGAACATTCTTTGTGATGAGTGCATTCAACTCACAGACTTGAACCTTCCTTTTGAAAGAGCAGTTTTGAAACACTCATTTTGTAGAATCTGCAAGTGGATATTTGGAGCGCTTCGGGGCCTATGCTGGGAAATGAAATATCTTCACCTAAAAACTAGACAGAAGCATTCTCAGAAACTTCTGTGTGATGAGTGCATTCAACTCACAGACTTGAACATTCCTTTTGATAGAGCAGTTTGGAAACACTAATTTTGTAAAATCTGCAAGTGTTTATTTGGAACGCTTTGAGGCCTATGCTGGAAAAGGAAATATCTTCACATAAAAACTAGACAGAAGCATTCTCAGAAACTTCTCTGTGATGAGTGCATTCTACTCACAGAGTTGAACCTTCTTTTTGATAGAAGAGTTTTCAAACTCTCTTTTTGTAGAATCTGCAAATGCATATTTGGAGCTGTATGATTCCAACGCTGGGAAAGGAAACATCCTCACATAGAAACTAGACAGAAGCATTCTCAGAAACTTGTTTGTGACGAGTGCATTCAACTCACAGACTTGAACCTTTCTTTTGAAAGAGCAGTTTTGGAACACTCTTTTTGAAGATTCTGCTAGTGTATATTTGGAGCGCTGTGAGGCCTATGTTGGGAAATGAAATATCTTCACCTAAAAACTAGACAGAAGCATTCTCAGAAACTTCTGTGTGATGAGTGCATTCAACTCACAGACTTCAACGTTCCTTTTGATAGAACAGTTTTGAAACTCACCTTTCGTAGAATCTGCAAGTGTTTATTTCGAGCGCTTTGAGGCCTATGCTGGAAAAGGAAATGTCTTCAAATAACAACTACACAGAAGCATTCTCAGAACCTTCTTTGTGATGAGTGCATTCAACTCACAGACTTGAACCTTCCTTTTGAAACAGCAGTTTTGAAACACTCTTTTTGTAGCATCTACAAATGGATATTTGGAGCGCTTTGGGGCCTATGCTGGGAAATGAAATATCTTCACCTAAAAACTAGACAGAAGCATTCTCAGAAACTTCTGTGTGAGGAGTGCATTCAACTCACAGACTTGAACATTCCTTTTGATAGAGCAGTTTGGAAACACTAATTTTGTAAAATCTGCAAGTGTTTATTTGGAGCGCTTTGAGGCCTATGCTGGTAAAGGAAATATCTTCACATAAAAACTAGACAGAAGCATTCTCAGAAACTTCTCTGTGATGAGTGCATTCTACTCACAGAGTTGAACCTTCTTTTTGATAGAAGAGTTTTCAAACTCTCTTTTTGTAGAATCTGCAAATGCATATTTGGAGCTGTATGATTCCAACGCTGGGAAAGGAAACATCCTCACATAGAAACTAGACAGAAGCATTCTCAGAAACTTGTTTGTGACGAGTGCATTCAACTCACAGACTTGAACCTTTCTTTTGAAAGAGCAGTTTTGGAACACTCTTTTTGTAGATTCTGCTAGTGTATATTTGGAGCGCTGTGAGGCCTATGTTGGGAAATGAAATATCTTCACCTAAAAACTAGACAGAAGCATTCTCAGAAACTTCTGTGTGATGAGTGCATTCAACTCACAGACTTGAACGTTCCTTTTGATAGAACAGTTTTGAAACATTCCTTTTATAGAATCTTTAAGGGTTTATTTCGAGCGCTTTGAGGCGTATGCTGGAAAAAGATATGTCTTCAAATAACAACTACACAGAAGCATTCTCAGAAACTTCTTTGTGATGAGTGCATTCAACTCACAGACTTGAACCTTCCCTTTGAAAGAGCAGTTTTGAAACACTCTTTTTGTAGAATCTGCAAGTGGATATTTGGAGCGCTTTGGGGCCTATGCTGGGAAATGAAATATCTTCACCTAAACACTAGACAGAAGCATTCTCAGAAACTTCTGTGTGATGAGTGCATTCAACTCACAGACTTCAACGTTCCTTTTCATAGAACAGTTTTGAAACTCACCTTTTGTAGAATCTGCAAGTGTTTATTTCGAGCGCTTTGAGGCCTATGCTGGAAAAGGAAATGTCTTCAAATAACAACTACACAGAAGCATTCTCAGAACCTTCTTTGTGATGAGTGCATTCAACTCACAGACTTGAACCTTCCTTTTGAAACAGCAGTTTTGAAACACTCTTTTTGTAGAATCTACAAATGGATATTTGGAGCGCTTTGGGGCCTATGCTGGGAAATGAAATATCTTCACCTAAAAACTAGACAGAAGCATTCTCAGAAACTTCTGTGTGATGAGTGCATTCAACTCACAGACTTGAACATTCCTTTTGATAGAGCAGTTTGGAAACACTAATTTTGTAAAATCTGCAAGTGTTTATTTGGAGCGCTTTGAGGCCTATGCTGGAAAAGGAAACATCTTCACATAAAAACTAGACAGAAGCTTCACAGAAACTTCTCTGTGATGAGTGCATTCTACTCACAGAGTTGAACCTTCTTTTTGATAGAAGAGTCTTCAAACACTCTTTTTGTAGAATCTGCAAGTGCATATTTGGAGCTGTTTGAGGCCAACGCTGGAAAAGGAAACATCCTCACATAGAAACTAGACAGAAGCATTCTCAGAAACTTGTTTGTGACGAGTGCATTCAACTCACAGACTTGAGCCTTTCTTTAGAAAGAGCAGATTTGGAACACTCTTTTTGTAGAATCTGCTAGTGTATATTTGGAGCGCTGTGAGGCCTATGCTGGGAAATGAAATATCTTCAACTAAAAACAAGACAGAAGCATTCTCAGAAACTTCTGTGTGATGAGTGCATTCAACTCACAGACTTGAACCTTCCCTTTGAAAGAGCAGTTTTGAAACACTGTTTTGGTAGAATCTGCAAGTGGATATATGGAGCTCTTTGGGGCCTATGCTGGGAAATGAAATATCTGCACCTAAAAACTAGACAGAAGCATTCTCAGGAACTTCTGTGTGATGAGTGCATTCAACTCACAGACTTCAACGTTCCTTTTGATAGAACAGTTTTGAAACTCTCCTTTTGTAGACTCTGCAAGTGTTTATTTCGAGCGCTTTGAGGCCTACGCTGGAAAACGAAATGTCTTCAAATAACAACTACACAGAAACATTCTCAGAACATTCTTTGTGATGAGTGCATTCAACTCACAGACTTGAACCTTCCTTTTGAAAGAGCAGTTTTGAAACACTCTTTTTGTAGAATCTGCAAGTGGATATTTGGAGCGCTTCGGGGCCTATGCTGGGAAATGAAATATCTTCACCTAAAAACTAGACAGAAGCATTCTCAGAAACTTCTGTGTGATGAGTGCATTCAACTCACAGAGTTGAACATTCCTTTTGATAGAGCAGTTTGGAAACACTAATTTTGTAAAATCTGCAAGTGTTTATTTGGAACGCTTTGAGGCCTATGCTGGAAAAGGAAATATCTTCACATAAAAACTAGACAGAAGCATTCTCAGAAACTTCTCTGTGATGAGTGCATTCTACTCACAGAGTTGAACCTTCTTTTTGATAGAAGAGTTTTCAAACTCTCTTTTTGTAGAATCTGCAAATGCATATTTGGAGCTGTATGATTCCAACGCTGGGAAAGGAAACATCCTCACATAGAAACTAGACAGAAGCATTCTCAGAAACTTGTTTGTGACGAGTGCATTCAACTCACAGACTTGAACCTTTCTTTTGAAAGAGCAGTTTTGGAACACTCTTTTTGTAGATTCTGCTAGTGTATATTTGGAGCGCTGTGAGGCCTATGTTGGGAAATGAAATATCTTCACCTAAAAACTAGACAGAAGCATTCTCAGAAACTTCTGTGTGATGAGTGCATTCAACTCACAGACTTGAACGTTCCTTTTGATAGAACAGTTTTGAAACACTCCTTTTATAGAATCTTTAAGGGTTTATTTCGAGCGCTTTGAGGCGTATGCTGGAAAAAGATATGTCTTCAAATAACAACTACACAGAAGCATTCTCAGAAACTTCTTTGTGATGAGTGCATTCAACTCACAGACTTGAACCTTCCCTTTGAAAGAGCAGTTTTGAAACACTCTTTTTGTAGAATCTGCAAGTGGATATTTGGAGCGCTTTGGGGCCTATGCTGGGAAATGAAATATCTTCACCTAAACACTAGACAGAAGCATTCTCAGAAACTTCTGTGTGATGAGTGCATTCAACTCACAGACTTCAACGTTCCTTTTCATAGAACAGTTTTGAAACTCACCTTTTGTAGAATCTGCAAGTGTTTATTTCGAGCGCTTTGAGGCCTAGGCTGGAAAAGGAAATGTCTTCAAATAACAACTACACAGAAGCATTCTCAGAACCTTCTTTGTGATGAGTGCATTCAACTCACAGACTTGAACCTTCCTTTTGAAACAGCAGTTTTGAAACACTCTTTTTGTAGAATCTACAAATGGATACTTGGAGCGCTTTGGGGCCTATGCTGGGAAATGAAATATCTTCACCTAAAAACTAGACAGAAGCATTCTCAGAAACTTCTGTGTGATGAGTGCATTCAACTCACAGACTTGAACATTCCTTTTCATAGAGCAGTTTGGAAACACTAATTTTGTAAAATCTGCAAGTGTTTATTTGGAGCGCTTTGAGGCCTATGCTGGAAAAGGAAACATCTTCACATAAAAACTAGACAGAAGCTTCTCAGAAACTTCTCTGTGATGAGTGCATTCTACTCACAGAGTTGAACCTTCTTTTTGATAGAAGAGTCTTCAAACACTCTTTTTGTAGAATCTGCAAGTGCATATTTGGAGCTGTTTGAGGCCAACGCTGGAAAAGGAAACATCCTCACATAGAAACTAGACAGAAGCATTCTCAGAAACTTGTTTGTGACGAGTGCATTCAACTCACAGACTTGAGCCTTTCTTTAGAAAGAGCAGATTTGGAACACTCTTTTTGTAGAATATGCTAGTGTATATTTGGAGCGCTGTGAGGCCTATGCTGGGAAATGAAATATCTTCAACTAAAAACAAGACAGAAGCATTCTCAGAAACTTCTGTGTGATGAGTGCATTCAACTCACAGACTTGAACCTTCCCTTTGAAAGAGCAGTTTTGAAACACTGTTTTGGTAGAATCTGCAAGTGGATATATGGAGCTCTTTGGGGCCTATGCTGGGAAATGAAATATCTGCACCTAAAAACTAGACAGAAGCATTCTCAGGAACTTCTGTGTGATGAGTGCATTCAACTCACAGACTTCAACGTTCCTTTTGATAGAACAGTTTTGAAACTCTCCTTTTGTAGACTCTGCAAGTGTTTATTTCGAGCGCTTTGAGGCCTACGCTGGAAAACGAAATGTCTTCAAATAACAACTACACAGAAACATTCTCAGAACATTCTTTGTGATGAGTGCATTCAACTCACAGACTTGAACCTTCCTTTTGAAAGAGCAGTTTTGAAACACTCTTTTTGTAGAATCTGCAAGTGGATATTTGGAGCGCTTCGGGGCCTATGCTGGGAAATGAAATATCTTCACCTAAAAACTAGACAGAAGCATTCTCAGAAACTTCTGTGTGATGAGTGCATTCAACTCACAGAGTTGAACATTCCTTTTGATAGAGCAGTTTGGAAACACTAATTTTGTAAAATCTGCAAGTGTTTATTTGGAACGCTTTGAGGCCTATGCTGGAAAAGGAAATATCTTCACATAAAAACTAGACAGAAGCATTCTCAGAAACTTCTCTGTGATGAGTGCATTCTACTCACAGAGTTGAACCTTCTTTTTGATAGAAGAGTTTTCAAACTCTCTTTTTGTAGAATCTGCAAATGCATATTTGGAGCTGTATGATTCCAACGCTGGGAAAGGAAACATCCTCACATAGAAACTAGACAGAAGCATTCTCAGAAACTTGTTTGTGACGAGTGCATTCAACTCACAGACTTGAACCTTTCTTTTGAAAGAGCAGTTTTGGAACACTCTTTTTGTAGATTCTGCTAGTGTATATTTGGAGCGCTGTGAGGCCTATGTTGGGAAATGAAATATCTTCACCTAAAAACTAGACAGAAGCATTCTCAGAAACTTCTGTGTGATGAGTGCATTCAACTCACAGACTTGAACGTTCCTTTTGATAGAACAGTTTTGAAACACTCCTTTTATAGAATCTTTAAGGGTTTATTTCGAGCGCTTTGAGGCGTATGCTGGAAAAAGATATGTCTTCAAATAACAACTACACAGAAGCATTCTCAGAAACTTCTTTGTGATGAGTGCATTCAACTCACAGACTTGAACCTTCCCTTTGAAAGAGCAGTTTTGAAACACTCTTTTTGTAGAATCTGCAAGTGGATATTTGGAGCGCTTTGGGGCCTATGCTGGGAAATGAAATATCTTCACCTAAACACTAGACAGAAGCATTCTCAGAAACTTCTGTGTGATGAGTGCATTCAACTCACAGACTTCAACGTTCCTTTTCATAGAACAGTTTTGAAACTCACCTTTTGTAGAATCTGCAAGTGTTTATTTCGAGCGCTTTGAGGCCTAGGCTGGAAAAGGAAATGTCTTCAAATAACAACTACACAGAAGCATTCTCAGAACCTTCTTTGTGATGAGTGCATTCAACTCACAGACTTGAACCTTCCTTTTGAAACAGCAGTTTTGAAACACTCTTTTTGTAGAATCTACAAATGGATACTTGGAGCGCTTTGGGGCCTATGCTGGGAAATGAAATATCTTCACCTAAAAACTAGACAGAAGCATTCTCAGAAACTTCTGTGTGATGAGTGCATTCAACTCACAGACTTGAACATTCCTTTTCATAGAGCAGTTTGGAAACACTAATTTTGTAAAATCTGCAAGTGTTTATTTGGAGCGCTTTGAGGCCTATGCTGGAAAAGGAAACATCTTCACATAAAAACTAGACAGAAGCTTCTCAGAAACTTCTCTGTGATGAGTGCATTCTACTCACAGAGTTGAACCTTCTTTTTGATAGAAGAGTCTTCAAACACTCTTTTTGTAGAATCTGCAAGTGCATATTTGGAGCTGTTTGAGGCCAACGCTGGAAAAGGAAACATCCTCACATAGAAACTAGACAGAAGCATTCTCAGAAACTTGTTTGTGACGAGTGCATTCAACTCACAGACTTGAGCCTTTCTTTAGAAAGAGCAGATTTGGAACACTCTTTTTGTAGAATCTGCTAGTGTATATTTGGAGCGCTGTGAGGCCTATGCTGGGAAATGAAATATCTTCAACTAAAAACAAGACAGAAGCATTCTCAGAAACTTCTGTGTGATGAGTGCATTCAACTCACAGACTTGAACCTTCCCTTTGAAAGAGCAGTTTTGAAACACTGTTTTGGTAGAATCTGCAAGTGGATATATGGAGCTCTTTGGGGCCTATGCTGGGAAATGAAATATCTGCACCTAAAAACTAGACAGAAGCATTCTCAGGAACTTCTGTGTGATGAGTGCATTCAATTCACAGACTTCAACGTTCCTTTTGATAGAACAGTTTTGAAACTCTCCTTTTGTAGACTCTGCAAGTGTTTATTTCGAGCGCTTTGAGGCCTACGCTGGAAAACGAAATGTCTTCAAAT
Source organism: Pongo abelii (assembly GCF_028885655.2). Lineage (NCBI taxonomy): Eukaryota > Metazoa > Chordata > Mammalia > Primates > Hominidae > Pongo > Pongo abelii. The sequence goes on from NC_071992.2 coordinate 50,058,802, forward strand.
AACAACTACACAGAAACATTCTCAGAACATTCTTTGTGATGAGTGCATTCAACTCACAGACTTGAACCTTCCTTTTGAAAGAGCAGTTTTGGAACACTCTTTTTGTAGAATCTGCAAGTGGATATTTGGAGCGCTTCGGGGCCTATGCTGGGAAATGAAATATCTTCACCTAAAAACTAGACAGAAGCATTCTCAGAAACTTCTGTGTGATGAGTGCATTCAACTCACAGACTTGAACATTCCTTTTGATAGAGCAGTTTGGAAACACTAATTTTGTAAAATCTGCAAGTGTTTATTTGGAACGCTTTGAGGCCTATGCTGGAAAAGGAAATATCTTCACATAAAAACTAGACAGAAGCATTCTCAGAAACTTCTCTGTGATGAGTGCATTCTACTCACAGAGTTGAACCTTCTTTTTGATAGAAGAGTTTTCAAACTCTCTTTTTGTAGAATCTGCAAATGCATATTTGGAGCTGTATGATTCCAACGCTGGGAAAGGAAACACCCTCACATAGAAACTAGACAGAAGCATTCTCAGAAACTTGTTTGTGACGAGTGCATTCAACTCACAGACTTGAACCTTTCTTTTGAAAGAGCAGTTTTGGAACACTCTTTTTGTAGATTCTGCTAGTGTATATTTGGAGCGCTGTGAGGCCTATGTTGGGAAATGAAATATCTTCACCTAAAAACTAGACAGAAGCATTCTCAGAAACTTCTGTGTGATGAGTGCATTCAACTCACAGACTTGAACGTTCCTTTTGATAGAACAGTTTTGAAACACTCCTTTTATAGAATCTTTAAGGGTTTATTTCGAGCGCTTTGAGGCGTATGCTGGAAAAAGATATGTCTTCAAATAACAACTACACAGAAGCTTTCTCAGAAACTTCTTTGTGATGAGTGCATTCAACTCACAGACTTGAACCTTCCCTTTGAAAGAGCAGTTTTGAAACACTCTTTTTGTAGAATCTGCAAGTGGATATTTGGAGCGCTTTGGGGCCTATGCTGGGAAATGAAATATCTTCACCTAAACACTAGACAGAAGCATTCTCAGAAACTTCTGTGTGATGAGTGCATTCAACTCACAGACTTCAACGTTCCTTTTCATAGAACAGTTTTGAAACTCACCTTTTGTAGAATCTGCAAGTGTTTATTTCGAGTGCTTTGAGGCCTATGCTGGAAAAGGAAATGTCTTCAAATAACAACTACACAGAAGCATTCTCAGAACCTTCTTTGTGATGAGTGCATTCAACTCACAGACTTGAACCTTCCTTTTGAAACAGCAGTTTTGAAACACTCTTTTTGTAGCATCTACAAATGGATACTTGGAGCGCTTTGGGGCCTATGCTGGGAAATGAAATATCTTCACCTAAAAACTAGACAGAAGCATTCTCAGAAACTTCTGTGTGATGAGTGCATTCAACTCACAGACTTGAACATTCCTTTTCATAGAGCAGTTTGGAAACACTAATTTTGTAAAATCTGCAAGTGTTTATTTGGAGCGCTTTGAGGCCTATGCTGGAAAAGGAAACATCTTCACATAAAAACTAGACAGAAGCTTCTCAGAAACTTCTCTGTGATGAGTGCATTCTACTCACAGAGTTGAACCTTCTTTTTGATAGAAGAGTCTTCAAACACTCTTTTTGTAGAATCTGCAAGTGCATATTTGGAGCTGTTTGAGGCCAACGCTGGAAAAGGAAACATCCTCACATAGAAACTAGACAGAAGCATTCTCAGAAACTTGTTTGTGACGAGTGCATTCAACTCACAGACTTGAGCCTTTCTTTAGAAAGAGCAGTTTTGGAACACTCTTTTTGTAGAATCTGCTAGTGTATATTTGGAGCGCTGTGAGGCCTATGCTGGGAAATGAAATATCTTCAACTAAAAACAAGACAGAAGCATTCTCAGAAACTTCTGTGTGATGAGTGCATTCAACTCACAGACTTGAACCTTCCCTTTGAAAGAGCAGTTTTGAAACACTGTTTTGGTAGAATCTGCAAGTGGATATATGGAGCTCTTTGGGGCCTATGCTGGGAAATGAAATATCTGCACCTAAAAACTAGACAGAAGCATTCTCAGGAACTTCTGTGTGATGAGTGCATTCAACTCACAGACTTCAACGTTCCTTTTGATAGAACAGTTTTGAAACTCTCCTTTTGTAGACTCTGCAAGTGTTTATTTCGAGCGCTTTGAGGCCTACGCTGGAAAACGAAATGTCTTCAAATAACAACTACACAGAAACATTCTCAGAACATTCTTTGTGATGAGTGCATTCAACTCACAGACTTGAACCTTCCTTTTGAAAGAGCAGTTTTGAAACACTCTTTTTGTAGAATCTGCAAGTGGATATTTGGAGCGCTTCGGGGCCTATGCTGGGAAATGAAATATCTTCACCTAAAAACTAGACAGAAGCATTCTCAGAAACTTCTGTGTGATGAGTGCATTCAACTCACAGACTTGAACATTCCTTTTGATAGAGCAGTTTGGAAACACTAATTTTGTAAAATCTGCAAGTGTTTATTTGGAACGCTTTGAGGCCTATGCTGGAAAAGGAAATATCTTCACATAAAAACTAGACAGAAGCATTCTCAGAAACTTCTCTGTGATGAGTGCATTCTACTCACAGAGTTGAACCTTCTTTTTGATAGAAGAGTTTTCAAACTCTCTTTTTGTAGAATCTGCAAATGCATATTTGGAGCTGTATGATTCCAACGCTGGGAAAGGAAACATCCTCACATAGAAACTAGACAGAAGCATTCTCAGAAACTTGTTTGTGACGAGTGCATTCAACTCACAGACTTGAACCTTTCTTTTGAAAGAGCAGTTTTGGAACACTCTTTTTGTAGATTCTGCTAGTGTATATTTGGAGCGCTGTGAGGCCTATGTTGGGAAATGAAATATCTTCACCTAAAAACTAGACAGAAGCATTCTCAGAAACTTCTGTGTGATGAGTGCATTCAACTCACAGACTTGAACGTTCCTTTTGATAGAACAGTTTTGAAACACTCCTTTTATAGAATCTTTAAGGGTTTATTTCGAGCGCTTTGAGGCGTATGCTGGAAAAAGATATGTCTTCAAATAACAACTACACAGAAGCATTCTCAGAAACTTCTTTGTGATGAGTGCATTCAACTCACAGACTTGAACCTTCCCTTTGAAAGAGCAGTTTTGAAACACTCTTTTTGTAGAATCTGCAAGTGGATATTTGGAGCGCTTTGGGGCCTATGCTGGGAAATGAAATATCTTCACCTAAACACTAGACAGAAGCATTCTCAGAAACTTCTGTGTGATGAGTGCATTCAACTCACAGACTTCAACGTTCCTTTTCATAGAACAGTTTTGAAACTCACCTTTTGTAGAATCTGCAAGTGTTTATTTCGAGCGCTTTGAGGCCTATGCTGGAAAAGGAAATGTCTTCAAATAACAACTACACAGAAGCATTCTCAGAACCTTCTTTGTGATGAGTGCATTCAACTCACAGACTTGAACCTTCCTTTTGAAACAGCAGTTTTGAAACACTCTTTTTGTAGCATCTACAAATGGATATTTGGAGCGCTTTGGGGCCTATGCTGGGAAATGAAATATCTTCACCTAAAAACTAGACAGAAGCATTCTCAGAAACTTCTGTGTGATGAGTGCATTCAACTCACAGACTTGAACATTCCTTTTCATAGAGCAGTTTGGAAACACTAATTTTGTAAAATCTGCAAGTGTTTATTTGGAGCGCTTTGAGGCCTATGCTGGAAAAGGAAACATCTTCACATAAAAACTAGACAGAAGCTTCTCAGAAACTTCTCTGTGATGAGTGCATTCTACTCACAGAGTTGAACCTTCTTTTTGATAGAAGAGTCTTCAAACACTCTTTTTGTAGAATCTGCAAGTGCATATTTGGAGCTGTTTGAGGCCAACGCTGGAAAAGGAAACATCCTCACATAGAAACTAGACAGAAGCATTCTCAGAAACTTGTTTGTGACGAGTGCATTCAACTCACAGACTTGAGCCTTTCTTTAGAAAGAGCAGATTTGGAACACTCTTTTTGTAAAATCTGCTAGTGTATATTTGGAGCGCTGTGAGGCCTATGCTGGGAAATGAAATATCTTCAACTAAAAACAAGACAGAAGCATTCTCAGAAACTTCTGTGTGATGAGTGCATTCAACTCACAGACTTGAAACTTCCTTTTGAAAGAGCAGTTTTGAAACACTGTTTTGGTAGAATCTGCAAGTGGATATATGGAGCTCTTTGGGGCCTATGCTGGGAAATGAAATATCTGCACCTAAAAACTAGACAGAAGCATTCTCAGGAACTTCTGTGTGATGAGTGCATTCAACTCACAGACTTCAACGTTCCTTTTGATAGAACAGTTTTGAAACTCTCCTTTTGTAGACTCTGCAAGTGTTTATTTCGAGCGCTTTGAGGCCTACGCTGGAAAACGAAATGTCTTCAAATAACAACTACACAGAAACATTCTCAGAACATTCTTTGTGATGAGTGCATTCAACTCACAGACTTGAACCTTCCTTTTGAAAGAGCAGTTTTGAAACACTCTTTTTGTAGAATCTGCAAGTGGATATTTGGAGCGCTTCGGGGCCTATGCTGGGAAATGAAATATCTTCACCTAAAAACTAGACAGAAGCATTCTCAGAAACTTCTGTGTGATGAGTGCATTCAACTCACAGAGTTGAACATTCCTTTTGATAGAGCAGTTTGGAAACACTAATTTTGTAAAATCTGCAAGTGTTTATTTGGAACGCTTTGAGGCCTATGCTGGAAAAGGAAATATCTTCACATAAAAACTAGACAGAAGCATTCTCAGAAACTTCTCTGTGATGAGTGCATTCTACTCACAGAGTTGAACCTTCTTTTTGATAGAAGAGTTTTCAAACTCTCTTTTTGTAGAATCTGCAAATGCATATTTGGAGCTGTATGATTCCAACGCTGGGAAAGGAAACATCCTCACATAGAAACTAGACAGAAGCATTCTCAGAAACTTGTTTGTGACGAGTGCATTCAACTCACAGACTTGAACCTTTCTTTTGAAAGAGCAGTTTTGGAACACTCTTTTTGTAGATTCTGCTAGTGTATATTTGGAGCGCTGTGAGGCCTATGTTGGGAAATGAAATATCTTCACCTAAAAACTAGACAGAAGCATTCTCAGAAACTTCTGTGTGATGAGTGCATTCAACTCACAGACTTGAACGTTCCTTTTGATAGAACAGTTTTGAAACACTCCTTTTATAGAATCTTTAAGGGTTTATTTCGAGCGCTTTGAGGCGTATGCTGGAAAAAGATATGTCTTCAAATAACAACTACACAGAAGCTTTCTCAGAAACTTCTTTGTGATGAGTGCATTCAACTCACAGACTTGAACCTTCCCTTTGAAAGAGCAGTTTTGAAACACTCTTTTTGTAGAATCTGCAAGTGGATATTTGGAGCGCTTTGGGGCCTATGCTGGGAAATGAAATATCTTCACCTAAACACTAGACAGAAGCATTCTCAGAAACTTCTGTGTGATGAGTGCATTCAACTCACAGACTTCAACGTTCCTTTTCATAGAACAGTTTTGAAACTCACCTTTTGTAGAATCTGCAAGTGTTTATTTCGAGCGCTTTGAGGCCTAGGCTGGAAAAGGAAATGTCTTCAAATAACAACTACACAGAAGCATTCTCAGAACCTTCTTTGTGATGAGTGCATTCAACTCACAGACTTGAACCTTCCTTTTGAAACAGCAGTTTTGAAACACTCTTTTTGTAGCATCTACAAATGGATACTTGGAGCGCTTTGGGGCCTATGCTGGGAAATGAAATATCTTCACCTAAAAACTAGACAGAAGCATTCTCAGAAACTTCTGTGTGATGAGTGCATTCAACTCACAGACTTGAACATTCCTTTTCATAGAGCAGTTTGGAAACACTAATTTTGTAAAATCTGCAAGTGTTTATTTGGAGCGCTTTGAGGCCTATGCTGGAAAAGGAAACATCTTCACATAAAAACTAGACAGAAGCTTCTCAGAAACTTCTCTGTGATGAGTGCATTCTACTCACAGAGTTGAACCTTCTTTTTGATAGAAGAGTCTTCAAACACTCTTTTTGTAGAATCTGCAAGTGCATATTTGGAGCTGTTTGAGGCCAACGCTGGAAAAGGAAACATCCTCACATAGAAACTAGACAGAAGCATTCTCAGAAACTTGTTTGTGACGAGTGCATTCAACTCACAGACTTGAGCCTTTCTTTAGAAAGAGCAGATTTGGAACACTCTTTTTGTAGAATCTGCTAGTGTATATTTGGAGCGCTGTGAGGCCTATGCTGGGAAATGAAATATCTTCAACTAAAAACAAGACAGAAGCATTCTCAGAAACTTCTGTTTGATGAGTGCCTTCAACTCACAGACTTGAACCTTCCCTTTGAAAGAGCAGTTTTGAAACACTGTTTTGGTAGAATCTGCAAGTGGATATATGGAGCTCTTTGGGGCCTATGCTGGGAAATGAAATATCTGCACCTAAAAACTAGACAGAAGCATTCTCAGGAACTTCTGTGTGATGAGTGCATTCAACTCACAGACTTCAACGTTCCTTTTGATAGAACAGTTTTGAAACTCTCCTTTTGTAGACTCTGCAAGTGTTTATTTCGAGCGCTTTGAGGCCTACGCTGGAAAACGAAATGTCTTCAAATAACAACTACACAGAAACATTCTCAGAACATTCTTTGTGATGAGTGCATTCAACTCACAGACTTGAACCTTCCTTTTGAAAGAGCAGTTTTGAAACACTCTTTTTGTAGAATCTGCAAGTGGATATTTGGAGCGCTTCGGGGCCTATGCTGGGAAATGAAATATCTTCACCTAAAAACTAGACAGAAGCATTCTCAGAAACTTCTGTGTGATGAGTGCATTCAACTCACAGAGTTGAACATTCCTTTTGATAGAGCAGTTTGGAAACACTAATTTTGTAAAATCTGCAAGTGTTTATTTGGAACGCTTTGAGGCCTATGCTGGAAAAGGAAATATCTTCACATAAAAACTAGACAGAAGCATTCTCAGAAACTTCTCTGTGATGAGTGCATTCTACTCACAGAGTTGAACCTTCTTTTTGATAGAAGAGTTTTCAAACTCTCTTTTTGTAGAATCTGCAAATGCATATTTGGAGCTGTATGATTCCAACGCTGGGAAAGGAAACATCCTCACATAGAAACTAGACAGAAGCATTCTCAGAAACTTGTTTGTGACGAGTGCATTCAACTCACAGACTTGAACCTTTCTTTTGAAAGAGCAGTTTTGGAACACTCTTTTTGTAGATTCTGCTAGTGTATATTTGGAGCGCTGTGAGGCCTATGTTGGGAAATGAAATATCTTCACCTAAAAACTAGACAGAAGCATTCTCAGAAACTTCTGTGTGATGAGTGCATTCAACTCAGAGACTTGAACGTTCCTTTTGATAGAACAGTTTTGAAACACTCCTTTTATAGAATCTTTAAGGGTTTATTTCGAGCGCTTTGAGGCGTATGCTGGAAAAAGATATGTCTTCAAATAACAACTACACAGAAGCATTCTCAGAAACTTCTTTGTGATGAGTGCATTCAACTCACAGACTTGAACCTTCCCTTTGAAAGAGCAGTTTTGAAACACTCTTTTTGTAGAATCTGCAAGTGGATATTTGGAGCGCTTTGGGGCCTAGGCTGGGAAATGAAATATCTTCACCTAAAAACTAGACAGAAGCATTCTCAGAAACTTCTGTGTGATGAGTGCATTCAACTCACAGACTTCAACGTTCCTTTTGATAGAACAGTTTTGAAACTCACCTTTTGTAGAATCTGCAAGTGTTTATTTCGAGCGCTTTGAGGCCTATGCTGGAAAAGGAAATGTCTTTAAATAACAACTACACAGAAGCATTCTCAGAACTTTCTTTGTGATGAGTGCATTCAACTCACGGACTTGAACCTTCCTTTTGAAACAGCAGTTTTGAAACACTCTTTTTGTAGCATCTACAAATGGATATTTGGAGCGCTTTGGGGCCTATGCTGGGAAATGAAATATCTTCACCTAAAAACTAGACAGAAGCATTCTCAGAAACTTCTGTGTGATGAGTGCATTCAACTCACAGACTTGAACATTCCTTTTGATAGAGCAGTTTGGAAACACTAATTTTGTAAAATCTGCAAGTGTTTATTTGGAGCGCTTTGAGGCCTATGCTGGAAAAGGAAATATCTTCACATAAAAACTAGACAGAAGCATTCTCAGAAACTTCTCTGTGATGAGTGCATTCTACTCACAGAGTTGAACCTTCTTTTTGATACAAGAGTTTTCAAACACTCTTTTTGTAGAATCTGCAAGTGCATATTTGGAGCTGTTTGAGGCCAACGCTGGAAAAGGAAACATCCTCACATAGAAACTAGACAGAAGCATTCTCAGAAACTTGTTTGTGACGAGTGCATTCAACTCACAGACTTGAGCCTTTCTTTTGAAACAGCAGTTTTGGAACACTCTTTTTGTAGAATCTGCTAGTGTATATTTGGAGCGCTGTGAGGCCTATGCTGGGAAATGAAATATCTTCACCTAAAAACAAGACAGAAGCATTCTCAGAAACTTCTGTGTGATGAGTGCATTCAACTCACAGACTTGAACGTTCCTTTTGATAGAACAGTTTTGAAACACTCCTTTTGTAGAATCTGCAAGTGTTTATTTGGAGCGCTTTGAGGCGTATGCTGGAAAAGGAAATGTCTTCAAATAACAACTACACAGAAGCATTCTCAGAAACTTCTTTGTGATGAGTGCATTCAACTCACAGACTTGAACCTTCCTTTTGAAAGAGCAGTTTTGAAACACTGTTTTGGTAGAATCTGCAAGTGGATATATGGGGCTCTTTGGGGCCTATGCTGGGAAATGAAATATCTGCACCTAAAAACTAGACAGAAGCATTCTCAGGAACTTCTGTGTGATGAGTGCATTCAACTCACAGACTTCAACGTTCCTTTTGATAGAACAGTTTTGAAACTCTCCTTTTGTAGACTCTGCAAGTGTTTATTTCGAGCGCTTTGAGGCCTACGCTGGAAAACGAAATGTCTTCAAATAACAACTACACAGAAACATTCTCAGAACATTCTTTGTGATGAGTGCATTCAACTCACAGACTTGAACCTTCCTTTTGAAAGAGCAGTTTTGAAACACTCTTTTTGTAGAATCTGCAAGTGGATATTTGGAGCGCTTCGGGGCCTATGCTGGGAAATGAAATATCTTCACCTAAAAACTAGACAGAAGCATTCTCAGAAACTTCTGTGTGATGAGTGCATTCAACTCACAGAGTTGAACATTCCTTTTGATAGAGCAGTTTGGAAACACTAATTTTGTAAAATCTGCAAGTGTTTATTTGGAACGCTTTGAGGCCTATGCTGGAAAAGGAAATATCTTCACATAAAAACTAGACAGAAGCATTCTCAGAAACTTCTCTGTGATGAGTGCATTCTACTCACAGAGTTGAACCTTCTTTTTGATAGAAGAGTTTTCAAACTCTCTTTTTGTAGAATCTGCAAATGCATATTTGGAGCTGTATGATTCCAACGCTGGGAAAGGAAACATCCTCACATAGAAACTAGACAGAAGCATTCTCAGAAACTTGTTTGTGACGAGTGCATTCAACTCACAGACTTGAACCTTTCTTTTGAAAGAGCAGTTTTGGAACACTCTTTTTGTAGATTCTGCTAGTGTATATTTGGAGCGCTGTGAGGCCTATGTTGGGAAATGAAATATCTTCAACTAAAAACTAGACAGAAGCATTCTCAGAAACTTCTGTGTGATGAGTGCATTCAACTCACATACTTGAACGTTCCTTTTGATAGAACAGTTTTGAAACACTCCTTTTATAGAATCTTTAAGGGTTTATTTCGAGCGCTTTGAGGCGTATGCTGGAAAAAGATATGTCTTCAAATAACAACTACACAGAAGCATTCTCAGAAACTTCTTTGTGATGAGTGCATTCAAATCACAGACTTGAACCTTCCCTTTGAAAGAGCAGTTTTGAAACACTCTTTTTGTAGAATCTGCAAGTGGATATTTGGAGCGCTTTGGGGCCTATGCTGTTAAATGAAATATCTTCACCTAAACACTAGACAGAAGCATTCTCAGAAACTTCTGTGTGATGAGTGCATTCAACTCACAGACTTCAACGTTCCTTTTCATAGAACAGTTTTGAAACTCACCTTTTGTAGAATCTGCAAGTGTTTATTTCGAGCGCTTTGAGGCCTAGGCTGGAAAAGGAAATGTCTTCAAATAACAACTACACAGAAGCATTCTCAGAACCTTCTTTGTGATGAGTGCATTCAACTCACAGACTTGAACCTTCCTTTTGAAACAGCAGTTTTGAAACACTCTTTTTGTAGAATCTACAAATGGATACTTGGAGCGCTTTGGGGCCTATGCTGGGAAATGAAATATCTTCACCTAAAAACTAGACAGAAGCATTCTCAGAAACTTCTGTGTGATGAGTGCATTCAACTCACAGACTTGAACATTCCTTTTCATAGAGCAGTTTGGAAACACTAATTTTGTAAAATCTGCAAGTGTTTATTTGGAGCGCTTTGAGGCCTATGCTGGAAAAGGAAACATCTTCACATAAAAACTAGACAGAAGCTTCTCAGAAACTTCTCTGTGATGAGTGCATTCTACTCACAGAGTTGAACCTTCTTTTTGATAGAAGAGTCTTCAAACACTCTTTTTGTAGAATCTGCAAGTGCATATTTGGAGCTGTTTGAGGCCAACGCTGGAAAAGGAAACATCCTCACATAGAAACTAGACAGAAGCATTCTCAGAAACTTGCTTGTGACGAGTGCATTCAACTCACAGACTTGAGCCTTTCTTTAGAAAGAGCAGATTTGGAACACTCTTTTTGTAGAATCTGCTAGTGTATATTTGGAGCGCTGTGAGGCCTATGCTGGGAAATGAAATATCTTCAACTAAAAACAAGACAGAAGCATTCTCAGAAACTTCTGTGTGATGAGTGCATTCAACTCACAGACTTGAACCTTCCCTTTGAAAGAGCAGTTTTGAAACACTGTTTTGGTAGAATCTGCAAGTGGATATATGGAGCTCTTTGGGGCCTATGCTGGGAAATGAAATATCTGCACCTAAAAACTAGACAGAAGCATTCTCAGGAACTTCTGTGTGATGAGTGCATTCAACTCACAGACTTCAACGTTCCTTTTGATAGAACAGTTTTGAAACTCTCCTTTTGTAGACTCTGCAAGTGTTTATTTCGAGCGCTTTGAGGCCTACGCTGGAAAACGAAATGTCTTCAAATAACAACTACACAGAAACATTCTCAGAACATTCTTTGTGATGAGTGCATTCAACTCACAGACTTGAACCTTCCTTTTGAAAGAGCAGTTTTGAAACACTCTTTTTGTAGAATCTGCAAGTGGATATTTGGAGCGCTTCGGGGCCTATGCTGGGAAATGAAATATCTTCACCTAAAAACTAGACAGAAGCATTCTCAGAAACTTCTGTGTGATGAGTGCATTCAACTCACAGAGTTGAACATTCCTTTTGATAGAGCAGTTTGGAAACACTAATTTTGTAAAATCTGCAAGTGTTTATTTGGAACGCTTTGAGGCCTATGCTGGAAAAGGAAATATCTTCACATAAAAACTAGACAGAAGCATTCTCAGAAACTTCTCTGTGATGAGTGCATTCTACTCACAGAGTTGAACCTTCTTTTTGATAGAAGAGTTTTCAAACTCTCTTTTTGTAGAATCTGCAAATGCATATTTGGAGCTGTATGATTCCAACGCTGGGAAAGGAAACATCCTCACATAGAAACTAGACAGAAGCATTCTCAGAAACTTGTTTGTGACGAGTGCATTCAACTCACAGACTTGAACCTTTCTTTTGAAAGAGCAGTTTTGGAACACTCTTTTTGTAGATTCTGCTAGTGTATATTTGGAGCGCTGTGAGGCCTATGTTGGGAAATGAAATATCTTCACCTAAAAACTAGACAGAAGCATTCTCAGAAACTTCTGTGTGATGAGTGCATTCAACTCACAGACTTGAACGTTCCTTTTGATAGAACAGTTTTGAAACACTCCTTTTATAGAATCTTTAAGGGTTTATTTCGAGCGCTTTGAGGCGTATGCTGGAAAAAGATATGTCTTCAAATAACAACTACACAGAAGCTTTCTCAGAAACTTCTTTGTGATGAGTGCATTCAACTCACAGACTTGAACCTTCCCTTTGAAAGAGTAGTTTTGAAACACTCTTTTTGTAGAATCTGCAAGTGGATATTTGGAGCGCTTTGGGGCCTATGCTGGGAAATGAAATATCTTCACCTAAACACTAGACAGAAGCATTCTCAGAAACTTCTGTGTGATGAGTGCATTCAACTCACAGACTTCAACGTTCCTTTTCATAGAACAGTTTTGAAACTCACCTTTTGTAGAATCTGCAAGTGTTTATTTCGAGCGCTTTGAGGCCTATGCTGGAAAAGGAAATGTCTTCAAATAACAACTACACAGAAGCATTCTCAGAACCTTCTTTGTGATGAGTGAATTCAACTCACAGACTTGAACCTTCCTTTTGAAACAGCAGTTTTGAAACACTCTTTTTGTAGAATCTACAAATGGATACTTGGAGCGCTTTGGGGCCTATGCTGGGAAATGAAATATCTTCACCTAAAAACTAGACAGAAGCATTCTCAGAAACTTCTGTGTGATGAGTGCATTCAACTCACAGACTTGAACATTCCTTTTCATAGAGCAGTTTGGAAACACTAATTTTGTAAAATCTGCAAGTGTTTATTTGGAGCGCTTTGAGGCCTATGCTGGAAAAGGAAACATCTTCACATAAAAACTAGACAGAAGCTTCTCAGAAACTTCTCTGTGATGAGTGCCTTCTACTCACAGAGTTGAACCTTCTTTTTGATAGAAGAGTCTTCAAACACTCTTTTTGTAGAATCTGCAAGTGCATATTTGGAGCTGTTTGAGGCCAACGCTGGAAAAGGAAACATCCTCACATAGAAACTAGACAGAAGCATTCTCAGAAACTTGTTTGTGACGAGTGCATTCAACTCACAGACTTGAGCCTTTCTTTAGAAAGAGCAGATTTGGAACACTCTTTTTGTAGAATCTGCTAGTGTATATTTGGAGCGCTGTGAGGCCTATGCTGGGAAATGAAATATCTTCAACTAAAAACAAGACAGAAGCATTCTCAGAAACTTCTGTGTGATGAGTGCATTCAACTCACAGACTTGAACCTTCCTTTTGAAAGAGCAGTTTTGAAACACTGTTTTGGTAGAATCTGCAAGTGGATATATGGAGCTCTTTGGGGCCTATGCTGGGAAATGAAATATCTGCACCTAAAAACTAGACAGAAGCATTCTCAGGAACTTCTGTGTGATGAGTGCATTCAACTCACAGACTTCAACGTTCCTTTTGACAGAACAGTTTTGAAACTCTCCTTTTGTAGACTCTGCAAGTGTTTATTTCGAGCGCTTTGAGGCCTACGCTGGAAAACGAAATGTCTTCAAATAACAACTACACAGAAACATTCTCAGAACATTCTTTGTGATGAGTGCATTCAACTCACAGACTTGAACCTTCCTTTTGAAAGAGCAGTTTTGAAACACTCTTTTTGTAGAATCTGCAAGTGGATATTTGGAGCGCTTCGGGGCCTATGCTGGGAAATGAAATATCTTCACCTAAAAACTAGACAGAAGCATTCTCAGAAACTTCTGTGTGATGAGTGCATTCAACTCACAGAGTTGAACATTCCTTTTGATAGAGCAGTTTGGAAACACTAATTTTGTAAAATCTGCAAGTGTTTATTTGGAACGCTTTGAGGCCTATGCTGGAAAAGGAAATATCTTCACATAAAAACTAGACAGAAGCATTCTCAGAAACTTCTCTGTGATGAGTGCATTCTACTCACAGAGTTGAACCTTCTTTTTGATAGAAGAGTTTTCAAACTCTCTTTTTGTAGAATCTGCAAATGCATATTTGGAGCTGTATGATTCCAACGCTGGGAAAGGAAACATCCTCACATAGAAACTAGACAGAAGCATTCTCAGAAACTTGTTTGTGACGAGTGCATTCAACTCACAGACTTGAACCTTTCTTTTGAAAGAGCAGTTTTGGAACACTCTTTTTGTAGATTCTGCTAGTGTATATTTGGAGCGCTGTGAGGCCTATGTTGGGAAATGAAATATCTTCACCTAAAAACTAGACAGAAGCATTCTCAGAAACTTCTGTGTGATGAGTGCATTCAACTCACAGACTTGAACGTTCCTTTTGATAGAACAGTTTTGAAACACTCCTTTTATAGAATCTTTAAGGGTTCATTTCGAGCGCTTTGAGGCGTATGCTGGAAAAAGATATGTCTTCAAATAACAACTACACAGAAGCATTCTCAGAAACTTCTTTGTGATGAGTGCATTCAACTCACAGACTTGAACCTTCCCTTTGAAAGAGCAGTTTTGAAACACTCTTTTTGTAGAATCTGCAAGTGGATATTTGGAGCGCTTTGGGGCCTAGGCTGGGAAATGAAATATCTTCACCTAAAAACTAGACAGAAGCATTCTCAGAAACTTCTGTGTGATGAGTGCATTCAACTCTCAGACTTCAACGTTCCTTTTGATAGAACAGTTTTGAAACTCACCTTTTGTAGAATCTGCAAGTGTTTATTTCGAGCGCTTTGAGGCCTATGCTGGAAAAGGAAATGTCTTCAAATAACAACTACACAGAAGCATTCTCAGAACCTTCTTTGTGATGAGTGCATTCAACTCACAGACTTGAACCTTCCTTTTGAAACAGCAGTTTTGAAACACTCTTTTTGTAGCATCTACAAATGGATATTTGGAGCGCTTTGGGGCCTATGCTGGGAAATGAAATATCTTCACCTAAAAACTAGACAGAAGCATTCTCAGAAACTTCTGTGTGATGAGTGCATTCAACTCACAGACTTGAACATTCCTTTTGATAGAGCAGTTTGGAAACACTAATTTTGTAAAATCTGCAAGTGTTTATTTGGAGCGCTTTGAGGCCTATGCTGGAAAAGGAAATATCTTCACATAAAAACTAGACAGAAGCATTCTCAGAAACTTCTCTGTCATGAGTGCATTCTACTCACAGAGTTGAACCTTCTTTTTGATACAAGAGTTTTCAAACACTCTTTTTGTAGAATCTGCAAGTGCATATTTGGAGCTGTTTGAGGCCAACGCTGGAAAAGGAAACATCCTCACATAGAAACTAGACAGAAGCATTCTCAGAAACTTGTTTGTGACGAGTGCATTCAACTCACAGACTTGAGCCTTTCTTTTGAAAGAGCAGTTTTGGAACACTCTTTTTGTAGAATCTGCTAGTGTATATTTGGAGCGCTGTGAGGCCTATGCTGGGAAATGAAATATCTTCACCTAAAAACAAGACAGAAGCATTCTCAGAAACTTCTGTGTGATGAGTGCATTCAACTCACAGACTTGAACGTTCCTTTTGATAGAACAGTTTTGAAACACTCCTTTTGTAGAATCTGCAAGTGTTTATTTGGAGCGCTTTGAGGCGTATGCTGGAAAAGGAAATGTCTTCAAATAACAACTACACAGAAGCATTCTCAGAAACTTCTTTGTGATGAGTGCATTCAACTCACAGACTTGAACCTTCCTTTTGAAAGAGCAGTTTTGAAACACTGTTTTGGTAGAATCTGCAAGTGGATATATGGAGCTCTTTGGGGCCTATGCTGGGAAATGAAATATCTGCACCTAAAAACTAGACAGAAGCATTCTCAGGAACTTCTGTGTGATGAGTGCATTCAACTCACAGACTTCAACGTTCCTTTTGACAGAACAGTTTTGAAACTCTCCTTTTGTAGACTCTGCAAGTGTTTATTTCGAGCGCTTTGAGGCCTACGCTGGAAAACGAAATGTCTTCAAATAACAACTACACAGAAACATTCTCAGAACATTCTTTGTGATGAGTGCATTCAACTCACAGACTTGAACCTTCCTTTTGAAAGAGCAGTTTTGAAACACTCTTTTTGTAGAATCTGCAAGTGGATATTTGGAGCGCTTCGGGGCCTATGCTGGGAAATGAAATATCTTCACCTAAAAACTAGACAGAAGCATTCTCAGAAACTTCTGTGTGATGAGTGCATTCAACTCACAGAGTTGAACATTCCTTTTGATAGAGCAGTTTGGAAACACTAATTTTGTAAAATCTGCAAGTGTTTATTTGGAACGCTTTGAGGCCTATGCTGGAAAAGGAAATATCTTCACATAAAAACTAGACAGAAGCATTCTCAGAAACTTCTCTGTGATGAGTGCATTCTACTCACAGAGTTGAACCTTCTTTTTGATAGAAGAGTTTTCAAACTCTCTTTTTGTAGAATCTGCAAATGCATATTTGGAGCTGTATGATTCCAACGCTGGGAAAGGAAACATCCTCACATAGAAACTAGACAGAAGCATTCTCAGAAACTTGTTAGTGACGAGTGCATTCAACTCACAGACTTGAACCTTTCTTTTGAAAGAGCAGTTTTGGAACACTCTTTTTGTAGATTCTGCTAGTGTATATTTGGAGCGCTGTGAGGCCTATGTTGGGAAATGAAATATCTTCACCTAAAAACTAGACAGAAGCATTCTCAGAAACTTCTGTGTGATGAGTGCATTCAACTCACAGAATTGAACGTTCCTTTTGATAGAACAGTTTTGAAACACTCCTTTTATAGAATCTTTAAGGGTTTATTTCGAGCGCTTTGAGGCGTATGCTGGAAAAAGATATGTCTTCAAATAACAACTACACAGAAGCATTCTCAGAAACTTCTTTGTGATGAGTGCATTCAACTCACAGACTTGAACCTTCCCTTTGAAAGAGCAGTTTTGAAACACTCTTTTTGTAGAATCTGCAAGTGGATATTTGGAGCGCTTTGGGGCCTAGGCTGGGAAATGAAATATCTTCACCTAAAAACTAGACAGAAGCATTCTCAGAAACTTCTGTGTGATGAGCGCATTCAACTCACAGACTTCAACGTTCCTTTTGATAGAACAGTTTTGAAACTCACCTTTTGTAGAATCTGCAAGTGTTTATTTCGAGCGCTTTGAGGCCTATGCTGGAAAAGGAAATGTCTTCAAATAACAACTACACAGAAGCATTCTCAGAACCTTCTTTGTGATGAGTGCATTCAACTCACAGACTTGAACCTTCCTTTTGAAACAGCAGTTTTGAAACACTCTTTTTGTAGAATCTACAAAAGGATATTTGGAGCGCTTTGGGGCCTATGCTGGGAAATGAAATATCTTCACCTAAAAACTAGACAGAAGCATTCTCAGAAACTTCTGTGTGATGAGTGCATTCAACTCACAGACTTGAACATTCCTTTTGATAGAGCAGTTTGGAAACACTAATTTTGTAAAATCTGCAAGTGTTTACTTGGAGCGCTTTGAGGCCTATGCTGGAAAAGGAAATATCTTCACATAAAAACTAGACAGAAGCATTCTCAGAAACTTCTCTGTGATGAGTGCATTCTACTCACGGAGTTGAACCTTCTTTTTGATACAAGAGTTTTCAAACACTCTTTTTGTAGAATCTGCAAGTGCATATTTGGAGCTGTTTGAGGCCAACGCTGGAAAAGGAAACATCCTCACATAGAAACTAGACAGAAGCATTCTCAGAAACTTGTTTGTGACGAGTGCATTCAACTCACAGACTTGAGCCTTTCTTTTGAAAGAGCAGTTTTGGAACACTCTTTTTGTAGAATCTGCTAGTGTATATTTGGAGCGCTGTGAGGCCTATGCTGGGAAATGAAATATCTTCACCTAAAAACAAGACAGAAGCATTCTCAGAAACTTCTGTGTGATGAGTGCATTCAACTCACAGACTTGAACGTTCCTTTTGATAGAACAGTTTTGAAACACTCCTTTTGTAGAATCTGCAAGTGTTTATTTGGAGCGCTTTGAGGCGTATGCTGGAAAAGGAAATGTCTTCAAATAACAACTACACAGAAGCATTCTCAGAAACTTCTTTGTGATGAGTGCATTCAACTCACAGACTTGAACCTTCCTTTTGAAAGAGCAGTTTTGAAACACTGTTTTGATAGAATCTGCAAGTGGATATATGGAGCTCTTTGGGGCCTATGCTGGGAAATGAAATATCTGCACCTAAAAACTAGACAGAAGCATTCTCAGGAACTTCTGTGTGATGAGTGCATTCAACTCACAGACTTCAACGTTCCTTTTGATAGAACAGTTTTGAAACTCTCCTTTTGTAGACTCTGCAAGTGTTTATTTCGAGCGCTTTGAGGCCTACGCTGGAAAACGAAATGTCTTCAAATAACAACTACACAGAAACATTCTCAGAACATTCTTTGTGATGAGTGCATTCAACTCACAGACTTGAACCTTCCTTTTGAAAGAGCAGTTTTGAAACACTCTTTTTGTAGAATCTGCAAGTGGATATTTGGAGCGCTTCGGGGCCTATGCTGGGAAATGAAATATCTTCACCTAAAAACTAGACAGAAGCATTCCCAGAAACTTCTGTGTGATGAGTGCATTCAACTCACAGAGTTGAACATTCCTTTTGATAGAGCAGTTTGGAAACACTAATTTTGTAAAATCTGCAAGTGTTTATTTGGAACGCTTTGAGGCCTATGCTGGAAAAGGAAATATCTTCACATAAAAACTAGACAGAAGCATTCTCAGAAACTTCTCTGTGATGAGTGCATTCTACTCACAGAGTTGAACCTTCTTTTTGATAGAAGAGTTTTCAAACTCTCTTTTTGTAGAATCTGCAAATGCATATTTGGAGCTGTATGATTCCAACGCTGGGAAAGGAAACATCCTCACATAGAAACTAGACAGAAGCATTCTCAGAAACTTGTTTGTGACGAGTGCATTCAACTCACAGACTTGAACCTTTCTTTTGAAAGAGCAGTTTTGGAACACTCTTTTTGTAGATTCTGCTAGTGTATATTTGGAGCGCTGTGAGGCCTATGTTGGGAAATGAAATATCTTCACCTAAAAACTAGACAGAAGCATTCTCAGAAACTTCTGTGTGATGAGTGCATTCAACTCACAGACTTGAACGTTCCTTTTGATAGAACAGTTTTGAAACACTCCTTTTATAGAATCTTTAAGGGTTTATTTCGAGCGCTTTGAGGCGTATGCTGGAAAAAGATATGTCTTCAAATAACAACTACACAGAAGCATTCTCAGAAACTTCTTTGTGATGAGTGCATTCAACTCACAGACTTGAACCTTCCCTTTGAAAGAGCAGTTTTGAAACACTCTTTTTGTAGAATCTGCAAGTGGATATTTGGAGCGCTTTGGGGCCTAGGCTGGGAAATGAAATATCTTCACTTAAAAACTAGACAGAAGCATTCTCAGAAACTTCTGTGTGATGAGCGCATTCGACTCACAGACTTCAACGTTCCTTTTGATAGAACAGTTTTGAAACTCACCTTTTGTAGAATCTGCAAGTGTTTATTTCGAGCGCTTTGAGGCCTATGCTGGAAAAGGAAATGTCTTCAAATAACAACTACACAGAAGCATTCTCAGAACCTTCTTTGTGATGAGTGCATTCAACTCACAGACTTGAACCTTCCTTTTGAAACAGCAGTTTTGAAACACTCTTTTTGTAGAATCTACAAATGGATATTTGGAGCGCTTTGGGGCCTATGCTGGGAAATGAAATATCTTCACCTAAAAACTAGACAGAAGCATTCTCAGAAACTTCTGTGTGATGAGTGCATTCAACTCACAGACTTGAACATTCCTTTTGATAGAGCAGTTTGGAAACACTAATTTTGTAAAATCTGCAAGTGTTTACTTGGAGCGCTTTGAGGCCTATGCTGGAAAAGGAAATATCTTCACATAAAAACTAGACAGAAGCATTCTCAGAAACTTCTCTGTGATGAGTGCATTCTACTCACGGAGTTGAACCTTCTTTTTGATACAAGAGTTTTCAAACACTCTTTTTGTAGAATCTGCAAGTGCATATTTGGAGCTGTTTGAGGCCAACGCTGGAAAAGGAAACATCCTCACATAGAAACTAGACAGAAGCATTCTCAGAAACTTGTTTGTGACGAGTGCATTCAACTCACAGACTTGAGCCTTTCTTTTGAAAGAGCAGTTTTGGAACACTCTTTTTGTAGAATCTGCTAGTGTATATTTGGAGCGCTGTGAGGCCTATGCTGGGAAATGAAATATCTTCACCTAAAAACAAGACAGAAGCATTCTCAGAAACTTCTGTGTGATGAGTGCATTCAACTCACAGACTTGAACGTTCCTTTTGATAGAACAGTTTTGAAACACTCCTTTTGTAGAATCTGCAAGTGTTTATTTGGAGCGCTTTGAGGCGTATGCTGGAAAAGGAAATGTCTTCAAATAACAACTACACAGAAGCATTCTCAGAAACTTCTTTGTGATGAGTGCATTCAACTCACAGACTTGAACCTTCCTTTTGAAAGAGCAGTTTTGAAACACTGTTTTGGTAGAATCTGCAAGTGGATATATGGAGCTCTTTGGGGCCTATGCTGGGAAATGAAATATCTGCACCTAAAAACTAGACAGAAGCATTCTCAGGAACTTCTGTGTGATGAGTGCATTCAACTCACAGACTTCAACGTTCCTTTTGACAGAACAGTTTTGAAACTCTCCTTTTGTAGACTCTGCAAGTGTTTATTTCGAGCGCTTTGAGGCCTACGCTGGAAAACGAAATGTCTTCAAATAACAACTACACAGAAACATTCTCAGAACATTCTTTGTGATGAGTGCATTCAACTCACAGACTTGAACCTTCCTTTTGAAAGAGCAGTTTTGAAACACTCTTTTTGTAGAATCTGCAAGTGGATATTTGGAGCGCTTCGGGGCCTATGCTGGGAAATGAAATATCTTCACCTAAAAACTAGACAGAAGCATTCTCAGAAACTTCTGTGTGATGAGTGCATTCAACTCACAGACTTGAACATTCCTTTTGATAGAGCAGTTTGGAAACACTAATTTTGTAAAATCTGCAAGTGTTTATTTGGAACGCTTTGAGGCCTATGCTGGAAAAGGAAATATCTTCACATAAAAACTAGACAGAAGCATTCTCAGAAACTTCTCTGTGATGAGTGCATTCTACTCACAGAGTTGAACCTTCTTTTTGATAGAAGAGTTTTCAAACTCTCTTTTTGTAGAATCTGCAAATGCATATTTGGAGCTGTATGATTCCAACGCTGGGAAAGGAAACATCCTCACATAGAAACTAGACAGAAGCATTCTCAGAAACTTGTTTGTGACGAGTGCATTCAACTCACAGACTTGAACCTTTCTTTTGAAAGAGCAGTTTTGGAACACTCTTTTTGTAGATTCTGCTAGTGTATATTTGGAGCGCTGTGAGGCCTATGTTGGGAAATGAAATATCTTCACCTAAAAACTAGACAGAAGCATTCTCAGAAACTTCTGTGTGATGAGTGCATTCAACTCACAGACTTGAACGTTCCTTTTGATAGAACAGTTTTGAAACACTCCTTTTATAGAATCTTTAAGGGTTTATTTCGAGCGCTTTGAGGCGTATGCTGGAAAAAGATATGTCTTCAAATAACAACTACACAGAAGCATTCTCAGAAACTTCTTTGTGATGAGTGCATTCAACTCACAGACTTGAACCTTCCCTTTGAAAGAGCAGTTTTGAAACACTCTTTTTGTAGAATCTGCAAGTGGATATTTGGAGCGCTTTGGGGCCTAGGCTGGGAAATGAAATATCTTCACCTAAAAACTAGACAGAAGCATTCTCAGAAACTTCTGTGTGATGAGTGCATTCAACTCACAGACTTCAACGTTCCTTTTGATAGAACAGTTTTGAAACTCACCTTTTGTAGAATCTGCAAGTGTTTATTTCGAGCGCTTTGAGGCCTATGCTGGAAAAGGAAATGTCTTCAAATAACAACTACACAGAAGCATTCTCAGAACTTTCTTTGTGATGAGTGCATTCAACTCACAGACTTGAACCTTCCTTTTGAAACAGCAGTTTTGAAACACTCTTTTTGTAGCATCTACAAATGGATATTTGGAGCGCTTTGGGGCCTATGCTGGGAAATGAAATATCTTCACCTAAAAACTAGACAGAAGCATTCTCAGAAACTTCTGTGTGATGAGTGCATTCAACTCACAGACTTGAACATTCCTTTTGATAGAGCAGTTTGGAAACACTAATTTTGTAAAATCTGCAAGTGTTTATTTGGAGCGCTTTGAGGCCTATGCTGGAAAAGGAAATATCTTCACATAAAAACTAGACAGAAGCATTCTCAGAAACTTCTCTGTCATGAGTGCATTCTACTCACAGAGTTGAACCTTCTTTTTGATACAAGAGTTTTCAAACACTCTTTTTGTAGAATCTGCAAGTGCATATTTGGAGCTGTTTGAGGCCAACGCCGGAAAAGGAAACATCCTCACATAGAAACTAGACAGAAGCATTCTCAGAAACTTGTTTGTGACGAGTGCATTCAACTCACAGACTTGAGCCTTTCTTTTGAAAGAGCAGTTTTGGAACACTCTTTTTGTAGAATCTGCTAGTGTATATTTGGAGCGCTGTGAGGCCTATGCTGGGAAATGAAATATCTTCACCTAAAAACAAGACAGAAGCATTCTCAGAAACTTCTGTGTGATGAGTGCATTCAACTCACAGACTTGAACGTTCCTTTTGATAGAACAGTTTTGAAACACTCCTTTTGTAGAATCTGCAAGTGTTTATTTGGAGCGCTTTGAGGCGTATGCTGGAAAAGGAAATGTCTTCAAATAACAACTACACAGAAGCATTCTCAGAAACTTCTTTGTGATGAGTGCATTCAACTCACAGACTTGAACCTTCCTTTTGAAAGAGCAGTTTTGAAACACTGTTTTGGTAGAATCTGCAAGTGGATATATGGGGCTCTTTGGTGCCTATGCTGGGAAATGAAATATCTGCACCTAAAAACTAGACAGAAGCATTCTCAGGAACTTCTGTGTGATGAGTGCATTCAACTCACAGACTTCAACGTTCCTTTTGATAGAACAGTTTTGAAACTCTCCTTTTGTAGACTCTGCAAGTGTTTATTTCGAGCGCTTTGAGGCCTACGCTGGAAAACGAAATGTCTTCAAATAACAACTACACAGAAACATTCTCAGAACATTCTTTGTGATGAGTGCATTCAACTCACAGACTTGAACCTTCCTTTTGAAAGAGCAGTTTTGAAACACTCTTTTTGTAGAATCTGCAAGTGGATATTTGGAGCGCTTCGGGGCCTATGCTGGGAAATGAAATATCTTCACCTAAAAACTAGACAGAAGCATTCTCAGAAACTTCTGTGTGATGAGTGCATTCAACTCACAGAGTTGAACATTCCTTTTGATAGAGCAGTTTGGAAACACTAATTTTGTAAAATCTGCAAGTGTTTATTTGGAACGCTTTGAGGCCTATGCTGGAAAAGGAAATATCTTCACATAAAAACTAGACAGAAGCATTCTCAGAAACTTCTCTGTGATGAGTGCATTCTACTCACAGAGTTGAACCTTCTTTTTGATAGAAGAGTTTTCAAACTCTCTTTTTGTAGAATCTGCAAATGCATATTTGGAGCTGTATGATTCCAACGCTGGGAAAGGAAACATCCTCACATAGAAACTAGACAGAAGCATTCTCAGAAACTTGTTTGTGACGAGTGCATTCAACTCACAGACTTGAACCTTTCTTTTGAAAGAGCAGTTTTGGAACACTCTTTTTGTAGATTCTGCTAGTGTATATTTGGAGCGCTGTGAGGCCTATGTTGGGAAATGAAATATCTTCACCTAAAAACTAGACAGAAGCATTCTCAGAAACTTCTGTGTGATGAGTGCATTCAACTCACAGACTTCAACGTTCCTTTTGATAGAACAGTTTTGAAACTCACCTTTTGTAGAATCTGCAAGTGTTTATTTCGAGCGCTTTGAGGCCTATGCTGGAAAAGGAAATGTCTTCAAATAACAACTACACAGAAGCATTCTCAGAACCTTCTTTGTGATGAGTGCATTCAACTCACAGACTTGAACCTTCCTTTTGAAACAGCAGTTTTGAAACACTCTTTTTGTAGCATCTACAAATGGATATTTGGAGCGCTTTGGGGCCTATGCTGGGAAATGAAATATCTTCACCTAAAAACTAGACAGAAGCATTCTCAGAAACTTCTGTGTGATGAGTGCATTCAACTCACAGACTTGAACATTCCTTTTGATAGAGCAGTTTGGAAACACTAATTTTGTAAAATCTGCAAGTGTTTATTTGGAGCGCTTTGAGGCCTATGCTGGAAAAGGAAATATCTTCACATAAAAACTAGACAGAAGCATTCTCAGAAACTTCTCTGTGATGAGTGCATTCTACTCACAGAGTTGAACCTTCTTTTTGATACAAGAGTTTTCAAACACTCTTTTTGTAGAATCTGCAAGTGCATATTTGGAGCTGTTTGAGGCCAACGCTGGAAAAGGAAACATCCTCACATAGAAACTAGACAGAAGCATTCTCAGAAACTTGTTTGTGACGAGTGCATTCAACTCACAGACTTGAGCCTTTCTTTTGAAAGAGCAGTTTTGGAACACTCTTTTTGTAGAATCTGCTAGTGTATATTTGGAGCGCTGTGAGGCCTATGCTGGGAAATGAAATATCTTCACCTAAAAACAAGACAGAAGCATTCTCAGAAACTTCTGTGTGATGAGTGCATTCAACTCACAGACTTGAACGTTCCTTTTGATAGAACAGTTTTGAAACACTCCTTTTGTAGAATCTGCAAGTGTTTATTTGGAGCGCTTTGAGGCGTATGCTGGAAAAGGAAATGTCTTCAAATAACAACTACACAGAAGCATTCTCAGAAACTTCTTTGTGATGAGTGCATTCAACTCACAGACTTGAACCTTCCTTTTGAAAGAGCAGTTTTGAAACACTGTTTTGGTAGAATCTGCAAGTGGATATATGGAGCTCTTTGGGGCCTATGCTGGGAAATGAAATATCTGCACCTAAAAACTAGACAGAAGCATTCTCAGGAACTTCTGTGTGATGAGTGCATTCAACTCACAGACTTCAACGTTCCTTTTGATAGAACAGTTTTGAAACTCTCCTTTTGTAGACTCTGCAAGTGTTTATTTCGAGCGCTTTGAGGCCTACGCTGGAAAACGAAATGTCTTCAAATAACAACTACACAGAAACATTCTCAGAACATTCTTTGTGATGAGTGCATTCAACTCACAGACTTGAACCTTCCTTTTGAAAGAGCAGTTTTGAAACACTCTTTTTGTAGAATCTGCTAGTGTATATTTGGAGCGCTGTGAGGCCTATGCTGGGAAATGAAATATCTTCACCTAAAAACAAGACAGAAGCATTCTCAGAAACTTCTGTGTGATGAGTGCATTCAACTCACAGACTTGAACGTTCCTTTTGATAGAACAGTTTTGAAACACTCCTTTTGTAGAATCTGCAAGTGTTTATTTGGAGCGCTTTGAGGCGTATGCTGGAAAAGGAAATGTCTTCAAATAACAACTACACAGAAGCATTCTCAGAAACTTCTTTGTGATGAGTGCATTCAACTCACAGACTTGAACCTTCCTTTTGAAAGAGCAGTTTTGAAACACTGTTTTGGTAGAATCTGCAAGTGGATATATGGAGCTCTTTGGGGCCTATGCTGGGAAATGAAATATCTGCACCTAAAAACTAGACAGAAGCATTCTCAGGAACTTCTGTGTGATGAGTGCATTCAACTCACAGACTTCAACGTTCCTTTTGATAGAACAGTTTTGAAACTCTCCTTTTGTAGACTCTGCAAGTGTTTATTTCGAGCGCTTTGAGGCCTACGCTGGAAAACGAAATGTCTTCAAATAACAACTACACAGAAACATTCTCAGAACATTCTTTGTGATGAGTGCATTCAACTCACAGACTTGAACCTTCCTTTTGAAAGAGCAGTTTTGAAACACCCTTTTTGTAGAATCTGCAAGTGGATATTTGGAGCGCTTCGGGGCCTATGCTGGGAAATGAAATATCTTCACCTAAAAACTAGACAGAAGCATTCTCAGAAACTTCTGTGTGATGAGTGCATTCAACTCACAGACTTGAACATTCCTTTTGATAGAGCAGTTTGGAAACACTAATTTTGTAAAATCTGCAAGTGTTTATTTGGAACGCTTTGAGGCCTATGCTGGAAAAGGAAATATCTTCACATAAAAACTAGACAGAAGCATTCTCAGAAACTTCTCTGTGATGAGTGCATTCTACTCACAGAGTTGAACCTTCTTTTTGATAGAAGAGTTTTCAAACTCTCTTTTTGTAGAATCTGCAAATGCATATTTGGAGCTGTATGATTCCAACGCTGGGAAAGGAAACATCCTCACATAGAAACTAGACAGAAGCATTCTCAGAAACTTGTTTGTGACGAGTGCATTCAACTCACAGACTTGAACCTTTCTTTTGAAAGAGCAGTTTTGGAACACTCTTTTTGTAGATTCTGCTAGTGTATATTTGGAGCGCTGTGAGGCCTATGTTGGGAAATGAAATATCTTCACCTAAAAACTAGACAGAAGCATTCTCAGAAACTTCTGTGTGATGAGTGCATTCAACTCACAGACTTGAACGTTCCTTTTGATAGAACAGTTTTGAAACACTCCTTTTATAGAATCTTTAAGGGTTTATTTCGAGCGCTTTGAGGCGTATGCTGGAAAAAGATATGTCTTCAAATAACAACTACACAGAAGCATTCTCAGAAACTTCTTTGTGATGAGTGCATTCAACTCACAGACTTGAACCTTCCCTTTGAAAGAGCAGTTTTGAAACACTCTTTTTGTAGAATCTGCAAGTGGATATTTGGAGCGCTTTGGGGCCTAGGCTGGGAAATGAAATATCTTCACCTAAAAACTAGACAGAAGCATTCTCAGAAACTTCTGTGTGATGAGTGCATTCAACTCACAGACTTCAACGTTCCTTTTGATAGAACAGTTTTGAAACTCACCTTTTGTAGAATCTGCAAGTGTTTATTTCGAGCGCTTTGAGGCCTATGCTGGAAAAGGAAATGTCTTCAAATAACAACTACACAGAAGCATTCTCAGAACTTTCTTTGTGATGAGTGCATTCAACTCACAGACTTGAACCTTCCTTTTGAAACAGCAGTTTTGAAACACTCTTTTTGTAGCATCTACAAATGGATATTTGGAGCGCTTTGGGGCCTATGCTGGGAAATGAAATATCTTCACCTAAAAACTAGACAGAAGCATTCTCAGAAACTTCTGTGTGATGAGTGCATTCAACTCACAGACTTGAACATTCCTTTTGATAGAGCAGTTTGGAAACACTAATTTTGTAAAATCTGCAAGTGTTTATTTGGAGCGCTTTGAGGCCTATGCTGGAAAAGGAAATATCTTCACATAAAAACTAGACAGAAGCATTCTCAGAAACTTCTCTGTCATGAGTGCATTCTACTCACAGAGTTGAACCTTCTTTTTGATACAAGAGTTTTCAAACACTCTTTTTGTAGAATCTGCAAGTGCATATTTGGAGCTGTTTGAGGCCAACGCCGGAAAAGGAAACATCCTCACATAGAAACTAGACAGAAGCATTCTCAGAAACTTGTTTGTGACGAGTGCATTCAACTCACAGACTTGAGCCTTTCTTTTGAAAGAGCAGTTTTGGAACACTCTTTTTGTAGAATCTGCTAGTGTATATTTGGAGCGCTGTGAGGCCTATGCTGGGAAATGAAATATCTTCACCTAAAAACAAGACAGAAGCATTCTCAGAAACTTCTGTGTGATGAGTGCATTCAACTCACAGACTTGAACGTTCCTTTTGATAGAACAGTTTTGAAACACTCCTTTTGTAGAATCTGCAAGTGTTTATTTGGAGCGCTTTGAGGCGTATGCTGGAAAAGGAAATGTCTTCAAATAACAACTACACAGAAGCATTCTCAGAAACTTCTTTGTGATGAGTGCATTCAACTCACAGACTTGAACCTTCCTTTTGAAAGAGCAGTTTTGAAACACTGTTTTGGTAGAATCTGCAAGTGGATATATGGGGCTCTTTGGGGCCTATGCTGGGAAATGAAATATCTGCACCTAAAAACTAGACAGAAGCATTCTCAGGAACTTCTGTGTGATGAGTGCATTCAACTCACAGACTTCAACGTTCCTTTTGATAGAACAGTTTTGAAACTCTCCTTTTGTAGACTCTGCAAGTGTTTATTTCGAGCGCTTTGAGGCCTACGCTGGAAAACGAAATGTCTTCAAATAACAACTACACAGAAACATTCTCAGAACATTCTTTGTGATGAGTGCATTCAACTCACAGACTTGAACCTTCCTTTTGAAAGAGCAGTTTTGAAACACTCTTTTTGTAGAATCTGCAAGTGGATATTTGGAGCGCTTCGGGGCCTATGCTGGGAAATGAAATATCTTCACCTAAAAACTAGACAGAAGCATTCTCAGAAACTTCTGTGTGATGAGTGCATTCAACTCACAGAGTTGAACATTCCTTTTGATAGAGCAGTTTGGAAACACTAATTTTGTAAAATCTGCAAGTGTTTATTTGGAACGCTTTGAGGCCTATGCTGGAAAAGGAAATATCTTCACATAAAAACTAGACAGAAGCATTCTCAGAAACTTCTCTGTGATGAGTGCATTCTACTCACAGAGTTGAACCTTCTTTTTGATAGAAGAGTTTTCAAACTCTCTTTTTGTAGAATCTGCAAATGCATATTTGGAGCTGTATGATTCCAACGCTGGGAAAGGAAACATCCTCACATAGAAACTAGACAGAAGCATTCTCAGAAACTTGTTTGTGACGAGTGCATTCAACTCACAGACTTGAACCTTTCTTTTGAAAGAGCAGTTTTGGAACACTCTTTTTGTAGATTCTGCTAGTGTATATTTGGAGCGCTGTGAGGCCTATGTTGGGAAATGAAATATCTTCACCTAAAAACTAGACAGAAGCATTCTCAGAAACTTCTGTGTGATGAGTGCATTCAACTCACAGACTTCAACGTTCCTTTTGATAGAACAGTTTTGAAACACTCCTTTTATAGAATCTTTAAGGGTTTATTTCGAGCGCTTTGAGGCGTATGCTGGAAAAAGATATGTCTTCAAATAACAACTACACAGAAGCATTCTCAGAAACTTCTTTGTGATGAGTGCATTCAACTCACAGACTTGAACCTTCCCTTTGAAAGAGCAGTTTTGAAACACTCTTTTTGTAGAATCTGCAAGTGGATATTTGGAGCGCTTTGGGGCCTAGGCTGGGAAATGAAATATCTTCACCTAAAAACTAGACAGAAGCATTCTCAGAAACTTCTGTGTGATGAGTGCATTCAACTCACAGACTTCAACGTTCCTTTTGATAGAACAGTTTTGAAACTCACCTTTTGTAGAATCTGCAAGTGTTTATTTCGAGCGCTTTGAGGCCTATGCTGGAAAAGGAAATGTCTTCAAATAACAACTACACAGAAGCATTCTCAGAACCTTCTTTGTGATGAGTGCATTCAACTCACAGACTTGAACCTTCCTTTTGAAACAGCAGTTTTGAAACACTCTTTTTGTAGCATCTACAAATGGATATTTGGAGCGCTTTGGGGCCTATGCTGGGAAATGAAATATCTTCACCTAAAAACTAGACAGAAGCATTCTCAGAAACTTCTGTGTGATGAGTGCATTCAACTCACAGACTTGAACATTCCTTTTGATAGAGCAGTTTGGAAACACTAATTTTGTAAAATCTGCAAGTGTTTATTTGGAGCGCTTTGAGGCCTATGCTGGAAAAGGAAATATCTTCACATAAAAACTAGACAGAAGCATTCTCAGAAACTTCTCTGTGATGAGTGCATTCTACTCACAGAGTTGAACCTTCTTTTTGATACAAGAGTTTTCAAACACTCTTTTTGTAGAATCTGCAAGTGCATATTTGGCGCTGTTTGAGGCCAACGCTGGAAAAGGAAACATCCTCACATAGAAACTAGACAGAAGCATTCTCAGAAACTTGTTTGTGACGAGTGCATTCAACTCACAGACTTGAGCCTTTCTTTTGAAAGAGCAGTTTTGGAACACTCTTTTTGTAGAATCTGCTAGTGTATATTTGGAGCGCTGTGAGGCCTATGCTGGGAAATGAAATATCTTCACCTAAAAACAAGACAGAAGCATTCTCAGAAACTTCTGTGTGATGAGTGCATTCAACTCACAGACTTGAACGTTCCTTTTGATAGAACAGTTTTGAAACACTCCTTTTGTAGAATCTGCAAGTGTTTATTTGGAGCGCTTTGAGGCGTATGCTGGAAAAGGAAATGTCTTCAAATAACAACTACACAGAAGCATTCTCAGAAACTTCTTTGTGATGAGTGCATTCAACTCACAGACTTGAACCTTCCTTTTGAAAGAGCAGTTTTGAAACACTGTTTTGGTAGAATCTGCAAGTGGATATATGGAGCTCTTTGGGGCCTATGCTGGGAAATGAAATATCTGCACCTAAAAACTAGACAGAAGCATTCTCAGGAACTTCTGCGTGATGAGTGCATTCAACTCACAGACTTCAACGTTCCTTTTGATAGAACAGTTTTGAAACTCTCCTTTTGTAGACTCTGCAAGTGTTTATTTCGAGCGCTTTGAGGCCTACGCTGGAAAACGAAATGTCTTCAAATAACAACTACACAGAAACATTCTCAGAACATTCTTTGTGATGAGTGCATTCAACTCACAGACTTGAACCTTCCTTTTGAAAGAGCAGTTTTGAAACACTCTTTTTGTAGAATCTGCTAGTGTATATTTGGAGCGCTGTGAGGCCTATGCTGGGAAATGAAATATCTTCACCTAAAAACAAGACAGAAACATTCTCAGAAACTTCTGTGTGATGAGTGCATTCAACTCACAGACTTGAACGTTCCTTTTGATAGAACAGTTTTGAAACACTCCTTTTGTAGAATCTGCAAGTGTTTATTTGGAGCGCTTTGAGGCGTATGCTGGAAAAGGAAATGTCTTCAAATAACAACTACACAGAAGCATTCTCAGAAACTTCTTTGTGATGAGTGCATTCAACTCACAGACTTGAACCTTCCTTTTGAAAGAGCAGTTTTGAAACACTGTTTTGGTAGAATCTGCAAGTGGATATATGGAGCTCTTTGGGGCCTATGCTGGGAAATGAAATATCTGCACCTAAAAACTAGACAGAAGCATTCTCAGGAACTTCTGTGTGATGAGTGCATTCAACTCACGGACTTCAACGTTCCTTTTGATAGAACAGTTTTGAAACTCTCCTTTTGTAGACTCTGCAAGTGTTTATTTCGAGCGCTTTGAGGCCTACGCTGGAAAACGAAATGTCTTCAAATAAGAACTACACAGAAACATTCTCAGAACATTCTTTGTGATGAGTGCATTCAACTCACAGACTTGAACCTTCCTTTTGAAAGAGCAGTTTTGAAACACTCTTTTTGTAGAATCTGCAAGTGGATATTTGGAGCGCTTCGGGGCCTATGCTGGGAAATGAAATATCTTCACCTAAAAACTAGACAGAAGCATTCTCAGAAACTTCTGTGTGATGAGTGCATTCAACTCACAGAGTTGAACATTCCTTTTGATAGAGCAGTTTGGAAACACTAATTTTGTAAAATCTGCAAGTGTTTATTTGGAACGCTTTGAGGCCTATGCTGGAAAAGGAAATATCTTCACATAAAAACTAGACAGAAGCATTCTCAGAAACTTCTCTGTGATGAGTGCATTCTACTCACAGAGTTGAACCTTCTTTTTGATAGAAGAGTTTTCAAACTCTCTTTTTGTAGAATCTGCAAATGCATATTTGGAGCTGTATGATTCCAACGCTGGGAAAGGAAACATCCTCACATAGAAACTAGACAGAAGCATTCTCAGAAACTTGTTTGTGACGAGTGCATTCAACTCACAGACTTGAACCTTTCTTTTGAAAGAGCAGTTTTGGAACACTCTTTTTGTAGATTCTGCTAGTGTATATTTGGAGCGCTGTGAGGCCTATGTTGGGAAATGAAATATCTTCACCTAAAAACTAGACAGAAGCATTCTCAGAAACTTCTGTGTGATGAGTGCATTCAACTCACAGACTTGAACGTTCCTTTTGATAGAACAGTTTTGAAACACTCCTTTTATAGAATCTTTAAGGGTTTATTTCGAGCGCTTTGAGGCGTATGCTGGAAAAAGATATGTCTTCAAATAACAACTACACAGAAGCATTCTCAGAAACTTCTTTGTGATGAGTGCATTCAACTCACAGACTTGAACCTTCCCTTTGAAAGAGCAGTTTTGAAACACTCTTTTTGTAGAATCTGCAAGTGGATATTTGGAGCGCTTTGGGGCCTAGGCTGGGAAATGAAATATCTTCACCTAAAAACTAGACAGAAGCATTCTCAGAAACTTCTGTGTGATGAGTGCATTCAACTCACAGACTTCAACGTTCCTTTTGATAGAACAGTTTTGAAACTCACCTTTTGTAGAATCTGCAAGTGTTTATTTCGAGCGCTTTGAGGCCTATGCTGGAAAAGGAAATGTCTTCAAATAACAACTACACAGAAGCATTCTCAGAACCTTCTTTGTGATGAGTGCATTCAACTCACAGACTTGAACCTTCCTTTTGAAACAGCCGTTTTGAAACACTCTTTTTGTAGCATCTACAAATGGATATTTGGAGCGCTTTGGGGCCTATGCTGGGAAATGAAATATCTTCACCTAAAAACTAGACAGAAGCATTCTCAGAAACTTCTGTGTGATGAGTGCATTCAACTCACAGACTTGAACATTCCTTTTGATAGAGCAGTTTGGAAACACTAATTTTGTAAAATCTGCAAGTGTTTATTTGGAGCGCTTTGAGGCCTATGCTGGAAAAGGAAATATCTTCACATAAAAACTAGACAGAAGCATTCTCAGAAACTTCTCTGTGATGAGTGCATTCTACTCACAGAGTTGAACCTTCTTTTTGATACAAGAGTTTTCAAACACTCTTTTTGTAGAATCTGCAAGTGCATATTTGGCGCTGTTTGAGGCCAACGCTGGAAAAGGAAACATCCTCACATAGAAACTAGACAGAAGCATTCTCAGAAACTTGTTTGTGACGAGTGCATTCAACTCACAGACTTGAGCCTTTCTTTTGAAAGAGCAGTTTTGGAACACTCTTTTTGTAGAATCTGCTAGTGTATATTTGGAGCGCTGTGAGGCCTATGCTGGGAAATGAAATATCTTCACCTAAAAACAAGACAGAAGCATTCTCAGAAACTTCTGTGTGATGAGTGCATTCAACTCACAGACTTGAACGTTCCTTTTGATAGAACAGTTTTGAAACACTCCTTTTGTAGAATCTGCAAGTGTTTATTTGGAGCGCTTTGAGGCGTATGCTGGAAAAGGAAATGTCTTCAAATAACAACTACACAGAAGCATTCTCAGAAACTTCTTTGTGATGAGTGCATTCAACTCACAGACTTGAACCTTCCTTTTGAAAGAGCAGTTTTGAAACACTGTTTTGGTAGAATCTGCAAGTGGATATATGGAGCTCTTTGGGGCCTATGCTGGGAAATGAAATATCTGCACCTAAAAACTAGACAGAAGCATTCTCAGGAACTTCTGTGTGATGAGTGCATTCAACTCACAGACTTCAACGTTCCTTTTGATAGAACAGTTTTGAAACTCTCCTTTTGTAGACTCTGCAAGTGTTTATTTCGAGCGCTTTGAGGCCTACGCTGGAAAACGAAATGTCTTCAAATAACAACTACACAGAAACATTCTCAGAACATTCTTTGTGATGAGTGCATTCAACTCACAGACTTGAACCTTCCTTTTGAAAGAGCAGTTTTGAAACACTCTTTTTGTAGAATCTGCTAGTGTATATTTTGAGCGCTGTGAGGCCTATGCTGGGAAATGAAATATCTTCACCTAAAAACAAGACAGAAGCATTCTCAGAAACTTCTGTGTGATGAGTGCATTCAACTCACAGACTTGAACGTTCCTTTTGATAGAACAGTTTTGAAACACTCCTTTTGTAGAATCTGCAAGTGTTTATTTGGAGCGCTTTGAGGCGTATGCTGGAAAAGGAAATGTCTTCAAATAACAACTACACAGAAGCATTCTCAGAAACTTCTTTGTGATGAGTGCATTCAACTCACAGACTTGAACCTTCCTTTTGAAAGAGCAGTTTTGAAACACTGTTTTGGTAGAATCTGCAAGTGGATATATGGAGCTCTTTGGGGCCTATGCTGGGAAATGAAATATCTGCACCTAAAAACTAGACAGAAGCATTCTCAGGAACTTCTGTGTGATGAGTGCATTCAACTCACGGACTTCAACGTTCCTTTTGATAGAACAGTTTTGAAACTCTCCTTTTGTAGACTCTGCAAGTGTTTATTTCGAGCGCTTTGAGGCCTACGCTGGAAAACGAAATGTCTTCAAATAAGAACTACACAGAAACATTCTCAGAACATTCTTTGTGATGAGTGCATTCAACTCACAGACTTGAACCTTCCTTTTGAAAGAGCAGTTTTGAAACACTCTTTTTGTAGAATCTGCAAGTGGATATTTGGAGCGCTTCGGGGCCTATGCTGGGAAATGAAATATCTTCACCTAAAAACTAGACAGAAGCATTCTCAGAAACTTCTGTGTGATGAGTGCATTCAACTCACAGACTTCAACGTTCCTTTTGATAGAACAGTTTTGAAACTCACCTTTTGTAGAATCTGCAAGTGTTTATTTCGAGCGCTTTGAGGCCTATGCTGGAAAAGGAAATGTCTTCAAATAACAACTACACAGAAGCATTCTCAGAACCTTCTTTGTGATGAGTGCATTCAACTCACAGACTTGAACCTTCCTTTTGAAACAGCAGTTTTGAAACACTCTTTTTGTAGAATCTACAAATGGATATTTGGAGCGCTTTGGGGCCTATGCTGGGAAATGAAATATCTTCACCTAAAAACTAGACAGCAGCATTCCCAGAAACTTCTGTGTGATGAGTGCATTCAACTCACAGACTTGAACATTCCTTTTGATAGAGCAGTTTGGAAACACTAATTTTGTAAAATCTGCAAGTGTTTATTTGGAACGCTTTGAGGCCTATGCTGGAAAAGGAAATATCTTCACATAAAAACTAGACAGAAGCATTCTCAGAAACTTCTCTGTGATGAGTGCATTCTACTCACAGAGTTGAACCTTCTTTTTGATACAAGAGTTTTCAAACTCTCTTTTTGAAGAATCTGCAAATGCATATTTGGAGCTGTATGATTCCAACGCTGGGAAAGGAAACATCCTCACATAGAAACTAGACAGAAGCATTCTCAGAAACTTGTTTGTGACGAGTGCATTCAACTCACAGACTTGAACCTTTCTTTTGAAAGAGCAGTTTTGGAACACTCTTTTTGTAGATTCTGCTAGTGTATATTTGGAGCGCTGTGAGGCCTATGTTGGGAAATGAAATATCTTCACCTAAAAACTAGACAGAAGCATTCTCAGAAACTTCTGTGTGATGAGTGCATTCAACTCACAGACTTCAACGTTCCTTTTGATAGAACAGTTTTGAAACACTCCTTTTATAGAATCTTTAAGGGTTTATTTCGAGCGCTTTGAGGCGTATGCTGGAAAAAGATATGTCTTCAAATAACAACTACACAGAAGCATTCTCAGAAACTTCTTTGTGATGAGTGCATTCAACTCACAGACTTGAACCTTCTCTTTGAAAGAGCAGTTTTGAAACACTCTTTTTGTAGAATCTGCAAGTGGATATTTGGAGCGCTTTGGGGCCTAGGCTGGGAAATGAAATATCTTCACCTAAAAACTAGACAGAAGCATTCTCAGAAACTTCTGTGTGATGAGTGCATTCAACTCACAGACTTCAACGTTCCTTTTGATAGAACAGTTTTGAAACTCACCTTTTGTAGAATCTGCAAGTGTTTATTTCGAGCGCTTTGAGGCCTATGCTGGAAAAGGAAATGTCTTCAAATAACAACTACACAGAAGCATTCTCAGAACCTTCTTTGTGATGAGTGCATTCAACTCACAGACTTGAACCTTCCTTTTGAAACAGCAGTTTTGAAACACTCTTTTTGTAGCATCTACAAATGGATATTTGGAGCGCATTGGGGCCTATGCTGGGAAATGAAATATCTTCACCTAAAAACTAGACAGAAGCATTCTCAGAAACTTCTGTGTGATGAGTGCATTCAACTCACAGACTTGAACATTCCTTTTGATAGAGCAGTTTGGAAACACTAATTTTGTAAAATCTGCAAGTGTTTATTTGGAGCGCTTTGAGGCCTATGCTGGAAAAGGAAATATCTTCACATAAAAACTAGACAGAAGCATTCTCAGAAGCTTCTCTGTGATGAGTGCATTCTACTCACAGAGTTGAACCTTCTTTTTGATAGAAGAGTTTTCAAACACTCTTTTTGTAGAATCTGCAAGTGCATATTTGGAGCTGTTTGAGGCCAACGCTGGAAAAGGAAACATCCTCACATAGAAACTAGACAGAAGCATTCTCAGAAACTTGTTTGTGACGAGTGCATTCAACTCACAGACTTGAGCCTTTCTTTTGAAAGAGCAGTTTTGGAACACTCTTTTTGTAGAATCTGCTAGTGTATATTTGGAGCGCTGTGAGGCCTATGCTGGGAAATGAAATATCTTCACCTAAAAACAAGACAGAAGCATTCTCAGAAACTTCTGTGTGATGAGTGCATTCAACTCACAGACTTGAACGTTCCTTTTGATAGAACAGTTTTGAAACACTCCTTTTGTAGAATCTGCAAGTGTTTATTTGGAGCGCTTTGAGGCGTATGCTGGAAAAGGATATGTCTTCAAATAACAACTACACAGAAGCATTCTCAGAAACTTCTTTGTGATGAGTGCATTCAACTCACAGACTTGAACCTTCCTTTTGAAAGAGCAGTTTTGAAACACTGTTTTGGTAGAATCTGCAAGTGGATATATGGAGCTCTTTGGGGCCTATGCTGGGAAATGAAATATCTGCACCTAAAAACTAGACAGAAGCATTCTCAGGAACTTCTGTGTGATGAGTGCATTCAACTCACAGACTTCAACGTTCCTTTTGATAGATCAGTTTTGAAACTCTCCTTTTGTAGACTCTGCAAGTGTTTATATCGAGCTTTTTGAGGCCTACGCTGGAAAACGAAATGTCTTCAAATAACAACTACACAGAAACATTCTCAGAACATTCTTTGTGATGAGTGCATTCAACTCACAGACTTGAACCTTCCTTTTGAAAGAGCAGTTTTGAAACACTCATTTTGTAGAATCTGCAAGTGGATATTTGGAGCGCTTCGGGGCCTATGCTGGGAAATGAAATATCTTCACCTAAAAACTAGACAGAAGCATTCTCAGAAACTTCTGTGTGATGAGTGCATTCAACTCACAGACTTGAACATTCCTTTTCATAGAGCAGTTTGGAAACACTAATTTTGTAAAATCTGCAAGTGTTTATTTGGAACGCTTTGAGGCCTATGCTGGAAAAGGAAATATCTTCACATAAAAACTAGACAGAAGCATTCTCAGAAACTTCTCTGTGATGAGTGCATTCTACTCACAGAGTTGAACCTTCTTTTTGATAGAAGAGTTTTCAAACTCTCTTTTTGTAGAATCTGCAAATGCATATTTGGAGCTGTATGATTCCAACGCTGGGAAAGGAAACATCCTCACATAGAAACTAGACAGAAGCATTCTCAGAAACTTGTTTGTGACGAGTGCATTCAACTCACAGACTTGAACCTTTCTTTTGAAAGAGCAGTTTTGGAACACTCTTTTTGAAGATTCTGCTAGTGTATATTTGGAGCGCTGTGAGGCCTATGTTGGGAAATGAAATATCTTCACCTAAAAACTAGACAGAAGCATTCTCAGAAACTTCTGTGTGATGAGTGCATTCAACTCACAGACTTCAACGTTCCTTTTGATAGAACAGTTTTGAAACTCACCTTTCGTAGAATCTGCAAGTGTTTATTTCGAGCGCTATGAGGCCTATGCTGGAAAAGGAAATGTCTTCAAATAACAACTACACAGAAGCATTCTCAGAACCTTCTTTGTGATGA
This sequence comes from Pongo abelii, assembly GCF_028885655.2. Taxonomy (NCBI): domain Eukaryota; kingdom Metazoa; phylum Chordata; class Mammalia; order Primates; family Hominidae; genus Pongo; species Pongo abelii. The sequence goes on from NC_071992.2 coordinate 50,096,801, forward strand.
GTGCATTCAACTCACAGACTTGAACCTTCCTTTTGAAACAGCAGTTTTGAAACACTCTTTTTGTAGCATCTACAAATGGATATTTGGAGCGCTTTGGGGCCTATGCTGGGAAATGAAATATCTTCACCTAAAAACTAGACAGAAGCATTCTCAGAAACTTCTGTGTGATGAGTGCATTCAACTCACAGACTTGAACATTCCTTTTGATAGAGCAGTTTGGAAACACTAATTTTGTAAAATCTGCAAGTGTTTATTTGGAGCGCTTTGAGGCCTATGCTGGTAAAGGAAATATCTTCACATAAAAACTAGACAGAAGCATTCTCAGAAACTTCTCTGTCATGAGTGCATTCTACTCACAGAGTTGAACCTTCTTTTTGATACAAGAGTTTTCAAACACTCTTTTTGTAGAATCTGCAAGTGCATATTTGGAGCTGTTTGAGGCCAACGCTGGAAAAGGAAACATCCTCACATAGAAACTAGACAGAAGCATTCTCAGAAACTTGTTTGTGACGAGTGCATTCAACTCACAGACTTGAGCCTTTCTTTTGAAAGAGCAGTTTTGGAACACTCTTTTTGTAGAATCTGCTAGTGTATATTTGGAGCGCTGTGAGGCCTATGCTGGGAAATGAAATATCTTCACCTAAAAACAAGACAGAAGCATTCTCAGAAACTTCTGTGTGATGAGTGCATTCAACTCACAGACTTGAACGTTCCTTTTGATAGAACAGTTTTGAAACACTCCTTTTGTAGAATCTGCAAGTGTTTATTTGGAGCGCTTTGAGGCGTATGCTGGAAAAGGATATGTCTTCAAATAACAACTACACAGAAGCATTCTCAGAAGCTTCTTTGTGACGAGTGCATTCAACTCACAGACTTGAACCTTCCTTTTGAAAGAGCAGTTTTGAAACACTGTTTTGGTAGAATCTGCAAGTGGATATATGGAGCTCTTTGGGGCCTATGCTGGGAAATGAAATATCTGCACCTAAAAACTAGACAGAAGCATTCTCAGGAACTTCTGTGTGATGAGTGCATTCAACTCACAGACTTCAACGTTCCTTTTGATAGAACAGTTTTGAAACTCTCCTTTTGTAGACTCTGCAAGTGTTTATTTCGAGCGCTTTGAGGCCTACGCTGGAAAACGAAATGTCTTCAAATAACAACTACACAGAAACATTCTCAGAACATTCTTTGTGATGAGTGCATTCAACTCACAGACTTGAACCTTCCTTTTGAAAGAGCAGTTTTGAAACACTCTTTTTGTAGAATCTGCAAGTGGATATTTGGAGCGCTTCGGGGCCTATGCTGGGAAATGAAATATCTTCACCTAAAAACTAGACAGAAGCATTCTCAGAAACTTCTGTGTGATGAGTGCATTCAACTCACAGAGTTGAACATTCCTTTTGATAGAGCAGTTTGGAAACACTAATTTTGTAAAATCTGCAAGTGTTTATTTGGAACGCTTTGAGGCCTATGCTGGAAAAGGAAATATCTTCACATAAAAACTAGACAGAAGCATTCTCAGAAACTTCTCTGTGATGAGTGCATTCTACTCACAGAGTTGAACCTTCTTTTTGATAGAAGAGTTTTCAAACTCTCTTTTTGTAGAATCTGCAAATGCATATTTGGAGCTGTATGATTCCAACGCTGGGAAAGGAAACATCCTCACATAGAAACTAGACAGAAGCATTCTCAGAAACTTGTTTGCGACGAGTGCATTCAACTCACAGACTTGAACCTTTCTTTTGAAAGAGCAGTTTTGGAACACTCTTTTTGTAGATTCTGCTAGTGTATATTTGGAGCGCTGTGAGGCCTATGTTGGGAAATGAAATATCTTCACCTAAAAACTAGACAGAAGCATTCTCAGAAACTTCTGTGTGATGAGTGCATTCAGCTCACAGACTTGAACGTTCCTTTTGATAGAACAGTTTTGAAACATTCCTTTTATAGAATCTTTAAGGGTTTATTTCGAGCGCTTTGAGGCGTATGCTGGAAAAAGATATGTCTTCAAATAACAACTACACAGAAGCATTCTCAGAACCTTCTTTGTGATGAGTGCATTCAACTCACAGACTTGAACCTTCCTTTTGAAACAGCAGTTTTGAAACACTCTTTTTGTAGAATCTACAAATGGATATTTGGAGCGCTTTGGGGCCTATGCTGGGAAATGAAATATCTTCACCTAAAAACTAGACAGAAGCATTCTCAGAAACTTCTGTGTGATGAGTGCATTCAACTCACCGACTTGAACATTCCTTTTGATAGAGCAGTTTGGAAACACTAATTTTGTAAAATCTGCAAGTGTTTATTTGGAGCGCTTTGAGGCCTATGCTGGAAAAGGAAATATCTTCACATAAAAACTAGACAGAAGCATTCTCAGAAACTTCTCTGTGATGAGTGCATTCTACTCACAGAGTTGAACCTTCTTTTTGATAGAAGAGTCTTCAAACACTCTTTTTGTAGAATCTGCAAGTGCATATTTGGAGCTGTTTGAGGCCAACGCTGGAAAAGGAAACATCCTCACATAGAAACTAGACAGAAGCATTCTCAGAAACTTGTTTGTGACGAGTGCATTCAACTCACAGACTTGAGCCTTTCTTTTGAAGGAGCAGTTTTGGAACACTCTTTTTGTAGAATCTGCTAGTGTATATTTGGAGCGCTGTGAGGCCTATGCTCGGAAATGAAATATCTTCACCTAAAAACAAGACAGAAGCATTCTCAGAAACTTCTGTGTGATGAGTGCATTCAACTCACAGACTTGAACGTTCCTTTTGATAGAACAGTTTTGAAACACTCCTTTTGTAGAATCTGCAAGTGTTTATTTGGAGCGCTTTGAGGCGTATGCTGGAAAAGGAAATGTCTTCAAATAACAACTACACAGAAGCATTCTCAGAAACTTCTTTGTGATGAGTGCATTCAACTCACAGACTTGAACCTTCCTTTTGAAAGAGCAGTTTTGAAACACTGTTTTGGTAGAATCTGCAAGTGGATATATGGAGCTCTTTGTGGCCTATGCTGGGAAATGAAATATCTGCAGCTAAAAATTAGACAGAAGCATTCTCAGGAACTTCTGTGTGATGAGTGCATTCAACTCACAGACTTCAACGTTCCTTTTGATAGAACAGTTTTGAAACTCTCCTTTTGTAGACTCTGCAAGTGTTTATTTCGAGCGCTTTGAGGCCTACGCTGGAAAACGAAATGTCTTCAAATAACAACTACACAGAAACATTCTCAGAACATTCTTTGTGATGAGTGCATTCAACTCACAGACTTGAACCTTCCTTTTGAAAGAGCAGTTTTGAAACACTCTTTTTGTAGAATCTGCAAGTGGATATTTGGAGCGCTTCGGGGCCTATGCTGGGAAATGAAATATCTTCACCTAAAAACTAGACAGAAGCATTCTCAGAAACTTCTGTGTGATGAGTGCATTCAACTCACAGAGTTGAACATTCCTTTTGATAGAGCAGTTTGGAAACACTAATTTTGTAAAATCTGCAAGTGTTTATTTGGAACGCTTTGAGGCCTATGCTGGAAAAGGAAATATCTTCACATAAAAACTAGACAGAAGCATTCTCAGAAACTTCTCTGTGATGAGTGCATTCTACTCACAGAGTTGAACCTTCTTTTTGATAGAAGAGTTTTCAAACTCTCTTTTTGTAGAATCTGCAAATGCATATTTGGAGCTGTATGATTCCAACGCTGGGAAAGGAAACATCCTCACATAGAAACTAGACAGAAGCATTCTCAGAAACTTGTTTGTGACGAGTGCATTCAACTCACAGACTTGAACCTTTCTTTTGAAAGAGCAGTTTTGGAACACTCTTTTTGTAGATTCTGCTAGTGTATATTTGGAGCGCTGTGAGGCCTATGTTGGGAAATGAAATATCTTCACCTAAAAACTAGACAGAAGCATTCTCAGAAACTTCTGTGTGATGAGTGCATTCAACTCACAGACTTGAACGTTCCTTTTGATAGAACAGTTTTGAAACATTCCTTTTATAGAATCTTTAAGGGTTTATTTCGAGCGCTTTGAGGCGTATGCTGGAAAAAGATATGTCTTCAAATAACAACTACACAGAAGCATTCTCAGAAACTTCTTTGTGATGAGTGCATTCAACTCACAGACTTGAACCTTCCCTTTGAAAGAGCAGTTTTGAAACACTCTTTTTGTAGAATCTGCAAGTGGATATTTGGAGCGCTTTGGGGCCTATGCTGGGAAATGAAATATCTTCACCTAAACACTAGACAGAAGCATTCTCAGAAACTTCTGTGTGATGAGTGCATTCAACTCACAGACTTCAACGTTCCTTTTCATAGAACAGTTTTGAAACTCACCTTTTGTAGAATCTGCAAGTGTTTATTTCGAGCGCTTTGAGGCCTATGCTGGAAAAGGAAATGTCTTCAAATAACAACTACACAGAAGCATTCTCAGAACCTTCTTTGTGATGAGTGCATTCAACTCACAGACTTGAACCTTCCTTTTGAAACAGCAGTTTTGAAACACTCTTTTTGTAGCATCTACAAATGGATATTTGGAGCGCTTTGGGGCCTATGCTGGGAAATGAAATATCTTCACCTAAAAACTAGACAGAAGCATTCTCAGAAACTTCTGTGTGATGAGTGCATTCAACTCACAGACTTGAACATTCCTTTTCATAGAGCAGTTTGGAAACACTAATTTTGTAAAATCTGCAAGTGTTTATTTGGAGCGCTTTGAGGCCTATGCTGGAAAAGGAATCATCTTCACATAAAAACTAGACAGAAGCTTCTCAGAAACTTCTCTGTGATGAGTGCATTCTACTCACAGAGTTGAACCTTCTTTTTGATAGAAGAGTCTTCAAACACTCTTTTTGTAGAATCTGCAAGTGCATATTTGGAGCTGTTTGAGGCCAACGCTGGAAAAGGAAACATCCTCACATAGAAACTAGACAGAAGCATTCTCAGAAACTTGTTTGTGACGAGTGCATTCAACTCACAGACTTGAGCCTTTCTTTAGAAAGAGCAGATTTGGAACACTCTTTTTGTAGAATCTGCTAGTGTATATTTGGAGCGCTGTGAGGCCTATGCTGGGAAATGAAATATCTTCAACTAAAAACAAGACAGAAGCATTCTCAGAAACTTCTGTGTGATGAGTGCATTCAACTCACAGACTTGAACCTTCCCTTTGAAAGAGCAGTTTTGAAACACTGTTTTGGTAGAATCTGCAAGTGGATATATGGAGCTCTTTGGGGCCTATGCTGGGAAATGAAATATCTGCACCTAAAAACTAGACAGAAGCATTCTCAGGAACTTCTGTGTGATGAGTGCATTCAACTCACAGACTTCAACGTTCCTTTTGATAGAACAGTTTTGAAACTCTCCTTTTGTAGACTCTGCAAGTGTTTATTTCGAGCGCTTTGAGGCCTACGCTGGAAAACGAAATGTCTTCAAATAACAACTACACAGAAACATTCTCAGAACATTCTTTGTGATGAGTGCATTCAACTCACAGACTTGAACCTTCCTTTTGAAAGAGCAGTTTTGAAACACTCTTTTTGTAGAATCTGCAAGTGGATATTTGGAGCGCTTCGGGGCCTATGCTGGGAAATGAAATATCTTCACCTAAAAACTAGACAGAAGCATTCTCAGAAACTTCTGTGTGATGAGTGCATTCAACTCACAGAGTTGAACATTCCTTTTGATAGAGCAGTTTGGAAACACTAATTTTGTAAAATCTGCAAGTGTTTATTTGGAACGCTTTGAGGCCTATGCTGGAAAAGGAAATATCTTCACATAAAAACTAGACAGAAGCATTCTCAGAAACTTCTCTGTGATGAGTGCATTCTACTCACAGAGTTGAACCTTCTTTTTGATAGAAGAGTTTTCAAACTCTCTTTTTGTAGAATCTGCAAATGCATATTTGGAGCTGTATGATTCCAACGCTGGGAAAGGAAACATCCTCACATAGAAACTAGACAGAAGCATTCTCAGAAACTTGTTTGTGACGAGTGCATTCAACTCACAGACTTGAACCTTTCTTTTGAAAGAGCAGTTTTGGAACACTCTTTTTGTAGATTCTGCTAGTGTATATTTGGAGCGCTGTGAGGCCTATGTTGGGAAATGAAATATCTTCACCTAAAAACTAGACAGAAGCATTCTCAGAAACTTCTGTGTGATGAGTGCATTCAACTCACAGACTTGAACGTTCCTTTTGATAGAACAGTTTTGAAACATTCCTTTTATAGAATCTTTAAGGGTTTATTTCGAGCGCTTTGAGGCGTATGCTGGAAAAAGATATGTCTTCAAATAACAACTACACAGAAGCATTCTCAGAAACTTCTTTGTGATGAGTGCATTCAACTCACAGACTTGAACCTTCCCTTTGAAAGAGCAGTTTTGAAACACTCTTTTTGTAGAATCTGCAAGTGGATATTTGGAGCGCTTTGGGGCCTATGCTGGGAAATGAAATATCTTCACCTAAACACTAGACAGAAGCATTCTCAGAAACTTCTGTGTGATGAGTGCATTCAACTCACAGACTTCAACGTTCCTTTTCATAGAACAGTTTTGAAACTCACCTTTTGTAGAATCTGCAAGTGTTTATTTCGAGCGCTTTGAGGCCTATGCTGGAAAAGGAAATGTCTTCAAATAACAACTACACAGAAGCATTCTCAGAACCTTCTTTGTGATGAGTGCATTCAACTCACAGACTTGAACCTTCCTTTTGAAACAGCAGTTTTGAAACACTCTTTTTGTAGAATCTACAAATGGATATTTGGAGCGCTTTGGGGCCTATGCTGGGAAATGAAATATCTTCACCTAAAAACTAGACAGAAGCATTCTCAGAAACTTCTGTGTGATGAGTGCATTCAACTCACAGACTTGAACATTCCTTTTCATAGAGCAGTTTGGAAACACTAATTTTGTAAAATCTGCAAGTGTTTATTTGGAGCGCTTTGAGGCCTATGCTGGAAAAGGAAACATCTTCACATAAAAACTAGACAGAAGCTTCTCAGAAACTTCTCTGTGATGAGTGCATTCTACTCACAGAGTTGAACCTTCTTTTTGATAGAAGAGTCTTCAAACACTCTTTTTGTAGAATCTGCAAGTGCATATTTGGAGCTGTTTGAGGCCAACGCTGGAAAAGGAAACATCCTCACATAGAAACTAGACAGAAGCATTCTCAGAAACTTGTTTGTGACGAGTGCATTCAACTCACAGACTTGAGCCTTTCTTTAGAAAGAGCAGATTTGGAACACTCTTTTTGTAGAATCTGCTAGTGTATATTTGGAGCGCTGTGAGGCCTATGCTGGGAAATGAAATATCTTCAACTAAAAACAAGACAGAAGCATTCTCAGAAACTTCTGTGTGATGAGTGCATTCAACTCACAGACTTGAACCTTCCCTTTGAAAGAGCAGTTTTGAAACACTGTTTTGGTAGAATCTGCAAGTGGATATATGGAGCTCTTTGGGGCCTATGCTGGGAAATGAAATATCTGCACCTAAAAACTAGACAGAAGCATTCTCAGGAACTTCTGTGTGATGAGTGCATTCAACTCACAGACTTCAACGTTCCTTTTGATAGAACAGTTTTGAAACTCTCCTTTTGTAGACTCTGCAAGTGTTTATTTCGAGCGCTTTGAGGCCTACGCTGGAAAACGAAATGTCTTCAAATAACAACTACACAGAAACATTCTCAGAACATTCTTTGTGATGAGTGCATTCAACTCACAGACTTGAACCTTCCTTTTGAAAGAGCAGTTTTGAAACACTCTTTTTGTAGAATCTGCAAGTGGATATTTGGAGCGCTTCGGGGCCTATGCTGGGAAATGAAATATCTTCACCTAAAAACTAGACAGAAGCATTCTCAGAAACTTCTGTGTGATGAGTGCATTCAACTCACAGAGTTGAACATTCCTTTTGATAGAGCAGTTTGGAAACACTAATTTTGTAAAATCTGCAAGTGTTTATTTGGAACGCTTTGAGGCCTATGCTGGAAAAGGAAATATCTTCACATAAAAACTAGACAGAAGCATTCTCAGAAACTTCTCTGTGATGAGTGCATTCTACTCACAGAGTTGAACCTTCTTTTTGATAGAAGAGTTTTCAAACTCTCTTTTTGTAGAATCTGCAAATGCATATTTGGAGCTGTATGATTCCAACGCTGGGAAAGGAAACATCCTCACATAGAAACTAGACAGAAGCATTCTCAGAAACTTGTTTGTGACGAGTGCATTCAACTCACAGACTTGAACCTTTTTTTTGAAAGAGCAGTTTTGGAACACTCTTTTTGTAGATTCTGCTAGTGTATATTTGGAGCGCTGTGAGGCCTATGTTGGGAAATGAAATATCTTCACCTAAAAACTAGACAGAAGCATTCTCAGAAACTTCTGTGTGATGAGTGCATTCAACTCACAGACTTGAACGTTCCTTTTGATAGAACAGTTTTGAAACACTCCTTTTATAGAATCTTTAAGGGTTTATTTCGAGCGCTTTGAGGCGTATGCTGGAAAAAGATATGTCTTCAAATAACAACTACACAGAAGCTTTCTCAGAAACTTCTTTGTGATGAGTGCATTCAACTCACAGACTTGAACCTTCCCTTTGAAAGAGCAGTTTTGAAACACTCTTTTTGTAGAATCTGCAAGTGGATATTTGGAGCGCTTTGGGGCCTAGGCTGGGAAATGAAATATCTTCACCTAAAAACTAGACAGAAGCATTCTCAGAAACTTCTGTGTGATGAGTGCATTCAACTCACAGACTTCAACGTTCCTTTTGATAGAACAGTTTTGAAACTCACCTTTTGTAGAAACTGCAAGTGTTTATTTCGAGCGCTTTGAGGCCTATGCTGGAAAAGGAAATGTCTTCAAATAACAACTACACAGAAGCATTCTCAGAACCTTCTGTGTGATGAGTGCATTCAACTCACAGACTTGAACATTCCTTTTGATAGAGCAGTTTGGAAACACTAATTTTGTAAAATCTGCAAGTGTTTATTTGGAGCGCTTTGAGGCCTATGCTGGAAAAGGAAATATCTTCACATAAAAACTAGACAGAAGCATTCTCAGAAACTTCTCTGTGATGAGTGCATTCTACTCACAGAGTTGAACCTTCTTTTTGATACAAGAGTTTTCAAACACTCTTTTTGTTGAATCTGCAAGTGCATATTTGGAGCTGTTTGAGGCCAACGCTGGAAAAGGAAACATCCTCACATAGAAACTAGACAGAAGCATTCTCAGAAACTTGTTTGTGACGGGTGCATTCAACTCACAGACTTGAGCCTTTCTTTTGAAAGAGCAGTTTTGGAACACTCTTTTTGTAGAATCTGCTAGTGTATATTTGGAGCGCTGTGAGGCCTATGCTGGGAAATGAAATATCTTCACCTAAAAACAAGACAGAAGCATTCTCAGAAACTTCTGTGTGATGAGTGCATTCAACTCACAGACTTGAACGTTCCTTTTGATAGAACAGTTTTGAAACACTCCTTTTGTAGAATCTGCAAGTGTTTATTTGGAGCGCTTTGAGGCGTATGCTGGAAAAGGAAATGTCTTCAAATAACAACTACACAGAAGCATTCTCAGAAACTTCTTTGTGATGAGTGCATTCAACTCACAGACTTGAACCTTCCTTTTGAAAGAGCAGTTTTGAAACACTGTTTTGGTAGAATCTGCAAGTGGATATATGGAGCTCTTTGGGGCCTATGCTGGGAAATGAAATATCTGCACCTAAAAACTAGACAGAAGCATTCTCAGGAACTTCTGTGTGATGAGCGCATTCAACTCACAGACTTCAACGTTCCTTTTGATAGAACAGTTTTGAAACTCTCCTTTTGTAGACTCTGCAAGTGTTTATTTCGAGCGCTTTGAGGCCTACGCTGGAAAACGAAATGTCTTCAAATAACAACTACACAGAAACTTTCTCAGAACATTCTTTGTGATGAGTGCATTCAACTCACAGACTTGAACCTTCCTTTTGAAAGAGCAGTTTTGAAACACTCTTTTTGTAGAATCTGCAAGTGGATATTTGGAGCGCTTCGGGGCCTATGCTGGGAAATGAAATATCTTCACCTAAAAACTAGACAGAAGCATTCTCAGAAACTTCTGTGTGATGAGTGCATTCAACTCACAGAGTTGAACATTCCTTTTGATAGAGCAGTTTGGAAACACTAATTTTGTAAAATCTGCAAGTGTTTATTTGGAACGCTTTGAGGCCTATGCTGGAAAAGGAAATATCTTCACATAAAAACTAGACAGAAGCATTCTCAGAAACTTCTCTGTGATGAGTGCATTCTACTCACAGAGTTGAACCTTCTTTTTGATAGAAGAGTTTTCAAACTCTCTTTTTGTAGAATCTGCAAATGCATATTTGGAGCTGTATGATTCCAACGCTGGGAAAGGAAACATCCTCACATAGAAACTAGACAGAAGCATTCTCAGAAACTTGTTTGTGACGAGTGCATTCAACTCACAGACTTGAACCTTTCTTTTGAAAGAGCAGTTTTGGAACACTCTTTTTGTAGATTCTGCTAGTGTATATTTGGAGCGCTGTGAGGCCTATGTTGGGAAATGAAATATCTTCACCTAAAAACTGGACAGAAGCATTCTCAGAAACTTCTGTGTGATGAGTGCATTCAACTCACAGACTTGAACGTTCCTTTTGATAGAACAGTTTTGAAACACTCCTTTTATAGAATCTTTAAGGGTTTATTTCGAGCGCTTTGAGGCGTATGCTGGAAAAAGATATGTCTTCAAATAACAACTACACAGAAGCTTTCTCAGAAACTTCTTTGTGATGAGTGCATTCAACTCACAGACTTGAACCTTCCCTTTGAAAGAGCAGTTTTGAAACACTCTTTTTGTAGAATCTGCAAGTGGATATTTGGAGCGCTTTGGGGCCTAGGCTGGGAAATGAAATATCTTCACCTAAAAACTAGACAGAAGCATTCTCAGAAACTTCTGTGTGATGAGTGCATTCAACTCACAGACTTCAACGTTCCTTTTGATAGAACAGTTTTGAAACTCACCTTTTGTAGAATCTGCAAGTGTTTATTTCGAGCGCTTTGAGGCCTACGCTGGAAAAGGAAATGTCTTCAAATAACAACTACACAGAAGCATTCTCAGAACCTTCTTTGTGATGAGTGCATTCAACTCACAGACTTGAACCTTCCTTTTGAAACAGCAGTTTTGAAACACTCTTTTTGTAGCATCTACAAATGGATATTTGGAGCGCTTTGGGGCCTATGCTGGGAAATGAAATATCTTCACCTAAAAACTAGACAGAAGCATTCTCAGAAACTTCTGTGTGATGAGTGCATTCAACTCACAGACTTGAACATTCCTTTTGATAGAGCAGTTTGGAAACACTAATTTTGTAAAATCTGCAAGTGTTTATTTGGAGCGCTTTGAGGCCTATGCTGGAAAAGGAAATATCTTCACATAAAAACTAGACAGAAGCATTCTCAGAAACTTCTCTGTGATGAGTGCATTCTACTCACAGAGTTGAACCTTCTTTTTGATACAAGAGTTTTCAAACACTCTTTTTGTAGAATCTGCAAGTGCATATTTGGAGCTGTTTGAGGCCAACGCTGGAAAAGGAAACATCCTCACATAGAAACTAGACAGAAGCATTCTCAGAAACTTGTTTGTGACGGGTGCATTCAACTCACAGACTTGAGCCTTTCTTTTGAAAGAGCAGTTTTGGAACACTCTTTTTGTAGAATCTGCTAGTGTATATTTGGAGCGCTGTGAGGCCTATGCTGGGAAATGAAATATCTTCACCTAAAAACAAGACAGAAGCATTCTCAGAAACTTCTGTGTGATGAGTGCATTCAACTCACAGACTTGAACGTTCCTTTTGATAGAACAGTTTTGAAACACTCCTTTTGTAGAATCTGCAAGTGTTTATTTGGAGCGCTTTGAGGCGTATGCTGGAAAAGGAAATGTCTTCAAATAACAACTACACAGAAGCATTCTCAGAAACTTCTTTGTGATGAGTGCATTCAACTCACAGACTTGAACCTTCCTTTTGAAAGAGCAGTTTTGAAACACTGTTTTGGTAGAATCTGCAAGTGGATATATGGAGCTCTTTGGGGCCTATGCTGGGAAATGAAATATCTGCACCTAAAAACTAGACAGAAGCATTCTCAGGAACTTCTGTGTGATGAGTGCATTCAACTCACAGACTTCAACGTTCCTTTTGATAGAACAGTTTTGAAACTCTCCTTTTGTAGACTCTGCAAGTGTTTATTTCGAGCGCTTTGAGGCCTACGCTGGAAAACGAAATGTCTTCAAATAACAACTACACAGAAACATTCTCAGAACATTCTTTGTGATGAGTGCATTCAACTCACAGACTTGAACCTTCCTTTTGAAAGAGCAGTTTTGAAACACTCTTTTTGTAGAATCTGCAAGTGGATATTTGGAGCGCTTCGGGGCCTATGCTGGGAAATGAAATATCTTCACCTAAAAACTAGACAGAAGCATTCTCAGAAACTTCTGTGTGATGAGTGCATTCAACTCACAGAGTTGAACATTCCTTTTGATAGAGCAGTTTGGAAACACTAATTTTGTAAAATCTGCAAGTGTTTATTTGGAACGCTTTGAGGCCTATGCTGGAAAAGGAAATATCTTCACATAAAAACTAGACAGAAGCATTCTCAGAAACTTCTCTGTGATGAGTGCATTCTACTCACAGAGTTGAACCTTCTTTTTGATAGAAGAGTTTTCAAACTCTCTTTTTGTAGAATCTGCAAATGCATATTTGGAGCTGTATGATTCCAACGCTGGGAAAGGAAACATCCTCACATAGAAACTAGACAGAAGCATTCTCAGAAACTTGTTTGTGACGAGTGCATCCAACTCACAGACTTGAACCTTTCTTTTGAAAGAGCAGTTTTGGAACACTCTTTTTGTAGATTCTGCTAGTGTATATTTGGAGCGCTGTGAGGCCTATGTTGGGAAATGAAATATCTTCACCTAAAAACTAGACAGAAGCATTCTCAGAAACTTCTGTGTGATGAGTGCATTCAACTCACAGACTTGAACGTTCCTTTTGATAGAACAGTTTTGAAACACTCCTTTTATAGAATCTTTAAGGGTTTATTTCGAGCGCTTTGAGGCGTATGCTGGAAAAAGATATGTCTTCAAATAACAACTACACAGAAGCTTTCTCAGAAACTTCTTTGTGATGAGTGCATTCAACTCACAGACTTGAACCTTCCCTTTGAAAGAGCAGTTTTGAAACACTCTTTTTGTAGAATCTGCAAGTGGATATTTGGAGCGCTTTGGGGCCTAGGCTGGGAAATGAAATATCTTCACCTAAAAACTAGACAGAAGCATTCTCAGAAACTGCTGTGTGATGAGTGCATTCAACTCACAGACTTCAACGTTCCTTTTGATAGAACAGTTTTGAAACTCACCTTTTGTAGAATCTGCAAGTGTTTATTTCGAGCGCTTTGAGGCCTATGCTGGAAAAGGAAATGTCTTCAAATAACAACTACACAGAAGCATTCTCAGAACCTTCTTTGTGATGAGTGCATTGAACTCACAGACTTGAACCTTCCTTTTGAAACAGCAGTTTTGAAACACTCTTTTTGTAGCATCTACAAATGGATATTTGGAGCGCTTTGGGGCCTAGGCTGGGAAATGAAATATCTTCACCTAAAAACTAGACAGAAGCATTCTCAGAAACTTCTGTGTGATGAGTGCATTCAACTCACAGACTTGAACATTCCTTTTGATAGAGCAGTTTGGAAACACTAATTTTGTAAAATCTGCAAGTGTTTATTTGGAGCGCTTTGAGGCCTATGCTGGAAAAGGAAATATCTTCACATAAAAACTAGACAGAAGCATTCTCAGAAACTTCTCTGTGATGAGTGCATTCTACTCACAGAGTTGAACCTTCTTTTTGATACAAGAGTTTTCAAACACTCTTTTTGTAGAATCTGCAAGTGCATATTTGGAGCTGTTTGAGGCCAACGCTGGAAAAGGAAACATCCTCACATAGAAACTAGACAGAAGCATTCTCAGAAACTTGTTTGTGACGGGTGCATTCAACTCACAGACTTGAGCCTTTCTTTTGAAAGAGCAGTTTTGGAACACTCTTTTTGTAGAATCTGCTAGTGTATATTTGGAGCGCTGTGAGGCCTATGCTGGGAAATGAAATATCTTCACCTAAAAACAAGACAGAAGCATTCTCAGAAACTTCTGTGTGATGAGTGCATTCAACTCACAGACTTGAACGTTCCTTTTGATAGAACAGTTTTGAAACACTCCTTTTGTAGAATCTGCAAGTGTTTATTTGGAGCGCTTTGAGGCGTATGCTGGAAAAGGAAATGTCTTCAAATAACAACTACACAGAAGCATTCTCAGAAACTTCTTTGTGATGAGTGCATTCAACTCACAGACTTGAACCTTCCTTTTGAAAGAGCAGTTTTGAAACACTGTTTTGGTAGAATCTGCAAGTGGATATATGGAGCTCTTTGGGGCCTATGCTGGGAAATGAAATATCTGCACCTAAAAACTAGACAGAAGCATTCTCAGGAACTTCTGTGTGATGAGTGCATTCAACTCACAGACTTCAACGTTCCTTTTGATAGAACAGTTTTGAAACTCTCCTTTTGTAGACTCTGCAAGTGTTTATTTCGAGCGCTTTGAGGCCTACGCTGGAAAACGAAATGTCTTCAAATAACAACTACACAGAAACATTCTCAGAACATTCTTTGTGATGAGTGCATTCAACTCACAGACTTGAACCTTCCTTTTGAAAGAGCAGTTTTGAAACACTCTTTTTGTAGAATCTGCAAGTGGATATTTGGAGCGCTTCGGGGCCTATGCTGGGAAATGAAATATCTTCACCTAAAAACTAGACAGAAGCATTCTCAGAAACTTCTGTGTGATGAGTGCATTCAACTCACAGAGTTGAACATTCCTTTTGATAGAGCAGTTTGGAAACACTAATTTTGTAAAATCTGCAAGTGTTTATTTGGAACGCTTTGAGGCCTATGCTGGAAAAGGAAATATCTTCACATAAAAACTAGACAGAAGCATTCTCAGAAACTTCTCTGTGATGAGTGCATTCTACTCACAGAGTTGAACCTTCTTTTTGATAGAAGAGTTTTCAAACTCTCTTTTTGTAGAATCTGCAAATGCATATTTGGAGCTGTATGATTCCAACGCTGGGAAAGGAAACATCCTCACATAGAAACTAGACAGAAGCATTCTCAGAAACTTGTTTGTGACGAGTGCATCCAACTCACAGACTTGAACCTTTCTTTTGAAAGAGCAGTTTTGGAACACTCTTTTTGTAGATTCTGCTAGTGTATATTTGGAGCGCTGTGAGGCCTATGTTGGGAAATGAAATATCTTCACCTAAAAACTAGACAGAAGCATTCTCAGAAACTTCTGTGTGATGAGTGCATTCAACTCACAGACTTGAACGTTCCTTTTGATAGAACAGTTTTGAAACACTCCTTTTATAGAATCTTTAAGGGTTTATTTCGAGCGCTTTGAGGCGTATGCTGGAAAAAGATATGTCTTCAAATAACAACTACACAGAAGCTTTCTCAGAAACTTCTTTGTGATGAGTGCATTCAACTCACAGACTTGAACCTTCCCTTTGAAAGAGCAGTTTTGAAACACTCTTTTTGTAGAATCTGCAAGTGGATATTTGGAGCGCTTTGGGGCCTAGGCTGGGAAATGAAATATCTTCACCTAAAAACTAGACAGAAGCATTCTCAGAAACTTCTGTGTGATGAGTGCATTCAACTCACAGACTTCAACGTTCCTTTTGATAGAACAGTTTTGAAACTCACCTTTTGTAGAATCTGCAAGTGTTTATTTCGAGCGCTTTGAGGCCTATGCTGGAAAAGGAAATGTCTTCAAATAACAACTACACAGAAGCATTCTCAGAACCTTCTTTGTGATGAGTGCATTGAACTCACAGACTTGAACCTTCCTTTTGAAACAGCAGTTTTGAAACACTCTTTTTGTAGCATCTACAAATGGATATTTGGAGCGCTTTGGGGCCTATGCTGGGAAATGAAATATCTTCACCTAAAAACTAGACAGAAGCATTCTCAGAAACTTCTGTGTGATGAGTGCATTCAACTCACAGACTTGAACATTCCTTTTGATAGAGCAGTTTGGAAACACTAATTTTGTAAAATCTGCAAGTGTTTATTTGGAGCGCTTTGAGGCCTATGCTGGAAAAGGAAATATCTTCACATAAAAACTAGACAGAAGCATTCTCAGAAACTTCTCTGTGATGAGTGCATTCTACTCACAGAGTTGAACCTTCTTTTTGATACAAGAGTTTTCAAACACTCTTTTTGTAGAATCTGCAAGTGCATATTTGGAGCTGTTTGATGCCAACGCTGGAAAAGGAAACATCCTCACATAGAAACTAGACAGAAGCATTCTCAGAAACTTGTTTGTGACGGGTGCATTCAACTCACAGACTTGAGCCTTTCTTTTGAAAGAGCAGTTTTGGAACACTCTTTTTGTAGAATCTGCTAGTGTATATTTGGAGCGCTGTGAGGCCTATGCTGGGAAATGAAATATCTTCACCTAAAAACAAGACAGAAGCATTCTCAGAAACTTCTGTGTGATGAGTGCATTCAACTCACAGACTTGAACGTTCCTTTTGATAGAACAGTTTTGAAACACTCCTTTTGTAGAATCTGCAAGTGTTTATTTGGAGCGCTTTGAGGCGTATGCTGGAAAAGGAAATGTCTTCAAATAACAACTACACAGAAGCATTCTCAGAAACTTCTTTGTGATGAGTGCATTCAACTCACAGACTTGAACCTTCCTTTTGAAAGAGCAGTTTTGAAACACTGTTTTGGTAGAATCTGCAAGTGGATATATGGAGCTCTTTGGGGCCTATGCTGGGAAATGAAATATCTGCACCTAAAAACTAGACAGAAGCATTCTCAGGAACTTCTGTGTGATGAGCGCATTCAACTCACAGACTTCAACGTTCCTTTTGATAGAACAGTTTTGAAACTCTCCTTTTGTAGACTCTGCAAGTGTTTATTTCGAGCGCTTTGAGGCCTACGCTGGAAAACGAAATGTCTTCAAATAACAACTACACAGAAACATTCTCAGAACATTCTTTGTGATGAGTGCATTCAACTCACAGACTTGAACCTTCCTTTTGAAAGAGCAGTTTTGAAACACTCTTTTTGTAGAATCTGCAAGTGGATATTTGGAGCGCTTCGGGGCCTATGCTGGGAAATGAAATATCTTCACCTAAAAACTAGACAGAAGCATTCTCAGAAACTTCTGTGTGATGAGTGCATTCAACTCACAGAGTTGAACATTCCTTTTGATAGAGCAGTTTGGAAACACTAATTTTGTAAAATCTGCAAGTGTTTATTTGGAACGCTTTGAGGCCTATGCTGGAAAAGGAAATATCTTCACATAAAAACTAGACAGAAGCATTCTCAGAAACTTCTCTGTGATGAGTGCATTCTACTCACAGAGTTGAACCTTCTTTTTGATAGAAGAGTTTTCAAACTCTCTTTTTGTAGAATCTGCAAATGCATATTTGGAGCTGTATGATTCCAACGCTGGGAAAGGAAACATCCTCACATAGAAACTAGACAGAAGCATTCTCAGAAACTTGTTTGTGACGAGTGCATTCAACTCACAGACTTGAACCTTTCTTTGGAAAGAGCAGTTTTGGAACACTCTTTTTGTAGATTCTGCTAGTGTATATTTGGAGCGCTGTGAGGCCTATGTTGGGAAATGAAATATCTTCACCTAAAAACTAGACAGAAGCATTCTCAGAAACTTCTGTGTGATGAGTGCATTCAACTCACAGACTTGAACGTTCCTTTTGATAGAACAGTTTTGAAACACTCCTTTTATAGAATCTTTAAGGGTTTATTTCGAGCGCTTTGAGGCGTATGCTGGAAAAAGATATGTCTTCAAATAACAACTACACAGAAGCTTTCTCAGAAACTTCTTTGTGATGAGTGCATTCAACTCACAGACTTGAACCTTCCCTTTGAAAGAGCAGTTTTTAAACACTCTTTTTGTAGTATCTGCAAGTGGATATTTGGAGCGCTTTGGGGCCTAGGCTGGGAAATGAAATATCTTCACCTAAAAACTAGACAGAAGCATTCTCAGAAACTTCTGTGTGATGAGTGCATTCAACTCACAGACTTCAACGTTCCTTTTGATAGAACAGTTTTGAAACTCACCTTTTGTAGAAACTGCAAGTGTTTATTTCGAGCGCTTTGAGGCCTATGCTGGAAAAGGAAATGTCTTCAAATAACAACTACACAGAAGCATTCTCAGAACCTTCTGTGTGATGAGTGCATTCAACTCACAGACTTGAACATTCCTTTTGATAGAGCAGTTTGGAAACACTAATTTTGTAAAATCTGCAAGTGTTTATTTGGAGCGTTTTGAGGCCTATGCTGGAAAAGGAAATATCTTCACATAAAAACTAGACAGAAGCATTCTCAGAAACTTCTCTGTGATGAGTGCATTCTACTCACAGAGTTGAACCTTCTTTTTGATACAAGAGTTTTCAAACACTCTTTTTGTTGAATCTGCAAGTGCATATTTGGAGCTGTTTGAGGCCAACGCTGGAAAAGGAAACATCCTCACATAGAAACTAGACAGAAGCATTCTCAGAAACTTGTTTGTGACGGGTGCATTCAACTCACAGACTTGAGCCTTTCTTTTGAAAGAGCAGTTTTGGAACACTCTTTTTGTAGAATCTGCTAGTGTATATTTGGAGCGCTGTGAGGCCTATGCTGGGAAATGAAATATCTTCACCTAAAAACAAGACAGAAGCATTCTCAGAAACTTCTGTGTGATGAGTGCATTCAACTCACAGACTTGAACGTTCCTTTTGATAGAACAGTTTTGAAACACTCCTTTTGTAGAATCTGCAAGTGTTTATTTGGAGCGCTTTGAGGCGTATGCTGGAAAAGGAAATGTCTTCAAATAACAACTACACAGAAGCATTCTCAGAAACTTCTTTGTGATGAGTGCATTCAACTCACAGACTTGAACCTTCCTTTTGAAAGAGCAGTTTTGAAACACTGTTTTGGTAGAATCTGCAAGTGGATATATGGAGCTCTTTGGGGCCTATGCTGGGAAATGAAATATCTGCACCTAAAAACTAGACAGAAGCATTCTCAGGAACTTCTGTGTGATGAGCGCATTCAACTCACAGACTTCAACGTTCCTTTTGATAGAACAGTTTTGAAACTCTCCTTTTGTACACTCTGCAAGTGTTTATTTCGAGCGCTTTGAGGCCTACGCTGGAAAACGAAATGTCTTCAAATAACAACTACACAGAAACTTTCTCAGAACATTCTTTGTGATGAGTGCATTCAACTCACAGACTTGAACCTTCCTTTTGAAAGAGCAGTTTTGAAACACTCTTTTTGTAGAATCTGCAAGTGGATATTTGGAGCGCTTCGGGGCCTATGCTGGGAAATGAAATATCTTCACCTAAAAACTAGACAGAAGCATTCTCAGAAACTTCTGTGTGATGAGTGCATTCAACTCACAGAGTTGAACATTCCTTTTGATAGAGCAGTTTGGAAACACTAATTTTGTAAAATCTGCAAGTGTTTATTTGGAACGCTTTGAGGCCTATGCTGGAAAAGGAAATATCTTCACATAAAAACTAGACAGAAGCATTCTCAGAAACTTCTCTGTGATGAGTGCATTCTACTCACAGAGTTGAACCTTCTTTTTGATAGAAGAGTTTTCAAACTCTCTTTTTGTAGAATCTGCAAATGCATATTTGGAGCTGTATGATTCCAACGCTGGGAAAGGAAACATCCTCACATAGAAACTAGACAGAAGCATTCTCAGAAACTTGTTTGTGACGAGTGCATTCAACTCACAGACTTGAACCTTTCTTTTGAAAGAGCAGTTTTGGAACACTCTTTTTGTAGATTCTGCTAGTGTATATTTGGAGCGCTGTGAGGCCTATGTTGGGAAATGAAATATCTTCACCTAAAAACTGGACAGAAGCATTCTCAGAAACTTCTGTGTGATGAGTGCATTCAACTCACAGACTTGAACGTTCCTTTTGATAGAACAGTTTTGAAACACTCCTTTTATAGAATCTTTAAGGGTTTATTTCGAGCGCTTTGAGGCGTATGCTGGAAAAAGATATGTCTTCAAATAACAACTACACAGAAGCTTTCTCAGAAACTTCTTTGTGATGAGTGCATTCAACTCACAGACTTGAACCTTCCCTTTGAAAGAGCAGTTTTGAAACACTCTTTTTGTAGAATCTGCAAGTGGATATTTGGAGCGCTTTGGGGCCTAGGCTGGGAAATGAAATATCTTCACCTAAAAACTAGACAGAAGCATTCTCAGAAACTTCTGTGTGATGAGTGCATTCAACTCACAGACTTCAACGTTCCTTTTGATAGAACAGTTTTGAAACTCACCTTTTGTAGAATCTGCAAGTGTTTATTTCGAGCGCTTTGAGGCCTATGCTGGAAAAGGAAATGTCTTCAAATAACAACTACACAGAAGCATTCTCAGAACCTTCTTTGTGATGAGTGCATTCAACTCACAGACTTGAACCTTCCTTTTGAAACAGCAGTTTTGAAACACTCTTTTTGTAGCATCTACAAATGGATATTTGGAGCGCTTTGGGGCCTATGCTGGGAAATGAAATATCTTCACCTAAAAACTAGACAGAAGCATTCTCAGAAACTTCTGTGTGATGAGTGCATTCAACTCACAGACTTGAACATTCCTTTTGATAGAGCAGTTTGGAAACACTAATTTTGTAAAATCTGCAAGTGTTTATTTGGAGCGCTTTGAGGCCTATGCTGGAAAAGGAAATATCTTCACATAAAAACTAGACAGAAGCATTCTCAGAAACTTCTCTGTGATGAGTGCATTCTACTCACAGAGTTGAACCTTCTTTTTGATACAAGAGTTTTCAAACACTCTTTTTGTAGAATCTGCAAGTGCATATTTGGAGCTGTTTGAGGCCAACGCTGGAAAAGGAAACATCCTCACATAGAAACTAGACAGAAGCATTCTCAGAAACTTGTTTGTGACGGGTGCATTCAACTCACAGACTTGAGCCTTTCTTTTGAAAGAGCAGTTTTGGAACACTCTTTTTGTAGAATCTGCTAGTGTATATTTGGAGCGCTGTGAGGCCTATGCTGGGAAATGAAATATCTTCACCTAAAAACAAGACAGAAGCATTCTCAGAAACTTCTGTGTGATGAGTGCATTCAACTCACAGACTTGAACGTTCCTTTTGATAGAACAGTTTTGAAACACTCCTTTTGTAGAATCTGCAAGTGTTTATTTGGAGCGCTTTGAGGCGTATGCTGGAAAAGGAAATGTCTTCAAATAACAACTACACAGAAGCATTCTCAGAAACTTCTTTGTGATGAGTGCATTCAACTCACAGACTTGAACCTTCCTTTTGAAAGAGCAGTTTTGAAACACTGTTTTGGTAGAATCTGCAAGTGGATATATGGAGCTCTTTGGGGCCTATGCTGGGAAATGAAATATCTGCACCTAAAAACTAGACAGAAGCATTCTCAGGAACTTCTGTGTGATGAGTGCATTCAACTCACAGACTTCAACGTTCCTTTTGATAGAACAGTTTTGAAACTCTCCTTTTGTAGACTCTGCAAGTGTTTATTTCGAGCGCTTTGAGGCCTACGCTGGAAAACGAAATGTCTTCAAATAACAACTACACAGAAACATTCTCAGAACATTCTTTGTGATGAGTGCATTCAACTCACAGACTTGAACCTTCCTTTTGAAAGAGCAGTTTTGAAACACTCTTTTTGTAGAATCTGCAAGTGGATATTTGGAGCGCTTCGGGGCCTATGCTGGGAAATGAAATATCTTCACCTAAAAACTAGACAGAAGCATTCTCAGAAACTTCTGTGTGATGAGTGCATTCAACTCACAGAGTTGAACATTCCTTTTGATAGAGCAGTTTGGAAACACTAATTTTGTAAAATCTGCAAGTGTTTATTTGGAACGCTTTGAGGCCTATGCTGGAAAAGGAAATATCTTCACATAAAAACTAGACAGAAGCATTCTCAGAAACTTCTCTGTGATGAGTGCATTCTACTCACAGAGTTGAACCTACTTTTTGATAGAAGAGTTTTCAAACTCTCTTTTTGTAGAATCTGCAAATGCATATTTGGAGCTGTATGATTCCAACGCTGGGAAAGGAAACATCCTCACATAGAAACTAGACAGAAGCATTCTCAGAAACTTGTTTGTGACGAGTGCATTCAACTCACAGACTTGAACCTTTCTTTTGAAAGAGCAGTTTTGGAACACTCTTTTTGTAGATTCTGCTAGTGTATACTTGGAGCGCTGTGAGGCCTATGTTGGGAAATGAAATATCTTCACCTAAAAACTAGACAGAAGCATTCTCAGAAACTTCTGTGTGATGAGTGCATTCAACTCACAGACTTGAACGTTCCTTTTGATAGAACAGTTTTGAAACACTCCTTTTATAGAATCTTTAAGGGTTTATTTCGAGCGCTTTGAGGCGTATGCTGGAAAAAGATATGTCTTCAAATAACAACTACACAGAAGCATTCTCAGAAACTTCTTTGTGATGAGTGCATTCAACTCACAGACTTGAACCTTCCCTTTGAAAGAGCAGTTTTGAAACACTCTTTTTGTAGAATCTGCAAGTGGATATTTGGAGCGCTTTGGGGCCTAGGCTGGGAAATGAAATATCTTCACCTAAAAACTAGACAGAAGCATTCTCAGAAACTTCTGTGTGATGAGTGCATTCAACTCACAGACTTCAACGTTCCTTTTGATAGAACAGTTTTGAAACTCACCTTTTGTAGAATCTGCAAGTGTTTATTTCGAGCGCTTTGAGGCCTATGCTGGAAAAGGAAATGTCTTCAAATAACAACTACACAGAAGCATTCTCAGAACCTTCTTTGTGATGAGTGCATTCAACTCACAGACTTGAACCTTCCTTTTGAAACAGCAGTTTTGAAACACTCTTTTTGTAGCATCTACAAATGGATATTTGGAGCGCTTTGGGGCCTATGCTGGGAAATGAAATATCTTCACCTAAAAACTAGACAGAAGCATTCTCAGAAACTTCTGTGTGATGAGTGCATTCAACTCACAGACTTGAACATTCCTTTTGATAGAGCAGTTTGGAAACACTAATTTTGTAAAATCTGCAAGTGTTTATTTGGAGCGCTTTGAGGCCTATGCTGGAAAAGGAAATATCTTCACATAAAAACTAGACAGAAGCATTCTCAGAAACTTCTCTGTGATGAGTGCATTCTACTCACAGAGTTGAACCTTCTTTTTGATACAAGAGTTTTCAAACACTCTTTTTGTAGAATCTGCAAGTGCATATTTGGAGCTGTTTGAGGCCAACGCTGGAAAAGGAAACATCCTCACATAGAAACTAGACAGAAGCATTCTCAGAAACTTGTTTGTGACGGGTGCATTCAACTCACAGACTTGAGCCTTTCTTTTGAAAGAGCAGTTTTGGAACACTCTTTTTGTAGAATCTGCTAGTGTATATTTGGAGCGCTGTGAGGCCTATGCTGGGAAATGAAATATCTTCACCTAAAAACAAGACAGAAGCATTCTCAGAAACTTCTGTGTGATGAGTGCATTCAACTCACAGACTTGAACGTTCCTTTTGATAGAACAGTTTTGAAACACTCCTTTTGTAGAATCTGCAAGTGTTTATTTGGAGCGCTTTGAGGCGTATGCTGGAAAAGGAAATGTCTTCAAATAACAGCTACACAGAAGCATTCTCAGAAACTTCTTTGTGATGAGTGCATTCAACTCACAGACTTGAACCTTCCTTTTGAAAGAGCAGTTTTGAAACACTGTTTTGGTAGAATCTGCAAGTGGATATATGGAGCTCTTTGGGGCCTATGCTGGGAAATGAAATATCTGCACCTAAAAACTAGACAGAAGCATTCTCAGGAACTTCTGTGTGATGAGTGCATTCAACTCACAGACTTCAACGTTCCTTTTGATAGAACAGTTTTGAAACTCTCCTTTTGTAGACTCTGCAAGTGTTTATTTCGAGCGCTTTGAGGCCTACGCTGGAAAACGAAATGTCTTCAAATAACAACTACACAGAAACATTCTCAGAACATTCTTTGTGATGAGTGCATTCAACTCACAGACTTGAACCTTCCTTTTGAAAGAGCAGTTTTGAAACACTCTTTTTGTAGAATCTGCAAGTGGATATTTGGAGCGCTTCGGGGCCTATGCTGGGAAATGAAATATCTTCACCTAAAAACTAGACAGAAGCATTCTCAGAAACTTCTGTGTGATGAGTGCATTCAACTCACAGAGTTGAACATTCCTTTTGATAGAGCAGTTTGGAAACACTAATTTTGTAAAATCTGCAAGTGTTTATTTGGAACGCTTTGAGGCCTATGCTGGAAAAGGAAATATCTTCACATAAAAACTAGACAGAAGCATTCTCAGAAACTTCTCTGTGATGAGTGCATTCTACTCACAGAGTTGAACCTACTTTTTGATAGAAGAGTTTTCAAACTCTCTTTTTGTAGAATCTGCAAATGCATATTTGGAGCTGTATGATTCCAACGCTGGGAAAGGAAACATCCTCACATAGAAACTAGACAGAAGCATTCTCAGAAACTTGTTTGTGACGAGTGCATTCAACTCACAGACTTGAACCTTTCTTTTGAAAGAGCAGTTTTGAAACACTCTTTTTGTAGATTCTGCTAGTGTATACTTGGAGCGCTGTGAGGCCTATGTTGGGAAATGAAATATCTTCACCTAAAAACTAGACAGAAGCATTCTCAGAAACTTCTGTGTGATGAGTGCATTCAACTCACAGACTTGAACGTTCCTTTTGATAGAACAGTTTTGAAACACTCCTTTTATAGAATCTTTAAGGGTTTATTTCGAGCGCTTTGAGGCGTATGCTGGAAAAAGATATGTCTTCAAATAACAACTACACAGAAGCATTCTCAGAAACTTCTTTGTGATGAGTGCATTCAACTCACAGACTTGAACCTTCCCTTTGAAAGAGCAGTTTTGAAACACTCTTTTTGTAGAATCTGCAAGTGGATATTTGGAGCGCTTTGGGGCCTAGGCTGGGAAATGAAATATCTTCACCTAAAAACTAGACAGAAGCATTCTCAGAAACTTCTGTGTGATGAGTGCATTCAACTCACAGACTTCAACGTTCCTTTTGATAGAACAGTTTTGAAACTCACCTTTTGTAGAATCTGCAAGTGTTTATTTCGAGCGCTTTGAGGCCTATGCTGGAAAAGGAAATGTCTTCAAATAACAACTACACAGAAGCATTCTCAGAACCTTCTTTGTGATGAGTGCATTCAACTCACAGACTTGAACCTTCCTTTTGAAACAGCAGTTTTGAAACACTCTTTTTGTAGCATCTACAAATGGATATTTGGAGCGCTTTGGGGCCTATGCTGGGAAATGAAATATCTTCACCTAAAAACTAGACAGAAGCATTCTCAGAAACTTCTGTGTGATGAGTGCATTCAACTCACAGACTTGAACATTCCTTTTGATAGAGCAGTTTGGAAACACTAATTTTGTAAAATCTGCAAGTGTTTATTTGGAGCGCTTTGAGGCCTATGCTGGAAAAGGAAATATCTTCACATAAAAACTAGACAGAAGCATTCTCAGAAACTTCTCTGTGATGAGTGCATTCTACTCACAGAGTTGAACCTTCTTTTTGATACAAGAGTTTTCAAACACTCTTTTTGTAGAATCTGCAAGTGCATATTTGGAGCTGTTTGAGGCCAACGCTGGAAAAGGAAACATCCTCACATAGAAACTAGACAGAAGCATTCTCAGAAACTTGTTTGTGACGGGTGCATTCAACTCACAGACTTGAGCCTTTCTTTTGAAAGAGCAGTTTTGGAACACTCTTTTTGTAGAATCTGCTAGTGTATATTTGGAGCGCTGTGAGGCCTATGCTGGGAAATGAAATATCTTCACCTAAAAACAAGACAGAAGCATTCTCAGAAACTTCTGTGTGATGAGTGCATTCAACTCACAGACTTGAACGTTCCTTTTGATAGAACAGTTTTGAAACACTCCTTTTGTAGAATCTGCAAGTGTTTATTTGGAGCGCTTTGAGGCGTATGCTGGAAAAGGAAATGTCTTCAAATAACAACTACACAGAAGCATTCTCAGAAACTTCTTTGTGATGAGTGCATTCAACTCACAGACTTGAACCTTCCTTTTGAAAGAGCAGTTTTGAAACACTGTTTTGGTAGAATCTGCAAGTGGATATATGGAGCTCTTTGGGGCCTATGCTGGGAAATGAAATATCTGCACCTAAAAACTAGACAGAAGCATTCTCAGGAACTTCTGTGTGATGAGTGCATTCAACTCACAGACTTCAACGTTCCTTTTGATAGAACAGTTTTGAAACTCTCCTTTTGTAGACTCTGCAAGTGTTTATTTCGAGCGCTTTGAGGCCTACGCTGGAAAACGAAATGTCTTCAAATAACAACTACACAGAAACATTCTCAGAACATTCTTTGTGATGAGTGCATTCAACTCACAGACTTGAACCTTCCTTTTGAAAGAGCAGTTTTGAAACACTCTTTTTGTAGAATCTGCAAGTGGATATTTGGAGCGCTTCGGGGCCTATGCTGGGAAATGAAATATCTTCACCTAAAAACTAGACAGAAGCATTCTCAGAAACTTCTGTGTGATGAGTGCATTCAACTCACAGAGTTGAACATTCCTTTTGATAGAGCAGTTTGGAAACACTAATTTTGTAAAATCTGCAAGTGTTTATTTGGAACGCTTTGAGGCCTATGCTGGAAAAGGAAATATCTTCACATAAAAACTAGACAGAAGCATTCTCAGAAACTTCTCTGTGATGAGTGCATTCTACTCACAGAGTTGAACCTTCTTTTTGATAGAAGAGTTTTCAAACTCTCTTTTTGTAGAATCTGCAAATGCATATTTGGAGCTGTATGATTCCAACGCTGGGAAAGGAAACATCCTCACATAGAAACTAGACAGAAGCATTCTCAGAAACTTGTTTGTGACGAGTGCATTCAACTCACAGACTTGAACCTTTCTTTTGAAAGAGCAGTTTTGGAACACTCTTTTTGTAGATTCTGCTAGTGTATACTTGGAGCGCTGTGAGGCCTATGTTGGGAAATGAAATATCTTCACCTAAAAACTAGACAGAAGCATTCTCAGAAACTTCTGTGTGATGAGTGCATTCAACTCACAGACTTGAACGTTCCTTTTGATAGAACAGTTTTGAAACACTCCTTTTATAGAATCTTTAAGGGTTTATTTCGAGCGCTTTGAGGCGTATGCTGGAAAAAGATATGTCTTCAAATAACAACTACACAGAAGCATTCTCAGAAACTTCTTTGTGATGAGTGCATTCAACTCACAGACTTGAACCTTCCCTTTGAAAGAGCAGTTTTGAAACACTCTTTTTGTAGAATCTGCAAGTGGATATTTGGAGCGCTTTGGGGCCTAGGCTGGGAAATGAAATATCTTCACCTAAAAACTAGACAGAAGCATTCTCAGAAACTTCTGTGTGATGAGTGCATTCAACTCACAGACTTCAACGTTCCTTTTGATAGAACAGTTTTGAAACTCACCTTTTGTAGAATCTGCAAGTGTTTATTTCGAGCGCTTTGAGGCCTATGCTGGAAAAGGAAATGTCTTCAAATAACAACTACACAGAAGCATTCTCAGAACCTTCTTTGTGATGAGTGCATTCAACTCACAGACTTGAACCTTCCTTTTGAAACAGCAGTTTTGAAACACTCTTTTTGTAGCATCTACAAATGGATATTTGGAGCGCTTTGGGGCCTATGCTGGGAAATGAAATATCTTCACCTAAAAACTAGACAGAAGCATTCTCAGAAACTTCTGTGTGATGAGTGCATTCAACTCACAGACTTGAACATTCCTTTTGATAGAGCAGTTTGGAAACACTAATTTTGTAAAATCTGCAAGTGTTTATTTGGAGCGCTTTGAGGCCTATGCTGGAAAAGGAAATATCTTCACATAAAAACTAGACAGAAGCATTCTCAGAAACTTCTCTGTGATGAGTGCATTCTACTCACAGAGTTGAACCTTCTTTTTGATACAAGAGTTTTCAAACACTCTTTTTGTAGAATCTGCAAGTGCATATTTGGAGCTGTTTGAGGCCAACGCTGGAAAAGGAAACATCCTCACATAGAAACTAGACAGAAGCATTCTCAGAAACTTGTTTGTGACGGGTGCATTCAACTCACAGACTTGAGCCTTTCTTTTGAAAGAGCAGTTTTGGAACACTCTTTTTGTAGAATCTGCTAGTGTATATTTGGAGCGCTGTGAGGCCTATGCTGGGAAATGAAATATCTTCACCTAAAAACAAGACAGAAGCATTCTCAGAAACTTCTGTGTGATGAGTGCATTCAACTCACAGACTTGAACGTTCCTTTTGATAGAACAGTTTTGAAACACTCCTTTTGTAGAATCTGCAAGTGTTTATTTGGAGCGCTTTGAGGCGTATGCTGGAAAAGGAAATGTCTTCAAATAACAACTACACAGAAGCATTCTCAGAAACTTCTTTGTGATGAGTGCATTCAACTCACAGACTTGAACCTTCCTTTTGAAAGAGCAGTTTTGAAACACTGTTTTGGTAGAATCTGCAAGTGGATATATGGAGCTCTTTGGGGCCTATGCTGGGAAATGAAATATCTGCACCTAAAAACTAGACAGAAGCATTCTCAGGAACTTCTGTGTGATGAGTGCATTCAACTCACAGACTTCAACGTTCCTTTTGATAGAACAGTTTTGAAACTCTCCTTTTGTAGACTCTGCAAGTGTTTATTTCGAGCGCTTTGAGGCCTACGCTGGAAAACGAAATGTCTTCAAATAACAACTACACAGAAACATTCTCAGAACATTCTTTGTGATGAGTGCATTCAACTCACAGACTTGAACCTTCCTTTTGAAAGAGCAGTTTTGAAACACTCTTTTTGTAGAATCTGCAAGTGGATATTTGGAGCGCTTCGGGGCCTATGCTGGGAAATGAAATATCTTCACCTAAAAACTAGACAGAAGCATTCTCAGAAACTTCTGTGTGATGAGTGCATTCAACTCACAGAGTTGAACATTCCTTTTGATAGAGCAGTTTGGAAACACTAATTTTGTAAAATCTGCAAGTGTTTATTTGGAACGCTTTGAGGCCTATGCTGGAAAAGGAAATATCTTCACATAAAAACTAGACAGAAGCATTCTCAGAAACTTCTCTGTGATGAGTGCATTCTACTCACAGAGTTGAACCTTCTTTTTGATAGAAGAGTTTTCAAACTCTCTTTTTGTAGAATCTGCAAATGCATATTTGGAGCTGTATGATTCCAACGCTGGGAAAGGAAACATCCTCACATAGAAACTAGACAGAAGCATTCTCAGAAACTTGTTTGTGACGAGTGCATTCAACTCACAGACTTGAACCTTTCTTTTGAAAGAGCAGTTTTGGAACACTCTTTTTGTAGATTCTGCTAGTGTATATTTGGAGCGCTGTGAGGCCTATGTGGGAAATGAAATATCTTCACCTAAAAACTAGACAGAAGCATTCTCAGAAACTTCTGTGTGATGAGTGCATTCAACTCACAGACTTGAACGTTCCTTTTGATAGAACAGTTTTGAAACACTCCTTTTATAGAATCTTTAAGGGTTCATTTCGAGCGCTTTGAGGCGTATGCTGGAAAAAGATATGTCTTCAAATAACAACTACACAGAAGCATTCTCAGAAACTTCTTTGTGATGAGTGCATTCAACTCACAGACTTGAACCTTCCCTTTGAAAGAGCAGTTTTGAAACACTTTTTGTAGAATCTGCAAGTGGATATTTGGAGCGATTTGGGGCCTAGGCTGGGAAATGAAATATCTTCACCTAAAAACTAGACAGAAGCATTCTCAGAAACTTCTGTGTGATGAGTGCATTCAACTCACAGACTTCAACGTTCCTTTTGATAGAACAGTTTTGAAACTCACCTTTTGTAGAATCTGCAAGTGTTTATTTCGAGCGCTTTGAGGCCTATGCTGGAAAAGGAAATGTCTTCAAATAACAACTACACAGAAGCTTTCTCAGAACCTTCTTTGTGATGAGTGCATTCAACTCACAGACTTGAACCTTCCTTTTGAAACAGCAGTTTTGAAACACTCTTTTTGTAGCATCTACAAATGGATATTTGGAGCGCTTTGGGGCCTATGCTGGGAAATGAAATATCTTCACCTAAAAACTAGACAGAAGCATTCTCAGAAACTTCTGTGTGATGAGTGCATTCACCTCACAGACCTGAACATTCCTTTTGATAGAGCAGTTTGGAAACACTAATTTTGTAAAATCTGCAAGTGTTTATTTGGAGCGCTTTGAGGCCTATGCTGGAAAAGGAAATATCTTCACATAAAAACTAGACAGAAGCATTCTCGGAAACTTCTCTGTGATGAGTGCATTCTACTCACAGAGTTGAACCTTCTTTTTGATACAAGAGTTTTCAAACACTCTTTTTGTAGAATCTGCAAGTGCATATTTGGAGCTGTTTGAGGCCAACGCTGGAAAAGGAAACATCCTCACATAGAAACTAGACAGAAGCATTCTCAGAAACTTGTTTGTGACGAGTGCATTCAACTCACAGACTTGAACCTTTCTTTTGAAAGAGCAGTTTTGGAACACTCTTTTTGTAGAATCTGCTAGTGTATATTTGGAGCGCTGTGAGGCCTATGCTGGGAAATGAAATATCTTCACCTAAAAACAAGACAGAAGCATTCTCAGAAACTTCTGTGTGATGAGTGCATTCAACTCACAGACTTGAACGTTCCTTTTGATAGAACAGTTTTGAAACACTCCTTTTGTAGAATCTGCAAGTGTTTATTTGGAGCGCTTTGAGGCGTATGCTGGAAAAGGAAATGTCTTCAAATAACAACTACACAGAAGGATTCTCAGAAACTTCTTTGTGATGAGTGTATTCAACTCACAGACTTGAACCTTCCTTTTGAAACAGCAGTTTTGAAACACTCTTTTTGTAGCATCTACAAATGGATATTTGGAGCGCTTTGGGGCCTATGCTGGGAAATGAAATGTCTTCACCTAAAAACTAGACAGAAGCATTCTCAGAAACTTCTGTGTGATGAGTGCATTCAACTCACAGACTTGAACATTCCTTTTGATAGAGCAGTTTGGAAACACTAATTTTGTAAAATCTGCAAGTGTTTATTTGGAGCGCTTTGAGGCCTATGCTGGAAAAGGAAATATCTTCACATAAAAACTAGACAGAAGCATTCTCAGAAACTTCTCTGTGATGAGTGCATTCTACTCACAGAGTTGAACCTTCTTTTTGATACAAGAGTTTTCAAACACTCTTTTTGTAGAATCTGCAAGTGCATATTTGGAGCTGTTTGAGGCCAACGATGGAAAAGGAAACATCCTCACATAGAAACTAGACAGAAGCATTCTCAGAAACTTGTTTGTGACGGGTGCATTCAACTCACAGACTTGAGCCTTTCTTTGGAAAGAGCAGTTTTGGAACACTCTTTTTGTAGAATCTGCTAGTGTATATTTGGAGCGCTGTGAGGCCTATGCTGGGAAATGAAATATCTTCACCTAAAAACAAGACAGAAGCATTCTCAGAAACTTCTGTGTGATGAGTGCATTCAACTCACAGACTTGAACGTTCCTTTTGATAGAACAGTTTTGAAACACTCCTTTTGTAGAATCTGCAAGTGTTTATTTGGAGCGCTTTGAGGCGTATGCTGGAAAAGGAAATGTCTTCAAATAACAACTACACAGAAGCATTCTCAGAAACTTCTTTGTGATGAGTGCATTCAACTCACAGACTTGAACCTTCCTTTTGAAAGAGCAGTTTTGAAACACTGTTTTGGTAGAATCTGCAAGTGGATATATGGAGCTCTTTGGGGCCTATGCTGGGAAATGAAATATCTGCACCTAAAAACTAGACAGAAGCATTCTCAGGAACTTCTGTGTGATGAGTGCATTCAACTCACAGACTTCAACGTTCCTTTTGATAGAACAGTTTTGAAACTCTCCTTTTGTAGACTCTGCAAGTGTTTATTTCGAGCGCTTTGAGGCCTACGCTGGAAAACAAAATGTCTTCAAATAACAACTACACAGAAACATTCTCAGAACATTCTTTGTGATGAGTGCATTCAACTCACAGACTTGAACCTTCCTTTTGAAAGAGCAGTTTTGAAACACTCTTTTTGTAGAATCTGCAAGTGGATATTTGGAGCGCTTCGGGGCCTATGCTGGGAAATGAAATATCTTCACCTAAAAACTAGACAGAAGCATTCTCAGAAACTTCTGTGTGATGAGTGCATTCAACTCACAGAGTTGAACATTCCTTTTGATAGAGCAGTTTGGAAACACTAATTTTGTAAAATCTGCAAGTGTTTATTTGGAACGCTTTGAGGCCTATGCTGGAAAAGGAAATATCTTCACATAAAAACTAGACAGAAGCATTCTCAGAAACTTCTCTGTGATGAGTGCATTCTACTCACAGAGTTGAACCTTCTTTTTGATAGAAGAGTTTTCAAACTCTCTTTTTGTAGAATCTGCAAATGCATATTTGGAGCTGTATGATTCCAACGCTGGGAAAGGAAACATCCTCACATAGAAACTAGACAGAAGCATTCTCAGAAACTTGTTTGTGACGAGTGCATTCAACTCACAGACTTGAACCTTTCTTTTGAAAGAGCAGTTTTGGAACACTCTTTTTGTAGATTCTGCTAGTGTATACTTGGAGCGCTGTGAGGCCTATGTTGGGAAATGAAATATCTTCACCTAAAAACTAGACAGAAGCATTCTCAGAAACTTCTGTGTGATGAGTGCATTCAACTCACAGACTTGAACGTTCCTTTTGATAGAACAGTTTTGAAACACTCCTTTTATAGAATCTTTAAGGGTTTATTTCGAGCGCTTTGAGGCGTATGCTGGAAAAAGATATGTCTTCAAATAACAACTACACAGAAGCATTCTCAGAAACTTCTTTGTGATGAGTGCATTCAACTCACAGACTTGAACCTTCCCTTTGAAAGAGCAGTTTTGAAACACTCTTTTTGTAGAATCTGCAAGTGGATATTTGGAGCGCTTTGGGGCCTAGGCTGGGAAATGAAATATCTTCACCTAAAAACTAGACAGAAGCATTCTCAGAAACTTCTGTGTGATGAGTGCATTCAACTCACAGACTTCAACGTTCCTTTTGATAGAACAGTTTTGAAACTCACCTTTTGTAGAATCTGCAAGTGTTTATTTCGAGCGCTTTGAGGCCTATGCTGGAAAAGGAAATGTCTTCAAATAACAACTACACAGAAGCATTCTCAGAACCTTCTTTGTGATGAGTGCATTCAACTCACAGACTTGAACCTTCCTTTTGAAACAGCAGTTTTGAAACACTCTTTTTGTAGCATCTACAAATGGATATTTGGAGCGCTTTGGGGCCTATGCTGGGAAATGAAATATCTTCACCTAAAAACTAGACAGAAGCATTCTCAGAAACTTCTGTGTGATGAGTGCATTCAACTCACAGACTTGAACATTCCTTTTGATAGAGCAGTTTGGAAACACTAATTTTGTAAAATCTGCAAGTGTTTATTTGGAGCGCTTTGAGGCCTATGCTGGAAAAGGAAATATCTTCACATAAAAACTAGACAGAAGCATTCTCAGAAACTTCTCTGTGATGAGTGCATTCTACTCACAGAGTTGAACCTTCTTTTTGATACAAGAGTTTTCAAACACTCTTTTTGTAGAATCTGCAAGTGCATATTTGGAGCTGTTTGAGGCCAACGCTGGAAAAGGAAACATCCTCACATAGAAACTAGACAGAAGCATTCTCAGAAACTTGTTTGTGACGGGTGCATTCAACTCACAGACTTGAGCCTTTCTTTTGAAAGAGCAGTTTTGGAACACTCTTTTTGTAGAATCTGCTAGTGTATATTTGGAGCGCTGTGAGGCCTATGCTGGGAAATGAAATATCTTCACCTAAAAACAAGACAGAAGCATTCTCAGAAACTTCTGTGTGATGAGTGCATTCAACTCACAGACTTGAACGTTCCTTTTGATAGAACAGTTTTGAAACACTCCTTTTGTAGAATCTGCAAGTGTTTATTTGGAGCGCTTTGAGGCGTATGCTGGAAAAGGAAATGTCTTCAAATAACAACTACACAGAAGCATTCTCAGAAACTTCTTTGTGATGAGTGCATTCAACTCACAGACTTGAACCTTCCTTTTGAAAGAGCAGTTTTGAAACACTGTTTTGGTAGAATCTGCAAGTGGATATATGGAGCTCTTTGGGGCCTATGCTGGGAAATGAAATATCTGCACCTAAAAACTAGACAGAAGCATTCTCAGGAACTTCTGTGTGATGAGTGCATTCAACTCACAGACTTCAACGTTCCTTTTGATAGAACAGTTTTGAAACTCTCCTTTTGTAGACTCTGCAAGTGTTTATTTCGAGCGCTTTGAGGCCTACGCTGGAAAACGAAATGTCTTCAAATAACAACTACACAGAAACATTCTCAGAACATTCTTTGTGATGAGTGCATTCAACTCACAGACTTGAACCTTCCTTTTGAAAGAGCAGTTTTGAAACACTCTTTTTGTAGAATCTGCAAGTGGATATTTGGAGCGCTTCGGGGCCTATGCTGGGAAATGAAATATCTTCACCTAAAAACTAGACAGAAGCATTCTCAGAAACTTCTGTGTGATGAGTGCATTCAACTCACAGAGTTGAACATTCCTTTTGATAGAGCAGTTTGGAAACACTAATTTTGTAAAATCTGCAAGTGTTTATTTGGAACGCTTTGAGGCCTATGCTGGAAAAGGAAATATCTTCACATAAAAACTAGACAGAAGCATTCTCAGAAACTTCTCTGTGATGAGTGCATTCTACTCACAGAGTTGAACCTTCTTTTTGATAGAAGAGTTTTCAAACTCTCTTTTTGTAGAATCTGCAAATGCATATTTGGAGCTGTATGATTCCAACGCTGGGAAAGGAAACATCCTCACATAGAAACTAGACAGAAGCATTCTCAGAAACTTGTTTGTGACGAGTGCATTCAACTCACAGACTTGAACCTTTCTTTTGAAAGAGCAGTTTTGGAACACTCTTTTTGAGGATTCTGCTAGTGTATATTTGGAGCGCTGTGAGGCCTATGTGGGAAATGAAATATCTTCACCTAAAAACTAGACAGAAGCATTCTCAGAAACTTCTGTGTGATGAGTGCATTCAACTCACAGACTTGAACGTTCCTTTTGATAGAACAGTTTTGAAACGCTCCTTTTATAGAATCTTTAAGGGTTCATTTCGAGCGCTTTGAGGCGTATGCTGGAAAAAGATATGTCTTCAAATAACAACTACACAGAAGCATTCTCAGAAACTTCTTTGTGATGAGTGCATTCAACTCACAGACTTGAACCTTCCCTTTGAAAGAGCAGTTTTGAAACACTTTTTGTAGAATCTGCAAGTGGATATTTGGAGCGCTTTGGGGCCTAGGCTGGGAAATGAAATATCTTCACCTAAAAACTAGACAGAAGCATTCTCAGAAACTTCTGTGTGATGAGTGCATTCAACTCACAGACTTCAACGTTCCTTTTGATAGAACAGTTTTGAAACTCACCTTTTGTAGAATCTGCAAGTGTTTATTTCGAGCGCTTTGAGGCCTATGCTGGAAAAGGAAATGTCTTCAAATAACAACTACACAGAAGCATTCTCAGAACCTTCTTTGTGATGAGTGCATTCAACTCACAGACTTGAACCTTCCTTTTGAAACAGCAGTTTTGAAACACTCTTTTTGTAGCATCTACAAATGGATATTTGGAGCGCTTTGGGGCCTATGCTGGGAAATGAAATATCTTCACCTAAAAACTAGACAGAAGCATTCTCAGAAACTTCTGTGTGATGAGTGCATTCAACTCACAGACCTGAACATTCCTTTTGATAGAGCAGTTTGGAAACACTAATTTTGTAAAATCTGCAAGTGTTTATTTGGAGCGCTTTGAGGCCTACGCTGGAAAAGGAAATATCTTCACATAAAAACTAGACAGAAGCATTCTCAGAAACTTCTCTGTGATGAGTGCATTCTACTCACAGAGTTGAACCTTCTTTTTGATACAAGAGTTTTCAAACACTCTTTTTGTAGAATCTGCAAGTGCATATTTGGAGCTGTTTGAGGCCAACGCTGGAAAAGGAAACATCCTCACATAGAAACTAGACAGAAGCATTCTCAGAAACTTGTTTGTGACGAGTGCATTCAACTCACAGACTTGAACCTTTCTTTTGAAAGAGCAGTTTTGGAACACTCTTTTTGTAGAATCTGCTAGTGTATATTTGGAGCGCTGTGAGGCCTATGCTGGGAAATGAAATATCTTCACCTAAAAACAAGACAGAAGCATTCTCAGAAACTTCTGTGTGATGAGTGCATTCAACTCACAGACTTGAACGTTCCTTTTGATAGAACAGTTT
This sequence comes from Pongo abelii, assembly GCF_028885655.2. NCBI lineage: Eukaryota > Metazoa > Chordata > Mammalia > Primates > Hominidae > Pongo > Pongo abelii. The sequence goes on from NC_071992.2 coordinate 50,133,263, forward strand.
TGAAACACTCCTTTTGTAGAATCTGCAAGTGTTTATTTGGAGCGCTTTGAGGCGTATGCTGGAAAAGGAAATGTCTTCAAATAACAACTACACAGAAGCATTCTCAGAAACTTCTTTGTGATGAGTGCATTCAACTCACAGACTTGAAACTTCCTTTTGAAAGAGCAGTTTTGAAACACTGTTTTGGTAGAATCTGCAAGTGGATATATGGAGCTCTTTGGGGCCTATGCTGGGAAATGAAATATCTGCACCTAAAAACTAGACAGAAGCATTCTCAGGAACTTCTGTGTGATGAGTGCATTCAACTCACAGACTTCAACGTTCCTTTTGATAGAACAGTTTTGAAACTCTCCTTTTGTAGACTCTGCAAGTGTTTATTTCGAGCGCTTTGAGGCCTACGCTGGAAAACGAAATGTCTTCAAATAACAACTACACAGAAACATTCTCAGAACATTCTTTGTGATGAGTGCATTCAACTCACAGACTTGAACCTTCCTTTTGAAAGAGCAGTTTTGAAACACTCTTTTTGTAGAATCTGCAAGTGGATATTTGGAGCGCTTCGGGGCCTATGCTGGGAAATGAAATATCTTCACCTAAAAACTAGACAGAAGCATTCTCAGAAACTTCTGTGTGATGAGTGCATTCAACTCACAGAGTTGAACATTCCTTTTGATAGAGCAGTTTGGAAACACTAATTTTGTAAAATCTGCAAGTGTTTATTTGGAACGCTTTGAGGCCTATGCTGGAAAAGGAAATATCTTCACATAAAAACTAGACAGAAGCATTCTCAGAAACTTCTCTGTGATGAGTGCATTCTACTCACAGAGTTGAACCTTCTTTTTGATACAAGAGTTTTCAAACTCTCTTTTTGTAGAATCTGCAAATGCATATTTGGAGCTGTATGATTCCAATGCTGGGAAAGGAAACATCCTCACATAGAAACTAGACAGAAGCATTCTCAGAAACTTGTTTGTGACGAGTGCATTCAACTCACAGACTTGAACCTTTCTTTTGAAAGAGCAGTTTTGGAACACTCTTTTTGTAGATTCTGCTAGTGTATATTTGGAGCGCTGTGAGGCCTATGTTGGGAAATGAAATATCTTCACCTAAAAACTAGACAGAAGCATTCTCAGAAACTTCTGTGTGATGAGTGCATTCAACTCACAGACTTCAACGTTCCTTTTGATAGAACAGTTTTGAAACTCACCTTTTGTAGAATCTGCAAGTGTTTATTTCGAGCGCTTTGAGGCCTATGCTGGAAAAGGAAATGTCTTCAAATAACAACTACACAGAAGCATTCTCAGAACCTTCTTTGTGATGAGTGCATTCAACTCACAGATTTGAACCTTCCTTTTGAAACAGCAGTTTTGAAACACTCTTTTTGTAGCATCTACAAATGGATATTTGGAGCGCTTTGGGGCCTATGCTGGGAAATGAAATATCTTCACCTAAAAACTAGACAGAAGCATTCTCAGAAACTTCTGTGTGATGAGCGCATTCAACTCACAGACTTGAACATTCCTTTTGATAGAGCAGTTTGGAAACACTAATTTTGTAAAATCTGCAAGTGTTTATTTGGAGCGCTTTGAGGCCTATGCTGGAAAAGGAAATATCTTCACATAAAAACTAGACAGAAGCATTCTCAGAAACTTCTCTGTGATGAGTGCATTCTACTCACAGAGTTGAACCTTCTTTTTGATACAAGAGTTTTCAAACACTCTTTTTGTAGAATCTGCAAGTGCATATTTGGAGCTGTTTGAGGCCAACGCTGGAAAAGGAAACATCCTCACATAGAAACTAGACAGAAGCATTCTCAGAAACTTGTTTGTGACGGGTGCATTCAACTCACAGACTTGAGCCTTTCTTTTGAAAGAGCAGTTTTGGAACACTCTTTTTGTAGAATCTGCTAGTGTATATTTGGAGCGCTGTGAGGCCTATGCTGGGAAATGAAATATCTTCACCTAAAAACAAGACAGAAGCATTCTCAGAAACTTCTGTGTGATGAGTGCATTCAACTCACAGACTTGAACGTTCCTTTTGATAGAACAGTTTTGAAACACTCCTTTTGTAGAATCTGCAAGTGTTTATTTGGAGCGCTTTGAGGCGTATGCTGGAAAATGAAATGTCTTCAAATAACAACTACACAGAAGCATTCTCAGAAACTTCTTTGTGATGAGTGCATTCAACTCACAGACTTGAACCTTCCTTTTCAAAGAGCAGTTTTGAAACACTGTTTTGGTAGAATCTGCAAGTGGATATATGGAGCTCTTTGGGGCCTATGCTGGGAAATGAAATATCTGCACCTAAAAACTAGACAGAAGCATTCTCAGGAACTTCTGTGTGATGAGTGCATTCAACTCACAGACTTCAACGTTCCTTTTGATAGAACAGTTTTGAAACTCTCCTTTTGTAGACTCTGCAAGTGTTTATTTCGAGCGCTTTGAGGCCTACGCTGGAAAACGAAATGTCTTCAAATAACAACTACACAGAAACATTCTCAGAACATTCTTTGTGATGAGTGCATTCAACTCACAGACTTGAACCTTCCTTTTGAAAGAGCAGTTTTGAAACACTCTTTTTGTAGAATCTGCAAGTGGATATTTGGAGCGCTTCGGGGCCTATGCTGGGAAATGAAATATCTTCACCTAAAAACTAGACAGAAGCATTCTCAGAAACTTCTGTGTGATGAGTGCATTCAACTCACAGAGTTGAACATTCCTTTTGATAGAGCAGTTTGGAAACACTAATTTTGTAAAATCTGCAAGTGTTTATTTGGAACGCTTTGAGGCCTATGCTGGAAAAGGAAATATCTTCACATAAAAACTAGACAGAAGCATTCTCAGAAACTTCTCTGTGATGAGTGCATTCTACTCACAGAGTTGAACCTTCTTTTTGATAGAAGAGTTTTCAAACTCTCTTTTTGTAGAATCTGCAAATGCATATTTGGAGCTGTATGATTCCAACGCTGGGAAAGGAAACATCCTCACATAGAAACTAGACAGAAGCATTCTCAGAAACTTGTTTGTGACGAGTGCATTCAACTCACAGACTTGAACCTTTCTTTTGAAAGAGCAGTTTTGGAACACTCTTTTTGTAGATTCTGCTAGTGTATATTTGGAGCGCTGTGAGGCCTATGTTGGGAAATGAAATATCTTCACCTAAAAACTGGACAGAAGCATTCTCAGAAACTTCTGTGTGATGAGTGCATTCAACTCACAGACTTGAACGTTCCTTTTGATAGAACAGTTTTGAAACACTCCTTTTATAGAATCTTTAAGGGTTTATTTCGAGCGCTTTGAGGCGTATGCTGGAAAAAGATATGTCTTCAAATAACAACTACACAGAAGCTTTCTCAGAAACTTCTTTGTGATGAGTGCATTCAACTCACAGACTTGAACCTTCCCTTTGAAAGAGCAGTTTTGAAACACTCTTTTTGTAGAATCTGCAAGTGGATATTTGGAGCGCTTTGGGGCCTATGCTGGGAAATGAAATATCTTCACCTAAAAACAAGACAGAAACATTCTCAGAAATTTCTGTGTGATGAGTGCATTCAACTCACAGACTTGAACGTTCCTTTTGATAGAACAGTTTTGAAACACTCCTTTTGTAGAATCTGCAAGTGTTTATTTGGAGCGCTTTGAGGCGTATGCTGGAAAAGGAAATGTCTTCAAATAACAACTACACAGAAGCATTCTCAGAAACTTCTTTGTGATGAGTGCATTCAACTCACAGACTTGAACCTTCCTTTTGAAAGAGCAGTTTTGAAACACTGTTTTGGTAGAATCTGCAAGTGGATATATGGAGCTCTTTGGGGCCTATGCTGGGAAATGAAATATCTGCACCTAAAAACTAGACAGAAGCATTCTCAGGAACTTCTGTGTGATGAGTGCATTCAACTCACAGACTTCAACGTTCCTTTTGATAGAACAGTTTTGAAACTCTCCTTTTGTAGACTCTGCAAGTGTTTATTTCGAGCGCTTTGAGGCCTTCGCTGGAAAACGAAATGTCTTCAAATAACAACTACACAGAAACATTCTCAGAACATTCTTTGTGATGAGTGCATTCAACTCACAGACTTGAACCTTCCTTTTGAAAGAGCAGTTTTGAAACACTCTTTTTGTAGAATCTGCAAGTGGATATTTGGAGCGCTTCGGGGCCTATGCTGGGAAATGAAATATCTTCACCTAAAAACTAGACAGAAGCATTCTCAGAAACTTCTGTGTGATGAGTGCATTCAACTCACAGAGTTGAACATTCCTTTTGATAGAGCAGTTTGGAAACACTAATTTTGTAAAATCTGCAAGTGTTTATTTGGAACGCTTTGAGGCCTATGCTGGAAAAGGAAATATCTTCACATAAAAACTAGACAGAAGCATTCTCAGAAACTTCTCTGTGATGAGTGCATTCTACTCACAGAGTTGAACCTTCTTTTTGATAGAAGAGTTTTCAAACTCTCTTTTTGTAGAATCTGCAAATGCATATTTGGAGCTGTATGATTCCAACGCTGGGAAAGGAAACATCCTCACATAGAAACTAGACAGAAGCATTCTCAGAAACTTGTTTGTGACGAGTGCATTCAACTCACAGACTTGAACCTTTCTTTTGAAAGAGCAGTTTTGGAACACTCTTTTTGTAGATTCTGCTAGTGTATACTTGGAGCGCTGTGAGGCCTATGTTGGGAAATGAAATATCTTCACCTAAAAACTAGACAGAAGCATTCTCAGAAACTTCTGTGTGATGAGTGCATTCAACTCACAGACTTGAACGTTCCTTTTGATAGAACAGTTTTGAAACACTCCTTTTATAGAATCTTTAAGGGTTTATTTCGAGCGCTTTGAGGCGTATGCTGGAAAAAGATATGTCTTCAAATAACAACTACACAGAAGCATTCTCAGAAACTTCTTTGTGATGAGTGCATTCAACTCACAGACTTGAACCTTCCCTTTGAAAGAGCAGTTTTGAAACACTCTTTTTGTAGAATCTGCAAGTGGATATTTGGAGCGCTTTGGGGCCTAGGCTGGGAAATGAAATATCTTCACCTAAAAACTAGACAGAAGCATTCTCAGAAACTTCTGTGTGATGAGTGCATTCAACTCACAGACTTCAACGTTCCTTTTGATAGAACAGTTTTGAAACTCACCTTTTGTAGAATCTGCAAGTGTTTATTTCGAGCGCTTTGAGGCCTATGCTGGAAAAGGAAATGTCTTCAAATAACAACTACACAGAAGCATTCTCAGAACCTTCTTTGTGATGAGTGCATTCAACTCACAGACTTGAACCTTCCTTTTGAAACAGCAGTTTTGAAACACTCTTTTTGTAGCATCTACAAATGGATATTTGGAGCGCTTTGGGGCCTATGCTGGGAAATGAAATATCTTCACCTAAAAACTAGACAGAAGCATTCTCAGAAACTTCTGTGTGATGAGTGCATTCAACTCACAGACTTGAACATTCCTTTTGATAGAGCAGTTTGGAAACACTAATTTTGTAAAATCTGCAAGTGTTTATTTGGAGCGCTTTGAGGCCTATGCTGGAAAAGGAAATATCTTCACATAAAAACTAGACAGAAGCATTCTCAGAAACTTCTCTGTGATGAGTGCATTCTACTCACAGAGTTGAACCTTCTTTTTGATACAAGAGTTTTCAAACACTCTTTTTGTAGAATCTGCAAGTGCATATTTGGAGCTGTTTGAGGCCAACGCTGGAAAAGGAAACATCCTCACATAGAAACTAGACAGAAGCATTCTCAGAAACTTGTTTGTGACGAGTGCATTCAACTCACAGACTTGAGCCTTTCTTTTGAAAGAGCAGTTTTGGAACACTCTTTTTGTAGAATCTGCTAGTGTATATTTGGAGCGCTGTGAGGCCTATGCTGGGAAATGAAATATCTTCACCTAAAAACAAGACAGAAGCATTCTCAGAAACTTCTGTGTGATGAGTGCATTCAACTCACAGACTTGAACGTTCCTTTTGATAGAACAGTTTTGAAACACTCCTTTTGTAGAATCTGCAAGTGTTTATTTGGAGCGCTTTGAGGCGTATGCTGGAAAAGGAAATGTCTTCAAATAACAGCTACACAGAAGCATTCTCAGAAACTTCTTTGTGATGAGTGCATTCAACTCACAGACTTGAACCTTCCTTTTGAAAGAGCAGTTTTGAAACACTGTTTTGGTAGAATCTGCAAGTGGATATATGGAGCTCTTTGGGGCCTATGCTGGGAAATGAAATATCTGCACCTAAAAACTAGACAGAAGCATTCTCAGGAACTTCTGTGTGATGAGTGCATTCAACTCACAGACTTCAACGTTCCTTTTGATAGAACAGTTTTGAAACTCTCCTTTTGTAGACTCTGCAAGTGTTTATTTCGAGCGCTTTGAGGCCTACGCTGGAAAACGAAATGTCTTCAAATAACAACTACACAGAAACATTCTCAGAACATTCTTTGTGATGAGTGCATTCAACTCACAGACTTGAACCTTCCTTTTGAAAGAGCAGTTTTGAAACACTCTTTTTGTAGAATCTGCAAGTGGATATTTGGAGCGCTTCGGGGCCTATGCTGGGAAATGAAATATCTTCACCTAAAAACTAGACAGAAGCATTCTCAGAAACTTCTGTGTGATGAGTGCATTCAACTCACAGAGTTGAACATTCCTTTTGATAGAGCAGTTTGGAAACACTAATTTTGTAAAATCTGCAAGTGTTTATTTGGAACGCTTTGAGGCCTATGCTGGAAAAGGAAATATCTTCACATAAAAACTAGACAGAAGCATTCTCAGAAACTTCTCTGTGATGAGTGCATTCTACTCACAGAGTTGAACCTTCTTTTTGATAGAAGAGTTTTCAAACTCTCTTTTTGTAGAATCTGCAAATGCATATTTGGAGCTGTATGATTCCAACGCTGGGAAAGGAAACATCCTCACATAGAAACTAGACAGAAGCATTCTCAGAAACTTGTTTGTGACGAGTGCATTCAACTCACAGACTTGAACCTTTCTTTTGAAAGAGCAGTTTTGGAACACTCTTTTTGTAGATTCTGCTAGTGTATATTTGGAGCGCTGTGAGGCCTATGTGGGAAATGAAATATCTTCACCTAAAAACTAGACAGAAGCATTCTCAGAAACTTCTGTGTGATGAGTGCATTCAACTCACAGACTTGAACGTTCCTTTTGATAGAACAGTTTTGAAACACTCCTTTTATAGAATCTTTAAGGGTTCATTTCGAGCGCTTTGAGGCGTATGCTGGAAAAAGATATGTCTTCAAATAACAACTACACAGAAGCATTCTCAGAAACTTCTTTGTGATGAGTGCATTCAACTCACAGACTTGAACCTTCCCTTTGAAAGAGCAGTTTTGAAACACTTTTTGTAGAATCTGCAAGTGGATATTTGGAGCGCTTTGGGGCCTAGGCTGGGAAATGAAATATCTTCACCTAAAAACTAGACAGAAGCATTCTCAGAAACTTCTGTGTGATGAGTGCATTCAACTCACAGACTTCAACGTTCCTTTTGATAGAACAGTTTTGAAACTCACCTTTTGTAGAATCTGCAAGTGTTTATTTCGAGCGCTTTGAGGCCTATGCTGGAAAAGGAAATGTCTTCAAATAACAACTACACAGAAGCATTCTCAGAACCTTCTTTGTGATGAGTGCATTCAACTCACAGACTTGAACCTTCCTTTTGAAACAGCAGTTTTGAAACACTCTTTTTGTAGCATCTACAAATGGATATTTGGAGCGCTTTGGGGCCTATGCTGGGAAATGAAATATCTTCACCTAAAAACTAGACAGAAGCATTCTCAGAAACTTCTGTGTGATGAGTGCATTCAACTCACAGACCTGAACATTCCTTTTGATAGAGCAGTTTGGAAACACTAATTTTGTAAAATCTGCAAGTGTTTATTTGGAGCGCTTTGAGGCCTATGCTGGAAAAGGAAATATCTTCACATAAAAACTAGACAGAAGCATTCTCAGAAACTTCTCTGTGATGAGTGCATTCTACTCACAGAGTTGAACCTTCTTTTTGATACAAGAGTTTTCAAACACTCTTTTTGTAGAATCTGCAAGTGCATATTTGGAGCTGTTTGAGGCCAACGCTGGAAAAGGAAACATCCTCACATAGAAACTAGACAGAAGCATTCTCAGAAACTTGTTTGTGACGAGTGCATTCAACTCACAGACTTGAACCTTTCTTTTGAAAGAGCAGTTTTGGAACACTCTTTTTGTAGAATCTGCTAGTGTATATTTGGAGCGCTGTGAGGCCTATGCTGGGAAATGAAATATCTTCACCTAAAAACAAGACAGAAGCATTCTCAGAAACTTCTGTGTGATGAGTGCATTCAACTCACAGACTTGAACGTTCCTTTTGATAGAACAGTTTTGAAACACTCCTTTTGTAGAATCTGCAAGTGTTTATTTGGAGCGCTTTGAGGCGTATGCTGGAAAAGGAAATGTCTTCAAATAACAACTACACAGAAGCATTCTCAGAAACTTCTTTGTGATGAGTGTATTCAACTCACAGACTTGAACCTTCCTTTTGAAAGAGCAGTTTTGAAACACTGTTTTGGTAGAATCTGCAAGTGGATATATGGAGCTCTTTGGGGCCTATGCTGGGAAATGAAATATCTGCACCTAAAAACTAGACAGAAGCATTCTCAGGAACTTCTGTGTGATGAGTGCATTCAACTCACAGACTTCAACGTTCCTTTTGATAGAACAGTTTTGAAACTCTCCTTTTGTAGACTCTGCAAGTGTTTATTTCGAGCGCTTTGAGGCCTACGCTGGAAAACGAAATGTCTTCAAATAACAACTACACAGAAACATTCTCAGAACATTCTTTGTGATGAGTGCATTCAACTCACAGACTTGAACCTTCCTTTTGAAAGAGCAGTTTTGAAACACTCTTTTTGTAGAATCTGCAAGTGGATATTTGGAGCGCTTCGGGGCCTATGCTGGGAAATGAAATATCTTCACCTAAAAACTAGACAGAAGCATTCTCAGAAACTTCTGTGTGATGAGTGCATTCAACTCACAGAGTTGAACATTCCTTTTGATAGGGCAGTTTGGAAACACTAATTTTGTAAAATCTGCAAGTGTTTATTTGGAACGCTTTGAGGCCTATGCTGGAAAAGGAAATATCTTCACATAAAAACTAGACAGAAGCATTCTCAGAAACTTCTCTGTGATGAGTGCATTCTACTCACAGAGTTGAACCTTCTTTTTGATAGAAGAGTTTTCAAACTCTCTTTTTGTAGAATCTGCAAATGCATATTTGGAGCTGTATGATTCCAACGCTGGGAAAGGAAACATCCTCACATAGAAACTAGACAGAAGCATTCTCAGAAACTTGTTTGTGACGAGTGCATTCAACTCACAGACTTGAACCTTTCTTTTGAAAGAGCAGTTTTGGAACACTCTTTTTGTAGAATCTGCTAGTGTATATTTGGAGCGCTGTGAGGCCTATGCTGGGAAATGAAATATCTTCACCTAAAAACAAGACAGAAGCATTCTCAGAAACTTCTGTGTGATGAGTGCATTCAACTCACAGACTTGAACGTTCCTTTTGATAGAACAGTTTTGAAACAATCCTTTTGTAGAATCTGCAAGTGTTTATTTGGAGCGCTTTGAGGCGTATGCTGGAAAAGGAAATGTCTTCAAATAACAACTACACAGAAGCATTCTCAGAAACTTCTTTGTGATGAGTGCATTCAACTCACAGACTTGAACCTTCCTTTTGAAAGAGCAGTTTTGAAACACTGTTTTGGTAGAATCTGCAAGTGGATATATGGAGCTCTTTGGGGCCTATGCTGGGAAATGAAATATCTGCACCTAAAAACTAGACAGAAGCATTCTCAGGAACTTCTGTGTGATGAGTGCATTCAACTCACAGACTTCAACGTTCCTTTTGATAGAACAGTTTTGAAACTCTCCTTTTGTAGACTCTGCAAGTGTTTATTTCGAGCGCTTTGAGGCCTACGCTGGAAAACGAAATGTCTTCAAATAACAACTACACAGAAACATTCTCAGAACATTCTTTGTGATGAGTGCATTCAACTCACAGACTTGAACCTTCCTTTTGAAAGAGCAGTTTTGAAACACTCTTTTTGTAGAATCTGCAAGTGGATATTTGGAGCGCTTCGGGGCCTATGCTGGGAAATGAAATATCTTCACCTAAAAACTAGACAGAAGCATTCTCAGAAACTTCTGTGTGATGAGTGCATTCAACTCACAGAGTTGAACATTCCTTTTGATAGAGCAGTTTGGAAACACTAATTTTGTAAAATCTGCAAGTGTTTATTTGGAACGCTTTGAGGCCTATGCTGGAAAAGGAAATATCTTCACATAAAAACTAGACAGAAGCATTCTCAGAAACTTCTCTGTGATGAGTGCATTCTACTCACAGAGTTGAACCTTCTTTTTGATACAAGAGTTTTCAAACTCTCTTTTTGTAGAATCTGCAAATGCATATTTGGAGCTGTATGATTCCAATGCTGGGAAAGGAAACATCCTCACATAGAAACTAGACAGAAGCATTCTCAGAAACTTGTTTGTGACGAGTGCATTCAACTCACAGACTTGAACCTTTCTTTTGAAAGAGCAGTTTTGGAACACTCTTTTTGTAGATTCTGCTAGTGTATATTTGGAGCGCTGTGAGGCCTATGTTGGGAAATGAAATATCTTCACCTAAAAACTAGACAGAAGCATTCTCAGAAACTTCTGTGTGATGAGTGCATTCAACTCACAGACTTCAACGTTCCTTTTGATAGAACAGTTTTGAAACTCACCTTTTGTAGAATCTGCAAGTGTTTATTTCGAGCGCTTTGAGGCCTATGCTGGAAAAGGAAATGTCTTCAAATAACAACTACACAGAAGCATTCTCAGAACCTTCTTTGTGATGAGTGCATTCAACTCACAGATTTGAACCTTCCTTTTGAAACAGCAGTTTTGAAACACTCTTTTTGTAGCATCTACAAATGGATATTTGGAGCGCTTTGGGGCCTATGCTGGGAAATGAAATATCTTCACCTAAAAACTAGACAGAAGCATTCTCAGAAACTTCTGTGTGATGAGCGCATTCAACTCACAGACTTGAACATTCCTTTTGATAGAGCAGTTTGGAAACACTAATTTTGTAAAATCTGCAAGTGTTTATTTGGAGCGCTTTGAGGCCTATGCTGGAAAAGGAAATATCTTCACATAAAAACTAGACAGAAGCATTCTCAGAAACTTCTCTGTGATGAGTGCATTCTACTCACAGAGTTGAACCTTCTTTTTGATACAAGAGTTTTCAAACACTCTTTTTGTAGAATCTGCAAGTGCATATTTGGAGCTGTTTGAGGCCAACGCTGGAAAAGGAAACATCCTCACATAGAAACTAGACAGAAGCATTCTCAGAAACTTGTTTGTGACGGGTGCATTCAACTCACAGACTTGAGCCTTTCTTTTGAAAGAGCAGTTTTGGAACACTCTTTTTGTAGAATCTGCTAGTGTATATTTGGAGCGCTGTGAGGCCTATGCTGGGAAATGAAATATCTTCACCTAAAAACAAGACAGAAGCATTCTCAGAAACTTCTGTGTGATGAGTGCATTCAACTCACAGACTTGAACGTTCCTTTTGATAGAACAGTTTTGAAACACTCCTTTTGTAGAATCTGCAAGTGTTTATTTGGAGCGCTTTGAGGCGTATGCTGGAAAAGGAAATGTCTTCAAATAACAACTACACAGAAGCATTCTCAGAAACTTCTTTGTGATGAGTGCATTCAACTCACAGACTTGAACCTTCCTTTTGAAAGAGCAGTTTTGAAACACTGTTTTGGTAGAATCTGCAAGTGGATATATGGAGCTCTTTGGGGCCTATGCTGGGAAATGAAATATCTGCACCTAAAAACTAGACAGAAGCATTCTCAGGAACTTCTGTGTGATGAGTGCATTCAACTCACAGACTTCAACGTTCCTTTTGATAGAACAGTTTTGAAACTCTCCTTTTGTAGACTCTGCAAGTGTTTATTTCGAGCGCTTTGAGGCCTACGCTGGAAAACGAAATGTCTTCAAATAACAACTACACAGAAACATTCTCAGAACATTCTTTGTGATGAGTGCATTCAACTCACAGACTTGAACCTTCCTTTTGAAAGAGCAGTTTTGAAACACTCTTTTTGTAGAATCTGCAAGTGGATATTTGGAGCGCTTCGGGGCCTATGCTGGGAAATGAAATATCTTCACCTAAAAACTAGACAGAAGCATTCTCAGAAACTTCTGTGTGATGAATGCATTCAACTCACAGAGTTGAACATTCCTTTTGATAGAGCAGTTTGGAAACACTAATTTTGTAAAATCTGCAAGTGTTTATTTGGAACGCTTTGAGGCCTATGCTGGAAAAGGAAATATCTTCACATAAAAACTAGACAGAAGCATTCTCAGAAACTTCTCTGTGATGAGTGCATTCTACTCACAGAGTTGAACCTTCTTTTTGATAGAAGAGTTTTCAAACTCTCTTTTTGTAGAATCTGCAAATGCATATTTGGAGCTGTATGATTCCAACGCTGGGAAAGGAAACATCCTCACATAGAAACTAGACAGAAGCATTCTCAGAAACTTGTTTGTGACGAGTGCATTCAACTCACAGACTTGAACCTTTCTTTTGAAAGAGCAGTTTTGGAACACTCTTTTTGTAGATTCTGCTAGTGTATATTTGGAGCGCTGTGAGGCCTATGTGGGAAATGAAATATCTTCACCTAAAAACTAGACAGAAGCATTCTCAGAAACTTCTGTGTGATGAGTGCATTCAACTCACAGACTTGAACGTTCCTTTTGATAGAACAGTTTTGAAACACTCCTTTTATAGAATCTTTAAGGGTTCATTTCGAGCGCTTTGAGGCGTATGCTGGAAAAAGATATGTCTTCAAATAACAACTACACAGAAGCATTCTCAGAAACTTCTTTGTGATGAGTGCATTCAACTCACAGACTTGAACCTTCCCTTTGAAAGAGCAGTTTTGAAACACTTTTTGTAGAATCTGCAAGTGGATATTTGGAGCGATTTGGGGCCTAGGCTGGGAAATGAAATATCTTCACCTAAAAACTAGACAGAAGCATTCTCAGAAACTTCTGTGTGATGAGTGCATTCAACTCACAGACTTCAACGTTCCTTTTGATAGAACAGTTTTGAAACTCACCTTTTGTAGAATCTGCAAGTGTTTATTTCGAGCGCTTTGAGGCCTATGCTGGAAAAGGAAATGTCTTCAAATAACAACTACACAGAAGCTTTCTCAGAACCTTCTTTGTGATGAGTGCATTCAACTCACAGACTTGAACCTTCCTTTTGAAACAGCAGTTTTGAAACACTCTTTTTGTAGCATCTACAAATGGATATTTGGAGCGCTTTGGGGCCTATGCTGGGAAATGAAATATCTTCACCTAAAAACTAGACAGAAGCATTCTCAGAAACTTCTGTGTGATGAGTGCATTCACCTCACAGACCTGAACATTCCTTTTGATAGAGCAGTTTGGAAACACTAATTTTGTAAAATCTGCAAGTGTTTATTTGGAGCGCTTTGAGGCCTATGCTGGAAAAGGAAATATCTTCACATAAAAACTAGACAGAAGCATTCTCGGAAACTTCTCTGTGATGAGTGCATTCTACTCACAGAGTTGAACCTTCTTTTTGATACAAGAGTTTTCAAACACTCTTTTTGTAGAATCTGCAAGTGCATATTTGGAGCTGTTTGAGGCCAACGCTGGAAAAGGAAACATCCTCACATAGAAACTAGACAGAAGCATTCTCAGAAACTTGTTTGTGACGAGTGCATTCAACTCACAGACTTGAACCTTTCTTTTGAAAGAGCAGTTTTGGAACACTCTTTTTGTAGAATCTGCTAGTGTATATTTGGAGCGCTGTGAGGCCTATGCTGGGAAATGAAATATCTTCACCTAAAAACAAGACAGAAGCATTCTCAGAAACTTCTGTGTGATGAGTGCATTCAACTCACAGACTTGAACGTTCCTTTTGATAGAACAGTTTTGAAACACTCCTTTTGTAGAATCTGCAAGTGTTTATTTGGAGCGCTTTGAGGCGTATGCTGGAAAAGGAAATGTCTTCAAATAACAACTACACAGAAGGATTCTCAGAAACTTCTTTGTGATGAGTGTATTCAACTCACAGACTTGAACCTTCCTTTTGAAACAGCAGTTTTGAAACACTCTTTTTGTAGCATCTACAAATGGATATTTGGAGCGCTTTGGGGCCTATGCTGGGAAATGAAATGTCTTCACCTAAAAACTAGACAGAAGCATTCTCAGAAACTTCTGTGTGATGAGTGCATTCAACTCACAGACTTGAACATTCCTTTTGATAGAGCAGTTTGGAAACACTAATTTTGTAAAATCTGCAAGTGTTTATTTGGAGCGCTTTGAGGCCTATGCTGGAAAAGGAAATATCTTCACATAAAAACTAGACAGAAGCATTCTCAGAAACTTCTCTGTGATGAGTGCATTCTACTCACAGAGTTGAACCTTCTTTTTGATACAAGAGTTTTCAAACACTCTTTTTGTAGAATCTGCAAGTGCATATTTGGAGCTGTTTGAGGCCAACGATGGAAAAGGAAACATCCTCACATAGAAACTAGACAGAAGCATTCTCAGAAACTTGTTTGTGACGGGTGCATTCAACTCACAGACTTGAGCCTTTCTTTGGAAAGAGCAGTTTTGGAACACTCTTTTTGTAGAATCTGCTAGTGTATATTTGGAGCGCTGTGAGGCCTATGCTGGGAAATGAAATATCTTCACCTAAAAACAAGACAGAAGCATTCTCAGAAACTTCTGTGTGATGAGTGCATTCAACTCACAGACTTGAACGTTCCTTTTGATAGAACAGTTTTGAAACACTCCTTTTGTAGAATCTGCAAGTGTTTATTTGGAGCGCTTTGAGGCGTATGCTGGAAAAGGAAATGTCTTCAAATAACAACTACACAGAAGCATTCTCAGAAACTTCTTTGTGATGAGTGCATTCAACTCACAGAGTTGAACCTTCCTTTTGAAAGAGCAGTTTTGAAACACTGTTTTGGTAGAATCTGCAAGTGGATATATGGAGCTCTTTGGGGCCTATGCTGGGAAATGAAATATCTGCACCTAAAAACTAGACAGAAGCATTCTCAGGAACTTCTGTGTGATGAGTGCATTCAACTCACAGACTTCAACGTTCCTTTTGATAGAACAGTTTTGAAACTCTCCTTTTGTAGACTCTGCAAGTGTTTATTTCGAGCGCTTTGAGGCCTACGCTGGAAAACAAAATGTCTTCAAATAACAACTACACAGAAACATTCTCAGAACATTCTTTGTGATGAGTGCATTCAACTCACAGACTTGAACCTTCCTTTTGAAAGAGCAGTTTTGAAACACTCTTTTTGTAGAATCTGCAAGTGGATATTTGGAGCGCTTCGGGGCCTATGCTGGGAAATGAAATATCTTCACCTAAAAACTAGACAGAAGCATTCTCAGAAACTTCTGTGTGATGAGTGCATTCAACTCACAGAGTTGAACATTCCTTTTGATAGAGCAGTTTGGAAACACTAATTTTGTAAAATCTGCAAGTGTTTATTTGGAACGCTTTGAGGCCTATGCTGGAAAAGGAAATATCTTCACATAAAAACTAGACAGAAGCATTCTCAGAAACTTCTCTGTGATGAGTGCATTCTACTCACAGAGTTGAACCTTCTTTTTGATAGAAGAGTTTTCAAACTCTCTTTTTGTAGAATCTGCAAATGCATATTTGGAGCTGTATGATTCCAACGCTGGGAAAGGAAACATCCTCACATAGAAACTAGACAGAAGCATTCTCAGAAACTTGTTTGTGACGAGTGCATTCAACTCACAGACTTGAACCTTTCTTTTGAAAGAGCAGTTTTGGAACACTCTTTTTGTAGATTCTGCTAGTGTATACTTGGAGCGCTGTGAGGCCTATGTTGGGAAATGAAATATCTTCACCTAAAAACTAGACAGAAGCATTCTCAGAAACTTCTGTGTGATGAGTGCATTCAACTCACAGACTTGAACGTTCCTTTTGATAGAACAGTTTTGAAACACTCCTTTTATAGAATCTTTAAGGGTTTATTTCGAGCGCTTTGAGGCGTATGCTGGAAAAAGATATGTCTTCAAATAACAACTACACAGAAGCATTCTCAGAAACTTCTTTGTGATGAGTGCATTCAACTCACAGACTTGAACCTTCCCTTTGAAAGAGCAGTTTTGAAACACTCTTTTTGTAGAATCTGCAAGTGGATATTTGGAGCGCTTTGGGGCCTAGGCTGGGAAATGAAATATCTTCACCTAAAAACTAGACAGAAGCATTCTCAGAAACTTCTGTGTGATGAGTGCATTCAACTCACAGACTTCAACGTTCCTTTTGATAGAACAGTTTTGAAACTCACCTTTTGTAGAATCTGCAAGTGTTTATTTCGAGCGCTTTGAGGCCTATGCTGGAAAAGGAAATGTCTTCAAATAACAACTACACAGAAGCATTCTCAGAACCTTCTTTGTGATGAGTGCATTCAACTCACAGACTTGAACCTTCCTTTTGAAACAGCAGTTTTGAAACACTCTTTTTGTAGCATCTACAAATGGATATTTGGAGCGCTTTGGGGCCTATGCTGGGAAATGAAATATCTTCACCTAAAAACTAGACAGAAGCATTCTCAGAAACTTCTGTGTGATGAGTGCATTCAACTCACAGACTTGAACATTCCTTTTGATAGAGCAGTTTGGAAACACTAATTTTGTAAAATCTGCAAGTGTTTATTTGGAGCGCTTTGAGGCCTATGCTGGAAAAGGAAATATCTTCACATAAAAACTAGACAGAAGCATTCTCAGAAACTTCTCTGTGATGAGTGCATTCTACTCACAGAGTTGAACCTTCTTTTTGATACAAGAGTTTTCAAACACTCTTTTTGTAGAATCTGCAAGTGCATATTTGGAGCTGTTTGAGGCCAACGCTGGAAAAGGAAACATCCTCACATAGAAACTAGACAGAAGCATTCTCAGAAACTTGTTTGTGACGAGTGCATTCAACTCACAGACTTGAGCCTTTCTTTTGAAAGAGCAGTTTTGGAACACTCTTTTTGTAGAATCTGCTAGTGTATATTTGGAGCGCTGTGAGGCCTATGCTGGGAAATGAAATATCTTCACCTAAAAACAAGACAGAAGCATTCTCAGAAACTTCTGTGTGATGAGTGCATTCAACTCACAGACTTGAACGTTCCTTTTGATAGAACAGTTTTGAAACACTCCTTTTGTAGAATCTGCAAGTGTTTATTTGGAGCGCTTTGAGGCGTATGCTGGAAAAGGAAATGTCTTCAAATAACAGCTACACAGAAGCATTCTCAGAAACTTCTTTGTGATGAGTGCATTCAACTCACAGACTTGAACCTTCCTTTTGAAAGAGCAGTTTTGAAACACTGTTTTGGTAGAATCTGCAAGTGGATATATGGAGCTCTTTGGGGCCTATGCTGGGAAATGAAATATCTGCACCTAAAAACTAGACAGAAGCATTCTCAGGAACTTCTGTGTGATGAGTGCATTCAACTCACAGACTTCAACGTTCCTTTTGATAGAACAGTTTTGAAACTCTCCTTTTGTAGACTCTGCAAGTGTTTATTTCGAGCGCTTTGAGGCCTACGCTGGAAAACGAAATGTCTTCAAATAACAACTACACAGAAACATTCTCAGAACATTCTTTGTGATGAGTGCATTCAACTCACAGACTTGAACCTTCCTTTTGAAAGAGCAGTTTTGAAACACTCTTTTTGTAGAATCTGCAAGTGGATATTTGGAGCGCTTCGGGGCCTATGCTGGGAAATGAAATATCTTCACCTAAAAACTAGACAGAAGCATTCTCAGAAACTTCTGTGTGATGAGTGCATTCAACTCACAGAGTTGAACATTCCTTTTGATAGAGCAGTTTGGAAACACTAATTTTGTAAAATCTGCAAGTGTTTATTTGGAACGCTTTGAGGCCTATGCTGGAAAAGGAAATATCTTCACATAAAAACTAGACAGAAGCATTCTCAGAAACTTCTCTGTGATGAGTGCATTCTA
Source organism: Pongo abelii (assembly GCF_028885655.2). Taxonomy (NCBI): domain Eukaryota; kingdom Metazoa; phylum Chordata; class Mammalia; order Primates; family Hominidae; genus Pongo; species Pongo abelii. Next base: position 50,151,346 of record NC_071992.2, read on the forward strand.
CTCACAGAGTTGAACCTTCTTTTTGATAGAAGAGTTTTCAAACTCTCTTTTTGTAGAATCTGCAAATGCATATTTGGAGCTGTATGATTCCAACGCTGGGAAAGGAAACATCCTCACATAGAAACTAGACAGAAGCATTCTCAGAAACTTGTTTGTGACGAGTGCATTCAACTCACAGACTTGAACCTTTCTTTTGAAAGAGCAGTTTTGGAACACTCTTTTTGAGGATTCTGCTAGTGTATATTTGGAGCGCTGTGAGGCCTATGTGGGAAATGAAATATCTTCACCTAAAAACTAGACAGAAGCATTCTCAGAAACTTCTGTGTGATGAGTGCATTCAACTCACAGACTTGAACGTTCCTTTTGATAGAACAGTTTTGAAACGCTCCTTTTATAGAATCTTTAAGGGTTCATTTCGAGCGCTTTGAGGCGTATGCTGGAAAAAGATATGTCTTCAAATAACAACTACACAGAAGCATTCTCAGAAACTTCTTTGTGATGAGTGCATTCAACTCACAGACTTGAACCTTCCCTTTGAAAGAGCAGTTTTGAAACACTTTTTGTAGAATCTGCAAGTGGATATTTGGAGCGCTTTGGGGCCTAGGCTGGGAAATGAAATATCTTCACCTAAAAACTAGACAGAAGCATTCTCAGAAACTTCTGTGTGATGAGTGCATTCAACTCACAGACTTCAACGTTCCTTTTGATAGAACAGTTTTGAAACTCACCTTTTGTAGAATCTGCAAGTGTTTATTTCGAGCGCTTTGAGGCCTATGCTGGAAAAGGAAATGTCTTCAAATAACAACTACACAGAAGCATTCTCAGAACCTTCTTTGTGATGAGTGCATTCAACTCACAGACTTGAACCTTCCTTTTGAAACAGCAGTTTTGAAACACTCTTTTTGTAGCATCTACAAATGGATATTTGGAGCGCTTTGGGGCCTATGCTGGGAAATGAAATATCTTCACCTAAAAACTAGACAGAAGCATTCTCAGAAACTTCTGTGTGATGAGTGCATTCAACTCACAGACCTGAACATTCCTTTTGATAGAGCAGTTTGGAAACACTAATTTTGTAAAATCTGCAAGTGTTTATTTGGAGCGCTTTGAGGCCTATGCTGGAAAAGGAAATATCTTCACATAAAAACTAGACAGAAGCATTCTCAGAAACTTCTCTGTGATGAGTGCATTCTACTCACAGAGTTGAACCTTCTTTTTGATACAAGAGTTTTCAAACACTCTTTTTGTAGAATCTGCAAGTGCATATTTGGAGCTGTTTGAGGCCAACGCTGGAAAAGGAAACATCCTCACATAGAAACTAGACAGAAGCATTCTCAGAAACTTGTTTGTGACGAGTGCATTCAACTCACAGACTTGAACCTTTCTTTTGAAAGAGCAGTTTTGGAACACTCTTTTTGTAGAATCTGCTAGTGTATATTTGGAGCGCTGTGAGGCCTATGCTGGGAAATGAAATATCTTCACCTAAAAACAAGACAGAAGCATTCTCAGAAACTTCTGTGTGATGAGTGCATTCAACTCACAGACTTGAACGTTCCTTTTGATAGAACAGTTTTGAAACACTCCTTTTGTAGAATCTGCAAGTGTTTATTTGGAGCGCTTTGAGGCGTATGCTGGAAAAGGAAATGTCTTCAAATAACAACTACACAGAAGCATTCTCAGAAACTTCTTTGTGATGAGTGCATTCAACTCACAGACTTGAACCTTCCTTTTGAAAGAGCAGTTTTGAAACACTGTTTTGGTAGAATCTGCAAGTGGATATATGGAGCTCTTTGGGGCCTATGCTGGGAAATGAAATATCTGCACCTAAAAACTAGACAGAAGCATTCTCAGGAACTTCTGTGTGATGAGTGCATTCAACTCACAGACTTCAACGTTCCTTTTGATAGAACAGTTTTGAAACTCTCCTTTTGTAGACTCTGCAAGTGTTTATTTCGAGCGCTTTGAGGCCTACGCTGGAAAACGAAATGTCTTCAAATAACAACTACACAGAAACATTCTCAGAACATTCTTTGTGATGAGTGCATTCAACTCACAGACTTGAACCTTCCTTTTGAAAGAGCAGTTTTGAAACACTCTTTTTGTAGAATCTGCAAGTGGATATTTGGAGCGCTTCGGGGCCTATGCTGGGAAATGAAATATCTTCACCTAAAAACTAGACAGAAGCATTCTCAGAAACTTCTGTGTGATGAGTGCATTCAACTCACAGAGTTGAACATTCCTTTTGATAGAGCAGTTTGGAAACACTAATTTTGTAAAATCTGCAAGTGTTTATTTGGAACGCTTTGAGGCCTATGCTGGAAAAGGAAATATCTTCACATAAAAACTAGACAGAAGCATTCTCAGAAACTTCTCTGTGATGAGTGCATTCTACTCACAGAGTTGAACCTTCTTTTTGATACAAGAGTTTTCAAACTCTCTTTTTGTAGAATCTGCAAATGCATATTTGGAGCTGTATGATTCCAATGCTGGGAAAGGAAACATCCTCACATAGAAACTAGACAGAAGCATTCTCAGAAACTTGTTTGTGACGAGTGCATTCAACTCACAGACTTGAACCTTTCTTTTGAAAGAGCAGTTTTGGAACACTCTTTTTGTAGATTCTGCTAGTGTATATTTGGAGCGCTGTGAGGCCTATGTTGGGAAATGAAATATCTTCACCTAAAAACTAGACAGAAGCATTCTCAGAAACTTCTGTGTGATGAGTGCATTCAACTCACAGACTTCAACGTTCCTTTTGATAGAACAGTTTTGAAACTCACCTTTTGTAGAATCTGCAAGTGTTTATTTCGAGCGCTTTGAGGCCTATGCTGGAAAAGGAAATGTCTTCAAATAACAACTACACAGAAGCATTCTCAGAACCTTCTTTGTGATGAGTGCATTCAACTCACAGATTTGAACCTTCCTTTTGAAACAGCAGTTTTGAAACACTCTTTTTGTAGCATCTACAAATGGATATTTGGAGCGCTTTGGGGCCTATGCTGGGAAATGAAATATCTTCACCTAAAAACTAGACAGAAGCATTCTCAGAAACTTCTGTGTGATGAGCGCATTCAACTCACAGACTTGAACATTCCTTTTGATAGAGCAGTTTGGAAACACTAATTTTGTAAAATCTGCAAGTGTTTATTTGGAGCGCTTTGAGGCCTATGCTGGAAAAGGAAATATCTTCACATAAAAACTAGACAGAAGCATTCTCAGAAACTTCTCTGTGATGAGTGCATTCTACTCACAGAGTTGAACCTTCTTTTTGATACAAGAGTTTTCAAACACTCTTTTTGTAGAATCTGCAAGTGCATATTTGGAGCTGTTTGAGGCCAACGCTGGAAAAGGAAACATCCTCACATAGAAACTAGACAGAAGCATTCTCAGAAACTTGTTTGTGACGGGTGCATTCAACTCACAGACTTGAGCCTTTCTTTTGAAAGAGCAGTTTTGGAACACTCTTTTTGTAGAATCTGCTAGTGTATATTTGGAGCGCTGTGAGGCCTATGCTGGGAAATGAAATATCTTCACCTAAAAACAAGACAGAAGCATTCTCAGAAACTTCTGTGTAATGAGTGCATTCAACTCACAGACTTGAACGTTCCTTTTGATAGAACAGTTTTGAAACACTCCTTTTGTAGAATCTGCAAGTGTTTATTTGGAGCGCTTTGAGGCGTATGCTGGAAAAGGAAATGTCTTCAAATAACAACTACACAGAAGCATTCTCAGAAACTTCTTTGTGATGAGTGCATTCAACTCACAGACTTGAACCTTCCTTTTGAAAGAGCAGTTTTGAAACACTGTTTTGGTAGAATCTGCAAGTGGATATATGGAGCTCTTTGGGGCCTATGCTGGGAAATGAAATATCTGCACCTAAAAACTAGACAGAAGCATTCTCAGGAACTTCTGTGTGATGAGTGCATTCAACTCACAGACTTCAACGTTCCTTTTGATAGAACAGTTTTGAAACTCTCCTTTTGTAGACTCTGCAAGTGTTTATTTCGAGCGCTTTGAGGCCTACGCTGGAAAACGAAATGTCTTCAAATAACAACTACACAGAAACATTCTCAGAACATTCTTTGTGATGAGTGCATTCAACTCACAGACTTGAACCTTCCTTTTGAAAGAGCAGTATTGAAACACTCTTTTTGTAGAATCTGCAAGTGGATATTTGGAGCGCTTCGGGGCCTATGCTGGGAAATGAAATATCTTCACCTAAAAACTAGACAGAAGCATTCTTAGAAACTTCTGTGTGATGAGTGCATTCAACTCACAGAGTTGAACATTCCTTTTGATAGAGCAGTTTGGAAACACTAATTTTGTAAAATCTGCAAGTGTTTATTTGGAACGCTTTGAGGCCTATGCTGGAAAAGGAAATATCTTCACATAAAAACTAGACAGAAGCATTCTCAGAAACTTCTCTGTGATGAGTGCATTCTACTCACAGAGTTGAACCTTCTTTTTGATAGAAGAGTTTTCAAACTCTCTTTTTGTAGAATCTGCAAATGCATATTTGGAGCTGTATGATTCCAACGCTGGGAAAGGAAACATCCTCACATAGAAACTAGACAGAAGCATTCTCAGAAACTTGTTTGTGACGAGTGCATTCAACTCACAGACTTGAACCTTTCTTTTGAAAGAGCAGTTTTGGAACACTCTTTTTGTAGATTCTGCTAGTGTATATTTGGAGCGCTGTGAGGCCTATGTTGGGAAATGAAATATCTTCACCTAAAAACTGGACAGAAGCATTCTCAGAAACTTCTGTGTGATGAGTGCATTCAACTCACAGACTTGAACGTTCCTTTTGATAGAACAGTTTTGAAACACTCCTTTTATAGAATCTTTAAGGGTTTATTTCGAGCGCTTTGAGGCGTATGCTGGAAAAAGATATGTCTTCAAATAACAACTACACAGAAGCTTTCTCAGAAACTTCTTTGTGATGAGTGCATTCAACTCACAGACTTGAACCTTCCCTTTGAAAGAGCAGTTTTGAAACACTCTTTTTGTAGAATCTGCAAGTGGATATTTGGAGCGCTTTGGGGCCTATGCTGGGAAATGAAATATCTTCACCTAAAAACAAGACAGAAACATTCTCAGAAATTTCTGTGTGATGAGTGCATTCAACTCACAGACTTGAACGTTCCTTTTGATAGAACAGTTTTGAAACACTCCTTTTGTAGAATCTGCAAGTGTTTATTTGGAGCGCTTTGAGGCGTATGCTGGAAAAGGAAATGTCTTCAAATAACAACTACACAGAAGCATTCTCAGAAACTTCTTTGTGATGAGTGCATTCAACTCACAGACTTGAACCTTCCTTTTGAAAGAGCAGTTTTGAAACACTGTTTTGGTAGAATCTGCAAGTGGATATATGGAGCTCTTTGGGGCCTATGCTGGGAAATGAAATATCTGCACCTAAAAACTAGACAGAAGCATTCTCAGGAACTTCTGTGTGATGAGTGCATTCAACTCACAGACTTCAACGTTCCTTTTGATAGAACAGTTTTGAAACTCTCCTTTTGTAGACTCTGCAAGTGTTTATTTCGAGCGCTTTGAGGCCTTCGCTGGAAAACGAAATGTCTTCAAATAACAACTACACAGAAACATTCTCAGAACATTCTTTGTGATGAGTGCATTCAACTCACAGACTTGAACCTTCCTTTTGAAAGAGCAGTTTTGAAACACTCTTTTTGTAGAATCTGCAAGTGGATATTTGGAGCGCTTCGGGGCCTATGCTGGGAAATGAAATATCTTCACCTAAAAACTAGACAGAAGCATTCTCAGAAACTTCTGTGTGATGAGTGCATTCAACTCACAGAGTTGAACATTCCTTTTGATAGAGCAGTTTGGAAACACTAATTTTGTAAAATCTGCAAGTGTTTATTTGGAACGCTTTGAGGCCTATGCTGGAAAAGGAAATATCTTCACATAAAAACTAGACAGAAGCATTCTCAGAAACTTCTCTGTGATGAGTGCATTCTACTCACAGAGTTGAACCTTCTTTTTGATAGAAGAGTTTTCAAACTCTCTTTTTGTAGAATCTGCAAATGCATATTTGGAGCTGTATGATTCCAACGCTGGGAAAGGAAACATCCTCACATAGAAACTAGACAGAAGCATTCTCAGAAACTTGTTTGTGACGAGTGCATTCAACTCACAGACTTGAACCTTTCTTTTGAAAGAGCAGTTTTGGAACACTCTTTTTGTAGATTCTGCTAGTGTATACTTGGAGCGCTGTGAGGCCTATGTTGGGAAATGAAATATCTTCACCTAAAAACTAGACAGAAGCATTCTCAGAAACTTCTGTGTGATGAGTGCATTCAACTCACAGACTTGAACGTTCCTTTTGATAGAACAGTTTTGAAACACTCCTTTTATAGAATCTTTAAGGGTTTATTTCGAGCGCTTTGAGGCGTATGCTGGAAAAAGATATGTCTTCAAATAACAACTACACAGAAGCATTCTCAGAAACTTCTTTGTGATGAGTGCATTCAACTCACAGACTTGAACCTTCCCTTTGAAAGAGCAGTTTTGAAACACTCTTTTTGTAGAATCTGCAAGTGGATATTTGGAGCGCTTTGGGGCCTAGGCTGGGAAATGAAATATCTTCACCTAAAAACTAGACAGAAGCATTCTCAGAAACTTCTGTGTGATGAGTGCATTCAACTCACAGACTTCAACGTTCCTTTTGATAGAACAGTTTTGAAACTCACCTTTTGTAGAATCTGCAAGTGTTTATTTCGAGCGCTTTGAGGCCTATGCTGGAAAAGGAAATGTCTTCAAATAACAACTACACAGAAGCATTCTCAGAACCTTCTTTGTGATGAGTGCATTCAACTCACAGACTTGAACCTTCCTTTTGAAACAGCAGTTTTGAAACACTCTTTTTGTAGCATCTACAAATGGATATTTGGAGCGCTTTGGGGCCTATGCTGGGAAATGAAATATCTTCACCTAAAAACTAGACAGAAGCATTCTCAGAAACTTCTGTGTGATGAGTGCATTCAACTCACAGACTTGAACATTCCTTTTGATAGAGCAGTTTGGAAACACTAATTTTGTAAAATCTGCAAGTGTTTATTTGGAGCGCTTTGAGGCCTATGCTGGAAAAGGAAATATCTTCACATAAAAACTAGACAGAAGCATTCTCAGAAACTTCTCTGTGATGAGTGCATTCTACTCACAGAGTTGAACCTTCTTTTTGATACAAGAGTTTTCAAACACTCTTTTTGTAGAATCTGCAAGTGCATATTTGGAGCTGTTTGAGGCCAACGCTGGAAAAGGAAACATCCTCACATAGAAACTAGACAGAAGCATTCTCAGAAACTTGTTTGTGACGAGTGCATTCAACTCACAGACTTGAGCCTTTCTTTTGAAAGAGCAGTTTTGGAACACTCTTTTTGTAGAATCTGCTAGTGTATATTTGGAGCGCTGTGAGGCCTATGCTGGGAAATGAAATATCTTCACCTAAAAACAAGACAGAAGCATTCTCAGAAACTTCTGTGTGATGAGTGCATTCAACTCACAGACTTGAACGTTCCTTTTGATAGAACAGTTTTGAAACACTCCTTTTGTAGAATCTGCAAGTGTTTATTTGGAGCGCTTTGAGGCGTATGCTGGAAAAGGAAATGTCTTCAAATAACAGCTACACAGAAGCATTCTCAGAAACTTCTTTGTGATGAGTGCATTCAACTCACAGACTTGAACCTTCCTTTTGAAAGAGCAGTTTTGAAACACTGTTTTGGTAGAATCTGCAAGTGGATATATGGAGCTCTTTGGGGCCTATGCTGGGAAATGAAATATCTGCACCTAAAAACTAGACAGAAGCATTCTCAGGAACTTCTGTGTGATGAGTGCATTCAACTCACAGACTTCAACGTTCCTTTTGATAGAACAGTTTTGAAACTCTCCTTTTGTAGACTCTGCAAGTGTTTATTTCGAGCGCTTTGAGGCCTACGCTGGAAAACGAAATGTCTTCAAATAACAACTACACAGAAACATTCTCAGAACATTCTTTGTGATGAGTGCATTCAACTCACAGACTTGAACCTTCCTTTTGAAAGAGCAGTTTTGAAACACTCTTTTTGTAGAATCTGCAAGTGGATATTTGGAGCGCTTCGGGGCCTATGCTGGGAAATGAAATATCTTCACCTAAAAACTAGACAGAAGCATTCTCAGAAACTTCTGTGTGATGAGTGCATTCAACTCACAGAGTTGAACATTCCTTTTGATAGAGCAGTTTGGAAACACTAATTTTGTAAAATCTGCAAGTGTTTATTTGGAACGCTTTGAGGCCTATGCTGGAAAAGGAAATATCTTCACATAAAAACTAGACAGAAGCATTCTCAGAAACTTCTCTGTGATGAGTGCATTCTACTCACAGAGTTGAACCTTCTTTTTGATAGAAGAGTTTTCAAACTCTCTTTTTGTAGAATCTGCAAATGCATATTTGGAGCTGTATGATTCCAACGCTGGGAAAGGAAACATCCTCACATAGAAACTAGACAGAAGCATTCTCAGAAACTTGTTTGTGACGAGTGCATTCAACTCACAGACTTGAACCTTTCTTTTGAAAGAGCAGTTTTGGAACACTCTTTTTGTAGATTCTGCTAGTGTATATTTGGAGCGCTGTGAGGCCTATGTGGGAAATGAAATATCTTCACCTAAAAACTAGACAGAAGCATTCTCAGAAACTTCTGTGTGATGAGTGCATTCAACTCACAGACTTGAACGTTCCTTTTGATAGAACAGTTTTGAAACACTCCTTTTATAGAATCTTTAAGGGTTCATTTCGAGCGCTTTGAGGCGTATGCTGGAAAAAGATATGTCTTCAAATAACAACTACACAGAAGCATTCTCAGAAACTTCTTTGTGATGAGTGCATTCAACTCACAGACTTGAACCTTCCCTTTGAAAGAGCAGTTTTGAAACACTTTTTGTAGAATCTGCAAGTGGATATTTGGAGCGCTTTGGGGCCTAGGCTGGGAAATGAAATATCTTCACCTAAAAACTAGACAGAAGCATTCTCAGAAACTTCTGTGTGATGAGTGCATTCAACTCACAGACTTCAACGTTCCTTTTGATAGAACAGTTTTGAAACTCACCTTTTGTAGAATCTGCAAGTGTTTATTTCGAGCGCTTTGAGGCCTATGCTGGAAAAGGAAATGTCTTCAAATAACAACTACACAGAAGCATTCTCAGAACCTTCTTTGTGATGAGTGCATTCAACTCACAGACTTGAACCTTCCTTTTGAAACAGCAGTTTTGAAACACTCTTTTTGTAGCATCTACAAATGGATATTTGGAGCGCTTTGGGGCCTATGCTGGGAAATGAAATATCTTCACCTAAAAACTAGACAGAAGCATTCTCAGAAACTTCTGTGTGATGAGTGCATTCAACTCACAGACCTGAACATTCCTTTTGATAGAGCAGTTTGGAAACACTAATTTTGTAAAATCTGCAAGTGTTTATTTGGAGCGCTTTGAGGCCTATGCTGGAAAAGGAAATATCTTCACATAAAAACTAGACAGAAGCATTCTCAGAAACTTCTCTGTGATGAGTGCATTCTACTCACAGAGTTGAACCTTCTTTTTGATACAAGAGTTTTCAAACACTCTTTTTGTAGAATCTGCAAGTGCATATTTGGAGCTGTTTGAGGCCAACGCTGGAAAAGGAAACATCCTCACATAGAAACTAGACAGAAGCATTCTCAGAAACTTGTTTGTGACGAGTGCATTCAACTCACAGACTTGAACCTTTCTTTTGAAAGAGCAGTTTTGGAACACTCTTTTTGTAGAATCTGCTAGTGTATATTTGGAGCGCTGTGAGGCCTATGCTGGGAAATGAAATATCTTCACCTAAAAACAAGACAGAAGCATTCTCAGAAACTTCTGTGTGATGAGTGCATTCAACTCACAGACTTGAACGTTCCTTTTGATAGAACAGTTTTGAAACACTCCTTTTGTAGAATCTGCAAGTGTTTATTTGGAGCGCTTTGAGGCGTATGCTGGAAAAGGAAATGTCTTCAAATAACAACTACACAGAAGCATTCTCAGAAACTTCTTTGTGATGAGTGTATTCAACTCACAGACTTGAACCTTCCTTTTGAAAGAGCAGTTTTGAAACACTGTTTTGGTAGAATCTGCAAGTGGATATATGGAGCTCTTTGGGGCCTATGCTGGGAAATGAAATATCTGCACCTAAAAACTAGACAGAAGCATTCTCAGGAACTTCTGTGTGATGAGTGCATTCAACTCACAGACTTCAACGTTCCTTTTGATAGAACAGTTTTGAAACTCTCCTTTTGTAGACTCTGCAAGTGTTTATTTCGAGCGCTTTGAGGCCTACGCTGGAAAACGAAATGTCTTCAAATAACAACTACACAGAAACATTCTCAGAACATTCTTTGTGATGAGTGCATTCAACTCACAGACTTGAACCTTCCTTTTGAAAGAGCAGTTTTGAAACACTCTTTTTGTAGAATCTGCAAGTGGATATTTGGAGCGCTTCGGGGCCTATGCTGGGAAATGAAATATCTTCACCTAAAAACTAGACAGAAGCATTCTCAGAAACTTCTGTGTGATGAGTGCATTCAACTCACAGAGTTGAACATTCCTTTTGATAGGGCAGTTTGGAAACACTAATTTTGTAAAATCTGCAAGTGTTTATTTGGAACGCTTTGAGGCCTATGCTGGAAAAGGAAATATCTTCACATAAAAACTAGACAGAAGCATTCTCAGAAACTTCTCTGTGATGAGTGCATTCTACTCACAGAGTTGAACCTTCTTTTTGATAGAAGAGTTTTCAAACTCTCTTTTTGTAGAATCTGCAAATGCATATTTGGAGCTGTATGATTCCAACGCTGGGAAAGGAAACATCCTCACATAGAAACTAGACAGAAGCATTCTCAGAAACTTGTTTGTGACGAGTGCATTCAACTCACAGACTTGAACCTTTCTTTTGAAAGAGCAGTTTTGGAACACTCTTTTTGTAGAATCTGCTAGTGTATATTTGGAGCGCTGTGAGGCCTATGCTGGGAAATGAAATATCTTCACCTAAAAACAAGACAGAAGCATTCTCAGAAACTTCTGTGTGATGAGTGCATTCAACTCACAGACTTGAACGTTCCTTTTGATAGAACAGTTTTGAAACACTCCTTTTGTAGAATCTGCAAGTGTTTATTTGGAGCGCTTTGAGGCGTATGCTGGAAAAGGAAATGTCTTCAAATAACAACTACACAGAAGCATTCTCAGAAACTTCTTTGTGATGAGTGCATTCAACTCACAGACTTGAACCTTCCTTTTGAAAGAGCAGTTTTGAAACACTGTTTTGGTAGAATCTGCAAGTGGATATATGGAGCTCTTTGGGGCCTATGCTGGGAAATGAAATATCTGCACCTAAAAACTAGACAGAAGCATTCTCAGGAACTTCTGTGTGATGAGTGCATTCAACTCACAGACTTCAACGTTCCTTTTGATAGAACAGTTTTGAAACTCTCCTTTTGTAGACTCTGCAAGTGTTTATTTCGAGCGCTTTGAGGCCTACGCTGGAAAACGAAATGTCTTCAAATAACAACTACACAGAAACATTCTCAGAACATTCTTTGTGATGAGTGCATTCAACTCACAGACTTGAACCTTCCTTTTGAAAGAGCAGTTTTGAAACACTCTTTTTGTAGAATCTGCAAGTGGATATTTGGAGCGCTTCGGGGCCTATGCTGGGAAATGAAATATCTTCACCTAAAAACTAGACAGAAGCATTCTCAGAAACTTCTGTGTGATGAGTGCATTCAACTCACAGAGTTGAACATTCCTTTTGATAGAGCAGTTTGGAAACACTAATTTTGTAAAATCTGCAAGTGTTTATTTGGAACGCTTTGAGGCCTATGCTGGAAAAGGAAATATCTTCACATAAAAACTAGACAGAAGCATTCTCAGAAACTTCTCTGTGATGAGTGCATTCTACTCACAGAGTTGAACCTTCTTTTTGATACAAGAGTTTTCAAACTCTCTTTTTGTAGAATCTGCAAATGCATATTTGGAGCTGTATGATTCCAATGCTGGGAAAGGAAACATCCTCACATAGAAACTAGACAGAAGCATTCTCAGAAACTTGTTTGTGACGAGTGCATTCAACTCACAGACTTGAACCTTTCTTTTGAAAGAGCAGTTTTGGAACACTCTTTTTGTAGATTCTGCTAGTGTATATTTGGAGCGCTGTGAGGCCTATGTTGGGAAATGAAATATCTTCACCTAAAAACTAGACAGAAGCATTCTCAGAAACTTCTGTGTGATGAGTGCATTCAACTCACAGACTTCAACGTTCCTTTTGATAGAACAGTTTTGAAACTCACCTTTTGTAGAATCTGCAAGTGTTTATTTCGAGCGCTTTGAGGCCTATGCTGGAAAAGGAAATGTCTTCAAATAACAACTACACAGAAGCATTCTCAGAACCTTCTTTGTGATGAGTGCATTCAACTCACAGATTTGAACCTTCCTTTTGAAACAGCAGTTTTGAAACACTCTTTTTGTAGCATCTACAAATGGATATTTGGAGCGCTTTGGGGCCTATGCTGGGAAATGAAATATCTTCACCTAAAAACTAGACAGAAGCATTCTCAGAAACTTCTGTGTGATGAGCGCATTCAACTCACAGACTTGAACATTCCTTTTGATAGAGCAGTTTGGAAACACTAATTTTGTAAAATCTGCAAGTGTTTATTTGGAGCGCTTTGAGGCCTATGCTGGAAAAGGAAATATCTTCACATAAAAACTAGACAGAAGCATTCTCAGAAACTTCTCTGTGATGAGTGCATTCTACTCACAGAGTTGAACCTTCTTTTTGATACAAGAGTTTTCAAACACTCTTTTTGTAGAATCTGCAAGTGCATATTTGGAGCTGTTTGAGGCCAACGCTGGAAAAGGAAACATCCTCACATAGAAACTAGACAGAAGCATTCTCAGAAACTTGTTTGTGACGGGTGCATTCAACTCACAGACTTGAGCCTTTCTTTTGAAAGAGCAGTTTTGGAACACTCTTTTTGTAGAATCTGCTAGTGTATATTTGGAGCGCTGTGAGGCCTATGCTGGGAAATGAAATATCTTCACCTAAAAACAAGACAGAAGCATTCTCAGAAACTTCTGTGTGATGAGTGCATTCAACTCACAGACTTGAACTTTCCTTTTGATAGAACAGTTTTGAAACACTCCTTTTGTAGAATCTGCAAGTGTTTATTTGGAGCGCTTTGAGGCGTATGCTGGAAAAGGAAATGTCTTCAAATAACAACTACACAGAAGCATTCTCAGAAACTTCTTTGTGATGAGTGCATTCAACTCACAGACTTGAACCTTCCTTTTGAAAGAGCAGTTTTGAAACACTGTTTTGGTAGAATCTGCAAGTGGATATATGGAGCTCTTTGGGGCCTATGCTGGGAAATGAAATATCTGCACCTAAAAACTAGACAGAAGCATTCTCAGGAACTTCTGTGTGATGAGTGCATTCAACTCACAGACTTCAACGTTCCTTTTGATAGAACAGTTTTGAAACTCTCCTTTTGTAGACTCTGCAAGTGTTTATTTCGAGCGCTTTGAGGCCTACGCTGGAAAACGAAATGTCTTCAAATAACAACTACACAGAAACATTCTCAGAACATTCTTTGTGATGAGTGCATTCAACTCACAGACTTGAACCTTCCTTTTGAAAGAGCAGTATTGAAACACTCTTTTTGTAGAATCTGCAAGTGGATATTTGGAGCGCTTCGGGGCCTATGCTGGGAAATGAAATATCTTCACCTAAAAACTAGACAGAAGCATTCTTAGAAACTTCTGTGTGATGAGTGCATTCAACTCACAGAGTTGAACATTCCTTTTGATAGAGCAGTTTGGAAACACTAATTTTGTAAAATCTGCAAGTGTTTATTTGGAACGCTTTGAGGCCTATGCTGGAAAAGGAAATATCTTCACATAAAAACTAGACAGAAGCATTCTCAGAAACTTCTCTGTGATGAGTGCATTCTACTCACAGAGTTGAACCTTCTTTTTGATAGAAGAGTTTTCAAACTCTCTTTTTGTAGAATCTGCAAATGCATATTTGGAGCTGTATGATTCCAACGCTGGGAAAGGAAACATCCTCACATAGAAACTAGACAGAAGCATTCTCAGAAACTTGTTTGTGACGAGTGCATTCAACTCACAGACTTGAACCTTTCTTTTGAAAGAGCAGTTTTGGAACACTCTTTTTGTAGATTCTGCTAGTGTATATTTGGAGCGCTGTGAGGCCTATGTTGGGAAATGAAATATCTTCACCTAAAAACTGGACAGAAGCATTCTCAGAAACTTCTGTGTGATGAGTGCATTCAACTCACAGACTTGAACGTTCCTTTTGATAGAACAGTTTTGAAACACTCCTTTTATAGAATCTTTAAGGGTTTATTTCGAGCGCTTTGAGGCGTATGCTGGAAAAAGATATGTCTTCAAATAACAACTACACAGAAGCTTTCTCAGAAACTTCTTTGTGATGAGTGCATTCAACTCACAGACTTGAACCTTCCCTTTGAAAGAGCAGTTTTGAAACACTCTTTTTGTAGAATCTGCAAGTGGATATTTGGAGCGCTTTGGGGCCTATGCTGGGAAATGAAATATCTTCACCTAAAAACAAGACAGAAACATTCTCAGAAATTTCTGTGTGATGAGTGCATTCAACTCACAGACTTGAACGTTCCTTTTGATAGAACAGTTTTGAAACACTCCTTTTGTAGAATCTGCAAGTGTTTATTTGGAGCGCTTTGAGGCGTATGCTGGAAAAGGAAATGTCTTCAAATAACAACTACACAGAAGCATTCTCAGAAACTTCTTTGTGATGAGTGCATTCAACTCACAGACTTGAACCTTCCTTTTGAAAGAGCAGTTTTGAAACACTGTTTTGGTAGAATCTGCAAGTGGATATATGGAGCTCTTTGGGGCCTATGCTGGGAAATGAAATATCTGCACCTAAAAACTAGACAGAAGCATTCTCAGGAACTTCTGTGTGATGAGTGCATTCAACTCACAGACTTCAACGTTCCTTTTGATAGAACAGTTTTGAAACTCTCCTTTTGTAGACTCTGCAAGTGTTTATTTCGAGCGCTTTGAGGCCTTCGCTGGAAAACGAAATGTCTTCAAATAACAACTACACAGAAACATTCTCAGAACATTCTTTGTGATGAGTGCATTCAACTCACAGACTTGAACCTTCCTTTTGAAAGAGCAGTTTTGAAACACTCTTTTTGTAGAATCTGCAAGTGGATATTTGGAGCGCTTCGGGGCCTATGCTGGGAAATGAAATATCTTCACCTAAAAACTAGACAGAAGCATTCTCAGAAACTTCTGTGTGATGAGTGCATTCAACTCACAGAGTTGAACATTCCTTTTGATAGAGCAGTTTGGAAACACTAATTTTGTAAAATCTGCAAGTGTTTATTTGGAACGCTTTGAGGCCTATGCTGGAAAAGGAAATATCTTCACATAAAAACTAGACAGAAGCATTCTCAGAAACTTCTCTGTGATGAGTGCATTCTACTCACAGAGTTGAACCTTCTTTTTGATAGAAGAGTTTTCAAACTCTCTTTTTGTAGAATCTGCAAATGCATATTTGGAGCTGTATGATTCCAACGCTGGGAAAGGAAACATCCTCACATAGAAACTAGACAGAAGCATTCTCAGAAACTTGTTTGTGACGAGTGCATTCAACTCACAGACTTGAACCTTTCTTTTGAAAGAGCAGTTTTGGAACACTCTTTTTGTAGATTCTGCTAGTGTATACTTGGAGCGCTGTGAGGCCTATGTTGGGAAATGAAATATCTTCACCTAAAAACTAGACAGAAGCATTCTCAGAAACTTCTGTGTGATGAGTGCATTCAACTCACAGACTTGAACGTTCCTTTTGATAGAACAGTTTTGAAACACTCCTTTTATAGAATCTTTAAGGGTTTATTTCGAGCGCTTTGAGGCGTATGCTGGAAAAAGATATGTCTTCAAATAACAACTACACAGAAGCATTCTCAGAAACTTCTTTGTGATGAGTGCATTCAACTCACAGACTTGAACCTTCCCTTTGAAAGAGCAGTTTTGAAACACTCTTTTTGTAGAATCTGCAAGTGGATATTTGGAGCGCTTTGGGGCCTAGGCTGGGAAATGAAATATCTTCACCTAAAAACTAGACAGAAGCATTCTCAGAAACTTCTGTGTGATGAGTGCATTCAACTCACAGACTTCAACGTTCCTTTTGATAGAACAGTTTTGAAACTCACCTTTTGTAGAATCTGCAAGTGTTTATTTCGAGCGCTTTGAGGCCTATGCTGGAAAAGGAAATGTCTTCAAATAACAACTACACAGAAGCATTCTCAGAACCTTCTTTGTGATGAGTGCATTCAACTCACAGACTTGAACCTTCCTTTTGAAACAGCAGTTTTGAAACACTCTTTTTGTAGCATCTACAAATGGATATTTGGAGCGCTTTGGGGCCTATGCTGGGAAATGAAATATCTTCACCTAAAAACTAGACAGAAGCATTCTCAGAAACTTCTGTGTGATGAGTGCATTCAACTCACAGACTTGAACATTCCTTTTGATAGAGCAGTTTGGAAACACTAATTTTGTAAAATCTGCAAGTGTTTATTTGGAGCGCTTTGAGGCCTATGCTGGAAAAGGAAATATCTTCACATAAAAACTAGACAGAAGCATTCTCAGAAACTTCTCTGTGATGAGTGCATTCTACTCACAGAGTTGAACCTTCTTTTTGATACAAGAGTTTTCAAACACTCTTTTTGTAGAATCTGCAAGTGCATATTTGGAGCTGTTTGAGGCCAACGCTGGAAAAGGAAACATCCTCACATAGAAACTAGACAGAAGCATTCTCAGAAACTTGTTTGTGACGGGTGCATTCAACTCACAGACTTGAGCCTTTCTTTTGAAAGAGCAGTTTTGGAACACTCTTTTTGTAGAATCTGCTAGTGTATATTTGGAGCGCTGTGAGGCCTATGCTGGGAAATGAAATATCTTCACCTAAAAACAAGACAGAAGCATTCTCAGAAACTTCTGTGTGATGAGTGCATTCAACTCACAGACTTGAACGTTCCTTTTGATAGAACAGTTTTGAAACACTCCTTTTGTAGAATCTGCAAGTGTTTATTTGGAGCGCTTTGAGGCGTATGCTGGAAAAGGAAATGTCTTCAAATAACAGCTACACAGAAGCATTCTCAGAAACTTCTTTGTGATGAGTGCATTCAACTCACAGACTTGAACCTTCCTTTTGAAAGAGCAGTTTTGAAACACTGTTTTGGTAGAATCTGCAAGTGGATATATGGAGCTCTTTGGGGCCTATGCTGGGAAATGAAATATCTGCACCTAAAAACTAGACAGAAGCATTCTCAGGAACTTCTGTGTGATGAGTGCATTCAACTCACAGACTTCAACGTTCCTTTTGATAGAACAGTTTTGAAACTCTCCTTTTGTAGACTCTGCAAGTGTTTATTTCGAGCGCTTTGAGGCCTACGCTGGAAAACGAAATGTCTTCAAATAACAACTACACAGAAACATTCTCAGAACATTCTTTGTGATGAGTGCATTCAACTCACAGACTTGAACCTTCCTTTTGAAAGAGCAGTTTTGAAACACTCTTTTTGTAGAATCTGCAAGTGGATATTTGGAGCGCTTCGGGGCCTATGCTGGGAAATGAAATATCTTCACCTAAAAACTAGACAGAAGCATTCTCAGAAACTTCTGTGTGATGAGTGCATTCAACTCACAGAGTTGAACATTCCTTTTGATAGAGCAGTTTGGAAACACTAATTTTGTAAAATCTGCAAGTGTTTATTTGGAACGCTTTGAGGCCTATGCTGGAAAAGGAAATATCTTCACATAAAAACTAGACAGAAGCATTCTCAGAAACTTCTCTGTGATGAGTGCATTCTACTCACAGAGTTGAACCTTCTTTTTGATAGAAGAGTTTTCAAACTCTCTTTTTGTAGAATCTGCAAATGCATATTTGGAGCTGTATGATTCCAACGCTGGGAAAGGAAACATCCTCACATAGAAACTAGACAGAAGCATTCTCAGAAACTTGTTTGTGACGAGTGCATTCAACTCACAGACTTGAACCTTTCTTTTGAAAGAGCAGTTTTGGAACACTCTTTTTGTAGATTCTGCTAGTGTATATTTGGAGCGCTGTGAGGCCTATGTGGGAAATGAAATATCTTCACCTAAAAACTAGACAGAAGCATTCTCAGAAACTTCTGTGTGATGAGTGCATTCAACTCACAGACTTGAACGTTCCTTTTGATAGAACAGTTTTGAAACACTCCTTTTATAGAATCTTTAAGGGTTCATTTCGAGCGCTTTGAGGCGTATGCTGGAAAAAGATATGTCTTCAAATAACAACTACACAGAAGCATTCTCAGAAACTTCTTTGTGATGAGTGCATTCAACTCACAGACTTGAACCTTCCCTTTGAAAGAGCAGTTTTGAAACACTTTTTGTAGAATCTGCAAGTGGATATTTGGAGCGCTTTGGGGCCTAGGCTGGGAAATGAAATATCTTCACCTAAAAACTAGACAGAAGCATTCTCAGAAACTTCTGTGTGATGAGTGCATTCAACTCACAGACTTCAACGTTCCTTTTGATAGAACAGTTTTGAAACTCACCTTTTGTAGAATCTGCAAGTGTTTATTTCGAGCGCTTTGAGGCCTATGCTGGAAAAGGAAATGTCTTCAAATAACAACTACACAGAAGCATTCTCAGAACCTTCTTTGTGATGAGTGCATTCAACTCACAGACTTGAACCTTCCTTTTGAAACAGCAGTTTTGAAACACTCTTTTTGTAGCATCTACAAATGGATATTTGGAGCGCTTTGGGGCCTATGCTGGGAAATGAAATATCTTCACCTAAAAACTAGACAGAAGCATTCTCAGAAACTTCTGTGTGATGAGTGCATTCAACTCACAGACCTGAACATTCCTTTTGATAGAGCAGTTTGGAAACACTAATTTTGTAAAATCTGCAAGTGTTTATTTGGAGCGCTTTGAGGCCTATGCTGGAAAAGGAAATATCTTCACATAAAAACTAGACAGAAGCATTCTCAGAAACTTCTCTGTGATGAGTGCATTCTACTCACAGAGTTGAACCTTCTTTTTGATACAAGAGTTTTCAAACACTCTTTTTGTAGAATCTGCAAGTGCATATTTGGAGCTGTTTGAGGCCAACGCTGGAAAAGGAAACATCCTCACATAGAAACTAGACAGAAGCATTCTCAGAAACTTGTTTGTGACGAGTGCATTCAACTCACAGACTTGAACCTTTCTTTTGAAAGAGCAGTTTTGGAACACTCTTTTTGTAGAATCTGCTAGTGTATATTTGGAGCGCTGTGAGGCCTATGCTGGGAAATGAAATATCTTCACCTAAAAACAAGACAGAAGCATTCTCAGAAACTTCTGTGTGATGAGTGCATTCAACTCACAGACTTGAACGTTCCTTTTGATAGAACAGTTTTGAAACACTCCTTTTGTAGAATCTGCAAGTGTTTATTTGGAGCGCTTTGAGGCGTATGCTGGAAAAGGAAATGTCTTCAAATAACAACTACACAGAAGCATTCTCAGAAACTTCTTTGTGATGAGTGTATTCAACTCACAGACTTGAACCTTCCTTTTGAAAGAGCAGTTTTGAAACACTGTTTTGGTAGAATCTGCAAGTGGATATATGGAGCTCTTTGGGGCCTATGCTGGGAAATGAAATATCTGCACCTAAAAACTAGACAGAAGCATTCTCAGGAACTTCTGTGTGATGAGTGCATTCAACTCACAGACTTCAACGTTCCTTTTGATAGAACAGTTTTGAAACTCTCCTTTTGTAGACTCTGCAAGTGTTTATTTCGAGCGCTTTGAGGCCTACGCTGGAAAACGAAATGTCTTCAAATAACAACTACACAGAAACATTCTCAGAACATTCTTTGTGATGAGTGCATTCAACTCACAGACTTGAACCTTCCTTTTGAAAGAGCAGTTTTGAAACACTCTTTTTGTAGAATCTGCAAGTGGATATTTGGAGCGCTTCGGGGCCTATGCTGGGAAATGAAATATCTTCACCTAAAAACTAGACAGAAGCATTCTCAGAAACTTCTGTGTGATGAGTGCATTCAACTCACAGAGTTGAACATTCCTTTTGATAGGGCAGTTTGGAAACACTAATTTTGTAAAATCTGCAAGTGTTTATTTGGAACGCTTTGAGGCCTATGCTGGAAAAGGAAATATCTTCACATAAAAACTAGACAGAAGCATTCTCAGAAACTTCTCTGTGATGAGTGCATTCTACTCACAGAGTTGAACCTTCTTTTTGATAGAAGAGTTTTCAAACTCTCTTTTTGTAGAATCTGCAAATGCATATTTGGAGCTGTATGATTCCAACGCTGGGAAAGGAAACATCCTCACATAGAAACTAGACAGAAGCATTCTCAGAAACTTGTTTGTGACGAGTGCATTCAACTCACAGACTTGAACCTTTCTTTTGAAAGAGCAGTTTTGGAACACTCTTTTTGTAGATTCTGCTAGTGTATATTTGGAGCGCTGTGAGGCCTATGTTGGGAAATGAAATATCTTCACCTAAAAACTAGACAGAAGCATTCTCAGAAACTTCTGTGTGATGAGTGTATTCAACTCACAGACTTGAACGTTCCTTTTGATAGAACAGTTTTGAAACACTCCTTTTATAGAATCTTTAAGGGTTTATTTCGAGCGCTTTGAGGCGTATGCTGGAAAAAGGTATGTCTTCAAATAACAACTACACAGAAGCTTTCTCAGAAACTTCTTTGTGATGAGTGCATTCAACTCACAGACTTGAACCTTCCCTTTGAAAGAGCAGTTTTGAAACACTCTTTTTGTAGAATCTGCAAGTGGATATTTGGAGCGCTTTGGGGCCTAGGCTGGGAAATGAAATATCTTCACCTAAAAACTAGACAGAAGCATTCTCAGAAACTTCTGTGTGATGAGTGCATTCAACTCACAGACTTCAACGTTCCTTTTGATAGAACAGTTTTGAAACTCACCTTTTGTAGAATCTGCAAGTGTTTATTTCGAGCGCTTTGAGGCCTATGCTGGAAAAGGAAATGTCTTCAAATAACAACTACACAGAAGCATTCTCAGAACCTTCTTTGTGATGAGTGCATTCAACTCACAGACTTGAACCTTCCTTTTGAAACAGCAGTTTTGAAACACTCTTTTTGTAGCATCTACAAATGGATATTTGGAGCGCTTTGGGGCCTATGCTGGGAAATGAAATATCTTCACCTAAAAACTAGACAGAAGCATTCTCAGAAACTTCTGTGTGATGAGTGCATTCAACTCACAGACTTGAACATTCCTTTTGATAGAGCAGTTTGGAAACACTAATTTTGTAAAATCTGCAAGTGTTTATTTGGAGCGCTTTGAGGCCTATGCTGGAAAAGGAAATATCTTCACATAAAAACTAGACAGAAGCATTCTCAGAAACTTCTCTGTGATGAGTGCATTCTACTCACAGAGTTGAACCTTCTTTTTGATACAAGAGTTTTCAAACACTCTTTTTGTAGAATCTGCAAGTGCATATTTGGAGCTGTTTGAGGCCAACGCTGGAAAAGGAAACATCCTCACATAGAAACTAGACAGAAGCATTCTCAGAAACTTGTTTGTGACGGGTGCATTCAACTCACAGACTTGAGCCTTTCTTTTGAAAGAGCAGTTTTGGAACACTCTTTTTGTAGAATCTGCTAGTGTATATTTGGAGCGCTGTGAGGCCTATGCTGGGAAATGAAATATCTTCACCTAAAAACAAGACAGAAGCATTCTCAGAAACTTCTGTGTGATGAGTGCATTCAACTCACAGACTTGAACGTTCCTTTTGATAGAACAGTTTTGAAACACTCCTTTTGTAGAATCTGCAAGTGTTTATTTGGAGCGCTTTGAGGCGTATGCTGGAAAAGGAAATGTCTTCAAATAACAACTACACAGAAGCATTCTCAGAAACTTCTTTGTGATGAGTGCATTCAACTCACAGACTTGAACCTTCCTTTTGAAAGAGCAGTTTTGAAACACTGTTTTGGTAGAATCTGCAAGTGGATATATGGAGCTCTTTGGGGCCTATGCTGGGAAATGAAATATCTGCACCTAAAAACTAGACAGAAGCATTCTCAGGAACTTCTGTGTGATGAGTGCATTCAACTCACAGACTTCAACGTTCCTTTTGATAGAACAGTTTTGAAACTCTCCTTTTGTAGACTCTGCAAGTGTTTATTTCGAGCGCTTTGAGGCCTACGCTGGAAAACGAAATGTCTTCAAATAACAACTACACAGAAACATTCTCAGAACATTCTTTGTGATGAGTGCATTCAACTCACAGACTTGAACCTTCCTTTTGAAAGAGCAGTTTTGAAACACTCTTTTTGTAGAATCTGCAAGTGGATATTTGGAGCGCTTCGGGGCCTATGCTGGGAAATGAAATATCTTCACCTAAAAACTAGACAGAAGCATTCTCAGAAACTTCTGTGTGATGAGTGCATTCAACTCACAGAGTTGAACATTCCTTTTGATAGAGCAGTTTGGAAACACTAATTTTGTAAAATCTGCAAGTGTTTATTTGGAACGCTTTGAGGCCTATGCTGGAAAAGGAAATATCTTCACATAAAAACTAGACAGAAGCATTCTCAGAAACTTCTCTGTGATGAGTGCATTCTACTCACAGAGTTGAACCTTCTTTTTGATAGAAGAGTTTTCAAACTCTCTTTTTGTAGAATCTGCAAATGCATATTTGGAGCTGTATGATTCCAACGCTGGGAAAGGAAACATCCTCACATAGAAACTAGACAGAAGCATTCTCAGAAACTTGTTTGTGACGAGTGCATTCAACTCACAGACTTGAACCTTTCTTTTGAAAGAGCAGTTTTGGAACACTCTTTTTGTAGATTCTGCTAGTGTATATTTGGAGCGCTGTGAGGCCTATGTGGGAAATGAAATATCTTCACCTAAAAACTAGACAGAAGCATTCTCAGAAACTTCTGTGTGATGAGTGCATTCAACTCACAGACTTGAACGTTCCTTTTGATAGAACAGTTTTGAAACACTCCTTTTATAGAATCTTTAAGGGTTCATTTCGAGCGCTTTGAGGCGTATGCTGGAAAAAGATATGTCTTCAAATAACAACTACACAGAAGCATTCTCAGAAACTTCTTTGTGATGAGTGCATTCAACTCACAGACTTGAACCTTCCCTTTGAAAGAGCAGTTTTGAAACACTTTTTGTAGAATCTGCAAGTGGATATTTGGAGCGCTTTGGGGCCTAGGCTGGGAAATGAAATATCTTCACCTAAAAACTAGACAGAAGCATTCTCAGAAACTTCTGTGTGATGAGTGCATTCAACTCACAGACTTCAACGTTCCTTTTGATAGAACAGTTTTGAAACTCACCTTTTGTAGAATCTGCAAGTGTTTATTTCGAGCGCTTTGAGGCCTATGCTGGAAAAGGAAATGTCTTCAAATAACAACTACACAGAAGCATTCTCAGAACCTTCTTTGTGATGAGTGCATTCAACTCACAGACTTGAACCTTCCTTTTGAAACAGCAGTTTTGAAACACTCTTTTTGTAGCATCTACAAATGGATATTTGGAGCGCTTTGGGGCCTATGCTGGGAAATGAAATATCTTCACCTAAAAACTAGACAGAAGCATTCTCAGAAACTTCTGTGTGATGAGTGCATTCAACTCACAGACCTGAACATTCCTTTTGATAGAGCAGTTTGGAAACACTAATTTTGTAAAATCTGCAAGTGTTTATTTGGAGCGCTTTGAGGCCTATGCTGGAAAAGGAAATATCTTCACATAAAAACTAGACAGAAGCATTCTCAGAAACTTCTCTGTGATGAGTGCATTCTACTCACAGAGTTGAACCTTCTTTTTGATACAAGAGTTTTCAAACACTCTTTTTGTAGAATCTGCAAGTGCATATTTGGAGCTGTTTGAGGCCAACGCTGGAAAAGGAAACATCCTCACATAGAAACTAGACAGAAGCATTCTCAGAAACTTGTTTGTGACGAGTGCATTCAACTCACAGACTTGAACCTTTCTTTTGAAAGAGCAGTTTTGGAACACTCTTTTTGTAGAATCTGCTAGTGTATATTTGGAGCGCTGTGAGGCCTATGCTGGGAAATGAAATATCTTCACCTAAAAACAAGACAGAAGCATTCTCAGAAACTTCTGTGTGATGAGTGCATTCAACTCACAGACTTGAACGTTCCTTTTGATAGAACAGTTTTGAAACACTCCTTTTGTAGAATCTGCAAGTGTTTATTTGGAGCGCTTTGAGGCGTATGCTGGAAAAGGAAATGTCTTCAAATAACAACTACACAGAAGCATTCTCAGAAACTTCTTTGTGATGAGTGTATTCAACTCACAGACTTGAACCTTCCTTTTGAAAGAGCAGTTTTGAAACACTGTTTTGGTAGAATCTGCAAGTGGATATATGGAGCTCTTTGGGGCCTATGCTGGGAAATGAAATATCTGCACCTAAAAACTAGACAGAAGCATTCTCAGGAACTTCTGTGTGATGAGTGCATTCAACTCACAGACTTCAACGTTCCTTTTGATAGAACAGTTTTGAAACTCTCCTTTTGTAGACTCTGCAAGTGTTTATTTCGAGCGCTTTGAGGCCTATGCTGGAAAACGAAATGTCTTCAAATAACAACTACACAGAAACATTCTCAGAACATTCTTTGTGATGAGTGCATTCAACTCACAGACTTGAACCTTCCTTTTGAAAGAGCAGTTTTGAAACACTCTTTTTGTAGAATCTGCAAGTGGATATTTGGAGCGCTTCGGGGCCTATGCTGGGAAATGAAATATCTTCACCTAAAAACTAGACAGAAGCATTCTCAGAAACTTCTGTGTGATGAGTGCATTCAACTCACAGAGTTGAACATTCCTTTTGATAGGGCAGTTTGGAAACACTAATTTTGTAAAATCTGCAAGTGTTTATTTGGAACGCTTTGAGGCCTATGCTGGAAAAGGAAATATCTTCACATAAAAACTAGACAGAAGCATTCTCAGAAACTTCTCTGTGATGAGTGCATTCTACTCACAGAGTTGAACCTTCTTTTTGATACAAGAGTTTTCAAACTCTCTTTTTGTAGAATCTGCAAATGCATATTTGGAGCTGTATGATTCCAACGCTGGGAAAGGAAACATCCTCACATAGAAACTAGACAGAAGCATTCTCAGAAACTTGTTTGTGACGAGTGCATTCAACTCACAGACTTGAACCTTTCTTTTGAAAGAGCAGTTTTGGAACACTCTTTTTGTAGATTCTGCTAGTGTATACTTGGAGCGCTGTGAGGCCTATGTTGGGAAATGAAATATCTTCACCTAAAAACTAGACAGAAGCATTCTCAGAAACTTCTGTGTGATGAGTGCATTCAACTCACAGACTTGAACGTTCCTTTTGATAGAACAGTTTTGAAACACTCCTTTTATAGAATCTTTAAGGGTTTATTTCGAGCGCTTTGAGGCGTATGCTGGAAAAAGATATGTCTTCAAATAACAACTACACAGAAGCATTCTCAGAAACTTCTTTGTGATGAGTGCATTCAACTCACAGACTTGAACCTTCCCTTTGAAAGAGCAGTTTTGAAACACTCTTTTTGTAGAATCTGCAAGTGGATATTTGGAGCGCTTTGGGGCCTAGGCTGGGAAATGAAATATCTTCACCTAAAAACTAGACAGAAGCATTCTCAGAAACTTCTGTGTGATGAGTGCATTCAACTCACAGACTTCAACGTTCCTTTTGATAGAACAGTTTTGAAACTCACCTTTTGTAGAATCTGCAAGTGTTTATTTCGAGCGCTTTGAGGCCTATGCTGGAAAAGGAAATGTCTTCAAATAACAACTACACAGAAGCATTCTCAGAACCTTCTTTGTGATGAGTGCATTCAACTCACAGACTTGAACCTTCCTTTTGAAACAGCAGTTTTGAAACACTCTTTTTGTAGCATCTACAAATGGATATTTGGAGCGCTTTGGGGCCTATGCTGGGAAATGAAATATCTTCACCTAAAAACTAGACAGAAGCATTCTCAGAAACTTCTGTGTGATGAGTGCATTCAACTCACAGACCTGAACATTCCTTTTGATAGAGCAGTTTGGAAACACTAATTTTGTAAAATCTGCAAGTGTTTATTTGGAGCGCTTTGAGGCCTATGCTGGAAAAGGAAATATCTTCACATAAAAACTAGACAGAAGCATTCTCGGAAACTTCTCTGTGATGAGTGCATTCTACTCACAGAGTTGAACCTTCTTTTTGATACAAGAGTTTTCAAACACTCTTTTTGTAGAATCTGCAAGTGCATATTTGGAGCTGTTTGAGGCCAACGCTGGAAAAGGAAACATCCTCACATAGAAACTAGACAGAAGCATTCTCAGAAACTTGTTTGTGACGAGTGCATTCAACTCACAGACTTGAACCTTTCTTTTGAAAGAGCAGTTTTGGAACACTCTTTTTGTAGAATCTGCTAGTGTATATTTGGAGCGCTGTGAGGCCTATGCTGGGAAATGAAATATCTTCACCTAAAAACAAGACAGAAGCATTCTCAGAAACTTCTGTGTGATGAGTGCATTCAACTCACAGACTTGAACGTTCCTTTTGATAGAACAGTTTTGAAACACTCCTTTTGTAGAATCTGCAAGTGTTTATTTGGAGCGCTTTGAGGCGTATGCTGGAAAAGGAAATGTCTTCAAATAACAACTACACAGAAGCATTCTCAGAAACTTCTTTGTGATGAGTGCATTCAACTCACAGACTTGAACCTTCCTTTTGAAACAGCAGTTTTGAAACACTCTTTTTGTAGCATCTACAAATGGATATTTGGAGCGCTTTGGGGCCTATGCTGGGAAATGAAATATCTTCACCTAAAAACTAGACAGAAGCATTCTCAGAAACTTCTGTGTGATGAGTGCATTCAACTCACAGACTTGAACATTCCTTTTGATAGAGCAGTTTGGAAACACTAATTTTGTAAAATCTGCAAGTGTTTATTTGGAGCGCTTTGAGGCCTATGCTGGAAAAGGAAATATCTTCACATAAAAACTAGACAGAAGCATTCTCAGAAACTTCTCTGTGATGAGTGCATTCTACTCACAGAGTTGAACCTTCTTTTTGATACAAGAGTTTTCAAACACTCTTTTTGTAGAATCTGCAAGTGCATATTTGGAGCTGTTTGAGGCCAACGCTGGAAAAGGAAACATCCTCACATAGAAACTAGACAGAAGCATTCTCAGAAACTTGTTTGTGACGAGTGCATTCAACTCACAGACTTGAACCTTTCTTTTGAAAGAGCAGTTTTGGAACACTCTTTTTGTAGAATCTGCTAGTGTATATTTGGAGCGCTGTGAGGCCTATGCTGGGAAATGAAATATCTTCACCTAAAAACAAGACAGAAGCATTCTCAGAAACTTCTGTGTGATGAGTGCATTCAACTCACAGACTTGAACGTTTCTTTTGATAGAACAGTTTTGAAACACTCCTTTTGTAGAATCTGCAAGTGTTTATTTGGAGCGCTTTGAGGCGTATGCTGGAAAAGGAAATGTCTTCAAATAACAACTACACAGAAGCATTCTCAGAAACTTCTTTGTGATGAGTGCATTCAACTCACAGACTTGAACCTTCCTTTTGAAAGAGCAGTTTTGAAACACTGTTTTGGTAGAATCTGCAAGTGGATATATGGAGCTCTTTGGGGCCTATGCTGGGAAATGAAATATCTGCACATAAAAACTAGACAGAAGCATTCTCAGGAACTTCTGTGTGATGAGTGCATTCAACTCACAGACTTCAACGTTCCTTTTGATAGAACAGTTTTGAAACTCTCCTTTTGTAGACTCTGCAAGTGTTTATTTCGAGCGCTTTGAGGCCTACGCTGGAAAACGAAATGTCTTCAAATAACAACTACACAGAAACATTCTCAGAACATTCTTTGTGATGAGTGCATTCAACTCACAGACTTGAACCTTCCTTTTGAAAGAGCAGTTTTGAAACACTCTTTTTGTAGAATCTGCAAGTGGATATTTGGAGCGCTTCGGGGCCTATGCTGGGAAATGAAATATCTTCACCTAAAAACTAGACAGAAGCATTCTCAGAAACTTCTGTGTGATGAGTGCATTCAACTCACAGAGTTGAACATTCCTTTTGATAGAGCAGTTTGGAAACACTAATTTTGTAAAATCTGCAAGTGTTTATTTGGAACGCTTTGAGGCCTATGCTGGAAAAGGAAATATCTTCACATAAAAACTAGACAGAAGCATTCTCAGAAACTTCTCTGTGATGAGTGCATTCTACTCACAGAGTTGAACCTTCTTTTTGATAGAAGAGTTTTCAAACTCTCTTTTTGTAGAATCTGCAAATGCATATTTGGAGCTGTATGATTCCAACGCTGGGAAAGGAAACATCCTCACATAGAAACTAGACAGAAGCATTCTCAGAAACTTGTTTGTGACGAGTGCATTCAACTCACAGACTTGAACCTTTCTTTTGAAAGAGCAGTTTTGGAACACTCTTTTTGTAGATTCTGCTAGTGTATATTTGGAGCGCTGTGAGGCCTATGTTGGGAAATGAAATATCTTCACCTAAAAACTAGACAGAAGCATTCTCAGAAACTTCTGTGTGATGAGTGCATTCAACTCACAGACTTGAACGTTCCTTTTGATAGAACAGTTTTGAAACACTCCTTTTATAGAATCTTTAAGGGTTTATTTCGAGCGCTTTGAGGCGTATGCTGGAAAAAGATATGTCTTCAAATAACAACTACACAGAAGCTTTCTCAGAAACTTCTTTGTGATGAGTGCATTCAACTCACAGACTTGAACCTTCCCTTTGAAAGAGCAGTTTTGAAACACTCTTTTTGTAGAATCTGCAAGTGGATATTTGGAGCGCTTTGGGGCCTAGGCTGGGAAATGAAATATCTTCACCTAAAAACTAGACAGAAGCATTCTCAGAAACTTCTGTGTGATGAGTGCATTCAACTCACAGACTTCAACGTTCCTTTTGATAGAACAGTTTTGAAACTCACCTTTTGTAGAATCTGCAAGTGTTTATTTCGAGCGCTTTGAGGCCTATGCTGGAAAAGGAAATGTCTTCAAATAACAACTACACAGAAGCATTCTCAGAACCTTCTTTGTGATGAGTGCATTCAACTCACAGACTTGAACCTTCCTTTTGAAACAGCAGTTTTGAAACACTCTTTTTGTAGCATCTACAAATGGATATTTGGAGCGCTTTGGGGCCTATGCTGGGAAATGAAATATCTTCACCTAAAAACTAGACAGAAGCATTCTCAGAAACTTCTGTGTGATGAGTGCATTCAACTCACAGACTTGAACATTCCTTTTGATAGAGCAGTTTGGAAACACTAATTTTGTAAAATCTGCAAGTGTTTATTTGGAGCGCTTTGAGGCCTATGCTGGAAAAGGAAATATCTTCACATAAAAACTAGACAGAAGCATTCTCAGAAACTTCTCTGTGATGAGTGCATTCTACTCACAGAGTTGAACCTTCTTTTTGATACAAGAGTTTTCAAACACTCTTTTTGTAGAATCTGCAAGTGCATATTTGGAGCTGTTTGAGGCCAACGCTGTAAAAGGAAACATCCTCACATAGAAACTAGACAGAAGCATTCTCAGAAACTTGTTTGTGACGGGTGCATTCAACTCACAGACTTGAGCCTTTCTTTTGAAAGAGCAGTTTTGGAACACTCTTTTTGTAGAATCTGCTAGTGTATATTTGGAGCGCTGTGAGGCCTATGCTGGGAAATGAAATATCTTCACCTAAAAACAAGACAGAAGCATTCTCAGAAACTTCTGTGTGATGAGTGCATTCAACTCACAGACTTGAACGTTCCTTTTGATAGAACAGTTTTGAAACACTCCTTTTGTAGAATCTGCAAGTGTTTATTTGGAGCGCTTTGAGGCGTATGCTGGAAAAGGAAATGTCTTCAAATAACAACTACACAGAAGCATTCTCAGAAACTTCTTTGTGATGAGTGCATTCAACTCACAGACTTGAACCTTCCTTTTGAAAGAGCAGTTTTGAAACACTGTTTTGGTAGAATCTGCAAGTGGATATATGGAGCTCTTTGGGGCCTATGCTGGGAAATGAAATATCTGCACCTAAAAACTAGACAGAAGCATTCTCAGGAACTTCTGTGTGATGAGTGCATTCAACTCACAGACTTCAACGTTCCTTTTGATAGAACAGTTTTGAAACTCTCCTTTTGTAGACTCTGCAAGTGTTTATTTCGAGCGCTTTGAGGCCTACGCTGGAAAACGAAATGTCTTCAAATAACAACTACACAGAAACATTCTCAGAACATTCTTTGTGATGAGTGCATTCAACTCACAGACTTGAACCTTCCTTTTGAAAGAGCAGTTTTGAAACACTCTTTTTGTAGAATCTGCAAGTGGATATTTGGAGCGCTTCGGGGCCTATGCTGGGAAATGAAATATCTTCACCTAAAAACTAGACAGAAGCATTCTCAGAAACTTCTGTGTGATGAGTGCATTCAACTCACAGAGTTGAACATTCCTTTTGATAGAGCAGTTTGGAAACACTAATTTTGTAAAATCTGCAAGTGTTTATTTGGAACGCTTTGAGGCCTATGCTGGAAAAGGAAATATCTTCACATAAAAACTAGACAGAAGCATTCTCAGAAACTTCTCTGTGATGAGTGCATTCTACTCACAGAGTTGAACCTTCTTTTTGATAGAAGAGTTTTCAAACTCTCTTTTTGTAGAATCTGCAAATGCATATTTGGAGCTGTATGATTCCAACGCTGGGAAAGGAAACATCCTCACATAGAAACTAGACAGAAGCATTCTCAGAAACTTGTTTGTGACGAGTGCATTCAACTCACAGACTTGAACCTTTCTTTTGAAAGAGCAGTTTTGGAACACTCTTTTTGTAGATTCTGCTAGTGTATATTTGGAGCGCTGTGAGGCCTATGTTGAGAAATGAAATATCTTCACCTAAAAACTGGACAGAAGCATTCTCAGAAACTTCTGTGTGATGAGTGCATTCAACTCACAGACTTGAACGTTCCTTTTGATAGAACAGTTTTGAAACACTCCTTTTACAGAATCTTTAAGGGTTTATTTCGAGCGCTTTGAGGCGTATGCTGGAAAAAGATATGTCTTCAAATAACAACTACACAGAAGCTTTCTCAGAAACTTCTTTGTGATGAGTGCATTCAACTCACAGACTTGAACCTTCCCTTTGAAAGAGCAGTTTTGAAACACTCTTTTTGTAGAATCTGCAAGTGGATATTTGGAGCGCTTTGGGGCCTATGCTGGGAAATGAAATATCTTCACCTAAAAACAAGACAGAAACATTCTCAGAAACTTCTGTGTGATGAGTGCATTCAACTCACAGACTTGAACGTTCCTTTTGATAGAACAGTTTTGAAACACTCCTTTTGTAGAATCTGCAAGTGTTTATTTGGAGCGCTTTGAGGCGTATGCTGGAAAAGGAAATGTCTTCAAATAACAACTACACAGAAGCATTCTCAGAAACTTCTTTGTGATGAGTGCATTCAACTCACAGACTTGAACCTTCCTTTTGAAAGAGCAGTTTTGAAACACTGTTTTGGTAGAATCTGCAAGTGGATATATGGAGCTCTTTGGGGCCTATGCTGGGAAATGAAATATCTGCACCTAAAAACTAGACAGAAGCATTCTCAGGAACTTCTGTGTGATGAGTGCATTCAACTCACAGACTTCAACGTTCCTTTTGATAGAACAGTTTTGAAACTCTCCTTTTGTAGACTCTGCAAGTGTTTATTTCGAGCGCTTTGAGGCCTTCGCTGGAAAACGAAATGTCTTCAAATAACAACTACACAGAAACATTCTCAGAACATTCTTTGTGATGAGTGCATTCAACTCACAGACTTGAACCTTCCTTTTGAAAGAGCAGTTTTGAAACACTCTTTTTGTAGAATCTGCAAGTGGATATTTGGAGCGCTTCGGGGCCTATGCTGGGAAATGAAATATCTTCACCTAAAAACTAGACAGAAGCATTCTCAGAAACTTCTGTGTGATGAGTGCATTCAACTCACAGAGTTGAACATTCCTTTTGATAGAGCAGTTTGGAAACACTAATTTTGTAAAATCTGCAAGTGTTTATTTGGAACGCTTTGAGGCCTATGCTGGAAAAGGAAATATCTTCACATAAAAACTAGACAGAAGCATTCTCAGAAACTTCTCTGTGATGAGTGCATTCTACTCACAGAGTTGAACCTTCTTTTTGATAGAAGAGTTTTCAAACTCTCTTTTTGTAGAATCTGCAAATGCATATTTGGAGCTGTATGATTCCAACGCTGGGAAAGGAAACATCCTCACATAGAAACTAGACAGAAGCATTCTCAGAAACTTGTTTGTGACGAGTGCATTCAACTCACAGACTTGAACCTTTCTTTTGAAAGAGCAGTTTTGGAACACTCTTTTTGTAGATTCTGCTAGTGTATACTTGGAGCGCTGTGAGGCCTATGTTGGGAAATGAAATATCTTCACCTAAAAACTAGACAGAAGCATTCTCAGAAACTTCTGTGTGATGAGTGCATTCAACTCACAGACTTGAACGTTCCTTTTGATAGAACAGTTTTGAAACACTCCTTTTATAGAATCTTTAAGGGTTTATTTCGAGCGCTTTGAGGCGTATGCTGGAAAAAGATATGTCTTCAAATAACAACTACACAGAAGCATTCTCAGAAACTTCTTTGTGATGAGTGCATTCAACTCACAGACTTGAACCTTCCCTTTGAAAGAGCAGTTTTGAAACACTCTTTTTGTAGAATCTGCAAGTGGATATTTGGAGCGCTTTGGGGCCTAGGCTGGGAAATGAAATATCTTCACCTAAAAACTAGACAGAAGCATTCTCAGAAACTTCTGTGTGATGAGTGCATTCAACTCACAGACTTCAACGTTCCTTTTGATAGAACAGTTTTGAAACTCACCTTTTGTAGAATCTGCAAGTGTTTATTTCGAGCGCTTTGAGGCCTATGCTGGAAAAGGAAATGTCTTCAAATAACAACTACACAGAAGCATTCTCAGAACCTTCTTTGTGATGAGTGCATTCAACTCACAGACTTGAACCTTCCTTTTGAAACAGCAGTTTTGAAACACTCTTTTTGTAGCATCTACAAATGGATATTTGGAGCGCTTTGGGGCCTATGCTGGGAAATGAAATATCTTCACCTAAAAACTAGACAGAAGCATTCTCAGAAACTTCTGTGTGATGAGTGCATTCAACTCACAGACTTGAACATTCCTTTTGATAGAGCAGTTTGGAAACACTAATTTTGTAAAATCTGCAAGTGTTTATTTGGAGCGCTTTGAGGCCTATGCTGGAAAAGGAAATATCTTCACATAAAAACTAGACAGAAGCATTCTCAGAAACTTCTCTGTGATGAGTGCATTCTACTCACAGAGTTGAACCTTCTTTTTGATACAAGAGTTTTCAAACACTCTTTTTGTAGAATCTGCAAGTGCATATTTGGAGCTGTTTGAGGCCAACGCTGGAAAAGGAAACATCCTCACATAGAAACTAGACAGAAGCATTCTCAGAAACTTGTTTGTGACGGGTGCATTCAACTCACAGACTTGAGCCTTTCTTTTGAAAGAGCAGTTTTGGAACACTCTTTTTGTAGAATCTGCTAGTGTATATTTGGAGCGCTGTGAGGCCTATGCTGGGAAATGAAATATCTTCACCTAAAAACAAGACAGAAGCATTCTCAGAAACTTCTGTGTGATGAGTGCATTCAACTCACAGACTTGAACGTTCCTTTTGATAGAACAGTTTTGAAACACTCCTTTTGTAGAATCTGCAAGTGTTTATTTGGAGCGCTTTGAGGCGTATGCTGGAAAAGGAAATGTCTTCAAATAACAACTACACAGAAGCATTCTCAGAAACTTCTTTGTGATGAGTGCATTCAACTCACAGACTTGAACCTTCCTTTTGAAAGAGCAGTTTTGAAACACTGTTTTGGTAGAATCTGCAAGTGGATATATGGAGCTCTTTGGGGCCTATGCTGGGAAATGAAATATCTGCACCTAAAAACTAGACAGAAGCATTCTCAGGAACTTCTGTGTGATGAGTGCATTCAACTCACAGACTTCAACGTTCCTTTTGATAGAACAGTTTTGAAACTCTCCTTTTGTAGACTCTGCAAGTGTTTATTTCGAGCGCTTTGAGGCCTACGCTGGAAAACGAAATGTCTTCAAATAACAACTACACAGAAACATTCTCAGAACATTCTTTGTGATGAGTGCATTCAACTCACAGACTTGAACCTTCCTTTTGAAAGAGCAGTTTTGAAACACTCTTTTTGTAGAATCTGCAAGTGGATATTTGGAGCGCTTCGGGGCCTATGCTGGGAAATGAAATATCTTCACCTAAAAACTAGACAGAAGCATTCTCAGAAACTTCTGTGTGATGACTGCATTCAACTCACAGAGTTGAACATTCCTTTTGATAGAGCAGTTTGGAAACACTAATTTTGTAAAATCTGCAAGTGTTTATTTGGAACGCTTTGAGGCCTATGCTGGAAAAGGAAATATCTTCACATAAAAACTAGACAGAAGCATTCTCAGAAACTTCTCTGTGATGAGTGCATTCTACTCACAGAGTTGAACCTTCTTTTTGATAGAAGAGTTTTCAAACTCTCTTTTTGTAGAATCTGCAAATGCATATTTGGAGCTGTATGATTCCAACGCTGGGAAAGGAAACATCCTCACATAGAAACTAGACAGAAGCATTCTCAGAAACTTGTTTGTGACGAGTGCATTCAACTCACAGACTTGAACCTTTCTTTTGAAAGAGCAGTTTTGGAACACTCTTTTTGTAGATTCTGCTAGTGTATATTTGGAGCGCTGTGAGGCCTATGTGGGACATGAAATATCTTCACCTAAAAACTAGACAGAAGCATTCTCAGAAACTTCTGTGTGATGAGTGCATTCAACTCACAGACTTGAACGTTCCTTTTGATAGAACAGTTTTGAAACACTCCTTTTATAGAATCTTTAAGGGTTCATTTCGAGCGCTTTGAGGCGTATGCTGGAAAAAGATATGTCTTCAAATAACAACTACACAGAAGCATTCTCAGAAACTTCTTTGTGATGAGTGCATTCAACTCACAGACTTGAACCTTCCCTTTGAAAGAGCAGTTTTGAAACACTTTTTGTAGAATCTGCAAGTGGATATTTGGAGCGCTTTGGGGCCTAGGCTGGGAAATGAAATATCTTCACCTAAAAACTAGACAGAAGCATTCTCAGAAACTTCTGTGTGATGAGTGCATTCAACTCACAGACTTCAACGTTCCTTTTGATAGAACAGTTTTGAAACTCACCTTTTGTAGAATCTGCAAGTGTTTATTTCGAGCGCTTTGAGGCCTATGCTGGAAAAGGAAATGTCTTCAAATAACAACTACACAGAAGCTTTCTCAGAACCTTCTTTGTGATGAGTGCATTCAACTCACAGACTTGAACCTTCCTTTTGAAACAGCAGTTTTGAAACACTCTTTTTGTAGCATCTACAAATGGATATTTGGAGCGCTTTGGGGCCTATGCTGGGAAATGAAATATCTTCACCTAAAAACTAGACAGAAGCATTCTCAGAAACTTCTGTGTGATGAGTGCATTCAACTCACAGACCTGAACATTCCTTTTGATAGAGCAGTTTGGAAACACTAATTTTGTAAAATCTGCAAGTGTTTATTTGGAGCGCTTTGAGGCCTATGCTGGAAAAGGAAATATCTTCACATAAAAACTAGACAGAAGCATTCTCGGAAACTTCTCTGTGATGAGTGCATTCTACTCACAGAGTTGAACCTTCTTTTTGATACAAGAGTTTTCAAACACTCTTTTTGTAGAATCTGCAAGTGCATATTTGGAGCTGTTTGAGGCCAACGCTGGAAAAGGAAACATCCTCACATAGAAACTAGACAGAAGCATTCTCAGAAACTTGTTTGTGACGAGTGCATTCAACTCACAGACTTGAACCTTTCTTTTGAAAGAGCAGTTTTGGAACACTCTTTTTGTAGAATCTGCTAGTGTATATTTGGAGCGCTGTGAGGCCTATGCTGGGAAATGAAATATCTTCACCTAAAAACAAGACAGAAGCATTCTCAGAAACTTCTGTGTGATGAGTGCATTCAACTCACAGACTTGAACGTTCCTTTTGATAGAACAGTTTTGAAACACTCCTTTTGTAGAATCTGCAAGTGTTTATTTGGAGCGCTTTGAGGCGTATGCTGGAAAAGGAAATGTCTTCAAATAACAACTACACAGAAGCATTCTCAGAAACTTCTTTGTGATGAGTGCATTCAACTCACAGACTTGAACCTTCCTTTTGAAAGAGCAGTTTTGAAACACTGTTTTGGTAGAATCTGCAAGTGGATATATGGAGCTCTTTGGGGCCTATGCTGGGAAATGAAATATCTGCACCTAAAAAGTAGACAGAAGCATTCTCAGGAACTTCTGTGTGATGAGTGCATTCAACTCACAGACTTCAACGTTCCTTTTGATAGAACAGTTTTGAAACTCTCCTTTTGTAGACTCTGCAAGTGTTTATTTCGAGCGCTTTGAGGCCTACGCTGGAAAACGAAATGTCTTCAAATAACAACTACACAGAAACATTCTCAGAACATTCTTTGTGATGAGTGCATTCAACTCACAGACTTGAACCTTCCTTTTGAAAGAGCAGTTTTGAAACACTCTTTTTGTAGAATCTGCAAGTGGATATTTGGAGCGCTTCGGGGCCTATGCTGGGAAATGAAATATCTTCACCTAAAAACTAGACAGAAGCATTCTCAGAAACTTCTGTGTGATGAGTGCATTCAACTCACAGAGTTGAACATTCCTTTTGATAGAGCAGTTTGGAAACACTAATTTTGTAAAATCTGCAAGTGTTTATTTGGAAGGCTTTGAGGCCTATGCTGGAAAAGGAAATATCTTCACATAAAAACTAGACAGAAGCATTCTCAGAAACTTCTCTGTGATGAGTGCATTCTACTCACAGAGTTGAACCTTCTTTTTGATAGAAGAGTTTTCAAACTCTCTTTTTGTAGAATCTGCAAATGCATATTTGGAGCTGTATGATTCCAACGCTGGGAAAGGAAACATCCTCACATAGAAACTAGACAGAAGCATTCTCAGAAACTTGTTTGTGACGAGTGCATTCAACTCACAGACTTGAACCTTTCTTTTGAAAGAGCAGTTTTGGAACACTCTTTTTGTAGATTCTGCTAGTGTATATTTGGAGCGCTGTGAGGCCTATGTTGGGAAATGAAATATCTTCACCTAAAAACTAGACAGAAGCATTCTCAGAAACTTCTGTGTGATGAGTGCATTCAACTCACAGACTTGAACGTTCCTTTTGATAGAACAGTTTTGAAACACTCCTTTTATAGAATCTTTAAGGGTTTATTTCGAGCGCTTTGAGGCGTATGCTGGAAAAAGGTATGTCTTCAAATAACAACTACACAGAAGCTTTCTCAGAAACTTCTTTGTGATGAGTGCATTCAACTCACAGACTTGAACCTTCCCTTTGAAAGAGCAGTTTTGAAACACTCTTTTTGTAGAATCTGCAAGTGGATATTTGGAGCGCTTTGGGGCCTAGGCTGGGAAATGAAATATCTTCACCTAAAAACTAGACAGAAGCATTCTCAGAAACTTCTGTGTGATGAGTGCATTCAACTCACAGACTTCAACGTTCCTTTTGATAGAACAGTTTTGAAACTCACCTTTTGTAGAATCTGCAAGTGTTTATTTCGAGCGCTTTGAGGCCTATGCTGGAAAAGGAAATGTCTTCAAATAACAACTACACAGAAGCATTCTCAGAACCTTCTTTGTGATGAGTGCATTCAACTCACAGACTTGAACCTTCCTTTTGAAACAGCAGTTTTGAAACACTCTTTTTGTAGCATCTACAAATGGATATTTGGAGCGCTTTGGGGCCTATGCTGGGAAATGAAATATCTTCACCTAAAAACTAGACAGAAGCATTCTCAGAAACTTCTGTGTGATGAGTGCATTCAACTCACAGACTTGAACATTCCTTTTGATAGAGCAGTTTGGAAACACTAATTTTGTAAAATCTGCAAGTGTTTATTTGGAGCGCTTTGAGGCCTATGCTGGAAAAGGAAATATCTTCACATAAAAACTAGACAGAAGCATTCTCAGAAACTTCTCTGTGATGAGTGCATTCTACTCACAGAGTTGAACCTTCTTTTTGATACAAGAGTTTTCAAACACTCTTTTTGTAGAATCTGCAAGTGCATATTTGGAGCTGTTTGAGGCCAACGCTGGAAAAGGAAACATCCTCACATAGAAACTAGACAGAAGCATTCTCAGAAACTTGTTTGTGACGGGTGCATTCAACTCACAGACTTGAGCCTTTCTTTTGAAAGAGCAGTTTTGGAACACTCTTTTTGTAGAATCTGCTAGTGTATATTTGGAGCGCTGTGAGGCCTATGCTGGGAAATGAAATATCTTCACCTAAAAACAAGACAGAAGCATTCTCAGAAACTTCTGTGTGATGAGTGCATTCAACTCACAGACTTGAACGTTCCTTTTGATAGAACAGTTTTGAAACACTCCTTTTGTAGAATCTGCAAGTGTTTATTTGGAGCGCTTTGAGGCGTATGCTGGAAAAGGAAATGTCTTCAAATAACAACTACACAGAAGCATTCTCAGAAACTTCTTTGTGATGAGTGCATTCAACTCACAGACTTGAACCTTCCTTTTGAAAGAGCAGTTTTGAAACACTGTTTTGGTAGAATCTGCAAGTGGATATATGGAGCTCTTTGGGGCCTATGCTGGGAAATGAAATATCTGCACCTAAAAAGTAGACAGAAGCATTCTCAGGAACTTCTGTGTGATGAGTGCATTCAACTCACAGACTTCAACGTTCCTTTTGATAGAACAGTTTTGAAACTCTCCTTTTGTAGACTCTGCAAGTGTTTATTTCGAGCGCTTTGAGGCCTACGCTGGAAAACGAAATGTCTTCAAATAACAACTACACAGAAACATTCTCAGAACATTCTTTGTGATGAGTGCATTCAACTCACAGACTTGAACCTTCCTTTTGAAAGAGCAGTTTTGAAACACTCTTTTTGTAGAATCTGCAAGTGGATATTTGGAGCGCTTCGGGGCCTATGCTGGGAAATGAAATATCTTCACCTAAAAACTAGACAGAAGCATTCTCAGAAACTTCTGTGTGATGAGTGCATTCAACTCACAGACTTGAACATTCCTTTTGATAGAGCAGTTTGGAAACACTAATTTTGTAAAATCTGCAAGTGTTTATTTGGAACGCTTTGAGGCCTATGCTGGAAAAGGAAATATCTTCACATAAAAACTAGACAGAAGCATTCTCAGAAACTTCTCTGTGATGAGTGCATTCTACTCACAGAGTTGAACCTTCTTTTTGATAGAAGAGTTTTCAAACTCTCTTTTTGTAGAATCTGCAAATGCATATTTGGAGCTGTATGATTCCAACGCTGGGAAAGGAAACATCCTCACATAGAAACTAGACAGAAGCATTCTCAGAAACTTGTTTGTGACGAGTGCATTCAACTCACAGACTTGAACCTTTCTTTTGAAAGAGCAGTTTTGGAACACTCTTTTTGTAGATTCTGCTAGTGTATATTTGGAGCGCTGTGAGGCCTATGTTGGGAAATGAAATATCTTCACCTAAAAACTGGACAGAAGCATTCTCAGAAACTTCTGTGTGATGAGTGCATTCAACTCACAGACTTGAACGTTCCTTTTGATAGAACAGTTTTGAAACACTCCTTTTATAGAATCTTTAAGGGTTTATTTCGAGCGCTTTGAGGCGTATGCTGGAAAAAGATATGTCTTCAAATAACAACTACACAGAAGCTTTCTCAGAAACTTCTTTGTGATGAGTGCATTCAACTCACAGACTTGAACCTTCCCTTTGAAAGAGCAGTTTTGAAACACTCTTTTTGTAGAATCTGCAAGTGGATATTTGGAGCGCTTCGGGGCCTATGCTGGGAAATGAAATATCTTCACCTAAAAACAAGACAGAAGCATTCTCAGAAACTTCTGTGTGATGAGTGCATTCAACTCACAGACTTGAACGTTCCTTTTGATAGAACAGTTTTGAAACACTCCTTTTGTAGAATCTGCAAGTGTTTATTTGGAGCGCTTTGAGGCGTATGCTGGAAAAGGAAATGTCTTCAAATAACAACTACACAGAAGCATTCTCAGAAACTTCTTTGTGATGAGTGCATTCAACTCACAGACTTGAACCTTCCTTTTGAAAGAGCAGTTTTGAAACACTGTTTTGGTAGAATCTGCAAGTGGATATATGGAGCTCTTTGGGGCCTATGCTGGGAAATGAAATATCTGCACCTAAAAACTAGACAGAAGCATTCTCAGGAACTTCTGTGTGATGAGTGCATTCAACTCACAGACTTCAACGTTCCTTTTGATAGAACAGTTTTGAAACTCTCCTTTTGTAGACTCTGCAAGTGTTTATTTCGAGCGCTTTGAGGCCTACGCTGGAAAACGAAATGTCTTCAAATAACAACTACACAGAAACATTCTCAGAACATTCTTTGTGATGAATGCATTCAACTCACAGACTTGAACCTTCCTTTTGAAAGAGCAGTTTTGAAACACTCTTTTTGTAGAATCTGCAAGTGGATATTTGGAGCGCTTCGGGGCCTATGCTGGGAAATGAAATATCTTCACCTAAAAACTAGACAGAAGCATTCTCAGAAACTTCTGTGTGATGAGTGCATTCAACTCACAGACTTGAACGTTCCTTTTGATAGAACAGTTTTGAAACACTCCTTTTATAGAATCTTTAAGGGTTTATTTCGAGCGCTTTGAGGCGTATGCTGGAAAAAGATATGTCTTCAAATAACAACTACACAGAAGCATTCTCAGAAACTTCTTTGTGATGAGTGCATTCAACTCACAGACTTGAACCTTCCCTTTGAAAGAGCAGTTTTGAAACACTCTTT
Organism: Pongo abelii; assembly: GCF_028885655.2. Lineage (NCBI taxonomy): Eukaryota > Metazoa > Chordata > Mammalia > Primates > Hominidae > Pongo > Pongo abelii. Next base: position 50,192,421 of record NC_071992.2, read on the forward strand.
TTGTAGAATCTGCAAGTGGATATTTGGAGCGCTTTGGGGCCTAGGCTGGGAAATGAAATATCTTCACCTAAAAACTAGACAGAAGCATTCTCAGAAACTTCTGTGTGATGAGTGCTTTCAACTCACAGACTTCAACGTTCCTTTTGATAGAACAGTTTTGAAACTCACCTTTTGTAGAATCTGCAAGTGTTTATTTCGAGCGCTTTGAGGCCTATGCTGGAAAAGGAAATGTCTTCAAATAACAACTACACAGAAGCATTCTCAGAACCTTCTTTGTGATGAGTGCATTCAACTCACAGACTTGAACCTTCCTTTTGAAACAGCAGTTTTGAAACACTCTTTTTGTAGCATCTACAAATGGATATTTGGAGCGCTTTGGGGCCTATGCTGGGAAATGAAATATCTTCACCTAAAAACTAGACAGAAGCATTCTCAGAAACTTCTGTGTGATGAGTGCATTCAACTCACAGACTTGAACATTCCTTTTGATAGAGCAGTTTGGAAACACTAATTTTGTAAAATCTGCAAGTGTTTATTTGGAGCGCTTTGAGGCCTATGCTGGAAAAGGAAATATCTTCACATAAAAACTAGACAGAAGCATTCTCAGAAACTTCTCTGTGATGAGTGCATTCTACTCACAGAGTTGAACCTTCTTTTTGATACAAGAGTTTTCAAACACTCTTTTTGTAGAATCTGCAAGTGCATATTTGGAGCTGTTTGAGGCCAACGCTGGAAAAGGAAACATCCTCACATAGAAACTAGACAGAAGCATTCTCAGAAACTTGTTTGTGACGGGTGCATTCAACTCACAGACTTGAGCCTTTCTTTTGAAAGAGCAGTTTTGGAACACTCTTTTTGTAGAATCTGCTAGTGTATATTTGGAGCGCTGTGAGGCCTATGCTGGGAAATGAAATATCTTCACCTAAAAACAAGACAGAAGCATTCTCAGAAACTTCTGTGTGATGAGTGCATTCAACTCACAGACTTGAACGTTCCTTTTGATAGAACAGTTTTGAAACACTCCTTTTGTAGAATCTGCAAGTGTTTATTTGGAGCGCTTTGAGGCGTATGCTGGAAAAGGAAATGTCTTCAAATAACAACTACACAGAAGCATTCTCAGAAACTTCTTTGTGATGAGTGCATTCAACTCACAGACTTGAACCTTCCTTTTGAAAGAGCAGTTTTGAAACACTGTTTTGGTAGAATCTGCAAGTGGATATATGGAGCTCTTTGGGGCCTATGCTGGGAAATGAAATATCTGCACCTAAAAACTAGACAGAAGCATTCTCAGGAACTTCTGTGTGATGAGTGCATTCAACTCACAGACTTCAACGTTCCTTTTGATAGAACAGTTTTGAAACTCTCCTTTTGTAGACTCTGCAAGTGTTTATTTCGAGCGCTTTGAGGCCTACGCTGGAAAACGAAATGTCTTCAAATAACAACTACACAGAAACATTCTCAGAACATTCTTTGTGATGAGTGCATTCAACTCACAGACTTGAACCTTCCTTTTGAAAGAGCAGTTTTGAAACACTCTTTTTGTAGAATCTGCAAGTGGATATTTGGAGCGCTTCGGGGCCTATGCTGGGAAATGAAATATCTTCACCTAAAAACTAGACAGAAGCATTCTCAGAAACTTCTGTGTGATGAGTGCATTCAACTCACAGAGTTGAACATTCCTTTGATAGAGCAGTTTGGAAACACTAATTTTGTAAAATCTGCAAGTGTTTATTTGGAACGCTTTGAGGCCTATGTTGGAAAAGGAAATATCTTCACATAAAAACTAGACAGAAGCATTCTCAGAAACTTCTCTGTGATGAGTGCATTCTACTCACAGAGTTGAACCTTCTTTTTGATAGAAGAGTTTTCAAACTCTCTTTTTGTAGAATCTGCAAATGCATATTTGGAGCTGTATGATTCCAACGCTGGGAAAGGAAACATCCTCACATAGAAACTAGACAGAAGCATTCTCAGAAACTTGTTTGTGACGAGTGCATTCAACTCACAGACTTGAACCTTTCTTTTGAAAGAGCAGTTTTGGAACACTCTTTTTGTAGATTCTGCTAGTGTATATTTGGAGCGCTGTGAGGCCTATGTTGGGAAATGAAATATCTTCACCTAAAAACTAGACAGAAGCATTCTCAGAAACTTCTGTGTGATGAGTGCATTCAACTCACAGACTTGAACGTTCCTTTTGATAGAACAGTTTTGAAACACTCCTTTTATAGAATCTTTAAGGGTTTATTTCGAGCGCTTTGAGGCGTATGCTGGAAAAAGGTATGTCTTCAAATAACAACTACACAGAAGCTTTCTCAGAAACTTCTTTGTGATGAGTGCATTCAACTCACAGACTTGAACCTTCCCTTTGAAAGAGCAGTTTTGAAACACTCTTTTTGTAGAATCTGCAAGTGGATATTTGGAGCGCTTTGGGGCCTAGGCTGGGAAATGAAATATCTTCACCTAAAAACTAGACAGAAGCATTCTCAGAAACTTCTGTGTGATGAGTGCATTCAACTCACAGACTTCAACGTTCCTTTTGATAGAACAGTTTTGAAACTCACCTTTTGTAGAATCTGCAAGTGTTTATTTCGAGCGCTTTGAGGCCTATGCTGGAAAAGGAAATCTCTTCAAATAACAACTACACAGAAGCATTCTCAGAACCTTCTTTGTGATGAGTGCATTCAACTCACAGACTTGAACCTTCCTTTTGAAACAGCAGTTTTGAAACACTCTTTTTGTAGCATCTACAAATGGATATTTGGAGCGCTTTGGGGCCTATGCTGGGAAATGAAATATCTTCACCTAAAAACTAGACAGAAGCATTCTCAGAAACTTCTGTGTGATGAGTGCATTCAACTCACAGACTTGAACATTCCTTTTGATAGAGCAGTTTGGAAACACTAATTTTGTAAAATCTGCAAGTTTTTATTTGGAGCGCTTTGAGGCCTATGCTGGAAAAGGAAATATCTTCACATAAAAACTAGACAGAAGCATTCTCAGAAACTTCTCTGTGATGAGTGCATTCTACTCACAGAGTTGAACCTTCTTTTTGATACAAGAGTTTTCAAACACTCTTTTTGTAGAATCTGCAAGTGCATATTTGGAGCTGTTTGAGGCCAACGCTGGAAAAGGAAACATCCTCACATAGAAACTAGACAGAAGCATTCTCAGAAACTTGTTTGTGACGGGTGCATTCAACTCACAGACTTGAGCCTTTCTTTTGAAAGAGCAGTTTTGGAACACTCTTTTTGTAGAATCTGCTAGTGTATATTTGGAGCGCTGTGAGGCCTATGCTGGGAAATGAAATATCTTCACCTAAAAACAAGACAGAAGCATTCTCAGAAACTTCTATGTGATGAGTGCATTCAACTCACAGACTTGAACGTTCCTTTTGATAGAACAGTTTTGAAACACTCCTTTTGTAGAATCTGCAAGTGTTTATTTGGAGCGCTTTGAGGCGTATGCTGGAAAAGGAAATGTCTTCAAATAACAACTACACAGAAGCATTCTCAGAAACTTCTTTGTGATGAGTGCATTCAACTCACAGACTTGAACCTTCCTTTTGAAAGAGCAGTTTTGAAACACTGTTTTGGTAGAATCTGCAAGTGGATATATGGAGCTCTTTGGGGCCTATGCTGGGAAATGAAATATCTGCACCTAAAAACTAGACAGAAGCATTCTCAGGAACTTCTGTGTGATGAGTGCATTCAACTCACAGACTTCAACGTTCCTTTTGATAGAACAGTTTTGAAACTCTCCTTTTGTAGACTCTGCAAGTGTTTATTTCGAGCGCTTTGAGGCCTACGCTGGAAAACGAAATGTCTTCAAATAACAACTACACAGAAACATTCTCAGAACATTCTTTGTGATGAGTGCATTCAACTCACAGACTTGAACCTTCCTTTTGAAAGAGCAGTTTTGAAACACTCTTTTTGTAGAATCTGCAAGTGGATATTTGGAGCGCTTCGGGGCCTATGCTGGGAAATGAAATATCTTCACCTAAAAACTAGACAGAAGCATTCTCAGAAACTTCTGTGTGATGAGTGCATTCAACTCACAGAGTTGAACATTCCTTTTGATAGAGCAGTTTGGAAACACTAATTTTGTAAAATCTGCAAGTGTTTATTTGGAACGCTTTGAGGCCTATGCTGGAAAAGGAAATATCTTCACATAAAAACTAGACAGAAGCATTCTCAGAAACTTCTCTGTGATGAGTGCATTCTACTCACAGAGTTGAACCTTCTTTTTGATAGAAGAGTTTTCAAACTCTCTTTTTGTAGAATCTGCAAATGCATATTTGGAGCTGTATGATTCCAACGCTGGGAAAGGAAACATCCTCACATAGAAACTAGACAGAAGCATTCTCAGAAACTTGTTTGTGACGAGTGCATTCAACTCACAGACTTGAACCTTTCTTTTGAAAGAGCAGTTTTGGAACACTCTTTTTGTAGATTCTGCTAGTGTATATTTGGAGCGCTGTGAGGCCTATGTGGGAAATGAAATATCTTCACCTAAAAACTGGACAGAAGCATTCTCAGAAACTTCTGTGTGATGAGTGCATTCAACTCACAGACTTGAACGTTCCTTTTGATAGAACAGTTTTGAAACACTCCTTTTATAGAATCTTTAAGGGTTTATTTCGAGCGCTTTGAGGCGTATGCTGGAAAAAGATATGTCTTCAAATAACAACTACACAGAAGCTTTCTCAGAAACTTCTTTGTGATGAGTGCATTCAACTCACAGACTTGAACCTTCCCTTTGAAAGAGCAGTTTTGAAACACTCTTTTTGTAGAATCTGCAAGTGGATATTTGGAGCGCTTTGGGGCCTATGCTGGGAAATGAAATATCTTCACCTAAAAACAAGACAGAAGCATTCTCAGAAACTTCTGTGTGATGAGTGCATTCAACTCACAGACTTGAACGTTCCTTTTGATAGAACAGTTTTGAAACACTCCTTTTGTAGAATCTGCAAGTGTTTATTTGGAGCGCTTTGAGGCGTATGCTGGAAAAGGAAATGTCTTCAAATAACAACTACACAGAAGCATTCTCAGAAACTTCTTTGTGATGAGTGCATTCAACTCACAGACTTGAACCTTCCTTTTGAAAGAGCAGTTTTGAAACACTGTTTTGGTAGAATCTGCAAGTGGATATATGGAGCTCTTTGGGGCCTATGCTGGGAAATGAAATATCTGCACCTAAAAACTAGACAGAAGCATTCTCAGGAACTTCTGTGTGATGAGTGCATTCAACTCACAGACTTCAACGTTCCTTTTGATAGAACAGTTTTGAAACTCTCCTTTTGTAGACTCTGCAAGTGTTTATTTCGAGCGCTTTGAGGCCTACGCTGGAAAACGAAATGTCTTCAAATAACAACTACACAGAAACATTCTCAGAACATTCTTTGTGATGAGTGCATTCAACTCACAGACTTGAACCTTCCTTTTGAAAGAGCAGTTTTGAAACACTCTTTTTGTAGAATCTGCAAGTGGATATTTGGAGCGCTTCGGGGCCTATGCTGGGAAATGAAATATCTTCACCTAAAAACTAGACAGAAGCATTCTCAGAAACTTCTGTGTGATGAGTGCATTCAACTCACAGAGTTGAACATTCCTTTTGATAGAGCAGTTTGGAAACACTAATTTTGTAAAATCTGCAAGTGTTTATTTGGAACGCTTTGAGGCCTATGCTGGAAAAGGAAATATCTTCACATAAAAACTAGACAGAAGCATTCTCAGAAACTTCTCTGTGATGAGTGCATTCTACTCACAGAGTTGAACCTTCTTTTTGATAGAAGAGTTTTCAAACTCTCTTTTTGTAGAATCTGCAAATGCATATTTGGAGCTGTATGATTCCAACGCTGGGAAAGGAAACATCCTCACATAGAAACTAGACAGAAGCATTCTCAGAAACTTGTTTGTGACGAGTGCATTCAACTCACAGACTTGAACCTTTCTTTTGAAAGAGCAGTTTTGGAACACTCTTTTTGTAGATTCTGCTAGTGTATACTTGGAGCGCTGTGAGGCCTATGTTGGGAAATGAAATATCTTCACCTAAAAACTAGACAGAAGCATTCTCAGAAACTTCTGTGTGATGAGTGCATTCAACTCACAGACTTGAACGTTCCTTTTGATAGAACAGTTTTGAAACACTCCTTTTATAGAATCTTTAAGGGTTTATTTCGAGCGCTTTGAGGCGTATGCTGGAAAAAGATATGTCTTCAAATAACAACTACACAGAAGCATTCTCAGAAACTTCTTTGTGATGAGTGCATTCAACTCACAGACTTGAACCTTCCCTTTGAAAGAGCAGTTTTGAAACACTCTTTTTGTAGAATCTGCAAGTGGATATTTGGAGCGCTTTGGGGCCTAGGCTGGGAAATGAAATATCTTCACCTAAAAACTAGACAGAAGCATTCTCAGAAACTTCTGTGTGATGAGTGCATTCAACTCACAGACTTCAACGTTCCTTTTGATAGAACAGTTTTGAAACTCACCTTTTGTAGAATCTGCAAGTGTTTATTTCGAGCGCTTTGAGGCCTATGCTGGAAAAGGAAATGTCTTCAAATAACAACTACACAGAAGCATTCTCAGAACCTTCTTTGTGATGAGTGCATTCAACTCACAGACTTGAACCTTCCTTTTGAAACAGCAGTTTTGAAACACTCTTTTTGTAGCATCTACAAATGGATATTTGGAGCGCTTTGGGGCCTATGCTGGGAAATGAAATATCTTCACCTAAAAACTAGACAGAAGCATTCTCAGAAACTTCTGTGTGATGAGTGCATTCAACTCACAGACTTGAACATTCCTTTTGATAGAGCAGTTTGGAAACACTAATTTTGTAAAATCTGCAAGTGTTTATTTGGAGCGCTTTGAGGCCTATGCTGGAAAAGGAAATATCTTCACATAAAAACTAGACAGAAGCATTCTCAGAAACTTCTCTGTGATGAGTGCATTCTACTCACAGAGTTGAACCTTCTTTTTGATACAAGAGTTTTCAAACACTCTTTTTGTAGAATCTGCAAGTGCATATTTGGAGCTGTTTGAGGCCAACGCTGGAAAAGGAAACATCCTCACATAGAAACTAGACAGAAGCATTCTCAGAAACTTGTTTGTGACGGGTGCATTCAACTCACAGACTTGAGCCTTTCTTTTGAAAGAGCAGTTTTGGAACACTCTTTTTGTAGAATCTGCTAGTGTATATTTGGAGCGCTGTGAGGCCTATGCTGGGAAATGAAATATCTTCACCTAAAAACAAGACAGAAGCATTCTCAGAAACTTCTGTGTGATGAGTGCATTCAACTCACAGACTTGAACGTTCCTTTTGATAGAACAGTTTTGAAACACTCCTTTTGTAGAATCTGCAAGTGTTTATTTGGAGCGCTTTGAGGCGTATGCTGGAAAAGGAAATGTCTTCAAATAACAACTACACAGAAGCATTCTCAGAAACTTCTTTGTGATGAGTGCATTCAACTCACAGACTTGAACCTTCCTTTTGAAAGAGCAGTTTTGAAACACTGTTTTGGTAGAATCTGCAAGTGGATATATGGAGCTCTTTGGGGCCTATGCTGGGAAATGAAATATCTGCACCTAAAAACTAGACAGAAGCATTCTCAGGAACTTCTGTGTGATGAGTGCATTCAACTAGCAGACTTCAACGTTCCTTTTGATAGAACAGTTTTGAAACTCTCCTTTTGTAGACTCTGCAAGTGTTTATTTCGAGCGCTTTGAGGCCTACGCTGGAAAACGAAATGTCTTCAAATAACAACTACACAGAAACATTCTCAGAACATTCTTTGTGATGAGTGCATTCAACTCACAGACTTGAACCTTCCTTTTGAAAGAGCAGTTTTGAAACACTCTTTTTGTAGAATCTGCAAGTGGATATTTGGAGCGCTTCGGGGCCTATGCTGGGAAATGAAATATCTTCACCTAAAAACTAGACAGAAGCATTCTCAGAAACTTCTGTGTGATGAGTGCATTCAACTCACAGAGTTGAACATTCCTTTTGATAGAGCAGTTTGGAAACACTAATTTTGTAAAATCTGCAAGTGTTTATTTGGAACGCTTTGAGGCCTATGCTGGAAAAGGAAATATCTTCACATAAAAACTAGACAGAAGCATTCTCAGAAACTTCTCTGTGATGAGTGCATTCTACTCACAGAGTTGAACCTTCTTTTTGATAGAAGAGTTTTCAAACTCTCTTTTTGTAGAATCTGCAAATGCATATTTGGAGCTGTATGATTCCAACGCTGGGAAAGGAAACATCCTCACATAGAAACTAGACAGAAGCATTCTCAGAAACTTGTTTGTGACGAGTGCATTCAACTCACAGACTTGAACCTTTCTTTTGAAAGAGCAGTTTTGGAACACTCTTTTTGTAGATTCTGCTAGTGTATATTTGGAGCGCTGTGAGGCCTATGTGGGAAATGAAATATCTTCACCTAAAAACTGGACAGAAGCATTCTCAGAAACTTCTGTGTGATGAGTGCATTCAACTCACAGACTTGAACGTTCCTTTTGATAGAACAGTTTTGAAACACTCCTTTTATAGAATCTTTAAGGGTTTATTTCGAGCGCTTTGAGGCGTATGCTGGAAAAAGATATGTCTTCAAATAACAACTACACAGAAGCTTTCTCAGAAACTTCTTTGTGATGAGTGCATTCAACTCACAGACTTGAACCTTCCCTTTGAAAGAGCAGTTTTGAAACACTCTTTTTGTAGAATCTGCAAGTGGATATTTGGAGCGCTTTGGGGCCTATGCTGGGAAATGAAATATCTTCACCTAAAAACAAGACAGAAGCATTCTCAGAAACTTCTGTGTGATGAGTGCATTCAACTCACAGACTTGAACGTTCCTTTTGATAGAACAGTTTTGAAACACTCCTTTTGTAGAATCTGCAAGTGTTTATTTGGAGCGCTTTGAGGCGTATGCTGGAAAAGGAAATGTCTTCAAATAACAACTACACAGAAGCATTCTCAGAAACTTCTTTGTGATGAGTGCATTCAACTCACAGACTTGAACCTTCCTTTTGAAAGAGCAGTTTTGAAACACTGTTTTGGTAGAATCTGCAAGTGGATATATGGAGCTCTTTGGGGCCTATGCTGGGAAATGAAATATCTGCACCTAAAAACTAGACAGAAGCATTCTCAGGAACTTCTGTGTGATGAGTGCATTCAACTCACAGACTTCAACGTTCCTTTTGATAGAACAGTTTTGAAACTCTCCTTTTGTAGACTCTGCAAGTGTTTATTTCGAGCGCTTTGAGGCCTACGCTGGAAAACGAAATGTCTTCAAATAACAACTACACAGAAACATTCTCAGAACATTCTTTGTGATGAGTGCATTCAACTCACAGACTTGAACCTTCCTTTTGAAAGAGCAGTTTTGAAACACTCTTTTTGTAGAATCTGCAAGTGGATATTTGGAGCGCTTCGGGGCCTATGCTGGGAAATGAAATATCTTCACCTAAAAACTAGACAGAAGCATTCTCAGAAACTTCTGTGTGATGAGTGCATTCAACTCACAGAGTTGAACATTCCTTTTGATAGAGCAGTTTGGAAACACTAATTTTGTAAAATCTGCAAGTGTTTATTTGGAACGCTTTGAGGCCTATGCTGGAAAAGGAAATATCTTCACATAAAAACTAGACAGAAGCATTCTCAGAAACTTCTCTGTGATGAGTGCATTCTACTCACAGAGTTGAACCTTCTTTTTGATAGAAGAGTTTTCAAACTCTCTTTTTGTAGAATCTGCAAATGCATATTTGGAGCTGTATGATTCCAACGCTGGGAAAGGAAACATCCTCACATAGAAACTAGACAGAAGCATTCTCAGAAACTTGTTTGTGACGAGTGCATTCAACTCACAGACTTGAACCTTTCTTTTGAAAGAGCAGTTTTGGAACACTCTTTTTGTAGATTCTGCTAGTGTATACTTGGAGCGCTGTGAGGCCTATGTTGGGAAATGAAATATCTTCACCTAAAAACTAGACAGAAGCATTCTCAGAAACTTCTGTGTGATGAGTGCATTCAACTCACAGACTTGAACGTTCCTTTTGATAGAACAGTTTTGAAACACTCCTTTTATAGAATCTTTAAGGGTTTATTTCGAGCGCTTTGAGGCGTATGCTGGAAAAAGATATGTCTTCAAATAACAACTACACAGAAGCATTCTCAGAAACTTCTTTGTGATGAGTGCATTCAACTCACAGACTTGAACCTTCCCTTTGAAAGAGCAGTTTTGAAACACTCTTTTTGTAGAATCTGCAAGTGGATATTTGGAGCGCTTTGGGGCCTAGGCTGGGAAATGAAATATCTTCACCTAAAAACTAGACAGAAGCATTCTCAGAAACTTCTGTGTGATGAGTGCATTCAACTCACAGACTTCAACGTTCCTTTTGATAGAACAGTTTTGAAACTCACCTTTTGTAGAATCTGCAAGTGTTTATTTCGAGCGCTTTGAGGCCTATGCTGGAAAAGGAAATGTCTTCAAATAACAACTACACAGAAGCATTCTCAGAACCTTCTTTGTGATGAGTGCATTCAACTCACAGACTTGAACCTTCCTTTTGAAACAGCAGTTTTGAAACACTCTTTTTGTAGCATCTACAAATGGATATTTGGAGCGCTTTGGGGCCTATGCTGGGAAATGAAATATCTTCACCTAAAAACTAGACAGAAGCATTCTCAGAAACTTCTGTGTGATGAGTGCATTCAACTCACAGACTTGAACATTCCTTTTGATAGAGCAGTTTGGAAACACTAATTTTGTAAAATCTGCAAGTGTTTATTTGGAGCGCTTTGAGGCCTATGCTGGAAAAGGAAATATCTTCACATAAAAACTAGACAGAAGCATTCTCAGAAACTTCTCTGTGATGAGTGCATTCTACTCACAGAGTTGAACCTTCTTTTTGATACAAGAGTTTTCAAACACTCTTTTTGTAGAATCTGCAAGTGCATATTTGGAGCTGTTTGAGGCCAACGCTGGAAAAGGAAACATCCTCACATAGAAACTAGACAGAAGCATTCTCAGAAACTTGTTTGTGACGGGTGCATTCAACTCACAGACTTGAGCCTTTCTTTTGAAAGAGCAGTTTTGGAACACTCTTTTTGTAGAATCTGCTAGTGTATATTTGGAGCGCTGTGAGGCCTATGCTGGGAAATGAAATATCTTCACCTAAAAACAAGACAGAAGCATTCTCAGAAACTTCTGTGTGATGAGTGCATTCAACTCACAGACTTGAACGTTCCTTTTGATAGAACAGTTTTGAAACACTCCTTTTGTAGAATCTGCAAGTGTTTATTTGGAGCGCTTTGAGGCGTATGCTGGAAAAGGAAATGTCTTCAAATAACAACTACACAGAAGCATTCTCAGAAACTTCTTTGTGATGAGTGCATTCAACTCACAGACTTGAACCTTCCTTTTGAAAGAGCAGTTTTGAAACACTGTTTTGGTAGAATCTGCAAGTGGATATATGGAGCTCTTTGGGGCCTATGCTGGGAAATGAAATATCTGCACCTAAAAACTAGACAGAAGCATTCTCAGGAACTTCTGTGTGATGAGTGCATTCAACTAGCAGACTTCAACGTTCCTTTTGATAGAACAGTTTTGAAACTCTCCTTTTGTAGACTCTGCAAGTGTTTATTTCGAGCGCTTTGAGGCCTACGCTGGAAAACGAAATGTCTTCAAATAACAACTACACAGAAACATTCTCAGAACATTCTTTGTGATGAGTGCATTCAACTCACAGACTTGAACCTTCCTTTTGAAAGAGCAGTTTTGAAACACTCTTTTTGTAGAATCTGCAAGTGGATATTTGGAGCGCTTCGGGGCCTATGCTGGGAAATGAAATATCTTCACCTAAAAACTAGACAGAAGCATTCTCAGAAACTTCTGTGTGATGAGTGCATTCAACTCACAGAGTTGAACATTCCTTTTGATAGAGCAGTTTGGAAACACTAATTTTGTAAAATCTGCAAGTGTTTATTTGGAACGCTTTGAGGCCTATGCTGGAAAAGGAAATATCTTCACATAAAAACTAGACAGAAGCATTCTCAGAAACTTCTCTGTGATGAGTGCATTCTACTCACAGAGTTGAACCTTCTTTTTGATAGAAGAGTTTTCAAACTCTCTTTTTGTAGAATCTGCAAATGCATATTTGGAGCTGTATGATTCCAACGCTGGGAAAGGAAACATCCTCACATAGAAACTAGACAGAAGCATTCTCAGAAACTTGTTTGTGACGAGTGCATTCAACTCACAGACTTGAACCTTTCTTTTGAAAGAGCAGTTTTGGAACACTCTTTTTGTAGATTCTGCTAGTGTATATTTGGAGCGCTGTGAGGCCTATGTGGGAAATGAAATATCTTCACCTAAAAACTAGACAGAAGCATTCTCAGAAACTTCTGTGTGATGAGTGCATTCAACTCACAGACTTGAACGTTCCTTTTGATAGAACAGTTTTGAAACACTCCTTTTATAGAATCTTTAAGGGTTCATTTCGAGCGCTTTGAGGCGTATGCTGGAAAAAGTTATGTCTTCAAATAACAACTACACAGAAGCATTCTCAGAAACTTCTTTGTGATGAGTGCATTCAACTCACAGACTTGAACCTTCCCTTTGAAAGAGCAGTTTTGAAACACTTTTTGTAGAATCTGCAAGTGGATATTTGGAGCGCTTTGGGGCCTAGGCTGGGAAATGAAATATCTTCACCTAAAAACTAGACAGAAGCATTCTCAGAAACTTCTGTGTGATGAGTGCATTCAACTCACAGACTTCAACGTTCCTTTTGATAGAACAGTTTTGGAACTCACCTTTTGTAGAATCTGCAAGTGTTTATTTCGAGCGCTTTGAGGCCTATGCTGGAAAAGGAAATGTCTTCAAATAACAACTACACAGAAGCATTCTCAGAACCTTCTTTGTGATGAGTGCATTCAACTCACAGACTTGAACCTTCCTTTTGAAACAGCAGTTTTGAAACACTCTTTTTGTAGCATCTACAAATGGATATTTGGAGCGCTTTGGGGCCTATGCTGGGAAATGAAATATCTTCACCTAAAAACTAGACAGAAGCATTCTCAGAAACTTCTGTGTGATGAGTGCATTCAACTCACAGACCTGAACATTCCTTTTGATAGAGCAGTTTGGAAACACTAATTTTGTAAAATCTGCAAGTGTTTATTTGGAGCGCTTTGAGGCCTATGCTGGAAAAGGAAATATCTTCACATAAAAACTAGACAGAAGCATTCTCAGAAACTTCTCTGTGATGAGTGCATTCTACTCACAGAGTTGAACCTTCTTTTTGATACAAGAGTTTTCAAACACTCTTTTTGTAGAATCTGCAAGTGCATATTTGGAGCTGTTTGAGGCCAACGCTGGAAAAGGAAACATCCTCACATAGAAACTAGACAGAAGCATTCTCAGAAACTTGTTTGTGACGAGTGCATTCAACTCACAGACTTGAACCTTTCTTTTGAAAGAGCAGTTTTGGAACACTCTTTTTGTAGATTCTGCTAGTGTATATTTGGAGCGCTGTGAGGCCTATGTTGGGAAATGAAATATCTTCACCTAAAAACTAGACAGAAGCATTCTCAGAAACTTCTGTGTGATGAGTGCATTCAACTCACAGACTTGAACGTTCCTTTTGATAGAACAGTTTTGAAACACTCCTTTTATAGAATCTTTAAGGGTTTATTTCGAGCGCTTTGAGGCCTATGCTGGAAAAAGGTATGTCTTCAAATAACAACTACACAGAAGCTTTCTCAGAAACTTCTTTGTGATGAGTGCATTCAACTCACAGACTTGAACCTTCCCTTTGAAAGAGCAGTTTTGAAACACTCTTTTTGTAGAATCTGCAAGTGGATATTTGGAGCGCTTTGGGGCCTAGGCTGGGAAATGAAATATCTTCACCTAAAAACTAGACAGAAGCATTCTCAGAAACTTCTGTGTGATGAGTGCATTCAACTCACAGACTTCAACGTTCCTTTTGATAGAACAGTTTTGAAACTCACCTTTTGTAGAATCTGCAAGTGTTTATTTCGAGCGCTTTGAGGCCTATGCTGGAAAAGGAAATGTCTTCAAATAACAACTACACAGAAGCATTCTCAGAACCTTCTTTGTGATGAGTGCATTCAACTCACAGACTTGAACCTTCCTTTTGAAACAGCAGTTTTGAAACACTCTTTTTGTAGCATCTACAAATGGATATTTGGAGCGCTTTGGGGCCTATGCTGGGAAATGAAATATCTTCACCTAAAAACTAGACAGAAGCATTCTCAGAAACTTCTGTGTGATGAGTGCATTCAACTCACAGACTTGAACATTCCTTTTGATAGAGCAGTTTGGAAACACTAATTTTGTAAAATCTGCAAGTGTTTATTTGGAGCGCTTTGAGGCCTATGCTGGAAAAGGAAATATCTTCACATAAAAACTAGACAGAAGCATTCTCAGAAACTTCTCTGTGATGAGTGCATTCTACTCACAGAGTTGAACCTTCTTTTTGATACAAGAGTTTTCAAACACTCTTTTTGTAGAATCTGCAAGTGCATATTTGGAGCTGTTTGAGGCCAACGCTGGAAAAGGAAACATCCTCACATAGAAACTAGACAGAAGCATTCTCAGAAACTTGTTTGTGACGGGTGCATTCAACTCACAGACTTGAGCCTTTCTTTTGAAAGAGCAGTTTTGGAACACTCTTTTTGTAGAATCTGCTAGTGTATATTTGGAGCGCTGTGAGGCCTATGCTGGGAAATGAAATATCTTCACCTAAAAACAAGACAGAAGCATTCTCAGAAACTTCTGTGTGATGAGTGCATTCAACTCACAGACTTGAACGTTCCTTTTGATAGAACAGTTTTGAAACACTCCTTTTGTAGAATCTGCAAGTGTTTATTTGGAGCGCTTTGAGGCGTATGCTGGAAAAGGAAATGTCTTCAAATAACAACTACACAGAAGCATTCTCAGAAACTTCTTTGTGATGAGTGCATTCAACTCACAGACTTGAACCTTCCTTTTGAAAGAGCAGTTTTGAAACACTGTTTTGGTAGAATCTGCAAGTGGATATATGCAGCTCTTTGGGGCCTATGCTGGGAAATGAAATATCTGCACCTAAAAACTAGACAGAAGCATTCTCAGGAACTTCTGTGTGATGAGTGCATTCAACTCACAGACTTCAACGTTCCTTTTGATAGAACAGTTTTGAAACTCTCCTTTTGTAGACTCTGCAAGTGTTTATTTCGAGCGCTTTGAGGCCTACGCTGGAAAACGAAATGTCTTCAAATAACAACTACACAGAAACATTCTCAGAACATTCTTTGTGATGAGTGCATTCAACTCACAGACTTGAACCTTCCTTTTGAAAGAGCAGTTTTGAAACACTCTTTTTGTAGAATCTGCAAGTGGATATTTGGAGCGCTTCGGGGCCTATGCTGGGAAATGAAATATCTTCACCTAAAAACTAGACAGAAGCATTCTCAGAAACTTCTGTGTGATGAGTGCATTCAACTCACAGAGTTGAACATTCCTTTTGATAGAGCAGTTTGGAAACACTAATTTTGTAAAATCTGCAAGTGTTTATTTGGAACGCTTTGAGGCCTATGCTGGAAAAGGAAATATCTTCACATAAAAACTAGACAGAAGCATTCTCAGAAACTTCTCTGTGATGAGTGCATTCTACTCACAGAGTTGAACCTTCTTTTTGATAGAAGAGTTTTCAAACTCTCTTTTTGTAGAATCTGCAAATGCATATTTGGAGCTGTATGATTCCAACGCTGGGAAAGGAAACATCCTCACATAGAAACTAGACAGAAGCATTCTCAGAAACTTGTTTGTGACGAGTGCATTCAACTCACAGACTTGAACCTTTCTTTTGAAAGAGCAGTTTTGGAACACTCTTTTTGTAGATTCTGCTAGTGTATACTTGGAGCGCTGTGAGGCCTATGTTGGGAAATGAAATATCTTCACCTAAAAACTAGACAGAAGCATTCTCAGAAACTTCTGTGTGATGAGTGCATTCAACTCACAGACTTGAACGTTCCTTTTGATAGAACAGTTTTGAAACACTCCTTTTATAGAATCTTTAAGGGTTTATTTCGAGCGCTTTGAGGCGTATGCTGGAAAAAGATATGTCTTCAAATAACAACTACACAGAAGCATTCTCAGAAACTTCTTTGTGATGAGTGCATTCAACTCACAGACTTGAACCTTCCCTTTGAAAGAGCAGTTTTGAAACACTCTTTTTGTAGAATCTGCAAGTGGATATTTGGAGCGCTTTGGGGCCTAGGCTGGGAAATGAAATATCTTCACCTAAAAACTAGACAGAAGCATTCTCAGAAACTTCTGTGTGATGAGTGCATTCAACTCACAGACTTCAACGTTCCTTTTGATAGAACAGTTTTGAAACTCACCTTTTGTAGAATCTGCAAGTGTTTATTTCGAGCGCTTTGAGGCCTATGCTGGAAAAGGAAATGTCTTCAAATAACAACTACACAGAAGCATTCTCAGAACCTTCTTTGTGATGAGTGCATTCAACTCACAGACTTGAACCTTCCTTTTGAAACAGCAGTTTTGAAACACTCTTTTTGTAGCATCTACAAATGGATATTTGGAGCGCTTTGGGGCCTATGCTGGGAAATGAAATATCTTCACCTAAAAACTAGACAGAAGCATTCTCAGAAACTTCTGTGTGATGAGTGCATTCAACTCACAGACTTGAACATTCCTTTTGATAGAGCAGTTTGGAAACACTAATTTTGTAAAATCTGCAAGTGTTTATTTGGAGCGCTTTGAGGCCTATGCTGGAAAAGGAAATATCTTCACATAAAAACTAGACAGAAGCATTCTCAGAAACTTCTCTGCGATGAGTGCATTCTACTCACAGAGTTGAACCTTCTTTTTGATACAAGAGTTTTCAAACACTCTTTTTGTAGAATCTGCAAGTGCATATTTGGAGCTGTTTGAGGCCAACGCTGGAAAAGGAAACATCCTCACATAGAAACTAGACAGAAGCATTCTCAGAAACTTGTTTGTGACGGGTGCATTCAACTCACAGACTTGAGCCTTTCTTTTGAAAGAGCAGTTTTGGAACACTCTTTTTGTAGAATCTGCTAGTGTATATTTGGAGCGCTGTGAGGCCTATGCTGGGAAATGAAATATCTTCACCTAAAAACAAGACAGAAGCATTCTCAGAAACTTCTGTGTGATGAGTGCATTCAACTCACAGACTTGAACGTTCCTTTTGATAGAACAGTTTTGAAACACTCCTTTTGTAGAATCTGCAAGTGTTTATTTGGAGCGCTTTGAGGCGTATGCTGGAAAAGGAAATGTCTTCAAATAACAACTACACAGAAGCATTCTCAGAAACTTCTTTGTGATGAGTGCATTCAACTCACAGACTTGAACCTTCCTTTTGAAAGAGCAGTTTTGAAACACTGTTTTGGTAGAATCTGCAAGTGGATATATGGAGCTCTTTGGGGCCTATGCTGGGAAATGAAATATCTGCACCTAAAAACTAGACAGAAGCATTCTCAGGAACTTCTGTGTGATGAGTGCATTCAACTCACAGACTTCAACGTTCCTTTTGATAGAACAGTTTTGAAACTCTCCTTTTGTAGACTCTGCAAGTGTTTATTTCGAGCGCTTTGAGGCCTACGCTGGAAAACGAAATGTCTTCAAATAACAACTACACAGAAACATTCTCAGAACATTCTTTGTGATGAGTGCATTCAACTCACAGACTTGAACCTTCCTTTTGAAAGAGCAGTTTTGAAACACTCTTTTTGTAGAATCTGCAAGTGGATATTTGGAGCGCTTCGGGGCCTATGCTGGGAAATGAAATATCTTCACCTAAAAACTAGACAGAAGCATTCTCAGAAACTTCTGTGTGATGAGTGCATTCAACTCACAGAGTTGAACATTCCTTTTGATAGAGCAGTTTGGAAACACTAATTTTGTAAAATCTGCAAGTGTTTATTTGGAACGCTTTGAGGCCTATGCTGGAAAAGGAAATATCTTCACATAAAAACTAGACAGAAGCATTCTCAGAAACTTCTCTGTGATGAGTGCATTCTACTCACAGAGTTGAACCTTCTTTTTGATAGAAGAGTTTTCAAACTCTCTTTTTGTAGAATCTGCAAATGCATATTTGGAGCTGTATGATTCCAACGCTGGGAAAGGAAACATCCTCACATAGAAACTAGACAGAAGCATTCTCAGAAACTTGTTTGTGACGAGTGCATTCAACTCACAGACTTGAACCTTTCTTTTGAAAGAGCAGTTTTGGAACACTCTTTTTGTAGATTCTGCTAGTGTATATTTGGAGCGCTGTGAGGCCTATGTTGGGAAATGAAATATCTTCACCTAAAAACTAGACAGAAGCATTCTCAGAAACTTCTGTGTGATGAGTGCATTCAACTCACAGACTTGAACGTTCCTTTTGATAGAACAGTTTTGAAACACTCCTTTTATAGAATCTTTAAGGGTTTATTTCGAGCGCTTTGAGGCGTATGCTGGAAAAAGGTATGTCTTCAAATAACAACTACACAGAAGCTTTCTCAGAAACTTCTTTGTGATGAGTGCATTCAACTCACAGACTTGAACCTTCCCTTTGAAAGAGCAGTTTTGAAACACTCTTTTTGTAGAATCTGCAAGTGGATATTTGGAGCGATTTGGGGCCTAGGCTGGGAAATGAAATATCTTCACCTAAAAACTAGACAGAAGCATTCTCAGAAACTTCTGTGTGATGAGTGCATTCAACTCACAGACTTCAACGTTCCTTTTGATAGAACAGTTTTGAAACTCACCTTTTGTAGAATCTGCAAGTGTTTATTTCGAGCGCTTTGAGGCCTATGCTGGAAAAGGAAATGTCTTCAAATAACAACTACACAGAAGCATTCTCAGAACCTTCTTTGTGATGAGTGCATTCAACTCACAGACTTGAACCTTCCTTTTGAAACAGCAGTTTTGAAACACTCTTTTTGTAGCATCTACAAATGGATATTTGGAGCGCTTTGGGGCCTATGCTGGGAAATGAAATATCTTCACCTAAAAACTAGACAGAAGCATTCTCAGAAACTTCTGTGTGATGAGTGCATTCAACTCACAGACTTGAACATTCCTTTTGATAGAGCAGTTTGGAAACACTAATTTTGTAAAATCTGCAAGTGTTTATTTGGAGCGCTTTGAGGCCTATGCTGGAAAAGGAAATATCTTCACATAAAAACTAGACAGAAGCATTCTCAGAAACTTCTCTGTGATGAGTGCATTCTACTCACAGAGTTGAACCTTCTTTTTGATACAAGAGTTTTCAAACACTCTTTTTGTAGAATCTGCAAGTGCATATTTGGAGCTGTTTGAGGCCAACGCTGGAAAAGGAAACATCCTCACATAGAAACTAGACAGAAGCATTCTCAGAAACTTGTTTGTGACGGGTGCATTCAACTCACAGACTTGAGCCTTTCTTTTGAAAGAGCAGTTTTGGAACACTCTTTTTGTAGAATCTGCTAGTGTATATTTGGAGCGCTGTGAGGCCTATGCTGGGAAATGAAATATCTTCACCTAAAAACAAGACAGAAGCATTCTCAGAAACTTCTGTGTGATGAGTGCATTCAACTCACAGACTTGAACGTTCCTTTTGATAGAACAGTTTTGAAACACTCCTTTTGTAGAATCTGCAAGTGTTTATTTGGAGCGCTTTGAGGCGTATGCTGGAAAAGGAAATGTCTTCAAATAACAACTACACAGAAGCATTCTCAGAAACTTCTTTGTGATGAGTGCATTCAACTCACAGACTTGAACCTTCCTTTTGAAAGAGCAGTTTTGAAACACTGTTTTGGTAGAATCTGCAAGTGGATATATGGAGCTCTTTGGGGCCTATGCTGGGAAATGAAATATCTGCACCTAAAAACTAGACAGAAGCATTCTCAGGAACTTCTGTGTGATGAGTGCATTCAACTCACAGACTTCAACGTTCCTTTTGATAGAACAGTTTTGAAACTCTCCTTTTGTAGACTCTGCAAGTGTTTATTTCGAGCGCTTTGAGGCCTACGCTGGAAAACGAAATGTCTTCAAATAACAACTACACAGAAACATTCTCAGAACATTCTTTGTGATGAGTGCATTCAACTCACAGACTTGAACCTTCCTTTTGAAAGAGCAGTTTTGAAACACTCTTTTTGTAGAATCTGCAAGTGGATATTTGGAGCGCTTCGGGGCCTATGCTGGGAAATGAAATATCTTCACCTAAAAACTAGACAGAAGCATTCTCAGAAACTTCTGTGTGATGAGTGCATTCAACTCACAGAGTTGAACATTCCTTTTGATAGAGCAGTTTGGAAACACTAATTTTGTAAAATCTGCAAGTGTTTATTTGGAACGCTTTGAGGCCTATGCTGGAAAAGGAAATATCTTCACATAAAAACTAGACAGAAGCATTCTCAGAAACTTCTCTGTGATGAGTGCATTCTACTCACAGAGTTGAACCTTCTTTTTGATAGAAGAGTTTTCAAACTCTCTTTTTGTAGAATCTGCAAATGCATATTTGGAGCTGTATGATTCCAACGCTGGGAAAGGAAACATCCTCACATAGAAACTAGACAGAAGCATTCTCAGAAACTTGTTTGTGACGAGTGCATTCAACTCACAGACTTGAACCTTTCTTTTGAAAGAGCAGTTTTGGAACACTCTTTTTGTAGATTCTGCTAGTGTATATTTGGAGCGCTGTGAGGCCTATGTTGGGAAATGAAATATCTTCCCCTAAAAACTAGACAGAAGCATTCTCAGAAACTTCTGTGTGATGAGTGCATTCAACTCACAGACTTCAACGTTCCTTTTGATAGAACAGTTTTGAAACTCACCTTTTGTAGAATCTGCAAGTGTTTATTTCGAGCGCTTTGAGGCCTATGCTGGAAAAGGAAATGTCTTCAAATAACAACTACACAGAAGCATTCTCAGAACCTTCTTTGTGATGAGTGCATTCGACTCACAGACTTGAACCTTCCTTTTGAAACAGCAGTTTTGAAACACTCTTTTTGTAGCATCTACAAATGGATATTTGGAGCGCTTTGGGGCCTATGCTGGGAAATGAAATATCTTCACCTAAAAACTAGACAGAAGCATTCTCAGAAACTTCTGTGTGATGAGTGCATTCAACTCACAGACCTGAACATTCCTTTTGATAGAGCAGTTTGGAAACACTAATTTTGTAAAATCTGCAAGTGTTTATTTGGAGCGCTTTGAGGCCTATGCTGGAAAAGGAAATATCTTCACATAAAAACTAGACAGAAGCATTCTCAGAAACTTCTCTGTGATGAGTGCATTCTACTCCCAGAGTTGAACCTTCTTTTTGATAGAAGAGTTTTCAAACTCTCTTTTTGTAGAATCTGCAAATGCATATTTGGAGCTGTATGATTCCAACGCTGGGAAAGGAAACATCCTCACATAGAAACTAGACAGAAGCATTCTCAGAAACTTGTTTGTGACGAGTGCATTCAACTCACAGACTTGAACCTTTCTTTTGAAAGAGCAGTTTTGGAACACTCATTTTGTAGATTCTGCTAGTGTATATTTGGAGCGCTGTGAGGCCTATGTTGGGAAATGAAATATCTTCACCTAAAAACTAGACAGAAGCATTCTCAGAAACTTCTGTGTGATGAGTGCATTCAACTCACAGACTTCAACGTTCCTTTTGATAGAACAGTTTTGAAACACTCCTTTTGTAGAATCTGCAAGTGTTTATTTCGAGCTCTTTGAGGCCTACGCTGGAAAAAGAAATGTCTTCAAATAACAACTACACAGAAACATTCTCAGAACATTCTTTGTGATGAGTGCATTCAACTCACAGACTTGAACCTTCCTTTTGAAACAGCAGTTTTGAAACACTCTTTTTGTAGAATCTGCAAGTGGATATTTGGAGCGCTTCGGGGACTATGCTGGGAAATGAAATATCTTCACCTAAAAACTAGACAGAAGCATTCTCAGAAACTTCTGTGTGATGAGTGCATTCAACTCACAGAGTTGAACATTCCTTTTGATAGAGCAGTTTGGAAACACTAATTTTGTAAAATCTGCAAGTGTTTATTTGGAACGCTTTGAGGCCTATGCTGGAAAAGGAAATATCTTCACATAAAAACTAGACAGAAGCATTCTCAGAAACTTCTCTGTGATGAGTGCATTCTACTCACAGAGTTGAACCTTCTTTTTGATACAAGAGTTTTCAAACACTCTTTTTGTAGAATCTGCAAGTGCATATTTGGAGCTGTTTGAGGCCAACGCTGGAAAAGGAAACATCCTCACATAGAAACTAGACAGAAGCATTCTCAGAAACTTGTTTGTGACGAGTGCATTCAACTCACAGACTTGAGCCTTTCTTTTGAAAGAGCAGTTTTGGAACACTCTTTTTGTAGAATCTGCTAGTGTATATTTGGAGCGCTGTGAGGCCTATGCTGGGAAATGAAATATCTTCACCTAAAAACAAGACAGAAGCATTCTCAGAAACTTCTGTGTGATGAGTGCATTCAACTCACAGACTTGAACGTTCCTTTTGATAGAACAGTTTTGAAACACTCCTTTTGTAGAATCTGCAAGTGTTTATTTGGAGCGCTTTGAGGCGTATGCTGGAAAAGAAAATGTCTTCAAATAACAACTACACAGAAGCATTCTCAGAAACTTCTTTGTGATGAGTGCATTCAACTCACAGACTTGAACCTTCCTTTTGAAAGAGCAGTTTTGAAACACTGTTTTGGTAGAATCTGCAAGTGGATATATGGAGCTCTTTGGGGCCTATGCTGGGAAATGAAATATCTGCACCTAAAAACTAGACAGAAGCATTCTCAGGAACTTCTGTGTGATGAGTGCATTCAACTCACAGACTTCAACGTTCCTTTTGATAGAACAGTTTTGAAACTCTCCTTTTGTAGACTCTGCAAGTGTTTATTTCGAGCGCTTTGAGGCCTACGCTGGAAAACGAAATGTCTTCAAATAACAACTACACAGAAACATTCTCAGAACATTCTTTGTGATGAGTGCATTCAACTCACAGACTTGAACCTTCCTTTTGAAAGAGCAGTTTTGAAACACTCTTTTTGTAGAATCTGCAAGTGGATATTTGGAGCGCTTCGGGGCCTATGCTGGGAAATGAAATATCTTCACCTAAAAACTAGACAGAAGCATTCTCAGAAACTTCTGTGTGATGAGTGCATTCAACTCACAGAGTTGAACATTCCTTTTGATAGAGCAGTTTGGAAACACTAATTTTGTAAAATCTGCAAGTGTTTATTTGGAACGCTTTGAGGCCTATGCTGGAAAAGGAAATATCTTCACATAAAAACTAGACAGAAGCATTCTCAGAAACTTCTCTGTGATGAGTGCATTCTACTCACAGAGTTGAACCTTCTTTTTGATAGAAGAGTTTTCAAACTCTCTTTTTGTAGAATCTGCAAATGCATATTTGGAGCTGTATGATTCCAACGCTGGGAAAGGAAACATCCTCACATAGAAACTAGACAGAAGCATTCTCAGAAACTTGTTTGTGACGAGTGCATTCAACTCACAGACTTGAACCTTTCTTTTGAAAGAGCAGTTTTGGAACACTCTTTTTGTAGATTCTGCTAGTGTATATTTGGAGCGCTGTGAGGCCTATGTTGGGAAATGAAATATCTTCACCTAAAAACTAGACAGAAGCATTCTCAGAAACTTCTGTGTGATGAGTGCATTCAACTCACAGACTTCAACGTTCCTTTTGATAGAACAGTTTTGAAACTCACCTTTTGTAGAATCTGCAAGTGTTTATTTCGAGCGCTTTGAGGCCTATGCTGGAAAAGGAAATGTCTTCAAATAACAACTACACAGAAGCATTCTCAGAACCTTCTTTGTGATGAGTGCATTCAACTCACAGACTTGAACCTTCCTTTTGAAACAGCAGTTTTGAAACACTCTTTTTGTAGCATCTACAAATGGATATTTGGAGCGCTTTGGGGCCTATGCTGGGAAATGAAATATCTTCACCTAAAAACTAGACAGAAGCATTCTCAGAAACTTCTGTGTGATGAGTGCATTCAACTCACAGACTTGAACATTCCTTTTGATAGAGCAGTTTGGAAACACTAATTTTGTAAAATCTGCAAGTGTTTATTTGGAGCGCTTTGAGGCCTATGCTGGAAAAGGAAATATCTTCACATAAAAACTAGACAGAAGCATTCTCAGAAACTTCTCTGTGATGAGTGCATTCTACTCACAGAGTTGAACCTTCTTTTTGATAGAAGAGTTTTCAAACTCTCTTTTTGTAGAATCTGCAAATGCATATTTGGAGCTGTATGATTCCAACGCTGGGAAAGGAAACATCCTCACATAGAAAATAGACAGAAGCATTCTCAGAAACTTGTTTGTGACGAGTGCATTCAACTCACAGACTTGAACCTTTCTTTTGAAAGAGCAGTTTTGGAACACTCATTTTGTAGATACTGCTAGTGTATATTTGGAGCGCTGTGAGGCCTATGTTGGGAAATGAAATATCTTCACCTAAAAACTAGACAGAAGCATTCTCAGAAACTTCTGTGTGATGAGTGCATTCAACTCACAGACTTCAACGTTCCTTTTGATAGAACAGTTTTGAAACACTCCTTTTGTACAATCTGCAAGTGTTTATTTCGAGCTCTTTGAGGCCTACGCTGGAAAAAGAAATGTCTTCAAATAACAACTACACAGAAACATTCTCAGAACATTCTTTGTGATGAGTGCATTCAACACACAGACTTGAACCTTCCTTTTGAAAGAGCAGTTTTGAAACACTCTTTTTGTAGAATCTGCAAGTGGATATTTGGAGCGCTTCGGGGCCTATGCTGGGAAATGAAATATCTTCACCTAAAAACTAGACAGAAGCATTCTCAGTAACTTCTGTGTGATGAGTGCATTCAACTCACAGAGTTGAACATTCCTTTTGATAGAGCAGTTTGGAAACACTAATTTTGTAAAATCTGCAAGTGTTTATTTGGAACGCTTTGAGGCCTATGCTGGAAAAGGAAATATCTTCACATAAAAACTAGACAGAAGCATTCTCAGAAACTTCTCTGTGATGAGTGCATTCTACTCACAGAGTTGAACCTTCTTTTTGATACAAGAGTTTTCAAACACTCTTTTTGTAGAATCTGCAAGTGCATATTTGGAGCTGTTTGAGGCCAACGCTGGAAAAGGAAACATCCTCACATAGAAACTAGACAGAAGCATTCTCAGAAACTTGTTTGTGACGAGTGCATTCAACTCACAGACTTGAGCCTTTCTTTTGAAAGAGCAGTTTTGGAACACTCTTTTTGTAGAATCTGCTAGTGTATATTTGGAGCGCTGTGAGGCCTATGCTGGGAAATGAAATATCTTCACCTAAAAACAAGACAGAAGCATTCTCAGAAACTTCTTTGTGATGAGTGCATTCAACTCACAGACTTGAACGTTCCTTTTGATAGAACAGTTTTGAAACACTCCTTTTGTAGAATCTGCAAGTGTTTATTTGGAGCGCTTTGAGGCGTATGCTGGAAAAGAAAATGTCTTCAAATAACAACTACAGAGAAGCATTCTCAGAAACTTCTTTGTGATGAGTGCATTCAATTCACAGACTTGAACCTTCCTTTTGAAAGAGCAGTTTTGAAACACTGTTTTGGTAGAATCTGCAAGTGGATATATGGAGCTCTTTGGGGCCTATGCTGGGAAATGAAATATCTGCACCTAAAAACTAGACAGAAGCATTCTCAGGAACTTCTGTGTGATGAGTGCATTCAACTCACAGACTTCAACGTTCCTTTTGATAGAGCAGTTTGGAAACACTAATTTTGTAAAATCTGCAAGTGTTTATTTGGAACGCTTTGAGGCCTATGCTGGAAAAGGAAATATCTTCACATAAAAACTAGACAGAAACATTCTCAGAAACTTCTCTGTGATGAGTGCATTCTACTCACAGAGTTGAACCTTCTTTTTGATAGAAGAGTTTTCAAACTCTCTTTTTGTAGAATCTGCAAATGCATATTTGGAGCTGTATGATTCCAACGCTGGGAAAGGAAACATCCTCACATAGAAACTAGACAGAAGCATTCTCAGAAACTTGTTTGTGACGAGTGCATTCAACTCACAGACTTGAACCTTTCTTTTGAAAGAGCAGTTTTGGAACACTCTTTTTGTAGATTCTGCTAGTGTATATTTGGAGCGCTGTGAGGCCTATGTTGGGAAATGAAATATCTTCACCTAAAAACTGGACAGAAGCATTCTCAGAAACTTCTGTGTGATGAGTGCATTCAACTCACAGACTTCAACGTTCCTTTTGATAGAACAGTTTTGAGACACTCCTTTTATAGAATCTTTAAGGGTTTATTTCGAGCGCTTTGAGGCGTATGCTGGAAAAAGATATGTCTTCAAATAACAACTACACAGAAGCTTTCTCAGAAACTTCTTTGTGATGAGTGCATTCAACTCACAGACTTGAACCTTCCCTTTGAAAGAGCAGTTTTGAAACACTCTTTTTGTAGAATCTGCAAGTGGATATTTGGAGCGCTTTGGGGCCTATGCTGGGAAATGAAATATCTTCACCTAAAAACAAGACAGAAGCATTCTCAGAAACTTCTGTGTGATGAGTGCATTCAACTCACAGACTTGAACGTTCCTTTTGATAGAACAGTTTTGAAACACTCCTTTTGTAGAATCTGCAAGTGTTTATTTGGAGCGCTTTGAGGCGTATGCTGGAAAAGGAAATGTCTTCAAATAACAACTACACAGAAGCATTCTCAGAAACTTCTTTGTGATGAGTGCATTCAACTCACAGACTTGAACCTTCCTTTTCAAAGAGCAGTTTTGAAACACTGTTTTGGTAGAATCTGCAAGTGGATATATGGAGCTCTTTGGGGCCTATGCTGGGAAATGAAATATCTGCACCTAAAAACTAGACAGAAGCATTCTCAGGAACTTCTGTGTGATGAGTGCATTCAACTCACAGACTTCAACGTTCCTTTTGATAGAACAGTTTTGAAACTCTCCTTTTGTAGACTCTGCAAGTGTTTATTTCGAGCGCTTTGAGGCCTACGCTGGAAAACGAAATGTCTTCAAATAACAACTACACAGAAACATTCTCAGAACATTCTTTGTGATGAGTGCATTCAACTCACAGACTTGAACCTTCCTTTTGAAAGAGCAGTTTTGAAACACTCTTTTTGTAGAATCTGCAAGTGGATATTTGGAGCGCTTCGGGGCCTATGCTGGGAAATGAAATATCTTCACCTAAAAACTAGACAGAAGCATTCTCAGAAACTTCTGTGTGATGAGTGCATTCAACTCACAGAGTTGAACATTCCTTTTGATAGAGCAGTTTGGAAACACTAATTTTGTAAAATCTGCAAGTGTTTATTTGGAACGCTTTGAGGCCTATGCTGGAAAAGGAAATATCTTCACATAAAAACTAGACAGAAGCATTCTCAGAAACTTCTCTGTGATGAGTGCATTCTACTCACAGAGTTGAACCTTCTTTTTGATAGAAGAGTTTTCAAACTCTCTTTTTGTAGAATCTGCAAATGCATATTTGGAGCTGTATGATTCCAACGCTGGGAAAGGAAACATCCTCACATAGAAACTAGACAGAAGCATTCTCAGAAACTTGTTTGTGACGAGTGCATTCAACTCACAGACTTGAACCTTTCTTTTGAAAGAGCAGTTTTGGAACACTCTTTTTGTAGATTCTGCTAGTGTATACTTGGAGCGCTGTGAGGCCTATGTTGGGAAATGAAATATCTTCACCTAAAAACTAGACAGAAGCATTCTCAGAAACTTCTGTGTGATGAGTGCATTCAACTCACAGACTTGAACGTTCCTTTTGATAGAACAGTTTTGAAACACTCCTTTTATAGAATCTTTAAGGGTTTATTTCAAGCGCTTTGAGGCGTATGCTGGAAAAAGATATGTCTTCAAATAACAACTACACAGAAGCATTCTCAGAAACTTCTTTGTGATGAGTGCATTCAACTCACAGACTTGAACCTTCCCTTTGAAAGAGCAGTTTTGAAACACTCTTTTTGTAGAATCTGCAAGTGGATATTTGGAGCGCTTTGGGGCCTAGGCTGGGAAATGAAATATCTTCACCTAAAAACTAGACAGAAGCATTCTCAGAAACTTCTGTGTGATGAGTGCATTCAACTCACAGACTTCAACGTTCCTTTTGATAGAACAGTTTTGAAACTCACCTTTTGTAGAATCTGCAAGTGTTTATTTCGAGCGCTTTGAGGCCTATGCTGGAAAAGGAAATGTCTTCAAATAACAACTACACAGAAGCATTCTCAGAACCTTCTTTGTGATGAGTGCATTCAACTCACAGACTTGAACCTTCCTTTTGAAACAGCAGTTTTGAAACACTCTTTTTGTAGCATCTACAAATGGATATTTGGAGCGCTTTGGGGCCTATGCTGGGAAATGAAATATCTTCACCTAAAAACTAGACAGAAGCATTCTCAGAAACTTCTGTGTGATGAGTGCATTCAACTCACAGACTTGAACATTCCTTTTGATAGAACAGTTTTGAAACACTCCTTTTGTACAATCTGCAAGTGTTTATTTCGAGCTCTTTGAGGCCTACGCTGGAAAAAGAAATGTCTTCAAATAACAACTACACAGAAACATTCTCAGAACATTCTTTGTGATGAGTGCATTCAACTCACAGACTTGAACCTTCCTTTTGAAAGAGCAGTTTTGAAACACTCTTTTTGTAGAATCTGCAAGTGGATATTTGGAGCGCTTCGGGGCCTATGCTGGGAAATGAAATATCTTCACCTAAAAACTAGACAGAAGCATTCTCAGAAACTTCTGTGTGATGAGTGCATTCAACTCACAGAGTTGAACATTCCTTTTGATAGAGCAGTTTGGAAACACTAATTTTGTAAAATCTGCAAGTGTTTATTTGGAACGCTTTGAGGCCTATGCTGGAAAAGGAAATATCTTCACATAAAAACTAGACAGAAGCATTCTCAGAAACTTCTCTGTGATGAGTGCATTCTACTCACAGAGTTGAACCTTCTTTTTGATACAAGAGTTTTCAAACACTCTTTTTGTAGAATCTGCAAGTGCATATTTGGAGCTGTTTGAGGCCAACGCTGGAAAAGGAAACATCCTCACATAGAAACTAGACAGAAGCATTCTCAGAAACTTGTTTGTGACGAGTGCATTCAACTCACAGACTTGAGCCTTTCTTTTGAAAGAGCAGTTTTGGAACACTCTTTTTGTAGAATCTGCTAGTGTATATTTGGAGCGCTGTGAGGCCTATGCTGGGAAATGAAATATCTTCACCTAAAAACAAGACAGAAGCATTCTCAGAAACTTCTTTGTGATGAGTGCATTCAACTCACAGACTTGAACGTTCCTTTTGATAGAACAGTTTTGAAACACTCCTTTTGTAGAATCTGCAAGTGTTTATTTGGAGCGCTTTGAGGCGTATGCTGGAAAAGAAAATGTCTTCAAATAACAACTACAGAGAAGCATTCTCAGAAACTTCTTTGTGATGAGTGCATTCAACTCACAGACTTGAACCTTCCTTTTGAAAGAGCAGTTTTGAAACACTGTTTTGGTAGAATCTGCAAGTGGATATATGGAGCTCTTTGGGGCCTATGCTGGGAAATGAAATATCTGCACCTAAAAACTAGACAGAAGCATTCTCAGGAACTTCTGTGTGATGAGTGCATTCAACTCACAGACTTCAACGTTCCTTTTGATAGAACAGTTTTGAAACTCTCCTTTTGTAGACTCTGCAAGTGTTTATTTCGAGCGCTTTGAGGCCTACGCTGGAAAACGAAATGTCTTCAAATAACAACTACACAGAAACATTCTCAGAACATTCTTTGTGATGAGTGCATTCAACTCACAGACTTGAACCTTCCTTTTGAAAGAGCAGTTTTGAAACACTCTTTTTGTAGAATCTGCAAGTGGATATTTGGAGCGCTTCAGGGCCTATGCTGGGAAATGAAATATCTTCACCTAAAAACTAGACAGAAGCATTCTCAGAAACTTCTGTGTGATGAGTGCATTCAACTCACAGAGTTGAACATTCCTTTTGATAGAGCAGTTTGGAAACACTAATTTTGTAAAATCTGCAAGTGTTTATTTGGAACGCTTTGAGGCCTATGCTGGAAAAGGAAATATCTTCACATAAAAACTAGACAGAAGCATTCTCAGAAACTTCTCTGTGATGAGTGCATTCTACTCACAGAGTTGAACCTTCTTTTTGATAGAAGAGTTTTCAAACTCTCTTTTTGTAGAATCTGCAAATGCATATTTGGAGCTGTATGATTCCAACGCTGGGAAAGGAAACATCCTCACATAGAAACTAGACAGAAGCATTCTCAGAAACTTGTTTGTGACGAGTGCATTCAACTCACAGACTTGAACCTTTCTTTTGAAAGAGCAGTTTTGGAACACTCTTTTTGTAGATTCTGCTAGTGTATATTTGGAGCGCTGTGAGGCCTATGTTGGGAAATGAAATATCTTCACCTGAAAACTGGACAGAAGCATTCTCAGAAACTTCTGTGTTATGAGTGCATTCAACTCACAGACTTGAACGTTCCTTTTGATAGAACAGTTTTGAAACACTCCTTTTATAGAATCTTTAAGGGTTTATTTCGAGCGCTTTGAGGCGTATGCTGGAAAAAGATATGTCTTCAAATAACAACTACACAGAAGCTTTCTCAGAAACTTCTTTGTGATGAGTGCATTCAACTCACAGACTTGAACCTTCCCTTTGAAAGAGCAGTTTTGAAACACTCTTTTTGTAGAATCTGCAAGTGGATATTTGGAGCGCTTTGGGGCCTATGCTGGGAAATGAAATATCTTCACCTAAAAACAAGACAGAAGCATTCTCAGAAACTTCTGTGTGATGAGTGCATTCAACTCACAGACTTGAACGTTCCTTTTGATAGAACAGTTTTGAAACACTCCTTTTGTAGAATCTGCAAGTGTTTATTTGGAGCGCTTTGAGGCGTATGCTGGAAAAGGAAATGTCTTCAAATAACAACTACACAGAAGCATTCTCAGAAACTTCTTTGTGATGAGTGCATTCAACTCACAGACTTGAACCTTCCTTTTCAAAGAGCAGTTTTGAAACACTGTTTTGGTAGAATCTGCAAGTGGATATATGGAGCTCTTTGGGGCCTATGCTGGGAAATGAAATATCTGCACCTAAAAACTAGACAGAAGCATTCTCAGGAACTTCTGTGTGATGAGTGCATTCAACTCACAGACTTCAACGTTCCTTTTGATAGAACAGTTTTGAAACTCTCCTTTTGTAGACTCTGCAAGTGTTTATTTCGAGCGCTTTGAGGCCTACGCTGGAAAACGAAATGTCTTCAAATAACAACTACACAGAAACATTCTCAGAACATTCTTTGTGATGAGTGCATTCAACTCACAGACTTGAACCTTCCTTTTGAAAGAGCAGTTTTGAAACACTCTTTTTGTAGAATCTGCAAGTGGATATTTGGAGCGCTTCGGGGCCTATGCTGGGAAATGAAATATCTTCACCTAAAAACTAGACAGAAGCATTCTCAGAAACTTCTGTGTGATGAGTGCATTCAACTCACAGAGTTGAACATTCCTTTTGATAGAGCAGTTTGGAAACACTAATTTTGTAAAATCTGCAAGTGTTTATTTGGAACGCTTTGAGGCCTATGCTGGAAAAGGAAATATCTTCACATAAAAACTAGACAGAAGCATTCTCAGAAACTTCTCTGTGATGAGTGCATTCTACTCACAGAGTTGAACCTTCTTTTTGATAGAAGAGTTTTCAAACTCTCTTTTTGTAGAATCTGCAAATGCATATTTGGAG
The DNA here is from genome assembly GCF_028885655.2 of Pongo abelii. Classification (NCBI taxonomy): domain Eukaryota; kingdom Metazoa; phylum Chordata; class Mammalia; order Primates; family Hominidae; genus Pongo; species Pongo abelii. Next base: position 50,224,250 of record NC_071992.2, read on the forward strand.
CTGTATGATTCCAACGCTGGGAAAGGAAACATCCTCACATAGAAACTAGACAGAAGCATGCTCAGAAACTTGTTTGTGACGAGTGCATTCAACTCACAGACTTGAACCTTTCTTTTGAAAGAGCAGTTTTGGAACACTCTTTTTGTAGATTCTGCTAGTGTATATTTGGAGCGCTGTGAGGCCTATGTGGGAAATGAAATATCTTCACCTAAAAACTAGACAGAAGCATTCTCAGAAACTTCTGTGTGATGAGTGCATTCAACTCACAGACTTGAACGTTCCTTTTGATAGAACAGTTTTGAAACACTCCTTTTATAGAATCTTTAAGGGTTCATTTCGAGCGCTTTGAGGCGTATGCTGGAAAAAGATATGTCTTCAAATAACAACTACACAGAAGCATTCTCAGAAACTTCTTTGTGATGAGTGCATTCAACTCACAGACTTGAACCTTCCCTTTGAAAGAGCAGTTTTGAAACACTTTTTGTAGAATCTTCAAGTGGATATTTGGAGCGCTTTGGGGCCTAGGCTGGGAAATGAAATATCTTCACCTAAAAACTAGACAGAAGCATTCTCAGAAACTTCTGTGTGATGAGTGCATTCAACTCACAGACTTCAACGTTCCTTTTGATAGAACAGTTTTGAAACTCACCTTTTGTAGAATCTGCAAGTGTTTATTTCGAGCGCTTTGAGGCCTATGCTGGAAAAGGAAATGTCTTCAAATAACAACTACACAGAAGCATTCTCAGAACCTTCTTTGTGATGAGTGCATTCAACTCACAGACTTGAACCTTCCTTTTGAAACAGCAGTTTTGAAACACTCTTTTTGTAGCATCTACAAATGGATATTTGGAGCGCTTTGGGGCCTATGCTGGGAAATGAAATATCTTCACCTAAAAACTAGACAGAAGCATTCTCAGAAACTTCTGTGTGATGAGTGCATTCAACTCACAGACCTGAACATTCCTTTTGATAGAGCAGTTTGGAAACACTAATTTTGTAAAATCTGCAAGTGTTTATTTGGAGCGCTTTGAGGCCTATGCTGGAAAAGGAAATATCTTCACATAAAAACTAGACAGAAGCATTCTCAGAAACTTCTCTGTGATGAGTGCATTCTACTCACAGAGTTGAACCTTCTTTTTGATACAAGAGTTTTCAAACACTCTTTTTGTAGAATCTGCAAGTGCATATTTGGAGCTGTTTGAGGCCCACGCTGGAAAAGGAAACATCCTCACATAGAAACTAGACAGAAGCATTCTCAGAAACTTGTTTGTGACGACTGCATTCAACTCACAGACTTGAACCTTTCTTTTGAAAGAGCAGTTTTGGAACACTCTTTTTGTAGAATCTGCTAGTGTATATTTGGAGCGCTGTGAGGCCTATGCTGGGAAATGAAATATCTTCACCTAAAAACAAGACAGAAGCATTCTCAGAAACTTCTGTGTGATGAGTGCATTCAACTCACAGACTTGAACGTTCCTTTTGATAGAACAGTTTTGAAACACTCCTTTTGTAGAATCTGCAAGTGTTTATTTGGAGCGCTTTGAGGCGTATGCTGGAAAAGGAAATGTCTTCAAATAACAACTACACAGAAGCATTCTCAGAAACTTCTTTGTGATGAGTGCATTCAACTCACAGACTTGAACCTTCCTTTTCAAAGAGCAGTTTTGAAACACTGTTTTGGTAGAATCTGCAAGTGGATATATGGAGCTCTTTGGGGCCTATGCTGGGAAATGAAATATCTGCACCTAAAAACTAGACAGAAGCATTCTCAGGAACTTCTGTGTGATGAGTGCATTCAACTCACAGACTTCAACGTTCCTTTTGATAGAACAGTTTTGAAACTCTCCTTTTGTAGACTCTGCAAGTGTTTATTTCGAGCGCTTTGAGGCCTACGCTGGAAAACGAAATGTCTTCAAATAACAACTACACAGAAACATTCTCAGAACATTCTTTGTGATGAGTGCATTCAACTCACAGACTTGAACCTTCCTTTTGAAAGAGCAGTTTTGAAACACTCTTTTTGTAGAATCTGCAAGTGGATATTTGGAGCGCTTCGGGGCCTATGCTGGGAAATGAAATATCTTCACCTAAAAACTAGACAGAAGCATTCTCAGAAACTTCTGTGTGATGAGTGCATTCAACTCACAGAGTTGAACATTCCTTTTGATAGAGCAGTTTGGAAACACTAATTTTGTAAAATCTGCAAGTGTTTATTTGGAACGCTTTGAGGCCTATGCTGGAAAAGGAAATATCTTCACATAAAAACTAGACAGAAGCATTCTCAGAAACTTCTCTGTGATGAGTGCATTCTACTCACAGAGTTGAACCTTCTTTTTGATAGAAGAGTTTTCAAACTCTCTTTTTGTAGAATCTGCAAATGCATATTTGGAGCTGTATGATTCCAACGCTGGGAAAGGAAACATCCTCACATAGAAACTAGACAGAAGCATTCTCAGAAACTTGTTTGTGACGAGTGCATTCAACTCACAGACTTGAACCTTTCTTTTGAAAGAGCAGTTTTGGAACACTCTTTTTGTAGATTCTGCTAGTGTATACTTGGAGCGCTGTGAGGCCTATGTTGGGAAATGAAATATCTTCACCTAAAAACTAGACAGAAGCATTCTCAGAAACTTCTGTGTGATGAGTGCATTCAACTCACAGACTTGAACGTTCCTTTTGATAGAACAGTTTTGAAACACTCCTTTTATAGAATCTTTAAGGGTTTATTTCGAGCGCTTTGAGGCGTATGCTGGAAAAAGATATGTCTTCAAATAACAACTACACAGAAGCATTCTCAGAAACTTCTTTGTGATGAGTGCATTCAACTCACAGACTTGAACCTTCCCTTTGAAAGAGCAGTTTTGAAACACTCTTTTTGTAGAATCTGCAAGTGGATATTTGGAGCGCTTTGGGGCCTAGGCTGGGAAATGAAATATCTTCACCTAAAAACTAGACAGAAGCATTCTCAGAAACTTCTGTGTGATGAGTGCATTCAACTCACAGACTTCAACGTTCCTTTTGATAGAACAGTTTTGAAACTCACCTTTTGTAGAATCTGCAAGTGTTTATTTCGAGCGCTTTGAGGCCTATGCTGGAAAAGGAAATGTCTTCAAATAACAACTACACAGAAGCATTCTCAGAACCTTCTTTGTGATGAGTGCATTCAACTCACAGACTTGAACCTTCCTTTTGAAACAGCAGTTTTGAAACACTCTTTTTGTAGCATCTACAAATGGATATTTGGAGCGCTTTGGGGCCTATGCTGGGAAATGAAATATCTTCACCTAAAAACTAGACAGAAGCATTCTCAGAAACTTCTGTGTGATGAGTGCATTCAACTCACAGACTTGAACATTCCTTTTGATAGAGCAGTTTGGAAACACTAATTTTGTAAAATCTGCAAGTGTTTATTTGGAGCGCTTTGGGGCCTATGCTGGAAAAGGAAATATCTTCACATAAAAACTAGACAGAAGCATTCTCAGAAACTTCTCTGTGATGAGTGCATTCTACTCACAGAGTTGAACCTTCTTTTTGATACAAGAGTTTTCAAACACTCTTTTTGTAGAATCTGCAAGTGCATATTTGGAGCTGTTTGAGGCCAACGCTGGAAAAGGAAACATCCTCACATAGAAACTAGACAGAAGCATTCTCAGAAACTTGTTTGTGACGGGTGCATTCAACTCACAGACTTGAGCCTTTCTTTTGAAAGAGCAGTTTTGGAACACTCTTTTTGTAGAATCTGCTAGTGTATATTTGGAGCGCTGTGAGGCCTATGCTGGGAAATGAAATATCTTCACCTAAAAACAAGACAGAAGCATTCTCAGAAACTTCTGTGTGATGAGTGCATTCAACTCACAGACTTGAACGTTCCTTTTGATAGAACAGTTTTGAAACACTCCTTTTGTAGAATCTGCAAGTGTTTATTTGGAGCGCTTTGAGGCGTATGCTGGAAAAGGAAATGTCTTCAAATAACAACTACACAGAAGCATTCTCAGAAACTTCTTTGTGATGAGTGCATTCAACTCACAGACTTGAACCTTCCTTTTCAAAGAGCAGTTTTGAAACACTGTTTTGGTAGAATCTGCAAGTGGATATATGGAGCTCTTTGGGGCCTATGCTGGGAAATGAAATATCTGCACCTAAAAACTAGACAGAAGCATTCTCAGGAACTTCTGTGTGATGAGTGCATTCAACTCACAGACTTCAACGTTCCTTTTGATAGAACAGTTTTGAAACTCTCCTTTTGTAGACTCTGCAAGTGTTTATTTCGAGCGCTTTGAGGCCTACGCTGGAAAACGAAATGTCTTCAAATAACAACTACACAGAAACATTCTCAGAACATTCTTTGTGATGAGTGCATTCAACTCACAGACTTGAACCTTCCTTTTGAAAGAGCAGTTTTGAAACACTCTTTTTGTAGAATCTGCAAGTGGATATTTGGAGCGCTTCGGGGCCTATGCTGGGAAATGAAATATCTTCACCTAAAAACTAGACAGAAGCATTCTCAGAAACTTCTGTGTGATGAGTGCATTCAACTCACAGAGTTGAACATTCCTTTTGATAGAGCAGTTTGGAAACACTAATTTTGTAAAATCTGCAAGTGTTTATTTGGAACGCTTTGAGGCCTATGCTGGAAAAGGAAATATCTTCACATAAAAACTAGACAGAAGCATTCTCAGAAACTTCTCTGTGATGAGTGCATTCTACTCACAGAGTTGAACCTTCTTTTTGATAGAAGAGTTTTCAAACTCTCTTTTTGTAGAATCTGCAAATGCATATTTGGAGCTGTATGATTCCAACGCTGGGAAAGGAAACATCCTCACATAGAAACTAGACAGAAGCATGCTCAGAAACTTGTTTGTGACGAGTGCATTCAACTCACAGACTTGAACCTTTCTTTTGAAAGAGCAGTTTTGGAACACTCTTTTTGTAGATTCTGCTAGTGTATATTTGGAGCGCTGTGAGGCCTATGTGGGAAATGAAATATCTTCACCTAAAAACTAGACAGAAGCATTCTCAGAAACTTCTGTGTGATGAGTGCATTCAACTCACAGACTTGAACGTTCCTTTTGATAGAACAGTTTTGAAACACTCCTTTTATAGAATCTTTAAGGGTTCATTTCGAGCGCTTTGAGGCGTATGCTGGAAAAAGATATGTCTTCAAATAACAACTACACAGAAGCATTCTCAGAAACTTCTTTGTGATGAGTGCATTCAACTCACAGACTTGAACCTTCCCTTTGAAAGAGCAGTTTTGAAACACTTTTTGTAGAATCTTCAAGTGGATATTTGGAGCGCTTTGGGGCCTAGGCTGGGAAATGAAATATCTTCACCTAAAAACTAGACAGAAGCATTCTCAGAAACTTCTGTGTGATGAGTGCATTCAACTCACAGACTTCAACGTTCCTTTTGATAGAACAGTTTTGAAACTCACCTTTTGTAGAATCTGCAAGTGTTTATTTCGAGCGCTTTGAGGCCTATGCTGGAAAAGGAAATGTCTTCAAATAACAACTACACAGAAGCATTCTCAGAACCTTCTTTGTGATGAGTGCATTCAACTCACAGACTTGAACCTTCCTTTTGAAACAGCAGTTTTGAAACACTCTTTTTGTAGCATCTACAAATGGATATTTGGAGCGCTTTGGGGCCTATGCTGGGAAATGAAATATCTTCACCTAAAAACTAGACAGAAGCATTCTCAGAAACTTCTGTGTGATGAGTGCATTCAACTCACAGACCTGAACATTCCTTTTGATAGAGCAGTTTGGAAACACTAATTTTGTAAAATCTGCAAGTGTTTATTTGGAGCGCTTTGAGGCCTATGCTGGAAAAGGAAATATCTTCACATAAAAACTAGACAGAAGCATTCTCAGAAACTTCTCTGTGATGAGTGCATTCTACTCACAGAGTTGAACCTTCTTTTTGATACAAGAGTTTTCAAACACTCTTTTTGTAGAATCTGCAAGTGCATATTTGGAGCTGTTTGAGGCCAACGCTGGAAAAGGAAACATCCTCACATAGAAACTAGACAGAAGCATTCTCAGAAACTTGTTTGTGACGAGTGCATTCAACTCACAGACTTGAACCTTTCTTTTGAAAGAGCAGTTTTGGAACACTCTTTTTGTAGAATCTGCTAGTGTATATTTGGAGCGCTGTGAGGCCTATGCTGGGAAATGAAATATCTTCACCTAAAAACAAGACAGAAGCATTCTCAGAAACTTCTGTGTGATGAGTGCATTCAACTCACAGACTTGAACGTTCCTTTTGATAGAACAGTTTTGAAACACTCCTTTTGTAGAATCTGCAAGTGTTTATTTGGAGCGCTTTGAGGCGTATGCTGGAAAAGGAAATGTCTTCAAATAACAACTACACAGAAGCATTCTCAGAAACTTCTTTGTGATGAGTGCATTCAACTCACAGACTTGAACCTTCCTTTTCAAAGAGCAGTTTTGAAACACTGTTTTGGTAGAATCTGCAAGTGGATATATGGAGCTCTTTGGGGCCTATGCTGGGAAATGAAATATCTGCACCTAAAAACTAGACAGAAGCATTCTCAGGAACTTCTGTGTGATGAGTGCATTCAACTCACAGACTTCAACGTTCCTTTTGATAGAACAGTTTTGAAACTCTCCTTTTGTAGACTCTGCAAGTGTTTATTTCGAGCGCTTTGAGGCCTACGCTGGAAAACGAAATGTCTTCAAATAACAACTACACAGAAACATTCTCAGAACATTCTTTGTGATGAGTGCATTCAACTCACAGACTTGAACCTTCCTTTTGAAAGAGCAGTTTTGAAACACTCTTTTTGTAGAATCTGCAAGTGGATATTTGGAGCGCTTCGGGGCCTATGCTGGGAAATGAAATATCTTCACCTAAAAACTAGACAGAAGCATTCTCAGAAACTTCTGTGTGATGAGTGCATTCAACTCACAGAGTTGAACATTCCTTTTGATAGAGCAGTTTGGAAACACTAATTTTGTAAAATCTGCAAGTGTTTATTTGGAACGCTTTGAGGCCTATGCTGGAAAAGGAAATATCTTCACATAAAAACTAGACAGAAGCATTCTCAGAAACTTCTCTGTGATGAGTGCATTCTACTCACAGAGTTGAACCTTCTTTTTGATAGAAGAGTTTTCAAACTCTCTTTTTGTAGAATCTGCAAATGCATATTTGGAGCTGTATGATTCCAACGCTGGGAAAGGAAACATCCTCACATAGAAACTAGACAGAAGCATTCTCAGAAACTTGTTTGTGACGAGTGCATTCAACTCACAGACTTGAACCTTTCTTTTGAAAGAGCAGTTTTGGAACACTCTTTTTGTAGATTCTGCTAGTGTATATTTGGAGCGCTGTGAGGCCTATGTTGGGAAATGAAATATCTTCACCTAAAAACTAGACAGAAGCATTCTCAGAAACTTCTGTGTGATGAGTGCATTCAACTCACAGACTTGAACGTTCCTTTTGATAGAACAGTTTTGAAACACTCCTTTTATAGAATCTTTAAGGGTTTATTTCGAGCGCTTTGAGGCGTATGCTGGAAAAAGGTATGTCTTCAAATAACAACTACACAGAAGCTTTCTCAGAAACTTCTTTGTGATGAGTGCATTCAACTCACAGACTTGAACCTTCCCTTTGAAAGAGCAGTTTTGAAACACTCTTTTTGTAGAATCTGCAAGTGGATATTTGGAGCGCTTTGGGGCCTAGGCTGGGAAATGAAATATCTTCACCTAAAAACTAGACAGAAGCATTCTCAGAAACTTCTGTGTGATGAGTGCATTCAACTCACAGACTTCAACGTTCCTTTTGATAGAACAGTTTTGAAACTCACCTTTTGTAGAATCTGCAAGTGTTTATTTCGAGCGCTTTGAGGCCTATGCTGGAAAAGGAAATGTCTTCAAATAACAACTACACAGAAGCATTCTCAGAATCTTCTTTGTGATGAGTGCATTCAACTCACAGACTTGAACCTTCCTTTTGAAACAGCAGTTTTGAAACACTCTTTTTGTAGCATCTACAAATGGATATTTGGAGCGCTTTGGGGCCTATGCTGGGAAATGAAATATCTTCACCTAAAAACTAGACAGAAGCATTCTCAGAAACTTCTGTGTGATGAGTGCATTCAACTCACAGACTTGAACATTCCTTTTGATAGAGCAGTTTGGAAACACTAATTTTGTAAAATCTGCAAGTGTTTATTTGGAGCGCTTTGAGGCCTATGCTGGAAAAGGAAATATCTTCACATAAAAACTAGACAGAAGCATTCTCAGAAACTTCTCTGTGATGAGTGCATTCTACTCACAGAGTTGAACCTTCTTTTTGATACAAGAGTTTTCAAACACTCTTTTTGTAGAATCTGCAAGTGCATATTTGGAGCTGTTTGAGGCCAACGCTGGAAAAGGAAACATCCTCACATAGAAACTAGACAGAAGCATTCTCAGAAACTTGTTTGTGACGGGTGCATTCAACTCACAGACTTGAGCCTTTCTTTTGAAAGAGCAGTTTTGGAACACTCTTTTTGTAGAATCTGCTAGTGTATATTTGGAGCGCTGTGAGGCCTATGCTGGGAAATGAAATATCTTCACCTAAAAACAAGACAGAAGCATTCTCAGAAACTTCTGTGTGATGAGTGCATTCAACTCACAGACTTGAACGTTCCTTTTGATAGAACAGTTTTGAAACACTCCTTTTGTAGAATCTGCAAGTGTTTATTTGGAGCGCTTTGAGGCGTATGCTGGAAAAGGAAATGTCTTCAAATAACAACTACACAGAAGCATTCTCAGAAACTTCTTTGTGATGAGTGCATTCAACTCACAGACTTGAACCTTCCTTTTGAAAGAGCAGTTTTGAAACACTGTTTTGGTAGAATCTGCAAGTGGATATATGGAGCTCTTTGGGGCCTATGCTGGGAAATGAAATATCTGCACCTAAAAACTAGACAGAAGCATTCTCAGGAACTTCTGTGTGATGAGTGCATTCAACTCACAGACTTCAACGTTCCTTTTGATAGAACAGTTTTGAAACTCTCCTTTTGTAGACTCTGCAAGTGTTTATTTCGAGCGCTTTGAGGCCTACGCTGGAAAACGAAATGTCTTCAAATAACAACTACACAGAAACATTCTCAGAACATTCTTTGTGATGAGTGCATTCAACTCACAGACTTGAACCTTCCTTTTGAAAGAGCAGTTTTGAAACACTCTTTTTGTAGAATCTGCAAGTGGATATTTGGAGCGCTTCGGGGCCTATGCTGGGAAATGAAATATCTTCACCTAAAAACTAGACAGAAGCATTCTCAGAAACTTCTGTGTGATGAGTGCATTCAACTCACAGAGTTGAACATTCCTTTTGATAGAGCAGTTTGGAAACACTAATTTTGTAAAATCTGCAAGTGTTTATTTGGAACGCTTTGAGGCCTATGCTGGAAAAGGAAATATCTTCACATAAAAACTAGACAGAAGCATTCTCAGAAACTTCTCTGTGATGAGTGCATTCTACTCACAGAGTTGAACCTTCTTTTTGATAGAAGAGTTTTCAAACTCTCTTTTTGTAGAATCTGCAAATGCATATTTGGAGCTGTATGATTCCAACGCTGGGAAAGGAAACATCCTCACATAGAAACTAGACAGAAGCATTCTCAGAAACTTGTTTGTGACGAGTGCATTCAACTCACAGACTTGAACCTTTCTTTTGAAAGAGCAGTTTTGGAACACTCTTTTTGTAGATTCTGCTAGTGTATATTTGGAGCGCTGTGAGGCCTATGTTGGGAAATGAAATATCTTCACCTAAAAACTGGACAGAAGCATTCTCAGAAACTTCTGTGTGATGAGTGCATTCAACTCACAGACTTGAACGTTCCTTTTGATAGAACAGTTTTGAAACACTCCTTTTATAGAATCTTTAAGGGTTTATTTCGAGCGCTTTGAGGCGTATGCTGGAAAAAGATATGTCTTCAAATAACAACTACACAGAAGCTTTCTCAGAAACTTCTTTGTGATGAGTGCATTCAACTCACAGACTTGAACCTTCCCTTTGAAAGAGCAGTTTTGAAACACTCTTTTTGTAGAATCTGCAAGTGGATATTTGGAGCGCTTTGGGGCCTAGGCTGGGAAATGAAATATCTTCACCTAAAAACAAGACAGAAGCATTCTCAGAAACTTCTGTGTGATGAGTGCATTCAACTCACAGACTTGAACGTTCCTTTTGATAGAACAGTTTTGAAACACTCCTTTTGTAGAATCTGCAAGTGTTTATTTGGAGCGCTTTGAGGCGTATGCTGGAAAAGGAAATGTCTTCAAATAACAACTACACAGAAGCATTCTCAGAAACTTCTTTGTGATGAGTGCATTCAACTCACAGACTTGAACCTTCCTTTTGAAAGAGCAGTTTTGAAGCACTGTTTTGGTAGAATCTGCAAGTGGATATATGGAGCTCTTTGGGGCCTATGCTGGGAAATGAAATATCTGCACCTAAAAACTAGACAGAAGCATTCTCAGGAACTTCTGTGTGATGAGTGCATTCAACTCACAGACTTCAACGTTCCTTTTGATAGAACAGTTTTGAAACTCTCCTTTTGTAGACTCTGCAAGTGTTTATTTCGAGCGCTTTGAGGCCTACGCTGGAAAACGAAATGTCTTCAAATAACAACTACACAGAAACATTCTCAGAACATTCTTTGTGATGAGTGCATTCAACTCACAGACTTGAACCTTCCTTTTGAAAGAGCAGTTTTGAAACACTCTTTTTGTAGAATCTGCAAGTGGATATTTGGAGCGCTTCGGGGCCTATGCTGGGAAATGAAATATCTTCACCTAAAAACTAGACAGAAGCATTCTCAGAAACTGCTGTGTGATGAGTGCATTCAACTCACAGAGTTGAACATTCCTTTTGATAGAGCAGTTTGGAAACACTAATTTTGTAAAATCTGCAAGTGTTTATTTGGAACGCTTTGAGGCCTATGCTGGAAAAGGAAATATCTTCACATAAAAACTAGACAGAAGCATTCTCAGAAACTTCTCTGTGATGAGTGCATTCTACTCACAGAGTTGAACCTTCTTTTTGATAGAAGAGTTTTCAAACTCTCTTTTTGTAGAATCTGCAAATGCATATTTGGAGCTGTATGATTCCAACGCTGGGAAAGGAAACATCCTCACATAGAAACTAGACAGAAGCATTCTCAGAAACTTGTTTGTGACGAGTGCATTCAACTCACAGACTTGAACCTTTCTTTTGAAAGAGCAGTTTTGGAACACTCTTTTTGTAGATTCTGCTAGTGTATACTTGGAGCGCTGTGAGGCCTATGTTGGGAAATGAAATATCTTCACCTAAAAACTAGACAGAAGCATTCTCAGAAACTTCTGTGTGATGAGTGCATTCAACTCACAGACTTGAACGTTCCTTTTGATAGAACAGTTTTGAAACACTCCTTTTATAGAATCTTTAAGGGTTTATTTCGAGCGCTTTGAGGCGTATGCTGGAAAAAGATATGTCTTCAAATAACAACTACACAGAAGCATTCTCAGAAACTTCTTTGTGATGAGTGCATTCAACTCACAGACTTGAACCTTCCCTTTGAAAGAGCAGTTTTGAAACACTCTTTTTGTAGAATCTGCAAGTGGATATTTGGAGCGATTTGGGGCCTAGGCTGGGAAATGAAATATCTTCACCTAAAAACTAGACAGAAGCATTCTCAGAAACTTCTGTGTGATGAGTGCATTCAACTCACAGACTTCAACGTTCCTTTTGATAGAACAGTTTTGAAACTCACCTTTTGTAGAATCTGCAAGTGTTTATTTCGAGCGCTTTGAGGCCTATGCTGGAAAAGGAAATGTCTTCAAATAACAACTACACAGAAGCATTCTCAGAACCTTCTTTGTGATGAGTGCATTCAACTCACAGACTTGAACCTTCCTTTTGAAACAGCAGTTTTGAAACACTCTTTTTGTAGCATCTACAAATGGATATTTGGAGCGCTTTGGGGCCTATGCTGGGAAATGAAATATCTTCACCTAAAAACTAGACAGAAGCATTCTCAGAAACTTCTGTGTGATGAGTGCATTCAACTCACAGACTTGAACATTCCTTTTGATAGAGCAGTTTGGAAACACTAATTTTGTAAAATCTGCAAGTGTTTATTTGGAGCGCTTTGAGGCCTATGCTGGAAAAGGAAATATCTTCACATAAAAACTAGACAGAAGCATTCTCAGAAACTTCTCTGTGATGAGTGCATTCTACTCACAGAGTTGAACCTTCTTTTTGATACAAGAGTTTTCAAACACTCTTTTTCTAGAATCTGCAAGTGCATATTTGGAGCTGTTTGAGGCCAACGCTGGAAAAGGAAACATCCTCACATAGAAACTAGACAGAAGCATTCTCAGAAACTTGTTTGTGACGGGTGCATTCAACTCACAGACTTGAGCCTTTCTTTTGAAAGAGCAGTTTTGGAACACTCTTTTTGTAGAATCTGCTAGTGTATATTTGGAGCGCTGTGAGGCCTATGCTGGGAAATGAAATATCTTCACCTAAAAACAAGACAGAAGCATTCTCAGAAACTTCTGTGTGATGAGTGCATTCAACTCACAGACTTGAACGTTCCTTTTGATAGAACAGTTTTGAAACACTCCTTTTGTAGAATCTGCAAGTGTTTATTTGGAGCGCTTTGAGGCGTATGCTGGAAAAGGAAATGTCTTCAAATAACAACTACACAGAAGCATTCTCAGAAACTTCTTTGTGATGAGTGCATTCAACTCACAGACTTGAACCTTCCTTTTGAAAGAGCAGTTTTGAAACACTGTTTTGGTAGAATCTGCAAGTGGATATATGGAGCTCTTTGGGGCCTATGCTGGGAAATGAAATATCTGCACCTAAAAACTAGACAGAAGCATTCTCAGGAACTTCTGTGTGATGAGTGCATTCAACTCACAGACTTCAACGTTCCTTTTGATAGAACAGTTTTGAAACTCTCCTTTTGTAGACTCTGCAAGTGTTTATTTCGAGCGCTTTGAGGCCTACGCTGGAAAACGAAATGTCTTCAAATAACAACTACACAGAAACATTCTCAGAACATTCTTTGTGATGAGTGCATTCAACTCACAGACTTGAACCTTCCTTTTGAAAGAGCAGTTTTGAAACACTCTTTTTGTAGAATCTGCAAGTGGATATTTGGAGCGCTTCGGGGCCTATGCTGGGAAATGAAATATCTTCACCTAAAAACTAGACAGAAGCATTCTCAGAAACTTCTGTGTGATGAGTGCATTCAACTCACAGAGTTGAACATTCCTTTTGATAGAGCAGTTTGGAAACACTAATTTTGTAAAATCTGCAAGTGTTTATTTGGAACGCTTTGAGGCCTATGCTGGAAAAGGAAATATCTTCACATAAAAACTAGACAGAAGCATTCTCAGAAACTTCTCTGTGATGAGTGCATTCTACTCACAGAGTTGAACCTTCTTTTTGATAGAAGAGTTTTCAAACTCTCTTTTTGTAGAATCTGCAAATGCATATTTGGAGCTGTATGATTCCAACGCTGGGAAAGGAAACATCCTCACATAGAAACTAGACAGAAGCATTCTCAGAAACTTGTTTGTGACGAGTGCATTCAACTCACAGACTTGAACCTTTCTTTTGAAAGAGCAGTTTTGGAACACTCTTTTTGTAGATTCTGCTAGTGTATATTTGGAGCGCTGTGAGGCCTATGTTGGGAAATGAAATATCTTCACCTAAAAACTAGACAGAAGCATTCTCAGAAACTTCTGTGTGATGAGTGCATTCAACTCACAGACTTCAACGTTCCTTTTGATAGAACAGTTTTGAAACTCACCTTTTGTAGAATCTGCAAGTGTTTATTTCGAGCGCTTTGAGGCCTATGCTGGAAAAGGAAATGTCTTCAAATAACAACTACACAGAAGCATTCTCAGAACCTTCTTTGTGATGAGTGCATTCAACTCACAGACTTGAACCTTCCTTTTGAAACAGCAGTTTTGAAACACTCTTTTTGTAGCATCTACAAATGGATATTTGGAGCGCTTTGGGGCCTATGCTGGGAAATGAAATATCTTCACCTAAAAACTAGACAGAAGCATTCTCAGAAACTTCTGTGTGATGAGTGCATTCAACTCACAGACTTGAACATTCCTTTTGATAGAGCAGTTTGGAAACACTAATTTTGTAAAATCTGCAAGTGTTTATTTGGAGCGCTTTGAGGCCTATGCTGGAAAAGGAAATATCTTCACATAAAAACTAGACAGAAGCATTCTCAGAAACTTCTCTGTGATGAGTGCATTCTACTCACAGAGTTGAACCTTCTTTTTGATAGAAGAGTTTTCAAACTCTCTTTTTGTAGAATCTGCAAATGCATATTTGGAGCTGTATGATTCCAACGCTGGGAAAGGAAACATCCTCACATAGAAACTAGACAGAAGCATTCTCAGAAACTTGTTTGTGACGAGTGCATTCAACTCACAGACTTGAACCTTTCTTTTGAAAGAGCAGTTTTGGAACACTCATTTTGTAGATTCTGCTAGTGTATATTTGGAGCGCTGTGAGGCCTATGTTGGGAAATGAAATATCTTCACCTAAAAACTAGACAGAAGCATTCTCAGAAACTTCTGTGTGATGAGTGCATTCAACTCACAGACTTCAACGTTCCTTTTGATAGAACAGTTTTGAAACTCACCTTTTGTAGAATCTGCAAGTGTTTATTTCGAGCGCTTTGAGGCCTATGCTGGAAAAGGAAATGTCTTCAAATAACAACTACACAGAAGCATTCTCAGAACCTTCTTTGTGATGAGTGCATTCAACTCACAGACTTGAACCTTCCTTTTGAAACAGCAGTTTTGAAACACTCTTTTTGTAGCATCTACAAATGGATATTTGGAGCGCTTTGGGGCCTATGCTGGGAAATGAAATATCTTCACCTAAAAACTAGACAGAAGCATTCTCAGAAACTTCTGTGTGATGAGTGCATTCAACTCACAGACTTGAACATTCCTTTTGATAGAGCAGTTTGGAAACACTAATTTTGTAAAATCTGCAAGTGTTTATTTGGAGCGCTTTGAGGCCTATGCTGGAAAAGGAAATATCTTCACATAAAAACTAGACAGAAGCATTCTCAGAAACTTCTCTGTGATGAGTGCATTCTACTCACAGAGTTGAACCTTCTTTTTGATAGAAGAGTTTTCGAACTCTCTTTTTGTAGAATCTGCAAATGCATATTTGGAGCTGTATGATTCCAACGCTGGGAAAGGAAACATCCTCACATAGAAACTAGACAGAAGCATTCTCAGAAACTTGTTTGTGACGAGTGCATTCAACTCACAGACTTGAACCTTTCTTTTGAAAGAGCAGTTTTGGAACACTCATTTTGTAGATTCTGCTAGTGTATATTTGGAGCGCTGTGAGGCCTATGTTGGGAAATGAAATATCTTCACCTAAAAACTAGACAGAAGCATTCTCAGAAACTTCTGTGTGATGAGTGCATTCAACTCACAGACTTCAACGTTCCTTTTGATAGAACAGTTTTGAAACACTCCTTTTGTAGAATCTGCAAGTGTTTATTTCGAGCTCTTTGAGGCCTACGCTGGAAAAAGAAATGTCTTCAAATAACAACTACACAGAAACATTCTCAGAACATTCTTTGTGATGAGTGCATTCAACTCACAGACTTGAACCTTCCTTTTGAAAGAGCAGTTTTGAAACACTCTTTTTGTAGAATCTGCAAGTGGATATTTGGAGCGCTTCGGGGCCTATGCTGGGAAATGAAATATCTTCACCTAAAAACTAGACAGAAGCATTCTCAGAAACTTCTGTGTGATGAGTGCATTCAACTCACAGAGTTGAACATTCCTTTTGATAGAGCAGTTTGGAAACACTAATTTTGTAAAATCTGCAAGTGTTTATTTGGAACGCTTTGAGGCCTATGCTGGAAAAGGAAATATCTTCACATAAAAACTAGACAGAAGCATTCTCAGAAACTTCTCTGTGATGAGTGCATTCTACTCACAGAGTTGAACCTTCTTTTTGATACAAGAGTTTTCAAACACTCTTTTTGTAGAATCTGCAAGTGCATATTTGGAGCTGTTTGAGGCCAACGCTGGAAAAGGAAACATCCTCACATAGAAACTAGACAGAAGCATTCTCAGAAACTTGTTTGTGACGGGTGCATTCAACTCACAGACTTGAGCCTTTCTTTTGAAAGAGCAGTTTTGGAACACTCTTTTTGTAGAATCTGCTAGTGTATATTTGGAGCGCTGTGAGGCCTATGCTGGGAAATGAAATATCTTCACCTAAAAACAAGACAGAAGCATTCTCAGAAACTTCTGTGTGATGAGTGCATTCAACTCACAGACTTGAACGTTCCTTTTGATAGAACAGTTTTGAAACACTCCTTTTGTAGAATCTGCAAGTGTTTATTTGGAGCGCTTTGAGGCGTATGCTGGAAAAGAAAATGTCTTCAAATAACAACTACACAGAAGCATTCTCAGAAACTTCTTTGTGATGAGTGCATTCAACTCACAGACTTGAACCTTCCTTTTGAAAGAGCAGTTTTGAAACACTGTTTTGGTAGAATCTGCAAGTGGATATATGGAGCTCTTTGGGGCCTATGCTGGGAAATGAAATATCTGCACCTAAAAACTAGACAGAAGCATTCTCAGGAACTTCTGTGTGATGAGTGCATTCAACTCACAGACTTCAACGTTCCTTTTGATAGAACAGTTTTGAAACTCTCCTTTTGTAGACTCTGCAAGTGTTTATTTCGAGCGCTTTGAGGCCTACGCTGGAAAACGAAATGTCTTCAAATAACAACTACACAGAAACATTCTCAGAACATTCTTTGTGATGAGTGCATTCAACTCACAGACTTGAACCTTCCTTTTGAAAGAGCAGTTTTGAAACACTCTTTTTGTAGAATCTGCAAGTGGATATTTGGAGCGCTTCGGGGCCTATGCTGGGAAATGAAATATCTTCACCTAAAAACTAGACAGAAGCATTCTCAGAAACTTCTGTGTGATGAGTGCATTCAACTCACAGAGTTGAACATTCCTTTTGATAGAGCAGTTTGGAAACACTAATTTTGTAAAATCTGCAAGTGTTTATTTGGAACGCTTTGAGGCCTATGCTGGAAAAGGAAATATCTTCACATAAAAACTAGACAGAAGCATTCTCAGAAACTTCTCTGTGATGAGTGCATTCTACTCACAGAGTTGAACCTTCTTTTTGATAGAAGAGTTTTCAAACTCTCTTTTTGTAGAATCTGCAAATGCATATTTGGAGCTGTATGATTCCAACGCTGGGAAAGGAAACATCCTCACATAGAAACTAGACAGAAGCATTCTCAGAAACTTGTTTGTGACGAGTGCATTCAACTCACAGACTTGAACCTTTCTTTTGAAAGAGCAGTTTTGGAACACTCTTTTTGTAGATTCTGCTAGTGTATATTTGGAGCGCTGTGAGGCCTATGTTGGGAAATGAAATATCTTCACCTAAAAACTAGACAGAAGCATTCTCAGAAACTTCTGTGTGATGAGTGCATTCAACTCACAGACTTCAACGTTCCTTTTGATAGAACAGTTTTGAAACTCACCTTTTGTAGAATCTGCAAGTGTTTATTTCGAGCGCTTTGAGGCCTATGCTGGAAAAGGAAATGTCTTCAAATAACAACTACACAGAAGCATTCTCAGAACCTTCTTTGTGATGAGTGCATTCAACTCACAGACTTGAACCTTCCTTTTGAAACAGCAGTTTTGAAACACTCTTTTTGTAGCATCTACAAATGGATATTTGGAGCGCTTTGGGGCCTATGCTGGGAAATGAAATATCTTCACCTAAAAACTAGACAGAAGCATTCTCAGAAACTTCTGTGTGATGAGTGCATTCAACTCACAGACTTGAACATTCCTTTTGATAGAGCAGTTTGGAAACACTAATTTTGTAAAATCTGCAAGTGTTTATTTGGAGCGCTTTGAGGCCTATGCTGGAAAAGGAAATATCTTCACATAAAAACTAGACAGAAGCATTCTCAGAAACTTCTCTGTGATGAGTGCATTCTACTCACAGAGTTGAACCTTCTTTTTGATAGAAGAGTTTTCAAACTCTCTTTTTGTAGAATCTGCAAATGCATATTTGGAGCTGTATGATTCCAACGCTGGGAAAGGAAACATCCTCACATAGAAACTAGACAGAAGCATTCTCAGAAACTTGTTTGTGACGAGTGCATTCAACTCACAGACTTGAACCTTTCTTTTGAAAGAGCAGTTTTGGAACACTCATTTTGTAGATTCTGCTAGTGTATATTTGGAGCGCTGTGAGGCCTATGTTGGGAAACGAAATATCTTCACCTAAAAACTAGACAGAAGCATTCTCAGAAACTTCTGTGTGATGAGTGCATTCAACTCACAGACTTCAACGTTCCTTTTGATAGAACAGTTTTGAAACTCACCTTTTGTAGAATCTGCAAGTGTTTATTTCGAGCGCTTTGAGGCCTATGCTGGAAAAGGAAATGTCTTCAAATAACAACTACACAGAAGCATTCTCAGAACCTTCTTTGTGATGAGTGCATTCAACTCACAGACTTGAACCTTCCTTTTGAAACAGCAGTTTTGAAACACTCTTTTTGTAGCATCTACAAATGGATATTTGGAGCGCTTTGGGGCCTATGCTGGGAAATGAAATATCTTCACCTAAAAACTAGACAGAAGCATTCTCAGAAACTTCTGTGTGATGAGTGCATTCAACTCACAGACTTGAACATTCCTTTTGATAGAGCAGTTTGGAAACACTAATTTTGTAAAATCTGCAAGTGTTTATTTGGAGCGCTTTGAGGCCTATGCTGGAAAAGGAAATATCTTCACATAAAAACTAGACAGAAGCATTCTCAGAAACTTCTCTGTGATGAGTGCATTCTACTCACAGAGTTGAACCTTCTTTTTGATAGAAGAGTTTTCGAACTCTCTTTTTGTAGAATCTGCAAATGCATATTTGGAGCTGTATGATTCCAACGCTGGGAAAGGAAACATCCTCACATAGAAACTAGACAGAAGCATTCTCAGAAACTTGTTTGTGACGAGTGCATTCAACTCACAGACTTGAACCTTTCTTTTGAAAGAGCAGTTTTGGAACACTCATTTTGTAGATTCTGCTAGTGTATATTTGGAGCGCTGTGAGGCCTATGTTGGGAAATGAAATATCTTCACCTAAAAACTAGACAGAAGCATTCTCAGAAACTTCTGTGTGATGAGTGCATTCAACTCACAGACTTCAACGTTCCTTTTGATAGAACAGTTTTGAAACACTCCTTTTGTAGAATCTGCAAGTGTTTATTTCGAGCTCTTTGAGGCCTACGCTGGAAAAAGAAATGTCTTCAAATAACAACTACACAGAAACATTCTCAGAACATTCTTTGTGATGAGTGCATTCAACTCACAGACTTGAACCTTCCTTTTGAAAGAGCAGTTTTGAAACACTCTTTTTGTAGAATCTGCAAGTGGATATTTGGAGCGCTTCGGGGCCTATGCTGGGAAATGAAATATCTTCACCTAAAAACTAGACAGAAGCATTCTCAGAAACTTCTGTGTGATGAGTGCATTCAACTCACAGAGTTGAACATTCCTTTTGATAGAGCAGTTTGGAAACACTAATTTTGTAAAATCTGCAAGTGTTTATTTGGAACGCTTTGAGGCCTATGTTGGAAAAGGAAATATCTTCACATAAAAACTAGACAGAAGCATTCTCAGAAACTTCTCTGTGATGAGTGCATTCTACTCACAGAGTTGAACCTTCTTTTTGATACAAGAGTTTTCAAACACTCTTTTTGTAGAATCTGCAAGTGCATATTTGGAGCTGTTTGAGGCCAACGCTGGAAAAGGAAACATCCTCACATAGAAACTAGACAGAAGCATTCTCAGAAACTTGTTTGTGACGGGTGCATTCAACTCACAGACTTGAGCCTTTCTTTTGAAAGAGCAGTTTTGGAACACTCTTTTTGTAGAATCTGCTAGTGTATATTTGGAGCGCTGTGAGGCCTATGCTGGGAAATGAAATATCTTCACCTAAAAACAAGACAGAAGCATTCTCAGAAACTTCTGTGTGATGAGTGCATTCAACTCACAGACTTGAACGTTCCTTTTGATAGAACAGTTTTGAAACACTCCTTTTGTAGAATCTGCAAGTGTTTATTTGGAGCGCTTTGAGGCGTATGCTGGAAAAGGAAATGTCTTCAAATAACAACTACACAGAAGCATTCTCAGAAACTTCTTTGTGATGAGTGCATTCAACTCACAGACTTGAACCTTCCTTTTGAAAGAGCAGTTTTGAAACACTGTTTTGGTAGAATCTGCAAGTGGATATATGGAGCTCTTTGGGGCCTATGCTGGGAAATGAAATATCTGCAGCTAAAAACTAGACAGAAGCATTCTCAGGAACTTCTGTGTGATGAGTGCATTCAACTCACAGACTTCAACGTTCCTTTTGATAGAACAGTTTTGAAACTCTCCTTTTGTAGACTCTGCAAGTGTTTATTTCGAGCGCTTTGAGGCCTACGCTGGAAAACGAAATGTCTTCAAATAACAACTACACAGAAACATTCTCAGAACATTCTTTGTGATGAGTGCATTCAACTCACAGACTTGAACCTTCCTTTTGAAAGAGCAGTTTTGAAACACTCTTTTTGTAGAATCTGCAAGTGGATATTTGGAGCGCTTCGGGGCCTATGCTGGGAAATGAAATATCTTCACCTAAAAACTAGACAGAAGCATTCTCAGAAACTTCTGTGTGATGAGTGCATTCAACTCACAGAGTTGAACATTCCTTTTGATAGAGCAGTTTGGAAACACTAATTTTGTAAAATCTGCAAGTGTTTATTTGGAACGCTTTGAGGCCTATGCTGGAAAAGGAAATATCTTCACATAAAAACTAGACAGAAGCATTCTCAGAAACTTCTCTGTGATGAGTGCATTCTACTCACAGAGTTGAACCTTCTTTGTGATAGAAGAGTTTTCAAACTCTCTTTTTGTAGAATCTGCAAATGCATATTTGGAGCTGTATGATTCCAACGCTGGGAAAGGAAACATCCTCACATAGAAACTAGACAGAAGCATTCTCAGAAACTTGTTTGTGACGAGTGCATTCAACTCACAGACTTGAACCTTTCTTTTGAAAGAGCAGTTTTGGAACACTCTTTTTGTAGATTCTGCTAGTGTATATTTGGAGCGCTGTGAGGCCTATGTGGGAAATGAAATATCTTCACCTAAAAACTAGACAGAAGCATTCTCAGAAACTTCTGTGTGATGAGTGCATTCAACTCACAGACTTGAACGTTCCTTTTGATAGAACAGTTTTGAAACACTCCTTTTATAGAATCTTTAAGGGTTCATTTCGAGCGCTTTGAGGCGTATGCTGGAAAAAGATATGTCTTCAAATAACAACTACACAGAAGCATTCTCAGAAACTTCTTTGTGATGAGTGCATTCAACTCACAGACTTGAACCTTCCCTTTGAAAGAGCAGTTTTGAAACACTTTTTGTAGAATCTGCAAGTGGATATTTGGAGCGCTTTGGGGCCTAGGCTGGGAAATGAAATATCTTCACCTAAAAACTAGACAGAAGCATTCTCAGAAACTTCTGTGTGATGAGTGCATTCAACTCACAGACTTCAACGTTCCTTTTGATAGAACAGTTTTGAAACTCACCTTTTGTAGAATCTGCAAGTGTTTATTTCGAGCGCTTTGAGGCCTATGCTGGAAAAGGAAATGTCTTCAAATAACAACTACACAGAAGCATTCTCAGAACCTTCTTTGTGATGAGTGCATTCAACTCACAGACTTGAACCTTCCTTTTGAAACAGCAGTTTTGAAACACTCTTTTTGTAGCATCTACAAATGGATATTTGGAGCGCTTTGGGGCCTATGCTGGGAAATGAAATATCTTCACCTAAAAACTAGACAGAAGCATTCTCAGAAACTTCTGTGTGATGAGTGCATTCAACTCACAGACCTGAACATTCCTTTTGATAGAGCAGTTTGGAAACACTAATTTTGTAAAATCTGCAAGTGTTTATTTGGAGCGCTTTGAGGCCTATGCTGGAAAAGGAAATATCTTCACATAAAAACTAGACAGAAGCATTCTCAGAAACTTCTCTGTGATGAGTGCATTCTACTCACAGAGTTGAACCTTCTTTTTGATACAAGAGTTTTCAAACACTCTTTTTGTAGAATCTGCAAGTGCATATTTGGAGCTGTTTGAGGCCAACGCTGGAAAAGGAAACATCCTCACATAGAAACTAGACAGAAGCATTCTCAGAAACTTGTTTGTGACGAGTGCATTCAACTCACAGACTTGAACCTTTCTTTTGAAAGAGCAGTTTTGGAACACTCTTTTTGTAGAATCTGCTAGTGTATATTTGGAGCGCTGTGAGGCCTATGCTGGGAAATGAAATATCTTCACCTAAAAACAAGACAGAAGCATTCTCAGAAACTTCTGTGTGATGAGTGCATTCAACTCACAGACTTGAACGTTCCTTTTGATAGAACAGTTTTGAAACACTCCTTTTGTAGAATCTGCAAGTGTTTATTTGGAGCGCTTTGAGGCGTATGCTGGAAAAGGAAATGTCTTCAAATAACAACTACACAGAAGCATTCTCAGAAACTTCTTTGTGATGAGTGCATTCAACTCACAGACTTGAACCTTCCTTTTGAAAGAGCAGTTTTGAAACACTGTTTTGGTAGAATCTGCAAGTGGATATATGGAGCTCTTTGGGGCCTATGCTGGGAAATGAAATATCTGCACCTAAAAACTAGACAGAAGCATTCTCAGGAACTTCTGTGTGATGAGTGCATTCAACTCACAGACTTCAACGTTCCTTTTGATAGAACAGTTTTGAAACTCTCCTTTTGTAGACTCTGCAAGTGTTTATTTCGAGCGCTTTGAGGCCTACGCTGGAAAACGAAATGTCTTCAAATAACAACTACACAGAAACATTCTCAGAACATTCTTTGTGATGAGTGCATTCAACTCACAGACTTGAACCTTCCTTTTGAAAGAGCAGTTTTGAAACACTCTTTTTGTAGAATCTGCAAGTGGATATTTGGAGCGCTTCGGGGCCTATGCTGGGAAATGAAATATCTTCACCTAAAAACTAGACAGAAGCATTCTCAGAAACTTCTGTGTGATGAGTGCATTCAACTCACAGAGTTGAACATTCCTTTTGATAGAGCAGTTTGGAAACACTAATTTTGTAAAATCTGCAAGTGTTTATTTGGAAGGCTTTGAGGCCTATGCTGGAAAATGAAATATCTTCACATAAAAACTAGACAGAAGCATTCTCAGAAACTTCTCTGTGATGAGTGCATTCTACTCACAGAGTTGAACCTTCTTTTTGAGAGAAGAGTTTTCAAACTCTCTTTTTGTAGAATCTGCAAATGCATATTTGGAGCTGTATGATTCCAACGCTGGGAAAGGAAACATCCTCACATAGAAACTAGACAGAAGCATTCTCAGAAACTTGTTTGTGACGAGTGCATTCAACTCACAGACTTGAACCTTTCTTTTGAAAGAGCAGTTTTGGAACACTCTTTTTGTAGATTCTGCTAGTGTATATTTGGAGCGCTGTGAGGCCTATGTTGGGAAATGAAATATCTTCACCTAAAAACTAGACAGAAGCATTCTCAGAAACTTCTGTGTGATGAGTGCATTCAACTCACAGACTTGAACGTTCCTTTTGATAGAACAGTTTTGAAACACTCCTTTTATAGAATCTTTAAGGGTTTATTTCGAGCGCTTTGAGGCGTATGCTGGAAAAAGGTATGTCTTCAAATAACAACTACACAGAAGCTTTCTCAGAAACTTCTTTGTGATGAGTGCATTCAACTCACAGACTTGAACCTTCCCTTTGAAAGAGCAGTTTTGAAACACTCTTTTTGTAGAATCTGCAAGTGGATATTTGGAGCGCTTTGGGGCCTAGGCTGGGAAATGAAATATCTTCACCTAAAAACTAGACAGAAGCATTCTCAGAAACTTCTGTGTGATGAGTGCATTCAACTCACAGACTTCAACGTTCCTTTTGATAGAACAGTTTTGAAACTCACCTTTTGTAGAATCTGCAAGTGTTTATTTCGAGCGCTTTGAGGCCTATGCTGGAAAAGGAAATGTCTTCAAATAACAACTACACAGAAGCATTCTCAGAACCTTCTTTGTGATGAGTGCATTCAACTCACAGACTTGAACCTTCCTTTTGAAACAGCAGTTTTGAAACACTCTTTTTGTAGCATCTACAAATGGATATTTGGAGCGCTTTGGGGCCTATGCTGGGAAATGAAATATCTTCACCTAAAAACTAGACAGAAGCATTCTCAGAAACTTCTGTGTGATGAGTGCATTCAACTCACAGACTTGAACATTCCTTTTGATAGAGCAGTTTGGAAACACTAATTTTGTAAAATCTGCAAGTGTTTATTTGGAGCGCTTTGAGGCCTATGCTGGAAAAGGAAATATCTTCACATAAAAACTAGACAGAAGCATTCTCAGAAACTTCTCTGTGATGAGTGCATTCTACTCACAGAGTTGAACCTTCTTTTTGATACAAGAGTTTTCAAACACTCTTTTTGTAGAATCTGCAAGTGCATATTTGGAGCTGTTTGAGGCCAACGCTGGAAAAGGAAACATCCTCACATAGAAACTAGACAGAAGCATTCTCAGAAACTTGTTTGTGACGGGTGCATTCAACTCACAGACTTGAGCCTTTCTTTTGAAAGAGCAGTTTTGGAACACTCTTTTTGTAGAATCTGCTAGTGTATATTTGGAGCGCTGTGAGGCCTATGCTGGGAAATGAAATATCTTCACCTAAAAACAAGACAGAAGCATTCTCAGAAACTTCTGTGTGATGAGTGCATTCAACTCACAGACTTGAACGTTCCTTTTGATAGAACAGTTTTGAAACACTCCTTTTGTAGAATCTGCAAGTGTTTATTTGGAGCGCTTTGAGGCGTATGCTGGAAAAGGAAATGTCTTCAAATAACAACTACACAGAAGCATTCTCAGAAACTTCTTTGTGATGAGTGCATTCAACTCACAGACTTGGACCTTCCTTTTCAAAGAGCAGTTTTGAAACACTGTTTTGGTAGAATCTGCAAGTGGATATATGGAGCTCTTTGGGGCCTATGCTGGGAAATGAAATATCTGCACCTAAAAACTAGACAGAAGCATTCTCAGGAACTTCTGTGTGATGAGTGCATTCAACTCACAGACTTCAACGTTCCTTTTGATAGAACAGTTTTGAAACTCTCCTTTTGTAGACTCTGCAAGTGTTTATTTCGAGCGCTTTGAGGCCTACGCTGGAAAACGAAATGTCTTCAAATAACAACTACACAGAAACATTCTCAGAACATTCTTTGTGATGAGTGCATTCAACTCACAGACTTGAACCTTCCTTTTGAAAGAGCAGTTTTGAAACACTCTTTTTGTAGAATCTGCAAGTGGATATTTGGAGCGCTTCGGGGCCTATGCTGGGAAATGAAATATCTTCACCTAAAAACTAGACAGAAGCATTCTCAGAAACTTCTGTGTGATGAGTGCATTCAACTCACAGAGTTGAACATTCCTTTTGATAGAGCAGTTTGGAAACACTAATTTTGTAAAATCTGCAAGTGTTTATTTGGAACGCTTTGAGGCCTATGCTGGAAAAGGAAATATCTTCACATAAAAACTAGACAGAAGCATTCTCAGAAACTTCTCTGTGATGAGTGCATTCTACTCACAGAGTTGAACCTTCTTTTTGATAGAAGAGTTTTCAAACTCTCTTTTTGTAGAATCTGCAAATGCATATTTGGAGCTGTATGATTCCAACGCTGGGAAAGGAAACATCCTCACATAGAAACTAGACAGAAGCATTCTCAGAAACTTGTTTGTGACGAGTGCATTCAACTCACAGACTTGAACCTTTCTTTTGAAAGAGCAGTTTTGGAACACTCTTTTTGTAGATTCTGCTAGTGTATATTTGGAGCGCTGTGAGGCCTATGTTGGGAAATGAAATATCTTCACCTAAAAACTAGACAGAAGCATTCTCAGAAACTTCTGTGTGATGAGTGCATTCAACTCACAGACTTCAACGTTCCTTTTGATAGAACAGTTTTGAAACTCACCTTTTGTAGAATCTGCAAGTGTTTATTTCGAGCGCTTTGAGGCCTATGCTGGAAAAGGAAATGTCTTCAAATAACAACTACACAGAAGCATTCTCAGAACCTTCTTTGTGATGAGTGCATTCAACTCACAGACTTGAACCTTCCTTTTGAAACAGCAGTTTTGAAACACTCTTTTTGTAGCATCTACAAATGGATATTTGGAGCGCTTTGGGGCGTATGCTGGGAAATGAAATATCTTCACCTAAAAACTAGACAGAAGCATTCTCAGAAACTTCTGTGTGATGAGTGCATTCAACTCACAGACTTGAACATTCCTTTTGATAGAGCAGTTTGGAAACACTAATTTTGTAAAATCTGCAAGTGTTTATTTGGAGCGCTTTGAGGCCTATGCTGGAAAAGGAAATATCTTCACATAAAAACTAGACAGAAGCATTCTCAGAAACTTCTCTGTGATGAGTGCATTCTACTCACAGAGTTGAACCTTCTTTTTGATAGAAGAGTTTTCAAACTCTCTTTTTGTAGAATCTGCAAATGCATATTTGGAGCTGTATGATTCCAACGCTGGGAAAGGAAACATCCTCACATAGAAACTAGACAGAAGCATTCTCAGAAACTTGTTTGTGACGAGTGCATTCAACTCACAGACTTGAACCTTTCTTTTGAAAGAGCAGTTTTGGAACACTCATTTTGTAGATTCTGCTAGTGTATATTTGGAGCGCTGTGAGGCCTATGTTGGGAAATGAAATATCTTCACCTAAAAACTAGACAGAAGCATTCTCAGAAACTTCTGTGTGATGAGTGCATTCAACTCACAGACTTCAACGTTCCTTTTGATAGAACAGTTTTGAAACTCACCTTTTGTAGAATCTGCAAGTGTTTATTTCGAGCGCTTTGAGGCCTATGCTGGAAAAGGAAATGTCTTCAAATAACAACTACACAGAAGCATTCTCAGAACCTTCTTTGTGATGAGTGCATTCAACTCACAGACTTGAACCTTCCTTTTGAAACAGCAGTTTTGAAACACTCTTTTTGTAGCATCTACAAATGGATATTTGGAGCGCTTTGGGGCCTATGCTGGGAAATGAAATATCTTCACCTAAAAACTAGACAGAAGCATTCTCAGAAACTTCTGTGTGATGAGTGCATTCAACTCACAGACTTGAACATTCCTTTTGATAGAGCAGTTTGGAAACACTAATTTTGTAAAATCTGCAAGTGTTTATTTGGAGCGCTTTGAGGCCTATGCTGGAAAAGGAAATATCTTCACATAAAAACTAGACAGAAGCATTCTCAGAAACTTCTCTGTGATGAGTGCATTCTACTCACAGGGTTGAACATTCTTTTTGATAGAAGAGTTTTCAAACTCTCTTTTTGTAGAATCTGCAAATGCATATTTGGAGCTGTATGATTCCAACGCTGGGAAAGGAAACATCCTCACATAGAAACTAGACAGAAGCATTCTCAGAAACTTGTTTGTGACGAGTGCATTCAACTCACAGACTTGAACCTTTCTTTTGAAAGAGCAGTTTTGGAACACTCATTTTGTAGATACTGCTAGTGTATATTTGGAGCGCTGTGAGGCCTAT
Source organism: Pongo abelii (assembly GCF_028885655.2). Taxonomy (NCBI): domain Eukaryota; kingdom Metazoa; phylum Chordata; class Mammalia; order Primates; family Hominidae; genus Pongo; species Pongo abelii. Next base: position 50,251,958 of record NC_071992.2, read on the forward strand.
GTTGGGAAATGAAATATCTTCACCTAAAAACTAGACAGAAGCATTCTCAGAAACTTCTGTGTGATGAGTGCATTCAACTCACAGACTTCAACGTTCCTTTTGATAGAACAGTTTTGAAACACTCCTTTTGTACAATCTGCAAGTGTTTATTTCGAGCTCTTTGAGGCCTAGGCTGGAAAAAGAAATGTCTTCAAATAACAACTACACAGAAACATTCTCAGAACATTCTTTGTGATGAGTGCATTCAACTCACAGACTTGAACCTTCCTTTTGAAAGAGCAGTTTTGAAACACTCTTTTTGTAGAATCTGCAAGTGGATATTTGGAGCGCTTCGAGGCCTATGCTGGGAAATGAAATATCTTCACCTAAAAACTAGACAGAAGCATTCTCAGAAACTTCTGTGTGATGAGTGCATTCAACTCACAGAGTTGAACATTCCTTTTGATAGAGCAGTTTGGAAACACTAATTTTGTAAAATCTGCAAGTGTTTATTTGGAACGCTTTGAGGCCTATGCTGGAAAAGGAAATATCTTCACATAAAAACTAGACAGAAGCATTCTCAGAAACTTCTCTGTGATGAGTGCATTCTACTCACAGAGTTGAACCTTCTTTTTGATACAAGTGTTTTCAAACACTCTTTTTGTAGAATCTGCAAGTGCATATTTGGAGCTGTTTGAGGCCAACGCTGGAAAAGGAAACATCCTCACATAGAAACTAGACAGAAGCATTCTCAGAAACTTGTTTGTGACGAGTGCATTCAACTCACAGACTTGAGCCTTTCTTTTGAAAGAGCAGTATTGGAACACTCTTTTTGTAGAATCTGCTAGTGTATATTTGGAGCGCTGTGAGGCCTATGCTGGGAAATGAAATATCTTCACCTAAAAACAAGACAGAAGCATTCTCAGAAACTTCTTTGTGATGAGTGCATTCAACTCACAGACTTGAACGTTCCTTTTGATAGAACAGTTTTGAAACACTCCTTTTGTAGAATCTGCAAGTGTTTATTTGGAGCGCTTTGAGGCGTATGCTGGAAAAGAAAATGTCTTCAAATAACAACTACACAGAAGCATTCTCAGAAACTTCTTTGTGATGAGTGCATTCAACTCACAGACTTGAACCTTCCTTTTGAAAGAGCAGTTTTGAAACACTGTTTTGGTAGAATCTGCAAGTGGATATATGGAGCTCTTTGGGGCCTATGCTGGGAAATGAAATATCTGCACCTAAAAACTAGACAGAAGCATTCTCAGGAACTTCTGTGTGATGAGTGCATTCAACTCACAGACTTCAACGTTCCTTTTGATAGAACAGTTTTGAAACTCTCCTTTTGTAGACTCTGCAAGTGTTTATTTCGAGCGCTTTGAGGCCTACGCTGGAAAACGAAATGTCTTCAAATAACAACTACACAGAAACATTCTCAGAACATTCTTTGTGATGAGTGCATTCAACTCACAGACTTGAACCTTCCTTTTGAAAGAGCAGTTTTGAAACACTCTTTTTGTAGAATCTGCAAGTGGATATTTGGAGCGCTTCGGGGCCTATGCTGGGAAATGAAATATCTTCACCTAAAAACTAGACAGAAGCATTCTCAGAAACTTCTGTGTGATGAGTGCATTCAACTCACAGAGTTGAACATTCCTTTTGATAGAGCAGTTTGGAAACACTAATTTTGTAAAATCTGCAAGTGTTTATTTGGAACGCTTTGAGGCCTATGCTGGAAAAGGAAATATCTTCACATAAAAACTAGACAGAAGCATTCTCAGAAACTTCTCTGTGATGAGTGCATTCTACTCACAGAGTTGAACCTTCTTTTTGATAGAAGAGTTTTCAAACTCTCTTTTTGTAGAATCTGCAAATGCATATTTGGAGCTGTATGATTCCAACGCTGGGAAAGGAAACATCCTCACATAGAAACTAGACAGAAGCATTCTCAGAAAATTGTTTGTGACGAGTGCATTCAACTCACAGACTTGAACCTTTCTTTTGAAAGAGCAGTTTTGGAACACTCTTTTTGTAGATTCTGCTAGTGTATATTTGGAGCGCTGTGAGGCCTATGTTGGGAAATGAAATATCTTCACCTAAAAACTGGACAGAAGCATTCTCAGAAACTTCTGTGTGATGAGTGCATTCAACTCACAGACTTGAACGTTCCTTTTGATAGAACAGTTTTGAAACACTCCTTTTATAGAATCTTTAAGGGTTTATTTCGAGCGCTTTGAGGCGTATGCTGGAAAAAGATATGTCTTCAAATAACAACTACACAGAAGCTTTCTCAGAAACTTCTTTGTGATGAGTGCATTCAACTCACAGACTTGAACCTTCCCTTTGAAAGAGCAGTTTTGAAACACTCTTTTTGTAGAATCTGCAAGTGGATATTTGGAGCGCTTTGGGGCCTATGCTGGGAAATGAAATATCTTCACCTAAAAACAAGACAGAAGCATTCTCAGAAACTTCTGTGTGATGAGTGCATTCAACTCACAGACTTGAACGTTCCTTTTGATAGAACAGTTTTGAAACACTCCTTTTGTAGAATCTGCAAGTGTTTATTTGGAGCGCTTTGAGGCGTATGCTGGAAAAGGAAATGTCTTCAAATAACAACTACACAGAAGCATTCTCAGAAACTTCTTTGTGATGAGTGCATTCAACTCACAGACTTGGACCTTCCTTTTCAAAGAGCAGTTTTGAAACACTGTTTTGGTAGAATCTGCAAGTGGATATATGGAGCTCTTTGGGGCCTATGCTGGGAAATGAAATATCTGCACCTAAAAACTAGACAGAAGCATTCTCAGGAACTTCTGTGTGATGAGTGCATTCAACTCACAGACTTCAACGTTCCTTTTGATAGAACAGTTTTGAAACTCTCCTTTTGTAGACTCTGCAAGTGTTTATTTCGAGCGCTTTGAGGCCTACGCTGGAAAACGAAATGTCTTCAAATAACAACTACACAGAAACATTCTCAGAACATTCTTTGTGATGAGTGCATTCAACTCACAGACTTGAACCTTCCTTTTGAAAGAGCAGTTTTGAAACACTCTTTTTGTAGAATCTGCAAGTGGATATTTGGAGCGCTTCGGGGCCTATGCTGGGAAATGAAATATCTTCACCTAAAAACTAGACAGAAGCATTCTCAGAAACTTCTGTGTGATGAGTGCATTCAACTCACAGAGTTGAACATTCCTTTTGATAGAGCAGTTTGGAAACACTAATTTTGTAAAATCTGCAAGTGTTTATTTGGAACGCTTTGAGGCCTATGCTGGAAAAGGAAATATCTTCACATAAAAACTAGACAGAAGCATTCTCAGAAACTTCTCTGTGATGAGTGCATTCTACTCACAGAGTTGAACCTTCTTTTTGATAGAAGAGTTTTCAAACTCTCTTTTTGTAGAATCTGCAAATGCATATTTGGAGCTGTATGATTCCAACGCTGGGAAAGGAAACATCCTCACATAGAAACTAGACAGAAGCATTCTCAGAAACTTGTTTGTGACGAGTGCATTCAACTCACAGACTTGAACCATTCTTTTGAAAGAGCAGTTTTGGAACACTCTTTTTGTAGATTCTGCTAGTGTATACTTGGAGCGCTGTGAGGCCTATGTTGGGAAATGAAATATCTTCACCTAAAAACTAGACAGAAGCATTCTCAGAAACTTCTGTGTGATGAGTGCATTCAACTCACAGACTTGAACGTTCCTTTTGATAGAACAGTTTTGAAACACTCCTTTTATAGAATCTTTAAGGGTTTATTTCGAGCGCTTTGAGGCGTATGCTGGAAAAAGATATGTCTTCAAATAACAACTACACAGAAGCATTCTCAGAAACTTCTTTGTGATGAGTGCATTCAACTCACAGACTTGAACCTTCCCTTTGAAAGAGCAGTTTTGAAACACTCTTTTTGTAGAATCTGCAAGTGGATATTTGGAGCGCTTTGGGGCCTAGGCTGGGAAATGAAATATCTTCACCTAAAAACTAGACAGAAGCATTCTCAGAAACTTCTGTGTGATGAGTGCATTCAACTCACAGACTTCAACGTTCCTTTTGATAGAACAGTTTTGAAACTCACCTTTTGTAGAATCTGCAAGTGTTTATTTCGAGCGCTTTGAGGCCTATGCTGGAAAAGGAAATGTCTTCAAATAACAACTACACAGAAGCATTCTCAGAACCTTCTTTGTGATGAGTGCATTCAACTCACAGACTTGAACCTTCCTTTTGAAACAGCAGTTTTGAAACACTCTTTTTGTAGCATCTACAAATGGATATTTGGAGCGCTTTGGGGCCTATGCTGGGAAATGAAATATCTTCACCTAAAAACTAGACAGAAGCATTCTCAGAAACTTCTGTGTGATGAGTGCATTCAACTCACAGACTTGAACATTCCTTTTGATAGAGCAGTTTGGAAACACTAATTTTGTAAAATCTGCAAGTGTTTATTTGGAGCGCTTTGGGGCCTATGCTGGAAAAGGAAATATCTTCACATAAAAACTAGACAGAAGCATTCTCAGAAACTTCTCTGTGATGAGTGCATTCTACTCACAGAGTTGAACCTTCTTTTTGATACAAGAGTTTTCAAACACTCTTTTTGTAGAATCTGCAAGTGCATATTTGGAGCTGTTTGAGGCCAACGCTGGAAAAGGAAACATCCTCACATAGAAACTAGACAGAAGCATTCTCAGAAACTTGTTTGTGACGGGTGCATTCAACTCACAGACTTGAGCCTTTCTTTTGAAAGAGCAGTTTTGGAACACTCTTTTTGTAGAATCTGCTAGTGTATATTTGGAGCGCTGTGAGGCCTATGCTGGGAAATGAAATATCTTCACCTAAAAACAAGACAGAAGCATTCTCAGAAACTTCTGTGTGATGAGTGCATTCAACTCACAGACTTGAACGTTCCTTTTGATAGAACAGTTTTGAAACACTCCTTTTGTAGAATCTGCAAGTGTTTATTTGGAGCGCTTTGAGGCGTATGCTGGAAAAGGAAATGTCTTCAAATAACAACTACACAGAAGCATTCTCAGAAACTTCTTTGTGATGAGTGCATTCAACTCACAGACTTGAACCTTCCTTTTGAAAGAGCAGTTTTGAAACACTGTTTTGGTAGAATCTGCAAGTGGATATATGGAGCTCTTTGGGGCCTATGCTGGGAAATGAAATATCTGCAGCTAAAAACTAGACAGAAGCATTCTCAGGAACTTCTGTGTGATGAGTGCATTCAACTCACAGACTTCAACGTTCCTTTTGATAGAACAGTTTTGAAACTCTCCTTTTGTAGACTCTGCAAGTGTTTATTTCGAGCGCTTTGAGGCCTACGCTGGAAAACGAAATGTCTTCAAATAACAACTACACAGAAACATTCTCAGAACATTCTTTGTGATGAGTGCATTCAACTCACAGACTTGAACCTTCCTTTTGAAAGAGCAGTTTTGAAACACTCTTTTTGTAGAATCTGCAAGTGGATATTTGGAGCGCTTCGGGGCCTATGCTGGGAAATGAAATATCTTCACCTAAAAACTAGACAGAAGCATTCTCAGAAACTTCTGTGTGATGAGTGCATTCAACTCACAGAGTTGAACATTCCTTTTGATAGAGCAGTTTGGAAACACTAATTTTGTAAAATCTGCAAGTGTTTATTTGGAACGCTTTGAGGCCTATGCTGGAAAAGGAAATATCTTCACATAAAAACTAGACAGAAGCATTCTCAGAAACTTCTCTGTGATGAGTGCATTCTACTCACAGAGTTGAACCTTCTTTTTGATAGAAGAGTTTTCAAACTCTCTTTTTGTAGAATCTGCAAATGCATATTTGGAGCTGTATGATTCCAACGCTGGGAAAGGAAACATCCTCACATAGAAACTAGACAGAAGCATTCTCAGAAACTTGTTTGTGACGAGTGCATTCAACTCACAGACTTGAACCTTTCTTTTGAAAGAGCAGTTTTGGAACACTCTTTTTGTAGATTCTGCTAGTGTATATTTGGAGCGCTGTGAGGCCTATGTGGGAAATGAAATATCTTCACCTAAAAACTAGACAGAAGCATTCTCAGAAACTTCTGTGTGATGAGTGCATTCAACTCACAGACTTGAACGTTCCTTTTGATAGAACAGTTTTGAAACACTCCTTTTATAGAATCTTTAAGGGTTCATTTCGAGCGCTTTGAGGCGTATGCTGGAAAAAGATATGTCTTCAAATAACAACTACACAGAAGCATTCTCAGAAACTTCTTTGTGATGAGTGCATTCAACTCACAGACTTGAACCTTCCCTTTGAAAGAGCAGTTTTGAAACACTTTTTGTAGAATCTGCAAGTGGATATTTGGAGCGCTTTGGGGCCTAGGCTGGGAAATGAAATATCTTCACCTAAAAACTAGACAGAAGCATTCTCAGAAACTTCTGTGTGATGAGTGCATTCAACTCACAGACTTCAACGTTCCTTTTGATAGAACAGTTTTGAAACTCACCTTTTGTAGAATCTGCAAGTGTTTATTTCGAGCGCTTTGAGGCCTATGCTGGAAAAGGAAATGTCTTCAAATAACAACTACACAGAAGCATTCTCAGAACCTTCTTTGTGATGAGTGCATTCAACTCACAGACTTGAACCTTCCTTTTGAAACAGCAGTTTTGAAACACTCTTTTTGTAGCATCTACAAATGGATATTTGGAGCGCTTTGGGGCCTATGCTGGGAAATGAAATATCTTCACCTAAAAACTAGACAGAAGCATTCTCAGAAACTTCTGTGTGATGAGTGCATTCAACTCACAGACCTGAACATTCCTTTTGATAGAGCAGTTTGGAAACACTAATTTTGTAAAATCTGCAAGTGTTTATTTGGAGCGCTTTGAGGCCTATGCTGGAAAAGGAAATATCTTCACATAAAAACTAGACAGAAGCATTCTCAGAAACTTCTCTGTGATGAGTGCATTCTACTCACAGAGTTGAACCTTCTTTTTGATACAAGAGTTTTCAAACACTCTTTTTGTAGAATCTGCAAGTGCATATTTGGAGCTGTTTGAGGCCAACGCTGGAAAAGGAAACATCCTCACATAGAAACTAGACAGAAGCATTCTCAGAAACTTGTTTGTGACGAGTGCATTCAACTCACAGACTTGAACCTTTCTTTTGAAAGAGCAGTTTTGGAACACTCTTTTTGTAGAATCTGCTAGTGTATATTTGGAGCGCTGTGAGGCCTATGCTGGGAAATGAAATATCTTCACCTAAAAACAAGACAGAAGCATTCTCAGAAACTTCTGTGTGATGAGTGCATTCAACTCACAGACTTGAACGTTCCTTTTGATAGAACAGTTTTGAAACACTCCTTTTGTAGAATCTGCAAGTGTTTATTTGGAGCGCTTTGAGGCGTATGCTGGAAAAGGAAATGTCTTCAAATAACAACTACACAGAAGCATTCTCAGAAACTTCTTTGTGATGAGTGCATTCAACTCACAGACTTGAACCTTCCTTTTGAAAGAGCAGTTTTGAAACACTGTTTTGGTAGAATCTGCAAGTGGATATATGGAGCTCTTTGGGGCCTATGCTGGGAAATGAAATATCTGCACCTAAAAACTAGACAGAAGCATTCTCAGGAACTTCTGTGTGATGAGTGCATTCAACTCACAGACTTCAACGTTCCTTTTGATAGAACAGTTTTGAAACTCTCCTTTTGTAGACTCTGCAAGTGTTTATTTCGAGCGCTTTGAGGCCTACGCTGGAAAACGAAATGTCTTCAAATAACAACTACACAGAAACATTCTCAGAACATTCTTTGTGATGAGTGCATTCAACTCACAGACTTGAACCTTCCTTTTGAAAGAGCAGTTTTGAAACACTCTTTTTGTAGAATCTGCAAGTGGATATTTGGAGCGCTTCGGGGCCTATGCTGGGAAATGAAATATCTTCACCTAAAAACTAGACAGAAGCATTCTCAGAAACTTCTGTGTGATGAGTGCATTCAACTCACAGAGTTGAACATTCCTTTTGATAGAGCAGTTTGGAAACACTAATTTTGTAAAATCTGCAAGTGTTTATTTGGAAGGCTTTGAGGCCTATGCTGGAAAAGGAAATATCTTCACATAAAAACTAGACAGAAGCATTCTCAGAAACTTCTCTGTGATGAGTGCATTCTACTCACAGAGTTGAACCTTCTTTTTGATAGAAGAGTTTTCAAACTCTCTTTTTGTAGAATCTGCAAATGCATATTTGGAGCTGTATGATTCCAACGCTGGGAAAGGAAACATCCTCACATAGAAACTAGACAGAAGCATTCTCAGAAACTTGTTTGTGACGAGTGCATTCAACTCACAGACTTGAACCTTTCTTTTGAAAGAGCAGTTTTGGAACACTCTTTTTGTAGATTCTGCTAGTGTATATTTGGAGCGCTGTGAGGCCTATGTTGGGAAATGAAATATCTTCACCTAAAAACTAGACAGAAGCATTCTCAGAAACTTCTGTGTGATGAGTGCATTCAACTCACAGACTTGAACGTTCCTTTTGATAGAACAGTTTTGAAACACTCCTTTTATAGAATCTTTAAGGGTTTATTTCGAGCGCTTTGAGGCGTATGCTGGAAAAAGGTATGTCTTCAAATAACAACTACACAGAAGCTTTCTCAGAAACTTCTTTGTGATGAGTGAATTCAACTCACAGACTTGAACCTTCCCTTTGAAAGAGCAGTTTTGAAACACTCTTTTTGTAGAATCTGCAAGTGGATATTTGGAGCGCTTTGGGGCCTAGGCTGGGAAATGAAATATCTTCACCTAAAAACTAGACAGAAGCATTCTCAGAAACTTCTGTGTGATGAGTGCATTCAACTCACAGACTTCAACGTTCCTTTTGATAGAACAGTTTTGAAACTCACCTTTTGTAGAATCTGCAAGTGTTTATTTCGAGCGCTTTGAGGCCTATGCTGGAAAAGGAAATGTCTTCAAATAACAACTACACAGAAGCATTCTCAGAACCTTCTTTGTGATGAGTGCATTCAACTCACAGACTTGAACCTTCCTTTTGAAACAGCAGTTTTGAAACACTCTTTTTGTAGCATCTACAAATGGATATTTGGAGCGCTTTGGGGCCTATGCTGGGAAATGAAATATCTTCACCTAAAAACTAGACAGAAGCATTCTCAGAAACTTCTGTGTGATGAGTGCATTCAACTCACAGACTTGAACATTCCTTTTGATAGAGCAGTTTGGAAACACTAATTTTGTAAAATCTGCAAGTGTTTATTTGGAGCGCTTTGAGGCCTATGCTGGAAAAGGAAATATCTTCACATAAAAACTAGACAGAAGCATTCTCAGAAACTTCTCTGTGATGAGTGCATTCTACTCACAGAGTTGAACCTTCTTTTTGATACAAGAGTTTTCAAACACTCTTTTTGTAGAATCTGCAAGTGCATATTTGGAGCTGTTTGAGGCCAACGCTGGAAAAGGAAACATCCTCACATAGAAACTAGACAGAAGCATTCTCAGAAACTTGTTTGTGACGGGTGCATTCAACTCACAGACTTGAGCCTTTCTTTTGAAAGAGCAGTTTTGGAACACTCTTTTTGTAGAATCTGCTAGTGTATATTTGGAGCGCTGTGAGGCCTATGCTGGGAAATGAAATATCTTCACCTAAAAACAAGACAGAAGCATTCTCAGAAACTTCTGTGTGATGAGTGCATTCAACTCACAGACTTGAACGTTCCTTTTGATAGAACAGTTTTGAAACACTCCTTTTGTAGAATCTGCAAGTGTTTATTTGGAGCGCTTTGAGGCGTATGCTGGAAAAGGAAATGTCTTCAAATAACAACTACACAGAAGCATTCTCAGAAACTTCTTTGTGATGAGTGCATTCAACTCACAGACTTGGACCTTCCTTTTCAAAGAGCAGTTTTGAAACACTGTTTTGGTAGAATCTGCAAGTGGATATATGGAGCTCTTTGGGGCCTATGCTGGGAAATGAAATATCTGCACCTAAAAACTAGACAGAAGCATTCTCAGGAACTTCTGTGTGATGAGTGCATTCAACTCACAGACTTCAACGTTCCTTTTGATAGAACAGTTTTGAAACTCTCCTTTTGTAGACTCTGCAAGTGTTTATTTCGAGCGCTTTGAGGCCTACGCTGGAAAACGAAATGTCTTCAAATAACAACTACACAGAAACATTCTCAGAACATTCTTTGTGATGAGTGCATTCAACTCACAGACTTGAACCTTCCTTTTGAAAGAGCAGTTTTGAAACACTCTTTTTGTAGAATCTGCAAGTGGATATTTGGAGCGCTTCGGGGCCTATGCTGGGAAATGAAATATCTTCACCTAAAAACTAGACAGAAGCATTCTCAGAAACTTCTGTGTGATGAGTGCATTCAACTCACAGAGTTGAACATTCCTTTTGATAGAGCAGTTTGGAAACACTAATTTTGTAAAATCTGCAAGTGTTTATTTGGAACGCTTTGAGGCCTATGCTGGAAAAGGAAATATCTTCACATAAAAACTAGACAGAAGCATTCTCAGAAACTTCTCTGTGATGAGTGCATTCTACTCACAGGGTTGAACCTTCTTTTTGATAGAAGAGTTTTCAAACTCTCTTTTTGTAGAATCTGCAAATGCATATTTGGAGCTGTATGATTCCAACGCTGGGAAAGGAAACATCCTCACATAGAAACTAGACAGAAGCATTCTCAGAAACTTGTTTGTGACGAGTGCATTCAACTCACAGACTTGAACCTTTCTTTTGAAAGAGCAGTTTTGGAACACTCTTTTTGTAGATTCTGCTAGTGTATACTTGGAGCGCTGTGAGGCCTATGTTGGGAAATGAAATATCTTCACCTAAAAACTAGACAGAAGCATTCTCAGAAACTTCTGTGTGATGAGTGCATTCAACTCACAGACTTGAACGTTCCTTTTGATAGAACAGTTTTGAAACACTCCTTTTATAGAATCTTTAAGGGTTTATTTCGAGCGCTTTGAGGCGTATGCTGGAAAAAGATATGTCTTCAAATAACAACTACACAGAAGCATTCTCAGAAACTTCTTTGTGATGAGTGCATTCAACTCACAGACTTGAACCTTCCCTTTGAAAGAGCAGTTTTGAAACACTCTTTTTGTAGAATCTGCAAGTGGATATTTGGAGCGCTTTGGGGCCTAGGCTGGGAAATGAAATATCTTCACCTAAAAACTAGACAGAAGCATTCTCAGAAACTTCTGTGTGATGAGTGCATTCAACTCACAGACTTCAACGTTCCTTTTGATAGAACAGTTTTGAAACTCACCTTTTGTAGAATCTGCAAGTGTTTATTTCGAGCGCTTTGAGGCCTATGCTGGAAAAGGAAATGTCTTCAAATAACAACTACACAGAAGCATTCTCAGAACCTTCTTTGTGATGAGTGCATTCAACTCACAGACTTGAACCTTCCTTTTGAAACAGCAGTTTTGAAACACTCTTTTTGTAGCATCTACAAATGGATATTTGGAGCGCTTTGGGGCCTATGCTGGGAAATGAAATATCTTCACCTAAAAACTAGACAGAAGCATTCTCAGAAACTTCTGTGTGATGAGTGCATTCAACTCACAGACCTGAACATTCCTTTTGATAGAGCAGTTTGGAAACACTAATTTTGTAAAATCTGCAAGTGTTTATTTGGAGCGCTTTGAGGCCTATGCTGGAAAAGGAAATATCTTCACATAAAAACTAGACAGAAGCATTCTCAGAAACTTCTCTGTGATGAGTGCATTCTACTCACAGAGTTGAACCTTCTTTTTGATACAAGAGTTTTCAAACACTCTTTTTGTAGAATCTGCAAGTGCATATTTGGAGCTGTTTGAGGCCAACGCTGGAAAAGGAAACATCCTCACATAGAAACTAGACAGAAGCATTCTCAGAAACTTGTTTGTGACGAGTGCATTCAACTCACAGACTTGAACCTTTCTTTTGAAAGAGCAGTTTTGGAACACTCTTTTTGTAGAATCTGCTAGTGTATATTTGGAGCGCTGTGAGGCCTATGCTGGGAAATGAAATATCTTCACCTAAAAACAAGACAGAAGCATTCTCAGAAACTTCTGTGTGATGAGTGCATTCAACTCACAGACTTGAACGTTCCTTTTGATAGAACAGTTTTGAAACACTCCTTTTGTAGAATCTGCAAGTGTTTATTTGGAGCGCTTTGAGGCGTATGCTGGAAAAGGAAATGTCTTCAAATAACAACTACACAGAAGCATTCTCAGAAACTTCTTTGTGATGAGTGCATTCAACTCACAGACTTGAACCTTCCTTTTGAAAGAGCAGTTTTGAAACACTGTTTTGGTAGAATCTGCAAGTGGATATATGGAGCTCTTTGGGGCCTATGCTGGGAAATGAAATATCTGCACCTAAAAACTAGACAGAAGCATTCTCAGGAACTTCTGTGTGATGAGTGCATTCAACTCACAGACTTCAACGTTCCTTTTGATAGAACAGTTTTGAAACTCTCCTTTTGTAGACTCTGCAAGTGTTTATTTCGAGCGCTTTGAGGCCTACGCTGGAAAACGAAATGTCTTCAAATAACAACTACACAGAAACATTCTCAGAACATTCTTTGTGATGAGTGCATTCAACTCACAGACTTGAACCTTCCTTTTGAAAGAGCAGTTTTGAAACACTCTTTTTGTAGAATCTGCAAGTGGATATTTGGAGCGCTTCGGGGCCTATGCTGGGAAATGAAATATCTTCACCTAAAAACTAGACAGAAGCATTCTCAGAAACTTCTGTGTGATGAGTGCATTCAACTCACAGAGTTGAACATTCCTTTTGATAGAGCAGTTTGGAAACACTAATTTTGTAAAATCTGCAAGTGTTTATTTGGAAGGCTTTGAGGCCTATGCTGGAAAAGGAAATATCTTCACATAAAAACTAGACAGAAGCATTCTCAGAAACTTCTCTGTGATGAGTGCATTCTACTCACAGAGTTGAACCTTCTTTTTGATAGAAGAGTTTTCAAACTCTCTTTTTGTAGAATCTGCAAATGCATATTTGGAGCTGTATGATTCCAACGCTGGGAAAGGAAACATCCTCACATAGAAACTAGACAGAAGCATTCTCAGAAACTTGTTTGTGACGAGTGCATTCAACTCACAGACTTGAACCTTTCTTTTGAAAGAGCAGTTTTGGAACACTCTTTTTGTAGATTCTGCTAGTGTATATTTGGAGCGCTGTGAGGCCTATGTTGGGAAATGAAATATCTTCACCTAAAAACTAGACAGAAGCATTCTCAGAAACTTCTGTGTGATGAGTGCATTCAACTCACAGACTTCAACGTTCCTTTTGATAGAACAGTTTTGAAACACTCCTTTTATAGAATCTTTAAGGGTTTATTTCGAGCGCTTTGAGGCGTATGCTGGAAAAAGGTATGTCTTCAAATAACAACTACACAGAAGCTTTCTCAGAAACTTCTTTGTGATGAGTGCATTCAACTCACAGACTTGAACCTTCCCTTTGAAAGAGCAGTTTTGAAACACTCTTTTTGTAGAATCTGCAAGTGGATATTTGGAGCGCTTTGGGGCCTAGGCTGGGAAATGAAATATCTTCACCTAAAAACTAGACAGAAGCATTCTCAGAAACTTCTGTGTGATGAGTGCATTCAACTCACAGACTTCAACGTTCCTTTTGATAGAACAGTTTTGAAACTCACCTTTTGTAGAATCTGCAAGTGTTTATTTCGAGCGCTTTGAGGCCTATGCTGGAAAAGGAAATGTCTTCAAATAACAACTACACAGAAGCATTCTCAGAACCTTCTTTGTGATGAGTGCATTCAACTCACAGACTTGAACCTTCCTTTTGAAACAGCAGTTTTGAAACACTCTTTTTGTAGCATCTACAAATGGATATTTGGAGCGCTTTGGGGCCTATGCTGGGAAATGAAATATCTTCACCTAAAAACTAGACAGAAGCATTCTCAGAAACTTCTGTGTGATGAGTGCATTCAACTCACAGACTTGAACATTCCTTTTGATAGAGCAGTTTGGAAACACTAATTTTGTAAAATCTGCAAGTGTTTATTTGGAGCGCTTTGAGGCCTATGCTGGAAAAGGAAATATCTTCACATAAAAACTAGACAGAAGCATTCTCAGAAACTTCTCTGTGATGAGTGCATTCTACTCACAGAGTTGAACCTTCTTTTTGATACAAGAGTTTTCAAACACTCTTTTTGTAGAATCTGCAAGTGCATATTTGGAGCTGTTTGAGGCCAACGCTGGAAAAGGAAACATCCTCACATAGAAACTAGACAGAAGCATTCTCAGAAACTTGTTTGTGACGGGTGCATTCAACTCACAGACTTGAGCCTTTCTTTTGAAAGAGCAGTTTTGGAACACTCTTTTTGTAGAATCTGCTAGTGTATATTTGGAGCGCTGTGAGGCCTATGCTGGGAAATGAAATATCTTCACCTAAAAACAAGACAGAAGCATTCTCAGAAACTTCTGTGTGATGAGTGCATTCAACTCACAGACTTGAACGTTCCTTTTGATAGAACAGTTTTGAAACACTCCTTTTGTAGAATCTGCAAGTGTTTATTTGGAGCGCTTTGAGGCGTATGCTGGAAAAGGAAATGTCTTCAAATAACAACTACACAGAAGCATTCTCAGAAACTTCTTTGTGATGAGTGCATTCAACTCACAGACTTGAACCTTCCTTTTGAAAGAGCAGTTTTGAAACACTGTTTTGGTAGAATCTGCAAGTGGATATATGGAGCTCTTTGGGGCCTATGCTGGGAAATGAAATATCTGCACCTAAAAACTAGACAGAAGCATTCTCAGGAACTTCTGTGTGATGAGTGCATTCAACTCACAGACTTCAACGTTCCTTTTGATAGAACAGTTTTGAAACTCTCCTTTTGTAGACTCTGCAAGTGTTTATTTCGAGCGCTTTGAGGCCTACGCTGGAAAACGAAATGTCTTCAAATAACAACTACACAGAAACATTCTCAGAACATTCTTTGTGATGAGTGCATTCAACTCACAGACTTGAACCTTCCTTTTGAAAGAGCAGTTTTGAAACACTCTTTTTGTAGAATCTGCAAGTGGATATTTGGAGCGCTTCGGGGCCTATGCTGGGAAATGAAATATCTTCACCTAAAAACTAGACAGAAGCATTCTCAGAAACTTCTGTGTGATGAGTGCATTCAACTCACAGAGTTGAACATTCCTTTTGATAGAGCAGTTTGGAAACACTAATTTTGTAAAATCTGCAAGTGTTTATTTGGAACGCTTTGAGGCCTATGCTGGAAAAGGAAATATCTTCACATAAAAACTAGACAGAAGCATTCTCAGAAACTTCTCTGTGATGAGTGCATTCTACTCACAGAGTTGAACCTTCTTTTTGATAGAAGAGTTTTCAAACTCTCTTTTTGTAGAATCTGCAAATGCATATTTGGAGCTGTATGATTCCAACGCTGGGAAAGGAAACATCCTCACATAGAAACTAGACAGAAGCATTCTCAGAAACTTGTTTGTGACGAGTGCATTCAACTCACAGACTTGAACCTTTCTTTTGAAAGAGCAGTTTTGGAACACTCTTTTTGTAGATTCTGCTAGTGTATACTTGGAGCGCTGTGAGGCCTATGTTGGGAAATGAAATATCTTCACCTAAAAACTAGACAGAAGCATTCTCAGAAACTTCTGTGTGATGAGTGCATTCAACTCACAGACTTGAACGTTCCTTTTGATAGAACAGTTTTGAAACACTCCTTTTATAGAATCTTTAAGGGTTTATTTCGAGCGCTTTGAGGCGTATGCTGGAAAAAGATATGTCTTCAAATAACAACTACACAGAAGCATTCTCAGAAACTTCTTTGTGATGAGTGCATTCAACTCACAGACTTGAACCTTCCCTTTGAAAGAGCAGTTTTGAAACACTCTTTTTGTAGAATCTGCAAGTGGATATTTGGAGCGCTTTGGGGCCTAGGCTGGGAAATGAAATATCTTCACCTAAAAACTAGACAGAAGCATTCTCAGAAACTTCTGTGTGATGAGTGCATTCAACTCACGGACTTCAACGTTCCTTTTGATAGAACAGTTTTGAAACTCACCTTTTGTAGAATCTGCAAGTGTTTATTTCGAGCGCTTTGAGGCCTATGCTGGAAAAGGAAATGTCTTCAAATAACAACTACACAGAAGCATTCTCAGAACCTTCTTTGTGATGAGTGCATTCAACTCACAGACTTGAACCTTCCTTTTGAAACAGCAGTTTTGAAACACTCTTTTTGTAGCATCTACAAATGGATATTTGGAGCGCTTTGGGGCCTATGCTGGGAAATGAAATATCTTCACCTAAAAACTAGACAGAAGCATTCTCAGAAACTTCTGTGTGATGAGTGCATTCAACTCACAGACTTGAACATTCCTTTTGATAGAGCAGTTTGGAAACACTAATTTTGTAAAATCTGCAAGTGTTTATTTGGAGCGCTTTGAGGCCTATGCTGGAAAAGGAAATATCTTCACATAAAAACTAGACAGAAGCATTCTCAGAAACTTCTCTGTGATGAGTGCATTCTACTCACAGAGTTGAACCTTCTTTTTGATACAAGAGTTTTCAAACACTCTTTTTGTAGAATCTGCAAGTGCATATTTGGAGCTGTTTGAGGCCAACGCTGGAAAAGGAAACATCCTCACATAGAAACTAGACAGAAGCATTCTCAGAAACTTGTTTGTGACGGGTGCATTCAACTCACAGACTTGAGCCTTTCTTTTGAAAGAGCAGTTTTGGAACACTCTTTTTGTAGAATCTGCTAGTGTATATTTGGAGCGCTGTGAGGCCTATGCTGGGAAATGAAATATCTTCACCTAAAAACAAGACAGAAGCATTCTCAGAAACTTCTGTGTGATGAGTGCATTCAACTCACAGACTTGAACGTTCCTTTTGATAGAACAGTTTTGAAACACTCCTTTTGTAGAATCTGCAAGTGTTTATTTGGAGCGCTTTGAGGCGTATGCTGGAAAAGGAAATGTCTTCAAATAACAACTACACAGAAGCATTCTCAGAAACTTCTTTGTGATGAGTGCATTCAACTCACAGACTTGAACCTTCCTTTTGAAAGAGCAGTTTTGAAACACTGTTTTGGTAGAATCTGCAAGTGGATATATGGAGCTCTTTGGGGCCTATGCTGGGAAATGAAATATCTGCACCTAAAAACTAGACAGAAGCATTCTCAGGAACTTCTGTGTGATGAGTGCATTCAACTCACAGACTTCAACGTTCCTTTTGATAGAACAGTTTTGAAACTCTCCTTTTGTAGACTCTGCAAGTGTTTATTTCGAGCGCTTTGAGGCCTACGCTGGAAAACGAAATGTCTTCAAATAACAACTACACAGAAACATTCTCAGAACATTCTTTGTGATGAGTGCATTCAACTCACAGACTTGAACCTTCCTTTTGAAAGAGCAGTTTTGAAACACTCTTTTTGTAGAATCTGCAAGTGGATATTTGGAGCGCTTCGGGGCCTATGCTGGGAAATGAAATATCTTCACCTAAAAACTAGACAGAAGCATTCTCAGAAACTTCTGTGTGATGAGTGCATTCAACTCACAGAGTTGAACATTCCTTTTGATAGAGCAGTTTGGAAACACTAATTTTGTAAAATCTGCAAGTGTTTATTTGGAACGCTTTGAGGCCTATGCTGGAAAAGGAAATATCTTCACATAAAAACTAGACAGAAGCATTCTCAGAAACTTCTCTGTGATGAGTGCATTCTACTCACAGAGTTGAACCTTCTTTTTGATAGAAGAGTTTTCAAACTCTCTTTTTGTAGAATCTGCAAATGCATATTTGGAGCTGTATGATTCCAACGCTGGGAAAGGAAACATCCTCACATAGAAACTAGACAGAAGCATTCTCAGAAACTTGTTTGTGACGAGTGCATTCAACTCACAGACTTGAACCTTTCTTTCGAAAGAGCAGTTTTGGAACACTCTTTTTGTAGATTCTGCTAGTGTATATTTGGAGCGCTGTGAGGCCTATGTTGGGGAATGAAATATCTTCACCTAAAAACTGGACAGAAGCATTCTCAGAAACTTCTGTGTGATGAGTGCATTCAACTCACAGACTTGAACGTTCCTTTTGATAGAACAGTTTTGAAACACTCCTTTTATAGAATCTTTAAGGGTTTATTTCGAGCGCTTTGAGGCGTATGCTGGAAAAAGATATGTCTTCAAATAACAACTACACAGAAGCTTTCTCAGAAACTTCTTTGTGATGAGTGCATTCAACTCACAGACTTGAACCTTCTCTTTGAAAGAGCAGTTTTGAAACACTCTTTTTGTAGAATCTGCAAGTGGATATTTGGAGCGCTTTGGGGCCTATGCTGGGAAATGAAATATCTTCACCTAAAAACAAGACAGAAGCATTCTCAGAAACTTCTGTGTGATGAGTGCATTCAACTCACAGACTTGAACGTTCCTTTTGATAGAACAGTTTTGAAACACTCCTTTTGTAGAATCTGCAAGTGTTTATTTGGAGCGCTTTGAGGCGTATGCTGGAAAAGGAAATGTCTTCAAATAACAACTACACAGAAGCATTCTCAGAAACTTCTTTGTGATGAGTGCATTCAACTCACAGACTTGAACCTTCCTTTTGAAAGAGCAGTTTTGAAACACTGTTTTGGTAGAATCTGCAAGTGGATATATGGAGCTCTTTGGGGCCTATGCTGGGAAATGAAATATCTGCACCTAAAAACTAGACAGAAGCATTCTCAGGAACTTCTGTGTGATGAGTGCATTCAACTCACAGACTTCAACGTTCCTTTTGATAGAACAGTTTTGAAACTCTCCTTTTGTAGACTCTGCAAGTGTTTATTTCGAGCGCTTTGAGGCCTACGCTGGAAAACGAAATGTCTTCAAATAACAACTACACAGAAACATTCTCAGAACATTCTTTGTGATGAGTGCATTCAACTCACAGACTTGAACCTTCCTTTTGAAAGAGCAGTTTTGAAACACTGTTTTGGTAGAATCTGCAAGTGGATATATGGAGCTCTTTGGGGCCTATGCTGGGAAATGAAATATCTGCACCTAAAAACTAGACAGAAGCATTCTCAGGAACTTCTGTGTGATGAGTGCATTCAACTCACAGACTTCAACGTTCCTTTTGATAGAACAGTTTTGAAACTCTCCTTTTGTAGACTCTGCAAGTGTTTATTTCGAGCGCTTTGAGGCCTACGCTGGAAAACGAAATGTCTTCAAATAACAACTACACAGAAACATTCTCAGAACATTCTTTGTGATGAGTGCATTCAACTCACAGACTTGAACCTTCCTTTTGAAAGAGCGGTTTTGAAACACTCTTTTTGTAGAATCTGCAAGTGGATATTTGGAGCGCTTCGGGGCCTATGCTGGGAAATGAAATATCTTCACCTAAAAACTAGACAGAAGCATTCTCAGAAACTTCTGTGTGATGAGTGCATTCAACTCACAGAGTTGAACATTCCTTTTGATAGAGCAGTTTGGAAACACTAATTTTGTAAAATCTGCAAGTGTTTATTTGGAACGCTTTGAGGCCTATGCTGGAAAAGGAAATATCTTCACATAAAAACTAGACAGAAGCATTCTCAGAAACTTCTCTGTGATGAGTGCATTCTACTCACAGAGTTGAACCTTCTTTTTGATAGAAGAGTTTTCAAACTCTCTTTTTGTAGAATCTGCAAATGCATATTTGGAGCTGTATGATTCCAACGCTGGGAAAGGAAATATCCTCACATAGAAACTAGACAGAAGCATTCTCAGAAACTTGTTTGTGACGAGTGCATTCAACTCACAGACTTGAACGTTTCTTTTGAAAGAGCAGTTTTGGAACACTCTTTTTGTAGATTCTGCTAGTGTATATTTGGAGCGCTGTGAGGCCTATGTTGGGAAATGAAATATCTTCACCTAAAAACTAGACAGAAGCATTCTCAGAAACTTCTGTGTGATGAGTGCATTCAACTCACAGACTTGAACATTCCTTTTGATAGAGCAGTTTGGAAACACTAATTTTGTAAAATCTGCAAGTGTTTATTTGGAGCGCTTTGAGGCCTATGCTGGAAAAGGAAATATCTTCACATAAAAACTAGACAGAAGCATTCTCAGAAACTTCTCTGTGATGAGTGCATTCTACTCACAGAGTTGAACCTTCTTTTTGATACAAGAGTTTTCAAACACTCTTTTTGTAGAATCTGCAAGTGCATATTTGGAGCTGTTTGAGGCCAACGCTGGAAAAGGAAACATCCTCACATAGAAACTAGACAGAAGCATTCTCAGAAACTTGTTTGTGACGGGTGCATTCAACTCACAGACTTGAGCCTTTCTTTTGAAAGAGCAGTTTTGGAACACTCTTTTTGTAGAATCTGCTAGTGTATATTTGGAGCGCTGTGAGGCCTATGCTGGGAAATGAAATATCTTCACCTAAAAACAAGACAGAAGCATTCTCAGAAACTTCTGTGTGATGAGTGCATTCAACTCACAGACTTGAACGTTCCTTTTGATAGAACAGTTTTGAAACACTCCTTTTGAAGAATCTGCAAGTGTTTATTTGGAGCGCTTTGAGGCGTATGCTGGAAAAGGAAATGTCTTCAAATAACAACTACACAGAAGCATTCTCAGAAACTTCTTTGTGATGAGTGCATTCAACTCACAGACTTGAACCTTCCTTTTGAAAGAGCAGTTTTGAAACACTGTTTTGGTAGAATCTGCAAGTGGATATATGGAGCTCTTTGGGGCCTATGCTGGGAAATGAAATATCTGCACCTAAAAACTAGACAGAAGCATTCTCAGGAACTTCTGTGTGATGAGTGCATTCAACTCACAGACTTCAACGTTCCTTTTGATAGAACAGTTTTGAAACTCTCCTTTTGTAGACTCTGCAAGTGTTTATTTCGAGCGCTTTGAGGCCTACGCTGGAAAACGAAATGTCTTCAAATAACAACTACACAGAAACATTCTCAGAACATTCTTTGTGATGAGTGCATTCAACTCACAGACTTGAACCTTCCTTTTGAAAGAGCAGTTTTGAAACACTCTTTTTGTAGAATCTGCAAGTGGATATTTGGAGCGCTTCGGGGCCTATGCTGGGAAATGAAATATCTTCACCTAAAAACTAGACAGAAGCATTCTCAGAAACTTCTGTGTGATGAGTGCATTCAACTCACAGAGTTGAACATTCCTTTTGATAGAGCAGTTTGGAAACACTAATTTTGTAAAATCTGCAAGTGTTTATTTGGAACGCTTTGAGGCCTATGCTGGAAAAGGAAATATCTTCACATAAAAACTAGACAGAAGCATTCTCAGAAACTTCTCTGTGATGAGTGCATTCTACTCACAGAGTTGAACCTTCTTTTTGATAGAAGAGTTTTCAAACTCTCTTTTTGTAGAATCTGCAAATGCATATTTGGAGCTGTATGATTCCAACGCTGGGAAAGGAAACATCCTCACATAGAAACTAGACAGAAGCATTCTCAGAAACTTGTTTGTGACGAGTGCATTCAACTCACAGACTTGAACCTTTCTTTTGAAAGAGCAGTTTTGGAACACTCTTTTTGTAGATTCTGCTAGTGTATATTTGGAGCGCTGTGAGGCCTATGTTGGGAAATGAAATATCTTCACCTAAAAACTAGACAGAAGCATTCTCAGAAACTTCTGTGTGATGAGTGCATTCAACTCACAGACTTCAACGTTCCTTTTGATAGAACAGTTTTGAAACTCACCTTTTGTAGAATCTGCAAGTGTTTATTTCGAGCGCTTTGAGGCCTATGCTGGAAAAGGAAATGTCTTCAAATAACAACTACACAGAAGCATTCTCAGAACCTTCTTTGTGATGAGTGCATTCAACTCACAGACTTGAACCTTCCTTTTGAAACAGCAGTTTTGAAACACTCTTTTTGTAGCATCTACAAATGGATATTTGGAGCGCTTTGGGGCCTATGCTGGGAAATGAAATATCTTCACCTAAAAACTAGACAGAAGCATTCTCAGAAACTTCTGTGTGATGAGTGCATTCAACTCACAGACTGAACATTCCTTTTGATAGAGCAGTTTGGAAACACTAATTTTGTAAAATCTGCAAGTGTTTATTTGGAGCGCTTTCAGGCCTATGCTGGAAAAGGAAATATCTTCACATTAAAACTAGACAGAAGCATTCTCAGAAACTTCTCTGTGATGAGTGCATTCTACTCACAGAGTTGAACCTTCTTTGTGATACAAGAGTTTTCAAACACTCTTTTTGTAGAATCTGCAAGTGCATATTTGGAGCTGTTTGAGGCCAACGCTGGAAAAGGAAACATCCTCACATAGAAACTAGACAGAAGCATTCTCAGAAACTTGTTTGTGACGGGTGCATTCAACTCACAGACTTGAGCCTTTCTTTTGAAAGAGCAGTTTTGGAACACTCTTTTTGTAGAATCTGCTAGTGTATATTTGGAGCGCTGTGAGGCCTATGCTGGGAAATGAAATATCTTCACCTAAAAACAAGACAGAAGCATTCTCAGAAACTTCTGTGTGATGAGTGCATTCAACTCACAGACTTGAACGTTCCTTTTGATAGAACAGTTTTGAAACACTCCTTTTGTAGAATCTGCAAGTGTTTATTTGGAGCGCTTTGAGGCGTATGCTGGAAAAGGAAATGTCTTCAAATAACAACTACACAGAAGCATTCTCAGAAACTTCTTTGTGATGAGTGCATTCAACTCACAGACTTGAACCTTCCTTTTGAAAGAGCAGTTTTGAAACACTGTTTTGGTAGAATCTGCAAGTGGATATATGGAGCTCTTTGGGGCCTATGCTGGGAAATGAAATATCTGCACCTAAAAACTAGACAGAAGCATTCTCAGGAACTTCTGTGTGATGAGTGCATTCAACTCACAGACTTCAACGTTCCTTTTGATAGAACAGTTTTGAAACTCTCCTTTTGTAGACTCTGCAAGTGTTTATTTCGAGCGCTTTGAGGCCTACGCTGGAAAACGAAATGTCTTCAAATAACAACTACACAGAAACATTCTCAGAACATTCTTTGTGATGAGTGCATTCAACTCACAGACTTGAACCTTCCTTTTGAAAGAGCAGTTTTGAAACACTCTTTTTGTAGAATCTGCAAGTGGATATTTGGAGCGCTTCGGGGCCTATGCTGGGAAATGAAATATCTTCACCTAAAAACTAGACAGAAGCATTCTCAGAAACTTCTGTGTGATGAGTGCATTCAACTCACAGAGTTGAACATTCCTTTTGATAGAGCAGTTTGGAAACACTAATTTTGTAAAATCTGCAAGTGTTTATTTGGAACGCTTTGAGGCCTATGCTGGAAAAGGAAATATCTTCACATAAAAACTAGACAGAAGCATTCTCAGAAACTTCTCTGTGATGAGTGCATTCTACTCACAGAGTTGAACCTTCTTTTTGATAGAAGAGTTTTCAAACTCTCTTTTTGTAGAATCTGCAAATGCATATTTGGAGCTGTATGATTCCAACGCTGGGAAAGGAAACATCCTCACATAGAAACTAGACAGAAGCATTCTCAGAAACTTGTTTGTGACGAGTGCATTCAACTCACAGACTTGAACCTTTCTTTTGAAAGAGCAGTTTTGGAACACTCTTTTTGTAGATTCTGCTAGTGTATATTTGGAGCGCTGTGAGGCCTATGTTGGGAAATGAAATATCTTCACCTAAAAACTAGACAGAAGCATTCTCAGAAACTTCTGTGTGATGAGTGCATTCAACTCACAGACTTCAACGTTCCTTTTGATAGAACAGTTTTGAAACTCACCTTTTGTAGAATCTGCAAGTGTTTATTTCGAGCGCTTTGAGGCCTATGCTGGAAAAGGAAATGTCTTCAAATAACAACTACACAGAAGCATTCTCAGAACCTTCTTTGTGATGAGTGCATTCAACTCACAGACTTGAACCTTCCTTTTGAAACAGCAGTTTTGAAACACTCTTTTTGTAGCATCTACAAATGGATATTTGGAGCGCTTTGGGGCCTATGCTGGGAAATGATATATCTTCACCTAAAAACTAGACAGAAGCATTCTCAGAAACTTCTGTGTGATGAGTGCATTCAACTCACAGACTTGAACATTCCTTTTGATAGAGCAGTTTGGAAACACTAATTTTGTAAAATCTGCAAGTGTTTATTTGGAACGCTTTGAGGCCTATGCTGGAAAAGGAAATATCTTCACATAAAAACTAGACAGAAGCATTCTCAGAAACTTCTCTGTGATGAGTGCATTCTACTCACAGAGTTGAACCTTCTTTTTGATAGAAGAGTTTTCAAACTCTCTTTTTGTAGAATCTGCAAATGCATATTTGGAGCTGTATGATTCCAACGCTGGGAAAGGAAACATCCTCACATAGAAACTAGACAGAAGCATTCTCAGAAACTTGTTTGTGACGAGTGCATTCAACTCACAGACTTGAACCTTTCTTTTGAAAGAGCAGTTTTGGAACACTCATTTTGTAGATTCTGCTAGTGTATATTTGGAGCGCTGTGAGGCCTATGTTGGGAAATGAAATATCTTCACCTAAAAACTAGACAGAAGCATTCTCAGAAACTTCTGTGTGATGAGTGCATTCAACTCACAGACTTCAACGTTCCTTTTGATAGAACAGTTTTGAAACACTCCTTTTGTAGAATCTGCAAGTGTTTATTTCGAGCTCTTTGAGGCCTACGCTGGAAAAAGAAATGTCTTCAAATAACAACTACACAGAAACATTCTCAGAACATTCTTTGTGATGAGTGCATTCAACTCACAGACTTGAACCTTCCTTTTGAAAGAGCAGTTTTGAAACACTCTTTTTGTAGAATCTGCAAGTGGATATTTGGAGCGCTTCGGGGCCTATGCTGGGAAATGAAATATCTTCACCTAAAAACTAGACAGAAGCATTCTCAGAAACTTCTGTGTGATGAGTGCATTCAACTCACAGACTTGAACATTCCTTTTGATAGAGCAGTTTGGAAACACTAATTTTGTAAAATCTGCAAGTGTTTATTTGGAACGCTTTGAGGCCTATGCTGGAAAAGGAAATATCTTCACATAAAAACTAGACAGAAGCATTCTCAGAAACTTCTCTGTGATGAGTGCATTCTACTCACAGAGTTGAACCTTCTTTTTGATACAAGAGTTTTCAAACACTCTTTTTGTAGAATCTGCAAGTGCATATTTGGAGCTGTTTGAGGCCAACGCTGGAAAAGGAAACATCCTCACATAGAAACTAGACAGAAGCATTCTCAGAAACTTGTTTGTGACGAGTGCATTCAACTCACAGACTTGAGCCTTTCTTTTGAAAGAGCAGTTTTGGAACACTCTTTTTGTAGAATCTGCTAGTGTATATTTGGAGCGCTGTGAGGCCTATGCTGGGAAATGAAATATCTTCACCTAAAAACAAGACAGAAGCATTCTCAGAAACTTCTTTGTGATGAGTGCATTCAACTCACAGACTTGAACGTTCCTTTTGATAGAACAGTTTTGAAACACTCCTTTTGTAGAATCTGCAAGTGTTTATTTGGAGCGCTTTGAGGCGTATGCTGGAAAAGAAAATGTCTTCAAATAACAACTACACAGAAGCATTCTCAGAAACTTCTTTGTGATGAGTGCATTCAACTCACAGACTTGAACCTTCCTTTTGAAAGAGCAGTTTTGAAACACTGTTTTGGTAGAATCTGCAAGTGGATATATGGAGCTCTTTGGGGCCTATGCTGGGAAATGAAATATCTTCACCTAAAAACTAGACAGAAGCATTCTCAGAAACTTCTGTGTGATGAGTGCATTCAACTCACAGAGTTGAACATTCCTTTTGATAGAGCAGTTTGGAAACACTAATTTTGTAAAATCTGCAAGTGTTTATTTGGAACGCTTTGAGGCCTATGCTGGAAAAGGAAATATCTTCACATAAAAACTAGACAGAAGCATTCTCAGAAACTTCTCTGTGATGAGTGCATTCTACTCACAGAGTTGAACCTTCTTTTTGATAGAAGAGTTTTCAAACTCTCTTTTTGTAGAATCTGCAAATGCATATTTGGAGCTGTATGATTCCAACGCTGGGAAAGGAAACATCCTCACATAGAAACTAGACAGAAGCATTCTCAGAAACTTGTTTGTGACGAGTGCATTCAACTCACAGACTTGAACCTTTCTTTTGAAAGAGCAGTTTTGGAACACTCTTTTTGTAGATTCTGCTAGTGTATATTTGGAGCGCTGTGAGGCCTATGTTGGGAAATGAAATATCTTCACCTAAAAACTAGACAGAAGCATTCTCAGAAACTTCTGTGTGATGAGTGCATTCAACTCACAGACTTCAACGTTCCTTTTGATAGAACAGTTTTGAAACACTCCTTTTGTAGAATCTGCAAGTGTTTATTTCGAGCTCTTTGAGGCCTACGCTGGAAAAAGAAATGTCTTCAAATAACAACTACACAGAAACATTCTCAGAACATTCTTTGTGATGAGTGCATTCAACTCACAGACTTGAACCTTCCTTTTGAAAGAGCAGTTTTGAAACACTCTTTTTGTAGAATCTGCAAGTGGATATTTGGAGCGCTTCGGGGCCTATGCTGGGAAATGAAATATCTTCACCTAAAAACTAGACAGAAGCATTCTCAGAAACTTCTGTGTGATGAGTGCATTCAACTCACAGACTTGAACATTCCTTTTGATAGAGCAGTTTGGAAACACTAATTTTGTAAAATCTGCAAGTGTTTATTTGGAACGCTTTGAGGCCTATGCTGGAAAAGGAAATATCTTCACATAAAAACTAGACAGAAGCATTCTCAGAAACTTCTCTGTGATGAGTGCATTCTACTCACAGAGTTGAACCTTCTTTTTGATACAAGAGTTTTCAAACACTCTTTTTGTAGAATCTGCAAGTGCATATTTGGAGCTGTTTGAGGCCAACGCTGGAAAAGGAAACATCCTCACATAGAAACTAGACAGAAGCATTCTCAGAAACTTGTTTGTGACGAGTGCATTCAACTCACAGACTTGAGCCTTTCTTTTGAAAGAGCAGTTTTGGAACACTCTTTTTGTAGAATCTGCTAGTGTATATTTGGAGCGCTGTGAGGCCTATGCTGGGAAATGAAATATCTTCACCTAAAAACAAGACAGAAGCATTCTCAGAAACTTCTTTGTGATGAGTGCATTCAACTCACAGACTTGAACGTTCCTTTTGATAGAACAGTTTTGAAACACTCCTTTTGTAGAATCTGCAAGTGTTTATTTGGAGCGCTTTGAGGCGTATGCTGGAAAAGAAAATGTCTTCAAATAACAACTACACAGAAGCATTCTCAGAAACTTCTTTGTGATGAGTGCATTCAACTCACAGACTTGAACCTTCCTTTTGAAAGAGCAGTTTTGAAACACTGTTTTGGTAGAATCTGCAAGTGGATATATGGAGCTCTTTGGGGCCTATGCTGGGAAATGAAATATCTTCACCTAAAAACTAGACAGAAGCATTCTCAGAAACTTCTGTGTGATGAGTGCATTCAACTCACAGAGTTGAACATTCCTTTTGATAGAGCAGTTTGGAAACACTAATTTTGTAAAATCTGCAAGTGTTTATTTGGAACGCTTTGAGGCCTATGCTGGAAAAGGAAATATCTTCACATAAAAACTAGACAGAAGCATTCTCAGAAACTTCTCTGTGATGAGTGCATTCTACTCACAGAGTTGAACCTTCTTTTTGATAGAAGAGTTTTCAAACTCTCTTTTTGTAGAATCTGCAAATGCATATTTGGAGCTGTATGATTCCAACGCTGGGAAAGGAAACATCCTCACATAGAAACTAGACAGAAGCATTCTCAGAAACTTGTTTGTGACGAGTGCATTCAACTCACAGACTTGAACCTTTCTTTTGAAAGAGCAGTTTTGGAACACTCTTTTTGTAGATTCTGCTAGTGTATATTTGGAGCGCTGTGAGGCCTATGTTGGGAAATGAAATATCTTCACCTAAAACCTAGACAGAAGCATTCTCAGAAACTTCTGTGTGATGAGTGCATTCAACTCACAGACTTGAACGTTCCTTTTGATAGAACAGTTTTGAAACACTCCTTTTATAGAATCTTTAAGGGTTTATTTCGAGCGCTTTGAGGCGTATGCTGGAAAAAGGTATGTCTTCAAATAACAACTACACAGAAGATTTCTCAGAAACTTCTTTGTGATGAGTGCATTCAACTCACAGACTTGAACCTTCCCTTTGAAAGAGCAGTTTTGAAACACTCTTTTTGTAGAATCTGCAAGTGGATATTTGGAGCGCTTTGGGGCCTAGGCTGGGAAATGAAATATCTTCACCTAAAAACTAGACAGAAGCATTCTCAGAAACTTCTGTGTGATGAGTGCATTCAACTCACAGACTTCAATGTTCCTTTTGATAGAACAGTTTTGAAACTCACCTTTTGTAGAATCTGCAAGTGTTTATTTCGAGCGCTTTGAGGCCTATGCTGGAAAAGGAAATGTCTTCAAATAACAACTACACAGAAGCATTCTCAGAACCTTCTTTGTGATGAGTGCATTCAACTCACAGACTTGAACCTTCCTTTTGAAACAGCAGTTTTGAAACACTCTTTTTGTAGCATCTACAAATGGATATTTGGAGCGCTTTGGGGCCTATGCTGGGAAATGAAATATCTTCACCTAAAAACTAGACAGAAGCATTCTCAGAAACTTCTGTGTGATGAGTGCATTCAACTCACAGACTTGAACATTCCTTTTGATAGAGCAGTTTGGAAACACTAATTTTGTAAAATCTGCAAGTGTTTATTTGGAGCGCTTTGAGGCCTATGCTGGAAAAGGAAATATCTTCACATAAAAACTAGACAGAAGCATTCTCAGAAACTTCTCTGTGATGAGTGCATTCTACTCACAGAGTTGAACCTTCTTTTTGATACAAGAGTTTTCAAACACTCTTTTTGTAGAATCTGCAAGTGCATATTTGGAGCTGTTTGAGGCCAACGCTGGAAAAGGAAACATCCTCACATAGAAACTAGACAGAAGCATTCTCAGAAACTTGTTTGTGACGGGTGCATTCAACTCACAGACTTGAGCCTTTCTTTTGAAAGAGCAGTTTTGGAACACTCTTTTTGTAGAATCTGCTAGTGTATATTTGGAGCGCTGTGAGGCCTATGCTGGGAAATGAAATATCTTCACCTAAAAACAAGACAGAAGCATTCTCAGAAACTTCTGTGTGATGAGTGCATTCAACTCACAGACTTGAACGTTCCTTTTGATAGAACAGTTTTGAAACACTCCTTTTGTAGAATCTGCAAGTGTTTATTTGGAGCGCTTTGAGGCGTATGCTGGAAAAGGAAATGTCTTCAAATAACAACTACACAGAAGCATTCTCAGAAACTTCTTTGTGATGAGTGCATTCAACTCACAGACTTGAACCTTCCTTTTGAAAGAGCAGTTTTGAAACACTGTTTTGGTAGAATCTGCAAGTGGATATATGGAGCTCTTTGGGGCCTATGCTGGGAAATGAAATATCTGCACCTAAAAACTAGACAGAAGCATTCTCAGGAACTTCTGTGTGATGAGTGCATTCAACTCACAGACTTCAACGTTCCTTTTGATAGAACAGTTTTGAAACTCTCCTTTTGTAGACTCTGCAAGTGTTTATTTCGAGCGCTTTGAGGCCTACGCTGGAAAACGAAATGTCTTCAAATAACAACTACACAGAAACATTCTCAGAACATTCTTTGTGATGAGTGCATTCAACTCACAGACTTGAACCTTCCTTTTGAAAGAGCAGTTTTGAAACACTCTTTTTGTAGAATCTGCAAGTGGATATTTGGAGCGCTTCGGGGCCTATGCTGGGAAATGAAATATCTTCACCTAAAAACTAGACAGAAGCATTCTCAGAAACTTCTGTGTGATGAGTGCATTCAACTCACAGAGTTGAACATTCCTTTTGATAGAGCAGTTTGGAAACACTAATTTTGTAAAATCTGCAAGTGTTTATTTGGAAGGCTTTGAGGCCTATGCTGGAAAAGGAAATATCTTCACATAAAAACTAGACAGAAGCATTCTCAGAAACTTCTCTGTGATGAGTGCATTCTACTCACAGAGTTGAACCTTCTTTTTGATAGAAGAGTTTTCAAACTCTCTTTTTGTAGAATCTGCAAATGCATATTTGGAGCTGTATGATTCCAACGCTGGGAAAGGAAACATCCTCACATAGAAACTAGACAGAAGCATTCTCAGAAACTTGTTTGTGACGAGTGCATTCAACTCACAGACTTGAACCTTTCTTTTGAAAGAGCAGTTTTGGAACACTCTTTTTGTAGATTCTGCTAGTGTATATTTGGAGCGCTGTGAGGCCTATGTTGGGAAATGAAATATCTTCACCTAAAAACTAGACAGAAGCATTCTCAGAAA
The DNA here is from genome assembly GCF_028885655.2 of Pongo abelii. NCBI lineage: Eukaryota > Metazoa > Chordata > Mammalia > Primates > Hominidae > Pongo > Pongo abelii. The sequence goes on from NC_071992.2 coordinate 50,282,274, forward strand.
CTTCTGTGTGATGAGTGCATTCAACTCACAGACTTGAACGTTCCTTTTGATAGAACAGTTTTGAAACACTCCTTTTATAGAATCTTTAAGGGTTTATTTCGAGCGCTTTGAGGCGTATGCTGGAAAAAGGTATGTCTTCAAATAACAACTACACAGAAGATTTCTCAGAAACTTCTTTGTGATGAGTGCATTCAACTCACAGACTTGAACCTTCCCTTTGAAAGAGCAGTTTTGAAACACTCTTTTTGTAGAATCTGCAAGTGGATATTTGGAGCGCTTTGGGGCCTAGGCTGGGAAATGAAATATCTTCACCTAAAAACTAGACAGAAGCATTCTCAGAAACTTCTGTGTGATGAGTGCATTCAACTCACAGACTTCAACGTTCCTTTTGATAGAACAGTTTTGAAACTCACCTTTTGTAGAATCTGCAAGTGTTTATTTCGAGCGCTTTGAGGCCTATGCTGGAAAAGGAAATGTCTTCAAATAACAACTACACAGAAGCATTCTCAGAACCTTCTTTGTGATGAGTGCATTCAACTCACAGACTTGAACCTTCCTTTTGAAACAGCAGTTTTGAAACACTCTTTTTGTAGCATCTACAAATGGATATTTGGAGCGCTTTGGGGCCTATGCTGGGAAATGAAATATCTTCACCTAAAAACTAGACAGAAGCATTCTCAGAAACTTCTGTGTGATGAGTGCATTCAACTCACAGACTTGAACATTCCTTTTGATAGAGCAGTTTGGAAACACTAATTTTGTAAAATCTGCAAGTGTTTATTTGGAGCGCTTTGAGGCCTATGCTGGAAAAGGAAATATCTTCACATAAAAACTAGACAGAAGCATTCTCAGAAACTTCTCTGTGATGAGTGCATTCTACTCACAGAGTTGAACCTTCTTTTTGATACAAGAGTTTTCAAACACTCTTTTTGTAGAATCTGCAAATGCATATTTGGAGCTGTTTGAGGCCAACGCTGGAAAAGGAAACATCCTCACATAGAAACTAGACAGAAGCATTCTCAGAAACTTGTTTGTGACGGGTGCATTCAACTCACAGACTTGAGCCTTTCTTTTGAAAGAGCAGTTTTGGAACACTCTTTTTGTAGAATCTGCTAGTGTATATTTGGAGCGCTGTGAGGCCTATGCTGGGAAATGAAATATCTTCACCTAAAAACAAGACAGAAGCATTCTCAGAAACTTCTGTGTGATGAGTGCATTCAACTCACAGACTTGAACGTTCCTTTTGATAGAACAGTTTTGAAACACTCCTTTTGTAGAATCTGCAAGTGTTTATTTGGAGCGCTTTGAGGCGTATGCTGGAAAAGGAAATGTCTTCAAATAACAACTACACAGAAGCATTCTCAGAAACTTCTTTGTGATGAGTGCATTCAACTCACAGACTTGAACCTTCCTTTTGAAAGAGCAGTTTTGAAACACTGTTTTGGTAGAATCTGCAAGTGGATATATGGAGCTCTTTGGGGCCTATGCTGGGAAATGAAATATCTGCACCTAAAAACTAGACAGAAGCATTCTCAGGAACTTCTGTGTGATGAGTGCATTCAACTCACAGACTTCAACGTTCCTTTTGATAGAACAGTTTTGAAACTCTCCTTTTGTAGACTCTGCAAGTGTTTATTTCGAGCGCTTTGAGGCCTACGCTGGAAAACGAAATGTCTTCAAATAACAACTACACAGAAACATTCTCAGAACATTCTTTGTGATGAGTGCATTCAACTCACAGACTTGAACCTTCCTTTTGAAAGAGCAGTTTTGAAACACTCTTTTTGTAGAATCTGCAAGTGGATATTTGGAGCGCTTCGGGGCCTATGCTGGGAAATGAAATATCTTCACCTAAAAACTAGACAGAAGCATTCTCAGAAACTTCTGTGTGACGAGTGCATTCAACTCACAGAGTTGAACATTCCTTTTGATAGAGCAGTTTGGAAACACTAATTTTGTAAAATCTGCAAGTGTTTATTTGGAACGCTTTGAGGCCTATGCTGGAAAAGGAAATATCTTCACATAAAAACTAGACAGAAGCATTCTCAGAAACTTCTCTGTGATGAGTGCATTCTACTCACAGAGTTGAACCTTCTTTTTGATAGAAGAGTTTTCAAACTCTCTTTTTGTAGAATCTGCAAATGCATATTTGGAGCTGTATGATTCCAACGCTGGGAAAGGAAACATCCTCACATAGAAACTAGACAGAAGCATTCTCAGAAACTTGTTTGTGACGAGTGCATTCAACTCACAGACTTGAACCTTTCTTTTGAAAGAGCAGTTTTGGAACACTCTTTTTGTAGATTCTGCTAGTGTATATTTGGAGCGCTGTGAGGCCTATGTTGGGAAATGAAATATCTTCACCTAAAAACTAGACAGAAGCATTCTCAGAAACTTCTGTGTGATGAGTGCATTCAACTCACAGACTTCAACGTTCCTTTTGATAGAACAGTTTTGAAACTCACCTTTTGTAGAATCTGCAAGTGTTTATTTCGAGCGCTTTGAGGCCTATGCTGGAAAAGGAAATGTCTTCAAATAACAACTACACAGAAGCATTCTCAGAACCTTCTTTGTGATGAGTGCATTCAACTCACAGACTTGAACCTTCCTTTTGAAACAGCAGTTTTGAAACACTCTTTTTGTAGCATCTACAAATGGATATTTGGAGCGCTTTGGGGCCTATGCTGGGAAATGAAATATCTTCACCTAAAAACTAGACAGAAGCATTCTCAGAAACTTCTGTGTGATGAGTGCATTCAACTCACAGACTTGAACATTCCTTTTGATAGAGCAGTTTGGAAACACTAATTTTGTAAAATCTGCAAGTGTTTATTTGGAACGCTTTGAGGCCTATGCTGGAAAAGGAAATATCTTCACATAAAAACTAGACAGAAGCATTCTCAGAAACTTCTCTGTGATGAGTGCATTCTACTCACAGAGTTGAACCTTCTTTTTGATAGAAGAGTTTTCAAACTCTCTTTTTGTAGAATCTGCAAATGCATATTTGGAGCTGTATGATTCCAACGCTGGGAAAGGAAACATCCTCACATAGAAACTAGACAGAAGCATTCTCAGAAACTTGTTTGTGACGAGTGCATTCAACTCACAGACTTGAACCTTTCTTTTGAAAGAGCAGTTTTGGAACACTCATTTTGTAGATTCTGCTAGTGTATATTTGGAGCGCTGTGAGGCCTATGTTGGGAAATGAAATATCTTCACCTAAAAACTAGACAGAAGCATTCTCAGAAACTTCTGTGTGATGAGTGCATTCAACTCACAGACTTCAACGTTCCTTTTGATAGAACAGTTTTGAAACACTCCTTTTGTAGAATCTGCAAGTGTTTATTTCGAGCTCTTTGAGGCCTACGCTGGAAAAAGAAATGTCTTCAAATAACAACTACACAGAAACATTCTCAGAACATTCTTTGTGATGAGTGCATTCAACTCACAGACTTGAACCTTCCTTTTGAAAGAGCAGTTTTGAAACACTCTTTTTGTAGAATCTGCAAGTGGATATTTGGAGCGCTTCGGGGCCTATGCTGGGAAATGAAATATCTTCACCTAAAAACTAGACAGAAGCATTCTCAGAAACTTCTGTGTGATGAGTGCATTCAACTCACAGACTTGAACATTCCTTTTGATAGAGCAGTTTGGAAACACTAATTTTGTAAAATCTGCAAGTGTTTATTTGGAACGCTTTGAGGCCTATGCTGGAAAAGGAAATATCTTCACATAAAAACTAGACAGAAGCATTCTCAGAAACTTCTCTGTGATGAGTGCATTCTACTCACAGAGTTGAACCTTCTTTTTGATACAAGAGTTTTCAAACACTCTTTTTGTAGAATCTGCAAGTGCATATTTGGAGCTGTTTGAGGCCAACGCTGGAAAAGGAAACATCCTCACATAGAAACTAGACAGAAGCATTCTCAGAAACTTGTTTGTGACGAGTGCATTCAACTCACAGACTTGAGCCTTTCTTTTGAAAGAGCAGTTTTGGAACACTCTTTTTGTAGAATCTGCTAGTGTATATTTGGAGCGCTGTGAGGCCTATGCTGGGAAATGAAATATCTTCACCTAAAAACAAGACAGAAGCATTCTCAGAAACTTCTTTGTGATGAGTGCATTCAACTCACAGACTTGAACGTTCCTTTTGATAGAACAGTTTTGAAACACTCCTTTTGTAGAATCTGCAAGTGTTTATTTGGAGCGCTTTGAGGCGTATGCTGGAAAAGAAAATGTCTTCAAATAACAACTACACAGAAGCATTCTCAGAAACTTCTTTGTGATGAGTGCATTCAACTCACAGACTTGAACCTTCCTTTTGAAAGAGCAGTTTTGAAACACTGTTTTGGGAGAATCTGCAAGTGGATATATGGAGCTCTTTGGGGCCTATGCTGGGAAATGAAATATCTTCACCTAAAAACTAGACAGAAGCATTCTCAGAAACTTCTGTGTGATGAGTGCATTCAACTCACAGAGTTGAACATTCCTTTTGATAGAGCAGTTTGGAAACACTAATTTTGTAAAATCTGCAAGTGTTTATTTGGAACGCTTTGAGGCCTATGCTGGAAAAGGAAATATCTTCACATAAAAACTAGACAGAAGCATTCTCAGAAACTTCTCTGTGATGAGTGCATTCTACTCACAGAGTTGAACCTTCTTTTTGATAGAAGAGTTTTCAAACTCTCTTTTTGTAGAATCTGCAAATGCATATTTGGAGCTGTATGATTCCAACGCTGGGAAAGGAAACATCCTCACATAGAAACTAGACAGAAGCATTCTCAGAAACTTGTTTGTGACGAGTGCATTCAACTCACAGACTTGAACCTTTCTTTTGAAAGAGCAGTTTTGGAACACTCTTTTTGTAGATTCTGCTAGTGTATATTTGGAGCGCTGTGAGGCCTATGTTGGGAAATGAAATATCTTCACCTAAAACCTAGACAGAAGCATTCTCAGAAACTTCTGTGTGATGAGTGCATTCAACTCACAGACTTGAACGTTCCTTTTGATAGAACAGTTTTGAAACACTCCTTTTATAGAATCTTTAAGGGTTTATTTCGAGCGCTTTGAGGCGTATGCTGGAAAAAGGTATGTCTTCAAATAACAACTACACAGAAGATTTCTCAGAAACTTCTTTGTGATGAGTGCATTCAACTCACAGACTTGAACCTTCCCTTTGAAAGAGCAGTTTTGAAACACTCTTTTTGTAGAATCTGCAAGTGGATATTTGGAGCGCTTTGGGGCCTAGGCTGGGAAATGAAATATCTTCACCTAAAAACTAGACAGAAGCATTCTCAGAAACTTCTGTGTGATGAGTGCATTCAACTCACAGACTTCAATGTTCCTTTTGATAGAACAGTTTTGAAACTCACCTTTTGTAGAATCTGCAAGTGTTTATTTCGAGCGCTTTGAGGCCTATGCTGGAAAAGGAAATGTCTTCAAATAACAACTACACAGAAGCATTCTCAGAACCTTCTTTGTGATGAGTGCATTCAACTCACAGACTTGAACCTTCCTTTTGAAACAGCAGTTTTGAAACACTCTTTTTGTAGCATCTACAAATGGATATTTGGAGCGCTTTGGGGCCTATGCTGGGAAATGAAATATCTTCACCTAAAAACTAGACAGAAGCATTCTCAGAAACTTCTGTGTGATGAGTGCATTCAACTCACAGACTTGAACATTCCTTTTGATAGAGCAGTTTGGAAACACTAATTTTGTAAAATCTGCAAGTGTTTATTTGGAGCGCTTTGAGGCCTATGCTGGAAAAGGAAATATCTTCACATAAAAACTAGACAGAAGCATTCTCAGAAACTTCTCTGTGATGAGTGCATTCTACTCACAGAGTTGAACCTTCTTTTTGATACAAGAGTTTTCAAACACTCTTTTTGTAGAATCTGCAAGTGCATATTTGGAGCTGTTTGAGGCCAACGCTGGAAAAGGAAACATCCTCACATAGAAACTAGACAGAAGCATTCTCAGAAACTTGTTTGTGACGGGTGCATTCAACTCACAGACTTGAGCCTTTCTTTTGAAAGAGCAGTTTTGGAACACTCTTTTTGTAGAATCTGCTAGTGTATATTTGGAGCGCTGTGAGGCCTATGCTGGGAAATGAAATATCTTCACCTAAAAACAAGACAGAAGCATTCTCAGAAACTTCTGTGTGATGAGTGCATTCAACTCACAGACTTGAACGTTCCTTTTGATAGAACAGTTTTGAAACACTCCTTTTGTAGAATCTGCAAGTGTTTATTTGGAGCGCTTTGAGGCGTATGCTGGAAAAGGAAATGTCTTCAAATAACAACTACACAGAAGCATTCTCAGAAACTTCTTTGTGATGAGTGCATTCAACTCACAGACTTGAACCTTCCTTTTGAAAGAGCAGTTTTGAAACACTGTTTTGGTAGAATCTGCAAGTGGATATATGGAGCTCTTTGGGGCCTATGCTGGGAAATGAAATATCTGCACCTAAAAACTAGACAGAAGCATTCTCAGGAACTTCTGTGTGATGAGTGCATTCAACTCACAGACTTCAACGTTCCTTTTGATAGAACAGTTTTGAAACTCTCCTTTTGTAGACTCTGCAAGTGTTTATTTCGAGCGCTTTGAGGCCTACGCTGGAAAACGAAATGTCTTCAAATAACAACTACACAGAAACATTCTCAGAACATTCTTTGTGATGAGTGCATTCAACTCACAGACTTGAACCTTCCTTTTGAAAGAGCAGTTTTGAAACACTCTTTTTGTAGAATCTGCAAGTGGATATTTGGAGCGCTTCGGGGCCTATGCTGGGAAATGAAATATCTTCACCTAAAAACTAGACAGAAGCATTCTCAGAAACTTCTGTGTGATGAGTGCATTCAACTCACAGAGTTGAACATTCCTTTTGATAGAGCAGTTTGGAAACACTAATTTTGTAAAATCTGCAAGTGTTTATTTGGAAGGCTTTGAGGCCTATGCTGGAAAAGGAAATATCTTCACATAAAAACTAGACAGAAGCATTCTCAGAAACTTCTCTGTGATGAGTGCATTCTACTCACAGAGTTGAACCTTCTTTTTGATAGAAGAGTTTTCAAACTCTCTTTTTGTAGAATCTGCAAATGCATATTTGGAGCTGTATGATTCCAACGCTGGGAAAGGAAACATCCTCACATAGAAACTAGACAGAAGGATTCTCAGAAACTTGTTTGTGACGAGTGCATTCAACTCACAGACTTGAACCTTTCTTTTGAAAGAGCAGTTTTGGAACACTCTTTTTGTAGATTCTGCTAGTGTATATTTGGAGCGCTGTGAGGCCTATGTTGGGAAATGAAATATCTTCACCTAAAAACTAGACAGAAGCATTCTCAGAAACTTCTGTGTGATGAGTGCATTCAACTCACAGACTTGAACGTTCCTTTTGATAGAACAGTTTTGAAACACTCCTTTTATAGAATCTTTAAGGGTTTATTTCGAGCGCTTTGAGGCGTATGCTGGAAAAAGGTATGTCTTCAAATAACAACTACACAGAAGATTTCTCAGAAACTTCTTTGTGATGAGTGCATTCAACTCACAGACTTGAACCTTCCCTTTGAAAGAGCAGTTTTGAAACACTCTTTTTGTAGAATCTGCAAGTGGATATTTGGAGCGCTTTGGGGCCTAGGCTGGGAAATGAAATATCTTCACCTAAAAACTAGACAGAAGCATTCTCAGAAACTTCTGTGTGATGAGTGCATTCAACTCACAGACTTCAACGTTCCTTTTGATAGAACAGTTTTGAAACTCACCTTTTGTAGAATCTGCAAGTGTTTATTTCGAGCGCTTTGAGGCCTATGCTGGAAAAGGAAATGTCTTCAAATAACAACTACACAGAAGCATTCTCAGAACCTTCTTTGTGATGAGTGCATTCAACTCACAGACTTGAACCTTCCTTTTGAAACAGCAGTTTTGAAACACTCTTTTTGTAGCATCTACAAATGGATATTTGGAGCGCTTTGGGGCCTATGCTGGGAAATGAAATATCTTCACCTAAAAACTAGACAGAAGCATTCTCAGAAACTTCTGTGTGATGAGTGCATTCAACTCACAGACTTGAACATTCCTTTTGATAGAGCAGTTTGGAAACACTAATTTTGTAAAATCTGCAAGTGTTTATTTGGAGCGCTTTGAGGCCTATGCTGGAAAAGGAAATATCTTCACATAAAAACTAGACAGAAGCATTCTCAGAAACTTCTCTGTGATGAGTGCATTCTACTCACAGAGTTGAACCTTCTTTTTGATACAAGAGTTTTCAAACACTCTTTTTGTAGAATCTGCAAATGCATATTTGGAGCTGTTTGAGGCCAACGCTGGAAAAGGAAACATCCTCACATAGAAACTAGACAGAAGCATTCTCAGAAACTTGTTTGTGACGGGTGCATTCAACTCACAGACTTGAGCCTTTCTTTTGAAAGAGCAGTTTTGGAACACTCTTTTTGTAGAATCTGCTAGTGTATATTTGGAGCGCTGTGAGGCCTATGCTGGGAAATGAAATATCTTCACCTAAAAACAAGACAGAAGCATTCTCAGAAACTTCTGTGTGATGAGTGCATTCAACTCACAGACTTGAACGTTCCTTTTGATAGAACAGTTTTGAAACACTCCTTTTGTAGAATCTGCAAGTGTTTATTTGGAGCGCTTTGAGGCGTATGCTGGAAAAGGAAATGTCTTCAAATAACAACTACACAGAAGCATTCTCAGAAACTTCTTTGTGATGAGTGCATTCAACTCACAGACTTGAACCTTCCTTTTGAAAGAGCAGTTTTGAAACACTGTTTTGGTAGAATCTGCAAGTGGATATATGGAGCTCTTTGGGGCCTATGCTGGGAAATGAAATATCTGCACCTAAAAACTAGACAGAAGCATTCTCAGGAACTTCTGTGTGATGAGTGCATTCAACTCACAGACTTCAACGTTCCTTTTGATAGAACAGTTTTGAAACTCTCCTTTTGTAGACTCTGCAAGTGTTTATTTCGAGCGCTTTGAGGCCTACGCTGGAAAACGAAATGTCTTCAAATAACAACTACACAGAAACATTCTCAGAACATTCTTTGTGATGAGTGCATTCAACTCACAGACTTGAACCTTCCTTTTGAAAGAGCAGTTTTGAAACACTCTTTTTGTAGAATCTGCAAGTGGATATTTGGAGCGCTTCGGGGCCTATGCTGGGAAATGAAATATCTTCACCTAAAAACTAGACAGAAGCATTCTCAGAAACTTCTGTGTGATGAGTGCATTCAACTCACAGAGTTGAACATTCCTTTTGATAGAGCAGTTTGGAAACACTAATTTTGTAAAATCTGCAAGTGTTTATTTGGAACGCTTTGAGGCCTATGCTGGAAAAGGAAATATCTTCACATAAAAACTAGACAGAAGCATTCTCAGAAACTTCTCTGTGATGAGTGCATTCTACTCACAGAGTTGAACCTTCTTTTTGATAGAAGAGTTTTCAAACTCTCTTTTTGTAGAATCTGCAAATGCATATTTGGAGCTGTATGATTCCAACGCTGGGAAAGGAAACATCCTCACATAGAAACTAGACAGAAGCATTCTCAGAAACTTGTTTGTGACGAGTGCATTCAACTCACAGACTTGAAACTTTCTTTTGAAAGAGCAGTTTTGGAACACTCTTTTTGTAGATTCTGCTAGTGTATATTTGGAGCGCTGTGAGGCCTATGTTGGGAAATGAAATATCTTCACCTAAAAACTAGACAGAAGCATTCTCAGAAACTTCTGTGTGATGAGTGCATTCAACTCACAGACTTCAACGTTCCTTTTGATAGAACAGTTTTGAAACTCACCTTTTGTAGAATCTGCAAGTGTTTATTTCGAGCGCTTTGAGGCCTATGCTGGAAAAGGAAATGTCTTCAAATAACAACTACACAGAAGCATTCTCAGAACCTTCTTTGTGATGAGTGCATTCAACTCACAGACTTGAACCTTCCTTTTGAAACAGCAGTTTTGAAACACTCTTTTTGTAGCATCTACAAATGGATATTTGGAGCGCTTTGGGGCCTATGCTGGGAAATGAAATATCTTCACCTAAAAACTAGACAGAAGCATTCTCAGAAACTTCTGTGTGATGAGTGCATTCAACTCACAGACTTGAACATTCCTTTTGATAGAGCAGTTTGGAAACACTAATTTTGTAAAATCTGCAAGTGTTTATTTGGAACGCTTTGAGGCCTATGCTGGAAAAGGAAATATCTTCACATAAAAACTAGACAGAAGCATTCTCAGAAACTTCTCTGTGATGAGTGCATTCTACTCACAGAGTTGAACCTTCTTTTTGATAGAAGAGTTTTCAAACTCTCTTTTTGTAGAATCTGCAAATGCATATTTGGAGCTGTATGATTCCAACGCTGGGAAAGGAAACATCCTCACATAGAAACTAGACAGAAGCATTCTCAGAAACTTGTTTGTGACGAGTGCATTCAACTCACAGACTTGAACCTTTCTTTTGAAAGAGCAGTTTTGGAACACTCATTTTGTAGATTCTGCTAGTGTATATTTGGAGCGCTGTGAGGCCTATGTTGGGAAATGAAATATCTTCACCTAAAAACTAGACAGAAGCATTCTCAGAAACTTCTGTGTGATGAGTGCATTCAACTCACAGACTTCAACGTTCCTTTTGATAGAACAGTTTTGAAACACTCCTTTTGTAGAATCTGCAAGTGTTTATTTCGAGCTCTTTGAGGCCTACGCTGGAAAAAGAAATGTCTTCAAATAACAACTACACAGAAACATTCTCAGAACATTCTTTGTGATGAGTGCATTCAACTCACAGACTTGAACCTTCCTTTTGAAAGAGCAGTTTTGAAACACTCTTTTTGTAGAATCTGCAAGTGGATATTTGGAGCGCTTCGGGGCCTATGCTGGGAAATGAAATATCTTCACCTAAAAACTAGACAGAAGCATTCTCAGAAACTTCTGTGTGATGAGTGCATTCAACTCACAGACTTGAACATTCCTTTTGATAGAGCAGTTTGGAAACACTAATTTTGTAAAATCTGCAAGTGTTTATTTGGAACGCTTTGAGGCCTATGCTGGAAAAGGAAATATCTTCACATAAAAACTAGACAGAAGCATTCTCAGAAACTTCTCTGTGATGAGTGCATTCTACTCACAGAGTTGAACCTTCTTTTTGATACAAGAGTTTTCAAACACTCTTTTTGTAGAATCTGCAAGTGCATATTTGGAGCTGTTTGAGGCCAACGCTGGAAAAGGAAACATCCTCACATAGAAACTAGACAGAAGCATTCTCAGAAACTTGTTTGTGACGAGTGCATTCAACTCACAGACTTGAGCCTTTCTTTTGAAAGAGCAGTTTTGGAACACTCTTTTTGTAGAATCTGCTAGTGTATATTTGGAGCGCTGTGAGGCCTATGCTGGGAAATGAAATATCTTCACCTAAAAACAAGACAGAAGCATTCTCAGAAACTTCTTTGTGATGAGTGCATTCAACTCACAGACTTGAACGTTCCTTTTGATAGAACAGTTTTGAAACACTCCTTTTGTAGAATCTGCAAGTGTTTATTTGGAGCGCTTTGAGGCGTATGCTGGAAAAGAAAATGTCTTCAAATAACAACTACACAGAAGCATTCTCAGAAACTTCTTTGTGATGAGTGCATTCAACTCACAGACTTGAACCTTCCTTTTGAAAGAGCAGTTTTGAAACACTGTTTTGGTAGAATCTGCAAGTGGATATATGGAGCTCTTTGGGGCCTATGCTGGGAAATGAAATATCTGCACCTAAAAACTAGACAGAAGCATTCTCAGGAACTTCTGTGTGATGAGTGCATTCAACTCACAGACTTCAACGTTCCTTTTGATAGAACAGTTTTGAAACTCTCCTTTTGTAGACTCTGCAAGTGTTTATTTCGAGCGCTTTGAGGCCTACGCTGGAAAACGAAATGTCTTCAAATAACAACTACACAGAAACATTCTCAGAACATTCTTTGTGATGAGTGCATTCAACTCACAGACTTGAACCTTCCTTTTGAAAGAGCAGTTTTGAAATACTCTTTTTGTAGAATCTGCAAGTGGATATTTGGAGCGCTTCGGGGCCTATGCTGGGAAATGAAATATCTTCACCTAAAAACTAGACAGAAGCATTCTCAGAAACTTCTGTGTGATGAGTGCATTCAACTCACAGAGTTGAACATTCCTTTTGATAGAGCAGTTTGGAAACACTAATTTTGTAAAATCTGCAAGTGTTTATTTGGAACGCTTTGAGGCCTATGCTGGAAAAGGAAATATCTTCACATAAAAACTAGACAGAAGCATTCTCAGAAACTTCTCTGTGATGAGTGCATTCTACTCACAGAGTTGAACCTTCTTTTTGATAGAAGAGTTTTCAAACTCTCTTTTTGTAGAATCTGCAAATGCATATTTGGAGCTGTATGATTCCAACGCTGGGAAAGGAAACATCCTCACATAGAAACTAGACAGAAGCATTCTCAGAAACTTGTTTGTGACGAGTGCATTCAACTCACAGACTTGAACCTTTCTTTTGAAAGAGCAGTTTTGGAACACTCTTTTTGTAGATTCTGCTAGTGTATATTTGGAGCGCTGTGAGGCCTATGTTGGGAAATGAAATATCTTCACCTAAAAACTAGACAGAAGCATTCTCAGAAACTTCTGTGTCATGAGTGGATTCAACTCACAGACTTCAACGTTCCTTTTGATAGAACAGTTTTGAAACACTCCTTTTGTAGAATCTTTAAGGGTTTATTTCGAGCGCTTTGAGGCGTATGCTGGAAAAAGATATGTCTTCAAATAACAACTACACAGAAGAATTCTCAGAAACTTCTTTGTGATGAGTGCATTCAACTCACAGACTTGAACCTTCCCTTTGAAAGAGCAGTTTTGAAACACTCTTTTTGTAGAATCTGCAAGTGGATATTTGGAGCGCTTTGGGGCCTAGGCTGGGAAATGAAATATCTTCACCTAAAAACTAGACAGAAGCATTCTCAGAAACTTCTGTGTGATGAGTGCATTCAACTCACAGACTTCAACGTTCCTTTTGATAGAACAGTTTTGAAACTCACCTTTTGTAGAATCTGCAAGTGTTTATTTCGAGCGCTTTGAGGCCTACGCTGGAAAACGAAATGTCTTCAAATAACAACTACACAGAAGCATTCTCAGAACCTTCTTTGTGATGAGTGCATTCAACTCACAGACTTGAACCTTCCTTTTGAAAGAGCAGTTTTGAAACACTCTTTTTGTAGCATCTACAAATGGATATTTGGAGCGCTTTTGGGCCTATGCTGGGAAATGAAATATCTTCACCTAAAAACTAGACAGAAGCATTCTCAGAAACTTCTGTGTGATGAGTGCATTCAACTCACAGACTTGAACATTCCTTTTGATAGAGCAGTTTGGAAACTCTAATTTTGTAAAATCTGCAAGTGTTTATTTGGAACGCTTTGAGGCCTATGCTGGAAAAGGAAATATCTTCACATAAAAACTAGACAGAAGCATTCTCAGAAACTTCTCTGTGATGAGTGCATTCTACTCACAGAGTTGAACCTTCTTTTTGATAGAAGAGTTTTCAAACTCTCTTTTTGTAGAATCTGCAAATGCATATTTGGAGCTGTATGATTCCAACGCTGGGAAAGGAAACATCCTCACATAGAAACTAGACAGAAGCATTCTCAGAAACTTGTTTGTGACGAGTGCATTCAACTCACAGACTTGAACGTTTCTTTTGAAAGAGCAGTTTTGGAACACTCTTTTTGTAGATTCTGCTAGTGTATATTTGGAGCGCTGTGAGGCCTATGTTGGGAAATGAAATATCTTCACCTAAAAACTAGACAGAAGCATTCTCAGAAACTTCTGTGTGATGAGTGCATTCAACTCACAGACTTGAACGTTCCTTTTGATAGAACAGTTTTGAAACACTCCTTTTATAGAATCTTTAAGGGTTTATTTCGAGCGCTTTGAGGCGTATGCTGGAAAAAGATATGTCTTCAAATAACAACTACACAGAAGCATTCTCAGAAACTTCTGTGTGATGAGTGCATTCAACTCACAGACTTGAACCTTCCCTTTGAAAGAGCAGTTTTGAAACACTCTTTTTGTAGAATCTGCAAGTGGATATTTGGAGCGCTTTGGGGCCTAGGCTGGGAAATGAAATATCTTCACCTAAAAACTAGACAGAAGCATTCTCAGAAACTTCTGTGTGATGAGTGCATTCAACTCACAGACTTCAACGTTCCTTTTGATAGAACAGTTTTGAAACTCACCTTTTGTAGAATCTGCAAGTGTTTATTTCGAGCGCTTTGAGGCCTATGCTGGAAAAGGAAATGTCTTCAAATAACAACTACACAGAAGCATTCTCAGAACCTTCTTTGTGATGAGTGCATTCAACTCACAGACTTGAACCTTCCTTTTGAAACAGCAGTTTTGAAACACTCTTTTTGTAGCATCTACAAATGGATATTTGGAGCGCTTTGGGGCCTATGCTGGGAAATGAAATATCTTCACCTAAAAACTAGACAGAAGCATTCTCAGAAACTTCTGTGTGATGAGTGCATTCAACTCACAGACTTGAACATTCCTTTTGATAGAGCAGTTTGGAAACACTAATTTTGTAAAATCTGCAAGTGTTTATTTGGAGCGCTTTGAGGCCTATGCTGGAAAAGGAAATATCTTCACATAAAAACTAGACAGAAGCATTCTCAGAAACTTCTCTGTGATGAGTGCATTCTACTCAAAGAGTTGAACCTTCTTTTTGATACAAGAGTTTTCAAACACTCTTTTTGTAGAATCTGCAAGTGCATATTTGGAGCTGTTTGAGGCCAACGCTGGAAAAGGAAACATCCTCACATAGAAACTAGACAGAAGCATTCTCAGAAACTTGTTTGTGACGAGTGCATTCAACTCACAGACTTGAGCCTTTCTTTTGAAAGAGCAGTTTTGGAACACTCTTTTTGTAGAATCTGCTAGTGTATATTTGGAGCGCTGTGAGGCCTATGCTGGGAAATGAAATATCTTCACCTAAAAACAAGACAGAAGCATTCTCAGAAACTTCTGTGTGATGAGTGCATTCAACTCACAGACTTGAACGTTCCTTTTGATAGAACAGTTTTGAAACACTCCTTTTGTAGAATCTGCAAGTGTTTATTTGGAGCGCTTTGAGGCGTATGCTGGAAAAGGAAATGTCTTCAAATAACAACTACACAGAAGCATTCTCAGAAACTTCTTTGTGATGAGTGCATTCAACTCACAGACTTGAACCTTCCTTTTGAAAGAGCAGTTTTGAAACACTGTTTTGGTAGAATCTGCAAGTGGATATATGGAGCTCTTTGGGGCCTATGCTGGGAAATGAAATATCTGCACCTAAAAACTAGACAGAAGCATTCTCAGGAACTTCTGTGTGATGAGTGCATTCAACTCACAGACTTCAACGTTCCTTTTGATAGAACAGTTTTGAAACTCTCCTTTTGTAGACTCTGCAAGTGTTTATTTCGAGCGCTTTCAGGCCTACGCTGGAAAACGAAATGTCTTCAAATAACAACTACACAGAAACATTCTCAGAACATTCTTTGTGATGAGTGCATTCAACTCACAGACTTGAACCTTCCTTTTGAAAGAGCAGTTTTGAAACACTCTTTTTGTAGAATCTGCAAGTGGATATTTGGAGCGCTTCGGGGCCTATGCTGGGAAATGAAATATCTTCACCTAAAAACTAGACAGAAGCATTCTCAGAAACTTCTGTGTGATGAGTGCATTCAACTCACAGACTTGAACATTCCTTTTGATAGAGCAGTTTGGAAACACTAATTTTGTAAAATCTGCAAGTGTTTATTTGGAACGCTTTGAGGCCTATGCTGGAAAAGGAAATATCTTCACATAAAAACTAGACAGAAGCATTCTCAGAAACTTCTCTGTGATGAGTGCATTCTACTCACAGAGTTGAACCTTCTTTTTGATAGAAGAGTTTTCAAACTCTCTTTTTGTAGAATCTGCAAATGCATATTTGGAGCTGTATGATTCCAACGCTGGGAAAGGAAACATCCTCACATAGAAACTAGACAGAAGCATTCTCAGAAACTTGTTTGTGACGAGTGCATTCAACTCACAGACTTGAACCTTTCTTTTGAAAGAGCAGTTTTGGAACACTCTTTTTGTAGATTCTGCTAGTGTATATTTGGAGCGCTGTGAGGCCTATGTTGGGAAATGAAATATCTTCACCTAAAAACTAGACAGAAGCATTCTCAGAAACTTCTGTGTGATGAGTGCATTCAACTCACAGACTTGAACGTTCCTTTTGATAGAACAGTTTTGAAACACTCCTTTTATAGAATCTTTAAGGGTTTATTTCGAGCGCTTTGAGGCGTATGCTGGAAAAAGATATGTCTTCAAATAACAACTACACAGAAGCATTCTCAGAAACTTCTTTGTGATGAGTGCATTCAACTCACAGACTTGAACCTTCCTTTTGAAAGAGCAGTTTTGAAACACTGTTTTGGTAGAATCTGCAAGTGGATATATGGAGCTCTTTGGGGCCTATGCTGTGAAATGAAATATCTGCACCTAAAAACTAGACAGAAGCATTCTCAGGAACTTCTGTGTGATGAGTGCATTCAACTCACAGACTTCAACGTTCCTTTTGATAGAACAGTTTTGAAACTCTCCTTTTGTAGACTCTGCAAGTGTTTATTTCGAGCGCTTTGAGGCCTACGCTGGAAAACGAAATGTCTTCAAATAACAACTACACAGAAACATTCTCAGAACATTCTTTGTGATGAGTGCATTCAACTCACAGACTTGAACCTTCCTTTTGAAAGAGCAGTTTTGAAACACTCTTTTTGTAGAATCTGCAAGTGGATATTTGGAGCGCTTCGGGGCCTATGCTGGGAAATGAAATATCTTCACCTAAAAACTAGACAGAAGCATTCTCAGAAACTTCTGTGTGATGAGTGCATTCAACTCACAGAGTTGAACATTCCTTTTGATAGAGCAGTTTGGAAACACTAATTTTGTAAAATCTGCAAGTGTTTATTTGGAACGCTTTGAGGCCTATGCTGGAAAAGGAAATATCTTCACATAAAAACTAGACAGAAGCATTCTCAGAAACTTCTCTGTGATGAGTGCATTCTACTCACAGAGTTGAACCTTCTTTTTGATAGAAGAGTTTTCAAACTCTCTTTTTGTAGAATCTGCAAATGCATATTTGGAGCTGTATGATTCCAACGCTGGGAAAGGAAACATCCTCACATAGAAACTAGACAGAAGCATTCTCAGAAACTTGTTTGTGACGAGTGCATTCAACTCACAGACTTGAACGTTTCTTTTGAAAGAGCAGTTTTGGAACACTCTTTTTGTAGATTCTGCTAGTGTATATTTGGAGCGCTGTGAGGCCTATGTTGGGAAATGAAATATCTTCACCTAAAAACTAGACAGAAGCATTCTCAGAAACTTCTGTGTGATGAGTGCATTCAACTCACAGACTTGAACGTTCCTTTTGATAGAACAGTTTTGAAACACTCCTTTTATAGAATCTTTAAGGGTTTATTTCGAGCGCTTTGAGGCGTATGCTGGAAAAAGATATGTCTTCAAATAACAACTACACAGAAGCTTTCTCAGAAACTTCTTTGTGATGAGTGCATTCAACTCACAGACTTGAACCTTCTCTTTGAAAGAGCAGTTTTGAAACACTCTTTTTGTAGAATCTGCAAGTGGATATTTGGAGCGCTTTGGGGCCTATGCTGGGAAATGAAATATCTTCACCTAAAAACAAGACAGAAGCATTCTCAGAAACTTCTGTGTGATGAGTGCATTCAACTCACAGACTTGAACGTTCCTTTTGATAGAACAGTTTTGAAACACTCCTTTTGTAGAATCTGCAAGTGTTTATTTGGAGCGCTTTGAGGCGTATGCTGGAAAAGGAAATGTCTTCAAATAACAACTACACAGAAGCATTCTCAGAAACTTCTTTGTGATGAGTGCATTCAACTCACAGACTTGAACCTTCCTTTTGAAAGAGCAGTTTTGAAACACTGTTTTGGTAGAATCTGCAAGTGGATATATGGAGCTCTTTGGGGCCTATGCTGGGAAATGAAATATCTGCACCTAAAAACTAGACAGAAGCATTCTCAGGAACTTCTGTGTGATGAGTGCATTCAACTCACAGACTTCAACGTTCCTTTTGATAGAACAGTTTTGAAACTCTCCTTTTGTAGACTCTGCAAGTGTTTATTTCGAGCGCTTTGAGGCCTACGCTGGAAAACGAAATGTCTTCAAATAACAACTACACAGAAACATTCTCAGAACATTCTTTGTGATGAGTGCATTCAACTCACAGACTTGAACCTTCCTTTTGAAAGAGCAGTTTTGAAACACTGTTTTGGTAGAATCTGCAAGTGGATATATGGAGCTCTTTGGGGCCTATGCTGGGAAATGAAATATCTGCACCTAAAAACTAGACAGAAGCATTCTCAGGAACTTCTGTGTGATGAGTGCATTCAACTCACAGACTTCAACGTTCCTTTTGATAGAACAGTTTTGAAACTCTCCTTTTGTAGACTCTGCAAGTGTTTATTTCGAGCGCTTTGAGGCCTACGCTGGAAAACGAAATGTCTTCAAATAACAACTACACAGAAACATTCTCAGAACATTCTTTGTGATGAGTGCATTCAACTCACAGACTTGAACCTTCCTTTTGAAAGAGCGGTTTTGAAACACTCTTTTTGTAGAATCTGCAAGTGGATATTTGGAGCGCTTCGGGGCCTATGCTGGGAAATGAAATATCTTCACCTAAAAACTAGACAGAAGCATTCTCAGAATCTTCTGTGTGATGAGTGCATTCAACTCACAGAGTTGAACATTCCTTTTGATAGAGCAGTTTGGAAACACTAATTTTGTAAAATCTGCAAGTGTTTATTTGGAACGCTTTGAGGCCTATGCTGGAAAAGGAAATATCTTCACATAAAAACTAGACAGAAGCATTCTCAGAAACTTCTCTGTGATGAGTGCATTCTACTCACAGAGTTGAACCTTCTTTTTGATAGAAGAGTTTTCAAACTCTCTTTTTGTAGAATCTGCAAATGCATATTTGGAGCTGTATGATTCCAACGCTGGGAAAGGAAATATCCTCACATAGAAACTAGACAGAAGCATTCTCAGAAACTTGTTTGTGACGAGTGCATTCAACTCACAGACTTGAACGTTTCTTTTGAAAGAGCAGTTTTGGAACACTCTTTTTGTAGATTCTGCTAGTGTATATTTGGAGCGCTGTGAGGCCTATGTTGGGAAATGAAATATCTTCACCTAAAAACTAGACAGAAGCATTCTCAGAAACTTCTGTGTGATGAGTGCATTCAACTCACAGACTTCAACGTTCCTTTTGATAGAACAGTTTTGAAACACTCCTTTTATAGAATCTTTAAGGGTTTATTTCGAGCGCTTTGAGGCGTATGCTGGAAAAAGATATGTCTTCAAATAACAACTACACAGAAGCATTCTCAGAAACTTCTTTGTGATGAGTGCATTCAACTCACAGACTTGAACCTTCCCTTTGAAAGAGCAGTTTTGAAACACTCTTTTTGTAGAATCTGCAAGTGGATATTTGGAGCGCTTTGGGGCCTAGGCTGGGAAATGAAATATCTTCACCTAAAAACTAGACAGAAGCATTCTCAGAAACTTCTGTGTGATGAGTGCATTCAACTCACAGACTTCAACGTTCCTTTTGATAGAACAGTTTTGAAACTCACCTTTTGTAGAATCTGCAAGTGTTTATTTCGAGCGCTTTGAGGCCTATGCTGGAAAAGGAAATGTCTTCAAATAACAACTACACAGAAGCATTCTCAGAACCTTCTTTGTGATGAGTGCATTCAACTCACAGACTTGAACCTTCCTTTTGAAACAGCAGTTTTGAAACACTCTTTTTGTAGCATCTACAAATGGATATTTGGAGCGCTTTGGGGCCTATGCTGGGAAATGAAATATCTTCACCTAAAAACTAGACAGAAGCATTCTCAGAAACTTCTGTGTGATGAGTGCATTCAACTCACAGACTTGAACATTCCTTTTGATAGAGCAGTTTGGAAACACTAATTTTGTAAAATCTGCAAGTGTTTATTTGGAGCGCTTTGAGGCCTATGCTGGAAAAGGAAATATCTTCACATAAAAACTAGACAGAAGCATTCTCAGAAACTTCTCTGTGATGAGTGCATTCTACTCACAGAGTTGAACCTTCTTTTTGATACAAGAGTTTTCAAACACTCTTTTTGTAGAATCTGCAAGTGCATATTTGGAGCTGTTTGAGGCCAACGCTGGAAAAGGAAACATCCTCACATAGAAACTAGACAGAAGCATTCTCAGAAACTTGTTTGTGACGGGTGCATTCAACTCACAGACTTGAGCCTTTCTTTTGAAAGAGCAGTTTTGGAACACTCTTTTTGTAGAATCTGCTAGTGTATATTTGGAGCGCTGTGAGGCCTATGCTGGGAAATGAAATATCTTCACCTAAAAACAAGACAGAAGCATTCTCAGAAACTTCTGTGTGATGAGTGCATTCAACTCACAGACTTGAACGTTCCTTTTGATAGAACAGTTTTGAAACACTCCTTTTGAAGAATCTGCAAGTGTTTATTTGGAGCGCTTTGAGGCGTATGCTGGAAAAGGAAATGTCTTCAAATAACAACTACACAGAAGCATTCTCAGAAACTTCTTTGTGATGAGTGCATTCAACTCACAGACTTGAACCTTCCTTTTGAAAGAGCAGTTTTGAAACACTGTTTTGGTAGAATCTGCAAGTGGATATATGGAGCTCTTTGGGGCCTATGCTGGGAAATGAAATATCTGCACCTAAAAACTAGACAGAAGCATTCTCAGGAACTTCTGTGTGATGAGTGCATTCAACTCACAGACTTCAACGTTCCTTTTGATAGAACAGTTTTGAAACTCTCCTTTTGTAGACTCTGCAAGTGTTTATTTCGAGCGCTTTGAGGCCTACGCTGGAAAACGAAATGTCTTCAAATAACAACTACACAGAAACATTCTCAGAACATTCTTTGTGATGAGTGCATTCAACTCACAGACTTGAACCTTCCTTTTGAAAGAGCAGTTTTGAAACACTCTTTTTGTAGAATCTGCAAGTGGATATTTGGAGCGCTTCGGGGCCTATGCTGGGAAATGAAATATCTTCACCTAAAAACTAGACAGAAGCATTCTCAGAAACTTCTGTGTGATGAGTGCATTCAACTCACAGAGTTGAACATTCCTTTTGATAGAGCAGTTTGGAAACACTAATTTTGTAAAATCTGCAAGTGTTTATTTGGAACGCTTTGAGGCCTATGCTGGAAAAGGAAATATCTTCACATAAAAACTAGACAGAAGCATTCTCAGAAACTTCTCTGTGATGAGTGCATTCTACTCACAGAGTTGAACCTTCTTTTTGATAGAAGAGTTTTCAAACTCTCTTTTTGTAGAATCTGCAAATGCATATTTGGAGCTGTATGATTCCAACGCTGGGAAAGGAAACATCCTCACATAGAAACTAGACAGAAGCATTCTCAGAAACTTGTTTGTGACGAGTGCATTCAACTCACAGACTTGAACCTTTCTTTTGAAAGAGCAGTTTTGGAACACTCTTTTTGTAGATTCTGCTAGTGTATATTTGGAGCGCTGTGAGGCCTATGTTGGGAAATGAAATATCTTCACCTAAAAACTAGACAGAAGCATTCTCAGAAACTTCTGTGTGATGAGTGCATTCAACTCACAGACTTCAACGTTCCTTTTGATAGAACAGTTTTGAAACTCACCTTTTGTAGAATCTGCAAGTGTTTATTTCGAGCGCTTTGAGGCCTATGCTGGAAAAGGAAATGTCTTCAAATAACAACTACACAGAAGCATTCTCAGAACCTTCTTTGTGATGAGTGCATTCAACTCACAGACTTGAACCTTCCTTTTGAAACAGCAGTTTTGAAACACTCTTTTTGTAGCATCTACAAATGGATATTTGGAGCGCTTTGGGGCCTATGCTGGGAAATGAAATATCTTCACCTAAAAA
Source organism: Pongo abelii (assembly GCF_028885655.2). NCBI lineage: Eukaryota > Metazoa > Chordata > Mammalia > Primates > Hominidae > Pongo > Pongo abelii. Next base: position 50,304,310 of record NC_071992.2, read on the forward strand.
CTAGACAGAAGCATTCTCAGAAACTTCTGTGTGATGAGTGCATTCAACTCACAGACTGAACATTCCTTTTGATAGAGCAGTTTGGAAACACTAATTTTGTAAAATCTGCAAGTGTTTATTTGGAGCGCTTTGAGGCCTATGCTGGAAAAGGAAATATCTTCACATAAAAACTAGACAGAAGCATTCTCAGAAACTTCTCTGTGATGAGTGCATTCTACTCACAGAGTTGAACCTTCTTTGTGATACAAGAGTTTTCAAACACTCTTTTTGTAGAATCTGCAAGTGCATATTTGGAGCTGTTTGAGGCCAACGCTGGAAAAGGAAACATCCTCACATAGAAACTAGACAGAAGCATTCTCAGAAACTTGTTTGTGACGGGTGCATTCAACTCACAGACTTGAGCCTTTCTTTTGAAAGAGCAGTTTTGGAACACTCTTTTTGTAGAATCTGCTAGTGTATATTTGGAGCGCTGTGAGGCCTATGCTGGGAAATGAAATATCTTCACCTAAAAACAAGACAGAAGCATTCTCAGAAACTTCTGTGTGATGAGTGCATTCAACTCACAGACTTGAACGTTCCTTTTGATAGAACAGTTTTGAAACACTCCTTTTGTAGAATCTGCAAGTGTTTATTTGGAGCGCTTTGAGGCGTATGCTGGAAAAGGAAATGTCTTCAAATAACAACTACACAGAAGCATTCTCAGAAACTTCTTTGTGATGAGTGCATTCAACTCACAGACTTGAACCTTCCTTTTGAAAGAGCAGTTTTGAAACACTGTTTTGGTAGAATCTGCAAGTGGATATATGGAGCTCTTTGGGGCCTATGCTGGGAAATGAAATATCTGCACCTAAAAACTAGACAGAAGCATTCTCAGGAACTTCTGTGTGATGAGTGCATTCAACTCACAGACTTCAACGTTCCTTTTGATAGAACAGTTTTGAAACTCTCCTTTTGTAGACTCTGCAAGTGTTTATTTCGAGCGCTTTGAGGCCTACGCTGGAAAACGAAATGTCTTCAAATAACAACTACACAGAAACATTCTCAGAACATTCTTTGTGATGAGTGCATTCAACTCACAGACTTGAACCTTCCTTTTGAAAGAGCAGTTTTGAAACACTCTTTTTGTAGAATCTGCAAGTGGATATTTGGAGCGCTTCGGGGCCTATGCTGGGAAATGAAATATCTTCACCTAAAAACTAGACAGAAGCATTCTCAGAAACTTCTGTGTGATGAGTGCATTCAACTCACAGAGTTGAACATTCCTTTTGATAGAGCAGTTTGGAAACACTAATTTTGTAAAATCTGCAAGTGTTTATTTGGAACGCTTTGAGGCCTATGCTGGAAAAGGAAATATCTTCACATAAAAACTAGACAGAAGCATTCTCAGAAACTTCTCTGTGATGAGTGCATTCTACTCACAGAGTTGAACCTTCTTTTTGATAGAAGAGTTTTCAAACTCTCTTTTTGTAGAATCTGCAAATGCATATTTGGAGCTGTATGATTCCAACGCTGGGAAAGGAAACACCCTCACATAGAAACTAGACAGAAGCATTCTCAGAAACTTGTTTGTGACGAGTGCATTCAACTCACAGACTTGAACCTTTCTTTTGAAAGAGCAGTTTTGGAACACTCTTTTTGTAGATTCTGCTAGTGTATATTTGGAGCGCTGTGAGGCCTATGTTGGGAAATGAAATATCTTCACCTAAAAACTAGACAGAAGCATTCTCAGAAACTTCTGTGTGATGAGTGCATTCAACTCACAGACTTCAACGTTCCTTTTGATAGAACAGTTTTGAAACTCACCTTTTGTAGAATCTGCAAGTGTTTATTTCGAGCGCTTTGAGGCCTATGCTGGAAAAGGAAATGTCTTCAAATAACAACTACACAGAAGCATTCTCAGAACCTTCTTTGTGATGAGTGCATTCAACTCACAGACTTGAACCTTCCTTTTGAAACAGCAGTTTTGAAACACTCTTTTTGTAGCATCTACAAATGGATATTTGGAGCGCTTTGGGGCCTATGCTGGGAAATGAAATATCTTCACCTAAAAACTAGACAGAAGCATTCTCAGAAACTTCTGTGTGATGAGTGCATTCAACTCACAGACTTGAACATTCCTTTTGATAGAGCAGTTTGGAAACACTAATTTTGTAAAATCTGCAAGTGTTTATTTGGAACGCTTTGAGGCCTATGCTGGAAAAGGAAATATCTTCACATAAAAACTAGACAGAAGCATTCTCAGAAACTTCTCTGTGATGAGTGCATTCTACTCACAGAGTTGAACCTTCTTTTTGATAGAAGAGTTTTCAAACTCTCTTTTTGTAGAATCTGCAAATGCATATTTGGAGCTGTATGATTCCAACGCTGGGAAAGGAAACATCCTCACATAGAAACTAGACAGAAGCATTCTCAGAAACTTGTTTGTGACGAGTGCATTCAACTCACAGACTTGAACCTTTCTTTTGAAAGAGCAGTTTTGGAACACTCATTTTGTAGATTCTGCTAGTGTATATTTGGAGCGCTGTGAGGCCTATGTTGGGAAATGAAATATCTTCACCTAAAAACTAGACAGAAGCATTCTCAGAAACTTCTGTGTGATGAGTGCATTCAACTCACAGACTTCAACGTTCCTTTTGATAGAACAGTTTTGAAACACTCCTTTTGTAGAATCTGCAAGTGTTTATTTCGAGCTCTTTGAGGCCTACGCTGGAAAAAGAAATGTCTTCAAATAACAACTACACAGAAACATTCTCAGAACATTCTTTGTGATGAGTGCATTCAACTCACAGACTTGAACCTTCCTTTTGAAAGAGCAGTTTTGAAACACTCTTTTTGTAGAATCTGCAAGTGGATATTTGGAGCGCTTCGGGGCCTATGCTGGGAAATGAAATATCTTCACCTAAAAACTAGACAGAAGCATTCTCAGAAACTTCTGTGTGATGAGTGCATTCAACTCACAGACTTGAACATTCCTTTTGATAGAGCAGTTTGGAAACACTAATTTTGTAAAATCTGCAAGTGTTTATTTGGAACGCTTTGAGGCCTATGCTGGAAAAGGAAATATCTTCACATAAAAACTAGACAGAAGCATTCTCAGAAACTTCTCTGTGATGAGTGCATTCTACTCACAGAGTTGAACCTTCTTTTTGATACAAGAGTTTTCAAACACTCTTTTTGTAGAATCTGCAAGTGCATATTTGGAGCTGTTTGAGGCCAACGCTGGAAAAGGAAACATCCTCACATAGAAACTAGACAGAAGCATTCTCAGAAACTTGTTTGTGACGAGTGCATTCAACTCACAGACTTGAGCCTTTCTTTTGAAAGAGCAGTTTTGGAACACTCTTTTTGTAGAATCTGCTAGTGTATATTTGGAGCGCTGTGAGGCCTATGCTGGGAAATGAAATATCTTCACCTAAAAACAAGACAGAAGCATTCTCAGAAACTTCTTTGTGATGAGTGCATTCAACTCACAGACTTGAACGTTCCTTTTGATAGAACAGTTTTGAAACACTCCTTTTGTAGAATCTGCAAGTGTTTATTTGGAGCGCTTTGAGGCGTATGCTGGAAAAGAAAATGTCTTCAAATAACAACTACACAGAAGCATTCTCAGAAACTTCTTTGTGATGAGTGCATTCAACTCACAGACTTGAACCTTCCTTTTGAAAGAGCAGTTTTGAAACACTGTTTTGGTAGAATCTGCAAGTGGATATATGGAGCTCTTTGGGGCCTATGCTGGGAAATGAAATATCTTCACCTAAAAACTAGACAGAAGCATTCTCAGAAACTTCTGTGTGATGAGTGCATTCAACTCACAGAGTTGAACATTCCTTTTGATAGAGCAGTTTGGAAACACTAATTTTGTAAAATCTGCAAGTGTTTATTTGGAACGCTTTGAGGCCTATGCTGGAAAAGGAAATATCTTCACATAAAAACTAGACAGAAGCATTCTCAGAAACTTCTCTGTGATGAGTGCATTCTACTCACAGAGTTGAACCTTCTTTTTGATAGAAGAGTTTTCAAACTCTCTTTTTGTAGAATCTGCAAATGCATATTTGGAGCTGTATGATTCCAACGCTGGGAAAGGAAACATCCTCACATAGAAACTAGACAGAAGCATTCTCAGAAACTTGTTTGTGACGAGTGCATTCAACTCACAGACTTGAACCTTTCTTTTGAAAGAGCAGTTTTGGAACACTCTTTTTGTAGATTCTGCTAGTGTATATTTGGAGCGCTGTGAGGCCTATGTTGGGAAATGAAATATCTTCACCTAAAACCTAGACAGAAGCATTCTCAGAAACTTCTGTGTGATGAGTGCATTCAACTCACAGACTTGAACGTTCCTTTTGATAGAACAGTTTTGAAACACTCCTTTTATAGAATCTTTAAGGGTTTATTTCGAGCGCTTTGAGGCGTATGCTGGAAAAAGGTATGTCTTCAAATAACAACTACACAGAAGATTTCTCAGAAACTTCTTTGTGATGAGTGCATTCAACTCACAGACTTGAACCTTCCCTTTGAAAGAGCAGTTTTGAAACACTCTTTTTGTAGAATCTGCAAGTGGATATTTGGAGCGCTTTGGGGCCTAGGCTGGGAAATGAAATATCTTCACCTAAAAACTAGACAGAAGCATTCTCAGAAACTTCTGTGTGATGAGTGCATTCAACTCACAGACTTCAATGTTCCTTTTGATAGAACAGTTTTGAAACTCACCTTTTGTAGAATCTGCAAGTGTTTATTTCGAGCGCTTTGAGGCCTATGCTGGAAAAGGAAATGTCTTCAAATAACAACTACACAGAAGCATTCTCAGAACCTTCTTTGTGATGAGTGCATTCAACTCACAGACTTGAACCTTCCTTTTGAAACAGCAGTTTTGAAACACTCTTTTTGTAGCATCTACAAATGGATATTTGGAGCGCTTTGGGGCCTATGCTGGGAAATGAAATATCTTCACCTAAAAACTAGACAGAAGCATTCTCAGAAACTTCTGTGTGATGAGTGCATTCAACTCACAGACTTGAACATTCCTTTTGATAGAGCAGTTTGGAAACACTAATTTTGTAAAATCTGCAAGTGTTTATTTGGAGCGCTTTGAGGCCTATGCTGGAAAAGGAAATATCTTCACATAAAAACTAGACAGAAGCATTCTCAGAAACTTCTCTGTGATGAGTGCATTCTACTCACAGAGTTGAACCTTCTTTTTGATACAAGAGTTTTCAAACACTCTTTTTGTAGAATCTGCAAGTGCATATTTGGAGCTGTTTGAGGCCAACGCTGGAAAAGGAAACATCCTCACATAGAAACTAGACAGAAGCATTCTCAGAAACTTGTTTGTGACGGGTGCATTCAACTCACAGACTTGAGCCTTTCTTTTGAAAGAGCAGTTTTGGAACACTCTTTTTGTAGAATCTGCTAGTGTATATTTGGAGCGCTGTGAGGCCTATGCTGGGAAATGAAATATCTTCACCTAAAAACAAGACAGAAGCATTCTCAGAAACTTCTGTGTGATGAGTGCATTCAACTCACAGACTTGAACGTTCCTTTTGATAGAACAGTTTTGAAACACTCCTTTTGTAGAATCTGCAAGTGTTTATTTGGAGCGCTTTGAGGCGTATGCTGGAAAAGGAAATGTCTTCAAATAACAACTACACAGAAGCATTCTCAGAAACTTCTTTGTGATGAGTGCATTCAACTCACAGACTTGAACCTTCCTTTTGAAAGAGCAGTTTTGAAACACTGTTTTGGTAGAATCTGCAAGTGGATATATGGAGCTCTTTGGGGCCTATGCTGGGAAATGAAATATCTGCACCTAAAAACTAGACAGAAGCATTCTCAGGAACTTCTGTGTGATGAGTGCATTCAACTCACAGACTTCAACGTTCCTTTTGATAGAACAGTTTTGAAACTCTCCTTTTGTAGACTCTGCAAGTGTTTATTTCGAGCGCTTTGAGGCCTACGCTGGAAAACGAAATGTCTTCAAATAACAACTACACAGAAACATTCTCAGAACATTCTTTGTGATGAGTGCATTCAACTCACAGACTTGAACCTTCCTTTTGAAAGAGCAGTTTTGAAACACTCTTTTTGTAGAATCTGCAAGTGGATATTTGGAGCGCTTCGGGGCCTATGCTGGGAAATGAAATATCTTCACCTAAAAACTAGACAGAAGCATTCTCAGAAACTTCTGTGTGATGAGTGCATTCAACTCACAGAGTTGAACATTCCTTTTGATAGAGCAGTTTGGAAACACTAATTTTGTAAAATCTGCAAGTGTTTATTTGGAAGGCTTTGAGGCCTATGCTGGAAAAGGAAATATCTTCACATAAAAACTAGACAGAAGCATTCTCAGAAACTTCTCTGTGATGAGTGCATTCTACTCACAGAGTTGAACCTTCTTTTTGATAGAAGAGTTTTCAAACTCTCTTTTTGTAGAATCTGCAAATGCATATTTGGAGCTGTATGATTCCAACGCTGGGAAAGGAAACATCCTCACATAGAAACTAGACAGAAGCATTCTCAGAAACTTGTTTGTGACGAGTGCATTCAACTCACAGACTTGAACCTTTCTTTTGAAAGAGCAGTTTTGGAACACTCTTTTTGTAGATTCTGCTAGTGTATATTTGGAGCGCTGTGAGGCCTATGTTGGGAAATGAAATATCTTCACCTAAAAACTAGACAGAAGCATTCTCAGAAACTTCTGTGTGATGAGTGCATTCAACTCACAGACTTGAACGTTCCTTTTGATAGAACAGTTTTGAAACACTCCTTTTATAGAATCTTTAAGGGTTTATTTCGAGCGCTTTGAGGCGTATGCTGGAAAAAGGTATGTCTTCAAATAACAACTACACAGAAGATTTCTCAGAAACTTCTTTGTGATGAGTGCATTCAACTCACAGACTTGAACCTTCCCTTTGAAAGAGCAGTTTTGAAACACTCTTTTTGTAGAATCTGCAAGTGGATATTTGGAGCGCTTTGGGGCCTAGGCTGGGAAATGAAATATCTTCACCTAAAAACTAGACAGAAGCATTCTCAGAAACTTCTGTGTGATGAGTGCATTCAACTCACAGACTTCAACGTTCCTTTTGATAGAACAGTTTTGAAACTCACCTTTTGTAGAATCTGCAAGTGTTTATTTCGAGCGCTTTGAGGCCTATGCTGGAAAAGGAAATGTCTTCAAATAACAACTACACAGAAGCATTCTCAGAACCTTCTTTGTGATGAGTGCATTCAACTCACAGACTTGAACCTTCCTTTTGAAACAGCAGTTTTGAAACACTCTTTTTGTAGCATCTACAAATGGATATTTGGAGCGCTTTGGGGCCTATGCTGGGAAATGAAATATCTTCACCTAAAAACTAGACAGAAGCATTCTCAGAAACTTCTGTGTGATGAGTGCATTCAACTCACAGACTTGAACATTCCTTTTGATAGAGCAGTTTGGAAACACTAATTTTGTAAAATCTGCAAGTGTTTATTTGGAGCGCTTTGAGGCCTATGCTGGAAAAGGAAATATCTTCACATAAAAACTAGACAGAAGCATTCTCAGAAACTTCTCTGTGATGAGTGCATTCTACTCACAGAGTTGAACCTTCTTTTTGATACAAGAGTTTTCAAACACTCTTTTTGTAGAATCTGCAAATGCATATTTGGAGCTGTTTGAGGCCAACGCTGGAAAAGGAAACATCCTCACATAGAAACTAGACAGAAGCATTCTCAGAAACTTGTTTGTGACGGGTGCATTCAACTCACAGACTTGAGCCTTTCTTTTGAAAGAGCAGTTTTGGAACACTCTTTTTGTAGAATCTGCTAGTGTATATTTGGAGCGCTGTGAGGCCTATGCTGGGAAATGAAATATCTTCACCTAAAAACAAGACAGAAGCATTCTCAGAAACTTCTGTGTGATGAGTGCATTCAACTCACAGACTTGAACGTTCCTTTTGATAGAACAGTTTTGAAACACTCCTTTTGTAGAATCTGCAAGTGTTTATTTGGAGCGCTTTGAGGCGTATGCTGGAAAAGGAAATGTCTTCAAATAACAACTACACAGAAGCATTCTCAGAAACTTCTTTGTGATGAGTGCATTCAACTCACAGACTTGAACCTTCCTTTTGAAAGAGCAGTTTTGAAACACTGTTTTGGTAGAATCTGCAAGTGGATATATGGAGCTCTTTGGGGCCTATGCTGGGAAATGAAATATCTGCACCTAAAAACTAGACAGAAGCATTCTCAGGAACTTCTGTGTGATGAGTGCATTCAACTCACAGACTTCAACGTTCCTTTTGATAGAACAGTTTTGAAACTCTCCTTTTGTAGACTCTGCAAGTGTTTATTTCGAGCGCTTTGAGGCCTACGCTGGAAAACGAAATGTCTTCAAATAACAACTACACAGAAACATTCTCAGAACATTCTTTGTGATGAGTGCATTCAACTCACAGACTTGAACCTTCCTTTTGAAAGAGCAGTTTTGAAACACTCTTTTTGTAGAATCTGCAAGTGGATATTTGGAGCGCTTCGGGGCCTATGCTGGGAAATGAAATATCTTCACCTAAAAACTAGACAGAAGCATTCTCAGAAACTTCTGTGTGATGAGTGCATTCAACTCACAGAGTTGAACATTCCTTTTGATAGAGCAGTTTGGAAACACTAATTTTGTAAAATCTGCAAGTGTTTATTTGGAACGCTTTGAGGCCTATGCTGGAAAAGGAAATATCTTCACATAAAAACTAGACAGAAGCATTCTCAGAAACTTCTCTGTGATGAGTGCATTCTACTCACAGAGTTGAACCTTCTTTTTGATAGAAGAGTTTTCAAACTCTCTTTTTGTAGAATCTGCAAATGCATATTTGGAGCTGTATGATTCCAACGCTGGGAAAGGAAACATCCTCACATAGAAACTAGACAGAAGCATTCTCAGAAACTTGTTTGTGACGAGTGCATTCAACTCACAGACTTGAACCTTTCTTTTGAAAGAGCAGTTTTGGAACACTCTTTTTGTAGATTCTGCTAGTGTATATTTGGAGCGCTGTGAGGCCTATGTTGGGAAATGAAATATCTTCACCTAAAAACTAGACAGAAGCATTCTCAGAAACTTCTGTGTGATGAGTGCATTCAACTCACAGACTTCAACGTTCCTTTTGATAGAACAGTTTTGAAACTCACCTTTTGTAGAATCTGCAAGTGTTTATTTCGAGCGCTTTGAGGCCTATGCTGGAAAAGGAAATGTCTTCAAATAACAACTACACAGAAGCATTCTCAGAACCTTCTTTGTGATGAGTGCATTCAACTCACAGACTTGAACCTTCCTTTTGAAACAGCAGTTTTGAAACACTCTTTTTGTAGCATCTACAAATGGATATTTGGAGCGCTTTGGGGCCTATGCTGGGAAATGAAATATCTTCACCTAAAAACTAGACAGAAGCATTCTCAGAAACTTCTGTGTGATGAGTGCATTCAACTCACAGACTTGAACATTCCTTTTGATAGAGCAGTTTGGAAACACTAATTTTGTAAAATCTGCAAGTGTTTATTTGGAACGCTTTGAGGCCTATGCTGGAAAAGGAAATATCTTCACATAAAAACTAGACAGAAGCATTCTCAGAAACTTCTCTGTGATGAGTGCATTCTACTCACAGAGTTGAACCTTCTTTTTGATAGAAGAGTTTTCAAACTCTCTTTTTGTAGAATCTGCAAATGCATATTTGGAGCTGTATGATTCCAACGCTGGGAAAGGAAACATCCTCACATAGAAACTAGACAGAAGCATTCTCAGAAACTTGTTTGTGACGAGTGCATTCAACTCACAGACTTGAACCTTTCTTTTGAAAGAGCAGTTTTGGAACACTCATTTTGTAGATTCTGCTAGTGTATATTTGGAGCGCTGTGAGGCCTATGTTGGGAAATGAAATATCTTCACCTAAAAACTAGACAGAAGCATTCTCAGAAACTTCTGTGTGATGAGTGCATTCAACTCACAGACTTCAACGTTCCTTTTGATAGAACAGTTTTGAAACACTCCTTTTGTAGAATCTGCAAGTGTTTATTTCGAGCTCTTTGAGGCCTACGCTGGAAAAAGAAATGTCTTCAAATAACAACTACACAGAAACATTCTCAGAACATTCTTTGTGATGAGTGCATTCAACTCACAGACTTGAACCTTCCTTTTGAAAGAGCAGTTTTGAAACACTCTTTTTGTAGAATCTGCAAGTGGATATTTGGAGCACTTCGGGGCCTATGCTGGGAAATGAAATATCTTCACCTAAAAACTAGACAGAAGCATTCTCAGAAACTTCTGTGTGATGAGTGCATTCAACTCACAGACTTGAACATTCCTTTTGATAGAGCAGTTTGGAAACACTAATTTTGTAAAATCTGCAAGTGTTTATTTGGAACGCTTTGAGGCCTATGCTGGAAAAGGAAATATCTTCACATAAAAACTAGACAGAAGCATTCTCAGAAACTTCTCTGTGATGAGTGCATTCTACTCACAGAGTTGAACCTTCTTTTTGATACAAGAGTTTTCAAACACTCTTTTTGTAGAATCTGCAAGTTCATATTTGGAGCTGTTTGAGGCCAACGCTGGAAAAGGAAACATCCTCACATAGAAACTAGACAGAAGCATTCTCAGAAACTTGTTTGTGACGAGTGCATTCAACTCACAGACTTGAACCTTTCTTTTGAAAGAGCAGTTTTGGAACACTCTTTTTGTAGATTCTGCTAGTGTATATTTGGAGCGCTGTGAGGCCTATGTTGGGAAATGAAATATCTTCACCTAAAAACTAGACAGAAGCATTCTCAGAAACTTCTGTGTGATGAGTGCATTCAACTCACAGACTTCAACGTTCCTTTTGATAGAACAGTTTTGAAACTCACCTTTTGTAGAATCTGCAAGTGTTTATTTCGAGCGCTTTGAGGCCTATGCTGGAAAAGGAAATGTCTTCAAATAACAACTACACAGAAGCATTCTCAGAACCTTCTTTGTGATGAGTGCATTCAACTCACAGACTTGAACCTTCCTTTTGAAACAGCAGTTTTGAAACACTCTTTTTGTAGCATCTACAAATGGATATTTGGAGCGCTTTGGGGCCTATGCTGGGAAATGAAATATCTTCACCTAAAAACTAGACAGAAGCATTCTCAGAAACTTCTGTGTGATGAGTGCATTCAACTCACAGACTTGAACATTCCTTTTGATAGAGCAGTTTGGAAACACTAATTTTGTAAAATCTGCAAGTGTTTATTTGGAACGCTTTGAGGCCTATGCTGGAAAAGGAAATATCTTCACATAAAAACTAGACAGAAGCATTCTCAGAAACTTCTCTGTGATGAGTGCATTCTACTCACAGAGTTGAACCTTCTTTTTGATAGAAGAGTTTTCAAACTCTCTTTTTGTAGAATCTGCAAATGCATATTTGGAGCTGTATGATTCCAACGCTGGGAAAGGAAACATCCTCACATAGAAACTAGACAGAAGCATTCTCAGAAACTTGTTTGTGACGAGTGCATTCAACTCACAGACTTGAACCTTTCTTTTGAAAGAGCAGTTTTGGAACACTCATTTTGTAGATTCTGCTAGTGTATATTTGGAGCGCTGTGAGGCCTATGTTGGGAAATGAAATATCTTCACCTAAAAACTAGACAGAAGCATTCTCAGAAACTTCTGTGTGATGAGTGCATTCAACTCACAGACTTCAACGTTCCTTTTGATAGAACAGTTTTGAAACACTCCTTTTGTAGAATCTGCAAGTGTTTATTTCGAGCTCTTTGAGGCCTACGCTGGAAAAAGAAATGTCTTCAAATAACAACTACACAGAAACATTCTCAGAACATTCTTTGTGATGAGTGCATTCAACTCACAGACTTGAACCTTCCTTTTGAAAGAGCAGTTTTGAAACACTCTTTTTGTAGAATCTGCAAGTGGATATTTGGAGCACTTCGGGGCCTATGCTGGGAAATGAAATATCTTCACCTAAAAACTAGACAGAAGCATTCTCAGAAACTTCTGTGTGATGAGTGCATTCAACTCACAGACTTGAACATTCCTTTTGATAGAGCAGTTTGGAAACACTAATTTTGTAAAATCTGCAAGTGTTTATTTGGAACGCTTTGAGGCCTATGCTGGAAAAGGAAATATCTTCACATAAAAACTAGACAGAAGCATTCTCAGAAACTTCTCTGTGATGAGTGCATTCTACTCACAGAGTTGAACCTTCTTTTTGATACAAGAGTTTTCAAACACTCTTTTTGTAGAATCTGCAAGTTCATATTTGGAGCTGTTTGAGGCCAACGCTGGAAAAGGAAACATCCTCACATAGAAACTAGACAGAAGCATTCTCAGAAACTTGTTTGTGACGAGTGCATTCAACTCACAGACTTGAGCCTTTCTTTTGAAAGAGCAGTTTTGGAACACTCTTTTTGTAGAATCTGCTAGTGTATATTTGGAGCGCTGTGAGGCCTATGCTGGGAAATGAAATATCTTCACCTAAAAACAAGACAGAAGCATTCTCAGAAACTTCTTTGTGATGAGTGCATTCAACTCACAGACTTGAACGTTCCTTTTGATAGAACAGTTTTGAAACACTCCTTTTGTAGAATCTGCAAGTGTTTATTTGGAGCGCTTTGAGGCGTATGCTGGAAAAGAAAATGTCTTCAAATAACAACTACACAGAAGCATTCTCAGAAACTTCTTTGTGATGAGTGCATTCAACTCACAGACTTGAACCTTCCTTTTGAAAGAGCAGTTTTGAAACACTGTTTTGGTAGAATCTGCAAGTGGATATATGGAGCTCTTTGGGGCCTATGCTGGGAAATGAAATATCTTCACCTAAAAACTAGACAGAAGCATTCTCAGAAACTTCTGTGTGATGAGTGCATTCAACTCACAGAGTTGAACATTCCTTTTGATAGAGCAGTTTGGAAACACTAATTTTGTAAAATCTGCAAGTGTTTATTTGGAACGCTTTGAGGCCTATGCTGGAAAAGGAAATATCTTCACATAAAAACTAGACAGAAGCATTCTCAGAAACTTCTCTGTGATGAGTGCATTCTACTCACAGAGTTGAACCTTCTTTTTGATAGAAGAGTTTTCAAACTCTCTTTTTGTAGAATCTGCAAATGCATATTTGGAGCTGTATGATTCCAACGCTGGGAAAGGAAACATCCTCACATAGAAACTAGACAGAAGCATTCTCAGAAACTTGTTTGTGACGAGTGCATTCAACTCACAGACTTGAACCTTTCTTTTGAAAGAGCAGTTTTGGAACACTCTTTTTGTAGATTCTGCTAGTGTATATTTGGAGCGCTGTGAGGCCTATGTTGGGAAATGAAATATCTTCACCTAAAACCTAGACAGAAGCATTCTCAGAAACTTCTGTGTGATGAGTGCATTCAACTCACAGACTTCAATGTTCCTTTTGATAGAACAGTTTTGAAACTCACCTTTTGTAGAATCTGCAAGTGTTTATTTCGAGCGCTTTGAGGCCTATGCTGGAAAAGGAAATGTCTTCAAATAACAACTACACAGAAGCATTCTCAGAACCTTCTTTGTGATGAGTGCATTCAACTCACAGACTTGAACCTTCCTTTTGAAACAGCAGTTTTGAAACACTCTTTTTGTAGCATCTACAAATGGATATTTGGAGCGCTTTGGGGCCTATGCTGGGAAATGAAATATCTTCACCTAAAAACTAGACAGAAGCATTCTCAGAAACTTCTGTGTGATGAGTGCATTCAACTCACAGACTTGAACATTCCTTTTGATAGAGCAGTTTGGAAACACTAATTTTGTAAAATCTGCAAGTGTTTATTTGGAGCGCTTTGAGGCCTATGCTGGAAAAGGAAATATCTTCACATAAAAACTAGACAGAAGCATTCTCAGAAACTTCTCTGTGATGAGTGCATTCTACTCACAGAGTTGAACCTTCTTTTTGATACAAGAGTTTTCAAACACTCTTTTTGTAGAATCTGCAAGTGCATATTTGGAGCTGTTTGAGGCCAACGCTGGAAAAGGAAACATCCTCACATAGAAACTAGACAGAAGCATTCTCAGAAACTTGTTTGTGACGGGTGCATTCAACTCACAGACTTGAGCCTTTCTTTTGAAAGAGCAGTTTTGGAACACTCTTTTTGTAGAATCTGCTAGTGTATATTTGGAGCGCTGTGAGGCCTATGCTGGGAAATGAAATATCTTCACCTAAAAACAAGACAGAAGCATTCTCAGAAACTTCTGTGTGATGAGTGCATTCAACTCACAGACTTGAACGTTCCTTTTGATAGAACAGTTTTGAAACACTCCTTTTGTAGAATCTGCAAGTGTTTATTTGGAGCGCTTTGAGGCGTATGCTGGAAAAGGAAATGTCTTCAAATAACAACTACACAGAAGCATTCTCAGAAACTTCTTTGTGATGAGTGCATTCAACTCACAGACTTGAACCTTCCTTTTGAAAGAGCAGTTTTGAAACACTGTTTTGGTAGAATCTGCAAGTGGATATATGGAGCTCTTTGGGGCCTATGCTGGGAAATGAAATATCTGCACCTAAAAACTAGACAGAAGCATTCTCAGGAACTTCTGTGTGATGAGTGCATTCAACTCACAGACTTCAACGTTCCTTTTGATAGAACAGTTTTGAAACTCTCCTTTTGTAGACTCTGCAAGTGTTTATTTCGAGCGCTTTGAGGCCTACGCTGGAAAACGAAATGTCTTCAAATAACAACTACACAGAAACATTCTCAGAACATTCTTTGTGATGAGTGCATTCAACTCACAGACTTGAACCTTCCTTTTGAAAGAGCAGTTTTGAAACACTCTTTTTGTAGAATCTGCAAGTGGATATTTGGAGCGCTTCGGGGCCTATGCTGGGAAATGAAATATCTTCACCTAAAAACGAGACAGAAGCATTCTCAGAAACTTCTGTGTGATGAGTGCATTCAACTCACAGAGTTGAACATTCCTTTTGATAGAGCAGTTTGGAAACACTAATTTTGTAAAATCTGCAAGTGTTTATTTGGAACGCTTTGAGGCCTATGCTGGAAAAGGAAATATCTTCACATAAAAACTAGACAGAAGCATTCTCAGAAACTTCTCTGTGATGAGTGCATTCTACTCACAGAGTTGAACCTTCTTTTTGATAGAAGAGTTTTCAAACTCTCTTTTTGTAGAATCTGCAAATGCATATTTGGAGCTGTATGATTCCAACGCTGGGAAAGGAAACATCCTCACATAGAAACTAGACAGAAGGATTCTCAGAAACTTGTTTGTGACGAGTGCATTCAACTCACAGACTTGAACCTTTCTTTTGAAAGAGCAGTTTTGGAACACTCTTTTTGTAGATTCTGCTAGTGTATATTTGGAGCGCTGTGAGGCCTATGTTGGGAAATGAAATATCTTCACCTAAAAACTAGACAGAAGCATTCTCAGAAACTTCTGTGTGATGAGTGCATTCAACTCACAGACTTGAACGTTCCTTTTGATAGAACAGTTTTGAAACACTCCTTTTATAGAATCTTTAAGGGTTTATTTCGAGCGCTTTGAGGCGTATGCTGGAAAAAGGTATGTCTTCAAATAACAACTACACAGAAGATTTCTCAGAAACTTCTTTGTGATGAGTGCATTCAACTCACAGACTTGAACCTTCCCTTTGAAAGAGCAGTTTTGAAACACTCTTTTTGTAGAATCTGCAAGTGGATATTTGGAGCGCTTTGGGGCCTAGGCTGGGAAATGAAATATCTTCACCTAAAAACTAGACAGAAGCATTCTCAGAAACTTCTGTGTGATGAGTGCATTCAACTCACAGACTTCAACGTTCCTTTTGATAGAACAGTTTTGAAACTCACCTTTTGTAGAATCTGCAAGTGTTTATTTCGAGCGCTTTGAGGCCTATGCTGGAAAAGGAAATGTCTTCAAATAACAACTACACAGAAGCATTCTCAGAACCTTCTTTGTGATGAGTGCATTCAACTCACAGACTTGAACCTTCCTTTTGAAACAGCAGTTTTGAAACACTCTTTTTGTAGCATCTACAAATGGATATTTGGAGCGCTTTGGGGCCTATGCTGGGAAATGAAATATCTTCACCTAAAAACTAGACAGAAGCATTCTCAGAAACTTCTGTGTGATGAGTGCATTCAACTCACAGACTTGAACATTCCTTTTGATAGAGCAGTTTGGAAACACTAATTTTGTAAAATCTGCAAGTGTTTATTTGGAGCGCTTTGAGGCCTATGCTGGAAAAGGAAATATCTTCACATAAAAACTAGACAGAAGCATTCTCAGAAACTTCTCTGTGATGAGTGCATTCTACTCACAGAGTTGAACCTTCTTTTTGATACAAGAGTTTTCAAACACTCTTTTTGTAGAATCTGCAAATGCATATTTGGAGCTGTTTGAGGCCAACGCTGGAAAAGGAAACATCCTCACATAGAAACTAGACAGAAGCATTCTCAGAAACTTGTTTGTGACGGGTGCATTCAACTCACAGACTTGAGCCTTTCTTTTGAAAGAGCAGTTTTGGAACACTCTTTTTGTAGAATCTGCTAGTGTATATTTGGAGCGCTGTGAGGCCTATGCTGGGAAATGAAATATCTTCACCTAAAAACAAGACAGAAGCATTCTCAGAAACTTCTGTGTGATGAGTGCATTCAACTCACAGACTTGAACGTTCCTTTTGATAGAACAGTTTTGAAACACTCCTTTTGTAGAATCTGCAAGTGTTTATTTGGAGCGCTTTGAGGCGTATGCTGGAAAAGGAAATGTCTTCAAATAACAACTACACAGAAGCATTCTCAGAAACTTCTTTGTGATGAGTGCATTCAACTCACAGACTTGAACCTTCCTTTTGAAAGAGCAGTTTTGAAACACTGTTTTGGTAGAATCTGCAAGTGGATATATGGAGCTCTTTGGGGCCTATGCTGGGAAATGAAATATCTGCACCTAAAAACTAGACAGAAGCATTCTCAGGAACTTCTGTGTGATGAGTGCATTCAACTCACAGACTTCAACGTTCCTTTTGATAGAACAGTTTTGAAACTCTCCTTTTGTAGACTCTGCAAGTGTTTATTTCGAGCGCTTTGAGGCCTACGCTGGAAAACGAAATGTCTTCAAATAACAACTACACAGAAACATTCTCAGAACATTCTTTGTGATGAGTGCATTCAACTCACAGACTTGAACCTTCCTTTTGAAAGAGCAGTTTTGAAACACTCTTTTTGTAGAATCTGCAAGTGGATATTTGGAGCGCTTCGGGGCCTATGCTGGGAAATGAAATATCTTCACCTAAAAACTAGACAGAAGCATTCTCAGAAACTTCTGTGTGATGAGTGCATTCAACTCACAGAGTTGAACATTCCTTTTGATAGAGCAGTTTGGAAACACTAATTTTGTAAAATCTGCAAGTGTTTATTTGGAACGCTTTGAGGCCTATGCTGGAAAAGGAAATATCTTCACATAAAAACTAGACAGAAGCATTCTCAGAAACTTCTCTGTGATGAGTGCATTCTACTCACAGAGTTGAACCTTCTTTTTGATAGAAGAGTTTTCAAACTCTCTTTTTGTAGAATCTGCAAATGCATATTTGGAGCTGTATGATTCCAACGCTGGGAAAGGAAACATCCTCACATAGAAACTAGACAGAAGCATTCTCAGAAACTTGTTTGTGACGAGTGCATTCAACTCACAGACTTGAAACTTTCTTTTGAAAGAGCAGTTTTGGAACACTCTTTTTGTAGATTCTGCTAGTGTATATTTGGAGCGCTGTGAGGCCTATGTTGGGAAATGAAATATCTTCACCTAAAAACTAGACAGAAGCATTCTCAGAAACTTCTGTGTGATGAGTGCATTCAACTCACAGACTTCAACGTTCCTTTTGATAGAACAGTTTTGAAACTCACCTTTTGTAGAATCTGCAAGTGTTTATTTCGAGCGCTTTGAGGCCTATGCTGGAAAAGGAAATGTCTTCAAATAACAACTACACAGAAGCATTCTCAGAACCTTCTTTGTGATGAGTGCATTCAACTCACAGACTTGAACCTTCCTTTTGAAACAGCAGTTTTGAAACACTCTTTTTGTAGCATCTACAAATGGATATTTGGAGCGCTTTGGGGCCTATGCTGGGAAATGAAATATCTTCACCTAAAAACTAGACAGAAGCATTCTCAGAAACTTCTGTGTGATGAGTGCATTCAACTCACAGACTTGAACATTCCTTTTGATAGAGCAGTTTGGAAACACTAATTTTGTAAAATCTGCAAGTGTTTATTTGGAACGCTTTGAGGCCTATGCTGGAAAAGGAAATATCTTCACATAAAAACTAGACAGAAGCATTCTCAGAAACTTCTCTGTGATGAGTGCATTCTACTCACAGAGTTGAACCTTCTTTTTGATAGAAGAGTTTTCAAACTCTCTTTTTGTAGAATCTGCAAATGCATATTTGGAGCTGTATGATTCCAACGCTGGGAAAGGAAACATCCTCACATAGAAACTAGACAGAAGCATTCTCAGAAACTTGTTTGTGACGAGTGCATTCAACTCACAGACTTGAACCTTTCTTTTGAAAGAGCAGTTTTGGAACACTCATTTTGTAGATTCTGCTAGTGTATATTTGGAGCGCTGTGAGGCCTATGTTGGGAAATGAAATATCTTCACCTAAAAACTAGACAGAAGCATTCTCAGAAACTTCTGTGTGATGAGTGCATTCAACTCACAGACTTCAACGTTCCTTTTGATAGAACAGTTTTGAAACACTCCTTTTGTAGAATCTGCAAGTGTTTATTTCGAGCTCTTTGAGGCCTACGCTGGAAAAAGAAATGTCTTCAAATAACAACTACACAGAAACATTCTCAGAACATTCTTTGTGATGAGTGCATTCAACTCACAGACTTGAACCTTCCTTTTGAAAGAGCAGTTTTGAAACACTCTTTTTGTAGAATCTGCAAGTGGATATTTGGAGCGCTTCGGGGCCTATGCTGGGAAATGAAATATCTTCACCTAAAAACTAGACAGAAGCATTCTCAGAAACTTCTGTGTGATGAGTGCATTCAACTCACAGACTTGAACATTCCTTTTGATAGAGCAGTTTGGAAACACTAATTTTGTAAAATCTGCAAGTGTTTATTTGGAACGCTTTGAGGCCTATGCTGGAAAAGGAAATATCTTCACATAAAAACTAGACAGAAGCATTCTCAGAAACTTCTCTGTGATGAGTGCATTCTACTCACAGAGTTGAACCTTCTTTTTGATACAAGAGTTTTCAAACACTCTTTTTGTAGAATCTGCAAGTGCATATTTGGAGCTGTTTGAGGCCAACGCTGGAAAAGGAAACATCCTCACATAGAAACTAGACAGAAGCATTCTCAGAAACTTGTTTGTGACGAGTGCATTCAACTCACAGACTTGAGCCTTTCTTTTGAAAGAGCAGTTTTGGAACACTCTTTTTGTAGAATCTGCTAGTGTATATTTGGAGCGCTGTGAGGCCTATGCTGGGAAATGAAATATCTTCACCTAAAAACAAGACAGAAGCATTCTCAGAAACTTCTTTGTGATGAGTGCATTCAACTCACAGACTTGAACGTTCCTTTTGATAGAACAGTTTTGAAACACTCCTTTTGTAGAATCTGCAAGTGTTTATTTGGAGCGCTTTGAGGCGTATGCTATAAAAGAAAATGTCTTCAAATAACAACTACACAGAAGCATTCTCAGAAACTTCTTTGTGATGAGTGCATTCAACTCACAGACTTGAACCTTCCTTTTGAAAGAGCAGTTTTGAAACACTGTTTTGGTAGAATCTGCAAGTGGATATATGGAGCTCTTTGGGGCCTATGCTGGGAAATGAAATATCTGCACCTAAAAACTAGACAGAAGCATTCTCAGGAACTTCTGTGTGATGAGTGCATTCAACTCACAGACTTCAACGTTCCTTTTGATAGAACAGTTTTGAAACTCTCCTTTTGTAGACTCTGCAAGTGTTTATTTCGAGCGCTTTGAGGCCTACGCTGGAAAACGAAATGTCTTCAAATAACAACTACACAGAAACATTCTCAGAACATTCTTTGTGATGAGTGCATTCAACTCACAGACTTGAACCTTCCTTTTGAAAGAGCAGTTTTGAAATACTCTTTTTGTAGAATCTGCAAGTGGATATTTGGAGCGCTTCGGGGCCTATGCTGGGAAATGAAATATCTTCACCTAAAAACTAGACAGAAGCATTCTCAGAAACTTCTGTGTGATGAGTGCATTCAACTCACAGAGTTGAACATTCCTTTTGATAGAGCAGTTTGGAAACACTAATTTTGTAAAATCTGCAAGTGTTTATTTGGAACGCTTTGAGGCCTATGCTGGAAAAGGAAATATCTTCACATAAAAACTAGACAGAAGCATTCTCAGAAACTTCTCTGTGATGAGTGCATTCTACTCACAGAGTTGAACCTTCTTTTTGATAGAAGAGTTTTCAAACTCTCTTTTTGTAGAATCTGCAAATGCATATTTGGAGCTGTATGATTCCAACGCTGGGAAAGGAAACATCCTCACATAGAAACTAGACAGAAGCATTCTCAGAAACTTGTTTGTGACGAGTGCATTCAACTCACAGACTTGAACCTTTCTTTTGAAAGAGCAGTTTTGGAACACTCTTTTTGTAGATTCTGCTAGTGTATATTTGGAGCGCTGTGAGGCCTATGTTGGGAAATGAAATATCTTCACCTAAAAACTAGACAGAAGCATTCTCAGAAACTTCTGTGTCATGAGTGCATTCAACTCACAGACTTCAACGTTCCTTTTGATAGAACAGTTTTGAAACACTCCTTTTGTAGAATCTTTAAGGGTTTATTTCGAGCGCTTTGAGGCGTATGCTGGAAAAAGATATGTCTTCAAATAACAACTACACAGAAGAATTCTCAGAAACTTCTTTGTGATGAGTGCATTCAACTCACAGACTTGAACCTTCCCTTTGAAAGAGCAGTTTTGAAACACTCTTTTTGTAGAATCTGCAAGTGGATATTTGGAGCGCTTTGGGGCCTAGGCTGGGAAATGAAATATCTTCACCTAAAAACTAGACAGAAGCATTCTCAGAAACTTCTGTGTGATGAGTGCATTCAACTCACAGACTTCAACGTTCCTTTTGATAGAACAGTTTTGAAACTCACCTTTTGTAGAATCTGCAAGTGTTTATTTCGAGCGCTTTGAGGCCTACGCTGGAAAACGAAATGTCTTCAAATAACAACTACACAGAAGCATTCTCAGAACCTTCTTTGTGATGAGTGCATTCAACTCACAGACTTGAACCTTCCTTTTGAAAGAGCAGTTTTGAAACACTCTTTTTGTAGCATCTACAAATGGATATTTGGAGCGCTTTTGGGCCTATGCTGGGAAATGAAATATCTTCACCTAAAAACTAGACAGAAGCATTCTCAGAAACTTCTGTGTGATGAGTGCATTCAACTCACAGACTTGAACATTCCTTTTGATAGAGCAGTTTGGAAACTCTAATTTTGTAAAATCTGCAAGTGTTTATTTGGAACGCTTTGAGGCCTATGCTGGAAAAGGAAATATCTTCACATAAAAACTAGACAGAAGCATTCTCAGAAACTTCTCTGTGATGAGTGCATTCTACTCACAGAGTTGAACCTTCTTTTTGATAGAAGAGTTTTCAAACTCTCTTTTTGTAGAATCTGCAAATGCATATTTGGAGCTGTATGATTCCAACGCTGGGAAAGGAAACATCCTCACATAGAAACTAGACAGAAGCATTCTCAGAAACTTGTTTGTGACGAGTGCATTCAACTCACAGACTTGAACGTTTCTTTTGAAAGAGCAGTTTTGGAACACTCTTTTTGTAGATTCTGCTAGTGTATATTTGGAGCGCTGTGAGGCCTATGTTGGGAAATGAAATATCTTCACCTAAAAACTAGACAGAAGCATTCTCAGAAACTTCTGTGTGATGAGTGCATTCAACTCACAGACTTGAACGTTCCTTTTGATAGAACAGTTTTGAAACACTCCTTTTATAGAATCTTTAAGGGTTTATTTCGAGCGCTTTGAGGCGTATGCTGGAAAAAGATATGTCTTCAAATAACAACTACACAGAAGCATTCTCAGAAACTTCTGTGTGATGAGTGCATTCAACTCACAGACTTGAACCTTCCCTTTGAAAGAGCAGTTTTGAAACACTCTTTTTGTAGAATCTGCAAGTGGATATTTGGAGCGCTTTGGGGCCTAGGCTGGGAAATGAAATATCTTCACCTAAAAACTAGACAGAAGCATTCTCAGAAACTTCTGTGTGATGAGTGCATTCAACTCACAGACTTCAACGTTCCTTTTGATAGAACAGTTTTGAAACTCACCTTTTGTAGAATCTGCAAGTGTTTATTTCGAGCGCTTTGAGGCCTATGCTGGAAAAGGAAATGTCTTCAAATAACAACTACACAGAAGCATTCTCAGAACCTTCTTTGTGATGAGTGCATTCAACTCACAGACTTGAACCTTCCTTTTGAAACAGCAGTTTTGAAACACTCTTTTTGTAGCATCTACAAATGGATATTTGGAGCGCTTTGGGGCCTATGCTGGGAAATGAAATATCTTCACCTAAAAACTAGACAGAAGCATTCTCAGAAACTTCTGTGTGATGAGTGCATTCAACTCACAGACTTGAACATTCCTTTTGATAGAGCAGTTTGGAAACACTAATTTTGTAAAATCTGCAAGTGTTTATTTGGAGCGCTTTGAGGCCTATGCTGGAAAAGGAAATATCTTCACATAAAAACTAGACAGAAGCATTCTCAGAAACTTCTCTGTGATGAGTGCATTCTACTCAAAGAGTTGAACCTTCTTTTTGATACAAGAGTTTTCAAACACTCTTTTTGTAGAATCTGCAAGTGCATATTTGGAGCTGTTTGAGGCCAACGCTGGAAAAGGAAACATCCTCACATAGAAACTAGACAGAAGCATTCTCAGAAACTTGTTTGTGACGAGTGCATTCAACTCACAGACTTGAGCCTTTCTTTTGAAAGAGCAGTTTTGGAACACTCTTTTTGTAGAATCTGCTAGTGTATATTTGGAGCGCTGTGAGGCCTATGCTGGGAAATGAAATATCTTCACCTAAAAACAAGACAGAAGCATTCTCAGAAACTTCTGTGTGATGAGTGCATTCAACTCACAGACTTGAACGTTCCTTTTGATAGAACAGTTTTGAAACACTCCTTTTGTAGAATCTGCAAGTGTTTATTTGGAGCGCTTTGAGGCGTATGCTGGAAAAGGAAATGTCTTCAAATAACAACTACACAGAAGCATTCTCAGAAACTTCTTTGTGATGAGTGCATTCAACTCACAGACTTGAACCTTCCTTTTGAAAGAGCAGTTTTGAAACACTGTTTTGGTAGAATCTGCAAGTGGATATATGGAGCTCTTTGGGGCCTATGCTGGGAAATGAAATATCTGCACCTAAAAACTAGACAGAAGCATTCTCAGGAACTTCTGTGTGATGAGTGCATTCAACTCACAGACTTCAACGTTCCTTTTGATAGAACAGTTTTGAAACTCTCCTTTTGTAGACTCTGCAAGTGTTTATTTCGAGCGCTTTCAGGCCTACGCTGGAAAACGAAATGTCTTCAAATAACAACTACACAGAAACATTCTCAGAACATTCTTTGTGATGAGTGCATTCAACTCACAGACTTGAACCTTCCTTTTGAAAGAGCAGTTTTGAAACACTCTTTTTGTAGAATCTGCAAGTGGATATTTGGAGCGCTTCGGGGCCTATGCTGGGAAATGAAATATCTTCACCTAAAAACTAGACAGAAGCATTCTCAGAAACTTCTGTGTGATGAGTGCATTCAACTCACAGAGTTGAACATTCCTTTTGATAGAGCAGTTTGGAAACACTAATTTTGTAAAATCTGCAAGTGTTTATTTGGAACGCTTTGAGGCCTATGCTGGAAAAGGAAATATCTTCACATAAAAACTAGACAGAAGCATTCTCAGAAACTTCTCTGTGATGAGTGCATTCTACTCACAGAGTTGAACCTTCTTTTTGATAGAAGAGTTTTCAAACTCTCTTTTTGTAGAATCTGCAAATGCATATTTGGAGCTGTATGATTCCAACGCTGGGAAAGGAAACATCCTCACATAGAAACTAGACAGAAGCATTCTCAGAAACTTGTTTGTGACGAGTGCATTCAACTCACAGACTTGAACCTTTCTTTTGAAAGAGCAGTTTTGGAACACTCTTTTTGTAGATTCTGCTAGTGTATATTTGGAGCGCTGTGAGGCCTATGTTGGGAAATGAAATATCTTCACCTAAAAACTAGACAGAAGCATTCTCAGAAACTTCTGTGTGATGAGTGCATTCAACTCACAGACTTCAACGTTCCTTTTGATAGAACAGTTTTGAAACTCACCTTTTGTAGAATCTGCAAGTGTTTATTTCGAGCGCTTTGAGGCCTATGCTGGAAAAGGAAATGTCTTCAAATAACAACTACACAGAAGCATTCTCAGAACCTTCTTTGTGATGAGTGCATTCAACTCACAGACTTGAACCTTCCTTTTGAAACAGCAGTTTTGAAACACTCTTTTTGTAGCATCTACAAATGGATATTTGGAGCGCTTTGGGGCCTATGCTGGGAAATGAAATATCTTCACCTAAAAACTAGACAGAAGCATTCTCAGAAACTTCTCTGTGATGAGTGCATTCTACTCACAGAGTTGAACCTTCTTTTTGATAGAAGAGTTTTCAAACTCTCTTTTTGTAGAATCTGCAAATGCATATTTGGAGCTGTATGATTCCAACGCTGGGAAAGGAAACATCCTCACATAGAAACTAGACAGAAGCATTCTCAGAAACTTGTTTGTGACGAGTGCATTCAACTCACAGACTTGAACCTTTCTTTTGAAAGAGCAGTTTTGGAACACTCATTTTGTAGATTCTGCTAGTGTATATTTGGAGCGCTGTGAGGCCTATGTTGGGAAATGAAATATCTTCACCTAAAAACTAGACAGAAGCATTCTCAGAAACTTCTGTGTGATGAGTGCATTCAACTCACAGACTTCAACGTTCCTTTTG
Source organism: Pongo abelii (assembly GCF_028885655.2). Lineage (NCBI taxonomy): Eukaryota > Metazoa > Chordata > Mammalia > Primates > Hominidae > Pongo > Pongo abelii. The sequence continues at coordinate 50,329,347 of NC_071992.2, forward strand.
ATAGAACAGTTTTGAAACACTCCTTTTGTAGAATCTGCAAGTGTTTATTTCGAGCTCTTTGAGGCCTACGCTGGAAAAAGAAATGTCTTCAAATAACAACTACACAGAAACATTCTCAGAACATTCTTTGTGATGAGTGCATTCAACTCACAGACTTGAACCTTCCTTTTGAAAGAGCAGTTTTGAAACACTCTTTTTGTAGAATCTGCAAGTGGATATTTGGAGCGCTTCGGGGCCTATGCTGGGAAATGAAATATCTTCACCTAAAAACTAGACAGAAGCATTCTCAGAAACTTCTGTGTGATGAGTGCATTCAACTCACAGACTTGAACATTCCTTTTGATAGAGCAGTTTGGAAACACTAATTTTGTAAAATCTGCAAGTGTTTATTTGGAACGCTTTGAGGCCTATGCTGGAAAAGGAAATATCTTCACATAAAAACTAGACAGAAGCATTCTCAGAAACTTCTCTGTGATGAGTGCATTCTACTCACAGAGTTGAACCTTCTTTTTGATACAAGAGTTTTCAAACACTCTTTTTGTAGAATCTGCAAGTGCATATTTGGAGCTGTTTGAGGCCAACGCTGGAAAAGGAAACATCCTCACATAGAAACTAGACAGAAGCATTCTCAGAAACTTGTTTGTGACGAGTGCATTCAACTCACAGACTTGAGCCTTTCTTTTGAAAGAGCAGTTTTGGAACACTCTTTTTGTAGAATCTGCTAGTGTATATTTGGAGCGCTGTGAGGTCTATGCTGGGAAATGAAATATCTTCACCTAAAAACAAGACAGAAGCATTCTCAGAAACTTCTGTGTGATGAGTGCATTCAACTCACAGACTTGAACGTTCCTTTTGATAGAACAGTTTTGAAACACTCCTTTTGTAGAATCTGCAAGTGTTTATTTGGAGCGCTTTGAGGCGTATGCTGGAAAAGGAAATGTCTTCAAATAACAACTACACAGAAGCATTCTCAGAAACTTCTTTGTGATGAGTGCATTCAACTCACAGACTTGAACCTTCCTTTTGAAAGAGCAGTTTTGAAACACTGTTTTGGTAGAATCTGCAAGTGGATATATGGAGCTCTTTGGGGCCTATGCTGGGAAATGAAATATCTGCACCTAAAAACTAGACAGAAGCATTCTCAGGAACTTCTGTGTGATGAGTGCATTCAACTCACAGACTTCAACGTTCCTTTTGATAGAACAGTTTTGAAACTCTCCTTTTGTAGACTCTGCAAGTGTTTATTTCGAGCGCTTTGAGGCCTACGCTGGAAAACGAAATGTCTTCAAATAACAACTACACAGAAACATTCTCAGAACATTCTTTGTGATGAGTGCATTCAACTCACAGACTTGAACCTTCCTTTTGAAAGAGCAGTTTTGAAACACTCTTTTTGTAGAATCTGCAAGTGGATATTTGGAGCGCTTCGGGGCCTATGCTTGGAAATGAAATATCTTCACCTAAAAACTAGACAGAAGCATTCTCAGAAACTTCTGTGGGATGACTGCATTCAACTCACAGAGTTGAACATTCCTTTTGATAGAGCAGTTTGGAAACACTAATTTTGTAAAATCTGCAAGTGTTTATTTGGAACGCTTTGAGGCCTATGCTGGAAAAGGAAATATCTTCACATAAAAACTAGACAGAAGCATTCTCAGAAACTTCTCTGTGATGAGTGCATTCTACTCACAGAGTTGAACCTTCTTTTTGATAGAAGAGTTTTCAAACTCTCTTTTTGTAGAATCTGCAAATGCATATTTGGAGCTGTATGATTCCAACGCTGGGAAAGGAAACATCCTCACATAGAAACTAGACAGAAGCATTCTCAGAAACTTGTTTGTGACGAGTGCATTCAACTCACAGACTTGAACCTTTCTTTTGAAAGAGCAGTTTTGGAACACTCTTTTTGTAGATTCTGCTAGTGTATATTTGGAGCGCTGTGAGGCCTATGTTGGGAAATGAAATATCTTCACCTAAAAACTAGACAGAAGCATTCTCAGAAACTTCTGTGTGATGAGTGCATTCAACTCACAGACTTGAACGTTCCTTTTGATAGAACAGTTTTGAAACACTCCTTTTATAGAATCTTTAAGGGTTTATTTCGAGCGCTTTGAGGCGTATGCTGGAAAAAGATATGTCTTCAAATAACAACTACACAGAAGCATTCTCAGAAACTTCTGTGTGATGAGTGCATTCAACTCACAGACTTGAACCTTCCCTTTGAAAGAGCAGTTTTGAAACACTCTTTTTGTAGAATCTGCAAGTGGATATTTGGAGCGCTTTGGGGCCTAGGCTGGGAAATGAAACATCTTCACCTAAAAACTAGACAGAAGCATTCTCAGAAACTTCTGTGTGATGAGTGCATTCAACTCACAGACTTCAACGTTCCTTTTGATAGAACAGTTTTGAAACTCACCTTTTGTAGAATCTGCAAGTGTTTATTTCGAGCGCTTTGAGGCCTATGCTGGAAAAGGAAATGTCTTCAAATAACAACTACACAGAAGCATTCTCAGAACCTTCTTTGTGATGAGTGCATTCAACTCACAGACTTGAACCTTCCTTTTGAAACAGCAGTTTTGAAACACTCTTTTTGTAGCATCTACAAATGGATATTTGGAGCGCTTTGGGGCCTATGCTGGGAAATGAAATATCTTCACCTAAAAACTAGACAGAAGCATTCTCAGAAACTTCTGTGTGATGAGTGCATTCAACTCACAGACTTGAACATTCCTTTTGATAGAGCAGTTTGGAAACACTAATTTTGTAAAATCTGCAAGTGTTTATTTGGAGCGCTTTGAGGCCTATGCTGGAAAAGGAAATATCTTCACATAAAAACTAGACAGAAGCATTCTCAGAAACTTCTCTGTGATGAGTGCATTCTACTCACAGAGTTGAACCTTCTTTTTGATACAAGAGTTTTCAAACACTCTTTTTGTAGAATCTGCAAGTGCATATTTGGAGCTGTTTGAGGCCAACGCTGGAAAATTAAACATCCTCACATAGAAACTAGACAGAAGCATTCTCAGAAACTTGTTTGTGACGAGTGCATTCAACTCACAGACTTGAGCCTTTCTTTTGAAAGAGCAGTTTTGGAACACTCTTTTTGTAGAATCTGCTAGTGTATATTTGGAGCGCTGTGAGGCCTATGCTGGGAAATGAAATATCTTCACCTAAAAACAAGACAGAAGCATTCTCAGAAACTTCTGTGTGATGAGTGCATTCAACTCACAGACTTCAACGTTCCTTTTGATAGAACAGTTTTGAAACTCACCTTTTGTAGAATCTGCAAGTGTTTATTTCGAGCGCTTTGAGGCCTATGCTGGAAAAGGAAATGTCTTCAAATAACAACTACACAGAAGCATTCTCAGAACCTTCTTTGTGATGAGTGCATTCAACTCACAGACTTGAACCTTCCTTTTGAAACAGCAGTTTTGAAACACTCTTTTTGTAGCATCTACAAATGGATATTTGGAGCGCTTTGGGGCCTATGCTGGGAAATGAAATATCTTCACCTAAAAACTAGACAGAAGCATTCTCAGAAACTTCTGTGTGATGAGTGCATTCAACTCACAGACTTGAACATTCCTTTTGATAGAGCAGTTTGGAAACACTAATTTTGTAAAATCTGCAAGTGTTTATTTGGAGCGCTTTGAGGCCTATGCTGGAAAAGGAAATATCTTCACATAAAAACTAGACAGAAGCATTCTCAGAAACTTCTCTGTGATGAGTGCATTCTACTCAAAGAGTTGAACCTTCTTTTTGATACAAGAGTTTTCAAACACTCTTTTTGTAGAATCTGCAAGTGCATATTTGGAGCTGTTTGAGGCCAACGCTGGAAAAGGAAACATCCTCACATAGAAACTAGACAGAAGCATTCTCAGAAACTTGTTTGTGACGAGTGCATTCAACTCACAGACTTGAGCCTTTCTTTTGAAAGAGCAGTTTTGGAACACTCTTTTTGTAGAATCTGCTAGTGTATATTTGGAGCGCTGTGAGGCCTATGCTGGGAAATGAAATATCTTCACCTAAAAACAAGACAGAAGCATTCTCAGAAACTTCTGTGTGATGAGTGCATTCAACTCACAGACTTGAACGTTCCTTTTGATAGAACAGTTTTGAAACACTCCTTTTGTAGAATCTGCAAGTGTTTATTTGGAGCGCTTTGAGGCGTATGCTGGAAAAGGAAATGTCTTCAAATAACAACTACACAGAAGCATTCTCAGAAACTTCTTTGTGATGAGTGCATTCAACTCACAGACTTGAACCTTCCTTTTGAAAGAGCAGTTTTGAAACACTGTTTTGGTAGAATCTGCAAGTGGATATATGGAGCTCTTTGGGGCCTATGCTGTGAAATGAAATATCTGCACCTAAAAACTAGACAGAAGCATTCTCAGGAACTTCTGTGTGATGAGTGCATTCAACTCACAGACTTCAACGTTCCTTTTGATAGAACAGTTTTGAAACTCTCCTTTTGTAGACTCTGCAAGTGTTTATTTCGAGCGCTTTCAGGCCTACGCTGGAAAACGAAATGTCTTCAAATAACAACTACACAGAAACATTCTCAGAACATTCTTTGTGATGAGTGCATTCAACTCACAGACTTGAACCTTCCTTTTGAAAGAGCAGTTTTGAAACACTCTTTTTGTAGAATCTGCAAGTGGATATTTGGAGCGCTTCGGGGCCTATGCTGGGAAATGAAATATCTTCACCTAAAAACTAGACAGAAGCATTCTCAGAAACTTCTGTGTGATGAGTGCATTCAACTCACAGAGTTGAACATTCCTTTTGATAGAGCAGTTTGGAAACACTAATTTTGTAAAATCTGCAAGTGTTTATTTGGAACGCTTTGAGGCCTATGCTGGAAAAGGAAATATCTTCACATAAAAACTAGACAGAAGCATTCTCAGAAACTTCTCTGTGATGAGTGCATTCTACTCACAGAGTTGAACCTTCTTTTTGATAGAAGAGTTTTCAAACTCTCTTTTTGTAGAATCTGCAAATGCATATTTGGAGCTGTATGATTCCAACGCTGGGAAAGGAAACATCCTCACATAGAAACTAGACAGAAGCATTCTCAGAAACTTGTTTGTGACGAGTGCATTCAACTCACAGACTTGAACCTTTCTTTTGAAAGAGCAGTTTTGGAACACTCTTTTTGTAGATTCTGCTAGTGTATATTTGGAGCGCTGTGAGGCCTATGTTGGGAAATGAAATATCTTCACCTAAAAACTAGACAGAAGCATTCTCAGAAACTTCTGTGTGATGAGTGCATTCAACTCACAGACTTCAACGTTCCTTTTGATAGAACAGTTTTGAAACTCACCTTTTGTAGAATCTGCAAGTGTTTATTTCGAGCGCTTTGAGGCCTATGCTGGAAAAGGAAATGTCTTCAAATAACAACTACACAGAAGCATTCTCAGAACCTTCTTTGTGATGAGTGCATTCAACTCACAGACTTGAACCTTCCTTTTGAAACAGCAGTTTTGAAACACTCTTTTTGTAGCATCTACAAATGGATATTTGGAGCGCTTTGGGGCCTATGCTGGGAAATGAAATATCTTCACCTAAAAACTAGACAGAAGCATTCTCAGAAACTTCTCTGTGATGAGTGCATTCTACTCACAGAGTTGAACCTTCTTTTTGATAGAAGAGTTTTCAAACTCTCTTTTTGTAGAATCTGCAAATGCATATTTGGAGCTGTATGATTCCAACGCTGGGAAAGGAAACATCCTCACATAGAAACTAGACAGAAGCATTCTCAGAAACTTGTTTGTGACGAGTGCATTCAACTCACAGACTTGAACCTTTCTTTTGAAAGAGCAGTTTTGGAACACTCATTTTGTAGATTCTGCTAGTGTATATTTGGAGCGCTGTGAGGCCTATGTTGGGAAATGAAATATCTTCACCTAAAAACTAGACAGAAGCATTCTCAGAAACTTCTGTGTGATGAGTGCATTCAACTCACAGACTTCAACGTTCCTTTTGATAGAACAGTTTTGAAACACTCCTTTTGTAGAATCTGCAAGTGTTTATTTCGAGCTCTTTGAGGCCTACGCTGGAAAAAGAAATGTCTTCAAATAACAACTACACAGAAACATTCTCAGAACATTCTTTGTGATGAGTGCATTCAACTCACAGACTTGAACCTTCCTTTTGAAAGAGCAGTTTTGAAACACTCTTTTTGTAGAATCTGCAAGTGGATATTTGGAGCGCTTCGGGGCCTATGCTGGGAAATGAAATATCTTCACCTAAAAACTAGACAGAAGCATTCTCAGAAACTTCTGTGTGATGAGTGCATTCAACTCACAGACTTGAACATTCCTTTTGATAGAGCAGTTTGGAAACACTAATTTTGTAAAATCTGCAAGTGTTTATTTGGAACGCTTTGAGGCCTATGCTGGAAAAGGAAATATCTTCACATAAAAACTAGACAGAAGCATTCTCAGAAACTTCTCTGTGATGAGTGCATTCTACTCACAGAGTTGAACCTTCTTTTTGATACAAGAGTTTTCAAACACTCTTTTTGTAGAATCTGCAAGTGCATATTTGGAGCTGTTTGAGGCCAACGCTGGAAAAGGAAACATCCTCACATAGAAACTAGACAGAAGCATTCTCAGAAACTTGTTTGTGACGAGTGCATTCAACTCACAGACTTGAGCCTTTCTTTTGAAAGAGCAGTTTTGGAACACTCTTTTTGTAGAATCTGCTAGTGTATATTTGGAGCGCTGTGAGGTCTATGCTGGGAAATGAAATATCTTCACCTAAAAACAAGACAGAAGCATTCTCAGAAACTTCTGTGTGATGAGTGCATTCAACTCACAGACTTGAACGTTCCTTTTGATAGAACAGTTTTGAAACACTCCTTTTGTAGAATCTGCAAGTGTTTATTTGGAGCGCTTTGAGGCGTATGCTGGAAAAGGAAATGTCTTCAAATAACAACTACACAGAAGCATTCTCAGAAACTTCTTTGTGATGAGTGCATTCAACTCACAGACTTGAACCTTCCTTTTGAAAGAGCAGTTTTGAAACACTGTTTTGGTAGAATCTGCAAGTGGATATATGGAGCTCTTTGGGGCCTATGCTGGGAAATGAAATATCTGCACCTAAAAACTAGACAGAAGCATTCTCAGGAACTTCTGTGTGATGAGTGCATTCAACTCACAGACTTCAACGTTCCTTTTGATAGAACAGTTTTGAAACTCTCCTTTTGTAGACTCTGCAAGTGTTTATTTCGAGCGCTTTGAGGCCTACGCTGGAAAACGAAATGTCTTCAAATAACAACTACACAGAAACATTCTCAGAACATTCTTTGTGATGAGTGCATTCAACTCACAGACTTGAACCTTCCTTTTGAAAGAGCAGTTTTGAAACACTCTTTTTGTAGAATCTGCAAGTGGATATTTGGAGCGCTTCGGGGCCTATGCTTGGAAATGAAATATCTTCACCTAAAAACTAGACAGAAGCATTCTCAGAAACTTCTGTGGGATGACTGCATTCAACTCACAGAGTTGAACATTCCTTTTGATAGAGCAGTTTGGAAACACTAATTTTGTAAAATCTGCAAGTGTTTATTTGGAACGCTTTGAGGCCTATGCTGGAAAAGGAAATATCTTCACATAAAAACTAGACAGAAGCATTCTCAGAAACTTCTCTGTGATGAGTGCATTCTACTCACAGAGTTGAACCTTCTTTTTGATAGAAGAGTTTTCAAACTCTCTTTTTGTAGAATCTGCAAATGCATATTTGGAGCTGTATGATTCCAACGCTGGGAAAGGAAACATCCTCACATAGAAACTAGACAGAAGCATTCTCAGAAACTTGTTTGTGACGAGTGCATTCAACTCACAGACTTGAACCTTTCTTTTGAAAGAGCAGTTTTGGAACACTCTTTTTGTAGATTCTGCTAGTGTATATTTGGAGCGCTGTGAGGCCTATGTTGGGAAATGAAATATCTTCACCTAAAAACTAGACAGAAGCATTCTCAGAAACTTCTGTGTGATGAGTGCATTCAACTCACAGACTTGAACGTTCCTTTTGATAGAACAGTTTTGAAACACTCCTTTTGTAGAATCTTTAAGGGTTTATTTCGAGCGCTTTGAGGCGTATGCTGGAAAAAGATATGTCTTCAAATAACAACTACACAGAAGCATTCTCAGAAACTTCTTTGTGATGAGTGCATTCAACTCACAGACTTGAACCTTCCCTTTGAAAGAGCAGTTTTGAAACACTCTTTTTGTAGAATCTGCAAGTGGATATTTGGAGCGCTTTGGGGCCTAGGCTGGGAAATGAAATATCTTCACCTAAAAACTAGACAGAAGCATTCTCAGAAACTTCTGTGTGATGAGTGCATTCAACTCACAGACTTCAACGTTCCTTTTGATAGAACAGTTTTGAAACTCACCTTTTGTAGAATCTGCAAGTGTTTATTTCGAGCGCTTTGAGGCCTACGCTGGAAAACGAAATGTCTTCAAATAACAACTACACAGAAGCATTCTCAGAACATTCTTTGTGATGAGTGCATTCAACTCACAGACTTGAACCTTCCTTTTGAAACAGCAGTTTTGAAACACTCTTTTTGTAGCATCTAGAAATGGATATTTGGAGCGCTTTTGGGCCTATGCTGGGAAATGAAATATCTTCACCTAAAAACTAGACAGAAGCATTCTCAGAAACTTCTGTGTGATGAGTGCATTCAACTCACAGACTTGAACATTCCTTTTGATAGAGCATTTTGGAAACACTAATTTTGTAAAATCTGCAAGTGTTTATTTGGAACGCTTTGAGGCCTATGCTGGAAAAGGAAATATCTTCACATAAAAACTAGACAGAAGCATTCTCAGAAACTTCTCTGTGATGAGTGCATTCTACTCACAGAGTTGAACCTTCTTTTTGATAGAAGAGTTTTCAAACTCTCTTTTTGTAGAATCTGCAAATGCATATTTGGAGCTGTATGATTCCAACGCTGGGAAAGGAAACATCCTCACATAGAAACTAGACAGAAGCATTCTCAGAAACTTGTTTGTGACGAGTGCATTCAACTCACAGACTTGAACCTTTCTTTTGAAAGAGCAGTTTTGGAACACTCTTTTTGTAGATTCTGCTAGTGTATATTTGGAGCGCTGTGAGGCCTATGTTGGGAAATGAAATATCTTCACCTAAAAACTAGACAGAAGCATTCTCAGAAACTTCTGTGTGATGAGTGCATTCAACTCACAGACTTGAACGTTCCTTTTGATAGAACAGTTTTGAAACACTCCTTTTATAGAATCTTTAAGGGTTTATTTCGAGCGCTTTGAGGCGTATGCTGGAAAAAGATATGTCTTCAAATAACAACTACACAGAAGCATTCTCAGAAACTTCTGTGTGATGAGTGCATTCAACTCACAGACTTGAACCTTCCCTTTGAAAGAGCAGTTTTGAAACACTCTTTTTGTAGAATCTGCAAGTGGATATTTGGAGCGCTTTGGGGCCTAGGCTGGGAAATGAAACATCTTCACCTAAAAACTAGACAGAAGCATTCTCAGAAACTTCTGTGTGATGAGTGCATTCAACTCACAGACTTCAACGTTCCTTTTGATAGAACAGTTTTGAAACTCACCTTTTGTAGAATCTGCAAGTGTTTATTTCGAGCGCTTTGAGGCCTATGCTGGAAAAGGAAATGTCTTCAAATAACAACTACACAGAAGCATTCTCAGAACCTTCTTTGTGATGAGTGCATTCAACTCACAGACTTGAACCTTCCTTTTGAAACAGCAGTTTTGAAACACTCTTTTTGTAGCATCTACAAATGGATATTTGGAGCGCTTTGGGGCCTATGCTGGGAAATGAAATATCTTCACCTAAAAACTAGACAGAAGCATTCTCAGAAACTTCTGTGTGATGAGTGCATTCAACTCACAGACTTGAACATTCCTTTTGATAGAGCAGTTTGGAAACACTAATTTTGTAAAATCTGCAAGTGTTTATTTGGAGCGCTTTGAGGCCTATGCTGGAAAAGGAAATATCTTCACATAAAAACTAGACAGAAGCATTCTCAGAAACTTCTCTGTGATGAGTGCATTCTACTCACAGAGTTGAACCTTCTTTTTGATACAAGAGTTTTCAAACACTCTTTTTGTAGAATCTGCAAGTGCATATTTGGAGCTGTTTGAGGCCAACGCTGGAAAATTAAACATCCTCACATAGAAACTAGACAGAAGCATTCTCAGAAACTTGTTTGTGACGAGTGCATTCAACTCACAGACTTGAGCCTTTCTTTTGAAAGAGCAGTTTTGGAACACTCTTTTTGTAGAATCTGCTAGTGTATATTTGGAGCGCTGTGAGGCCTATGCTGGGAAATGAAATATCTTCACCTAAAAACAAGACAGAAGCATTCTCAGAAACTTCTGTGTGATGAGTGCATTCAACTCACAGACTTGAACGTTCCTTTTGATAGAACAGTTTTGAAACACTCCTTTTGTAGAATCTGCAAGTGTTTATTTGGAGCGCTTTGAGGCGTATGCTGGAAAAGGAAATGTCTTCAAATAACAACTACACAGAAGCATTCTCAGAAACTTCTTTGTGATGAGTGCATTCAACTCACAGACTTGAACCTTCCTTTTGAAAGAGCAGTTTTGAAACACTGTTTTGGTAGAATCTGCAAGTGGATATATGGAGCTCTTTGGGGCCTATGCTGGGAAATGAAATATCTGCACCTAAAAACTAGACAGAAGCATTCTCAGGAACTTCTGTGTGATGAGTGCATTCAACTCACAGACTTCAACGTTCCTTTTGATAGAACAGTTTTGAACCTCTCCTTTTGTAGACTCTGCAAGTGTTTATTTCGAGCGCTTTCAGGCCTACGCTGGAAAACGAAATGTCTTCAAATAACAACTACACAGAAACATTCTCAGAACATTCTTTGTGATGAGTGCATTCAACTCACAGACTTGAACCTTCCTTTTGAAAGAGCAGTTTTGAAACACTCTTTTTGTAGAATCTGCAAGTGGATATTTGGAGCGCTTCGGGGCCTATGCTGGGAAATGAAATATCTTCACCTAAAAACTAGACAGAAGCATTCTCAGAAACTTCTGTGTGATGAGTGCATTCAACTCACAGAGTTGAACATTCCTTTTGATAGAGCAGTTTGGAAACACTAATTTTGTAAAATCTGCAAGTGTTTATTTGGAACGCTTTGAGGCCTATGCTGGAAAAGGAAATATCTTCACATAAAAACTAGACAGAAGCATTCTCAGAAACTTCTCTGTGATGAGTGCATTCTACTCACAGAGTTGAACCTTCTTTTTGATAGAAGAGTTTTCAAACTCTCTTTTTGTAGAATCTGCAAATGCATATTTGGAGCTGTATGATTCCAACGCTGGGAAAGGAAACATCCTCACATAGAAACTAGACAGAAGCATTCTCAGAAACTTGTTTGTGACGAGTGCATTCAACTCACAGACTTGAACCTTTCTTTTGAAAGAGCAGTTTTGGAACACTCTTTTTGTAGATTCTGCTAGTGTATATTTGGAGCGCTGTGAGGCCTATGTTGGGAAATGAAATATCTTCACCTAAAAACTAGACAGAAGCATTCTCAGAAACTTCTGTGTGATGAGTGCATTCAACTCACAGACTTGAACGTTCCTTTTGATAGAACAGTTTTGAAACACTCCTTTTATAGAATCTTTAAGGGTTTATTTCGAGCGCTTTGAGGCGTATGCTGGAAAAAGATATGTCTTCAAATAACAACTACACAGAAGCATTCTCAGAAACTTCTTTGTGATGAGTGCATTCAACTCACAGACTTGAACCTTCCTTTTGAAAGAGCAGTTTTGAAACACTGTTTTGGTAGAATCTGCAAGTGGATATATGGAGCTCTTTGGGGCCTATGCTGTGAAATGAAATATCTGCACCTAAAAACTAGACAGAAGCATTCTCAGGAACTTCTGTGTGATGAGTGCATTCAACTCACAGACTTCAACGTTCCTTTTGATAGAACAGTTTTGAAACTCTCCTTTTGTAGACTCTGCAAGTGTTTATTTCGAGCGCTTTGAGGCCTACGCTGGAAAACGAAATGTCTTCAAATAACAACTACACAGAAACATTCTCAGAACATTCTTTGTGATGAGTGCATTCAACTCACAGACTTGAACCTTCCTTTTGAAAGAGCAGTTTTGAAACACTCTTTTTGTAGAATCTGCAAGTGGATATTTGGAGCGCTTCGGGGCCTATGCTGGGAAATGAAATATCTTCACCTAAAAACTAGACAGAAGCATTCTCAGAAACTTCTGTGTGATGAGTGCATTCAACTCACAGAGTTGAACATTCCTTTTGATAGAGCAGTTTGGAAACACTAATTTTGTAAAATCTGCAAGTGTTTATTTGGAACGCTTTGAGGCCTATGCTGGAAAAGGAAATATCTTCACATAAAAACTAGACAGAAGCATTCTCAGAAACTTCTCTGTGATGAGTGCATTCTACTCACAGAGTTGAACCTTCTTTTTGATAGAAGAGTTTTCAAACTCTCTTTTTGTAGAATCTGCAAATGCATATTTGGAGCTGTATGATTCCAACGCTGGGAAAGGAAACATCCTCACATAGAAACTAGACAGAAGCATTCTCAGAAACTTGTTTGTGACGAGTGCATTCAACTCACAGACTTGAACCTTTCTTTTGAAAGAGCAGTTTTGGAACACTCTTTTTGTAGATTCTGCTAGTGTATATTTGGAGCGCTGTGAGGCCTATGTTGGGAAATGAAATATCTTCACCTAAAAACTAGACAGAAGCATTCTCAGAAACTTCTGTGTGATGAGTGCATTCAACTCACAGACTTGAACGTTCCTTTTGATAGAACAGTTTTGAAACACTCCTTTTATAGAATCTTTAAGGGTTTATTTCGAGCGCTTTGAGGCGTATGCTGGAAAAAGATATGTCTTCAAATAACAACTACACAGAAGCATTCTCAGAAACTTCTTTGTGATGAGTGCATTCAACTCACAGACTTGAACCTTCCTTTTGAAAGAGCAGTTTTGAAACACTGTTTTGGTAGAATCTGCAAGTGGATATATGGAGCTCTTTGGGGCCTATGCTGTGAAATGAAATATCTGCACCTAAAAACTAGACAGAAGCATTCTCAGGAACTTCTGTGTGATGAGTGCATTCAACTCACAGACTTCAACGTTCCTTTTGATAGAACAGTTTTGAAACTCTCCTTTTGTAGACTCTGCAAGTGTTTATTTCGAGCGCTTTGAGGCCTACGCTGGAAAACGAAATGTCTTCAAATAACAACTACACAGAAACATTCTCAGAACATTCTTTGTGATGAGTGCATTCAACTCACAGACTTGAACCTTCCTTTTGAAAGAGCAGTTTTGAAACACTCTTTTTGTAGAATCTGCAAGTGGATATTTGGAGCGCTTCGGGGCCTATGCTGGGAAATGAAATATCTTCACCTAAAAACTAGACAGAAGCATTCTCAGAAACTTCTGTGTGATGAGTGCATTCAACTCACAGAGTTGAACATTCCTTTTGATAGAGCAGTTTGGAAACACTAATTTTGTAAAATCTGCAAGTGTTTATTTGGAACGCTTTGAGGCCTATGCTGGAAAAGGAAATATCTTCACATAAAAACTAGACAGAAGCATTCTCAGAAACTTCTCTGTGATGAGTGCATTCTACTCACAGAGTTGAACCTTCTTTTTGATAGAAGAGTTTTCAAACTCTCTTTTTGTAGAATCTGCAAATGCATATTTGGAGCTGTATGATTCCAACGCTGGGAAAGGAAACATCCTCACATAGAAACTAGACAGAAGCATTCTCAGAAACTTGTTTGTGACGAGTGCATTCAACTCACAGACTTGAACGTTTCTTTTGAAAGAGCAGTTTTGGAACACTCTTTTTGTAGATTCTGCTAGTGTATATTTGGAGCGCTGTGAGGCCTATGTTGGGAAATGAAATATCTTCACCTAAAAACTAGACAGAAGCATTCTCAGAAACTTCTGTGTGATGAGTGCATTCAACTCACAGACTTGAACGTTCCTTTTGATAGAACAGTTTTGAAACACTCCTTTTGTAGAATCTTTAAGGGTTTATTTCGAGCGCTTTGAGGCGTATGCTGGAAAAAGATATGTCTTCAAATAACAACTACACAGAAGCATTCTCAGAAACTTCTTTGTGATGAGTGCATTCAACTCACAGACTTGAACCTTCCCTTTGAAAGAGCAGTTTTGAAACACTCTTTTTGTAGAATCTGCAAGTGGATATTTGGAGCGCTTTGGGGCCTAGGGTGGGAAATGAAATATCTTCACCTAAAAACTAGACAGAAGCATTCTCAGAAACTTCTGTGTGATGAGTGCATTCAACTCACAGACTTCAACGTTCCTTTTGATAGAACAGTTTTGAAACTCACCTTTTGTAGAATCTGCAAGTGTTTATTTCGAGCGCTTTGAGGCCTACGCTGGAAAACGAAATGTCTTCAAATAACAACTACACAGAAGCATTCTCAGAACCTTCTTTGTGATGAGTGCATTCAACTCACAGACTTGAACCTTCCTTTTGAAACAGCAGTTTTGAAACACTCTTTTTGTAGCATCTACAAATGGATATTTGGAGCGCTTTTGGGCCTATGCTGGGAAATGAAATATCTTCACCTAAAAACTAGACAGAAGCATTCTCAGAAACTTCTGTGTGATGAGTGCATTCAACTCACAGACTTGAACATTCCTTTTGATAGAGCAGTTTGGAAACACTAATTTTGTAAAATCTGCAAGTGTTTATTTGGAACGCTTTGAGGCCTATGCTGGAAAACTAAATATCTTCACATAAAAACTAGACAGAAGCATTCTCAGAAACTTCTCTGTGATGAGTGCATTCTACTCACAGAGTTGAACCTTCTTTTTGATAGAAGAGTTTTCAAACTCTCTTTTTGTAGAATCTGCAAATGCATATTTGGAGCTGTATGATTCCAACGCTGGGAAAGGAAACATCCTCACATAGAAACTAGACAGAAGCATTCTCAGAAACTTGTTTGTGACGAGTGCATTCAACTCACAGACTTGAACGTTTCTTTTGAAAGAGCAGTTTTGGAACACTCTTTTTGTAGATTCTGCTAGTGTATATTTGGAGCGCTGTGAGGCCTATGTTGGGAAATGAAATATCTTCACCTAAAAACTAGACAGAAGCATTCTCAGAAACTTCTGTGTTGAGTGCATTCAACTCACAGACTTGAACGTTCCTTTTGATAGAACAGTTTTGAAACACTCCTTTTATAGAATCTTTAAGGGTTTATTTCGAGCGCTTTGAGGCGTATGCTGGAAAAAGATATGTCTTCAAATAACAACTACACAGAAGCATTCTCAGAAACTTCTGTGTGATGAGTGCATTCAACTCACAGACTTGAACCTTCCCTTTGAAAGAGCAGTTTTGAAACACTCTTTTTGTAGAATCTGCAAGTGGATATTTGGAGCGCTTTGGGGCCTAGGCTGGGAAATGAAATATCTTCACCTAAAAACTAGACAGAAGCATTCTCAGAAACTTCTGTGTGATGAGTGCATTCAACTCACAGACTTCAACGTTCCTTTTGATAGAACAGTTTTGAAACTCACCTTTTGTAGAATCTGCAAGTGTTTATTTCGAGCGCTTTGAGGCCTATGCTGGAAAAGGAAATGTCTTCAAATAACAACTACACAGAAGCATTCTCAGAACCTTCTTTGTGATGAGTGCATTCAACTCACAGACTTGAACCTTCCTTTTGAAACAGCAGTTTTGAAACACTCTTTTTGTAGCATCTACAAATGGATATTTGGAGCGCTTTGGGGCCTATGCTGGGAAATGAAATATCTTCACCTAAAAACTAGACAGAAGCATTCTCAGAAACTTCTGTGTGATGACTGCATTCAACTCACAGAGTTGAACATTCCTTTTGATAGAGCAGTTTGGAAACACTAATTTTGTAAAATCTGCAAGTGTTTATTTGGAACGCTTTGAGGCCTATGCTGGAAAAGGAAATATCTTCACATAAAAACTAGACAGAAGCATTCTCAGAAACTTCTCTGTGATGAGTGCATTCTACTCAAAGAGTTGAACCTTCTTTTTGATACAAGAGTTTTCAAACATTCTTTTTGTAGAATCTGCAAGTGCATATTTGGAGCTGTTTGAGGCCAACGCTGGAAAAGGAAACATCCTCACATAGAAACTAGACAGAAGCATTCTCAGAAACTTGTTTGTGACGAGTGCATTCAACTCACAGACTTGAGCCTTTCTTTTGAAAGAGCAGTTTTGGAACACTCTTTTTGTAGAATCTGCTAGTGTATATTTGGAGCGCTGTGAGGCCTATGCTGGGAAATGAAATATCTTCACCTAAAAACAAGACAGAAGCATTCTCAGAAACTTCTGTGTGATGAGTGCATTCAACTCACAGACTTGAACGTTCCTTTTGATAGAACAGTTTTGAAACACTCCTTTTGTAGAATCTGCAAGTGTTTATTTGGAGCGCTTTGAGGCGTATGCTGGAAAAGGAAATGTCTTCAAATAACAACTACACAGAAGCATTCTCAGAAACTTCTTTGTGATGAGTGCATTCAACTCACAGACTTGAACCTTCCTTTTGAAAGAGCAGTTTTGAAACACTGTTTTGGTAGAATCTGCAAGTGGATATATGGAGCTCTTTGGGGCCTATGCTGGGAAATGAAATATCTGCACCTAAAAACTAGACAGAAGCATTCTCAGGAACTTCTGTGTGATGAGTGCATTCAACTCACAGACTTCAACGTTCCTTTTGATAGAACAGTTTTGAAACTCTCCTTTTGTAGACTCTGCAAGTGTTTATTTCGAGCGCTTTGAGGCCTACGCTGGAAAACGAAATGTCTTCAAATAACAACTACACAGAAACATTCTCAGAACATTCTTTGTGATGAGTGCATTCAACTCACAGACTTGAACCTTCCTTTTGAAAGAGCAGTTTTGAAACACTGTTTTTGTAGAATCTGCAAGTGGATATTTGGAGCGCTTCGGGGCCTATGCTGGGAAATGAAATATCTTCACCTAAAAACTAGACAGAAGCATTCTCAGAAACTTCTGTGTGATGACTGCATTCAACTCACAGAGTTGAACATTCCTTTTGATAGAGCAGTTTGGAAACACTAATTTTGTAAAATCTGCAAGTGTTTATTTGGAACGCTTTGAGGCCTATGCTGGAAAAGGAAATATCTTCACATAAAAACTAGACAGAAGCATTCTCAGAAACTTCTCTGTGATGAGTGCATTCTACTCACAGAGTTGAACCTTCTTTTTGATAGAAGAGTTTTCAAACTCTCTTTTTGTAGAATCTGCAAATGCATATTTGGAGCTGTATGATTCCAACGCTGGGAAAGGAAACATCCTCACATAGAAACTAGACAGAAGCATTCTCAGAAACTTGTTTGTGACGAGTGCATTCAACTCACAGACTTGAACATTCCTTTTGAAAGAGCAGTTTTGGAACACTCTTTTTGTAGATTCTGCTAGTGTATATTGGGAGCGCTGTGAGGCCTATGTTGGGAAATGAAATATCTTCACCTAAAAACTAGACAGAAGCATTCTCAGAAACTTCTGTGTGATGAGTGCATTCAACTCACAGACTTGAACGTTCCTTTTGATAGAACAGTTTTGAAACTCACCTTTTGTAGAATCTGCAAGTGTTTATTTGGAGCGCTTTGAGGCGTATGCTGGAAAAGGAAATGTCTTCAAATAACAACTACACAGAAGCATTCTCAGAACCTTCTTTGTGATGAGTGCATTCAACTCACAGACTTGAACCTTCCTTTTGAAACAGCAGTTTTGAAACACTCTTTTTGTAGCATCTACAAATGGATATTTGGAGCGCTTTGGGGCCCATGCTGGGAAATGAAATATCTTCACCTAAAAACTAGACAGAAGCATTCTCAGAAACTTCTCTGTGATGAGTGCATTCTACTCACAGAGTTGAACCTTCTTTTTGATAGAAGAGTTTTCAAACTCTCTTTTTGTAGGATCTGCAATTGCATATTTGGAGCTGTATGATTCCAACGCTGGGAAAGGAAACATCCTCACATAGAAACTAGACAGAAGCATTCTCAGAAACTTGTTTGTGACGAGTGCATTCAACTCACAGACTTGAACCTTTCTTTTGAAAGAGCAGTTTTGGAACACTCATTTTGTAGATTCTGCTAGTGTATATTTGGAGCGCTGTGAGGCCTATGTTGGGAAATGAAATATCTTCAGCTAAAAACTAGACAGAAGCATTCTCCGAAACTTCTGTGTGATGAGTGCATTCAACTCACAGACTTCAACGTTCCTTTTGATAGAACAGTTTTGAAACACTCCTTTTGTAGAATCTGCAAGTGTTTATTTCGAGCTCTTTGAGGCTTACGCTGGAAAAAGAAATGTCTTCAAATAACAACTACACAGAAACATTCTCAGAACATTCTTTGTGATGAGTGCATTCAACTCACAGACTTGAACCTTCCTTTTGAAAGAGCAGTTTTGAAACACTCTTTTTGTAGAATCTGCAAGTGGATATTTGGAGCGCTTCGGGGCCTATGCTGGGAAATGAAATATCTTCACCTAAAAACTAGACAGAAGCATTCTCAGAAACTTCTGTGTGATGAGTGCATTCAACTCACAGAGTTGAACATTCCTTTTGATAGAGCAGTTTGGAAACACTAATTTTGTAAAATCAGCAAGTGTTTATTTGGAACGCTTTGAGGCCTATGCTGGAAAAGGAAATATCTTCACATAAAAACTAGACAGAAGCATTCTCAGAAACTTCTCTGTGATGAGTGCATTCTACTCACAGAGTTGAACCTTCTTTTTGATACAAGAGTTTTCAAACACTCTTTTTGTAGAATCTGCAAGTGCATATTTGGAGCTGTTTGAGGCCAACGCTGGAAAAGGAAACATCCTCACATAGAAACTAGACAGAAGCATTCTCAGAAACTTGTTTGTGACGAGTGCATTCAACTCACAGACTTGAGCCTTTCTTTTGAAAGAGCAGTTTTGGAACACTCTTTTTGTAGAATCTGCTAGTGTATATTTGGAGCGCTGTGAGGCCTATGCTGGGAAATGAAATATCTTCACCTAAAAACAAGACAGAAGCATTCTCAGAAACTTCTGTGTGATGAGTGCATTCAACTCACAGACTTGAACGTTCCTTTTGATAGAACAGTTTTGAAACACTCCTTTTGTAGAATCTGCAAGTGTTTATTTGGAGCGCTTTGAGGCGTATGCTGGAAAAGAAAATGTCTTCAAATAACAACTACACAGAAGCATTCTCAGAAACTTCTTTGTGATGAGTGCATTCAACTCACAGACTTGAACCTTCCTTTTGAAAGAGCAGTTTTGAAACACTGTTTTGGTAGAATCTGCAAGTGGATATATGGAGCTCCTTGGGGCCTATGCTGGGAAATGAAATATCTGCACCTAAAACTAGACAGAAGCATTCTCAGGAACTTCTGTGTGATGAGTGCATTCAACTCACAGACTTCAACGTTCCTTTTGATAGAACAGTTTTGAAACTCTCCTTTTGTAGACTCTGCAAGTGTTTATTTCGAGCGCTTTGAGGCCTACGCTGGAAAACGAAATGTCTTCAAATAACAACTACACAGAAACATTCTCAGAACATTCTTTGTGATGAGTGCATTCAACTCACAGACTTGAACCTTCCTTTTGAAAGAGCAGTTTTGAAACACTCTTTTTGTAGAATCTGCAAGTGGATATTTGGAGCGCTTCGGGGCCTATGCTGGGAAATGAAATATCTTCACCTAAAAACTAGACAGAAGCATTCTCAGAAACTTCTGTGTGATGAGTGCATTCAACTCACAGAGTTGAACATTCCTTTTGATAGAGCAGTTTGGAAACACTAATTTTGTAAAATCTGCAAGTGTTTATTTGGAACGCTTTGAGGCCTATGCTGGAAAAGGAAATATCTTCACATAAAAACTAGACAGAAGCATTCTCAGAAACTTCTCTGTGATGAGTGCATTCTACTCACAGAGTTGAACCTTCTTTTTGATAGAAGAGTTTTCAAACTCTCTTTTTGTAGAATCTGCAAATGCATATTTGGAGCTGTATGATTCCAACGCTGGGAAAGGAAACATCCTCACATAGAAACTAGACAGAAGCATTCTCAGAAACTTGTTTGTGACGAGTGCATTCAACTCACAGACTTGAACGTTTCTTTTGAAAGAGCAGTTTTGGAACACTCTTTTTGTAGATTCTGCTAGTGTATATTTGGAGCGCTGTGAGGCCTAGGTTGGGAAATGAAATATCTTCACCTAAAAACTAGACAGAAGCATTCTCAGAAACTTCTGTGTGATGAGTGCATTCAACTCACAGACTTGAACGTTCCTTTTGATAGAACAGTTTTGAAACACTCCTTTTGTAGAATCTTTAAGTGTTTATTTCGAGCCCTTTGAGGCGTATGCTGGAAAAAGATATGTCTTCAAATAACAACTACACAGAAGCATTCTCAGAAACTTCTTTGTGATGAGTGCATTCAACTCACAGACTTGAACCTTCCCTTTGAAAGAGCAGTTTTGAAATACTCTTTTTGTAGAATCTGCAAGTGGATATTTGGAGCGCTTTGGGGCCTAGGCTGGGAAATGAAATATCTTCACCTAAAAACTAGACAGAAGCATTCTCAGAAACTTCTGTGTGATGAGTGCATTCAACTCACAGACTTCAACGTTCCTTTTGATAGAACAGTTTTGAAACTCTCCTTTTGTAGACTCTGCAAGTGTTTATTTCGAGCGCTTTGAGGCCTACGCTGGAAAACGAAATGTCTTCAAATAACAACTACACAGAAACATTCTCAGAAACTTCTCTGTGATGAGTGCATTCTACTCACGGAGTTGAACCTTCTTTTTGATACAAGAGTTTTCAAACACTCTTTTTGTAGAATCTGCAAGTGCATATTTGGAGCTGTTTGAGGCCAACGCTGGAAAAGGAAACATCCTCACATAGAAACTAGACAGAAGCATTCTCAGAAACTTGTTTGTGACGAGTGCATTCAACTCACAGACTTGAGCCTTTCTTTTGAAAGAGCAGTTTTGGAACACTCTTTTTGTAGAATCTGCTAGTCTATATTTGGAGCGCTGTGAGGCCTATGCTGGGAAATGAAATCTCTTCACCTAGAAACAAGACAGAAGCATTCTCAGAAACTTCTGTGTGATGAGTGCATTCAACTCACAGACTTGAACGTTCCTTTTGATAGAACAGTTTTGAAACACTCCTTTTGTAGAATCTGCAAGTGTTTATTTGGAGCGCTTTGAGGCGTATGCTGGAAAAGGAAATGTCTTCAAATAACAACTACACAGAAGCATTCTCAGAAACTTCTTTGTGATGAGTGCATTCAACTCACAGACTTGAACCTTCCTTTTGAAAGAGCAGTTTTGAAACACTCTTTTTGTAGAATCTGCAAGTGGATATTTTGAGCGCTTCGGGGCCTATGTTGGGAAATGAAATATCTTCACCTAAAAACTAGACAGAAGCATTCTCAGAAACTTCTGTGTGATGAGTGCATTCAACTCACGAAGTTGAACATTCCTTTTGATAGAGCAGTTTGGAAACACTAATTTTGTAAAATCTGCAAGTGTTTATTTGGAACGCTTTGAGGCCTATGCTGGAAAAGGAAATATCTTCACATAAAAACTAGACAGAAGCATTCTCAGAAACTTCTCTGTGATGAGTGCATTCTACTCACAGAGTTGAACCTTCTTTTTGATAGAAGAGTTTTCAAACTCTCTTTTTGTAGAATCTGCAAATGCATATTTGGAGCTGTATGATTCCAACGCTGGGAAAGGAAACATCCTCACATAGAAACTAGACAGAAGCATTCTCAGAAACTTGTTTGTGACGAGTGCATTCAACTCACAGACTTGAACCTTTCTTTTGAAAGAGCAGTTTTGGAACACTCTTTTTGTAGATTCTGCTAGTGTATATTTGGAGCGCTGTGAGGCCTATGTTGGGAAATGAAATATCTTCACCTAAAAACTAGACAGAAGCATTCTCAGAAACTTCTGTGTGATGAGTGCATTCAACTCACAGACTTGAACGTTCCTTTTGATAGAACAGTTTTGAAACACTCCTTTTGTAGAATCTTTAAGGGTTTATTTCGAGCACTTTGAGGCGTAAGCTGGAAAAAGATATGTCTTCAAATAACAACTACACAGAAGCATTCTCAGAAACTTCTTTGTGATGAGTGCATTCAACTCACAGACTTGAACCTTCCCTTTGAAAGAGCAGTTTTGAAACACTCTTTTTGTAGAATCTGCAAGTGGATATTTGGAGCGCTTTGGGGCCTAGGCTGGGAAATGAAATATCTTCACCTAAAAACTAGACAGAAGCATTCTCAGAAACTTCTGTGTGATGAGTGCATTCAACTCACAGACTTCAACGTTCCTTTTGATAGAACAGTTTTGAAACTCACCTTTTGTAGAATCTGCAAGTGTTTATTTCGAGCGCTTTGAGGCCTACGCTGGAAAACGAAATGTCTTCAAATAACAACTACACAGAAGCATTCTCAGAACCTTCTTTGTGATGAGTGCATTCAACTCACAGACTTGAACCTTCCTTTTGAAACAGCAGTTTTGAAACACTCTTTTTGTAGAATCTAGAAATGGATATTTGGAGCAATTTTGGGCCTATGCTGGGAAATGAAATATCTTCACCTAAAAACTAGACAGAAGCATTCTCAGAAACTTCTGTGTGATGAGTGCATTCAACTCACAGACTTGAACATTCCTTTTGATAGAGCAGTTTGGAAACACTAATTTTGTAAAATCTGCAAGTGTTTATTTGGAACGCTTTGAGGCCTATGCTGGAAAAGGAAATATCTTCACATAAAAACTAGACAGAAGCATTCTCAGAAACTTCTCTGTGATGAGTGCATTCTACTCACAGAGTTGAACCTTCTTTTTGATAGAAGAGTTTTCAAACTCTCTTTTTGTAGAATCTGCAAATGCATATTTGGAGCTGTATGATTCCAACGCTGGGAAAGGAAACATCCTCACATAGAAACTAGACAGAAGCATTCTCAGAAACTTGTTTGTGACGAGTGCATTCAACTCACAGACTTGAACGTTTCTTTTGAAAGAGCAGTTTTGGAACACTCTTTTTGTAGATTCTGCTAGTGTATATTTGGAGCGCTGTGAGGCCTATGTTGGGAAATGAAATATCTTCACCTAAAAACTAGACAGAAGCATTCTCAGAAACTTCTGTGTGATGAGTGCATTCAACTCACAGACTTGAACGTTCCTTTTGATAGAACAGTTTTGAAACACTCCTTTTATAGAATCTTTAAGGGTTTATTTCGAGCGCTTTGAGGCGTATGCTGGAAAAAGATATGTCTTCAAATAACAACTACACAGAAGCATTCTCAGAAACTTCTGTGTGATGAGTGCATTCAACTCACAGACTTGAACCTTCCCTTTGAAAGAGCAGTTTTGAAACACTCTTTTTGTAGCATCTACAAATGGATATTTGGAGCGCTTTGGGGCCTATGCTGGGAAATGAAATATCTTCACCTAAAAACTAGACAGAAGCATTCTCAGAAACTTCTGTGTGATGAGTGCATTCAACTCACAGACTTGAACATTCCTTTTGATAGAGCAGTTTGGAAACACTAATTTTGTAAAATCTGCAAGTGTTTATTTGGAGCGCTTTGAGGCCTATGCTGGAAAAGGAAATATCTTCACATAAAAACTAGACAGAAGCATTCTCAGAAACTTCTCTGTGATGAGTGCATTCTACTCACAGAGTTGAACCTTCTTTTTGATACAAGAGTTTTCAAACACTCTTTTTGTAGAATCTGCAAGTGCATATTTGGAGCTGTTTGAGGCCAACGCTGGAAAAGGAAACATCCTCACATAGAAACTAGACAGAAGCATACTCAGAAACTTGTTTGTGACGAGTGCATTCAACTCACAGACTTGAGCCTTTCTTTTGAAAGAGCAGTTTTGGAACACTCTTTTTGTAGAATCTGCTAGTGTATATTTGGAGCGCTGTGAGGCCTATGCTGGGAAATGAAATATCTTCACCTAAAAACAAGACAGAAGCATTCTCAGAAACTTCTGTGTGATGAGTGCATTCAACTCACAGACTTGAACGTTCCTTTTGATAGAACAGTTTTGAAACACTCCTTTTGTAGAATCTGCAAGTGTTTATTTGGAGCGCTTTGAGGCGTATGCTGGAAAAGGAAATGTCTTCAAATAACAACTACACAGAAGCATTCTCAGAAACTTCTTTGTGATGAGTGCATTCAACTCACAGACTTGAACCTTCCTTTTGAAAGAGCAGTTTTGAAACACTGTTTTGGTAGAATCTGCAAGTGGATATATGGAGCTCTTTGGGGCCTATGCTGGGAAATGAAATATCTGCACCTAAAAACTAGACAGAAGCATTCTCAGGAACTTCTGTGTGATGAGTGCATTCAACTCACAGACTTCAACGTTCCTTTTGATAGAACAGTTTTGAAACTCTCCTTTTGTAGACTCTGCAAGTGTTTATTTCGAGCGCTTTGAGGCCTATGCTGGAAAACGAAATGTCTTCAAATAACAACTACACAGAAACATTCTCAGAACATTCTTTGTGATGAGTGCATTCAACTCACAGACTTGAACCTTCCTTTTGAAAGAGCAGTTTTGAAACACTCTTTTTGTAGAATCTGCAAGTGGATATTTGGAGCGCTTCGGGGCCTATGCTGGGAAATGAAATATCTTCACCTAAAAACTAGACAGAAGCATTCTCAGAAACTTCTGTGTGATGACTGCATTCAACTCACAGACTTGAACATTCCTTTTGATAGAGCAGTTTGGAAACACTAATTTTGTAAAATCTGCAAGTGTTTATTTGGAGCGCTTTGAGGCCTATGCTGGAAAAGGAAATATCTTCACATAAAAACTAGACAGAAGCATTCTCAGAAACTTCTCTGTGATGAGTGCATTCTACTCACAGAGTTGAACCTTCTTTTTGATACAAGAGTTTTCAAACACTCTTTTTGTAGAATCTGCAAGTGCATATTTGGAGCTGTTTGAGGCCAACGCTGGAAAAGGAAACATCCTCACATAGAAACTAGACAGAAGCATTCTCAGAAACTTGTTTGTGACGAGTGCATTCAACTCACAGACTTGAGCCTTTCTTTTGAAAGAGCAGTTTTGGAACACTCTTTTTGTAGAATCTGCTAGTGTATATTTGGAGCGCTGTGAGGCCTATGCTGGGAAATGAAATATCTTCACCTAAAAACAAGACAGAAGCATTCTCAGAAACTTCTGTGTGATGAGTGCATTCAACTCACAGACTTGAACGTTCCTTTTGATAGAACAGTTTTGAAACACTCCTTTTGTAGAATCTGCAAGTGTTTATTTGGAGCGCTTTGAGGCGTATGCTGGAAAAGGAAATGTCTTCAAATAACAACTACACAGAAGCATTCTCAGAAACTTCTCTGTGATGAGTGCATTCTACTCACAGAGTTGAACCTTCTTTTTGATAGAAGAGTTTTCAAACTCTCTTTTTGTAGAATCTGCAAATGCATATTTGGAGCTGTATGATTCCAACGCTGGGAAAAGAAACATCCTCACATAGAAACTAGACAGAAGCATTCTCAGAAACTTGTTTGTGACGAGTGCATTCAACTCACAGACTTGAACCTTTCTTTTGAAAGAGCAGTTTTGGAACACTCTTTTTGTAGATTCTGCTAGTGTATATTTGGAGCGCTGTGAGGCCTATGTTGGGAAATGAAATATCTTCACCTAAACACTAGACAGAAGCATTCTCAGAAACTTCTCTGTGATGAGTGCATTCAACTCACAGACTTCAACGTTCCTTTTGATAGAACAGTTTTGAAACTCACCTTTTGTAGAATCTGCAAGTGTTTATTTCGAGCGCTTTGAGGCCTATGCTGGAAAAGGAAATGTCTTCAAATAACAACTACACAGAAGCATTCTCAGAACCTTCTTTGTGATGAGTGCATTCAACTCACAGACTTGAACCTTCCTTTTGAAAGAGCAGTTTTGAAACACTCTTTTTGTAGCATCTACAAATGGATATTTGGAGCGCTTTGGGGCCTATGCTGGGAAATGAAATATCTTCACCTAAAAACTAGACAGAAGCATTCTCAGAAACTTCTGTGTGATGAGTGCATTCAACTCACAGACTTGAACATTCCTTTTGATAGAGCAGTTTGGAAACACTAATTTTGTAAAATCTGCAATTGTTTATTTGGAGCGCTTTGAGGCCTATGCTGGAAAAGGAAATATCTTCACATAAAAACTAGACAGAAGCATTCTCAGAAACTTCTCTGTCATGAGTGCATTCTACTCACAGAGTTGAACCTTCTTTTTGATACAAGAGTTTTCAAACACTCTTTTTGTAGAATCTGCAAGTGCATATTTGGAGCTGTTTGAGGCCAACGCTGGAAAAGGAAACATCCTCACATAGAAACTAGACAGAAGCATTCTCAGAAACTTGTTTGTGACGAGTGCATTCAACTCACAGACTTGAGCCTTTCTTTTGAAAGAGCAGTTTTGGAACACTCTTTTTGTAGAATCTGCTAGTGTATATTTGGAGCGCTGTGAGGCCTATGCTGGGAAATGAAATATCTTCACCTAAAAACAAGACAGAAGCATTCTCAGAAACTTCTGTGTGATGAGTGCATTCAACTCACAGACTTGAACGTTCCTTTTGATAGAACAGTTTTGAAACACTCCTTTTGTAGAATCTGCAAGTGTTTATTTGGAGCGCTTTGAGGCGTATGCTGGAAAAGGAAATGTCTTCAAATAACAACTACACAGAAGCATTCTCAGAAACTTCTTTGTGATGAGTGCATTCAACTCACAGACTTGAACCTTCCTTTTGAAAGAGCAGTTTTGAAACACTGTTTTGTTAGAATCTGCAAGTGGATATATGGAGCTCTTTGGGGCCTATGCTGGGAAATGAAATATCTGCACCTAAAAACTAGACAGAAGCATTCTCAGGAACTTCTGTGTGATGAGTGCATTCAACTCACAGACTTCAAGGTTCCTTTTGATAGAACAGTTTTGAAACTCTCCTTTTGTAGACTCTGCAAGTGTTTATTTCGAGCGCTTTGAGGCCTACGCTGGAAAACGAAATGTCTTCAAATAACAACTACACAGAAACATTCTCAGAACATTCTTTGTGATGAGTGCATTCAACTCACAGACTTGAACCTTCCTTTTGAAAGAGCAGTTTTGAAACACTCTTTTTGTAGAATCTGCAAGTGGATATTTGGAGCGCTTCGGGGCCTAGGCTGGGAAATGAAATATCTTCACCTAAAAACTAGACAGAAGCATTCTCAGAAACTTCTGTGTGATGACTGCATTCAACTCACAGACTTGAACATTCCTTTTGATAGAGCAGTTTGGAAACACTAATTTTGTAAAATCTGCAAGTGTTTATTTGGAGCGCTTTGAGGCCTATGCTGGAAAAGGAAATATCTTCACATAAAAACTAGACAGAAGCATTCTCAGAAACTTCTCTGTGATGAGTGCATTCTACTCACAGAGTTGAACCTTCTTTTTGATACAAGAGTTTTCAAACACTCTTTTTGTAGAATCTGCTAGTGTATATTTGGAGCGCTGTGAGGCCTATGCTGGGAAATGAAATATCTTCACCTAAAAACAAGACAGAAGCATTCTCAGAAACTTCTGTGTGATGAGTGCATTCAACTCACAGACTTGAACGTTCCTTTTGATAGAACAGTTTTGAAACACTCCTTTTGTAGAATCTGCAAGTGTTTATTTGGAGCGCTTTGAGGCGTATGCTGGAAAAGGAAATGTCTTCAAATAACAACTACACAGAAGCATTCTCAGAAACTTCTTTGTGATGAGTGCATTCAACTCACAGACTTGAACCTTCCTTTTGAAAGAGCAGTTTTGAAACACTGTTTTGGTAGAATCTGCAAGTGGATATATGGAGCTCTTTGGGGCCTATGCTGGGAAATGAAATATCTGCACCTAAAAACTAGACAGAAGCATTCTCAGGAACTTCTGTGTGATGAGTGCATTCAACTCACAGACTTCAACGTTCCTTTTGATAGAACAGTTTCGAAACTCTCCTTTTGTAGACTCTGCAAGTGTTTATTTCGAGCGCTTTGAGGCCTACGCTGGAAAACGAAATGTCTTCAAATAACAACTACACAGAAACATTCTCAGAACATTCTTTGTGATGAGTGCATTCAACTCACAGACTTGAACCTTCCTTTTGAAAGAGCAGTTTTGAAACACTCTTTTTGTAGAATCTGCAAGTGGATATTTGGAGCGCTTCGGGGCCTATGCTGGGAAATGAAATATCTTCACCTAAAAACTAGACAGAAGCATTCTCAGAAACTTCTGTGTGATGAGCGCATTCAACTCACAGACTTCAACGTTCCTTTTGATAGAACAGTTTTGAAACTCACCTTTTGTAGAATCTGCAAGTGTTTATTTCGAGCGCTTTGAGGCCTATGCTGGAAAAGGAAATGTCTTCAAATAACAACTACACAGAAGCATTCTCAGAACCTTCTTTGTGATGAGTGCATTCAACTCACAGACTTGAAACTTCCTTTTGAAACAGCAGTTTGGAAACACTCTTTTTGTAGCATCTACAAATGGATATTTGGAGCGCTTTGGGGCCTATGCTGGGAAATGAAATATCTTCACCTAAAAACTAGACAGAAGCATTCTCAGAAACTTCTGTGTGATGAGTGCATTCAACTCACAGACTTGAACATTCCTTTTGATAGAGCAGTTTGGAAACACTAATTTTGTAAAATCTGCAAGTGTTTATTTGGAGCGCTTTGAGGCCTATGCTGGAAAAGGAAATATCTTCACATAAAAACTAGACAGAAGCATTCTCAGAAACTTCTCTGTGATGAGTGCATTCTACTCACAGAGTTGAACCTTCTTTTTGATACAAGAGTTTTCAAACACTCTTTTTGTAGAATCTGCAAGTGCATATTTGGAGCTGTTTGAGGCCAACGCTGGAAAAGGAAACATCCTCACATAGAAACTAGACAGAAGCATTCTCAGAAACTTGTTTGTGACGAGTGCATTCAACTCACAGACTTGAGCCTTTCTTTTGAAAGAGCAGTTTTGGAACACTCTTTTTGTAGAATCTGCTAGTGTATATTTGGAGCGCTGTGAGGCCTATGCTGGGAAATGAAATCTCTTCACCTAGAAACAAGACAGAAGCATTCTCAGAAACTTCTGTGTGATGAGTGCATTCAACTCACAGACTTGAACGTTCCTTTTGATAGAACAGTTTTGAAACACTCCTTTTGTAGAATCTGCAAGTGTTTATTTGGAGCGCTTTGAGGCGTATGCTGGAAAAGGAAATGTCTTCAAATAACAACTACACAGAAGCATTCTCAGAAACTTCTTTGTGATGAGTGCATTCAACTCACAGACTTGAACCTTCCTTTTGAAAGAGCAGTTTTGAAACACTGTTTTGGTAGAATCTGCAAGTGGATATATGGGGCTCTTTGGGGCCTATGCTGGGAAATGAAATATCTGCACCTAAAAACTAGACAGAAGCATTTTCAGGAACTTCTGTGTGATGAGTGCATTCAACTCACAGACTTCAACGTTCCTTTTGATAGAACAGTTTCGAAACTCTCCTTTTGTAGACTCTGCAAGTGTTTATTTCGAGCGCTTTGAGGCCTACGCTGGAAAACGAAATGTCTTCAAATAACAACTACACAGAAACATTCTCAGAACATTCTTTGTGATGAGTGCATTCAACTCACAGACTTGAACCTTCCTTTTGAAAGGGCAGTTTTGAAACACTCTTTTTGTAGAATCTGCAAGTGGATATTTGGAGCGCTTCGTGGCCTATGCTGGGAAATGAAATATCTTCACCTAAAAACTAGACAGAAGCATTCTCAGAAACTTCTGTGTGATGCGTGCATTCAACTCACAGACTTGAACATTCCTTTTGATAGAGCAGTTTGGAAACACTAATTTTGTAAAATCTGCAAGTGTTT
Source organism: Pongo abelii (assembly GCF_028885655.2). Lineage (NCBI taxonomy): Eukaryota > Metazoa > Chordata > Mammalia > Primates > Hominidae > Pongo > Pongo abelii. Next base: position 50,359,315 of record NC_071992.2, read on the forward strand.
ATTTGGAACGCTTTGAGGCCTATGCTGGAAAAGGAAATATCTTCACATAAAAACTAGACAGAAGCATTCTCAGAAACTTCTCTGTGATGAGTGCATTCTACTCACAGAGTTGAACCTTCTTTTTGATAGAAGAGTTTTCAACCTCTCTTTTTGTAGAATCTGCAAATGCATATTTGGAGCTGTATGATTCCAACGCTGGGAAAGGAAACATCCTCACATAGAAACTAGACAGAAGCATTCTCAGAAACTTGTTTGTGACGAGTGCATTCAACTCACAGACTTGAACCTTTCTTTTGAAAGAGCAGTTTTGGAACACTCTTTTTGTAGATTCTGCTAGTGTATATTTGGAGCGCTGTGAGGCCTATGTTGGGAAATGAAATATCTTCACCTAAAAACTAGACAGAAGCATTCTCAGAAACTTCTGTGTGATGAGTGCATTCAACTCACAGACTTGAACGTTGCTTTTGATAGAACAGTTTTGAAACACTCCTTTTATAGAATCTTTTAGGGTTTATTTCGAGCGCTTTGAGGCGTATGCTGGAAAAAGATATGTCTTCAAATAACAACTACACAGAAGCATTCTCAGAAACTTCTTTGTGATGAGTGCATTCAACTCACAGACTTGAACCTTCCCTTTGAAAGAGCAGTTTTGAAACACTCTTTTTGTAGAATCTGCAAGTGGATATTTGGAGCGCTTTGGGGCCTAGGCTGGGAAATGAAATATCTTCACCTAAAAACTAGACAGAAGCATTCTCAGAAACTTCTGTGTGATGAGTGCATTCAACTCACAGACTTCAACGTTCCTTTTGATAGAACAGTTTTGAAACTCACCTTTTGTAGAATCTGCAAGTGTTTATTTCGAGCGCTTTGAGGCCTATGCTGGAAAAGGAAATGTCTTCAAATAACAACTACACAGAAGCATTCTCAGAACCTTCTTTGTGATGAGTGCATTCAACTCACAGACTTGAACCTTCCTTTTGAAACAGCAGTTTTGAAACACTCTTTTTGTAGCATCTACAAATGGATATTTGGAGCGCTTTGGGGCCTATGCTGGGAAATGAAATATCTTCACCTAAAAACTAGACAGAAGCATTCTCAGAAACTTCTGTGTGATGAGTGCATTCAACTCACAGACTTGAACATTCCTTTTGATAGAGCAGTTTGGAAACACTAATTTTGTAAAATCTGCAAGTGTTTATTTGGAGCGCTTTGAGGCCTATGCTGGAAAAGGAAATATCTTCACATAAAAACTAGACAGAAGCATTCTCAGAAACTTCTCTGTGATGAGTGCATTCTACTCACGGAGTTGAACCTTCTTTTTGATACAAGAGTTTTCAAACACTCTTTTTGTAGAATCTGCAAGTGCATATTTGGAGCTGTTTGAGGCCAACGCTGGAAAAGGAAACATCCTCACATAGAAACTAGACAGAAGCATTCTCAGAAACTTGTTTGTGACGAGTGCATTCAACTCACAGACTTGAGCCTTTCTTTTGAAAGAGCAGTTTTGGAACACTCTTTTTGTAGAATCTGCTAGTGTATATTTGGAGCGCTGTGAGGCCTATGCTGGGAAATGAAATCTCTTCACCTAGAAACAAGACAGAAGCATTCTCAGAAACTTCTGTGTGATGAGTGCATTCAACTCACAGACTTGAACGTTCCTTTTGATAGAACAGTTTTGAAACACTCCTTTTGTAGAATCTGCAAGTGTTTATTTGGAGCGCTTTGAGGCGTATGCTGGAAAAGGAAATGTCTTCAAATAACAACTACACAGAAGCATTCTCAGAAACTTCTTTGTGATGAGTGCATTCAACTCACAGACTTGAACCTTCCTTTTGAAAGAGCAGTTTTGAAACACTGTTTTGGTAGAATCTGCAAGTGGATATATGGAGCTCTTTGGGGCCTATGCTGGGAAATGAAATATCTGCACCTAAAAACTAGACAGAAGCATTCTCAGGAACTTCTGTGTGATGAGTGCATTCAACTCACAGACTTCAACGTTCCTTTTGATAGAACAGTTTTGAAACTCTCCTTTTGTAGACTCTGCAAGTGTTTATTTCGAGCGCTTTGAGGCCTACGCTGGAAAACGAAATGTCTTCAAATAACAACTACACAGAAACATTCTCAGAACATTCTTTGTGATGAGTGCATTCAACTCACAGACTTGAACCTTCCTTTTGAAAGAGCAGTTTTGAAACACTCTTTTTGTAGAATCTGCAAGTGGATATTTGGAGTGCTTCGGGGCCTATGCTGGGAAATGAAATATCTTCACCTAAAAACTAGACAGAAGCATTCTCAGAAACTTCTGTGTGATGAGTGCATTCAACTCACAGAGTTGAACATTCCTTTTGATAGAGCAGTTTGGAAACACTAATTTTGTAAAATCTGCAAGTGTTTATTTGGAACGCTTTGAGGCCTATGCTGGAAAAGGAAATATCTTCACATAAAAACTAGACAGAAGCATTCTCAGAAACTTCTCTGTGATGAGTGCATTCTACTCACAGAGTTGAACCTTCTTTTTGATAGAAGAGTTTTCAAACTCTCTTTTTGTAGAATCTGCAAATGCATATTTGGAGCTGTATGATTCCAACGCTGGGAAAGGAAACATCCTCACATAGAAACTAGACAGAAGCATTCTCAGAAACTTGTTTGTGACGAGTGCATTCAACTCACAGACTTGAACCTTTCTTTTGAAAGAGCAGTTTTGGAACACTCTTTTTGTAGATTCTGCTAGTGTATATTTGGAGCACTGTGAGGCCTATGTTGGGAAATGAAATATCTTCACCTAAAAACTAGACAGAAGCATTCTCAGAAACTTCTGTGTGATGAGTGCATTCAACTCACAGACTTGAACGTTCCTTTTGATAGAACAGTTTTGAAACACTCCTTTTATAGAATCTTTAAGGGTTTATTTCGAGCGCTTTGAGGCGTATGCTGGAAAAAGATATGTCTTCAAATAACAACTACACAGAAGCATTCTCAGAAACTTCTTTGTGATGAGTGCATTCAACTCACAGACTTGAACCTTCCCTTTGAAAGAGCAGTTTTGAAACACTCTTTTTGTAGAATCTGCAAGTGGATATTTGGAGCGCTTTGGGGCCTACCTAGGCTGGGAAATGAAATATCTTCACCTAAAAACTAGACAGAAGCATTCTCAGAAACTTCTGTGTGATGAGTGCATTCAACTCACAGACTTCAACGTTCCTTTTGATAGAACAGTTTTGAAACTCACCTTTTGTAGAATCTGCAAGTGTTTATTTCGAGCGCTTTGAGGCCTATGCTGGAAAAGGAAATGTCTTCAAATAACAACTACACAGAAGCATTCTCAGAACCTTCTTTGTGATGAGTGCATTCAACTCACAGACTTGAACCTTCCTTTTGAAACAGCAGTTTTGAAACACTCTTTTTGTAGCATCTACAAATGGATATTTGGAGCGCTTTGGGGCCTATGCTGGGAAATGAAATATCTTCACCTAAAAACTAGACAGAAGCATTCTCAGAAACTTCTGTGTGATGAGTGCATTCAACTCACAGACTTGAACATTCCTTTTGATAGAGCAGTTTGGAAACACTAATTTTGTAAAATCTGCAAGTGTTTATTTGGAGCGCTTTGAGGCCTATGCTGGAAAAGGAAATATCTTCACATAAAAACTAGACAGAAGCATTCTCAGAAACTTCTCTGTGATGAGTGCATTCTACTCACGGAGTTGAACCTTCTTTTTGATACAAGAGTTTTCAAACACTCTTTTTGTAGAATCTGCAAGTGCATATTTGGAGCTGTTTGAGGCCAACGCTGGAAAAGGAAACATCCTCACATAGAAACTAGACAGAAGCATTCTCAGAAACTTGTTTGTGACGAGTGCATTCAACTCACAGACTTGAGCCTTTCTTTTGAAAGAGCAGTTTTGGAACACTCTTTTTGTAGAATCTGCTAGTGTATATTTGGAGCGCTGTGAGGCCTATGCTGGGAAATGAAATCTCTTCACCTAGAAACAAGACAGAAGCATTCTCAGAAACTTCTGTGTGATGAGTGCATTCAACTCACAGACTTGAACGTTCCTTTTGATAGAACAGTTTTGAAACACTCCTTTTGTAGAATCTGCAAGTGTTTATTTGGAGCGCTTTGAGGCGTATGCTGGAAAAGGAAATGTCTTCAAATAACAACTACACAGAAGCATTCTCAGAAACTTCTTTGTGATGAGTGCATTCAACTCACAGACTTGAACCTTCCTTTTGAAAGAGCAGTTTTGAAACACTGTTTTGGTAGAATCTGCAAGTGGATATATGGAGCTCTTTGGGGCCTATGCTGGGAAATGAAATATCTGCACCTAAAAACTAGACAGAAGCATTCTCAGGAACTTCTGTGTGATGAGTGCATTCAACTCACAGACTTCAACGTTCCTTTTGATAGAACAGTTTTGAAACTCTCCTTTTGTAGACTCTGCAAGTGTTTATTTCGAGCGCTTTGAGGCCTACGCTGGAAAACGAAATGTCTTCAAATAACAACTACACAGAAACATTCTCAGAACATTCTTTGTGATGAGTGCATTCAACTCACAGACTTGAACCTTCCTTTTGAAAGAGCAGTTTTGAAACACTCTTTTTGTAGAATCTGCAAGTGGATATTTGGAGCGCTTCGGGGCCTATGCTGGGAAATGAAATATCTTCACCTAAAAACTAGACAGAAGCATTCTCAGAAACTTCTGTGTGATGAGTGCATTCAACTCACAGAGTTGAACATTCCTTTTGATAGAGCAGTTTGGAAACACTAATTTTGTAAAATCTGCAAGTGTTTATTTGGAACGCTTTGAGGCCTATGCTGGAAAAGGAAATATCTTCACATAAAAACTAGACAGAAGCATTCTCAGAAACTTCTCTGTGATGAGTGCATTCTACTCACAGAGTTGAACCTTCTTTTTGATAGAAGAGTTTTCAAACTCTCTTTTTGTAGAATCTGCAAATGCATATTTGGAGCTGTATGATTCCAACGCTGGGAAAGGAAACATCCTCACATAGAAACTAGACAGAAGCATTCTCAGAAACTTGTTTGTGACGAGTGCATTCAACTCACAGACTTGAACCTTTCTTTTGAAAGAGCAGTTTTGGAACACTCTTTTTGTAGATTCTGCTAGTGTATATTTGGAGCGCTGTGAGGCCTATGTTGGGAAATGAAATATCTTCACCTAAAAACTAGACAGAAGCATTCTCAGAAACTTCTGTGTGATGAGTGCATTCAACTCACAGACTTGAACGTTCCTTTTGATAGAACAGTTTTGAAACACTCCTTTTATAGAATCTTTAAGGGTTTATTTCGAGCGCTTTGAGGCGTATGCTGGAAAAAGATATGTCTTCAAATAACAACTACACAGAAGCATTCTCAGAAACTTCTTTGTGATGAGTGCATTCAACTCACAGACTTGAACCTTCCCTTTGAAAGAGCAGTTTTGAAACACTCTTTTTGTAGAATCTGCAAGTGGATATTTGGAGCGCTTTGGGGCCTACCTAGGCTGGGAAATGAAATATCTTCACCTAAAAACTAGACAGAAGCATTCTCAGAAACTTCTGTGTGATGAGTGCATTCAACTCACAGACTTCAACGTTCCTTTTGATAGAACAGTTTTGAAACTCACCTTTTGTAGAATCTGCAAGTGTTTATTTCGAGCGCTTTGAGGCCTATGCTGGAAAAGGAAATGTCTTCAAATAACAACTACACAGAAGCATTCTCAGAACCTTCTTTGTGATGAGTGCATTCAACTCACAGACTTGAACCTTCCTTTTGAAACAGCAGTTTTGAAACACTCTTTTTGTAGCATCTACAAATGGATATTTGGAGCGCTTTGGGGCCTATGCTGGGAAATGAAATATCTTCACCTAAAAACTAGACAGAAGCATTCTCAGAAACTTCTGTGTGATGAGTGCATTCAACTCACAGACTTGAACATTCCTTTTGATAGAGCAGTTTGGAAACACTAATTTTGTAAAATCTGCAAGTGTTTATTTGGAGCGCTTTGAGGCCTATGCTGGAAAAGGAAATATCTTCACATAAAAACTAGACAGAAGCATTCTCAGAAACTTCTCTGTGATGAGTGCATTCTACTCACGGAGTTGAACCTTCTTTTTGATACAAGAGTTTTCAAACACTCTTTTTGTAGAATCTGCAAGTGCATATTTGGAGCTGTTTGAGGCCAACGCTGGAAAAGGAAACATCCTCACATAGAAACTAGACAGAAGCATTCTCAGAAACTTGTTTGTGACGAGTGCATTCAACTCACAGACTTGAGCCTTTCTTTTGAAAGAGCAGTTTTGGAACACTCTTTTTGTAGAATCTGCTAGTGTATATTTGGAGCGCTGTGAGGCCTATGCTGGGAAATGAAATCTCTTCACCTAGAAACAAGACAGAAGCATTCTCAGAAACTTCTGTGTGATGAGTGCATTCAACTCACAGACTTGAACGTTCCTTTTGATAGAACAGTTTTGAAACACTCCTTTTGTAGAATCTGCAAGTGTTTATTTGGAGCGCTTTGAGGCGTATGCTGGAAAAGGAAATGTCTTCAAATAACAACTACACAGAAGCATTCTCAGAAACTTCTTTGTGATGAGTGCATTCAACTCACAGACTTGAACCTTCCTTTTGAAAGAGCAGTTTTGAAACACTGTTTTGGTAGAATCTGCAAGTGGATATATGGAGCTCTTTGGGGCCTATGCTGGGAAATGAAATATCTGCACCTAAAAACTAGACAGAAGCATTCTCAGGAACTTCTGTGTGATGAGTGCATTCAACTCACAGACTTCAACGTTCCTTTTGATAGAACAGTTTTGAAACTCTCCTTTTGTAGACTCTGCAAGTGTTTATTTCGAGCGCTTTGAGGCCTACGCTGGAAAACGAAATGTCTTCAAATAACAACTACACAGAAACATTCTCAGAACATTCTTTGTGATGAGTGCATTCAACTCACAGACTTGAACCTTCCTTTTGAAAGAGCAGTTTTGAAACACTCTTTTTGTAGAATCTGCAAGTGGATATTTGGAGCGCTTCGGGGCCTATGCTGGGAAATGAAATATCTTCACCTAAAAACTAGACAGAAGCATTCTCAGAAACTTCTGTGTGATGAGTGCATTCAACTCACAGAGTTGAACATTCCTTTTGATAGAGCAGTTTGGAAACACTAATTTTGTAAAATCTGCAAGTGTTTATTTGGAACGCTTTGAGGCCTATGCTGGAAAAGGAAATATCTTCACATAAAAACTAGACAGAAGCATTCTCAGAAACTTCTCTGTGATGAGTGCATTCTACTCACAGAGTTGAACCTTCTTTTTGATAGAAGAGTTTTCAAACTCTCTTTTTGTAGAATCTGCAAATGCATATTTGGAGCTGTATGATTCCAACGCTGGGAAAGGAAACATCCTCACATAGAAACTAGACAGAAGCATTCTCAGAAACTTGTTTGTGACGAGTGCATTCAACTCACAGACTTGAACCTTTCTTTTGAAAGAGCAGTTTTGGAACACTCTTTTTGTAGATTCTGCTAGTGTATATTTGGAGCGCTGTGAGGCCTATGTTGGGAAATGAAATATCTTCACCTAAAAACTAGACAGAAGCATTCTCAGAAACTTCTGTGTGATGAGTGCATTCAACTCACAGACTTGAACGTTCCTTTTGATAGAACAGTTTTGAAACACTCCTTTTATAGAATCTTTAAGGGTTTATTTCGAGCGCTTTGAGGCGTATGCTGGAAAAAGATATGTCTTCAAATAACAACTACACAGAAGCATTCTCAGAAACTTCTTTGTGATGAGTGCATTCAACTCACAGACTTGAACCTTCCCTTTGAAAGAGCAGTTTTGAAACACTCTTTTTGTAGAATCTGCAAGTGGATATTTGGAGCGCTTTGGGGCCTAGGCTGGGAAATGAAATGTCTTCACCTAAAAACTAGACAGAAGCATTCTCAGAAACTTCTGTGTGATGAGCGCATTCAACTCACAGACTTCAACGTTCCTTTTGATAGAACAGTTTTGAAACTCACCTTTTGTAGAATCTGCAAGTGTTTATTTCGAGCGCTTTGAGGCCTATGCTGGAAAAGGAAATGTCTTCAAATAACAACTACACAGAAGCATTCTCAGAACCTTCTTTGTGATGAGTGCATTCAACTCACAGACTTGAACCTTCCTTTTGAAACAGCAGTTTGGAAACACTCTTTTTGTAGCATCTACAAATGGATATTTGGAGCGCTTTGGGGCCTATGCTGGGAAATGAAATATCTTCACCTAAAAACTAGACAGAAGCATTCTCAGAAACTTCTGTGTGATGAGTGCATTCAACTCACAGACTTGAACATTCCTTTTGATAGAGCAGTTTGGAAACACTAATTTTGTAAAATCTGCAAGTGTTTATTTGGAGCGCTTTGAGGCCTATGCTGGAAAAGGAAATATCTTCACATAAAAACTAGACAGAAGCATTCTCAGAAACTTCTCTGTGATGAGTGCATTCTACTCACAGAGTTGAACCTTCTTTTTGATACAAGAGTTTTCAAACACTCTTTTTGTAGAATCTGCAAGTGCATATTTGGAGCTGTTTGAGGCCAACGCTGGAAAAGGAAACATCCTCACATAGAAACTAGACAGAAGCATTCTCAGAAACTTGTTTGTGACGAGTGCATTCAACTCACAGACTTGAGCCTTTCTTTTGAAAGAGCAGTTTTGGAACACTCTTTTTGTAGAATCTGCTAGTGTATATTTGGAGCGCTGTGAGGCCTATGCTGGGAAATGAAATCTCTTCACCTAGAAACAAGACAGAAGCATTCTCAGAAACTTCTGTGTGATGAGTGCATTCAACTCACAGACTTGAACGTTCCTTTTGATAGAACAGTTTTGAAACACTCCTTTTGTAGAATCTGCAAGTGTTTATTTGGAGCGCTTTGAGGCGTATGCTGGAAAAGGAAATGTCTTCAAATAACAACTACACAGAAGCATTCTCAGAAACTTCTTTGTGATGAGTGCATTCAACTCACAGACTTGAACCTTCCTTTTGAAAGAGCAGTTTTGAAACACTGTTTTGGTAGAATCTGCAAGTGGATATATGGAGCTCTTTGGGGCCTATGCTGGGAAATGAAATATCTGCACCTAAAAACTAGACAGAAGCATTCTCAGGAACTTCTGTGTGATGAGTGCATTCAACTCACAGACTTCAACGTTCCTTTTGATAGAACAGTTTTGAAACTCTCCTTTTGTAGACTCTGCAAGTGTTTATTTCGAGCGCTTTGAGGCCTACGCTGGAAAACGAAATGTCTTCAAATAACAACTACACAGAAACATTCTCAGAACATTCTTTGTGATGAGTGCATTCAACTCACAGACTTGAACCTTCCTTTTGAAAGAGCAGTTTTGAAACACTCTTTTTGTAGAATCTGCAAGTGGATATTTGGAGCGCTTCGGGGCCTATGCTGGGAAATGAAATATCTTCACCTAAAAACTAGACAGAAGCATTCTCAGAAACTTCTGTGTGATGAGTGCATTCAACTCACAGAGTTGAACATTCCTTTTGATAGAGCAGTTTGGAAACACTAATTTTGTAAAATCTGCAAGTGTTTATTTGGAACGCTTTGAGGCCTATGCTGGAAAAGGAAATATCTTCACATAAAAACTAGACAGAAGCATTCTCAGAAACTTCTCTGTGATGAGTGCATTCTACTCACAGAGTTGAACCTTCTTTTTGATAGAAGAGTTTTCAAACTCTCTTTTTGTAGAATCTGCAAATGCATATTTGGAGCTGTATGATTCCAACGCTGGGAAAGGAAACATCCTCACATAGAAACTAGACAGAAGCATTCTCAGAAACTTGTTTGTGACGAGTGCATTCAACTCACAGACTTGAACCTTTCTTTTGAAAGAGCAGTTTTGGAACACTCTTTTTGTAGATTCTGCTAGTGTATATTTGGAGCGCTGTGAGGCCTATGTTGGGAAATGAAATATCTTCACCTAAAAACTAGACAGAAGCATTCTCAGAAACTTCTGTGTGATGAGTGCATTCAACTCACAGACTTGAACGTTCCTTTTGATAGAACAGTTTTGAAACACTCCTTTTATAGAATCTTTAAGGGTTTATTTCGAGCGCTTTGAGGCGTATGCTGGAAAAAGATATGTCTTCAAATAACAACTACACAGAAGCATTCTCAGAAACTTCTTTGTGATGAGTGCATTCAACTCACAGACTTGAACCTTCCCTTTGAAAGAGCAGTTTTGAAACACTCTTTTTGTAGAATCTGCAAGTGGATATTTGGAGCGCTTTGGGGCCTAGGCTGGGAAATGAAATATCTTCACCTAAAAACTAGACAGAAGCATTCTCAGAAACTTCTGTGTGATGAGCGCATTCAACTCACAGACTTCAACGTTCCTTTTGATAGAACAGTTTTGAAACTCACCTTTTGTAGAATCTGCAAGTGTTTATTTCGAGCGCTTTGAGGCCTATGCTGGAAAAGGAAATGTCTTCAAATAACAACTACACAGAAGCATTCTCAGAACCTTCTTTGTGATGAGTGCATTCAACTCACAGACTTGAACCTTCCTTTTGAAACAGCAGTTTGGAAACACTCTTTTTGTAGCATCTACAAATGGATATTTGGAGCGCTTTGGGGCCTATGCTGGGAAATGAAATATCTTCACCTAAAAACTAGACAGAAGCATTCTCAGAAACTTCTGTGTGATGAGTGCATTCAACTCACAGACTTGAACATTCCTTTTGATAGAGCAGTTTGGAAACACTAATTTTGTAAAATCTGCAAGTGTTTATTTGGAGCGCTTTGAGGCCTATGCTGGAAAAGGAAATATCTTCACATAAAAACTAGACAGAAGCATTCTCAGAAACTTCTCTGTGATGAGTGCATTCTACTCACAGAGTTGAACCTTCTTTTTGATACAAGAGTTTTCAAACACTCTTTTTGTAGAATCTGCAAGTGCATATTTGGAGCTGTTTGAGGCCAACGCTGGAAAAGGAAACATCCTCACATAGAAACTAGACAGAAGCATTCTCAGAAACTTGTTTGTGACGAGTGCCTTCAACTCACAGACTTGAGCCTTTCTTTTGAAAGAGCAGTTTTGGAACACTCTTTTTGTAGAATCTGCTAGTGTATATTTGGAGCGCTGTGAGGCCTATGCTGGGAAATGAAATCTCTTCACCTAGAAACAAGACAGAAGCATTCTCAGAAACTTCTGTGTGATGAGTGCATTCAACTCACAGACTTGAACGTTCCTTTTGATAGAACGGTTTTGAAACACTCCTTTTGTAGAATCTGCAAGTGTTTATTTGGAGCGCTTTGAGGCGTATGCTGGAAAAGGAAATGTCTTCAAATAACAACTACACAGAAGCATTCTCAGAAACTTCTTTGTGATGAGTGCATTCAACTCACAGACTTGAACCTTCCTTTTGAAAGAGCAGTTTTGAAACACTGTTTTGGTAGAATCTGCAAGTGGATATATGGGGCTCTTTGGGGCCTATGCTGGGAAATGAAATATCTGCACCTAAAAACTAGACAGAAGCATTTTCAGGAACTTCTGTGTGATGAGTGCATTCAACTCACAGACTTCAACGTTCCTTTTGATAGAACAGTTTTGAAACTCTCCTTTTGTAGACTCTGCAAGTGTTTATTTCGAGCGCTTTGAGGCCTACGCTGGAAAACGAAATGTCTTCAAATAACAACTACACAGAAACATTCTCAGAACATTCTTTGTGATGAGTGCATTCAACTGACAGACTTGAACCTTCCTTTTGAAAGAGCAGTTTTGAAACACTCTTTTTGTAGAATCTGCAAGTGGATATTTGGAGCGCTTCGTGGCCTATGCTGGGAAATGAAATATCTTCACCTAAAAACTAGACAGAAGCATTCTCAGAAACTTCTGTGTGATGAGTGCATTCAACTCACAGACTTGAACATTCCTTTTGATAGAGCAGTTTGGAAACACTAATTTTGTAAAATCTGCAAGTGTTTATTTGGAACGCTTTGAGGCCTATGCTGGAAAAGGAAATATCTTCACATAAAAACTAGACAGAAGCATTCTCAGAAACTTCTCTGTGATGAGTGCATTCTACTCACAGAGTTGAACCTTCTTTTTGATAGAAGAGTTTTCAACCTCTCTTTTTGTAGAATCTGCAAATGCATATTTGGAGCTGTATGATTCCAACGCTGGGAAAGGAAACATCCTCACATAGAAACTAGGCAGAAGCATTCTCAGAAACTTGTTTGTGACGAGTGCATTCAACTCACAGACTTGAACCTTTCTTTTGAAAGAGCAGTTTTGGAACACTCTTTTTGTAGATTCTGCTAGTGTATATTTGGAGCGCTGTGAGGCCTATGTTGGGAAATGAAATATCTTCACCTAAAAACTAGACAGAAGCATTCTCAGAAACTTCTGTGTGATGAGTGCATTCAACTCACAGACTTGAACGTTCCTTTTGATAGAACAGTTTTGAAACACTCCTTTTATAGAATCTTTTAGGGTTTATTTCGAGCGCTTTGAGGCGTATGCTGGAAAAAGATATGTCTTCAAATAACAACTACACAGAAGCATTCTCAGAAACTTCTTTGTGATGAGTGCATTCAACTCACAGACTTGAACCTTCCCTTTGAAAGAGCAGTTTTGAAACACTCTTTTTGTAGAATCTGCAAGTGGATATTTGGAGCGCTTTGGGGCCTAGGCTGGGAAATGAAATATCTTCACCTAAAAACTAGACAGAAGCATTCTCAGAAACTTCTGTGTGATGAGTGCATTCAACTCACAGACTTCAACGTTCCTTTTGATAGAACAGTTTTGAAACTCACCTTTTGTAGAATCTGCAAGTGTTTATTTCGAGCGCTTTGAGGCCTATGCTGGAAAAGGAAATGTCTTCAAATAACAACTACACAGAAGCATTCTCAGAACCTTCTTTGTGATGAGTGCATTCAACTCACAGACTTGAACCTTCCTTTTGAAACAGCAGTTTGGAAACACTCTTTTTGTAGCATCTACAAATGGATATTTGGAGCGCTTTGGGGCCTATGCTGGGAAATGAAATATCTTCACCTAAAAACTAGACAGAAGCATTCTCAGAAACTTCTGTGTGATGAGTGCATTCAACTCACAGACTTGAACATTCCTTTTGATAGAGCAGTTTGGAAACACTAATTTTGTAAAATCTGCAAGTGTTTATTTGGAGCGCTTTGAGGCCTATGCTGGAAAAGGAAATATCTTCACATAAAAACTAGACAGAAGCATTCTCAGAAACTTCTCTGTCATGAGTGCATTCTACTCACAGAGTTGAACCTTCTTTTTGATACAAGAGTTTTCAAACACTCTTTTTGTAGAATCTGCAAGTGCATATTTGGAGCTGTTTGAGGCCAACGCTGGAAAAGGAAACATCCTCACATAGAAACTAGACAGAAGCATTCTCAGAAACTTGTTTGTGACGAGTGCATTCAACTCACAGACTTGAGCCTTTCTTTTGAAAGAGCAGTTTTGGAACACTCTTTTTGTAGAATCTGCTAGTGTATATTTGGAGCGCTGTGAGGCCTATGCTGGGAAATGAAATATCTTCACCTAGAAACAAGACAGAAGCATTCTCAGAAACTTCTGTGTGATGAGTGCATTCAACTCACAGACTTGAACGTTCCTTTTGATAGAACAGTTTTGAAACACTCCTTTTGTAGAATCTGCAAGTGTTTATTTGGAGCGCTTTGAGGCGTATGCTGGAAAAGGAAATGTCTTCAAATAACAACTACACAGAAGCATTCTCAGAAACTTCTTTGTGATGAGTGCATTCAACTCACAGACTTGAACCTTCCTTTTGAAAGAGCAGTTTTGAAACACTGTTTTGGTAGAATCTGCAAGTGGATATATGGGGCTCTTTGGGGCCTATGCTGGGAAATGAAATATCTGCACCTAAAAACTAGACAGAAGCATTTTCAGGAACTTCTGTGTGATGAGTGCATTCAACTCACAGACTTCAACGTTCCTTTTGATAGAACAGTTTTGAAACTCTCCTTTTGTAGACTCTGTAAGTGTTTATTTCGAGCGCTTTGAGGCCTACGCTGGAAAACGAAATGTCTTCAAATAACAACTACACAGAAACATTCTCAGAACATTCTTTGTGATGAGTGCATTCAACTCACAGACTTGAACCTTCCTTTTGAAAGAGCAGTTTTGAAACACTCTTTTTGTAGAATCTGCAAGTGGATATTTGGAGCGCTTCGTGGCCTATGCTGGGAAATGAAATATCTTCACCTAAAAACTAGACAGAAGCATTCTCAGAAACTTCTGTGTGATGAGTGCATTCAACTCACAGACTTGAACATTCCTTTTGATAGAGCAGTTTGGAAACACTAATTTTGTAAAATCTGCAAGTGTTTATTTGGAACGCTTTGAGGCCTATGCTGGAAAAGGAAATATCTTCACATAAAAACTAGACAGAAGCATTCTCAGAAACTTCTCTGTGATGAGTGCATTCTACTCACAGAGATGAACCTTCTTTTTGATAGAAGAGTTTTCAACCTCTCTTTTTGTAGAATCTGCAAATGCATATTTGGAGCTGTATTATTCCAACGCTGGGAAAGGAAACATCCTCACATAGAAACTAGGCAGAAGCATTCTCAGAAACTTGTTTGTGACGAGTGCATTCAACTCACAGACTTGAACCTTTCTTTTGAAAGAGCAGTTTTGGAACACTCTTTTTGTAGATTCTGCTAGTGTATATTTGGAGCGCTGTGAGGCCTATGTTGGGAAATGAAATATCTTCACCTAAAAACTAGACAGAAGCATTCTCAGAAACTTCTGTGTGATGAGTGCATTCAACTCACAGACTTGAACGTTCCTTTTGATAGAATAGTTTTGAAACACTCCTTTTATAGAATCTTTTAGGGTTTATTTCGAGCGCTTTGAGGCGTATGCTGGAAAAAGATATGTCTTCAAATAACAACTACACAGAAGCATTCTCAGAAACTTCTTTGTGATGAGTGCATTCAACTCACAGACTTGAACCTTCCCTTTGAAAGAGCAGTATTGAAACACTCTTTTTGTAGAATCTGCAAGTGGATATTTGGAGCGCTTTGGGGCCTAGGCTGGGAAATGAAATATCTTCACCTAAAAACTAGACAGAAGCATTCTCAGAAACTTCTGTGTGATGAGTGCATTCAACTCACAGACTTCAACGTTCCTTTTGATAGAACAGTTTTGAAACTCACCTTTTGTAGAATCTGCAAGTGTTTATTTCGAGCGCTTTGAGGCCTATGCTGGAAAAGGAAATGTCTTCAAATAACAACTACACAGAAGCATTCTCAGAACCTTCTTTGTGATGAGTGCATTCAACTCACAGACTTGAACCTTCCTTTTGAAACAGCAGTTTGGAAACACTCTTTTTGTAGCATCTACAAATGGATATTTGGAGCGCTTTGGGGCCTATGCTGGGAAATGAAATATATTCACCTAAAAACTAGACAGAAGCATTCTCAGAAACTTCTGTGTGATGAGTGCATTCAACTCACCGACTTGAACATTCCTTTTGATAGAGCAGTTTGGAAACACTAATTTTGTAAAATCTGCAAGTGTTTATTTGGTGCGCTTTGAGGCCTATGCTGGAAAAGGAAATATCTTCACATAAAAACTAGACAGAAGCATTCTCAGAAACTTCTCTGTGATGAGTGCATTCTACTCACGGAGTTGAACCTTCTTTTTGATACAAGAGTTTTCAAACACTCTTTTTGTAGAATCTGCAAGTGCATATTTGGAGCTGTTTGAGGCCAACGCTGGAAAAGGAAACATCCTCACATAGAAACTAGACAGAAGCATTCTCAGAAACTTGTTTGTGACGAGTGCATTCAACTCACAGACTTGAGCCTTTCTTTTGAAAGAGCAGTTTTGGAACACTCTTTTTGTAGAATCTGCTAGTGTATATTTGGAGCGCTGTGAGGCCTATGCTGGGAAATGAAATCTCTTCACCTAGAAACAAGACAGAAGCATTCTCAGAAACTTCTGTGTGATGAGTGCATTCAACTCACAGACTTGAACGTTCCTTTTGATAGAACAGTTTTGAAACACTCCTTTTGTAGAATCTGCAAGTGTTTATTTGGAGCGCTTTGAGGCGTATGCTGGAAAAGGAAATGTCTTCAAATAACAACTACACAGAAGCATTCTCAGAAACTTCTTTGTGATGAGTGCATTCAACTCACAGACTTGAACCTTCCTTTTGAAAGAGCAGTTTTGAAACACTGTTTTGGTAGAATCTGCAAGTGGATATATGGGGCTCTTTGGGGCCTATGCTGGGAAATGAAATATCTGCACCTAAAAACTAGACAGAAGCATTTTCAGGAACTTCTGTGTGATGAGTGCATTCAACTCACAGACTTCAACGTTCCTTTTGATAGAACAGTTTTGAAACTCTCCTTTTGTAGACTCTGCAAGTGTTTATTTCGAGCGCTTTGAGGCCTACGCTGGAAAACGAAATGTCTTCAAATAACAACTACACAGAAACATTCTCAGAACATTCTTTGTGATGAGTGCATTCAACTCACAGACTTGAACCTTCCTTTTGAAAGAGCAGTTTTGAAACACTCTTTTTGTAGAATCTGCAAGTGGATATTTGGAGCGCTTCGTGGCCTATGCTGGGAAATGAAATATCTTCACCTAAAAACTAGACAGAAGCATTCTCAGAAACTTCTGTGTGATGAGTGCATTCAACTCACAGACTTGAACATTCCTTTTGATAGAGCAGTTTGGAAACACTAATTTTGTAAAATCTGCAAGTGTTTATTTGGAACGCTTTGAGGCCTATGCTGGAAAAGGAAATATCTTCACATAAAAACTAGACAGAAGCATTCTCAGAAACTTCTCTGTGATGAGTGCATTCTACTCACAGAGTTGAACCTTCTTTTTGATAGAAGAGTTTTCAACCTCTCTTTTTCTAGAATCTGCAAATGCATATTTGGAGCTGTATGATTCCAACGCTGGGAAAGGAAACATCCTCACATAGAAACTAGGCAGAAGCATTCTCAGAAACTTGTTTGTGACGAGTGCATTCAACTCACAGACTTGAACCTTTCTTTTGAAAGAGCAGTTTTGGAACACTCTTTTTGTAGATTCTGCTAGTGTATATTTGGAGCGCTGTGAGGCCTATGTTGGGAAATGAAATATCTTCACCTAAAAACTAGACAGAAGCATTCTCAGAAACTTCTGTGTGATGAGTGCATTCAACTCACAGACTTGAACGTTCCTTTTGATAGAACAGTTTTGAAACACTCCTTTTATAGAATCTTTTAGGGTTTATTTCGAGCGCTTTGAGGCGTATGCTGGAAAAAGATATGTCTTCAAATAACAACTACACAGAAGCATTCTCAGAAACTTCTTTGTGATGAGTGCATTCAACTCACAGACTTGAACCTTCCCTTTGAAAGAGCAGTTTTGAAACACTCTTTTTGTAGAATCTGCAAGTGGATATTTGGAGCGCTTTGGGGCCTAGGCTGGGAAATGAAATATCTTCACCTAAAAACTAGACAGAAGCATTCTCAGAAACTTCTGTGTGATGAGTGCATTCAACTCACAGACTTCAACGTTCCTTTTGATAGAACAGTTTTGAAACTCACCTTTTGTAGAATCTGCAAGTGTTTATTTCGAGCGCTTTGAGGCCTATGCTGGAAAAGGAAATGTCTTCAAATAACAACTACACAGAAGCATTCTCAGAACCTTCTTTGTGATGAGTGCATTCAACTCACAGACTTGAACCTTCCTTTTGAAACAGCAGTTTGGAAACACTCTTTTTGTAGCATCTACAAATGGATATTTGGAGCGCTTTGGGGCCTATGCTGGGAAATGAAATATCTTCACCTAAAAACTAGACAGAAGCATTCTCAGAAACTTCTGTGTGATGAGTGCATTCAACTCACAGACTTGAACATTCCTTTTGATAGAGCAGTTTGGAAACACTAATTTTGTAAAATCTGCAAGTGTTTATTTGGAGCGCTTTGAGGCCTATGCTGGAAAAGGAAATATCTTCACATAAAAACTAGACAGAAGCATTCTCAGAAACTTCTCTGTCATGAGTGCATTCTACTCACAGAGTTGAACCTTCTTTTTGATACAAGAGTTTTCAAACACTCTTTTTGTAGAATCTGCAAGTGCATATTTGGAGCTGTTTGAGGCCAACGCTGGAAAAGGAAACATCCTCACATAGAAACTAGACAGAAGCATTCTCAGAAACTTGTTTGTGACGAGTGCATTCAACTCACAGACTTGAGCCTTTCTTTTGAAAGAGCAGTTTTGGAACACTCTTTTTGTAGAATCTGCTAGTGTATATTTGGAGCGCTGTGAGGCCTATGCTGGGAAATGAAATCTCTTCACCTAGAAACAAGACAGAAGCATTCTCAGAAACTTCTGTGTGATGAGTGCATTCAACTCACAGACTTGAACGTTCCTTTTGATAGAACAGTTTTGAAACACTCCTTTTGTAGAATCTGCAAGTGTTTATTTGGAGCGCTTTGAGGCGTATGCTGGAAAAGGAAATGTCTTCAAATAACAACTACACAGAAGCATTCTCAGAAACTTCTTTGTGATGAGTGCATTCAACTCACAGACTTGAACCTTCCTTTTGAAAGAGCAGTTTTGAAACACTGTTTTGGTAGAATCTGCAAGTGGATATATGGGGCTCTTTGGGGCCTATGCTGGGAAATGAAATATCTGCAACTAAAAACTAGACAGAAGCATTTTCAGGAACTTCTGTGTGATGAGTGCATTCAACTCACAGACTTCAACGTTCCTTTTGATAGAACAGTTTTGAAACTCTCCTTTTGTAGACTCTGCAAGTGTTTATTTCGAGCGCTTTGAGGCCTACGCTGGAAAACGAAATGTCTTCAAATAACAACTACACAGAAACATTCTCAGAACATTCTTTGTGATGAGGGCATTCAACTCACAGACTTGAACCTTCCTTTTGAAAGAGCAGTTTTGAAACACTCTTTTTGTAGAATCTGCAAGTGGATATTTGGAGCGCTTCGTGGCCTATGCTGGGAAATGAAATATCTTCACCTAAAAACTAGACAGAAGCATTCTCAGAAACTTCTGTGTGATGAGTGCATTCAACTCACAGACTTGAACATTCCTTTTGATAGAGCAGTTTGGAAACACTAATTTTGTAAAATCTGCAAGTGTTTATTTGGAACGCTTTGAGGCCTATGCTGGAAAAGGAAATATCTTCACATAAAAACTAGACAGAAGCATTCTCAGAAACTTCTCTGTGATGAGTGCATTCTACTCACAGAGTTGAACCTTCTTTTTGATAGAAGAGTTTTCAACCTCTCTTTTTGTAGAATCTGCAAATGCATATTTGGAGCTGTATTATTCCGACGCTGGGAAAGGAAACATCCTCACATAGAAACTAGGCAGAAGCATTCTCAGAAACTTGTTTGTGACGAGTGCATTCAACTCACAGACTTGAACCTTTCTTTTGAAAGAGCAGTTTTGGAACACTCTTTTTGTAGATTCTGCTAGTGTATATTTGGAGCGCTGTGAGGCCTATGTTGGGAAATGAAATATCTTCACCTAAAAACTAGACAGAAGCATTCTCAGAAACTTCTGTGTGATGAGTGCATTCAACTCACAGACTTGAACGTTCCTTTTGATAGAACAGTTTTGAAACACTCCTTTTATAGAATCTTTTAGGGTTTATTTCGAGCGCTTTGAGGCGTATGCTGGAAAAAGATATGTCTTCAAATAACAACTACACAGAAGCATTCTCAGAAACTTCTTTGTGATGAGTGCATTCAACTCACAGACTTGAACCTTCCCTTTGAAAGAGCAGTATTGAAACACTCTTTTTGTAGAATCTGCAAGTGGATATTTGGAGCGCTTTGGGGCCTAGGCTGGGAAATGAAATATCTTCACCTAAAAACTAGACAGAAGCATTCTCAGAAACTTCTGTGTGATGAGTGCATTCAACTCACAGACTTCAACGTTCCTTTTGATAGAACAGTTTTGAAACTCACCTTTTGTAGAATCTGCAAGTGTTTATTTCGAGCGCTTTGAGGCCTATGCTGGAAAAGGAAATGTCTTCAAATAACAACTACACAGAAGCATTCTCAGAACCTTCTTTGTGATGAGTGCATTCAACTCACAGACTTGAACCTTCCTTTTGAAACAGCAGTTTGGAAACACTCTTTTTGTAGCATCTACAAATGGATATTTGGAGCGCTTTGGGGCCTATGCTGGGAAATGAAATATCTTCACCTAAAAACTAGACAGAAGCATTCTCAGAAACTTCTGTGTGATGAGTGCATTCAACTCACCGACTTGAACATTCCTTTTGATAGAGCAGTTTGGAAACACTAATTTTGTAAAATCTGCAAGTGTTTATTTGGTGCGCTTTGAGGCCTATGCTGGAAAAGGAAATATCTTCACATAAAAACTAGACAGAAGCATTCTCAGAAACTTCTCTGTGATGAGTGCATTCTACTCACGGAGTTGAACCTTCTTTTTGATACAAGAGTTTTCAAACACTCTTTTTGTAGAATCTGCAAGTGCATATTTGGAGCTGTTTGAGGCCAACGCTGGAAAAGGAAACATCCTCACATAGAAACTAGACAGAAGCATTCTCAGAAACTTGTTTGTGACGAGTGCATTCAACTCACAGACTTGAGCCTTTCTTTTGAAAGAGCAGTTTTGGAACACTCTTTTTGTAGAATCTGCTAGTGTATATTTGGAGCGCTGTGAGGCCTATGCTGGGAAATGAAATCTCTTCACCTAGAAACAAGACAGAAGCATTCTCAGAAACTTCTGTGTGATGAGTGCATTCAACTCACAGACTTGAACGTTCCTTTTGATAGAACAGTTTTGAAACACTCCTTTTGTAGAATCTGCAAGTGTTTATTTGGAGCGCTTTGAGGCGTATGCTGGAAAAGGAAATGTCTTCAAATAACAACTACACAGAAGCATTCTCAGAAACTTCTTTGTGATGAGTGCATTCAACTCACAGACTTGAACCTTCCTTTTGAAAGAGCAGTTTTGAAACTCTGTTTTGGTAGAATCTGCAAGTGGATATATGGAGCTCTTTGGGGCCTATGCTGGGAAATGAAATATCTGCACCTAAAAACTAGACAGAAGCATTCTCAGGAACTTCTGTGTGATGAGTGCATTCAACTCACAGACTTCAACGTTCCTTTTGATAGAACAGTTTTGAAACTCTCCTTTTGTAGACTCTGCAAGTGTTTATTTCGAGCGCTTTGAGGCCTACGCTGGAAAACGAAATGTCTTCAAATAACAACTACACAGAAACATTCTCAGAACATTCTTTGTGATGAGTGCATTCAACTCACAGACTTGAACCTTCCTTTTGAAAGAGCAGTTTTGAAACACTCTTTTTGTAGAATCTGCAAGTGGATATTTGGAGCGCTTCGGGGCCTATGCTGGGAAATGAAATATCTTCACCTAAAAACTAGACAGAAGCATTCTCAGAAACTTCTGTGTGATGAGTGCATTCAACTCACAGAGTTGAACATTCCTTTTGATAGAGCAGTTTGGAAACACTAATTTTGTAAAATCTGCAAGTGTTTATTTGGAACGCTTTGAGGCCTATGCTGGAAAAGGAAATATCTTCACATAAAAACTAGACAGAAGCATTCTCAGAAACTTCTCTGTGATGAGTGCATTCTACTCACAGAGTTGAACCTTCTTTTTGATAGAAGAGTTTTCAAACTCTCTTTTTGTAGAATCTGCAAATGCATATTTGGAGCTGTATGATTCCAACGCTGGGAAAGGAAACATCCTCACATAGAAACTAGACAGAAGCATTCTCAGAAACTTGTTTGTGACGAGTGCATTCAACTCACAGACTTGAACCTTTCTTTTGAAAGAGCAGTTTTGGAACACTCTTTTTGTAGATTCTGCTAGTGTATATTTGGAGCACTGTGAGGCCTATGTTGGGAAATGAAATATCTTCACCTAAAAACTAGACAGAAGCATTCTCAGAAACTTCTGTGTGATGAGTGCATTCAACTCACAGACTTGAACGTTCCTTTTGATAGAACAGTTTTGAAACACTCCTTTTATAGAATCTTTAAGGGTTTATTTCGAGCGCTTTGAGGCGTATGCTGGAAAAAGATATGTCTTCAAATAACAACTACACAGAAGCATTCTCAGAAACTTCTTTGTGATGAGTGCATTCAACTCACAGACTTGAACCTTCCCTTTGAAAGAGCAGTTTTGAAACACTCTTTTTGTAGAATCTGCAAGTGGATATTTGGAGCGCTTTGGGGCCTAGGCTGGGAAATGAAATATCTTCACCTAAAAACTAGACAGAAGCATTCTCAGAAACTTCTGTGTGATGAGCGCATTCAACTCACAGACTTCAACGTTCCTTTTGATAGAACAGTTTTGAAACTCACCTTTTGTAGAATCTGCAAGTGTTTATTTCGAGCGCTTTGAGGCCTATGCTGGAAAAGGAAATGTCTTCAAATAACAACTACACAGAAGCATTCTCAGAACCTTCTTTGTGATGAGTGCATTCAACTCACAGACTTGAACCTTCCTTTTGAAACAGCAGTTTGGAAACACTCTTTTTGTAGCATCTACAAATGGATATTTGGAGCGCTTTGGGGCCTATGCTGGGAAATGAAATATCTTCACCTAAAAACTAGACAGAAGCATTCTCAGAAACTTCTGTGTGATGAGCGCATTCAACTCACAGACTTGAACATTCCTTTTGATAGAGCAGTTTGGAAACACTAATTTTGTAAAATCTGCAAGTGTTTATTTGGAGCGCTTTGAGGCCTATGCTGGAAAAGGAAATATCTTCACATAAAAACTAGACAGAAGCATTCTCAGAAACTTCTCTGTGATGAGTGCATTCTACTCACAGAGTTGAACCTTCTTTTTGATACAAGAGTTTTCAAACACTCTTTTTGTAGAATCTGCAAGTGCATATTTGGAGCTGTTTGAGGCCAACGCTGGAAAAGGAAACATCCTCACATAGAAACTAGACAGAAGCATTCTCAGAAACTTGTTTGTGACGAGTGCATTCAACTCACAGACTTGAGCCTTTCTTTTGAAAGAGCAGTTTTGGAACACTCTTTTTGTAGAATCTGCTAGTGTATATTTGGAGCGCTGTGAGGCCTATGCTGGGAAATGAAATCTCTTCACCTAGAAACAAGACAGAAGCATTCTCAGAAACTTCTGTGTGATGAGTGCATTCAACTCACAGACTTGAACGTTCCTTTTGATAGAACAGTTTTGAAACACTCCTTTTGTAGAATCTGCAAGTGTTTATTTGGAGCGCTTTGAGGCGTATGCTGGAAAAGGAAATGTCTTCAAATAACAACTACACAGAAGCATTCTCAGAAACTTCTTTGTGATGAGTGCATTCAACTCACAGACTTGAACCTTCCTTTTGAAAGAGCAGTTTTGAAACACTGTTTTGGTAGAATCTGCAAGTGGATATATGGGGCTCTTTGGGGCCTATGCTGGGAAATGTAATATCTGCACCTAAAAACTAGACAGAAGCATTTTCAGGAACTTCTGTGTGATGAGTGCATTCAACTCACCGACTTCAACGTTCCTTTTGATAGAACAGTTTTGAAACTCTCCTTTTGTAGACTCTGCAAGTGTTTATTTCGAGCGCTTTGAGGCCTACGCTGGAAAACGAAATGTCTTCAAATAACAACTACACAGAAACATTCTCAGAACATTCTTTGTGATGAGTGCATTCAACTCACAGACTTGAACCTTCCTTTTGAAAGAGCAGTTTTGAAACACTCTTTTTGTAGAATCTGCAAGTGGATATTTGGAGCGCTTCGTGGCCTATGCTGGGAAATGAAATATCTTCACCTAAAAACTAGACAGAAGCATTCTCAGAAACTTCTGTGTGATGAGTGCATTCAACTCACAGACTTGAACATTCCTTTTGATAGAGCAGTTTGGAAACACTAATTTTGTAAAATCTGCAAGTGTTTATTTGGAACGCTTTGAGGCCTATGCTGGAAAAGGAAATATCTTCACATAAAAACTAGACAGAAGCATTCTCAGAAACTTCTCTGTGATGAGTGCATTCTACTCACAGAGTTGAACCTTCTTTTTGATAGAAGAGTTTTCAACCTCTCTTTTTGTAGAATCTGCAAATGCATATTTGGAGCTGTATGATTCCAACGCTGGGAAAGGAAACATCCTCACATAGAAACTAGACAGAAGCATTCTCAGAAACTTGTTTGTGACGAGTGCATTCAACTCACAGACTTGAACCTTTCTTTTGAAAGAGCAGTTTTGGAACACTCTTTTTGTAGATTCTGCTAGTGCATATTTGGAGCGCTGTGAGGCCTATGTTGGGAAATGAAATATCTTCACCTAAAAACTAGACAGAAGCATTCTCAGAAACTTCTGTGTGATGAGTGCATTCAACTCACAGACTTGAACGTTCCTTTTGATAGAACAGTTTTGAAACACTCCTTTTATAGAATCTTTAAGGGTTTATTTCGAGCGCTTTGAGGCGTATGCTGGAAAAAGATATGTCTTCAAATAACAACTACACAGAAGCATTCTCAGAAACTTCTTTGTGATGAGTGCATTCAACTCACAGACTTGAACCTTCCCTTTGAAAGAGCAGTTTTGAAACACTCTTTTTGTAGAATCTGCAAGTGGATATTTGGAGCGCTTTGGGGCCTACCTAGGCTGGGAAATGAAATATCTTCACCTAAAAACTAGACAGAAGCATTCTCAGAAACTTCTGTGTGATGAGTGCATTCAACTCACAGACTTCAACGTTCCTTTTGATAGAACAGTTTTGAAACTCACCTTTTGTAGAATCTGCAAGTGTTTATTTCGAGCGCTTTGAGGCCTATGCTGGAAAAGGAAATGTCTTCAAATAACAACTACACAGAAGCATTCTCAGAAACTTCTTTGTGATGAGTGCATTCAACTCACAGACTTGAACCTTCCTTTTGAAACAGCAGTTTTGAAACACTCTTTTTGTAGCATCTACAAATGGATATTTGGAGCGCTTTGGGGCCTATGCTGGGAAATGAAATATCTTCACCTAAAAACTAGACAGAAGCATTCTCAGAAACTTCTGTGTGATGAGTGCATTCAACTCACAGACTTGAACATTCCTTTTGATAGAGCAGTTTGGAAACACTAATTTTGTAAAATCTGCAAGTGTTTATTTGGAGCGCTTTGAGGCCTATGCTGGAAAAGGAAATATCTTCACATAAAAACTAGACAGAAGCATTCTCAGAAACTTCTCTGTGATGAGTGCATTCTACTCACAGAGTTGAAAATTCTTTTTGATACAAGAGTTTTCAAACACTCTTTTTGTAGAATCTGCAAGTGCATATTTGGAGCTGTTTGAGGCCAACACTGGAAAAGGAAACATCCTCACATAGAAACTAGACAGAAGCATTCTCAGAAACTTGTTTGTGACGAGTGCATTCAACTCACAGACTTGAGCCTTTCTTTTGAAAGAGCAGTTTTGGAACACTCTTTTTGTAGAATCTGCTAGTGTATATTTGGAGCGCTGTGAGGCCTATGCTGGGAAATGAAATCTCTTCACCTAGAAACAAGACAGAAGCATTCTCAGAAACTTCTGTGTGATGAGTGCATTCAACTCACAGACTTGAACGTTCCTTTTGATAGAACAGTTTTGAAACACTCCTTTTGTAGAATCTGCAAGTGTTTATTTGGAGCGCTTTGAGGCGTATGCTGGAAAAGGAAATGTCTTCAAATAACAACTACACAGAAGCATTCTCAGAAACTTCTTTGTGATGAGTGCATTCAACTCACAGACTTGAACCTTCCTTTTGAAAGAGCAGTTTTGAAACACTGTTTTGGTAGAATCTGCAAGTGGATATATGGGGCTCTTTGGGGCCTATGCTGGGAAATGAAATATCTGCACCTAAAAACTAGACAGAAGCATTTTCAGGAACTTCTGTGTGATGAGTGCATTCAACTCACAGACTTCAACGTTCCTTTTGATAGAACAGTTTTGAAACTCTCCTTTTGTAGACTCTGCAAGTGTTTATTTCGAGCGCTTTGAGGCCTACGCTGGAAAACGAAATGTCTTCAAATAACAACTACACAGAAACATTCTCAGAACATTCTTTGTGATGAGTGCATTCAACTCACAGACTTGAACCTTCCTTTTGAAAGAGCAGTTTTGAAACACTCTTTTTGTAGAATCTGCAAGTGGATATTTGGAGCGCTTCGTGGCCTATGCTGGGAAATGAAATATCTTCACCTAAAAACTAGACAGAAGCATTCTCAGAAACTTCTGTGTGATGAGTGCATTCAACTCACAGACTTGAACATTCCTTTTGATAGAGCAGTTTGGAAACACTAATTTTGTAAAATCTGCAAGTGTTTATTTGGAACGCTTTGAGGCCTATGCTGGAAAAGGAAATATCTTCACATAAAAACTAGACAGAAGCATTCTCAGAAACTTCTCTGTGATGAGTGCATTCTACTCACAGAGTTGAACCTTCTTTTTGATAGAAGAGTTTTCAACCTCTCTTTTTGTAGAATCTGCAAATGCATATTTGGAGCTGTATGATTCCAACGCTGGGAAAGGAAACATCCTCACATAGAATCTAGACAGAAGCATTCTCAGAAACTTGTTTGTGACGAGTGCATTCAACTCACAGACTTGAACCTTTCTTTTGAAAGAGCAGTTTTGGAACACTCTTTTTGTAGATTCTGCTAGTGTATATTTGGAGCGCTGTGAGGCCTATGTTGGGAAATGAAATATCTTCACCTAAAAACTAGACAGAAGCATTCTCAGAAACTTCTGTGTGATGAGTGCATTCAACTCACAGACTTGAACGTTCCTTTTGATAGAACAGTTTTGAAACACTCCTTTTATAGAATCTTTTAGGGTTTATTTCGAGCGCTTTGAGGCGTATGCTGGAAAAAGATATGTCTTCAAATAACAACTACACAGAAGCATTCTCAGAAACTTCTTTGTGATGAGTGCATTCAACTCACAGACTTGAACCTTCCCTTTGAAAGAGCAGTTTTGAAACACTCTTTTTGTAGAATCTGCAAGTGGATATTTGGAGCGCTTTGGGGCCTAGGCTGGGAAATGAAATATCTTCACCTAAAAACTAGACAGAAGCATTCTCAGAAACTTCTGTGTGATGAGTGCATTCAACTCACAGACTTCAACGTTCCTTTTGATAGAACAGTTTTGAAACTCACCTTTTGTAGAATCTGCAAGTGTTTATTTCGAGCGCTTTGAGGCCTATGCTGGAAAAGGAAATGTCTTCAAATAACAACTACACAGAAGCATTCTCAGAACCTTCTTTGTGATGAGTGCATTCAACTCACAGACTTGAACCTTCCTTTTGAAACAGCAGTTTGGAAACACTCTTTTTGTAGCATCTACAAATGGATATTTGGAGCGCTTTGGGGCCTATGCTGGGAAATGAAATATCTTCACCTAAAAACTAGACAGAAGCATTCTCAGAAACTTCTGTGTGATGAGTGCATTCAACTCACAGACTTGAACATTCCTTTTGATAGAGCAGTTTGGAAACACTAATTTTGTAAAATCTGCAAGTGTTTATTTGGAGCGCTTTGAGGCCTATGCTGGAAAAGGAAATATCTTCACATAAAAACTAGACAGAAGCATTCTCAGAAACTTCTCTGTCATGAGTGCATTCTACTCACAGAGTTGAACCTTCTTTTTGATACAAGAGTTTTCAAACACTCTTTTTGTAGAATCTGCAAGTGCATATTTGGAGCTGTTTGAGGCCAACGCTGGAAAAGGAAACATCCTCACATAGAAACTAGACAGAAGCATTCTCAGAAACTTGTTTGTGACGAGTGCATTCAACTCACAGACTTGAGCCTTTCTTTTGAAAGAGCAGTTTTGGAACACTCTTTTTGTAGAATCTGCTAGTGTATATTTGGAGCGCTGTGAGGCCTATGCTGGGAAATGAAATCTCTTCACCTAGAAACAAGACAGAAGCATTCTCAGAAACTTCTGTGTGATGAGTGCATTCAACTCACAGACTTGAACGTTCCTTTTGATAGAACAGTTTTGAAACACTCCTTTTGTAGAATCTGCAAGTGTTTATTTGGAGCGCTTTGAGGCGTATGCTGGAAAAGGAAATGTCTTCAAATAACAACTACACAGAAGCATTCTCAGAAACTTCTTTGTGATGAGTGCATTCAACTCACAGACTTGAACCTTCCTTTTGAAAGAGCAGTTTTGAAACACTGTTATGGTAGAATCTGCAAGTGGATATATGGGGCTCTTTGGGGCCTTTGCTGGGAAATGAAATATCTGCACCTAAAAACTAGACAGAAGCATTCTCAGGAACTTCTGTGTGATGAGTGCATTCAACTTACAGACTTCAACGTTCCTTTTGATAGAACAGTTTTGAAACTCTCCTTTTGTAGACTCTGCAAGTGTTTATTTCGAGCGCTTTGAGGCCTACGCTGGAAAACGAAATGTCTTCAAATAACAACTACACAGAAACATTCTCAGAACATTCTTTGTGATGAGTGCATTCAACTCACAGACTTGAACCTTCCTTTTGAAAGAGCAGTTTTGAAACACTCTTTTTGTAGAATCTGCAAGTGGATATTTGGAGCGCTTCGTGGCCTATGCTGGGAAATGAAATATCTTCACCTAAAAACTAGACAGAAGCATTCTCAGAAACTTCTGTGTGATGAGTGCATTCAACTCACAGACTTGAACATTCCTTTTGATAGAGCAGTTTGGAAACACTAATTTTGTAAAATCTGCAAGTGTTTATTTGGAACGCTTTGAGGCCTATGCTGGAAAAGGAAATATCTTCACATAAAAACTAGACAGAAGCATTCTCAGAAACTTCTCTGTCATGAGTGCATTCTACTCACAGAGTTGAACCTTCTTTTTGATAGAAGAGTTTTCAACCTCTCTTTTTGTAGAATCTGCAAATGCATATTTGGAGCTGTATGATTCCAACGCTGGGAAAGGAAACATCCTCACATAGAAACTAGACAGAAGCATTCTCAGAAACTTGTTTGTGACGAGTGCATTTAACTCACAGACTTGAACCTTTCTTTTGAAAGAGCAGTTTTGGAACACTCTTTTTGTAGATTCTGCTAGTGTATATTTGGAGCGCTGTGAGGCCTATGTTGGGAAATGAAATATCTTCACCTAAAAACTAGACAGAAGCATTCTCAGAAACTTCTGTGTGATGAGTGCATTCAACTCACAGACTTGAACGTTCCTTTTGATAGAACAGTTTTGAAACACTCCTTTTATAGAATCTTTTAGGGTTTATTTCGAGCGCTTTGAGGCGTATGCTGGAAAAAGATATGTCTTCAAATAACAACTACACAGAAGCATTCTCAGAAACTTCTTTGTGATGAGTGCATTCAACTCACAGACTTGAACCTTCCCTTTGAAAGAGCAGTTTTGAAACACTCTTTTTGTAGAATCTGCAAGTGGATATTTGGAGCGCTTTGGGGCCTAGGCTGGGAAATGAAATATCTTCACCTAAAAACTAGACAGAAGCATTCTCAGAAACTTCTGTGTGATGAGTGCATTCAACTCACAGACTTCAACGTTCCTTTTGATAGAACAGTTTTGAAACTCACCTTTTGTAGAATCTGCAAGTGTTTATTTCGAGCGCTTTGAGGCCTATGCTGGAAAAGGAAATGTCTTCAAATAACAACTACACAGAAGCATTCTCAGAACCTTCTTTGTGATGAGTGCATTCAACTCACAGACTTGAACCTTCCTTTTGAAACAGCAGTTTTGAAACACTCTTTTTGTAGCATCTACAAATGGATATTTGGAGCGCTTTGGGGCCTATGCTGGGAAATGAAATATCTTCACCTAAAAACTAGACAGAAGCATTCTCAGAAACTTCTGTGTGATGAGTGCATTCAACTCACAGACTTGAACATTCCTTTTGATAGAGCAGTTTGGAAACACTAATTTTGTAAAATCTGCAAGTGTTTATTTGGAGCGCTTTGAGGCCTATGCTGGAAAAGGAAATATCTTCACATAAAAACTAGACAGAAGCATTCTCAGAAACTTCTCTGTGATGAGTGCATTCTACTCACGGAGTTGAACCTTCTTTTTGATACAAGAGTTTTCAAACACTCTTTTTGTAGAATCTGCAAGTGCATATTTGGAGCTGTTTGAGGCCAACGCTGGAAAAGGAAACATCCTCACATAGAAACTAGACAGAAGCATTCTCAGAAACTTGTTTGTGACGAGTGCATTCAACTCACAGACTTGAGCCTTTCTTTTGAAAGAGCAGTTTTGGAACACTCTTTTTGTAGAATCTGCTAGTGTATATTTGGAGCGCTGTGAGGCCTATGCTGGGAAATGAAATCTCTTCACCTAGAAACAAGACAGAAGCATTCTCAGAAACTTCTGTGTGATGAGTGCATTCAACTCACAGACTTGAACGTTCCTTTTGATAGAACAGTTTTGAAACACTCCTTTTGTAGAATCTGCAAGTGTTTATTTGGAGCGCTTTGAGGCGTATGCTGGAAAAGGAAATGTCTTCAAATAACAACTACACAGAAGCATTCTCAGAAACTTCTTTGTGATGAGTGCATTCAACTCACAGACTTGAACCTTCCTTTTGAAAGAGCAGTTTTGAAACACTGTTTTGGTAGAATCTGCAAGTGGATATATGGAGCTCTTTGGGGCCTATGCTGGGAAATGAAATATCTGCACCTAAAAACTAGACAGAAGCATTCTCAGGAACTTCTGTGTGATGAGTGCATTCAACTCACAGACTTCAACGTTCCTTTTGATAGAACAGTTTTGAAACTCTCCTTTTGTAGACTCTGCAAGTGTTTATTTCGAGCGCTTTGAGGCCTACGCTGGAAAACGAAATGTCTTCAAATAACAACTACACAGAAACATTCTCAGAACATTCTTTGTGATGAGTGCATTCAACTCACAGACTTGAACCTTCCTTTTGAAAGAGCAGTTTTGAAACACTCTTTTTGTAGAATCTGCAAGTGGATATTTGGAGCGCTTCGGGGCCTATGCTGGGAAATGAAATATCTTCACCTAAAAACTAGACAGAAGCATTCTCAGAAACTTCTGTGTGATGAGTGCATTCAACTCACAGAGTTGAACATTCCTTTTGATAGAGCAGTTTGGAAACACTAATTTTGTAAAATCTGCAAGTGTTTATTTGGAACGCTTTGAGGCCTATGCTGGAAAAGGAAATATCTTCACATAAAAACTAGACAGAAGCATTCTCAGAAACTTCTCTGTGATGAGTGCATTCTACTCACAGAGTTGAACCTTCTTTTTGATAGAAGAGTTTTCAAACTCTCTTTTTGTAGAATCTGCAAATGCATATTTGGAGCTGTATGATTCCAACGCTGGGAAAGGAAACATCCTCACATAGAAACTAGACAGAAGCATTCTCAGAAACTTGTTTGTGACGAGTGCATTCAACTCACAGACTTGAACCTTTCTTTTGAAAGAGCAGTTTTGGAACACTCTTTTTGTAGATTCTGCTAGTGTATATTTGGAGCACTGTGAGGCCTATGTTGGGAAATGAAATATCTTCACCTAAAAACTAGACAGAAGCATTCTCAGAAACTTCTGTGTGATGAGTGCATTCAACTCACAGACTTGAACGTTCCTTTTGATAGAACAGTTTTGAAACACTCCTTTTATAGAATCTTTAAGGGTTTATTTCGAGCGCTTTGAGGCGTATGCTGAAAAAAGATATGTCTTCAAATAACAACTACACAGAAGCATTCTCAGAAACTTCTTTGTGATGAGTGCATTCAACTCACAGACTTGAACCTTCCCTTTGAAAGAGCAGTTTTGAAACACTCTTTTTGTAGAATCTGCAAGTGGATATTTGGAGCGCTTTGGGGCCTAGGCTGGGAAATGAAATATCTTCACCTAAAAACTAGACAGAAGCATTCTCAGAAACTTCTGTGTGATGAGCGCATTCAACTCACAGACTTCAACGTTCCTTTTGATAGAACAGTTTTGAAACTCACCTTTTGTAGAATCTGCAAGTGTTTATTTCGAGCGCTTTGAGGCCTATGCTGGAAAAGGAAATGTCTTCAAATAACAACTACACAGAAGCATTCTCAGAACCTTCTTTGTGATGAGTGCATTCAACTCACAGACTTGAACCTTCCTTTTGAAACAGCAGTTTGGAAACACTCTTTTTGTAGCATCTACAAATGGATATTTGGAGCGCTTTGGGGCCTATGCTGGGAAATGAAATATCTTCACCTAAAAACTAGACAGAAGCATTCTCAGAAACTTCTGTGTGATGAGTGCATTCAACTCACAGACTTGAACATTCCTTTTGATAGAGCAGTTTGGAAACACTAATTTTGTAAAATCTGCAAGTGTTTATTTGGAGCGCTTTGAGGCCTATGCTGGAAAAGGAAATATCTTCACATAAAAACTAGACAGAAGCATTCTCAGAAACTTCTCTGTCATGAGTGCATTCTACTCACAGAGTTGAACCTTCTTTTTGATACAAGAGTTTTCAAACACTCTTTTTGTAGAATCTGCAAGTGCATATTTGGAGCTGTTTGAGGCCAACGCTGGAAAAGGAAACATCCTCACATAGAAACTAGACAGAAGCATTCTCAGAAACTTGTTTGTGACGAGTGCATTCAACTCACAGACTTGAGCCTTTCTTTTGAAAGAGCAGTTTTGGAACACTCTTTTTGTAGAATCTGCTAGTGTATATTTGGAGCGCTGTGAGGCCTATGCTGGGAAATGAAATCTCTTCACCTAAAAACAAGACAGAAGCATTCTCAGAAACTTCTGTGTGATGAGTGCATTCAACTCACAGACTTGAACGTTCCTTTTGATAGAACAGTTTTGAAACACTCCTTTTGTAGAATCTGCAAGTGTTTATTTGGAGCGCTTTGAGGCGTATGCTGGAAAAGGAAATGTCTTCAAATAACAACTACACAGAAGCATTCTCAGAAACTTCTTTGTGATGAGTGCATTCAACTCACAGACTTGAACCTTCCTTTTAAAAGAGCAGTTTTGAAACACTGTTTTGGTAGAATCTGCAAGTGGATATATGGAGCTCTTTGGGGCCTATGCTGGGAAATGAAATATCTGCACCTAAAAACTAGACAGAAGCATTCTCAGAAACTTCTGTGTGATGAGTGCATTCAACTCACAGACTTCAACGTTCCTTTTGATAGAGCAGTTTGGAAACACTAATTTTGTAAAATCTGCAAGTGTTTATTTGGAACGCTTTGAGGCCTATGCTGGAAAAGGAAATATCTTCACATAAAAACTAGACAGAAGCATTCTCAGAAACTTCTCTGTGATGAGTGCATTCTACTCACAGAGTTGAACCTTCTTTCTGATAGAAGAGTTTTCAAACTCTCTTTTTGTAGAATCTGCAAATGCATATTTGGAGCTGTATGATTCCAACGCTGGGAAAGGAAACATCCTCACATAGAAACTAGACAGAAGCATTCTCAGAAACTTGTTTGTGACGAGTGCATTCAACTCACAGACTTGAACCTTTCTTTTGAAAGAGCAGTTTTGGAACACTCTTTTTGTAGATTCTGCAAGTGGATATTTGGAGCGCTGTGAGGCCTATGTTGGGAAATGAAATATCTTCAACTAAAAACTAGACAGAAGCATTCTCAGAAACTTCTATGTGATGAGTGCATTCAACTCACAGACTTCAACGTTCCTTTTGATAGAACAGTTTTGAAACTCACCTTTTGTAGAATCTGCAAGTGTTTATTTCGAGCGCTTTGAGGCCTATGCTGGAAAAGGAAATATCTTCAAATAACAACTACACAGAAGCATTCTCAGAACCTTCTTTGTGATGAGTGCATTCAACTCACAGACTTGAACCTTCCTTTTGAAACAGCAGTTTTGAAACACTCTTTTTGTAGCATCTACAAATGGATATTTGGAGCGCTTTGGGGCCTATGCTGGGAAATGAAATATCTTCACCTAAAAACTAGACAGAAGCATTTTCAGAAACTTCTGTGTGATGAGTGCATTCAACTCACAGACTTGAACATTCCTTTTGATAGAGCAGTTTGCAAACACTAATTTTGTAAAATCTGCAAGTGTTTATTTGGAGCGCTTTGAGGCCTATGCTGGAAAAGGAAATATCTTCACATAAAAACTAGACAGAAGCATTCTCAGAAACTTCTCTGTCATGAGTGCATTCTACTCACAGAGTTGAACCTTCTTTTTGATACAAGAGTTTTCAAACACTCTTTTTGTAGAATCTGCAAGTGCATATTTGGAGCTGTTTGAGGCCAACGCTGGGAAAGGAAACATCCTCACATAGAAACTAGACAGAAGCATTCTCAGAAACTTGTTTGTGACGAGTGCATTCAACTCACAGACTTGAGCCTTTCTTTTGAAAGAGCAGTTTTGGAACACTCTTTTTGTAGAATCTGCTAGTGTATATTTGGAGCGCTGTGAGGCCTATGCTGGGAAATGAAATCTCTTCACCTAAAAACAAGACAGAAGCATTCTCAGAAACTTCTGTGTGATGAGTGCATTCAACTCACAGACTTGAACGTTCCTTTTGATAGAACAGTTTTGAAACACTCCTTTTGTAGAATCTGCAAGTGTTTATTTGGAGCGCTTTGAGGCGTATGCTGGAAAAGGAAATGTCTTCAAATAACAACTACACAGAAGCATTCTCAGAAACTTCTTTGTGATGAGTGCATTCAACTCACAGACTTGAACCTTCCTTTTGAAAGAGCAGTTTTGAAACACTGTTTTGGTAGAATCTGCAAGTGGATATATGGAGCTCTTTGGGGCCTATGCTGGGAAATGAAATATCTGCACCTAAAAACTAGACAGAAGCATTCTCAGGAACTTCTGTGTGATGAGTGCATTCAACTCACAGACTTCAACGTTCCTTTTGATAGAACAGTTTTGAAACTCTCCTTTTGTAGACTCTGCAAGTGTTTATTTCGAGCGCTTTGAGGCCTACGCTGGAAAACGAAATGTCTTCAAATAACAACTACACAGAAACATTCTCAGAACATTCTTTGTGATGAGTGCATTCAACTCACAGACTTGAACCTTCCTTTTGAAAGAGCAGTTTTGAAACACTCTTTTTGTAGAATCTGCAAGTGGATATTTGGAGCGCTTCGGGGCCTATGCTGGGAAATGAAATATCTTCACCTAAAAACTAGACAGAAGCATTCTCAGAAACTTCTGTGTGATGAGTGCATTCAACTCACAGACTTGAACATTCCTTTTGATAGAGCAG
Source organism: Pongo abelii (assembly GCF_028885655.2). Taxonomy (NCBI): domain Eukaryota; kingdom Metazoa; phylum Chordata; class Mammalia; order Primates; family Hominidae; genus Pongo; species Pongo abelii. The sequence goes on from NC_071992.2 coordinate 50,394,516, forward strand.
TTTGGAAACACTAATTTTGTAAAATCTGCAAGTGTTTATTTGGAGCGCTTTGAGGCCTATGCTGGAAAAGGAAATATCTTCACATAAAAACTAGACAGAAGCATTCTCAGAAACTTCTCTGTGATGAGTGCATTCTACTCACAGAGTTGAACCTTCTTTTTGATACGAGAGTTTTCAAACACTCTTTTTGTAGAATCTGCAAGTGCATATTTGGAGCTGTTTGAGGCCAACGCTGGAAAAGGAAACATCCTCACATAGAAACTAGACAGAAGCATTCTCAGAAACTTGTTTGTGACGAGTGCATTCAACTCACAGAATTGAGCCTTTCTTTTGAAAGAGCAGTTTTGGAACACTCTTTTTGTAGAATCTGCTAGTGTATATTTGGAGCGCTGTGAGGCCTATGCTGGGAAATGAAATATCTTCACCTAAAAACAAGACAGAAGCATTCTCAGAAACTTCTGTGTGATGAGTGCATTCAACTCACAGACTTGAACGTTCCTTTTGATAGAACAGTTTTGAAACACTCCTTTTGTAGAATCTGCAAGTGTTTATTTGGAGCGCTTTGAGGCGTATGCTGGAAAAGGAAATGTCTTCAAATAACAACTACACAGAAGCATTCTCAGAAACTTCTTTGTGATGAGTGCATTCAACTCACAGACTTGAACCTTCCTTTTGAAAGAGCAGTTTTGAAACACTGTTTTGGTAGAATCTGCAAGTGGATATATGGAGCTCTTTGGGGCCTATGCTGGGAAATGAAATCTCTGCACCTAAAAACTAGACAGAAGCATTCTCAGGAACTTCTGTGTGATGAGTGCATTCAACTCACAGACTTCAACGTTCCTTTTGATAGAACAGTTTTGAAACTCTCCTTTTGTAGACTCTGCAAGTGTTTATTTCGAGCGCTTTGAGGCCTACGCTGGAAAACGAAATGTCTTCAAATAACAACTACACAGAAACATTCTCAGAACATTCTTTGTGATGAGTGCATTCAACTCACAGACTTGAACCTTCCTTTTGAAAGAGCAGTTTTGAAACACTCTTTTTGTAGAATCTGCAAGTGGATATTTGGAGCGCTTCGGGGCCTATGCTGGGAAATGAAATATCTTCACCTAAAAACAAGACAGAAGCATTCTCAGAAACTTCTGTGTGATGACTGCATTCAACTCACAGAGTTGAACATTCCTTTTGATAGAGCAGTTTGGAAACACTAATTTTGTAAAATCTGCAAGTGTTTATTTGGAACGCTTTGAGGCCTATGCTGGAAAAGGAAATATCTTCACATAAAAACTAGACAGAAGCATTCTCAGAAACTTCTCTGTGATGAGTGCATTCTACTCACAGAGTTGAACCTTCTTTTTGATAGAAGAGTTTTCAAACTCTCTTTTTGTAGAATCTGCAAATGCATATTTGGAGCTGTATGATTCCAACGCTGGGAAAGGAAACATCCTCACATAGAAACTAGACAGAAGCATTCTCAGAAACTTGTTTGTGACGAGTGCATTCAACTCACAGACTTGAACCTTTCTTTTGAAAGAGCAGTTTTGGAACACTCTTTTTGTAGATTCTGCTAGTGTATATTTGGAGCGCTGTGAGGCCTATGTTGGGAAATGAAATATCTTCACCTAAAAACTAGACAGAAGCATTCTCAGAAACTTCTGTGTGATGAGTGCATTCAACTCACAGACTTGAACGTTCCTTTTGATAGAACAGTTTTGAAACACTCCTTTTATAGAATCTTTAAGGGTTTATTTCGAGCGCTTTGAGGCGTATGCTGGAAAAAGATATGTCTTCAAATAACAACTACACAGAAGCATTCTCAGAAACTTCTTTGTGATGAGTGCATTCAACTCACAGACTTGAACCTTCCCTTTGAAAGAGCAGTTTTGAAACACTCTTTTTGTAGAATCTGCAAGTGGATATTTGGAGCGCTTTGGGGCCTAGGCTGGGAAATGAAATATCTTCACATAAAAACTAGACAGAAGCATTCTCAGAAACTTCTATGTGATGAGTGCATTCAACTCACAGACTTCAACGTTCCTTTTGATAGAACAGTTTTGAAACTCACCTTTTGTAGAATCTGCAAGTGTTTATTTCGAGCGCTTTGAGGCCTATGCTGGAAAAGGAAATGTCTTCAAATAAAAACTACACAGAAGCATTCTCAGAACCTTCTTTGTGATGAGTGCATTCAACTCACACACTTGAACCTTCCTTTTGAAACAGCAGTTTTGAAACACTCTTTTTGTAGAATCTACCAATGGATATTTGGAGCGCTTTGGGGCCTATGCTGGGAAATGAAATATCTTCACCTAAAAACTAGACAGAAGCATTCTCAGAAACTTCTGTGTGATGAGTGCATTCAACTCACAGACTTGAACATTCCTTTTGATAGAGCAGTTTGGAAACACTAATTTTGTAAAATCTGCAAGTGTTTATTTGGAGCGCTTTGAGGCCTATGCTGGAAAAGGAAATATCTTCACATAAAAACTAGACAGAAGCATTCTCAGAAACTTCTCTGTGATGAGTGCATTCTACTCACGGAGTTGAACCTTCTTTTTGATACAAGAGTTTTCAAACACTCTTTTTGTAGAATCTGTAAGTGCATATTTGGAGCTGTTTGAGGCCAACGCTGGAAAAGGAAACATCCTCACATAGAAACTAGACAGAAGCATTCTCAGAAACTTGTTTGTGACGAGTGCATTCAACTCACAGACTTGAGCCTTTCTTTTGAAAGAGCAGTTTTGGAACACTCTTTTCGTAGAATCTGCTAGTGTATATTTGGAGCGCTGTGAGGCCTATGCTGGGAAATGAAATCTCTTCACCTAGAAACAAGACAGAAGCATTCTCAGAAACTTCTGTGTGATGAGTGCATTCAACTCACAGACTTGAACGTTCCTTTTGATAGAACAGTTTTGAAACACTCCTTTTGTAGAATCTTTAAGGGTTTATTTCGAGCGCTTTGAGGCGTATGCTGGAAAAAGATATGTCTTCAAATAACAACTACACAGAAGCATTCTCAGAAACTTCTTTGTGATGAGTGCATTCAACTCACAGACTTGAACCTTCCCTTTGAAAGAGCAGTTTTGAAACACTCTTTTTGTAGAATCTGCAAGTGGATATTTGGAGCGCTTTGGGGCCTAGGCTGGGAAATGAAATATCTTCACCTAAAAACTAGACAGAAGCATTCTCAGAAACTTCTGTGTGATGAGTGCATTCAACTCACAGACTTCAACGTTCCTTTTGATAGAACAGTTTTGAAACTCACCTTTTGTAGAATCTGCAAGTGTTTATTTCGAGCGCTTTGAGGCCTACGCTGGAAAACGAAATGTCTTCAAATAACAACTACACAGAAGCATTCTCAGAACCTTCTTTGTGATGAGTGCATTCAACTCACAGACTTGAACCTTCCTTTTGAAACAGCAGTTTTGAAACACTCTTTTTGTAGAATCTAGAAATGGATATTTGGAGCGCTTTTGGGCCTATGCTGGGAAATGAAATATCTTCACCTAAAAACTAGACAGAAGCATTCTCAGAAACTTCTGTGTGATGAGTGCATTCAACTCACAGAGTTGAACATTCCTTTTGATAGAGCAGTTTGGAAACACTAATTTTGTAAAATCTGCAAGTGTTTATTTGGAACGCTTTGAGGCCTATGCTGGAAAAGGAAATATCTTCACGTAAAAACTAGACAGAAGCATTCTCAGAAACTTCTCTGTGATGAGTGCATTCTACTCACAGAGTTGAACCTTCTTTTTGATACAAGAGTTTTCAAACTCTCTTTTTGTAGAATCTGCAAATGCATATTTGGAGCTGTATGATTCCAACGCTGGGAAAGGAAACATCCTCACATAGAAACTAGACAGAAGCATTCTCAGAAACTTGTTTGTGACGAGTGCATTCAACTCACAGACTTGAACGTTTCTTTTGAAAGAGCAGTTTTGGAACACTCTTTTTGTAGATTCTGCTAGTGTATATTTGGAGCGCTGTGAGGCCTATGTTGGGAAATGAAATATCTTCACCTAAAAACTAGACAGAAGCATTCTCAGAAACTTCTGTGTGATGAGTGCATTCAACTCACAGACTTGAACGTTCCTTTTGATAGAACAGTTTTGAAACACTCCTTTTATAGAATCTTTAAGGGTTTATTTCGAGCGCTTTGAGGCGTATGCTGGAAAAAGATATGTCTTCAAATAACAACTACACAGAAGCATTCTCAGAAACTTCTTTGTGATGAGTGCATTCAACTCACAGACTTGAACCTTCCCTTTGAAAGAGCAGTTTTGAAACACTCTTTTTGTAGAATCTGCAAGTGGATATTTGGAGCGCTTTGGGGCCTAGGCTGGGAAATGAAATATCTTCACATAAAAACTAGACAGAAGCATTCTCAGAAACTTCTGTGTGATGAGTGCATTCAACTCACAGACTTCAACGTTCCTTTTGATAGAACAGTTTTGAAACTCACCTTTTGTAGAATCTGCAAGTGTTTATTTCGAGCGCTTTGAGGCCTATGCTGGAAAAGGAAATGTCTTCAAATAACAACTACACAGAAGCATTCTCAGAACCTTCTTTGTGATGAGTGCATTCAACTCACACACTTGAACCTTCCTTTTGAAACAGCAGTTTTGAAACACTCTTTTTGTAGAATCTACAAATGGATATTTGGAGCGCTTTGGAGCCTATGCTGGGAAATGAAATATCTTCACCTAAAAACTAGACAGAAGCATTCTCAGAAACTTCTGTGTGATGAGTGCATTCAACTCACAGACTTGAACATTCCTTTTGATAGAGCAGTTTGGAAACACTAATTTTGTAAAATCTGCAAGTGTTTATTTGGAGCGCTTTGAGGCCTATGCTGGAAAAGGAAATATCTTCACATAAAAACTAGACAGAAGCATTCTCAGAAACTTCTCTGTGATGAGTGCATTCTACTCACGGAGTTGAACCTTCTTTTTGATACAAGAGTTTTCAAACACTCTTTTTGTAGAATCTGCAAGTGCATATTTGGAGTTGTTTGAGGCCAACGCTGGAAAAGGAAACATCCTCACATAGAAACTAGACAGAAGCATTCTCAGAAACTTGTTTGTGACGAGTGCATTCAACTCACAGACTTGAGCCTTTCTTTTGAAAGAGCAGTTTTGGAACACTCTTTTCGTAGAATCTGCTAGTGTATATTTGGAGCGCTGTGAGGCCTATGCTGGGAAATGAAATCTCTTCACCTAGAAACAAGACAGAAGCATTCTCAGAAACTTCTGTGTGATGAGTGCATTCAACTCACAGACTTGAACGTTCCTTTTGATAGAACAGTTTTGAAACACTCCTTTTGTAGAATCTTTAAGGGTTTATTTCGAGCGCTTTGAGGCGTATGCTGGAAAAAGATATGTCTTCAAATAACAACTACACAGAAGCATTCTCAGAAACTTCTTTGTGATGAGTGCATTCAACTCACAGACTTGAACCTTCCCTTTGAAAGAGCAGTTTTGAAACACTCTTTTTGTAGAATCTGCAAGTGGATATTTGGAGCGCTTTGGGGCCTAGGCTGGGAAATGAAATATCTTCACCTAAAAACTAGACAGAAGCATTCTCAGAAACTTCTGTGTGATGAGTGCATTCAACTCACAGACTTCTACGTTCCTTTTGATAGAACAGTTTTGAAACTCACCTTTTGTAGAATCTGCAAGTGTTTATTTCGAGCGCTTTGAGGCCTACGCTGGAAAACGAAATGTCTTCAAATAACAACTACACAGAAGCATTCTCAGAACCTTCTTTGTGATGAGTGCATTCAACTCACAGACTTGAACCTTCCTTTTGAAACAGCAGTTTTGAAACACTCTTTTTGTAGAATCTAGAAATGGATATTTGGAGCGCTTTTGGGCCTATGCTGGGAAATGAAATATCTTCACCTAAAAACTAGACAGAAGCATTCTCAGAAACTTCTGTGTGATGAGTGCATTCAACTCACAGAGTTGAACATTCCTTTTGATAGAGCAGTTTGGAAACACTAATTTTGTAAAATCTGCAAGTGTTTATTTGGAACGCTTTGAGGCCTATGCTGGAAAAGGAAATATCTTCACGTAAAAACTAGACAGAAGCATTCTCAGAAACTTCTCTGTGATGAGTGCATTCTACTCACAGAGTTGAACCTTCTTTTTGATAGAAGAGTTTTCAAACTCTCTTTTTGTAGAATCTGCAAATGCATATTTGGAGCTGTATGATTCCAACGCTGGGAAAGGAAACATCCTCACATAGAAACTAGACAGAAGCATTCTCAGAAACTTGTTTGTGACGAGTGCATTCAACTCACAGACTTGAACCTTTCTTTTGAAAGAGCAGTTTTGGAACACTCTTTTTGTAGATTCTGCTAGTGTATATTTGGAGCGCTGTGAGGCCTATGTTGGGAAATGAAATATCTTCACCTAAAAACTAGACAGAAGCATTCTCAGAAACTTCTGTGTGATGAGTGCATTCAACTCACAGACTTGAACGTTCCTTTTGATAGAACAGTTTTGAAACACTCCTTTTATAGAATCTTTAAGGGTTTATTTCGAGCGCTTTGAGGCGTATGCTGGAAAAAGGTATGTCTTCAAATAACAACTACACAGAAGCATTCTCAGAAACTTCTTTGTGATGAGTGCATTCAACTCACAGACTTGAACCTTCCCTTTGAAAGAGCAGTTTTGAAACACTCTTTTTGTAGAATCTGCAAGTGGATATTTGGAGCGCTTTGGGGCCTAGGCTGGGAAATGAAATATCTTCACATAAAAACTAGACAGAAGCATTCTCAGAAACTTCTATGTGATGAGTGCATTCAACTCACAGACTTCAACGTTCCTTTTGATAGAACAGTTTTGAAACTCACCTTTTGTAGAATCTGCAAGTGTTTATTTTGAGCGCTTTGAGGCCTATGCTGGAAAAGGAAATGTCTTCAAATAACAACTACACAGAAGCATTCTCAGAACCTTCTTTGTGATGAGTGCATTCAACTCACACACTTGAACCTTCCTTTTGAAACAGCAGTTTTGAAACACTCTTTTTGTAGAATCTACAAATGGATATTTGGAGCGCTTTGGGGCCTATGCTGGGAAATGAAATATCTTCACCTAAAAACTAGACAGAAGCATTCTCAGAAACTTCTGTGTGATGAGTGCATTCAACTCACAGACTTGAACATTCCTTTTGATAGAGCAGTTTGGAAACACTAATTTTGTAAAATCTGCAAGTGTTTATTTGGAGCGCTTTGAGGCCTATGCTGGAAAAGGAAATACCTTCACATAAAAACTAGACAGAAGCATTCTCAGAAACTTCTCTGTGATGAGTGCATTCTACTCACGGAGTTGAACCTTCTTTTTGATACAAGAGTTTTCAAACACTCTTTTTGTAGAATCTGCAAGTGCATATTTGGAGCTGTTTGAGGCCAACGCTGGAAAAGGAAACATCCTCACATAGAAACTAGACAGAAGCATTCTCAGAAACTTGTTTGTGACGAGTGCATTCAACTCACAGACTTGAGCCTTTCTTTTGAAAGAGCAGTTTTGGAACACTCTTTTCGTAGAATCTGCTAGTGTATATTTGGAGCGCTGTGAGGCCTATGCTGGGAAATGAAATCTCTTCACCTAGAAACAAGACAGAAGCATTCTCAGAAACTTCTGTGTGATGAGTGCATTCAACTCACAGACTTGAACGTTCCTTTTGATAGAACAGTTTTGAAACACTCCTTTTGTAGAATCTTTAAGGGTTTATTTCGAGCGCTTTGAGGCGTATGCTGGAAAAAGATATGTCTTCAAATAACAACTACACAGAAGCATTCTCAGAAACTTCTTTGTGATGAGTGCATTCAACTCACAGACTTGAACCTTCCCTTTGAAAGAGCAGTTTTGAAACACTCTTTTTGTAGAATCTGCAAGTGGATATTTGGAGCGCTTTGGGGCCTAGGCTGGGAAATGAAATATCTTCACCTAAAAACTAGACAGAAGCATTCTCAGAAACTTCTGTGTGATGAGTGCTTTCAACTCACAGACTTCAACGTTCCTTTTGATAGAACAGTTTTGAAACTCACCTTTTGTAGAATCTGCAAGTGTTTATTTCGAGCACTTTGAGGCCTACGCTGGAAAACGAAATGTCTTCAAATAACAACTACACAGAAGCATTCTCAGAACCTTCTTTGTGATGAGTGCATTCAACTCACAGACTTGAACCTTCCTTTTGAAACAGCAGTTTTGAAACACTCTTTTTGTAGAATCTAGAAATGGATATTTGGAGCGCTTTTGGGCCTATGCTGGGAAATGAAATATCTTCACCTAAAAACTAGACAGAAGCATTCTCAGAAACTTCTGTGTGATGAGTGCATTCAACTCACAGAGTTGAACATTCCTTTTGATAGAGCAGTTTGGAAACACTAATTTTATAAAATCTGCAAGTGTTTATTTGGAACGCTTTGAGGCCTATGCTGGAAAAGGAAATATCTTCACGTAAAAACTAGACAGAAGCATTCTCAGAAACTTCTCTGTGATGAGTGCATTCTACTCACAGAGTTGAACCTTCTTTTTGATACAAGAGTTTTCAAACTCTCTTTTTGTAGAATCTGCAAATGCATATTTGGAGCTGTATGATTCCAACGCTGGGAAAGGAAACATCCTCACATAGAAACTAGACAGAAGCATTCTCAGAAACTTGTTTGTGACGAGTGCATTCAACTCACAGACTTGAACGTTTCTTTTGAAAGAGCAGTTTTGGAACACTCTTTTTGTAGATTCTGCTAGTGTATATTTGGAGCGCTGTGAGGCCTATGTTGGGAAATGAAATATCTTCACCTAAAAACTAGACAGAAGCATTCTCAGAAACTTCTGTGTGATGAGTGCATTCAACTCACAGACTTGAACGTTCCTTTTGATAGAACAGTTTTGAAACACTCCTTTTATAGAATCTTTAAGGGTTTATTTCGAGCGCTTTGAGGCGTATGCTGGAAAAGGAAATGTCTTCAAATAACAACTACACAGAAGCATTCTCAGAAACTTCTTTGTGATGAGTGCATTCAACTCACAGACTTGAACCTTCCCTTTGAAAGAGCAGTTTTGAAACACTCTTTTTGTAGAATCTGCAAGTGGATATTTGGAGCGCTTTGGGGCCTAGGCTGGGAAATGAAATATCTTCACCTAAAAACTAGACAGAAGCATTCTCAGAAACTTCTGTGTGATGAGTGCATTCAACTCACAGACTTCAACGTTCCTTTTGATAGAACAGTTTTGAAACTCACCTTTTGTAGAATCTGCAAGTGTTTATTTCGAGCGCTTTGAGGCCTATGCTGGAAAAGGAAATGTCTTCAAATAACAACTACACAGAAGCATTCTCAGAACCTTCTTTGTGATGAGTGCATTCAACTCACACACTTGAACCTTCCTTTTGAAACAGCAGTTTTGAAACACTCTTTTTGTAGAATCTACAAATGGATATTTGGAGCGCTTTGGGGCCTATGCTGGGAAATGAAATATCTTCACCTAAAAACTAGACAGAAGCATTCTCAGAAACTTCTGTGTGATGAGTGCATTCAACTCACAGACTTGAACATTCCTTTTGATAGAGCAGTTTGGAAACACTAATTTTGTAAAATCTGCAAGTGTTTATTTGGAGCGCTTTGAGGCCTATGCTGGAAAAGGAAATATCTTCACATAAAAACTAGACAGAAGCATTCTCAGAAACTTCTCTGTGATGAGTGCATTCTACTCACGGAGTTGAACCTTCTTTTTGATACAAGAGTTTTCAAACACTCTTTTTGTAGAATCTGCAAGTGCATATTTGGAGTTGTTTGAGGCCAACGCTGGAAAAGGAAACATCCTCACATAGAAACTAGACAGAAGCATTCTCAGAAACTTGTTTGTGACGAGTGCATTCAACTCACAGACTTGAGCCTTTCTTTTGAAAGAGCAGTTTTGGAACACTCTTTTCGTAGAATCTGCTAGTGTATATTTGGAGCGCTGTGAGGCCTATGCTGGGAAATGAAATCTCTTCACCTAGAAACAAGACAGAAGCATTCTCAGAAACTTCTGTGTGATGAGTGCATTCAACTCACAGACTTGAACGTTCCTTTTGATAGAACAGTTTTGAAACACTCCTTTTGTAGAATCTGCAAGTGTTTATTTGGAGCGCTTTGAGGCGTATGCTGGAAAAGGAAATGTCTTCAAATAACAACTACACAGAAGCACTCTCAGAAACTTCTTTGTGATGAGTGCATTCAACTCACAGACTTGAACCTTCCTTTTGAAAGAGGAGTTTTGAAACACTCTTTTTGTAGAATCTGCAAGTGGATATTTGGAGCGCTTCGTGGCCTATGCTGGGAAATGAAATATCTTCACCTAAAAACTAGACAGAAGCATTCTCAGAAACTTCTGTGTGATGAGTGCATTCAACTCACAGAGTTGAACATTCCTTTTGATAGAGCAGTTTGGAAACACTAATTTTGTAAAATCTGCAAGTGTTTATTTGGAACGCTTTGAGGCCTACGCTGGAAAAGGAAATATCTTCACATAAAAACTAGACAGAAGCATTCTCAGAAACTTCTCTGTGATGAGTGCATTCTACTCACAGAGTTGAACCTTCTTTTTGATAGAAGAGTTTTCAAACTCTCTTTTTGTAGAATCTGCAAATGCATATTTGGAGCTGTATGATTCCAACGCTGGGAAAGGAAACATCCTCACATAGAAACTAGACAGAAGCATTCTCAGAAACTTGTTTGTGACGAGTGCATTCAACTCACAGACTTGAACGTTTCTTTTGAAAGAGCAGTTTTGGAACACTCTTTTTGTAGATTCTGCTAGTGTATATTTGGAGCGCTGTGAGGCCTATGTTGGGAAATGAAATATCTTCACCTAAAAACTAGACAGAAGCATTCTCAGAAACTTCTGTGTGATGAGTGCATTCAACTCACAGACTTGAACGTTCCTTTTGATAGAACAGTTTTGAAACACTCCTTTTATAGAATCTTTAAGGGTTTATTTCGAGCGCTTTGAGGCGTATGCTGGAAAAAGATATGTCTTCAAATAACAACTACACAGAAGCATTCTCAGAAACTTCTTTGTGATGAGTGCATTCAACTCACAGACTTGAACCTTCCCTTTGAAAGAGCAGTTTTGAAACACTCTTTTTGTAGAATCTGCAAGTGGATATTTGGAGCGCTTTGGGGCCTAGGCTGGGAAATGAAATATCTTCACCTAAAAACTAGACAGAAGCATTCTCAGAAACTTCTGTGTGATGAGTGCATTCAACTCACAGACTTCAACGTTCCTTTTGATAGAACAGTTTTGAAACTCACCTTTTGTAGAATCTGCAAGTGTTTATTTCGAGCGCTTTGAGGCCTATGCTGGAAAAGGAAATGTCTTCAAATAACAACTACACAGAAGCATTCTCAGAACCTTCTTTGTGATGAGTGCATTCAACTCACAGACTTGAACCTTCCTTTTGAGACAGCAGTTTTGAAACACTCTTTTTGTAGCATCTACAAATGGATATTTGGAGCGCTTTGGGGCCTATGCTGGGAAATGAAATATCTTCACCTAAAAACTAGACAGAAGCATTCTCAGAAACTTCTGTGTGATGAGTGCATTCAACTCACAGACTTGAACATTCCTTTTGATAGAGCAGTTTGGAAACACTAATTTTGTAAAATCTGCAAGTGTTTATTTGGAGCGATTTGAGGCCTATGCTGGAAAAGGAAATATCTTCACATAAAAACTAGACAGAAGCATTCTCAGAAACTTCTCTGTGATGAGTGCATTCTACTCACAGAGTTGAACCTTCTTTTTGATACAAGAGTTTTCAAACACTCTTTTTGTAGAATCTGCAAGTGCATATTTGGAGCTGTTTGAGGCCAACGCTGGAAAAGGAAACATCCTCACATAGAAACTAGACAGAAGCATTCTCAGAAACTTGTTTGTGACGAGTGCATTCAACTCACGGACTTGAGCCTTTCTTTTAAAAGAGCAGTTTTGGAACACTCTTTTTGTAGAATCTGCTAGTGTATATGTGGAGCGCTGTGAGGCCTATGCTGGGAAATGAAATATCTTCACCTAAAAACTGGACAGAAGCATTCTCAGAAACTTCTGTGTGATGAGTGCATTCAACTCACAGACTTGAACGTTCCTTTTGATAGAACAGTTTTGAAACACTCCTTTTGTAGAATCTGCAAGTGTTTATTTGGAGCGCTTTGAGGCGTATGCTGGAAAAGGAAATGTCTTCAAATAACAACTACACAGAAGCATTCTCAGAAACTTCTTTGTGATGAGTGCATTCAACTCACAGACTTGAACCTTCCTTTTGAAAGAGCAGTTTTGAAACACTGTTTTGGTAGAATCTGCAAGTGGATATATGGAGCTCTTTGGGGCCTATGCTGGGAAATGAAATATCTGCACCTAAAAACTAGACAGAAGCATTCTCAGGAACTTCTGTGTGATGAGTGCATTCAACTCACAGACTTCAACGTTCCTTTTGATAGAACAGTTTTGAAACTCTCCTTTTGTAGACTCTGCAAGTGTTTATTTCGAGCGCTTTGAGGCCTACGCTGGAAAACGAAATGTCTTCAAATAACAACTACACAGAAACATTCTCAGAACATTCTTTGTGATGAGTGCATTCAACTCACAGACTTGAACCTTCCTTTTGAAAGAGCAGTTTTGAAACACTCCTTTTGTAGAATCTGCAAGTGGATATTTGGAGCGCTTCGGGGCCTATGCTGGGAAATGAAATATCTTCACCTAAAAACTAGACAGAAGCATTCTCAGAAACTTCTGTGTGATGAGTGCATTCAACTCACAGAGTTGAACATTCCTTTTGATAGAGCAGTTTGGAAACACTAATTTTGTAAAATCTGCAAGTGTTTATTTGGAACGCTTTGAGGCCTATGCTGGAAAAGGAAATATCTTCACATAAAAACTAGACAGAAGCATTCTCAGAAACTTCTCTGTGATGAGTGCATTCTACTCACAGAGCTGAACCTTCTTTTTGATAGAAGAGTTTTCAACCTCTCTTTTTGTAGAATCTGCAAATGCATATTTGGAGCTGTATGATTCCAACGCTGGGAAAGGAAACATCCTCACATAGAAACTAGACAGAAGCATTCTCAGAAACTTGTTTGTGACGAGTGCATTCAACTCACAGACTTGAACCTTTCTTTTGAAAGAGCAGTTTTGGAACACTCTTTTTGTAGATTCTGCTAGTGCATATTTGGAGCGCTGTGAGGCCTATGTTGGGAAATGAAATATCTTCACCTAAAAACTAGACAGAAGCATTCTCAGAAACTTCTGTGTGATGAGTGCATTCAACTCACAGACTTGAACGTTCCTTTTGATAGAACAGTTTTGAAACACTCCTTTTATAGAATCTTTAAGGGTTTATTTCGAGCGCTTTGAGGCGTATGCTGGAAAAAGATATGTCTTCAAATAACAACTACACAGAAGCATTCTCAGAAACTTCTTTGTGATGAGTGCATTCAACTCACAGACTTGAACCTTCCCTTTGAAAGAGCAGTTTTGAAACACTCTTTTTGTAGAATCTGCAAGTGGATATTTGGAGCGCTTTGGGGCCTAGGCTGGGAAATGAAATATCTTCACCTAAAAACTAGACAGAAGCATTCTCAGAAACTTCTGTTTGATGAGTGCATTCAACTCACAGACTTCAACGTTCCTTTTGATAGAACAGTTTTGAAACTCACCTTTTGTAGAATCTGCAAGTGTTTATTTCGAGCGCTTTGAGGCCTATGCTGGAAAAGGAAATGTCTTCAAATAACAACTACATAGAAGCATTCTCAGAACCTTCTTTGTGATGAGTGCATTCAACTCACAGACTTGAACCTTCCTTTTGAAACAGCAGTTTGGAAACACTCTTTTTGTAGCATCTACAAATGGATATTTGGAGCGCTTTGGGGCCTATGCTGGGAAATGAAATATCTTCACCTAAAAACTAGACAGAAGCATTCTCAGAAACTTCTGTGTGATGAGTGCATTCAACTCACAGACTTGAACATTCCTTTTGATAGAGCAGTTTGGAAACACTAATTTTGTAAAATCTGCAAGTGTTTATTTGGAGCGCTTTGAGGCCTATGCTGGAAAAGGAAATATCTTCACATAAAAACTAGACAGAAGCATTCTCAGAAACTTCTCTGTGATGAGTGCATTCTACTCACAGAGTTGAACCTTCTTTTTGATACAAGAGTTTTCAAACACTCTTTTTGTAGAATCTGCAAGTGCATATTTGGAGCTGTTTGAGGCCAACGCTGGAAAAGGAAACATCCTCACATAGAAACTAGACAGAAGCATTCTCAGAAACTTGTTTGTGACGAGTGCATTCAACTCACAGACATGAGCCTTTCTTTTGAAAGAGCAGTTTTGGAACACTCTTTTTGTAGAATCTGCTAGTGTATATTTGGAGCGCTGTGAGGCCTATGCTGGGAAATGAAATCTCTTCACCTAAAAACAAGACAGAAGCATTCTCAGAAACTTCTGTGTGATGAGTGCATTCAACTCACAGACTTGAACGTTCCTTTTGATAGAACAGTTTTGAAACACTCCTTTTGTAGAATCTGCAAGTGTTTATTTGGAGCGCTTTGAGGCATATGCTGGAAAAGGAAATGTCTTCAAATAACAACTACACAGAAGCATTCTCAGAAACTTCTTTGTGATGAGTGCATTCAACCCACAGACTTGAACCTTCCTTTTGAAAGAGCAGTTTTGAAACACTGTTTTGGTAGAATCTGCAAGTGGATATATGGAGCTCTTTGGGGCCTATGCTGGGAAATGAAATATCTGCACCTAAACACTAGACAGAAGCATTCTCAGGAACTTCTGTGTGATGAGTGCATTCAACTCACAGACTTCAACGTTCCTTTTGATAGAACAGTTTTGAAACTCTCCTTTTGTAGACTCTGCAAGTGTTTATTTCGAGCGCTTTGAGGCCTACGCTGGAAAACGAAATGTCTTCAAATAACAACTACACAGAAACATTCTCAGAACATTCTTTGTGATGAGTGCATTCAACTCACAGACTTGAACCTTCCTTTTGAAAGAGCAGTTTTGAAACACTCTTTTTGTAGAATCTGCAAGTGGATATTTGGAGCGCTTCAGGGCCTATGCTGGGAAATGAAATATCTTCACCTAAAAACTAGACAGAAGCATTCTCAGAAACTTCTGTGTGATGACTGCATTCAACTCACAGAGTTGAACATTCCTTTTGATAGAGCAGTTTGGAAACACTAATTTTGTAAAATCTGCAAGTGTTTATTTGGAACGCTTTGAGGCCTATGCTGGAAAAGGAAATATCTTCACATAAAAACTAGACAGAAGCATTCTCAGAAACTTCTCTGTGATGAGTGCATTCTACTCACAGAGTTGAACCTTCTTTTTGATAGAAGAGTTTTCAAACTCTCTTTTTGTAGAATCTGCAAATGCATATTTGGAGCTGTATGATTCCAACGCTGGGAAAGGAAACATCCTCACATAGAAACTAGACAGAAGCATTCTCAGAAACTTGTTTGTGACGAGTGCATTCAACTCACAGACTTGAACCTTTCTTTTGAAAGAGCAGTTTTGGAACACTCTTTTTGTAGATTCTGCTAGTGTATATTTGGAGCGCTGTGAGGCCTATGTTGGGAAATGAAATCTCTTCACCTAAAAACAAGACAGAAGCATTCTCAGAAACTTCTGTGTGATGAGTGCATTCAACTCACAGACTTGAACGTTCCTTTTGATAGAACAGTTTTGAAACACTCCTTTTGTAGAATCTGCAAGTGTTTATTTGGAGCGCTTTGAGGCGTATGCTGGAAAAGGAAATGTCTTCAAATAACAACTACACAGAAGCATTCTCAGAAACTTCTTTGTGATGAGTGCATTCAACTCACAGACTTGAACCTTCCTTTTGAAAGAGCAGTTTTGAAACACTGTTTTGGTAGAATCTGCAAGTGGATATTTGGAGCTCTTTGGGGCCTATGCTGGGAAATGAAATATCTGCACCTAAACACTAGACAGAAGCATTCTCAGGAACTTCTGTGTGATGAGTGCATTCAACTCACAGACTTCAACGTTCCTTTTGATAGAACAGTTTTGAAACTCTCCTTTTGTAGACTCTGCAAGTGTTTATTTCGAGCGCTTTGAGGCCTACGCTGGAAAACGAAATGTCTTCAAATAACAACTACACAGAAACATTCTCAGAACATTCTTTGTGATGAGTGCATTCAACTCACAGACTTGAACCTTCCTTTTGAAAGAGCAGTTTTGAAACACTCTTTTTGTAGAATCTGCAAGTGGATATTTGGAGCGCTTCGGGGCCTATGCTGGGAAATGAAATATCTTCACCTAAAAACTAGACAGAAGCATTCTCAGAAACTTCTGTGTGATGACTGCATTCAACTCACAGAGTTGAACATTCCTTTTGATAGAGCAGTTTGGAAACACTAATTTTGTAAAATCTGCAAGTGTTTATTTGGAACGCTTTGAGGCCTATGCTGGAAAAGGAAATATCTTCACATAAAAACTAGACAGAAGCATTCTCAGAAACTTCTCTGTGATGAGTGCATTCTACTCACAGAGTTGAACCTTCTTTTTGATAGAAGAGTTTTCAAACTCTCTTTTTGTAGAATCTGCAAATGCATATTTGGAGCTGTATGATTCCAACGCTGGGAAAGGAAACATCCTCACATAGAAACTAGACAGAAGCATTCTCAGAAACTTGTTTGTGACGAGTGCATTCAACTCACAGACTTGAACCTTTCTTTTGAAAGAGCAGTTTTGGAACACTCTTTTTGTAGATTCTGCTAGTGTATATTTGGAGCGCTGTGAGGCCTATGTTGGGAAATGAAATCTCTTCACCTAAAAACAAGACAGAAGCATTCTCAGAAACTTCTGTGTGATGAGTGCATTCAACTCACAGACTTGAACGTTCCTTTTGATAGAACAGTTTTGAAACACTCCTTTTGTAGAATCTGCAAGTGTTTATTTGGAGCGCTTTGAGGCGTATGCTGGAAAAGGAAATGTCTTCAAATAACAACTACACAGAAGCATTCTCAGAAACTTCTTTGTGATGAGTGCATTCAACTCACAGACTTGAACCTTCCTTTTGAAAGAGCAGTTTTGAAACACTGTTTTGGTAGAATCTGCAAGTGGATATTTGGAGCTCTTTGGGGCCTATGCTGGGAAATGAAATATCTGCACCTAAACACTAGACAGAAGCATTCTCAGGAACTTCTGTGTGATGAGTGCATTCAACTCACAGACTTCAACGTTCCTTTTGATAGAACAGTTTTGAAACTCTCCTTTTGTAGACTCTGCAAGTGTTTATTTCGAGCGCTTTGAGGCCTACGCTGGAAAACGAAATGTCTTCAAATAACAACTACACAGAAACATTCTCAGAACATTCTTTGTGATGAGTGCATTCAACTCACAGACTTGAACCTTCCTTTTGAAAGAGCAGTTTTGAAACACTCTTTTTGTAGAATCTGCAAGTGGATATTTGGAGCGCTTCGGGGCCTATGCTGGGAAATGAAATATCTTCACCTAAAAACTAGACAGAAGCATTCTCAGAAACTTCTGTGTGATGACTGCATTCAACTCACAGAGTTGAACATTCCTTTTGATAGAGCAGTTTGGAAACACTAATTTTGTAAAATCTGCAAGTGTTTATTTGGAACGCTTTGAGGCCTATGCTGGAAAAGGAAATATCTTCACATAAAAACTAGACAGAAGCATTCTCAGAAACTTCTCTGTGATGAGTGCATTCTACTCACAGAGTTGAACCTTCTTTTTGATAGAAGAGTTTTCAAACTCTCTTTTTGTAGAATCTGCAAATGCATATTTGGAGCTGTATGATTCCAACGCTGGGAAAGGAAACATCCTCACATAGAAACTAGACAGAAGCATTCTCAGAAACTTGTTTGTGACGAGTGCATTCAACTCACAGACTTGAACCTTTCTTTTGAAAGAGCAGTTTTGGAACACTCTTTTTGTAGATTCTGCTAGTGTATATTTGGAGCGCTGTGAGGCCTATGTTGGGAAATGAAATATCTTCACCTAAAAACTGGACAGAAGCATTCTCAGAAACTTCTGTGTGATGAGTGCATTCAACTCACAGACTTGAACGTTCCTTTTGATAGAACAGTTTTGAAACACTCCTTTTATAGAATCTTTAAGGGTTTATTTCGAGCGCTTTGAGGCGTATGCTGGAAAAAGATATGTCTTCAAATAACAACTACACAGAAGCATTCTCAGAAACTTCTTTGTGATGAGTGCATTCAACTCACAGACTTGAACCTTCCCTTTGAAAGAGCAGTTTTGAAACACTCTTTTTGTAGAATCTGCAAGTGGATATTTGGAGCGCTTCGGGGCCTATGCTGGGAAATGAAATATCTTCACCTAAAAACTAGACAGAAGCATTCTCAGAAACTTCTGTGTGATGACTACATTCAACTCACAGAGTTGAACATTCCTTTTGATAGAGCAGTTTGGAAACACTAATTTTGTAAAATCTGCAAGTGTTTATTTGGAACGCTTTGAGGCCTATGCTGGAAAAGGAAATATCTTCACATAAAAACTAGACAGAAGCATTCTCAGAAACTTCTCTGTGATGAGTGCATTCTACTCACAGAGTTGAACCTTCTTTTTGATAGAAGAGTTTTCAAACTCTCTTTTTGTAGAATCTGCAAATGCATATTTGGAGCTGTATGATTCCAACGCTGGGAAAGGAAACATCCTCACATAGAAACTAGACAGAAGCATTCTCAGAAACTTGTTTGTGACGAGTGCATTCAACTCACAGACTTGAACCTTTCTTTTGAAAGAGCAGTTTTGGAACACTCTTTTTGTAGATTCTGCTAGTGTATATTTGGAGCGCTGTGAGGCCTATGTTGGGAAATGAAATATCTTCACCTAAAAACTGGACAGAAGCATTCTCAGAAACTTCTGTGTGATGAGTGCATTCAACTCACAGACTTGAACGTTCCTTTTGATAGAACAGTTTTGAAACACTCCTTTTATAGAATCTTTAAGGGTTTATTTCGAGCGCTTTGAGGCGTATGCTGGAAAAAGATATGTCTTCAAATAACAACTACACAGAAGCATTCTCAGAAACTTCTTTGTGATGAGTGCATTCAACTCACAGACTTGAACCTTCCCTTTGAAAGAGCAGTTTTGAAACACTCTTTTTGTAGAATCTGCAAGTGGATATTTGGAGCGCTTTGGGGCCTAGGCTGGGAAATGAAATATCTTCACCTAAAAACTAGACAGAAGCATTCTCAGAAACTTCTGTGTGATGAGTGCATTCAACTCACAGACTTCAACGTTCCTTTTGATAGAACAGTTTTGAAACTCACCTTTTGTAGAATCTGCAAGTGTTTATTTCGAGCGCTTTGAGGCCTATGCTGGAAAAGGAAATGTCTTCAAATAACAACTACACAGAAGCATTCTCAGAACCTTCTTTGTGATGAGTGCATTCAACTCACAGACTTGAACCTTCCTTTTGAAACAGCAGTTTTGAAACACTCTTTTTGTAGAATCTACAAATGGATATTTGGAGCGCTTTGGGGCCTATGCTGGGAAATGAAATATCTTCACCTAAAAACTAGACAGAAGCATTCTCAGAAACTTCTGTGTGATGAGTGCCTTCAACTCACAGACTTGAACATTCCTTTTGATAGAGCAGTTTGGAAACACTAATTTTGTAAAATCTGCAAGTGTTTATTTGGAGCGCTTTGAGGCCTATGCTGGAAAAGGAAATATCTTCACATAAAAACTAGACAGAAGCATTCTCAGAAACTTCTCTGTGATGAGTGCATTCTACTCACGGAGTTGAACCTTCTTTTTGATACAAGAGTTTTCAAACACTCTTTTTGTAGAATCTGCAAGTGCATATTTGGAGCTGTTTGAGGCCAACGCTGGAAAAGGAAACATCCTCACATAGAAACTAGACAGAAGCATTCTCAGAAACTTGTTTGTGACGAGTGCATTCAACTCACAGACTTGAGCCTTTCTTTTGAAAGAGCAGTTTTGGAACACTCTTTTTGTAGAATCTGCTAGTGTATATTTGGAGCGCTGTGAGGCCTATGCTGGGAAATGAAATCTCTTCACCTAGAAACAAGACAGAAGCATTCTCAGAAACTTCTGTGTGATGAGTGCATTCAACTCACAGACTTGAACGTTCCTTTTGATAGAACAGTTTTGAAACACTCCTTTTGTAGAATCTGCAAGTGTTTATTTCGAGCGCTTTGAGGCCTACGCTGGAAAACGAAATGTCTTCAAATAACAACTACACAGAAACATTCTCAGAACATTCTTTGTGATGAGTGCATTCAACTCACAGACTTGAACCTTCCTTTTGAAAGAGCAGTTTTGAAACACTCTTTTTGTAGAATCTGCAAGTGGATATTTGGAGCGCTTCGGGGCCTATGCTGGGAAATGAAATATCTTCACCTAAAAACTAGACAGAAGCATTCTCAGAAACTTCTGTGTGATGAGTGCATTCAACTCACAGAGTTGAACATTCCTTTTGATAGAGCAGTTTGGAAACACTAATTTTGTAAAATCTGCAAGTGTTTATTTGGAACGCTTTGAGGCCTATGCTGGAAAAGGAAATATCTTCACATAAAAACTAGACAGAAGCATTCTCAGAAACTTCTCTGTGATGAGTGCATTCTACTCACAGAGTTGAACCTTCTTTTTGATAGAAGAGTTTTCAAACTCTCTTTTTGTAGAATCTGCAAATGCATATTTGGAGCTGTATGATTCCAACGCTGGGAAAGGAAACATCCTCACATAGAAACTAGACAGAAGCATTCTCAGAAACTTGTTTGTGACGAGTGCATTCAACTCACAGACTTGAACCTTTCTTTTGAAAGAGCAGTTTTGGAACACTCTTTTTGTAGATTCTGCTAGTGTATATTTGGAGCGCTGTGAGGCCTATGTTGGGAAATGAAATATCTTCACCTAAAAACTAGACAGAAGCATTCTCAGAAACTTCTGTGTGATGAGTGCATTCAACTCACAGACTTGAACGTTCCTTTTGATAGAACAGTTTTGAAACACTCCTTTTATAGAATCTTTAAGGGTTTATTTCGAGCGCTTTGAGGCGTATGCTGGAAAAAGATATGTCTTCAAATAACAACTACACAGAAGCATTCTCAGAAACTTCTTTGTGATGAGTGCATTCAACTCACAGACTTGAACCTTCCCTTTGAAAGAGCAGTTTTGAAACACTCTTTTTGTAGAATCTGCAAGTGGATATTTGGAGCGCTTTGGGGCCAAGGCTGGGAAATGAAATATCTTCACCTAAAAACTAGACAGAAGCATTCTCAGAAACTTCTGTGTGATGAGCGCATTCAACTCACAGACTTCAACGTTCCTTTTGATAGAACAGTTTTGAAACTCACCTTTTGTAGAATCTGCAAGTGTTTATTTCGAGCGCTTTGAGGCCTATGCTGGAAAAGGAAATGTCTTCAAATAACAACTACACAGAAGCACTCTCAGAACCTTCTTTGTGATGAGTGCATTCAACTCACAGACTTGAACCTTCCTTTTGAAACAGCAGTTTGGAAACACTCTTTTTGTAGCATCTACAAATGGATATTTGGAGCGCTTTGGGGCCTATGCTGGGAAATGAAATATCTTCACCTAAAAACTAGACAGAAGCATTCTCAGAAACTTCTGTGTGATGAGCGCATTCAACTCACAGACTTGAACATTCCTTTTGATAGAGCAGTTTGGAAACACTAATTTTGTAAAATCTGCAAGTGTTTATTTGGAGCGCTTTGAGGCCTATGCTGGAAAAGGAAATATCTTCACATAAAAACTAGACAGAAGCATTCTCAGAAACTTCTCTGTGATGAGTGCATTCTACTCACAGAGTTGAACCTTCTTTTTGATACAAGAGTTTTCAAACACTCTTTTTGTAGAATCTGCAAGTGCATATTTGGAGCTGTTTGAGGCCAACGCTGGAAAAGGAAACATCCTCACATAGAAACTAGACAGAAGCATTCTCAGAAACTTGTTTGTGACGAGTGCATTCAACTCACAGACTTGAGCCTTTCTTTTGAAAGAGCAGTTTTGGAACACTCTTTTTGTAGAATCTGCTAGTGTATATTTGGAGCGCTGTGAGGCCTATGCTGGGAAATGAAATCTCTTCACCTAGAAACAAGACAGAAGCATTCTCAGAAACTTCTGTGTGATGAGTGCATTCAACTCCCAGACTTGAACGTTCCTTTTGATAGAACAGTTTTGAAACACTCCTTTTGTAGAATCTGCAAGTGTTTATTTGGAGTGCTTTGAGGCGTATGCTGGAAAAGGAAATGTCTTCAAATAACAACTACACAGAAGCATTCTCAGAAACTTCTTTGTGATGAGTGCATTCAACTCACAGACTTGAACCTTCCTTTTGAAAGAGCAGTTTTGAAACACTGTTTTGGTAGAATCTGCAAGTGGATATTTGGAGCTCTTTGGGGCCTATGCTGGGAAATGAAATATCTGCACCTAAACACTAGACAGAAGCATTCTCAGGAACTTCTGTGTGATGAGTGCATTCAACTCACAGACTTGAACGTTCCTTTTGATAGAACAGTTTTGAAACACTCCTTTTATAGAATCTTTAAGGGTTTATTTCGAGCGCTTTGAGGCGTATGCTGGAAAAAGATATGTCTTCAAATAACAACTACACAGAAGCATTCTCAGAAACTTCTTTGTGATGAGTGCATTCAACTCACAGACTTGAACCTTCCCTTTGAAAGAGCAGTTTTGAAACACTCTTTTTGTAGAATCTGCAAGTGGATATTTGGAGCGCTTCGGGGCCTATGCTGGGAAATGAAATATCTTCACCTAAAAACTAGACAGAAGCATTCTCAGAAACTTCTGTGTGATGACTGCATTCAACTCACAGAGTTGAACATTCCTTTTGATAGAGCAGTTTGGAAACACTAATTTTGTAAAATCTGCAAGTGTTTATTTGGAACGCTTTGAGGCCTATGCTGGAAAAGGAAATATCTTCACATAAAAACTAGACAGAAGCATTCTCAGAAACTTCTCTGTGATGAGTGCATTCTACTCACAGAGTTGAACCTTCTTTTTGATAGAAGAGTTTTCAAACTCTCTTTTTGTAGAATCTGCAAATGCATATTTGGAGCTGTATGATTCCAACGCTGGGAAAGGAAACATCCTCACATAGAAACTAGACAGAAGCATTCTCAGAAACTTGTTTGTGACGAGTGCATTCAACTCACAGACTTGAACCTTTCTTTTGAAAGAGCAGTTTTGGAACACTCTTTTTGTAGATTCTGCTAGTGTATATTTGGAGCGCTGTGAGGCCTATGTTGGGAAATGAAATATCTTCACCTAAAAACTGGACAGAAGCATTCTCAGAAACTTCTGTGTGATGAGTGCATTCAACTCACAGACTTGAACGTTCCTTTTGATAGAACAGTTTTGAAACACTCCTTTTATAGAATCTTTAAGGGTTTATTTCGAGCGCTTTGAGGCGTATGCTGGAAAAAGATATGTCTTCAAATAACAACTACACAGAAGCATTCTCAGAAACTTCTTTGTGATGAGTGCATTCAACTCACAGACTTGAACCTTCCCTTTGAAAGAGCAGTTTTGAAACACTCTTTTTGTAGAATCTGCAAGTGGATATTTGGAGCGCTTTGGGGCCTAGGCTGGGAAATGAAATATCTTCACCTAAAAACTAGACAGAAGCATTCTCAGAAACTTCTGTGTGATGAGTGCATTCAACTCACAGACTTCAACGTTCCTTTTGATAGAACAGTTTTGAAACTCACCTTTTGTAGAATCTGCAAGTGTTTATTTCGAGCGCTTTGAGGCCTATGCTGGAAAAGGAAATGTCTTCAAATAACAACTACACAGAAGCATTCTCAGAACCTTCTTTGTGATGAGTGCATTCAACTCACAGACTTGAACCTTCCTTTTGAAACAGCAGTTTTGAAACACTCTTTTTGTAGAATCTACAAATGGATATTTGGAGCGCTTTGGGGCCTATGCTGGGAAATGAAATATCTTCACCTAAAAACTAGACAGAAGCATTCTCAGAAACTTCTGTGTGATGAGTGCATTCAACTCACAGACTTGAACATTCCTTTTGATAGAGCAGTTTGGAAACACTAATTTTGTAAAATCTGCAAGTGTTTATTTGGAGCGCTTTGAGGCCTATGCTGGAAAAGGAAATATCTTCACATAAAAACTAGACAGAAGCATTCTCAGAAACTTCTCTGTGATGAGTGCATTCTACTCACGGAGTTGAACCTTCTTTTTGATACAAGAGTTTTCAAACACTCTTTTTGTAGAATCTGCAAGTGCATATTTGGAGCTGTTTGAGGCCAACGCTGGAAAAGGAAACATCCTCACATAGAAACTAGACAGAAGCATTCTCAGAAACTTGTTTGTGACGAGTGCATTCAACTCACAGACTTGAGCCTTTCTTTTGAAAGAGCAGTTTTGGAACACTCTTTTTGTAGAATCTGCTAGTGTATATTTGGAGCGCTGTGAGGCCTATGCTGGGAAATGAAATCTCTTCACCTAGAAACAAGACAGAAGCATTCTCAGAAACTTCTGTGTGATGAGTGCATTCAACTCACAGACTTGAACGTTCCTTTTGATAGAACAGTTTTGAAACACTCCTTTTGTAGAATCTGCAAGTGTTTATTTCGAGCGCTTTGAGGCCTACGCTGGAAAACGAAATGTCTTCAAATAACAACTACACAGAAACATTCTCAGAACATTCTTTGTGATGAGTGCATTCAACTCACAGACTTGAACCTTCCTTTTGAAAGAGCAGTTTTGAAACACTCTTTTTGTAGAATCTGCAAGTGGATATTTGGAGCGCTTCGGGGCCTATGCTGGGAAATGAAATATCTTCACCTAAAAACTAGACAGAAGCATTCTCAGAAACTTCTGTGTGATGAGTGCATTCAACTCACAGAGTTGAACATTCCTTTTGATAGAGCAGTTTGGAAACACTAATTTTGTAAAATCTGCAAGTGTTTATTTGGAACGCTTTGAGGCCTATGCTGGAAAAGGAAATATCTTCACATAAAAACTAGACAGAAGCATTCTCAGAAACTTCTCTGTGATGAGTGCATTCTACTCACAGAGTTGAACCTTCTTTTTGATAGAAGAGTTTTCAAACTCTCTTTTTGTAGAATCTGCAAATGCATATTTGGAGCTGTATGATTCCAACGCTGGGAAAGGAAACATCCTCACATAGAAACTAGACAGAAGCATTCTCAGAAACTTGTTTGTGACGAGTGCATTCAACTCACAGACTTGAACCTTTCTTTTGAAAGAGCAGTTTTGGAACACTCTTTTTGTAGATTCTGCTAGTGTATATTTGGAGCGCTGTGAGGCCTATGTTGGGAAATGAAATATCTTCACCTAAAAACTAGACAGAAGCATTCTCAGAAACTTCTGTGTGATGAGTGCATTCAACTCACAGACTTGAACGTTCCTTTTGATAGAACAGTTTTGAAACACTCCTTTTATAGAATCTTTAAGGGTTTATTTCGAGCGCTTTGAGGCGTATGCTGGAAAAAGATATGTCTTCAAATAACAACTACACAGAAGCATTCTCAGAAACTTCTTTGTGATGAGTGCATTCAACTCACAGACTTGAACCTTCCCTTTGAAAGAGCAGTTTTGAAACACTCTTTTTGTAGAATCTGCAAGTGGATATTTGGAGCGCTTTGGGGCCAAGGCTGGGAAATGAAATATCTTCACCTAAAAACTAGACAGAAGCATTCTCAGAAACTTCTGTGTGATGAGCGCATTCAACTCACAGACTTCAACGTTCCTTTTGATAGAACAGTTTTGAAACTCACCTTTTGTAGAATCTGCAAGTGTTTATTTCGAGCGCTTTGAGGCCTATGCTGGAAAAGGAAATGTCTTCAAATAACAACTACACAGAAGCACTCTCAGAACCTTCTTTGTGATGAGTGCATTCAACTCACAGACTTGAACCTTCCTT
Source organism: Pongo abelii (assembly GCF_028885655.2). Taxonomy (NCBI): domain Eukaryota; kingdom Metazoa; phylum Chordata; class Mammalia; order Primates; family Hominidae; genus Pongo; species Pongo abelii. Next base: position 50,420,496 of record NC_071992.2, read on the forward strand.
TTGAAACAGCAGTTTGGAAACACTCTTTTTGTAGCATCTACAAATGGATATTTGGAGCGCTTTGGGGCCTATGCTGGGAAATGAAATATCTTCACCTAAAAACTAGACAGAAGCATTCTCAGAAACTTCTGTGTGATGAGTGCATTCAACTCACAGACTTGAACATTCCTTTTGATAGAGCAGTTTGGAAACACTAATTTTGTAAAATCTGCAAGTGTTTATTTGGAGCGCTTTGAGGCCTATGCTGGAAAAGGAAATATCTTCACATAAAAACTAGACAGAAGCATTCTCAGAAACTTCTCTGTGATGAGTGCATTCTACTCACAGAGTTGAACCTTCTTTTTGATACAAGAGTTTTCAAACACTCTTTTTGTAGAATCTGCAAGTGCATATTTGGAGCTGTTTGAGGCCAACGCTGGAAAAGGAAACATCCTCACATAGAAACTAGACAGAAGCATTCTCAGAAACTTGTTTGTGACGAGTGCATTCAACTCACAGACTTGAGCCTTTCTTTTGAAAGAGCAGTTTTGGAACACTCTTTTTGTAGAATCTGCTAGTGTATATTTGGAGCGCTGTGAGGCCTATGCTGGGAAATGAAATCTCTTCACCTAGAAACAAGACAGAAGCATTCTCAGAAACTTCTGTGTGATGAGTGCATTCAACTCCCAGACTTGAACGTTCCTTTTGATAGAACAGTTTTGAAACACTCCTTTTGTAGAATCTGCAAGTGTTTATTTGGAGTGCTTTGAGGCGTATGCTGGAAAAGGAAATGTCTTCAAATAACAACTACACAGAAGCATTCTCAGAAACTTCTTTGTGATGAGTGCATTCAACTCACAGACTTGAACCTTCCTTTTGAAAGAGCAGTTTTGAAACACTGTTTTGGTAGAATCTGCAAGTGGATATTTGGAGCTCTTTGGGGCCTATGCTGGGAAATGAAATATCTGCACCTAAACACTAGACAGAAGCATTCTCAGGAACTTCTGTGTGATGAGTGCATTCAACTCACAGACTTGAACGTTCCTTTTGATAGAACAGTTTTGAAACACTCCTTTTATAGAATCTTTAAGGGTTTATTTCGAGCGCTTTGAGGCGTATGCTGGAAAAAGATATGTCTTCAAATAACAACTACACAGAAGCATTCTCAGAAACTTCTTTGTGATGAGTGCATTCAACTCACAGACTTGAACCTTCCCTTTGAAAGAGCAGTTTTGAAACACTCTTTTTGTAGAATCTGCAAGTGGATATTTGGAGCGCTTCGGGGCCTATGCTGGGAAATGAAATATCTTCACCTAAAAACTAGACAGAAGCATTCTCAGAAACTTCTGTGTGATGACTGCATTCAACTCACAGAGTTGAACATTCCTTTTGATAGAGCAGTTTGGAAACACTAATTTTGTAAAATCTGCAAGTGTTTATTTGGAACGCTTTGAGGCCTATGCTGGAAAAGGAAATATCTTCACATAAAAACTAGACAGAAGCATTCTCAGAAACTTCTCTGTGATGAGTGCATTCTACTCACAGAGTTGAACCTTCTTTTTGATAGAAGAGTTTTCAAACTCTCTTTTTGTAGAATCTGCAAATGCATATTTGGAGCTGTATGATTCCAACGCTGGGAAAGGAAACATCCTCACATAGAAACTAGACAGAAGCATTCTCAGAAACTTGTTTGTGACGAGTGCATTCAACTCACAGACTTGAACCTTTCTTTTGAAAGAGCAGTTTTGGAACACTCTTTTTGTAGATTCTGCTAGTGTATATTTGGAGCGCTGTGAGGCCTATGTTGGGAAATGAAATATCTTCACCTAAAAACTGGACAGAAGCATTCTCAGAAACTTCTGTGTGATGAGTGCATTCAACTCACAGACTTGAACGTTCCTTTTGATAGAACAGTTTTGAAACACTCCTTTTATAGAATCTTTAAGGGTTTATTTCGAGCGCTTTGAGGCGTATGCTGGAAAAAGATATGTCTTCAAATAACAACTACACAGAAGCATTCTCAGAAACTTCTTTGTGATGAGTGCATTCAACTCACAGACTTGAACCTTCCCTTTGAAAGAGCAGTTTTGAAACACTCTTTTTGTAGAATCTGCAAGTGGATATTTGGAGCGCTTTGGGGCCTAGGCTGGGAAATGAAATATCTTCACCTAAAAACTAGACAGAAGCATTCTCAGAAACTTCTGTGTGATGAGTGCATTCAACTCACAGACTTCAACGTTCCTTTTGATAGAACAGTTTTGAAACTCACCTTTCGTAGAATCTGCAAGTGTTTATTTCGAGCGCTTTGAGGCCTATGCTGGAAAAGGAAATGTCTTCAAATAACAACTACACAGAAGCATTCTCAGAACCTTCTTTGTGATGAGTGCATTCAACTCACAGACTTGAACCTTCCTTTTGAAACAGCAGTTTTGAAACACTCTTTTTGTAGCATCTACAAATGGATATTTGGAGCGCTTTGGGGCCTATGCTGGGAAATGAAATATCTTCACCTAAAAACTAGACAGAAGCATTCTCAGAAACTTCTGTGTGATGAGTGCATTCAACTCACAGACTTGAACATTCCTTTTGATAGAGCAGTTTGGAAACACTAATTTTGTAAAATCTGCAAGTGTTTATTTGGAACGCTTTGAGGCCTATGCTGGAAAAGGAAATATCTTCACATAAAAACTAGACAGAAGCATTCTCAGAAACTTCTCTGTGATGAGTGCATTCTACTCACAGAGTTGAACCTTCTTTTTGATAGAAGAGTTTTCAAACTCTCTTTTTGTAGAATCTGCAAATGCATATTTGGAGCTGTATGATTCCAACGCTGGGAAAGGAAACATCCTCACATAGAAACTAGACAGAAGCATTCTCAGAAACTTGTTTGTGACGAGTGCATTCAACTCACAGACTTGAACCTTTCTTTTGAAAGAGCAGTTTTGGAACACTCTTTTTGTAGATTCTGCTAGTGTATATTTGGAGCGCTGTGAGGCCTATGTTGGGAAATGAAATATCTTCACCTAAAAACTAGACAGAAGCATTCTCAGAAACTTCTGTGTGATGAGTGCATTCAACTCACAGACTTGAACGTTCCTTTTGATAGAACAGTTTTGAAACACTCCTTTTATAGAATCTTTAAGGGTTTATTTCGAGCGCTTTGAGGCGTATGCTGGAAAAAGATATGTCTTCAAATAACAACTACACAGAAGCATTCTCAGAAACTTCTTTGTGATGAGTGCATTCAACTCACAGACTTGAACCTTCCCTTTGAAAGAGCAGTTTTGAAACACTCTTTTTGTAGAATCTGCAAGTGGATATTTGGAGCGCTTTGGGGCCTAGGCTGGGAAATGAAATATCTTCACCTAAAAACTAGACAGAAGCATTCTCAGAAACTTCTGTGTGATGAGTGCATTCAACTCACAGACTTCAACGTTCCTTTTGATAGAACAGTTTTGAAACTCACCTTTTGTAGAATCTGCAAGTGTTTACTTCGAGCGCTTTGAGGCCTATGCTGGAAAAGGAAATGTCTTCAAATAACAACTACACAGAAGCATTCTCAGAACCTTCTTTGTGATGAGTGCATTCAACTCACAGACTTGAACCTTCCTTTTGAAACAGCAGTTTTGAAACACTCTTTTTGTAGCATCTACAAATGGATATTTGGAGCGCTTTGGGGCCTATGCTGGGAAATGAAATATCTTCACCTAAAAACTAGACAGAAGCATTCTCAGAAACTTCTGTGTGATGAGTGCATTCAACTCACAGACTTGAACATTCCTTTTGATAGAGCAGTTTGGAAACACTAATTTTGTAAAATCTGCAAGTGTTTATTTGGAGCGCTTTGAGGCCTATGCTGGAAAAGGAAATATTTTCACATAAAAACTAGACAGAAGCATTCTCAGAAACTTCTCTGTGATGAGTGCATTCTACTCACAGAGTTGAACCTTCTTTTTGATACAAGAGTTTTCAAACACTCTTTTTGTAGAATCTGCAAGTGCATATTTGGAGCTGTTTGAGGCCAACGCTGGAAAAAGAAACATCCTCACATAGAAACTAGACAGAAGCATTCTCAGAAACTTGTTTGTGACGAGTGCATTCAACTCACAGACTTGAGCCTTTCTTTTGAAAGAGCAGTTTTGGAACACTCTTTTTGTAGAATCTGCTAGTGTATATTTGGAGCGCTGTGAGGCCTATGCTGGGAAATGAAATATCTTCACCTAAAAACAAGACAGAAGCATTCTCAGAAACTTCTGTGTGATGAGTGCATTCAACTCACAGACTTGAACGTTCCTTTTGATAGAACAGTTTTGAAACACTCCTTTTGTAGAATCTGCAAGTGTTTATTTGGAGCGCTTTGAGGCGTATGCTGGAAAAGGAAATGTCTTCAAATAACAACTACACAGAAGCATTCTCAGAAACTTCTTTGTGATGAGTGCATTCAACTCACAGATTTGAACCTTCCTTTTGAAAGAGCAGTTTTGAAACACTGTTTTGGTAGAATCTGCAAGTGGATATATGGAGCTCTTTGGGGCCTATGCTGGGAAATGAAATATCTGCACCTAAAAACTAGACAGAAGCATTCTCAGGAACTTCTGTGTGATGAGTGCATTCAACTCACAGACTTCAACGTTCCTTTTGATAGAACAGTTTTGAAACTCTCCTTTTGTAGACTCTGCAAGTGTTTATTTCGAGCGCTTTGAGGCCTACGCTGGAAAACGAAATGTCTTCAAATAACAACTACACAGAAACATTCTCAGAACATTCTTTGTGATGAGTGCATTCAACTCACAGACTTGAACCTTCCTTTTGAAAGAGCAGTTTTGAAACACTCTTTTTGTAGAATCTGCAAGTGGATATTTGGAGCGCTTCGGGGCCTATGCTGGGAAATGAAATATCTTCACCTAAAAACTAGACAGAAGCATTCTCAGAAACTTCTGTGTGATGAGTGCATTCAACTCACAGAGTTGAACATTCCTTTTGATAGAGCAGTTTGGAAACACTAATTTTGTAAAATCTGCAAGTGTTTATTTGGAACGCTTTGAGGCCTATGCTGGAAAAGGAAATATCTTCACATAAAAACTAGACAGAAGCATTCTCAGAAACTTCTCTGTGATGAGTGCATTCTACTCACAGAGTTGAACCTTCTTTTTGATAGAAGAGTTTTCAAACTCTCTTTTTGTAGAATCTGCAAATGCATATTTGGAGCTGTATGATTCCCACGCTGGGAAAGGAAACATCCTCACATAGAAACTAGACAGAAGCATTCTCAGAAACTTGTTTGTGACGAGTGCATTCAACTCACAGACTTGAACCTTTCTTTTGAAAGAGCAGTTTTGGAACACTCTTTTTGTAGATTCTGCTAGTGTATATTTGGAGCGCTGTGAGGCCTATGTTGGGAAATGAAATATCTTCACCTAAAAACGACAGAAGCATTCTCAGAAACTTCTGTGTGATGAGTGCATTCAACTCACAGACTTGAACGTTCCTTTTGATAGAACAGTTTTGAAACACTCCTTTTGTAGAATCTTTAAGGGTTTATTTCGAGCGCTTTGAGGCGTATGCTGGAAAAAGATATGTCTTCAAATAACAACTACACAGAAGCATTCTCAGAAACTTCTTTGTGATGAGTGCATTCAACTCACAGACTTGAACCTTCCCTTTGAAAGAGCAGTTTTGAAACACTCTTTTTGTAGAATCTGCAAGTGGATATTTGGAGCGCTTTGGGGCCTAGGCTGGGAAATGAAATATCTTCACCTAAAAACTAGACAGAAGCATTCTCAGAAACTTCTGTGTGATGAGTGCATTCAACTCACAGACTTCAACATTCCTTTTGATAGAACAGTTTTGAAACTCACCTTTTGTAGAATCTGCAATTGTTTATTTCGAGCGCTTTGAGGCCTATGCTGGAAAAGGAAATGTCTTCAAATAACAACTACACAGAAGCATTCTCAGAACCTTCTTTGTGATGAGTGCATTCAACTCACAGACTAGAACCTTCCTTTTGAAACAGCAGTTTTGAAACACTCTTTTTGTAGAATCTACAAATGGATATTTGGAGCGCTTTGGGGCCTATGCTGGGAAATGAAATATCTTCACCTAAAAACTAGACAGAAGCATTCTCAGAAACTTCTGTGTGATGAGTGCATTCAACTCACAGAGTTGAACATTCCTTTTGATAGAGCAGTTTGGAAACACTAATTTTGTAAAATCTGCAAGTGTTTATTTGGAACGCTTTGAGGCCTATGCTGGAAAAGGAAATGTCTTCACATAAAAACTAGACAGAAGCATTCTCAGAAACTTCTCTGTGATGAGTGCATTCTACTCACAGAGTTGAACCTTCTTTTTGATAGAAGAGTTTTCAAACTCTCTTTTTGTAGAATCTGCAAATGCATATTTGGAGCTGTATGATTCCAACGCTGGGAAAGGAAACATCCTCACATAGAAACTAGACAGAAGCATTCTCAGAAACTTGTTTGTGACGAGTGCATTCAACTCACAGACTTGAACCTTTCTTTTGAAAGAGCAGTTTTGGAACACTCTTTTTGTAGATTCTGCTAGTGTATATTTGGAGCGCTGTGAGGCCTATGTTGGGAAATGAAATATCTTCACCTAAAAACTAGACAGAAGCATTCTCAGAAACTTCTGTGTGATGAGTGCATTCAACTCACAGACTTGAACGTTCCTTTTGATAGAACAGTTTTGAAACACTCCTTTTATAGAATCTTTAAGGGTTTATTTCGAGCGCTTTGAGGCGTATGCTGGAAAAAGATATGTCTTCAAATAACAACTACACAGAAGCATTCTCAGAAACTTCTTTGTGATGAGTGCATTCAACTCACAGACTTGAACCTTCCCTTTGAAAGAGCAGTTTTGAAACACTCTTTTTGTAGAATCTGCAAGTGGATATTTGGAGCGCTTTGGGGCCTAGGCTGGGAAATGAAATATCTTCACCTAAAAACTAGACAGAAGCATTCTCAGAAACTTCTGTGTGATGAGTGCATTCAACTCACAGACTTCAACGTTCCTTTTGATAGAACAGTTTTGAAACTCACCTTTTGTAGAATCTGCAAGTGTTTATTTCGAGCGCTTTGAGGCCTATGCTGGAAAAGGAAATGTCTTCAAATAACAACTACACAGAAGCATTCTCAGAACCTTCTTTGTGATGAGTGCATTCAACTCACAGACTTGAACCTTCCTTTTGAAACAGCAGTTTTGAAACACTCTTTTTGTAGCATCTACAAATGGATATTTGGAGCGCTTTGGGGCCTATGCTGGGAAATGAAATATCTTCACCTAAAAACTAGACAGAAGCATTCTCAGAAACTTCTGTGTGATGAGTGCATTCAACTCACAGACTTGAACATTCCTTTTGATAGAGCAGTTTGGAAACACTAATTTTGTAAAATCTGCAAGTGTTTATTTGGAACGCTTTGAGGCCTATGCTGGAAAAGGAAATATCTTCACATAAAAACTAGACAGAAGCATTCTCAGAAACTTCTCTGTGATGAGTGCATTCTACTCACAGAGTTGAACCTTCTTTTTGATAGAAGAGTTTTCAAACTCTCTTTTTGTAGAATCTGCAAATGCATATTTGGAGCTGTATGATTCCAACGCTGGGAAAGGAAACATCCTCACATAGAAACTAGACAGAAGCATTCTCAGAAACTTGTTTGTGACGAGTGCATTCAACTCACAGACTTGAACCTTTCTTTTGAAAGAGCAGTTTTGGAACACTCTTTTTGTAGATTCTGCTAGTGTATATTTGGAGCGCTGTGAGGCCTATGTTGGGAAATGAAATATCTTCACCTAAAAACTAGACAGAAGCATTCTCAGAAACTTCTGTGTGATGAGTGCATTCAACTCACAGACTTGAACGTTCCTTTTGATAGAACAGTTTTGAAACACTCCTTTTATAGAATCTTTAAGGGTTTATTTCGAGCGCTTTGAGGCGTATGCTGGAAAAAGATATGTCTTCAAATAACAACTACACAGAAGCATTCTCAGAAACTTCTTTGTGATGAGTGCATTCAACTCACAGACTTGAACCTTCCCTTTGAAAGAGCAGTTTTGAAACACTCTTTTTGTAGAATCTGCAAGTGGATATTTGGAGCGCTTTGGGGCCTAGGCTGGGAAATGAAATATCTTCACCTAAAAACTAGACAGAAGCATTCTCAGAAACTTCTGTGTGATGAGTGCATTCAACTCACAGACTTCAACGTTCCTTTTGATAGAACAGTTTTGAAACTCACCTTTTGTAGAATCTGCAAGTGTTTATTTCGAGCGCTTTGAGGCCTATGCTGGAAAAGGAAATGTCTTCAAATAACAACTACACAGAAGCATTCTCAGAACCTTCTTTGTGATGAGTGCATTCAACTCACAGACTTGAACCTTCCTTTTGAAACAGCAGTTTTGAAACACTCTTTTTGTAGCATCTACAAATGGATATTTGGAGCGCTTTGGGGCCTATGCTGGGAAATGAAATATCTTCACCTAAAAACTAGACAGAAGCATTCTCAGAAACTTCTGTGTGATGAGTGCATTCAACTCACAGACTTGAACATTCCTTTTGATAGAGCAGTTTGGAAACACTAATTTTGTAAAATCTGCAAGTGTTTATTTGGAGCGCTTTGAGGCCTATGCTGGAAAAGGAAATATCTTCACATAAAAACTAGACAGAAGCATTCTCAGAAACTTCTCTGTGATGAGTGCATTCTACTCACAGAGTTGAACCTTCTTTTTGATACAAGAGCTTTCAAACACTCTTTTTGTAGAATCTGCAAATGCATATTTGGAGCTGTTTGAGGCCAACGCTGGAAAAAGAAACATCCTCACATAGAAACTAGACAGAAGCATTCTCAGAAACTTGTTTGTGACGAGTGCATTCAACTCACAGACTTGAGCCTTTCTTTTGAAAGAGCAGTTTTGGAACACTCTTTTTGTAGAATCTGCTAGTGTATATTTGGAGCGCTGTGAGGCCTATGCTGGGAAATGAAATATCTTCACCTAAAAACAAGACAGAAGCATTCTCAGAAACTTCTGTGTGATGAGTGCATTCAACTCACAGACTTGAACGTTCCTTTTGATAGAACAGTTTTGAAACACTCCTTTTGTAGAATCTGCAAGTGTTTATTTGGAGCGCTTTGAGGCGTATGCTGGAAAAGGAAATGTCTTCAAATAACAACTACACAGAAGCATTCTCAGAAACTTCTTTGTGATGAGTGCATTCAACTCACAGACTTGAACCTTCCTTTTGAAAGAGCAGTTTTGAAACACTGTTTTGGTAGAATCTGCAAGTGGATATATGGAGCTCTTTGGGGCCTATGCTGGCAAATGAAATATCTGCACCTAAAAACTAGACAGAAGCATTCTCAGGAACTTCTGTGTGATGAGTGCATTCAACTCACAGACTTCAACGTTCCTTTTGATAGAACAGTTTTGAAACTCTCCTTTTGTAGACTCTGCAAGTGTTTATTTCGAGCGCTTTGAGGCCTACGCTGGAAAACGAAATGTCTTCAAATAACAACTACACAGAAACATTCTCAGAACATTCTTTGTGATGAGTGCATTCAACTCACAGACTTGAACCTTCCTTTTGAAAGAGCAGTTTTGAAACACTCTTTTTGTAGAATCTGCAAGTGGATATTTGGAGCGCTTCGGGGCCTATGCTGGGAAATGAAATATCTTCACCTAAAAACTAGACAGAAGCATTCTCAGAAACTTCTGTGTGATGAGTGCATTCAACTCACAGAGTTGAACATTCCTTTTGATAGAGCAGTTTGGAAACACTAATTTTGTAAAATCTGCAAGTGTTTATTTGGAACGCTTTGAGGCCTATGCTGGAAAAGGAAATATCTTCACATAAAAACTAGACAGAAGCATTCTCAGAAACTGCTCTGTGATGAGTGCATTCTACTCACAGAGTTGAACCTTCTTTTTGATAGAAGAGTTTTCAAACTCTCTTTTTGTAGAATCTGCAAATGCATATTTGGAGCTGTATGATTCCAACGCTGGGAAAGGAAACATCCTCACATAGAAACTAGACAGAAGCATTCTCAGAAACTTGTTTGTGACGAGTGCATTCAACTCACAGACTTGATACTTTCTTTTGAAAGAGCAGTTTTGGAACACTCATTTTGTAGATTCTGCTAGTGTATATTTGGAGCGCTGTGAGGCCTATGTTGGGAAATGAAATATCTTCACCTAAAAACTAGACAGAAGCATTCTCAGAAACTTCTGTGTGATGAGTGCATTCAACTCACAGACTTCACCGTTCCTTTTGATAGAACAGTTTTGAAACTCTCCTTTTGTAGAATCTGCAAGTGTTTATTTCGAGCGCTTTGAGGCCTACGCTGGAAAACGAAATGTCTTCAAATAACAACTACACAGAAACATTCTCAGAACATTCTTTGTGATGAGTGCATTGAACTCACAGACTTGAACCTTCCTTTTGAAAGAGCAGTTTTGAAACACTCTTTTTGTAGAATCTGCAAGTGGATATTTGGAGCGCTTCGGGGCCTATGCTGGGAAATGAAATATCTTCACCTAAAAACTAGACAGAAGCATTCTCAGAAACTTCTGTGTGATGAGTGCATTCAACTCACAGAGTTGAACATTCCTTTTGATAGAGCAGTTTGGAAACACTAATTTTGTAAAATCTGCAAGTGTTTATTTGGAACGCTTTGAGGCCTATGCTGGAAAAGGAAATATCTTCACATATAAACTAGACAGAAGCATTCTCAGAAACTTCTCTGTGATGAGTGCATTCTACTCACAGAGTTGAACCTTCTTTTTGATAGAAGAGTTTTCAAACTCTCTTTTTGTAGAATCTGCAAATGCATATTTGGAGCTGTATGATTCCAACGCTGGGAAAGGAAATATCCTCACATAGAAACTAGACAGAAGCATTCTCAGAAACTTGTTTGCGACGAGTGCATTCAACTCACAGACTTGAACCTTTCTTTTGAAAGAGCAGTTTTGGAACACTCTTTTTGTAGATTCTGCTAGTGTATAATTGGAGCGCTGTGAGGCCTATGTTGGGAAATGAAATATCTTCAACTAAAAACTAGACAGAAGCATTCTCAGAAACTTCTGTGTGATGAGTGCATTCAACTCACAGACTTCAACGTTCCTTTTGATAGAACAGTTTTGAAACACTCCTTTTATAGAATCTTTAAGGGTTTATTTCGAGCGCTTTGAGGCGTATGCTGGAAAAAGATATGTCTTCAAATAACAACTACACAGAAGCATTCTCAGAAACTTCTTTGTGATGAGTGCATTCAACTCACAGACTTGAACCTTCCCTTTGAAAGAGCAGTTTTGAAACACTCTTTTTGTAGAATCTGCAAGTGGATATTTGGAGCGCTATGGGGCCTAGGCTGGGAAATGAAATATCTTCACCTAAAAACTAGACAGAAGCATTCTCAGAAACTTCTGTGTGATGAGTGCATTCAACTCACAGACTTCAACGTTCCTTTTGATAGAACAGTTTTGAAACTCACCTTTTGTAGAATCTGCAAGTGTTTACTTCGAGCGCTTTGAGGCCTATGCTGGAAAAGGAAATGTCTTCAAATAACAACTACACAGAAGCATTCTCAGAACCTTCTTTGTGATGAGTGCATTCAACTCACAGACTTGAACCTTCCTTTTGAAACAGCAGTTTTGAAACACTCTTTTTGTAGCATCTACAAATGGATATTTGGAGCGCTTTGGGGCCTATGCTGGGAAATGAAATATCTTCACCTAAAAACTAGACAGAAGCATTCTCAGAAACTTCTGTGTGATGAGTGCATTCAACTCACAGACTTGAACATTCCTTTTGATAGAGCAGTTTGGAAACACTAATTTTGTAAAATCTGCAAGTGTTTATTTGGAGCGCTTTGAGGCCTATGCTGGAAAAGGAAATATCTTCACATAAAAACTAGACAGAAGCATTCTCAGAAACTTCTCTGTCATGAGTGCATTCTACTCACAGAGTTGAACCTTCTTTTTGATACAAGAGTTTTCAAACTCTCTTTTTGTAGAATCTGCAAATGCATATTTGGAGCTGTATGATTCCAACGCTGGGAAAGGAAACATCCTCACATAGAAACTAGACAGAAGCATTCTCAGAAACTTGTTTGTGACGAGTGCATTCAACTCACAGACTTGAACCTTTCTTTTGAAAGAGCAGTTTTGGAACACTCTTTTTGTAGATTCTGCTAGTGTATATTTGGAGCGCTGTGAGGCCTATGTTGGGAAATGAAATATCTTCACCTAAAAACTAGACAGAAGCATTCTCAGAAACTTCTGTGTGATGAGTGCATTCAACTCACAGACTTGAACGTTCCTTTTGATAGAACAGTTTTGAAACACTCCTTTTATAGAATCTTTAAGGGTTTATTTCGAGCGCTTTGAGGCGTATGCTGGAAAAAGATATGTCTTCAAATAACAACTACACAGAAGCATTCTCAGAAACTTCTTTGTGATGAGTGCATTCAACTCACAGACTTGAACCTTCCCTTTGAAAGAGCAGTTTTGAAACACTCTTTTTGTAGAATCTGCAAGTGGATATTTGGAGCGCTTTGGGGCCTAGGCTGGGAAATGAAATATCTTCACCTAAAAACTAGACAGAAGCATTCTCAGAAACTTCTGTGTGATGAGTGCATTCAACTCACAGACTTCAACGTTCCTTTTGATAGAACAGTTTTGAAACTCACCTTTTGTAGAATCTGCAAGTGTTTATTTCGAGCGCTTTGAGGCCTATGCTGGAAAAGGAAATGTCTTCAAATAACAACTACACAGAAGCATTCTCAGAACCTTCTTTGTGATGAGTGCATTCAACTCACAGACTTGAACCTTCCTTTTGAAACAGCAGTTTTGAAACACTCTTTTTGTAGCATCTACAAATGGATATTTGGAGCGCTTTGGGGCCTATGCTGGGAAATGAAATATCTTCACCTAAAAACTAGACAGAAGCATTCTCAGAAACTTCTGTGTGATGAGTGCATTCAACTCACAGACTTGAGCATTCCTTTTGATAGAGCAGTTTGGAAACACTAATTTTGTAAAATCTGCAAGTGTTTATTTGGAGCGCTTTGAGGCCTATGCTGGAAAAGGAAATATCTTCACATAAAAACTAGACAGAAGCATTCTCAGAAACTTCTCTGTGATGAGTGCATTCTACTCACAGAGTTGAACCTTCTTTTTGATACAAGAGTTTTCAAACACTCTTTTTGTAGAATCTGCAAGTGCATATTTGGAGCTGTTTGAGGCCAACGCTGGAAAAGGAAACATCCTCACATAGAAACTAGACAGAAGCATTCTCAGAAACTTGTTTGTGACGAGTGCATTCAACTCACAGACTTGAGCCTTTCTTTAGAAAGAGCAGTTTTGGAACACTCTTTTTGTAGAATCTGCTAGTGTATATTTGGAGCGCTGTGAGGCCTATGCTGGGAAATGAAATATCTTCACCTAAAAACAAGACAGAAGCATTCCCAGAAACTTCTGTGTGATGAGTGCATTCAACTCACAGACTTGAACGTTCCTTTTGATAGAACAGTTTTGAAAAACTCCTTTTGTAGAATCTTTAAGGGTTTATTTCGAGCGCTTTGAGGCGTATGCTGGAAAAAGATATGTCTTCAAATAACAACTACACAGAAGCATTCTCAGAAACTTCTTTGTGATGAGTGCATTCAACTCACAGACTTGAACCTTCCCTTTGAAAGAGCAGTTTTGAAACACTCTTTTTGTAGAATCTGCAAGTGGATATTTGGAGCGCTTTGGGGCCTAGGCTGGGAAATGAAATATCTTCACCTAAAAACTAGACAGAAGCGTTCTCAGAAACTTCTGTGTGATGAGTGCATTCAACTCACAGACTTCAACGTTCCTTTTGATAGAACAGTTTTGAAACTCACCTTTTGTAGAATCTGCAAGTGTTTATTTCGAGCGCTTTGAGGCCTATGCTGGAAAAGGAAATGTCTTCAAATAACAACTACACAGAAGCATTCTCAGAACCTTCTTTGTGATGAGTGCATTCAACTCACAGACTTGAACCTTCCTTTTGAAACAGCAGTTTTGAAACACTCTTTTTGTAGAATCTACAAATGGATATTTGGAGCGCTTTGGGGCCTATGCTGGGAAATGAAATATCTTCACCTAAAAACTAGACAGAAGCATTCTCAGAAACTTCTGTGTGATGACTGCATTCAACTCACAGACTTGAACATTCCTTTTGATAGAGCAGTTTGGAAACACTAATTTGGAAAATCTGCAAGTGTTTATTTGGAATGCTTTGAGGCCTATGCTGGAAAAGGAAATATCTTCACATAAAAACTAGACAGAAGCATTCTCAGAAACTTCTCTGTGATGAGTGCATTCTACTCACAGAGTTGAACCTTCTTTTTGATAGAAGAGTTTTCAAACTCTCTTTTTGTAGAATCTGCAAATGCATATTTGGAGCTGTATGATTCCAACGCTGGGAAAGGAAATATCCTCACATAGAAACTAGACAGAAGCATTCTCAGAAACTTGTTTGTGACGAGTGCATTCAACTCACAGACTTGAACCTTTCTTTTGAAAGAGCAGTTTTGGAACACTCTTTTTGTAGATTCTGCTAGTGTATAATTGGAGCGCTGTGAGGCCTATGTTGGGAAATGAAATATCTTCAACTAAAAACTAGACAGAAGCATTCTCAGAAACTTCTGTGTGATGAGTGCATTCAACTCACAGACTTCAACGTTCCTTTTGATAGAACAGTTTTGAAACACTCCTTTTATAGAATCTTTAAGGGTTTATTTCGAGCGCTTTGAGGCGTATGCTGGAAAAAGATATGTCTTCAAATAACAACTACACAGAAGCATTCTCAGAAACTTCTTTGTGATGAGTGCATTCAACTCACAGACTTGAACCTTCCCTTTGAAAGAGCAGTTTTGAAACACTCTTTTTGTAGAATCTGCAAGTGGATATTTGGAGCGCTTTGGGGCCTAGGCTGGGAAATGAAATATCTTCACCTAAAAACTAGACAGAAGCATTCTCAGAAACTTCTGTGTGATGAGTGCATTCAACTCACAGACTTCAACGTTCCTTTTGATAGAACAGTTTTGAAACTCACCTTTTGTAGAATCTGCAAGTGTTTATTTCGAGCGCTTTGAGGCCTATGCTGGAAAAGGAAATGTCTTCAAATAACAACTACACAGAAGCATTCTCAGAACCTTCTTTGTGATGAGTGCATTCAACTCACAGACTTGAACCTTCCTTTTGAAACAGCAGTTTTGAAACACTCTTTTTGTAGCATCTACAAATGGATATTTGGAGCGCTTTGGGGCCTATGCTGGGAAATGAAATATCTTCACCTAAAAACTAGACAGAAGCATTCTCAGAAACTTCTGTGTGATGAGTGCATTCAACTCACAGACTTGAACATTCCTTTTGATAGAGCAGTTTGGAAACACTAATTTTGTAAAATCTGCAAGTGTTTATTTGGAACGCTTTGAGGCCTATGCTGGAAAAGGAAATATCTTCACATAGAAACTAGACAGAAGCATTCTCAGAAACTTCTCTGTGATGAGTGCATTCTACTCACAGAGTTGAACCTTCTTTTTGATAGAAGAGTTTTCAAACTCTCTTTTTGTAGAATCTGCAAATGCATATTTGGAGCTGTATGATTCCAACGCTGGGAAAGGAAACATCCTCACATAGAAACTAGACAGAAGCATTCTCAGAAACTTGTTTGTGACGAGTGCATTCAACTCACAGACTTGAACCTTTCTTTTGAAAGAGCAGTTTTGGAACACTCTTTTTGTAGATTCTGCTAGTGTATATTTGGAGCGCTGTGAGGCCTATGTTGGGAAATGAAATATCTTCACCTAAAAACTAGACAGAAGCATTCTCAGAAACTTCTGTGTGATGAGTGCATTCAACTCACAGACTTCAACGTTCCTTTTGATAGAACAGTTTTGAAACACTCCTTTTATAGAATCTTTAAGGGTTTATTTCGAGCGCTTTGAGGCGTATGCTGGAAAAAGATATGTCTTCAAATAACAACTACACAGAAGCATTCTCAGAAACTTCTTTGTGATGAGTGCATTCAACTCACAGACTTGAACCTTCCCTTTGAAAGAGCAGTTTTGAAACACTCTTTTTGTAGAATCTGCAAGTGGATATTTGGAGCGCTTTGGGGCCTAGGCTGGGAAATGAAATATCTTCACCTAAAAACTAGACAGAAGCATTCTCAGAAACTTCTGTGTGATGAGTGCATTCAACTCACAGACTTCAACGTTCCTTTTGATAGAACAGTTTTGAAACTCACCTTTTGTAGAATCTGCAAGTGTTTATTTCGAGCGCTTTGAGGCCTATGCTGGAAAAGGAAATGTCTTCAAATAACAACTACACAGAAGCATTCTCAGAACCTTCTTTGTGATGAGTGCATTCAACTCACAGACTTGAACCTTCCTTTTGAAACAGCAGTTTTGAAACACTCTTTTTGTAGCATCTACAAATGGATATTTGGAGCGCTTTGGGGCCTATGCTGGGAAATGAAATATCTTCACCTAAAAACTAGACAGAAGCATTCTCAGAAACTTCTGTGTGATGAGTGCATTCAACTCACAGACTTGAACATTCCTTTTGATAGAGCAGTTTGGAAACACTAATTTTGTAAAATCTGCAAGTGTTTATTTGGAGCGCTTTGAGGCCTATGCTGGAAAAGGAAATATCTTCACATAAAAACTAGACAGAAGCATTCTCAGAAACTTCTCTGTGATGAGTGCATTCTACTCACAGAGTTGAACCTTCTTTTTGATACAAGAGCTTTCAAACACTCTTTTTGTAGAATCTGCAAATGCATATTTGGAGCTGTTTGAGGCCAACGCTGGAAAAAGAAACATCCTCACATAGAAACTAGACAGAAGCATTCTCAGAAACTTGTTTGTGACGAGTGCATTCAACTCACAGACTTGAGCCTTTCTTTTGAAAGAGCAGTTTTGGAACACTCTTTTTGTAGAATCTGCTAGTGTATATTTGGAGCGCTGTGAGGCCTATGCTGGGAAATGAAATATCTTCACCTAAAAACAAGACAGAAGCATTCTCAGAAACTTCTGTGTGATGAGTGCATTCAACTCACAGACTTGAACGTTCCTTTTGATAGAACAGTTTTGAAACACTCCTTTTGTAGAATCTGCAAGTGTTTATTTGGAGCGCTTTGAGGCGTATGCTGGAAAAGGAAATGTCTTCAAATAACAACTACACAGAAGCATTCTCAGAAACTTCTTTGTGATGAGTGCATTCAACTCACAGACTTGAACCTTCCTTTTGAAAGAGCAGTTTTGAAACACTGTTTTGGTAGAATCTGCAAGTGGATATATGGAGCTCTTTGGGGCCTATGCTGGCAAATGAAATATCTGCACCTAAAAACTAGACAGAAGCATTCTCAGGAACTTCTGTGTGATGAGTGCATTCAACTCACAGACTTCAACGTTCCTTTTGATAGAACAGTTTTGAAACTCTCCTTTTGTAGACTCTGCAAGTGTTTATTTCGAGCGCTTTGAGGCCTACGCTGGAAAACGAAATGTCTTCAAATAACAACTACACAGAAACATTCTCAGAACATTCTTTGTGATGAGTGCATTCAACTCACAGACTTGAACCTTCCTTTTGAAAGAGCAGTTTTGAAACACTCTTTTTGTAGAATCTGCAAGTGGATATTTGGAGCGCTTCGGGGCCTATGCTGGGAAATGAAATATCTTCACCTAAAAACTAGACAGAAGCATTCTCAGAAACTTCTGTGTGATGAGTGCATTCAACTCACAGAGTTGAACATTCCTTTTGATAGAGCAGTTTGGAAACACTAATTTTGTAAAATCTGCAAGTGTTTATTTGGAATGCTTTGAGGCCTATGCTGGAAAAGGAAATATCTTCACATAAAAACTAGACAGAAGCATTCTCAGAAACTTCTCTGTCATGAGTGCATTCTACTCACAGAGTTGAACCTTCTTTTTGATAGAAGAGTTTTCAAACTCTCTTTTTGTAGAATCTGCAAATGCATATTTGGAGCTGTATGATTCCAACGCTGGGAAAGGAAACATCCTCACATAGAAACTAGACAGAAGCATTCTCAGAAACTTGTTTGTGACGAGTGCATTCAACTCACAGACTTGAAACTTTCTTTTGAAAGAGCAGTTTTGGAACACTCATTTTGTAGATTCTGCTAGTGTATATTTGGAGCGCTGTGAGGCCTATGTTGGGAAATGAAATATCTTCACCTAAAAACTAGACAGAAGCATTCTCAGGAACTTCTGTGTGATGAGTGCATTCAACTCACAGACTTCAACGTTCCTTTTGATAGAACAGTTTTGAAACTCTCCTTTTGTAGAATCTGCAAGTGTTTATTTCGAGCGCTTTGAGGCCTACGCTGGAAAACGAAATGTCTTCAAATAACAACTACACAGAAACATTCTCAGAACATTCTTTGTGATGAGTGCATTCAACTCACAGACTTGAACCTTCCTTTTGAAAGAGCAGTTTTGAAACACTCTTTTTGTAGAATCTGCAAGTGGATATTTGGAGCGCTTCGGGGCCTATGCTGGGAAATGAAATATCTTCACCTAAAAACTAGACAGAAGCATTCTCAGAAACTTCTGTGTGATGAGTGCATTCAACTCACAGAGTTGAACATTCCTTTTGATAGAGCAGTTTGGAAACACTAATTTTGTAAAATCTGCAAGTGTTTATTTGGAACGCTTTGAGGCCTATGCTGGAAAAGGAAATATCTTCACATATAAACTAGACAGAAGCATTCTCAGAAACTTCTCTGTGATGAGTGCATTCTACTCACAGAGTTGAACCTTCTTTTTGATAGAAGAGTTTTCAAACTCTCTTTTTGTAGAATCTGCAAATGCATATTTGGAGCTGTATGATTCCAACGCTGGGAAAGGAAATATCCTCACATAGAAACTAGACAGAAGCATTCTCAGAAACTTGTTTGTGACGAGTGCATTCAACTCACAGACTTGAACCTTTCTTTTGAAAGAGCAGTTTTGGAACACTCTTTTTGTAGATTCTGCTAGTGTATAATTGGAGCGCTGTGAGGCCTATGTTGGGAAATGAAATATCTTCAACTAAAAACTAGACAGAAGCATTCTCAGAAACTTCTGTGTGATGAGTGCATTCAACTCACAGACTTCAACGTTCCTTTTGATAGAACAGTTTTGAAACACTCCTTTTATAGAATCTTTAAGGGTTTATTTCGAGCGCTTTGAGGCGTATGCTGGAAAAAGATATGTCTTCAAATAACAACTACACAGAAGCATTCTCAGAAACTTCTTTGTGATGAGTGCATTCAACTCACAGACTTGAACCTTCCCTTTGAAAGAGCAGTTTTGAAACACTCTTTTTGTAGAATCTGCAAGTGGATATTTGGAGCGCTATGGGGCCTAGGCTGGGAAATGAAATATCTTCACCTAAAAACTAGACAGAAGCATTCTCAGAAACTTCTGTGTGATGAGTGCATTCAACTCACAGACTTCAACGTTCCTTTTGATAGAACAGTTTTGAAACTCACCTTTTGTAGAATCTGCAAGTGTTTACTTCGAGCGCTTTGAGGCCTATGCTGGAAAAGGAAATGTCTTCAAATAACAACTACACAGAAGCATTCTCAGAACCTTCTTTGTGATGAGTGCATTCAACTCACAGACTTGAACCTTCCTTTTGAAACAGCAGTTTTGAAACACTCTTTTTGTAGCATCTACAAATGGATATTTGGAGCGCTTTGGGGCCTATGCTGGGAAATGAAATATCTTCACCTAAAAACTAGACAGAAGCATTCTCAGAAACTTCTGTGTGATGAGTGCATTCAACTCACAGACTTGAACATTCCTTTTGATAGAGCAGTTTGGAAACACTAATTTTGTAAAATCTGCAAGTGTTTATTTGGAGCGCTTTGAGGCCTATGCTGGAAAAGGAAATATCTTCACATAAAAACTAGACAGAAGCATTCTCAGAAACTTCTCTGTGATGAGTGCATTCTACTCACAGAGTTGAACCTTCTTTTTGATACAAGAGCTTTCAAACACTCTTTTTGTAGAATCTGCAAATGCATATTTGGAGCTGTTTGAGGCCAACGCTGGAAAAAGAAACATCCTCACATAGAAACTAGACAGAAGCATTCTCAGAAACTTGTTTGTGACGAGTGCATTCAACTCACAGACTTGAGCCTTTCTTTTGAAAGAGCAGTTTTGGAACACTCTTTTTGTAGAATCTGCTAGTGTATATTTGGAGCGCTGTGAGGCCTATGCTGGGAAATGAAATATCTTCACCTAAAAACAAGACAGAAGCATTCTCAGAAACTTCTGTGTGATGAGTGCATTCAACTCACAGACTTGAACGTTCCTTTTGATAGAACAGTTTTGAAACACTCCTTTTGTAGAATCTGCAAGTGTTTATTTGGAGCGCTTTGAGGCGTATGCTGGAAAAGGAAATGTCTTCAAATAACAACTACACAGAAGCATTCTCAGAAACTTCTTTGTGATGAGTGCATTCAACTCACAGACTTGAACCTTCCTTTTGAAAGAGCAGTTTTGAAACACTGTTTTGGTAGAATCTGCAAGTGGATATATGGAGCTCTTTGGGGCCTATGCTGGCAAATGAAATATCTGCACCTAAAAACTAGACAGAAGCATTCTCAGGAACTTCTGTGTGATGAGTGCATTCAACTCACAGACTTCAACGTTCCTTTTGATAGAACAGTTTTGAAACTCTCCTTTTGTAGACTCTGCAAGTGTTTATTTCGAGCGCTTTGAGGCCTACGCTGGAAAACGAAATGTCTTCAAATAACAACTACACAGAAACATTCTCAGAACATTCTTTGTGATGAGTGCATTCAACTCACAGACTTGAACCTTCCTTTTGAAAGAGCAGTTTTGAAACACTCTTTTTGTAGAATCTGCAAGTGGATATTTGGAGCGCTTCGGGGCCTATGCTGGGAAATGAAATATCTTCACCTAAAAACTAGACAGAAGCATTCTCAGAAACTTCTGTGTGATGAGTGCATTCAACTCACAGAGTTGAACATTCCTTTTGATAGAGCAGTTTGGAAACACTAATTTTGTAAAATCTGCAAGTGTTTATTTGGAATGCTTTGAGGCCTATGCTGGAAAAGGAAATATCTTCACATAAAAACTAGACAGAAGCATTCTCAGAAACTTCTCTGTCATGAGTGCATTCTACTCACAGAGTTGAACCTTCTTTTTGATAGAAGAGTTTTCAAACTCTCTTTTTGTAGAATCTGCAAATGCATATTTGGAGCTGTATGATTCCAACGCTGGGAAAGGAAACATCCTCACATAGAAACTAGACAGAAGCATTCTCAGAAACTTGTTTGTGACGAGTGCATTCAACTCACAGACTTGAAACTTTCTTTTGAAAGAGCAGTTTTGGAACACTCATTTTGTAGATTCTGCTAGTGTATATTTGGAGCGCTGTGAGGCCTATGTTGGGAAATGAAATATCTTCACCTAAAAACTAGACAGAAGCATTCTCAGGAACTTCTGTGTGATGAGTGCATTCAACTCACAGACTTCAACGTTCCTTTTGATAGAACAGTTTTGAAACTCTCCTTTTGTAGAATCTGCAAGTGTTTATTTCGAGCGCTTTGAGGCCTACGCTGGAAAACGAAATGTCTTCAAATAACAACTACACAGAAACATTCTCAGAACATTCTTTGTGATGAGTGCATTCAACTCACAGACTTGAACCTTCCTTTTGAAAGAGCAGTTTTGAAACACTCTTTTTGTAGAATCTGCAAGTGGATATTTGGAGCGCTTCGGGGCCTATGCTGGGAAATGAAATATCTTCACCTAAAAACTAGACAGAAGCATTCTCAGAAACTTCTGTGTGATGAGTGCATTCAACTCACAGAGTTGAACATTCCTTTTGATAGAGCAGTTTGGAAACACTAATTTTGTAAAATCTGCAAGTGTTTATTTGGAACGCTTTGAGGCCTATGCTGGAAAAGGAAATATCTTCACATATAAACTAGACAGAAGCATTCTC